>NC_054061.1:35765313-37015313 GCF_017639655.2 Falco naumanni | reverse complement strand
GTGATTGTATGAGCACCTTTATCATTTCAGAGGCAACATAGATCATGATTATGTCATCCGGGGTCTGTATAGAAGGGGCATTAGTTCTGGGTGAGAAAGCCTAACATGGGCATTCAGTTATACTCCTCCCCAATGGCAGCTGAGAGCCCATATTAATACTGCTCAGGACACAAGCAGTACAGACCTGCATGATGGGGAGAGGAAGATGAGCAGAGTTAGACCAGTAGCTGTTCCTATCACAGTCTTACTGGCTTTACAGTGCAAGCAACAACTTGCTGAAATTCAGCATTTAAGTTTTCAGCCCCAGTGTCCTACCCAAGTTGTTCTACCAGTTTGGAGCTTTGTTATTTGAGCAGAAGGAAACATTTTCAGGAATGGGATAAGAGTGCAAATAGGAGAGCAACAGAAGCACATGAATGAATAACGAAGAGCAGGAAAAGCTGTCTGCCACCAGGGAAATATGGGTACACATTTTTGAAGGAGAAAGCTTTTTTATTTAAATGTTTATCTGAGGAGGTAAGTTTATCTGTAATCAGATAAACTTGTCTTTCCTAGAGTCAGTAAACAGCATTTGTACTGCTATAGCCTGTGTTGAGTTTGCCACTAGAAGCAATAACAGTTTAGCCCAGGAATTCAATCAATCCAGCTGTTTGGGTAGGTACAGCTGGAAGATTTGTGTTTGACCCCAACCATACAGCTTTCAGGGGAGCAGAATAGCTTTATGTATATGAATTTTGAAGAGCATATACTACCACAAACTTTATTGTACAGGGCTTTTGGATCACATATTGCTATTTCCTGTTGATAACTAGAAATTTATCTGAAGAAGATCATGTTTCTCATAAAAAAAAAACAAAACAAAACTAAAGGTCATGTCAAAAAAAGGTTTTAAAATTATTTTTATTTTTCCCTTAGAGTTCCCCTCTATGAAAAGAAAGGACTCATTCATTGAAGAGAATATATGGGGAGCTTTCATGAAACACATCAACCCCAACCAGGTGAGTGTTAACAGCAGGCTGCTCATTATCCTTGGATAGTTCCACGGCATACGTAAGTCTAAAGGATAAGAAAATTTAATGATCTGCTGGGATAATCTGATGGCCAGTAGCATTTTTGAGATGCACGCTGAGATTAGGGTAAAAGAAATCAGATGTTAAGCTGTGCAGTGATTATTGGAAGACAAAGAACTAAAATCACCTCTTCCTCCCCCCTGCCTTTCCCTATAATATTTTACCGCTGTCTGCTGCTATGAAAGGAGATGCTTGTGTCAATCATGGCCAGATACAGCTACCAGAGTTAATAGATCAAAAGATCAATAACCCAACTAAGCAACAGTACAAATGGCTATAGCTACAAATTACCTAGGGACTTCAATGGGCCTTATATGGGACACACTCCTCCCTGGTGTAATTCATTGAATGCTGCAGATCAGGACAGTCACAGGTGTGACAGAGGCCGCTGTCCATGTTCTGCTCTCTGTGCTGGTTCCCCAGCAAACACAGTGGTCAGCTCCAGCTGGGCCAACCACAGTTGTCCCCGAGTGATACAGTATTTTTACTAAAATGCAGTGTCATCCTGGCATATTTATTGTCCCAGAAGCAGCTGACTACCGGTGTCCCATAAGAGGATGGACTTCATGAGGTGTTGGCATAAATGCAAAAGCCATTCCTGTGATCTTATCAACTACAAACATCCCTAAAGAGGGATGTAAAGATACACAAACTAAACAATGCAGTTCCCCTCCTCCCTGTTTTGAAGTCACACAAATTAGAATGAAGAAACCCCTAAAAGGTCCCTGAACAGTTAGGTGTCACAGGATGGATGTAATCCTTGGAGAACAGCTGACTAACTAATGGGAACATACTGTAATAAGAACTATGAGTCCCAGCTGAGGTCAAAGCCCAGAGTCTGCCCTACAGTACTTAGAAACTTCAAGGCAAACTAGAGAAGCAAAAAGAAAAATGACAGAATGTAGGGAAGCATTTTAGCAAAAATCTCTATTCAATAGACATTCCAGTTCAGACAACAAAATCTGAAGAGAGACAGTGTTATCTGCGTGAATGCCTATTCCAATAGGTAAAGAAAGCAGCTTTATTTGTCATTCATTAGTGTGTATCGTCTCCATTTTGCAGATTCAGTCATTCAGTCATGGAATTACAAGGTCTGCCATGTCACTGACGTGAGTAAAGACATATAATGAATAGACACTGGGATAGATTTTCAGAAGCAATTAGTGATTTTGCATGAACAACCAATGTAACCCTTAAGGGGCAATTTTTCAGAATGATTTTGGCCTTTACCTGCTGAATATCAGTGCCATGATCTGTCCAAACAGGACAGTTAAAAGGAGAGGCATCCAAAATCATTAGTCTCTATTGAACACTTGCATCTCAGTGTAACACTAATCCATAGTCTCATGCTTGAGGAGAGAAATAATCACCTGGGCCTATATACATAACGAACAACTTCAAATGTCTTCATCATTTTGCAAAGAAATTTTGCAAGGAGTGAAAAAGAGAGCTAATTTCATCAAATAAATCATTTGTGACAAATGGCTCATCCAGTGCTAGCACTCAGAAAATTATTATTAGCAACAGCTGGTCTTGGAATGACAGCCTATATTGAGGCCTTCTTTTTGCTTTTCTGCCTGTCCTTTGCTAATCTCTGTTATGGATAGAGGTCGGAGCAGAGTTAAAAGAGGAAAGTTGCATGGAAACTAATGCAATTATTAGGTCATTTTTAACTTTGCTGCAACTATCATACAGAAGCAGCCAAATGAGAACAATGGAAGGCAAGACTGTAATTTAGATACCTCTGAAAAAGAGGAAGAAATGAATATACCTTCTCTCAGAAGCCATCAGGGTTTCTAGGTTTAATCCTGCAGGAATGAGCAGCTCCTGAGCACTCCTGTGCTACTTCTCAGTGTAGGCACAGGAGACTGAGTCTGGAGCGCATGCTTGTACAAAACCCTGCCTTTCTAAGGCTGATACTGTCATATATTTTGCTGCAGGCATTGAAGGACATGGAACAGAAAATGGCATTAACAGAGCTTCCTTAGTCACAGTGTTGTTGAGATGCTTCTGGACAAAGTCCTTGCTGAGGGTTGGGCTGGAAGTTAGTCTGGACTAAACTATAAAAATCCCCATACATGTCACGTTGTATACATAGAGATATGTATACATATGTATATGCACACACACATATGTGTACATATGTATATGCAGACAGATATAAACACAGAATTATGTATAAACAGGAAATCAAACAAGGTAAACTCACCCCTCACTAGGAGATCCATTTATTTCATACTTACCGACTAAAAATGTTTATTTCCTCTAGGAAGTGAATGCATTTGCATCAAAATGAAACAATTCCATGTAGACCTACCACTGTCTTTTCAAAGCAAAGTGATTTTAACTCCGTGAGGGATAGCTGATTATACCATAATGTGTAGGCCTGAGTCAGGCACACTTATCTTACTTCTGACTTGAGCCAGCTTGAGGTGTAGAAAGCCTCTGCTTTCTGCCAGTCTGGATTGCAGATTGCACTGGAGTTAATGTATCCCTCCTACTCGGTAAAGATTTGCTGACAACATGAGAATATTAACATAACGTAGCTATGGAGAGGGGTGGATATTCAGGGGTTCTTTTGCAATCAATGTATTTTGCATTTGTTAAAAAGAATATAAAATCATTAGTGATTTTGAGCAACCACTATCAAAACTAAGTAAAAAAAAAAAATCCTACTTGATGCACTTTTTTTTCTGACTCTCAGGGGCTGTTTTTTGTTTGTTCTAAGGATAATTATCTATACTTGGATGATGTGAGTTCCAGGGTAAGGAAAAGATCAAACTCACCGTTGAGAATTTTTATGGCCAGGATTTAAACTAGAGCAAACAAGTCCCTCTAGGTTATCATCAAGGGGGGAAAATCACAGCTAGTCAAACTTTCTTTTCTCTTCTGAGATGTGTGTTGAATCAGTTGAGGTTCAAGCAGACAATGTGAAACAGTACCAACAGAAATTTCATTGAGCTCCCATGAAGGGAGCCCTTCCTGGCTGTGTGCAGAGTTGAAGAAGGAGGGGTGAAGTGCAGCAAACTACACCTTGTAGCTCACCAAAACCCCAGACCTTAACCTGTTATCCACACAGTTTGAACATGAGGTGAGTTTAAGCCTGAGACTGGATTCAGGCTCACCTTCAAAAGCTGCAGACATGTATCCAGGGTCAAAAGATAGGGAAAAAAAAAAAAAAAAAAAAGCCGCAAACTTGTATGACAGAACCAGGAGGCTAGGCCAAGTTGTCTTTGCTTTCTGCATTGGAATCTTTGTCCTCTATTATTTCTCCTTCAATTTGCAAATCAGTTTCAGAAATGCAACAACTCAAGAGGATGATAGTCATCTGGGACAACAGCATACAACTCAGATCTTATCCAAATAGACAGCACAGTACAGCATAAACACCTTACTTGACTTTTTTTCTCCATCTTAGGGGTTAAGATGCTCATTGCAGGCAGATCCAGGCAGCAAAGAATCTCAGCAGTGACAGGAACGCCAAAGGCACTCAGATGTGCCCTGTAGAAACCTTTAGCATTGCCTAATATGAAGAAGCAAATGTGGAAATTAGCAGTATGTATTGACACGTACCCTCTACATGTGTTAGTACCACTTAATGTCATTACATTTATTATAAGCAACTCAATTCCCATAGTGCAATTATAACAGATGGATAAACAAGATGCAATATACTGTTCACTTTATGACAATGATCACATAATTCCAGCTTCCCTGCTTTTAACTGTTTGCATGAAACATTGATTAATAAAGCTTTGAAAGGCTGTCAGACAAGGATATATGAATGTGTAAGTGATACAAGTGAAATCATTTCCCAGTATTAATATCCCTAACATTGCAAAACTAGTGAAGCTGTATCACGGATGAACATGATCTGTTCTGTCCATCAGGTTCTCCTTGACAAAGGCTAGGCAGTGACTACAGCCAGCTATAATCATTATCTTCCACTTCCCTTCTTTTTGTATCTACTTCTGTGTCCATTAGACCATAAGCCTTTGAGAAACAGCTGCCTTCTTCCCCGTCCATACGTATATGTGCTGTAGTCCTGATCCCACCATGAAGTTTGTAGAAGCTTGCACAGTATTACCAGGGGTCAAGCATTACAGAGACAATTACAGAAGTCTGCAACCATACCAGTGCATAAAAGTCACAATAAAAAAAGGAATTAAGTCACAAAGAGCTTAGAAGGATGAAGGGTTAATTCCTTTATCACAAAAACATGTTACTGGAACTGCATTCTGTGGATTAACATTACTGATATATCCATTTTGTTAAGTGGGTAGTTGTCTGCTGACACATATTCACTTGAGATGATTGCATTATTGAGGTATCTTGCAAAAACTGATACCAATTCATGTCAGCGATTTTAGCAACATCATGGTTTCAGCTTTGAAGATTTTGAATCTTTTTAAATAAAGAATGAACCGTTTAACAATAATTTTGGTCCTGAATTAGAAAATGTGTTTCTTAAGAATTAAATTATTGTCTGTGTCAGGAGAAAAAGGGGTGCTCAACCAGCAAATAGATCAGATACCTGGCTCTACCTAGGTATATCCCTTCCCTTTTTTATCACCTCAGCAGCGATTGAATGAAGTCAGGAAATCTGTGATGTTGTGCTTGTTAGGTGATATGCCATGACTCTAGTTTATGCTTCTGGTGCCTAAGATTTCCAGAGAAGCTCTTCTCTGAGAATTATACAATTCACAAACCTGCTGAATATACCATGTTACCCTTGGGAGCTGCTATTTTGAAAACTACTTCTTAAACTTTCTGGGTTAGAGCATCCCCTGACGGAACTGTACATAGCTCCACCTAATTTTAATGCTGACTTACATCAGCTGGATGCCATATAGTGCCAGCACAAGATGTAGAAGTCAAATTCTGAAGGTCTGATATAATTTTAAGCTACCTGGAGAAATCAGGAGTGTTTAGCTCTGGGGATTTTGAATTAGCTTGTCTCACACTGATACAAAAGAAGATAACATCAGATGAAGAGGACATGAAGCAAATAGATTTTTTTTTAATTCTGCTCTAATCTTCACAGTTGTTTTTCCTTTTTTTTTTTTTTTTTTATTTAATTCCATAAGCTCTTCTTAAAGTGTAGACGATAGGCTATTTACTGGGAATAATCCTGTTAGGAGGACAGTGCTGTATGCACACATCTCTATATATATCTAATTCCATAGGGACACCATTTGAAATCAAAACATGATTCCTAGCCCTGTTTTTCTTAGAAATCCCATCTTTATTACTCTCCATAATCTGTATCTGTGATATCAAATCATAAAGCATAAACCACAAAGCAGAGGTGAGAAAGACACTTAGAATTTGTCTTTTTGATATCAAGAGTCTTAGGGTGAGAAGGCATCATCAACATCCTCAGTAAAGTTTTGAACAATGGATACACTGCATGCCAAAGGGGTCTGAAAGAGCCTGAACTAAACACCACAGAATACATTAAAAACCATTGATTTGATTTTAGTGGCCCTTTTTTTGATGGCTTTTTTAGTGAGATGTTTTCTCACCCAAGTATGGGGCCCAATTTTCTCACACTAGTATGATAGACAACAAACATCCCCCAATTCCAGAATACCCTGAATGTAAGAAAGATCGGCATCTGGCCTCAAACCCTCTTTACTATTTGACTTTTTGTCTGCTGAATGACTAAATTATATGCTTTCCTTCTCTATTGTATCCTTTTCTGAAGATAAACAGTTATTTTAATAGAATAGGAGATTGCATAATCATTGTGAAGCCCTTGAGCTTTCTGCTGGCTGCAGATTTCTCCATTCAAGTCCAGATGAGCTATACAATATGAAAATATATCTAATAAGTTTTTAATTGACATTACTAGGAAGGTGTAATGACTGTCAGTCTAATGTCAGCAGGAGGTGCTGTCAAGAAGGGGAAGGAAAAAAAACCTCAAACACCTCTGCAGACATTCAAGAAGAAATCTTATACTGTTGAGTAATTGCAATTTTCAAAGAAAAAAAATAGGCTTGGATAAAGCTGGAGGTACCTTTATGTTTTTCCTTTTGAACTCTTCCATCTCCCTGACATGATGCTTTGCTGTTCTGTCATTTCTGTCACTGTGTCATGCTGGGCTAGTTCTTTTTTCAGGGGGGAGAGAGTATTTATGGTCCTTAGAGACCCCACTGTGCAAATATTTAAAACAAACAAAGTCTTTGTTGAGAATTTTTAAAAGTCTTGTAATCAGCAAACAGATATATTCTTTGTCTGTTGGAAGAGAAGCTGCAATTATCAGGGGAATTTCATTTCAAGTGGCACGCGTGTTATTCGTGTAGGTGGTAAGGTAGGCAGCAGTCTCAGTGGTAGGTTATAGTCATGTTTATTATATACTTTGAATGTTACTTTGCTGATGTCAGTATGGTGCTTTTTTCTGAGGTGCACAGGAAGCCCAGAGCAGTAAAGAGCCTCCCTTCCATGCTATTTTCCCACTTGTAAAGAAATCACAACTGAGATTGTAATTGTTTAGGTATGCAGTCACAGAAATTGCATCCCAGGGAAGTGTTGTGTCATGCTGCAAGTTATTGCTGTCCCTTTGTCTAGACAGAAAATGGCTGAAAAACTCTCTTGCGTTACACCATTTCTTTCCTGAATGAATCCTTTCCACCGCCTTCTTTCTCTTTCACTTTCTTCTCACCACTCTATCAATCTCCTTTTTCTTCTCAATTACTTCATGGACCAGTCAGGTCATGTGCCATCAAATGACGCCCTTCCTCATGATCTCTTGGCCTCTCATACGTTTCCTAAAATCATCAACGATGTGGTTTGGTTTTGTGGGCTTTTTGCTTTTTTTCTGATTGAAACTGCTGTTCCCTCTAATTGCTTTTTTCCTCCCTGAAAGTCTGTTGTACTTTCCTCATTGTTTCTATCTCTGCTTTCTGACTCTTCCATTAGTGTTCCTCCAGGCTTAGAGAGCTCTGCTCTCTGTAGTTTTGCTTCCTGTTCTCCAGTTTGGGAGAAACACATCTATCCCACTATGGGTAATTTTCCAACTCACTCTTTTTCATTGTTTTACATGTTTTTTTGTTATTACTACCTTTACAAACTATCTTCACCTGTCACTGTCTGCCCTTGATTTAAAAAATGGAGGGCAGGCTATGTATCTCGCTGCATGGAGGAAATATTGCTGATAGAAAGCTGCAGGGCTAAAGCCAATGGCTAAAATGCTCAAACTTTTCTGTACAAGATTTCCCTACAACCTCGTCTTCTTGATCTATGGCTGTTTTATGACAGTGAAGCAACCACAGATTAGATTCATCTGGCCTAGTGCTTTCATATTTCATCTGTATATATGTTGAAATGTATTTGCTATTTGCTGTGTGCATTTGCTATCGCTCTTTTGTATTTGATGAAGTGTTTTTTTCCATCTCATAAAGGCTCTTTGGGTGGGACTCAGCTGCCTAAGTATGGGCGTATTGTGTTATTTTAAACAGTGCAGGGTTTCCTGTTTGACCAGTTACTACCTCTCCAGAAGGGTATGAGGCTTGCACAGGTCGTGTTCTCCATGCAGATGCCTCATACTGCTGTGGTATACATTAGCCTGCCGCACATGCCCTACTGCATCTGTATATTAAATGGATGTGACTAAACAACACAGCATCTCTCTCCTTATCTTGCCATCTTAAGCTTCCTCTGGCAGCTTTTCAGGAAGTCATAGGAGTCACACTTGTGCAGAAATGAAATGGAGGCACAAACTGTAGCAAATGAGAAACAAACCCATACAACAGAGCAATACTTTCCTAACACAAATATCGAGTGAAAATATGAACTCATGCATAATATTAAAAGAGAAAACCAGAAAAAAAAGTAAAAGAGAAATAAAACAAAATAAACCATTAAGAGCAGCCTTATCAGAAAGCCCTGGTAAATTCAGCCATCATAGAGGTCAGGCTGGACTGCCACATCCTTCTTTATAACTTCCATTATCTTAATCCTCAGTTTGAGAAATACCTGCTCACCACTGTGGATCTTCTGCATAATCTTCTACTGTTCTACTGGCTCCCACACACACCTTTTTCTTTTACACGTTTTTCCTGAATCAGTTGTAGTCCCTTTCAGAGTAATGTCTCTTGTGTTCATTACATTGGCACTGGCATACATTTGTTTATTACTGCAGGAGCAAAAGGATTTTCACAGGACCTCTTTCAAAGAGACTCATTGTAATTCCACTGAATTAAGCTGGTTAACGTGATGAACTCACCCATATTTCTGTCTCACACACAAAAAAAAGATGTTTCTGCTGGGTAAATTAGAATGTGAATTATACCTCCTTTTTCTGGCATATACTTTCCCCTCCCTTTATGGACTTCATATCCCACACGGAAAAGACAAGACAGAATTTTCTACCTATTATTTCTTAAAAACAAATCATGAACAAAATTCTCTATAATTATAGAGAGTCTCAAAATGTTAGAGGTAATAATGAAATGTTGACAGGCATCCAAATTCTACTAGGGAGGAATGAGCGATGTAGTTAGGATGAGCTAATAATGTATTTCCAGTGGTAAGTAACAGCTCTCTGTTCTGGATAAAAATGATTATTTTAATAAGGCTTGAAATTGCAGGCATGATATGTGCTCTGATAGTACGTAGGATGAACCAGTAATGTAAAACCAAAAACACTAAATGGAGCTTGAGCAGGGATGCTCTTAGGGATTATTAAAGATTACAATAATAGTCTGTTAGCCATTGAAATTAGATTTACATGATCTTGCATAAAACAATTATTGCAATCTGAAGAAAAAAAACCCAAAAACAACAAACACCCCAAAGTCTTTTTTCCCCTCATCTTTTCCTGTATTTTAAAAATATTTTGCTTTTTAATATTTAAAATGCATTTTCACACTTTATTGTCTTTTCCTGTTTTCAAGGATGATACACAACTTAATTCTACTACTGCTTAAAAAATGCAGGATATATCTCAGGGTATCATGTTAATATTAGAGGAAAAGTCAAATCTCTTCACGGTACAAGCTGGGGTTGCTGTTGATGTCTTTGTTATATTTTATTAGCAACAATAAGTTAGCAGTGGAAGAGGCTCATAGTCTGTTATAAAGCCCACAGCCCTCCGGGTAGCCAGCTATGTTACTTAGGAACATACTAACTTCTTTGCTTTCTATCTCTGATTCTCTCCTCACTCCTCTTTTCTTTGTAAGCTAAAAGCTCTTCTGGGAGAAGCTGACAAAATCTACTACACTAGACTGTGCTTGGCACAACAAGACACAGATCTTGGCTGGAGCTTTTCGGCAATGCAGTGATACAGATAATATGCTGATAATAAAGGTTTCACACCAGAAGATCAATAGGCACAAGACATTAGTTCTTTATAGCCTCCTCTTTTTTTATGATTCATAGGGAACAATTCATATGCAATCCATCACTCTCATAAGACTTTTGTAAAACTTAATTATGTAGTAATGCTTGCACAGTGCTTTGAAGATGCAAAGGCAGACCCCCCTCTGTGTTAGAGTGCAGATAGCACAAGGTAGCCTAACACAACCAAAGCAAAAACTTTTTTACAGGATTTCATGGCTAGTGAGTGGAGAGCAGCTGTGGAGGTTACTTCACCATCTTTCCAAGCCTGGCTGTTAGGGTGAGAAGTCTCCTGCCTCTCTCTGACCTCATCATTCCTCAGGGATGGAATCAAGACAAGCTCTTGGTAGAAAGGAGTCCAAGGATACTCAGTGCCTCCCAAAGCTCTCCTTCATCTGATTTGGATAGAACAGGATATTGGAGCACTCAGTCCAGCAGCAAACACCCAGCTCTGCATTGGCACAGCACCCAAAGCCAAACATGTCTTGAACTTTCCTCGCTCTTTCAGCCTCGATGTAACTTCAGCGGTCCAAAAGCTAGTGTAGACTTCAAGGCAACTAAGTATATTCTGCTATGCCTCCTTCCCCACCTTATTTTCTCTTTCATCATTTTTGGCATAAGATCTAACTAATGAATTTCAAACTCTGTGCCCTGGGTATATATAAACTGTATTTAATTCCCAGAAAATTGACTCCAGGTTTGGCATGCATCCATGAGTTACACCTACACCATTTGAAATTGATAGGCCTGGGAGGGAGTTCAGTTAGCACGGAGAAGGCTAGAGGAAAGGAATTAGTGTTTTATGTACCAAATCTCATCTTGATCAAGCATTTTGTGTATGGAGCTTTAATTATTTCAAATCTCCATCTCCGTGTCATGCTGACATTTGTCACACTGTTAAAATAAGTTTGATTGAAAAAAAAAATCCATAAAGCAAAATCTGACGAAAATAATAGACATTTAATGGGGAAGAAGAGAGCCTTTTTCAGTAACCTACTCTTATCAAGGAAAAATGCTGAGGAAACCCTGCTTTTATTTTTTTAGAATCATAGAATCATTCAGGTTGGAAAAGATCTCCAGCTGTTAACCTAGTGCTGCCAAGTCCACCACTAAACCATGTCCCTAAGTGCCACATCTACACACCTTTTAAATACCTCCAGGGAGCGTGACTCAACTGCTTCCCTGGCAGCCTATTCCAATGCTTGGAAACCCTTTTGGTGAAGAAATTTTTCCTAATATCCAATCTAAACCTCCCTGGTGCAACTTGAGGCCATTTCCTATTGTCTTACTGCTTGTTACTTGGGAAAAAAGAGACTGACACCCACCTCACTGCAGCCTCCTTTCAGGGACCTGTAGAGAGCAATAAGGTCTCCCCTAAGCCTCCTTTTCTCCAGCCGAAACAACGCCAGTTCCCTCAGACACTCCTCATAAGAATTGTAACACAACTTTTGAAACTTCAAAAGCACTTCTGTAACAAAATAGAACTGAACAACTCATATTCATTTCTGTCCATTTAAGCTTCTTAATGAGTCTAGATGGACATCTTTCAAGACTTGCACAGAGCCATAAAGCAAGGCCAATTCATGCCTTCCTGCGAGCTCCTTTATTACAACTGTAAAACAAAAACATTTCTCAGAAAAAGAAAAGATTTCAATCTACTTTAGAATAAGTCAATGGAGCAACCTGCCTAGAGAACTGTACTTGGGGTTTGGTGCCTTTCTAACAGAAAGCGGTTCAATGACACCAGAAGTTATCAGTTTGTCGTAAGAGCCACTTCACAAAAATCTATGCCTTTCATTATGCAAATAGTCTCAGAAGATTATATTTTCTGGCTTAAATGTATATACCCATTAGTTTCCTTATAGTAGATCACAGCTCATCACCAGCATTCACCTGTTTGCAGGGCAGAGTGGGAAACAGGGATCCTGGTGTCTTTTGGTCCTCTGAAAGCCTGTGCTGTTATTTTGGTGAAGTAGGTAATGGAAGGACCAGTTCATTCACCATCAAATGATGGGATTCAATACACAAAATTGATGGCAGTCAGAGTAGGAAGCTGTGATATTTTTTACAGAAACAAAAAAATGTACTAGCAGAAGAGGAGGGAAAACCAAATCCTTAAAACAGCATGTGCAAATGCTTTTGATGCTCTGATTTTGACCAAGCATAAAAAAGCAAAGAGCTGCTTCACAAGCACTTTTTGTCCTCCATTGACTTCCACTAAGAATCACATCTCTTGCTAGCCTCAATAATAGCTCTGTGTGTGTGCTTGTGTGTATCTATATGCTTAGGTGCAAGCTTTCTCATCACGGAAGATGGCAAGCGCTGATGCAGCCCTGCTTACACCAGCTCTTACCTAGACTTTTTTCTTCAGAGCACCCTTCTGTTTCCTCTTATTTAAAACCTAAACACTTCTAGAGAAGCTGCTTCTTCCCAGAAAATTAAGAGGCTTAATTATCAAATAAATCTTTATAAAATAACAACAACAACAATCCTAAGAAACAAAACACTTTGAATAATTGCACAAAAGGCATGAGTCTTAGAAAGCAAGACACAAGCCCACCTTTACTGTGAACACAGAGGTGTCCTGGTGGTTGCTAACTAAGCAATAATGTTAGGTCTGTCTCTTTTGCAGTTAGAATCCTAAACAGTTATTGCTGTTCTAGGTTTCTGTTTAAACTGCACACAGGAGTTGTTCTAAAAAATAACTCAACTAGAATTCTCTTCCTGCAGAACAGATCATGATTTATATTGCTTTCCATTTGCAAGAAAAAGGAAAGTTAAAAAGTGCAGGTTTTTATATCAACACACAGAAATTGGAAAGTTTTAAATTGATGATGTTAATACAAACTCTTTTGAGGATGTTCTCATACAGAAAAGTTTGCTGTTTCAAAACAATTTTCTTTCTCTTGAACTAATTTTATAAAATTTTAGAACATTCTTTTCAAGTCAGTGTGAAGTAAGCAGCACAGCATTTTTTGATGGGAAATGCTCTGACAAGTCAATAAAAGCCTATTAAGATCTACTGCAGATACCGAAGTGTGAGTGCAGCCAGCATCTGGAAAAAAAGAGGATGGCACCAGATAATCATGTTTAAAGTCATGGGCCCTATGGTACTTTTCTTCAAGGGAGGAGTCAGCAGCAAGGGAAAACCCAAAGGTCAGAGTAGTATACTCTAGCTTCTGCTCTTAACTCCTGGCAGGCACAATTTTCAAAAAACCCAAGCACTTCTTATTTCACTTCCAACTGATATGACTGCAGGTATTCAGCAACTGGAGAAATTTCTCTCCCTTGTTTCAGGCCAGTCTTAAAGCTTTTCTCATTAGAAGTTTAACCATTTGTACAGCACATCTAAAGATTACTTGCCTGCTGCACAGAGACAGGTAGTAGACAGGAGATGCAAATAATTTTGAAGGATTTTCTGTTCCTTTGCTGAAAGTTGTTCTAGAAGTGGGAAAATACTGTTATGGTTCTACAACCAGTTTTAACAGATTTTTCAAAGGTCATTTTAAATGGATGGAAATACTGGTTTAAAAGCCAGGAGACTAGTTTAATATTACAAACCCAGTGGAAAAATAGGTTATCTTCTCCTTTTTGTGCTGATTATTTGAGTTTTTGTTGCATTTTTTGTTCATAGCTATTGTAAAAACAAAATGTAAATTGCACAATTAAACATTTGGAACAGCCTCCTTTATCCGTATATAATTCACAGTGTGTCAGGGACATCTAATAACATGCTATTACAAATCATTTATCAGATAGTTGTTGAGTTAACTGCCATTATCTTCTTTGCCATCCCCCATAATTTGATGTGAATGGTTTCTGATATTTGCAGGGTGGTTATAATCTTCCTACATTGTTATGCAGTCCTTTTTCTCTCATTTTTAGGACTCATCTCCTGTTCCTGTTGTTTGGTTTGCATTATCACCTACCTGCAGGCAGCACTATACAGATTATACCACTTCATGCTTGCTCCTTCCTTATACCTTTCACATTGCCCACTGCCATAGACATCACATTGAGCTAGGCTGACCTCCCTGTGGTTTGATGGGGCTGCCATTATGTCTGCAATTACTGCTGGGGATCTGTGCTTTCTAATGCAGATGCAGATTTACCTAGGGTGACTAAGAGCACTAAAGCTCCTGCATTAGCACTGCCTGTCTGCTGCGGACATTGTAATTGTCTGTGATGCTCCTACTATCCTATTATTCAGGCAGCTGGCTGGGGCTGTCTTTAGTGTCTGTTGCTAACTAATGCTGCATAGATGTGGATGAGAACCAGTTTTGAGGACTCATTTCCCACTTCCCTTCTACTCCCCTTTCACGAGCAACAGTTGTGGCTTTTTGACTTGTTGAAGGCTGGGCCTGCTCGCTGTTGCTGCTCTCTGGGAGTCTCACCAGCCCAAAGGCGTAGGAGTGCTGTGGAATGGTGACAGCATCTGTTTCACCCCCAAGGCTGGGCAGCCTGAACACCTGGTCTCCACCATGAGCAGCTTCTGCTCCTCTGCCCTCTTGAGCACCCTCCACGGAGCAGTCAGCTCCCAGATGTGCTTGGAGAAGCTGTCTGCAGACAACATTCAGCCACATGTGGGGAAGGGAGGTGGGAAGAGGCAGGGGCCACAGGCTCCATGATCACTGGCCAGTCTCTGGCTGGCTTTGTGCCTTCTTGCAACATTTTTCATGAGGATTCAGGTAATCAGGGAGAACCGTTCTGGTCAGGAAACCTAAACCTGAGCTCTCTCTCATGTAAGGAGGGAAGTTTTGTGCCTGTGCAGTCTCTGGTAGTAGTCAATGCAGGCAGCTTGCAGCAGGTTGATCAGGGTCTTAAGAATTATAGTGCAAAATTCGTATTTTTTATTGTTCCCCTTCAGCTCTGATTTTTAAGCACTCTGGTTCTCTAGTACATCAGTACTACAGTTTTCTCAGTACCTTATAGTGCATATTCTGATAAGATAAAGCCACTTGAGAAGAGAGCAGCATGTACAACAGAGTAATAAAAGAATTAATGCTGCCTTTGTCAGAAAGCAGCAAGCTATTCCTTGGCTCACTGGTTGAGTTGTCTTTTTTTTGTCTTTTTTTTTTTTTTTAAGGCTTTTTTATGTTGAAGCCAGGAAAGGACACCCCCCTGACAGCCTGAGCTTGATTCATGTAAAGTGTTTCACAGCAGTCCCTGCTCTCCTCTTCAATATAAGTGACAGCACAACTCTGTGCCTGGCTGGGGCAGGCAGCTGTTCAGACCAGAGGAATATAACGCCTGGGGAGTATATATCTGAATATGGACCTGTTGGTTAAAGACATCTTTAATTTTTCCCTGCTTGCTTTACCTAGGAATTTAATTTTTAATCAAATGGCAAAGTTGACTAAGCAGTGATTTTGTAATACTTTTTCACCAACTGACCTAAAGTTGGAACGTGTAATGCATCATTAATACTCCTCACTACAGCAGGCCTATGTTACGGTGTTAATATTCCCAACTAGAAACACCCAAGACTCTTAACTGTTGCCTCTCTCCCTGTGAAACACTCATGAAAAATGCTTGAGAATATTTTGGGGTCATTCATAGCTAAATAACAGAGTATCTTGTAGTGCATATCTCTTTCCCCCGCCCCCCCCGTCAAGATACTCATTCAGAATTCAGCTCAAGTCACCATAAAGTACATGAACACATTTCCTAATAAAAAGTGAAGTTTCCCTACAGGAGCAGTGAGCTGTCAGCTATCTTTCTGCCTGCCTTTATTTATTTCTCTGCCTTTCCCTTTTGCTAGCTCTTGTCAAATTTCTCTGGAACATTTTTTCTCTCTTTGCTATTCTGCAAAGGCAGAAGAAAAGAAAATTGGGGGAGAAAAAAAGCTAGGGGCTTTAAAGTTTAAAAAATAAACACAATTTGGGAACTGTAGAAGCAGCTGTTAGTTGCACAGTCCATAATTTACTAGAATACACATGGCTGTAGTCAGCAAAATTAGTGTTTGCTTGGGTTTGCATTTCAGGCAACTCGCCACTTTTGAAACCAGCATATAACAGAGACATCAAGGAAGGCAAAGAAAAAGGGGGTTTTTTTGGTGTAATTTTTATTCTAGCACACTTATTTCCTTATACATTTCCCTTCTTCAAAAAATGTGTAATTTCTTTCATTTTATGATCACCATCATCATTCTGTGAATATCAGCAGTCAGTCTGGTTACCAATATCATGCAAACCTGAATTCAGGATAAGGAATGACTGTGGATGGGAGAGGTTTATGAATTAGGTGAAAAATACAGTCGCTTGGCTTGACTACATTTCATTTTCCTTCCACCAATGCCTAACATTAAAAGATCTTGGTAAGAAAAACATCACTTGTAGGGTCCCATTCCAAAGACCATCTGCTCCTCTGTTTCTTATTAGGAAAGAAGAACCATATTTCAAATGCTTGGAAATTCAGAGATAAATAAGCCAATTCCTTCACTTCAATTCAAAGTCACCAGCTAACAAAAATAAATATACCTTGGGGGTTTCTTAACCTGTTGCTTCATCAAAATGCACCCAGAAGTGACTCTGTGGATTCCTCCATGACATCCCTCGTATCCAGGCCTGCCACTTCATTTGAAGGTCTCTGCAAATCCCACAGACCATCAGCAGGGTAGGGTAATTACACCTGTAAAATCACAAGTCAGCTGTGGCATTGTAAAGCTGAAATGCCAACCATGTGTTAGTACTCACATTGTTAGTGCAAAGCATGCACGACTTGACGTGGTCATGTTTGTTTATAGCTCTGGAGCGGAAGGGGTAAATGGAGGGAATGAAACTACTAAAAAGTTAAGTTTGAAACACAATCTAAGTTAAAAGAGTTTTTGGCCAAGAATGAATATTTGATGTTTCCAGTAATGGAAATCCTGATTCTTTAAAGGGCCCAAAGACTTAGCACAAGTCCATGAGACACAGATGAGTTCAGATATTCTGGTTTGAGTATCGGCTCGACCACAAATTCTTATTTAATCTTGGCAAAACTCTAAGGATAAAATTAAGGTCTTAATTAAAGGCTGAAGGAAGTTAGGTTCCCTAATTACCACAATACTTTTGGAAATGTTTACTCTTTGACCTTCTCTATTTTCAAAACATGCTTCAAAATTCCTCCTGATAATGTTGCCAGCACAAAACCATTAAAAACTGTGATGCACACAAACAAGAAGGCAAATAGCTGTAGTATCACAGTAGCAAAAGGCAAAAAAAACCCAAACAAAACAACCCACAACTATTTTATGTTTGCTGTTGGTTTCTTATGCAAAATGAGCCACAGTAAGAGACTGAAATATGTGGCCTTTTAACAACTGTCAGTACTGCAAATACGGCCTTCTTGCTTTCACCTTAAAAACCATTGTACTAAGTGAAAATTAACCCCATTTGCCCTTCAAGCCACTGTTCATTATGAGATTACCTATCAGTACCACACTACCGCAGCAATGTTTGATCAGATAGATACTCCATCAGCAGAACCGAGCCCAAATAATAAAAATAATGGGAAGAAACAACAACTAAATATAAATTTGCTGATTAAATATTGATGTAGAAATTATTATTTATATTTCCTGACTTTCCTACATTTAGTACTTGTTACCAGTGTCCCTCACTCATGAAATATTAATGCTTTATTTTTATGGCTCACTTCTGTTCTTAATCTGAGTTATTTTATGAAATGACTCCTTTTTATGGTGCTGAGGATTCAGATTCTTTCTGACTATTGAGCTACACCATTATTGTCACCTCAAGTGCAGCATTTTTTTTAAAACTATTTTTAGAAGGAAGGAGAGTCTTTGTTACCTTTTACAGATTAGCCCTTGTGAGAGATTTGAGTATGCCCATGTTCACAAGCTGCAGAACATTCTCCAGACACATTGCTTTAGGTGTTAATGCACTGTCAAAGAGGTAAATCCTGTAAGCCTTCAAATATGTGAAGTACTGAATCAATGATGTGATATCAGCATAAACACCATGAACATCAGGATAGACACAGCCAGTCAGACTGTGGTTCATTTAGCTCAGCATCCAGTATCCAAGGAGGGCTAGTAACTTGAGAAAGCATGTAACAAAAGACAAAGGGTACAATCAAGAAAATAATAATGTTTTCTCACTACATCTTCCCAGATTTCACGTAATCTGCAGCTTAGAAACTTTCTGAGTCAGAGATGTCTTGGTGTCTGACAGCTTTTGTGTAGCTTTATATTCATGTATTTGTCAAAATCATTTTGTGGGATGCACAGCCTTCTACAGCCCAAGCTATGCAAACATGTCCTGCAAAATACTGAATGATCTGCTTTGTTTGGAAAGTACTGGAGTTGCATGGAAAGGTTTTGATAGTGGGGGCTACAGGGGCAGCTTCTGTGAAATATTGCTAGAAGCTTCTCCCATGTGCGATGGAGCCCATGACAGCTGGCTCCAAGACAGACCTGCCGCTGGGCAAGGCCAAGCCCATCAGTGACAGTGGCAGCACCTCTGGGATAGTTAAGAAGGGGGGAGAAAAAAAATCTCTTTTTTTGAGAGAGGAGTGAGAATATGTGAGAAAGACAACTCAGCAGAGACCCAGGCCAGGGCAGAGGGCGGGCAGGAGGGGCTCCATGTGCCCGAGCAGATGCCCCGGCAGCCACAGCGAAGCCCCCGGCGAGGCGGGCTGTCCCCTCGGCCCATGGAGGGCACCGGGGGAGCAGATCCCCCCGCAGCCCGGGCAGGGCCCCGCGGGGGCAGGGGGTGCCCGCAGCCCGAGGGAAGCCCCGGCTGGGGCAGGGTCGCTGGCAGGGCCTGTGCCCCCGCGGGGACCCCGGCTGGAGCAGCCTGTGCCTGAGGGGCTGCGCCCCGCGGGGGGACCCCGGGCTGGGGCAGGGCAGGGTGTGAGGAGCCCCCCCCGAGGGGGAAGGGGGGCAAAGACCAGGGCTGAGGGACTGACCCCGGCCCCAGGAGAGACGCGGGAGGGAGGCTGTGCCCGGGGGGAGGGAGGGGAGGGGGGAAGGTGGTTTAAGATTTCGCTGTATTTCTCATTACCCTCCACTGATCAGACTGGTAGTAAGTTAAACTAGTTTCCCCCAGCCGAGCCTGCTTTGCCCGTGACGGTCACTGGTGAGCGACCCCCTGCCCTAATCCCGGCCCAGGAACCTTTCGCTGCATTTTCCCTCCCCGGCCCAGCTGAGGGGACAGGCAGAGCGGCTGCGGTGGCACCCAGCACCCAACCAGGGTCAACCCAGCACTAACTTGAAGATGTAATTGCATTCCGCCAAATTTTGTGTTTTGAGAAGCAGTAAACGATCATTCCCTAGTGACCTTCCCTGACCTACTTTGACTTTGCATCCAGGGCCAAGGCCTGAGTCCTAGTCATATTTGCTACTCCTCAAAAGTAAACAATTCCCCATATTTTATCACCTTCAGAGCACTTTGGACATGTTCTGGTAAAAGAGAAAACCAGCAGAGTAGGGACTACTGGCTATGATTTTTGCACATTTCTCCTTTTCTCTATCAGTTCTGCTCATGCTCCTCTACAGGAAAGTCTATGGGGAAATATCACTTTAAAATAACTTTAGGATAACTAAACATTAGTAAAGGAATTTGGATTTCTGAAGTCTTGAAAAACTTCTATGATCTCCCTTGTTTCATTTTGCTTATGTGCAGAAAAAATGCAGCAGTTCAGAGCAGTTCTCGTCCTGGTGTAAGGCAAATGGCTCCCACAGCTGGTGTTTATTGATGTAGCTCTATTGATTTAAAGAGTGCTACACTGATGTATATCAAGCAAGGATCTGGGCCTCTATGTCCCAGCAGAATCCAGTGATAAAGTTTGTTTTAAAACAAGTTATGGGGAGTAATTCTGCTGAACCACATCCTCGTGCCAGGTACATGCTCCTAATGAGAAATTTTTGAATGTTACTGGACTTAGAAAGGCAGCATCTGCGATAATAGCAGCGTATCTCTGTTGCGGCCACAAGATGGCCATATTTCTGAACACAGTTTGTCAGGAGCATTATAGCACAGGAAGTGAATTTATTCCTTTCAGATGGAGAAGGCAGTCACCAGCGATAGTGGTGCTGTGCTTAAGGCTCTTGCTGTGTCTGAGCTGTCTGTCTGATGTCACTGAATACAAAAACCTGCAGGGATCAGTAGATGCTGATATGCTTTAACAGGGGAAAACAGCCTGGAAGTTGCAAGAAGTATGTGAACTGGATGTGATTCCTGATATCCCACAGATGACAGACCACACTCTTAATTTGGCTGTGCCAGGTTATTTCCTGGTCTAAAGATACCCTCCATTAAATCTTTGCCTATCAGGCATAGCGAAACTGTCCCATTCAATCTGTGGCACCAGCAACAGGATGCTGGAGGAACATACCTGTTATCTCACTAGCTATCAAAAAGGATGGAGTCAAGACATAACCTGTATGTGATTTGGTCTTGAGTTTGAAAGCATGATGTGGCCAAGACAATTCTGATCTGCCCCAGGTTATTGGATCAGCAAATCAATTAACCAATGTGGCAAGCTGTTCATTAGGAAATCAGAGTGTGTCTCGACTGATAAAGCATAGCTTTCTGGTATATACCACACAGCTAAAGTTCAGCATTAAAGTAGAGGATGCTAATAACTCTTCAGTCTTTAGGGTTTTTAGTAAAATAATTCCTCCATTTTATAATTAGAAACTGCACATCACTCACTAATCTCTCTGTGATTAATGTCTGAAGTTTGTTCTCAATTTAATCTATCAATTTACATTTTATTTAGAACTTCAGAGGTTTATGTATCTGTTTATTTATTTACATGCCTACTGACTCATGCAACAGAAGAATAGATGCAGGAATGAGAATTTTGAAATGTAAGGGGTCACAAGTCTCCTATAAAAGGTTTAACTGAATATATCTTTGTCAGCTCTTGCACCCATCCTTCACAGCTAAAAAGAGAACATCACTGCTTTGAAGTTTACCTGCAGGGAACTGAAGCATATGGTTAAAATGGGCCTGATTCAGCTCACAATGGATTCATCTACAGAAATGGCGATTTGTCTTCAATAGGAATAGGATCAGGATGGAACAAGCAAGAACAGAGTTGCAGTAACAGTCTCTGTTCACAGGAAAAACTGGATGATGAACTTTGGAGTCCTAGTCTAGTACCTCAGCTGCTTGACTGCCTTACAAACTTCTCTTTGACCCCCAGTTTAAGAGCGTGTACTTAACCACATGATAACTTCAGGAATATGACTCAACAGGACTAGTTATGAGCTTATATTTATTCATGTTCTCAGGTATTCCACTGAAACTCCATTCACCCTTTGAATAGATCTTTCATATATCATATTTTCTTTTTATTTCCCAAAGTATATAGAAAAGATAAAAACCAAAACAAAATAGGAATCCAAACAACAGAAGCCGATGTTACCTTGTAAAGCAGCTTCCTAGTTCATTACTATTCTTTTGTAATTATGACAGAGATCAAGAGATCATCAATAAGATAGGTTGTCTTCATTGCTCGTTCCAGTCTCAATAAGATCATAAAGTCTGCCTATGGAGAGGTTCTTTGATATAAACAGTTTTATTGATTGAAAAACAATGATACCAAACTACATATGAGACTTGCAGAGATCCCAGACAAGCATTGAACAAGAAATAATTAGCAAGAACATGCTTCTGGGCTGCTCCAAAGCTTCATCTTCAGCAGTCCTGGTCCAGCTGTCTAATTGGCATCCTTTTCACAAAGCTGTACTGTGTAATACAGGCTCAAGACCAGGAAAATCCCAAATTCTCATGTTTCAGGAAAATCTTCAATTGTATCAAAAACCTCTGCAACTAAAATGTTTGCAGGAATTAATTTTTGCATATCAGCAGGCTGGTATTTTAACACTATAGACACTCCTTGTTTAACTGTTGATAATTGGAGTACACTTAAAAATGCACATACATTGCACTTCCAGTATTTTAAGAGAAGTAGCACAGCAAATATTGAAGCGGCATACACCTATTATTTCCTCTCTGACATCTAGAATTGGGAAGGAAAGCAATTTGCAAATGTTCATTTGAATTAGATCAAGAGACCAGTGAATAATTTAGTAGTCTGCCATAAATGCTTTCTGAACAGTCCAGCTTCTACAAAAAACTACTAGAACATCAAATACAAACAGTATGTGAAATGTATGCACTGTTCTGATATTGCCATGGCAAGATCCCAGATGCATGGAGAATAAATGGTATGGAGTATTTCATGCTCTCCTGATCATTATGTGGTATTATCATAGTCTTCATAAATTTTAGACTTGAGGCAGGACTTTGTGAACACAATATAAAAATATGGAACCAAACAAAAGCACTCATTCCAATTCCATGAAAAAATAAAATAAGAAAAACCAGGTGAATGGCAAAACAGAATCCAATAAAATGTTTGACAGTAGGATAAGTCATGGTCTGGCAATTTACGTGTTGTCAATATTTTTTGTGGGTATCTGAAAAATGTTTTAACAGAGGAACTGAGAGAGGACAATGACGTGGCTTAGTGGGTTCCCTGGGAAATGTCTCCCAGACAGCAGAACAGAATGGCAGGAGAATTGTAAGTGCTTGCTTGAAAATTTAACAAGTGAGTAAAATGGGTACCAAGACAGAGTGGGAACAGTGAGTTGTCCTCTCCTCAGTTGGTTAGAGATACAATATGGAGGGCAGACTGGAAAGGACTTTACAAGAGGGACAACTATGTCACACTTAAAAGTTTGAACTAAACAGTTAAAACTGTTAATATGAGAATTACTACAATCCTGAATCCTCTTCACTGAAAGAAGTCATTGATCAGCACAGCATTTAAATAGATGCTCATTTTGCAAATCATTATTAAATGTTTCTTACTGTCCCTTTGCTAGATACTGAGGTAGCATGACCTCTCCTTAATCTGCTTCAGACAGACTTATTAAACCATTAAGAAAAGTGGATTGAGTTTACCCCACTCATTTCATCTGAAGCGGATTAGGGAATGCTAATCCATTCCCTACAGATTTGGGGTTACTAAGCCTTCCAACATCACTATAAAATCTGGAAGATCATGTTTATTCATGACCACATTAAAACAAAAAAAAAAAGCTTAGGCATGACATATCCTTTGATCAAACAAGTGATTTAGGCTTTTTACCCAGCTGTATAGCTTGGGACATGTTTTACAACAGGATGTACTAAGGCACTGAGGTACCTGGCATAGTCTGCATGACACATATTTCATAAGACAGGTTTCTAATGGTCACTGAGACTTTCCAAAAAGAGGGAGAAGACAACACTGGAGGACAGAAAGCCTAGCCCTGACTACCTGGACTACAGATCCTGGGAGTCCTTCTACCAGTGCTGGGAGCAATGTGGGCAGCACATCCTGCAATAGGCAGAATTTCACCAAGAGTTGGGCAAACTCCTTTAGTCAAGAATAGTTTTATATAAAACCAGTTCCCGCCATTCAGAGCTGCTGTTTCAGGTTCTCACTAGCTTCTTCAAAGATATCAGTTAAACTGAGATATGTTTTCAAGGTTTTCCATAAGACTCTCCAACATTACCATTACATCTGGAAACATATTAATACAGTCACTCAAAGAACCCTTTTAGAATCATAGAATGGTTTGAGTTGGAAGGGACCTTTAAAAGGCATCTAGTCCAACCCCCAACACTCTTCCCACTCAGTAAAGCAAAGCAAAGCAAATAACAAGTTGCAGCAACTTTTCCCTCCCTAAACAGTCTCAGTATGTCAGTAAACAGCATCTCCTCATGCTCACATGTTTCTTGGGACAAAGTTCACAGAATCATAGAATCATTTAGGTTGGAAAAGACTTTTAAGATCCTAAAGTCCAACTGTTAGCTTAGCACTGCCAAATCCACCACGAAAGAGTGTCCCTAAGTGCCACATCTACACATTTTTTAAACACTTCCAGGCATGGTGATTGTCATGGTTTAAGCCCAGCCAGCGGCTAAGCCCTACGCAGCCACTCGCTCACTCCCCAACAGTGGTATGGGGGAGAGGATCAGAAGAATAAAAGTGAGAAAACTCGTGGGTTGAGATGAAGACAGCTTAATACATAAAACAAAAGCTGCGCACACGAGCAAAGCAAAACAAGGAATCCATTCCTTACTTCCCATCGCAGGCAGGTGTTCAGCCATCCCCAGGAAAGCAGGGCTCCATCGTGCATAATGGTTATTTGGGAAGACGAATGCCATAATGTCAAATGTCCCCCATTCCTTCTTCTTCCCCCAGCTTAGATACTCAGCATGATGTTGTATGATATGCAATATCCTTTTGGCTAGTTCAGGTCAGCCGTCCTGCTCTGTCCCCTCCCAATTTCCCGTGCCCCTCCAGCCCTCTCACTGGCAGGGCCTGAGAAACTGAAAGGTCCTTGACTTAGTATAACCCTTACCCAGCAACAACTAAAACCATCAGTGAGCTATCAACACTGTTCTCACACCAAATCCAACACACAGCACCGCACCAGCTACTAAGAAGAAAATTAACTCTGTCCCAGCTGAAACCAGCACAGTGATTCAACCACTCCCTGGGCAGCCTGTTTCAATGCTTGACAACCCTTTTGGTGAAGAAATTTTTCTTAATATCCAATCTAAATCTCCCCTGACACAACTTGAAGTAATTTCCTCTTGTCCTATTGCTTGTTACTTGGGAGGAGAGACAGATACACACCGCATTACAACCTCCTTTCAGGTAGCTGGAGAGACTTTAAGCCTGTGGCAGATTTTTGCCAGCTTTAGAAACTTGAAAATGAAGCTGCGTTCCCAAGCTGAGGGAACTGAGAGCTCTGCTGGCATAAGAAGGATGTGTCCTCTGGGGCTGGGCAGATTGGAGCCAGGAGGATGAGGGGGAACAAAGAATGGCCTTCAACACCTGTCAACTCTGTCAGCTGTGACACCTAGAAACATTCTGTGTTTTTATCAAAAGCCAAACTTGGGCTGTTTTTGCATCTTTCCAGGATTCAAACCTCTTGGAGGTTTCAGTGGGTTGAAAGAACTCACCCAGATGCAACGGTGGGACTGCAACAGAGACAAGCTGAGGCAGAGCAGATGGTTAAGGAGAGGTCCCCTCTGGCTGCTCCTCCTTCTAGTCCTGTCCTTGTGCCTTACAGGCATTTCCCTCTACCTTAACAGTGTTTGTTTGTTTGTTTTTCCCCCATTGTGGGCAGAAAAGGAATTGCCTATATTTTTTGGCATTGTCACATAGTAGTTCTGTCCTTGTGTCAACAAGGGTGATGACCTGGATGCGTCTTGGTTGGTTTGGGACCACGCGAAATTGAGCTTTACTTCTGTTTCCATTGCAGAGAACAACAGAAAATTCAATGTTCTATTTTGCATATTAAATAAGAAGTTTCATTTGGGAATTTGTTAAAAAGCAGCTTTGCATGAAAAAAGACCTGACTTTGGCTGTAATAGGGTTGGTGTAGTCACACCTACATTTAATCTCACAGGTGCCGAACTGTTTGACAGCCTATGATGCAGAAACAAAATTTGTAAATGACTTGTTGAGCTTGGTAGAGAAACCCAAGGATCACCCTTCACAGAGGTCAGATAATCTGCTAGGGCGAGAAAGATCATTAGATGCCCATCTCCTTCTCTAAAATGAGCACCTGCTTATTCAAGTCAGGTTTGAATTGTCTCCTTTGTACAAGTGAGGTGTTATTTTAAGATTTGTTTTAGAGATTGTACTCTGCATTTAAAATCTCCTTTGTGTGTAATCTTCTGCTATCTCCTTTGCTCTTGTAAAACATACAAAGGAAGGAACTCCTGCCAGGTTTTTTGTTTCTCATTTGGCATATTGCTAGAAATTGTACACACAAACCTTCATAAAAGCTTTTATTCACCATCTTTTATTAAGAATCTTTGTGCAAGTGTATGTGTCTGTATTTATAATCATCTATATTTGCATAAAATTGAAGAGGCCAATACCCAGAATAAAAACAAATAAGAATGTGAACCTTAGCAGTCTGAGAATTCAGCCATGAAATTGTTAGGCTTATTAAAGAATTTGGACTAATTCATGGGAGGTTTCATCTTCAAAAAGTCCTGGCTACATTTGCTTGTACACGTCTAGCAAATCAGTTAATAAACCAGAATTCTCCAACAATCCAACTGCATTTTTTCATGCAGTTTTCCAAACAGTCTGATATATTGAGTTGTTTTGCATTAGAACTGAATGCAGTTCTTTACAACTATTATGCTGAGCACATTTATGTATGTGTAGTGCACTTTAGAAATACAAGGTAGCACTACCTAAGTGCAATGTATTTATTCAGTGTTGTAAATATTCATGGTGCTTCTTCTGTCAATAGAAAATAACAAATTAGATTGTGTTCTTGGTTATGGTGATACTGATCTTTGATTATTCCACTGACTACATAGAAGTGTTCTAGAATTTAAGTGTAACTAAGATAAGGATACGGCCTGTGTAAGAAAAGATGGAAATAAAGAAAAAGTATTGAAGTACAAGGCCTTTCAGGCTATGTGTTTGCTCTGCTCCGAGATCTGACCTAGAGTTAGATGACAGGCATTTTGCAGTCAGACTTGAAACTGAAGCTTGAAGCATTTGCCTTAGGAGAAACTGCAGGCATGTGGAAAACCTTTGTGGGTGTTGTTAGTCATTTCCAAGAACCTGGTGAAGGTTGTTAGAGAGTATTTGCTAATCTGAGCTCTAAACTTTCAGATAATTCCTGTGCTAATGAATACTGACTGTGTTAAAACAGTTAATGTCAGTGTGACAAAAGACAGAAGAGGAGAAAGAGAAATGAGCAAACTTTTGGCCAAACTCTACAGGCTGTCCAAACTTAAGTTAGTTAAAGGATACATTGCCTTTGGCATTTGCATAGCTGCAGGTGAGCACCTCATTGCTCTTTTCCAATATCCCTTGTATTAGTTTGGAACTCTGCAGAGACTTCATATTTTAAGTACTGGAGCAGTCATCTGGTAGGTTAGGAAGTGGCAGATGAGTAATGGTTAAGTCTGAGTCTTAGTGCAAATGTATATAGCTGGAAACCTAAGGTTTGCAGTAAAAGCACTCTGTAACAACTGTGACTTAGGAATTTTGAAAACAAATAGACTGAGTATGGTTTTAAGGGTAAAGAGTGCAGATCTCAAGCTTACCCACGATACCCAGGGGTGTAGGTAGAAGCTGGGAGAGTTGGTTCTGGGCACAAACCACTAACATCTATTCTGGAGGGGTTTTGCAGCAGGGTAAGACAAAGTTACCTCTTGTTACCCACCTTTTCTTTGGGGGAAAAAAAAAAAAGAGAGATTAACACAGAAAAAGATTATATATGTTTGTCCCTTTTTAATTTTGAATGCTGAGATGGTATCCCACCTACATCTTCAAGAAAATTTTAACAAATCAATGAATGAGATGTCAGTGCCTAGTTCTTGGATAGGTATCTTAAACCTTCACCAATGTACATTGTTGGTGCTTCTTCATTATCAAAACATGTAAAACATTGCAATTTCTTGAATCTTAAAAAAATGAAAAGTAGAAATTGTAAGAAATAGCCTAAAAATTACTAAGTTTTTAATAACAATAATAGGCTTTCCAGCCACTCTTCCTCAAGCCTGTAGTGTTGTGTGTGGTTGCTGTGACCCAAGTGTAGGACCCAGCACTGAGCCTTGTTGAACCTCATGCAATTGACCTTGGCCCATGGATCCAGCCTGTCCAGATCCCTCTGAAAAACCTTCCTGCCCTCAAGCAGATCAACGCCCGCTCCCACCTTGGTGCCATCTCCAAACTCACTGAGGGTGCACTTGATCCCTTTGCCCAGATCATTGATAAAGATATTAACCAGGACTGGCCCCAATACTGAGCCCTGGGAAACACCACTTGTGACCAGCCACCAGTGGGGTGTAACTCCAGTCACCACCACTCTTTGGGCTTGGCTGTCCAGTCAGCTTTTTACCCAATGTAAAGTACACCTGCCCAAGCCATGAGCAGCCAGTTTCTCCAGAAGAATTCTTTCAGAAATGGTGTCAAAGATTTTACCAAAGGCTAGGTAGACAACATCCACAGCCTTTCCCTCAAGATGGGTCACCTTGTCATAGAAGGAGATCAGGTTCATCAAGCAGGACCTGCCTTATATAAACCCATGCTGTCTGGGCCTGATGCCCGGGTTGTTCTGTATGTACATGTGATGGCACTCAAGATGATCTGCTCCATAACCTACCCCAGCATCAAGGCCAGGCTGACAGGCCTGTAGCTCCCCGGATGCTCCTTCCCGCCCTTCTTAAGATGGGCTTCACACTGGGTAACCTCCAGTCTGCTGGGACCTCCCCGGTGAGCCAGGACTGCTGATAGATGATGGGAAGTGGGTCAGTGAGTGGTTTTGCCAGTTTGCTCAGCACCCTTGGGTGGATCCATCTGGCCCCATAGACTTGTGTGTGTCTAAGTGGGGTGGCAGGTCACTGACCATTTCCCCTTGGATCATGGGGGCTTCGTTCTGCTCCCCATTCCTGTCTTCCAGCTCAGATCTTAAAAAGAGGTACATGAATTACAGATTTCAGTCTCAAAGCCTTTTTCTTCTGTGATTGCTTTAATGGTCATAAGACACACTGTACTGATCAGTTTTCTGGGTGGTGTCCTGTATTTGTTAGGAAGACATATAAAGTCTTCTATACTCTGTCACTGCCCGCTGTATCTCAGCTGGTAAAGCACCTTCAGGATGCAAATACATGAGCTGGTCTATGTTTCTCTCTTAGGTTTTAGCTCTTAGGTTTCTTGACCAATGGAGCACCTGTGCATGCTAAACTTGGTGGTGGTTTCAGTGATATGGATCCAGAGATCTCAGTCCTTCCAACTCCTTATGTTCCCATTTCTTAAAACGTAGTCAGAGGCTTTGAAAAATAAGTGGTGGGTCTGGTTGTTGGGACCAGTCCCCAAGTATATGTCTGCACCTCTTTGGGAAATCAGTGATCCCAAAGACAATAAACTGCTGTTTAATTTCACCTTGGTTTAGGCAATTTGAGCTGCTTAAGGGTAATACTGTCTGGTCATAGTTACAGAGTCCAATATGGGGTGGGAAAGCAGAACTGCCAGGGCTGGAGGGGTTTGTAATAAATAAAGGGAGGTCCCCTGCATTCACTGGCCGTTCTGCTCACCACTATATTTCTCCTTTTTCATGGCGTTATATTCATAGTGACTAATTCTGTAAGCAGCATTTTTATCTTGCCCTCAATATCTCGTGGCAGTGAGACCCAGAGTGTGCTCTGTGGAGCAGTAATTCATCCTCTGCATTTTACATCTGGACAGAATAATTTCTTTGTTCTGGGAGAGTAAATAAGAATGTCAGATTTACCTTCCTCTGGACATGTCTCTCTATATCGTGATTTTTCTAACTCTGCTTCTCTCTAAACTAACAATATTAACCTATTTCAATTTCTTCTATCATTATCCATAATGGACTTTCAGAGCTAAGAGAAGTGAGAATAAATACAAGCAGAGATCATTGTTTTTTCACAGAAAGCTGATCACATAACTTTTGTTTTACACAGCTCTCAACTATTTACTTATTTACTGATTTAGCAGAGGAGTAGGAGCAGATAGTACTGATGGAGACAGTTATAATGAGAGAGTAGCGTAGCTAAATGAGTTTGCAGAAAAGATTGGAAAGGAAGAAGTGAAATCACTCAGCAAACAGCTCAAGGAACCCTGCAGAGACTGATTAACATGGGGAAAAAAGCCTGACAAAAGTAAAGGAAGGGTATAGTGGGCTGAACTCAACCACCTATAGGTGGTAGCACTAGCTGAAATATTTAATTGACATATCGCTGGAGAATGTTTTGGTTTTTGTGATCCAAAGATACAAGGAAAATACAGACCATGTCAAAAACATATACCAAATTCAATTAATTATTAGTGTTAAAATACGTAAATATTTTTCTATTAGAATATATATATTATTTCACTAAAAAAATGTTACTTGGTCTACTAAAAAATCAAAATGCAAAAATCATAATAAATTTAAATAAGAATAATCAGAATAATTTTAAATAATTATTCTGAACTAAGTACACCATACATTTTTAATAGCTGAAATGATCAATTAAAATAGTGGAGACACAAATAGTCAGACATGAATATCAGGCAAAAAAGAGGTACAGAAAGAGGTACAGAAGGAAGTGAAACCTGAACATGCAGATTCCCTGTGTTTTCCTCTAATGACTTATCCCTTCTTTATTAAATGTGTGAAGAGATTTACTACCTTTTTTTTCTTCTTCTTTTTTTTTTTGTCTTTTTTTTTTGTCTTTTTTTTTGTTGTTGTGTGAGTCTGGATTATTTTATGTCTATCATGAAGAGCACTGGAGAATTCTGGAATTCCTCATGCTTTGGTAGACTGTATATTTTATAATCACTAGAGAAGAAGCTGATGTTCTGTAGTATCAACTTTATAATCTCTTTATTACAGTATTTCTGCATCAAAGCTGTCAGGACAATTTCCCCATAGGAGACCCTGCAGCAACTCCACAACAAATATGACTGTAGAAAATATCCTATGTAGTTCTTTGTTTTAAAGAACTAGTTTAAACAGAAGGGCTTTGGGAACTGGCTGACAATTTTGCAGGCGATGAACAAAGCAGATGAAGACTCAGTTTCTGCTGCTTTATGCTGAACTGTGTTGGTTAAATGGAATTAAAAACTGTAGCAAAAAGGAAAAAGCAGTTGCCAGCTACCTGCCAGCCAGCAAAAAAAGTAACATTTTGGCTGGTCAGATCACAGAATCAGTGAATGATTTGGGGTTTCAAGCTTAATACAGTTCACAGGGCATTTGGAAGAGGATGAAACCACAAGAGCCTGCTACCTTACTTTGAAGTTACAGGTTTTGAGAGGGCCTTTTAGTATTGCTTTTGCAACTCTTCTGGAAGAATCGTGTACAAAGGGCTGCTTATTACTGTCATTTAATCTAGGTCCTATTAAAATCAAGGGAACATTCAGGCATTTAACTGTATATTTTCAATTTTTACATATGTTACATAATCATAAGAAACAGAGCTTGAAGTAACATACACCAAAGCAGTGTCAGTCACATTGGAAGTAAAATTGGAGATAATTTCATGGATTTGAAAGATGGTTTAAAAATCTGGGAGGATACTTCTCTCAAAAATCAGACCTTTTTGTCTAGGCTTAAATGAGTATTTTAGGAGAAATTACAGTATCATATGAGGCAGACTATGAAACAGGATTTCTGTACCCTCTGCCTGGTTCTCTTATTCCTCTACTATACACTCACTGACTATCTGTCTGTGTTTTCTTTTCCTGTCACCTATTTGTGCAGCTAAGTTCTTTCTTAAGGGATTTATTTGCACAGTGTTGAGCATACAGAGCCTGATTGCAGTAACTTTTGCTGCTATATTGCTTTTTAACAACAGTGCTCATGAAGACACAGTGATGTTTTGTGATTCAGTTGTCTTATGACCCTCAAAAAAAAAAGGTCAAGAAAAATGTTTTCAAATGTCCCTTCCTTCCCCACTATAATGCCAGGAAAAACTGGAGCATAAACTGGACACATTGCCATAAACCAAAAAATTCAAACATCTAGAACAGAGTTTCAGGTATTTATTGGATTTTTTAAGATAATGTGCCAGATAATTTCCCTAAATGTAAGAGTAGAGTAATTCCACTTAAAATGTCCTAGATACTCTAGGTTTGGATCTGTATGAAGGACAGTGCAGTCCCCCATTAAGCCAAATGTAAAAACCAAAGAAACTTTTAGTTCCAGCTCTGGAGAGCATCACTGATGCTATTTGTTTCCATGGAGCCTATCACAACACTTTGAAGAACTGGAAAGGAAGTGGAGTGAAATCTATGAGTTTCAGTCATTATACCCATCCCAATCAAAACAATGTCTCAGGTATAGGAATAAAGCAAAAAATTGAGTCAGTATCAGATGATAGGATTGCTTCCAGCATATTCTGAACCCACTGTGGCAGGGAGCTTTGTGCAATCTGTATGCCCTGATCTGGAATTCCTCACTCATACTTCAGATTTTCTTAGGTGGTGAGCACATGAACTAGCTGCAGGCCCATGAAAGCATCTTTGTGCTCTGAAGAAGGAGAGCGACTGATCCTACTTCCAAAAAATCTCTGCTGAAGCCATTGCTTAACCGAAGGCAGAGGAGCCTCTGAAAGGAGCTGCTACATAGCAAAGCAGATCATGTATGATACACCTGCATGATGATATGCTAGGGGCCGGTCTGGATATCTATGATTTTCCTGTGCTTATCTTGCTGTTTCGGATTAAAGCCTAAATTAAAAACAAAGATTAAATGGATGCATTGAGGTTGAACTCATCAGCTGCTATTAAACACAGTGGTCTAAACATAACCTGTTGCTAAAATGTCTTTGAAGTGTTGATTGATGAAGGCTGGAAGGATAGAGGCAAGGGTAGAATAACTTCGGATTTTCTGTTTCTTTTACTTTTTGTCAAGTATTCACACCTGGAGACAGAACCAGGATACTGAGCTACCCCACTGCTTAGCTTAACCCTTTCTACATCAGGCCATTCATATGAATCTGTTATTTCTTTATGTGAATCATGTCTTCTTTGAAGGTGATTGTCCTGAGTCACCTTGCATTTTAAGTTTGAAAATGAGTTGCCTCAGCATGAAGTTTGTATAAAAAAAAGACATGTTAATTCCACTGAGCTAAGGTAGTGTGGGAGGACAAATCTCCATGGATTCAGAAGCTCTCCTCACATACATTTTCACACATCCATTAGTTTCAGTGGACATATGTGGGCTAGGACTTGGAACCTACTGCCTCTGCATAGTCTGGGAAAATACATTACATGGAAGGGGCTCATTATTTTTGCAAGCCATCAGAGAGAAAAGTGCCAACCAAATATTGTGTGTCTGTTCTCAAGCAAACAGAAAAGGTCTGTGGCATTTTCCCTCTTCACATACCTAGGGAAATTCTGCAGCAGCTTAATCTGTTTGTTTATGGACTTGTGGGAGAGGTTGTGAATCCATGCAGAACTGTACTGATGATAATAATGTTAATAACTTTCTCAAGAGCAGACAGGCTAAGACAAGGAAGAACATGGTAATGAACTGAAAAAAGAAGACAAAAGAAGGTTCATACTGCACCACAGTTTTATTGATGTTTTGCTAACAGAGCATTTAATGATGGAGGGGAATGCCCTGATCTTTGTATCTGACCACATCCTGATTCTGTTCGCTTCTCCTTAGGTTGCTGTTCTGGTTTTTGTCACCTTAGCAGATCAATGCTGTCTGTTAGCGGAAGGGTGCCAAGCAGGTAGTCTTTCACTTGCATCTCCTCTTCAGGGAATATGACCAGAGATGTTTTTATATAAGGACAACAGGATGAACTGTTTATTTGAAAAGGAGCAATTAAAGGAATCTGAAGCCAGAAGAAAAGTATAGCCGAAGTCCTGTTGGTACTGCTGACCCGAGAACATGACTTTAAGCAAGTTCCCAAGAACTTCATTGTTTCTTCCACAACTTTTAGTTTCTCATTCCAGTCAACACGTGAGACACTGACAAATTTTTCTGTGTTCCCACCTATTTTATGGGTGATGTCCCAGATATTTGCTCTGCCTCCAATAGCTATTCCTTAAAGAAATCCTGCCTTCCAGAGCTGTGAATACTAGGAGTTTTCCTGGCTAGGTATGCTCTTAAAGGATATATGATGAAGTTTTCTGATTTGGAGCACTTGATAGATCTTTTTAGAATATCCCCTCCACACTGACTGTTTCGTAAAGACACTGCCAGTCTCTCACCCAGTCTCTCACCTCAGGCTTCTGAAAATCTGGTGACTAGCCATTCAGTCTCTGTGATAGGGATCATTTTACCAGAGAAAAACTTAATAACCTAAGAGCTGTATTCATCTCGTTTGACATTTGCCATCTAAACCAGAGGTGTTCAGGCCAATCTAGTTTTCTAGTCTCCCCCTATATTCCACGGAAAGAAGAAACAATGCAGATTTTGCTCTACCTACTTTATAATCACCATATGCATCAGTGTCTGGATAGGAAAAATCACTCCCTGAGTGATTAATCTGTGCTTTACATTGACTACAGGGGGAGTTGAGACAAGATACTGAAGCATTACAGGACTGAAGTTAGCATACATCTTCCAACCCTCTGAAGGTCTGTCAGGAACATGAACCCAGCCACCTCCTCTACCCCATTTCTTTTTCTTCAGGAATATAAAGACTAATTACATGGATCTAAAATCAAAGTACTTTTTACAACTTTTAGAGTCTGAATGGGATGAAACAATGTTTCCTTCCTTCAAAATAATAACAAAACCTGAAGATATTACACTTGGACAACTGTCTGACCTGTGCAATCTAAGACTGATTCTTCCTGTGAATAGAGGCAGACTCACCTGCTCTCCACCATAATAACAATATTTTGATTTATTCAGCTAGGCTTTTCCACAATTACATAAAAGAATATAACACCTTCATAGAGTTGTAGTAATCAACTGCTCAACTATTTTTCCCCTGCTCTTTAAAATGTATTAGACAAATTAATGTTTCAGCTGTTTCCAAAGCTCATTGATTCAAAGGCAGGTTCACACCCACCTTTGACAGATAGCACTGATGTACTGTGGCAGCAGCTCATGTATGTTAGGGATTAGGGAACGTAGGAGAGGGCAGAGATGCTTCAGTCAGTCTTTGTTATAAAAGAAATCTGACTTACTGCAATGATACTTTACCAAGCTCTTAGTTTATCTACATTTCTACTGAGCCCTGGAAGCAACATAAGGTTCCTCTCTTCCTGCTGGTCAAATTCAGATATATAATCTCCATTTAAAACTGAAAGATAGGCTATTTCCTTTTTGTCTGAGAAATAAATTACATTAATTCCATTGAAATTTTTTCTTTTTCATTTTAATGAAAGTATTGTCTGCTTGCTTTCCCTCCTCAGATCCTAAAATTCTGTCAGGAAGCATCCAGATTTTGGTAGGATTTTGTATGCTGGTTTTGGTGAGGGAAAATAAAGGCAACAAAATGATATTGTTACATGTGGGGAAAATCCAGTTTTATTATGGTTGAAAATACTTCATAAGAAGTAGCTTTTAAGTGGCAAGAATTTCCCAGTTAGAATAATACAAACACAATGCTACCATTCATTCTTTCTTCATCTTTCTTTTCTTTTTCCACCCTCTTATTTTTTTTCCTTTTAAACAAGGTTTATTATAGGACTTCCTGAGAGGAATAATGCAGTCTTTCATTAGTGATCAAATCTCATCTCAAAATGTATCAGTACTTGCTGGCTGAATGATACTGAATTCTGGCATTTTACTTTGATGTAATGCTGCATGATGTGTGACTTGCTATTCAATATAGTTGTTAGAAGGACTTATCAGCAAAGCAATTGCTTCATATCATACCTGTAGCATAAGAGGGTATTTTAAAAAAACTTTCTGTTTTCAAAGGAAATCTACTTTGTTTTCCCCATTTCAAAAGGCAATGCAAGGTTCTCTGAGTGGATGTAAAACTCTCCAGGCACCTAATGTATGCATAAAAGACTAGCTTCAATTTAGCTAGTTGCATCCCTCATTTCAAGCTACTGCAGACTATTAACTCCAAAGTAAAGCTTTCTTATAGAAAGGTAGCATTGCTTTCTCTTCCAGCGCTCTAACTGTAATTTATTTAGTACTTGGTGTTACATGGTACTTTGATCCTGTAGGGATACAACGTTGTTACTGGATACAGTTTCAACTGGCCTTTATATGGCCCAGAAAAAGCTGCATCAAATACAGATGTTTGGACACACAACCTGACTTTTCAAACTACTGTTTTCATGCTATTAAACCCATTACTGCTTGGAATCTGACTGGATACCAAGTTATCCGTTCAATGCACATCAGCTTCACGTGGAATCCAGCTGCTATGGCAGGGATAGCACAGAAACTGTAAAAGGTTATTCAGCGTAGTACTGCCCTTGGCTTTAGCTCAGTATAGGTCAGTTTGTCTCCTTTATAGTCAGACAGGAGAAAGGACAGTGTGCAGTGCTCCTTCCCAAGGACAGGTTGTGTCAGCCTTGGCTAACTGCTGTGTTAATCTTTCTGCCTGCTGCCAGAGCCAGCTAAGGCATTTCTATGCTGTGCTTCCTGAGTCTCAACCACCTTCATGTTCAAGAGGTGTTTCTCTTGAGCAAGAGAAAAATATTTAATCCCTTTTCACATACTGCTGTTTTACACATACTCCAGGACGTGTTCGGGTGGAGAAACTCCCACTTTCTGTACAGCATCAGATGAGCAATCCTCACTGCACCAGGCAGGGGGCTGAGTAACTGTTTTTGGCTTCCCAGCACAAGGACCACATCCTATTTGAATGGAAAAACTGAATCTCTGAAGTGAATGTGTAAAAACTTTAAAAAAACCCCAGTTTTAAGAAGTTGGTGTACTTGTTCATGTGTCACCATGTATTTGGTTGAAAACAGTCTTAGCAAGAAGAAAGGCAGTGCTAAGGAGAAATCATTTTCCTTCTGCGAGTGGCAGCATTATTAATCTGTGTGATTAATTCTGCAACTATTAAAGAAACTGCAAGGCACTCTCCATTTAGTTAATATCACTAACAAATACACATCTGTCACTCAAAATGCTGTGTACTCAGCAATGTTGTTCTTACAACATTAAATATTTACTATTTATTAAGATTGTTACTTTTGTTATTTATTGGCTTGCAGCAGCCAAAATCATGCCAGGCAGGCTGGAGAGAAAATAAATAAAAAAAAAAACATTTTCAAACCAGCCAGCTTGAAAGTGAGGTGCTTAAATGCAACACTAAATATTTTGGCCTGGATTCACAGAAGTCCTTTTCACCATATGTCCAAATCCTACACGGCGGGTGTTAAGCACATGCTGAAGTTATTTGCTGGGTAGGGAAGGAATTAAGAGGAGTTTTGCTGGATAGGGGTTGTGGCCCATGGCTAGAAGCATCCTTTTGCCTTTCACTGAACAATAGGCTTTCCCCTTAGGTAGTAATGAAAACAGGAGCAAAATTTGATGGAGATTCACAGATTGTTTTCCTACAGGGACATTTCCAGCAGATGGATCTTGATATTGTGTTTACACATATTTACTTCTATTCTCAGCCTGAGTAGTAAGAAACGCTCAATACAAAACTTCCTCTTTCTGAGCAGCACCAATGGTCTGCAATCCATTCACAGAAGACCCCACCAATCCATTAATGCATTTTTAAGACTTCACATCCCTTGTACCTCTTTGGACCTATGATTCTGATAGCAGAAATTTAGTGGATAAGAAGGAAGCAGCAAACCAACTTATAATAATAGTAACTCAGAAGAAGAATGCCTCTGATGTAACACATTAATTTCTCTCCAAAATACATGCATTGATTCTGAAGTAGCTTTTAAGTAACTGCTATTAAATTGTGGATGACTACAACTATAGAAAATATTGCTTTTTATGTCTATATCATCATATATATTCATATATTCTATATCGTCGTATCTGTTTTCTTATGATTCCTAAGGAGCTGAAAGAAGCTACAATAATAATTGCAGCAATGTTCAGTTTCCATGCCTCAAACACAAGCTGAGTTTTGACAGGAGGGATGTTTCCCTTCATGACGTAAATTGTTTAATTTTTCAGGTTCTTTACTTTGCTGTAACTTCTTTCTCAGGTGGCATTAAGTATAGATTTTTACAGAAACAAAACAGACTGAGTAGACCTAAATGAACATTCATTCAAGTACTTCCTATAATTATGTAATGAGTTTGCAAATTGTTAATAAAGTTGGGAAAGACATTTCAAGTACAGGAAAAAACACATCTTCTATGTATTATATTCCACTGTTTTCTGCCTGGTGTGACCATTTTTCTGTTGTATTTGTATTGCATGGTTTTTTATATCTTGTAAAATGAAGTCATATTGTGTTCTCAAAAGATTTATTTCACAGGTTTTGATAATTGACTATGTTCCCATAGACTTCACTGAATTGCCTTTAATTGAGACCATTTGTTACGAGATGATTTCAGAGCTCAAGACCAATGGTTGGGTTTTCTCTTCACTGTGTTGCTCCCAGCAAACAATCAGATAGGAGACTTCAGAAACAGAGACATTTTTAACTAGCAGTATAACTCACTAGTAAATATAGAAGGTTATAACATCTTAAAATAATTTATAGTACTGTCAGGGCTGAAGAAGGAAAGACTTCTCTTGGGAAGCAGTTTCAGCAGGAACTTCAAAAATTGTATGTTTGATAAATAGCACCACAACTAACAATGTTCAAAGTGCAAGGATCAAGGGAACTTTAAATTAGGAATTTAGACTCTCAGGTCCACATAACACTATTATGGAAGCAGATGCTATGACCAAGCAAAAGACAAACACTTAATGTGTCAATGAAATCAACAAGAGAAACATATCTGCTGATCTTTTGGGATCTGAATTTTGATCTGTCTGTATGCCAGGATGTCACTTATAAAGAGTGAGAGTTTTTTATCCTAAAAGCATAATATATTCCACCCATCTAAATTTTTTGAGAATCTTAAACATTTCTCTATCTCATATTCAGGCCCAGTATTCAACTTGTCAAAAAAAGAAGTAAACTGATAATAATTATAGCTGATAAAAATGAAATATTACTATTACATGATTTTTCAATGCTTATAATTTGTATCTTTCTGAGATGCATTATAGCTCATATTTTAAAACAGTAAGTGGCTTCATCTGGAAATAGTTTCAAAATGCAATGCTTTAGTTTGAAAATATTATTTTTTTCTTTTAAAACATACTACACCAAAAGGTCCACTGAAGTAGAAACTCACTAAAAGTACTGCTTCCTACTAACCAGCATTTTCCAATGAAAAAGCTTTTATAGGAAGATTTCTGACAAGTTCTATCCTTTGTTACAGGTGGTGGCTTTTGGAATAAATGCATTATTGAGGACCAGAAGTCACTTGCCTTAAAAGAGTGGTCCACTTACCCATAGGTTATCTAAGGATGGATGAATAGATGTGCTTTGAAATGAAATCCTCTTGACAATATCAAAGTACATAAAATGTTAAGTTTTGTTAAGGCTCCCTTCAGCTCCTGTGGATGTAACCACTCAGCATCCTGAATTTAGAGGACATCTGCATTCTGCTACTGTTATCTTGGTTCCTTTGCTAGGACAATATGCTTTGACAGAGATAAGAAAGAGAGGATTTGCTGTTTGTGAGTACTCATTGTAACTGTAATGAATGAGATAACACTGATTAACAAAGAAATTAAGAGTTCTGTTCTTTGGAGAACAAAGTACCTCACTCTATCAATCCATTTAAGTACTCAACATTAAACAGGTGAGACATTCTACTGATCCCTATTTCTTATAGTTTAAACACCTGTTTTAGTATTTTATTAACACATGGATCTCACAATTCCATTTTATATCAAAAACTTCTTTTAAGAATAAAGCTAATCAGAAACAGCAAAGATATGATTTGACAGATTGAACACAATCTGTCCACACCTTGTGTCTAAACAGTTGCATAAAATATTTTCTGTATGTCTGCATCTCTGTATATCTGTGCAGTACCTTCTTTTTAAATGCTCTCCTTTGAGATCTTTTTTACACTGTGGTGTTTGGAACAAACTTCTTTATTGCTCATTTAAATTACTGTTGGAGTCATGGTACTGATTTCAAGATATTTCTGATAAGGAAACACTGTCTTTTCAGAGAGAATAGAGAACATAGGCATAGCATCTTTGAGCTCAGATTAGGGAAGTATCAGAGCAGTATCAGAGAAGAGAATAGTGGTACCTTTCACCTCTAAAGAGTTTCAGGCCTCATGAATATTTCAGGGAGGAATCCAAACCTGGGCCACAGCAATAGCTTTCCACTGGAATGACCAAAATATAACACAGAAACATGGAATAGAAAATATTGCTCAAAAAAAAGACCATGCTCTTGCTAAGTAAAAGCTCTGGGATTCAACTAGTCCTCTGTGTAAACACCCAGATACTCACACAAACATACTCCCCTCCATACGCCTATGCCTATTACTTCTTTCCTGTAGCGAGTCCTGCAGAGGTGGAAACAGTTGTGCACCTGATTTGCTCAACAACCAGTCTCATTGGGACTGCTTACCACAAAAACCTTGGAAGTTGTCTTTCAGCCTCACCCTTGAAACTGGGCTCAGCAACGCATCTGTGTCTCTGTCTGACTCCTGGTATTTCTAGCAAACTGATCACTGAGGACAGTTTTCCCAGATGTGCAAAGGCAAATTACAGTTCATGTGTTGAGAGGGGAGACCACAGAGTGTGAATATCAGCAGTCCTCAGGAAAGAGGTTGTTTAACATGATCTGCAATTGTGTTCCTCTGTAGCAACACATATGTTGCCTGTGCCCAGATTTTTCAGTGTCTTTCCCTTATCATCGCAACTTCCAAGGCGGGGGGAGGCAACCAAAAAAGACAAAAACAACCAAAAAAAGACATCTTTTTTAGAAATTAATTTAACCATAAAAAGCTTTCCAGAGGGGCTGGGACAGCTACTTGTACCACACAGAGCTCTTTTTTTCATTAAGTTGTTACCTTCCCAGTGTCTCTCTTTAACTGTCTCACTCTCTCAACAGCTGAAAATCATCACAGGTGTTTAAAACGTGTGCCAAGTCCCACGCTGTTACACGTGTACAAAGCAGTCACACAATGCTCAAAAGGCAGCCTGGCCTCTTTGCTGTTGCTGCTTGCCAGTTATGGCACAATGGATCTTATTTACACCCCAAGCTGTACTCTTTTTAAATTCCTTTCTTACACTGGCAGTTTTAGGAGAAGTTAACTACACTGGGTAAGCTGTGATCCAAAATGCAATGTCAGGAAGCTGTTCCACCAAAACTACAAGAGCAACCTTATTTTAATACATGCTACCCTTACGCAGTCCCTCTGGGATCTGGGCAGGCTTCAGCAGAGAGTTGCATCCAGGAGTTTTGCTGATATGATCCTTTGCCAGCTAGATAATCACCTCTTAAAACCAGGCAGGCAGGCAGGCATCTTTGTCAAATGAGCACATTTCACGATCGTAAAGTGCCATCTTCAGAGTACTTCCAGACCCCACACTGTGACTGCAGGCTGGTTGCTCCCCACCCCCCACTCCCTTTAATTAAGAAGCCCTCTCGTGCTCATGCTGGGACTGTTGCAAATGTTGAACCTTGGCATTTTTAGATCCATTTCTCTCCTTTAAAGCCTTATTGCTTCTACACAATCTGCGGACTGTTGCATTTCAAACTGATCTTTAATGCATTCATTTGTACATAACTTTGCCCCAGAAAAATGTACAACAGGAATACCAAGCTGCCATCAGCTTGATGTACACGCAAGTATCAGACTTAGTCTGACTCCTGGTAAGTAGCCATCACCTTCAGAAAGATTCAAAAAGACATGGCAAAAAAAAAGAGCATTTTCAGCATATTTATTGTACCCACTTCCCATCTGCAGTGTTCACTGTAGGTCCATCAGGCCAGGTATGGGGGAGGCTGTGGCACGTTGCACTTAGTGGTATAATATTTCTACAATATTGCAGTCATTGAACCAGGGATGAGGATGAGACACACATATAAAATGAGGTGGAAGAGGAGAAATAGAGACAATCTCAACAGCAAGCTCAGCCCTATGAGACTCTTCTCCCCCTTCCTTCCCCCTCCCACCACAGGAAGGTCATCCCACCTCCTCTTTTGGAGTGGTCAAATTCACTTCTACTGATAAGAGGACTGATGCTTGGAAGATTTTTAATCCAAAGAGTCAAAGTCAATCTCAAATTATCTTAATGTAAATTTTCCACTCTTGTGGTAAGATTACCTCATTATTCAGGGCTTTCAAGACATGTCTGCAGGTCTTTCAGACTGTAGTAGTTTGATTTGTCCTTGGCTAGCCTATTCAGCTGCCCATGGTGTTTAGAAATCAAGATCATAAATCACATTTTTTTATATAAAGATCAAAATAAGGTAAGAATGTACATATTTGTGGTCAGATTTTGTCACAGTAGACATTTTTCTTCTTGTTATTCTCCAGCAGCTGAATGTAACAGGAAATTATTTATATATTCCTTTTTTTTCCTGATGCCATTTAATAGAGGGCTAAAGCTGAGCTAAAAAAGGATGGGTTGTGGGTGGGTGGGTGGTGTGGGGTGGTGTGGTATTCGCTTTTTGTTATTTGTTGTTTTTTTTTTTTAATCAGTCAGATATCAGCTGTAGTGGTTCCTGCAAAACAAGATACAACCTTAATAATTCATGCAGCCTTTGAGAAAAGAAGGGATTAGTGTGGTGTATCCTCAACCTAGAAATTAATATTGTTCAGAAAGAATAATAATAATGAAAAAAAGATTAAGCATCCACATCCAGGCTAGAATTGCTATTGTAAATGAGGCTGTAGACTGAGGAATTGACCCTCTTAGACAGAACAGCTGAATCTTTCTGTGAATTATGGGACATCCCTGTAAGTTAACATCTATCTACAGCCAGTGATGCTTTATACTAGATAGAGAAATGATGTGCTGTGATGTGGACCTTGCTGCATATGTAATCTAGAGTGTGAAATGGACAGTGCTCTTATAAGTAACTGAAATGTCCCTGACAAACAGCAGTCCCAAGGAAATAATTTTGGATTCCCAGGACTCTGAATCTATGCTTTCATTCATCTTAGGGAATTAGAGAGGAAGCCCCACTGCCACAGTCAGCCTGTCACCCTTTCATGCTGGTATGGTTTCTGAGATATATCTTCTGCTTTGCTTTGACTTTTAATGATGGAGTAATCATTTGCCCCAGATTTTCTCTAGGAAATCTGAGTGTTGGGGTATCAGGGAAATCGGTATGATGCTTGCCTCCAGGAAACTTTTTTAATAATCTGAGGCTAAATCTGCTGGAGTGAATCAATTTTTGTAATTCTGGGACAGAAACATGTATGCAGGGAAATGACATTTCTGTAGAAATATCATAAAGCACAGTACTTGCTTGCTTTGGACAAGCCTGCAAAGCAGTAGTGAGAAAACACTTGCTTTTCTATCCATTATGCAATGGCATTCAGTGAAGTATTCCCTTGTGACAGGGTGGTGTCTGGGGACGTGGAAGATTCAGGTTCACTGCAAAGGCAGCAGAAAGGAATAATATGTGTCCACATTTCATCTGCTCTAGCTCACAGCCATATATGAGCACAAAGGCACCTTCCTTGCTTAGCCCAGCAGACAAACATGGTAGTTTTAATATGGATCAGTTACCACACCGTTGCTTATAGCCTGGCTTGCTAAGTTAGGTGCCCCTTCAGAGGCTTACGAGTGTCATGACCTAAACTGAAAAGCAAAGGATGAGCAAAATATATTCCCACTGAGCTTGCTTAGATGGTGATGTCTGCATTATTAAGCACTGCATAAGTCTCTTCACCCTTTGATTTCTTATTGTATCTTCAGACCTGTCTGTAAAGCACTGAACACAATTTTAACACTAGATAAATCATGGGAAAGAATAATAGTTTCTGATTGTTTACACTACATGATTTTTTTTTTGTCCTAACCTGTCCTTTCTGACAGCTCTCCATAGATGCCAGCCATGGGCTTGCATGCTGTTTTCAAATTTATGTACTTCTGACTGCAGCCTAGCTGTCTCCCACACAGCTAAACAATTATTCGAATATTGGTTCTTTGATGTTAATACCCACCTTTTATTGCTTCGTCAATACTGAGCACAGGGTGAAATAAAGCCAGCTGCAACTTTTTAAGGCTTAGGGATCATGGTCATGAAGATGACAGAAACAAATTCACTTTGTCCATAGTTTATGGGGTTTGTGCTATACCTCACACCAGTGACATTTTTTTGGTGACAAAAGTGAAATACTAAATTCACTAAATGCACTTAAGAAGAGATGCTGGAAGTCATCCTGATGTCTAAACATCAAGTGGCCTCAAAGGACTTACAACGTAATGAAATTAAATGAGCAGATTTTCTATTTTGTGAAGGAAAAGAAAAAAAAGTTTTTCTAGTAACACATTCCATTTCATTTTTTCTCCTTAGCAGACTGAGTCTCTTTTTGTGTATCAAATTTTGCAATATTTTTGGCCAGATTCTCAGATGGGAAATTTTCAACCCCAAGTAAAATGGGAAGTTGAAATGTTACAAGGAGAGCAATTTGGTCCAGTGTCAGTAACTGTGGATGTGTTTCCTTATCTGGAGATTTGGTTGTCATCTTTTAAATATAAACTCCAAAGAATAACTTTGTGTCTTTAGGACTATCTGGTGTTGTTGGTAACTAAAACCTGTTTGTGTGCTTATGTACTCTGTGTTGCTTAAATGAGATATTAATTAATGAGAGCATCATTACACAGTGATGCATGAAGCCAAAGATCAAGTACAGCAAAATTCTCTGGTACAAATCGTGGTCTAACCTGTTTCAAATGAATATAGTTACCTGGCAGCTCTTGGGGTACAGCTGTGTAAGATCAGCTGAGAAACCAGAAAAGGAGGCCTAAGAACGGTGAATAGAGGAGTTTGCAAATTTGCCTGGATCAAGCATTACTCATCTGTCAAGAACTGCTCATTTGCCCTGTTACTGCAAAGCCATTTACGCAGAATAGTCAGGGAAATTGTCAGAACAGACTGAAGCTTTCCCCTCAGAAAAGGTAGCAAAATCACAACATCGTTTAGGTTGGAAAGGACCTCTTGAAATCCTCAGGTTTGATTGGCTTGGCTGGTTAGACAGGGAGTAGTCGTATTCCCACATTATTTAATAAAGTCTATCACTCAGATAATATAATATGGTAGAGAAAGCATAAAACAAGCAGGGTAGGGTAGATGAGAAAACACTGAAAACTAATTATGACTCCTGGTAAGTGTTTCCTGTTGAAATTTTTCAATGGATAATGGGTTTTGATTAAAACTAACATTTTTGCAGGTAGTATTTCCTTTCTGCATTTTTTAGCTTTTTTAAGAGAGCCAACCACTCTGAAAAATTATATTTCTAAAAGAACATAAAATTAAAATATTATAAAACATACATATATATTTATTTTATATATATTTTGCATATCTATTACTACATATAAAATAGCAAATAATTTCCAAGGAACTCTATAATTAAGAATTGACCTAGACCTAGTTACAATTTTCTTCACACAGATTTCTGTTGCTCACATGTCCCATCTTACAGTCACCTTCTGGAAATACAAAAGTCCTCGGTTAACTCAAGAGTTTCAGCAAAATACCAGGGTGTGCCTGACCAGCAGCATGGCAGCTCTCCTTTTTTGGGGCACTGTGTCATCAGCACAGCTTCCCACAGTGAGGACATATAGCAAAGGGCAAAGGCAGCAACCTGTGCATGCATCCCAACCACTTAGTAATATTGCTAAACATGAGAAAACAGAAACTCCTGAAAATGACAATTTATAATGCTATTACAGCTTAGAAAAGCCTGAAGAGAATTAAAAGGTTGTTCCGACAGGAAACAGAGATAGTCAGTCCAGAGATACTTTTAAAGACAGTCATTAATTCCATGCCCTAATCCTTATCTACAAAAGGATTCCTCTCAACAGGTTTTGATGAGCAAAAATGGAGGAGTGGTTTATTTTCCAGAACTTCTTCTCAGCCATTTCTGAATAATGTGAGACTTTCACTGGCCTGTCTCCTAATGAGTGACTCCAGACACAAACATAACGCAGAGCTGTCTCAGCTGGCCGTTATCTCCTACCCACATGCAATATCTATCTCCCTTGAAGGATAGCACCGCGGCAAGAGACAGAAGCACTACATGGTTAGGGAAGCAACAGCTGAACCATGGAGAATTAGTTTCAAGGTAGAAGAAACTTAGCAACATAATCATCTGTCTTTTTACAATGTTTACAATGCCAGGGGTTTGTTGATTTGTTCCTGTGCTTATTTTTGTGATACTAAATTTGATTAGAATGAACCTTCCCTCTGGGTGCATTGGCAAACCATAAAGTAGAGATACACTGAAGCCTATTATAAAGTCAAAATCTATAAATAAATTTGGAGTTACACAAAACAATGCTAGGCATACTGAGTATTTTATTATTCAATATGTCTTTTTGCTAGTGGCAGATCTACTTAATTCTGAGAGATCTGTGTTTTACTAAGCCCAGCAAGCATTTAATAACTAGCACTTTACAGCAACTTTTGTATAAACAAATATTCAAAGGTGCTTTTCAAAGATCCTAGCTCTTTTCTTTGGTAAACAAATGGAAATGTAAAGCTCTTTGGAAGGTAATGGACATTGTCTAGCTGATGAGTAAAAAAGAAACTTGGATCGAAACAGCTCAAACTGAAACCTGTGACTACTTCTGGTGGAGCAGAGTGTTCTTACACAGACAGATCTATAAACTTAACATGTGGGTTTGATATCTAAATGAGACATTTGTGCTTCCTACCTGAACAACAGAGCTTTCAGTTTGCTAAAATTAGGGGATTTCTCTATTTCTCATATAAATTAGCTCAATCCTAATAAAACCCCTTAATTTAGATGCCTAACTCTGGAAGATGTGAATGTCATACATGGCTAGATTGGTATAGCATGGCATGCGGGTCCCAGGATTCTCAAAATCAGTGGCATTCAGACCTTGTCATGCAATCTCTGTGCAAAGAGAAGCTGTCTACTGACACCTATTATCTTGTTAGATCCACAGATTTGAAGGAGTATCTATCTGTTTCAAACCCACATCTATCTGAATGCTGGCAATTTAAATTCACAACTATTACCCTAATTTAAACAATGTTTGCTTGATTCACATCAAAACTAAACTACCATCACAAAATGCATCCATTTATACTCTTTGCATACTCAAAGTTAAATAACTAATATTGGAAGGGGTCCAATGTAATATAAGACTTCCTTTAGCACCATATTTTTTGAGCTACTCTACAAAATTGAAAGCAAAACAGTTTATGTAATCTCAAAATTCAAAGATGTTAAGATCAGTTGCAGAAATAAAAAGAGGCATTAAAGGTGTAATTTCAAAGATCATTATTTTCACAATTGAGCATCCTTAGTTAGGGTCTGCTTTTCAACTGGACTGACAACAAACAAATCATCCTGAAACAGTGTGGGATAAATGCTTGGTACTTTTGACCATCTTGGCATTTTCTATAGAACAGAGACAGAGTACCAAGTGAAGCAACCAGTAAGTTTTCTTTTCATTGCTGTTACAGAGATGACACTGCTTTTTGACTGGAGATCACCGAGAGTTTAATGTAATCTTCCATGTGTCTTTCAAACATAACTGTGCTGAGCAGGAAATTTCTTCCCATTTTGTGGATGGATAACCCAGGTTCCTTTAATTCCATGAGAAAAGGAGAGTCCTGTCTCCAGCTGCAGGAAACCGAAGGAGCAGTGTCAGGCTGTGTCAGGTGAGGTTCTGGCCTGCAGATTCCCCTTATATTTTTGTATGTTCTGAGTAAGGGCAGAAATTACCTCAGTCCTTAATCAAGCAGAATTTCTTCTGAAGTCAAAGAAGGTTTCATCCACATCAATTTGGTAGGAATTTTTTTGAACATTGCAGTTATGATTACTGGAAGCTATAACTGAGTGTATGTTAATATATTAATTTCAAAGCCCTAGCAAATACCAGGAGAAAATAAAGTAGACGTCTCTGTTAGATTTGAAGCAAGATGAGCAAATGGTTTTCCAGGTAGAAGAGCAGTTGAATATCTGAATGATGCTTGTGTTAATAGTATTCCCAGTTGGAACTGTCTTAAGCTCAGCAAGTTTCACTTTGTGAGCACTTCTAGACCCAAATGGCTGAGCCCTAAAGCTATATATATAGTTGATCCATAGGTCATGCTAAGCACTAGACTTGCAATTCTTAATTAACTCATTTTGATACTACAGAACAAGTAGCATTATCAGCAAACCATCAGCTTCCACAGAGAGCTGTAAATGCCATTGCTCTGCATATTTAACACTTAATACATTAAAATTTATTTAAATTTAAAATAATATATATTATTTTTAATAATTCAATTTATTGTATTTTCTTTCTCTTTATACTTGTTAAATCTATCTCTCATGTCATTTTTTTGTATCCTTTACAAAATGGACAACTTGTAAATAAATTAGTACAACCCTTTTTAATTTTTACACTAACTTAGTTTCTTAATAGAGATAAACATGACTTCTCAGAACGCAACCATATTTTACATGGAAATGGTACATTCTTTTTGTTGACTGTTTTGTATTTTGTGATGCATATTAATCTTTAAATCAAACACACCAAGTCAAATACCATTAACATACATTCTAGATTACAGTTTTGTTTCAAAACCAGATACCCTATGGTTCTGAAAGCATCAGTCTAGAAGCTAGGCATGGTCTGCTGCATGAAGAGCGGTAGAAGCTATTAAAACAAACACTGATAATTGCAATTTGATATCTTCTGTTGTCCTGAACTTTTATAAATCAAAATCCCTTGTGAAAGAAGGCATGAAGGAAAGAGAATTCCTTTACAGCAAAGATGCAATCCATAAAATAAGGCAATATCAATAATCCATTGTAATTATTTACTTTTTTTTTTTTTTTTTTTTTTTTTGCAACTCTCTGGTTTTCTGGCATCTCAAAAGTCAAAACTGCAACAGCTTTTGTTGCTGCAGTAATTTATATTGATTTACCAAGCTGCAGTTTTCATTGTCGTTGCCATCATCGTGTCTGCATTTGTTGAATGAAATTAGAAAGTCTCAAGAGACAATTAGATTACAGCAGAGAGATAAGTTGGTAGAGTGGAGTTGAGTTTTCTGCTTCAGTAAGGGTCATTTCATTGTTATGTATTTAAGAATATTTAAAGGCTAGTTTTGCAGCACAAACTAGATAGAAGTAGCTATGGTTCTTGCTTCCTATCAAAGTAATTTGAAAAAAGCTTTCCAATCTACAGAAATTAAGAAATCTGCTGAATTAAGAATCTGTCCTTTCCCTGAGAAAACAGCAAAATTTAAATGGACAGTTTCCAGTCTGAGAGTGTCTTTGTGATAATACTTGAAATCAAATCTACTTGGCTGTGATCATGCCAGGGTTGAAGTTGCCTCGGTACGTCATTTTTTTTTTTCCCTGAGCCTTGTGATCATTAGACTGGATTAATGAAAGGAACTGCCCAGCTATGCTGACAAGTAAGGGCAGCTACAACTTCATGAGAGAAAGCAAAAGGAACTCATAAGCTGATCCTAAGAGGAATACCTCCTTGCCACTGAATAAACTCTACATTACAGTGGGATGGGCACTGAGAAAAATTTGTACTTTATTTTAAACATTTGTGTTTGCTGTATTTCTTTAAAAAATGTAGGAAGAAACTGAGCAATTGTGTCAATTCTGTCATCAGTGAGACAAACTTTCCAGCCACACGAGCAGGCTGAGCAGCTTATGCAGCCTGTCCCCTCTTCAAAGTGATGTGCTATTGATAATTGACATTCATGTTTATTTAAACACATCTGAATTCTGTTTCCTATTCCTCAGGCATCAGTGAATTAGGAAATTTGCTCTGTTGCAAATCAAGAACAAAAATCCCCATACATCCTGTATCTTGAAGGCAGCAAACTTGCTGAGCAAGTGTACGGATGAATTGTTTAACACTAAGGTTATCCAGTGATTCTCCACCTTGGTCAAGACTCCTGGATCGCTTGTTTTTCACCACAAGGGTTATGAAGGACTGGAGCTTCCTCTGACATATGACAGGCTCCATTGAGAAGATTCACATGTGCCAATTATTCCTAGAAAGACGAAACGGTCCCCAGCCTGTTTCGCAATCCCAGTGAGCATTACCTGCACTGCTGCACATCATTAGGCTGAGATCAATTCTCTTTCTCCATCATCTAATGATTTTGCAGATGGTAGTGACAACATATTCTCTCAGTATCCAGTGGGAAACTTGCCATGGACTTGCAATGAAGCCAAGATTTTAAATGAAGCTGTCAGAGGGTGAGGAAAGGAGGTATCGCTTTGGCTGTCTGTGAAAATGAGGCAGAGTGAATGTGATCCTGCCTCACGCTGTAACCCTGACACGGTCCCGCATGGCATGAAGTGGCTTCGGAGATGCACATGGACATGTGGGAAAAAATCTGGAAGCCATGGCAAGGAACTGTTTTGCCTGAAGACCAGGTTGTAAACACTTAGAGGCTGAGTGTACAAAAGGGCATGGCAGTAAGTGAGAACATTTTGAAGGCAGGGGCCTCTCAGGCATCGTTCTAACCTCCTCCCCAGCCTGGGGAGAGGATAATGTGACTTACACAGACCCTAAGGACTGTCTGAGCTATATGCAAAGGCTCTCCCACCCAGCGAGCCCGGGCTACCATACAGCCTTCCCTGTCCCTCCTCTGCCTGCTCTGCACCACTATTGACACTTTGTGAAGTGATACCCAAAGACAGTAAATGGTTTGTGTATACCCAGTGCCCTGTGTAGTTGATACATTTGCTGTCATGGACTCGGTGACATAGGATGACGGGTCTCAGGTGGTGCAGCAGGTCGCTGGTGTCTGAGTATATGCTATTTTTCCTGAAGTAGCCAAAATTCATCCTATTACAGCATTTACCCGATCAGAACAGTGTTCTTTTGATTATTTAAATGTAAATGACATGATATGTTTATTTCTAGACTTCTGCATTCTTTACCAAGATTTCATTTTGGGGGTTTGGGTTTTGCTTTGGGTTTGGTTTGTTGGTTTGTTGTTGGGTTTTTTTGTAATTTTGACTGATGTTTAGTACATTTGACAGTTTGATTTAATTTGATTTCTAATGGAAGTGTGTCTGATAATCTAATGCTTGACAAATAACTCTAGATTGCTATTTATTTAAAAAGCGAGGTTTTAAAGTAGTGCCAACATGAAATACTCATATCAGGAGAAAAATATTCCTGTTTTATGCCTTTAAAAAATCAGTCCTTGTCATCCCAGTACCCACTTTATCGTTCTTAAACATTTTTACTTTGAACATCTCATTTTATTATTTTTTAAGCATGTAAAATATGAGGCCTAAAGGAAGTGCATATTGTCCTATTAAGTCAAACCCTTACATTACATTCTACAGCTTAAGGTTTGCCTTGGAAAAAAAACATTTAATGAGGTTTTGTGTGATGTTAGATATTATTCATGCAGGTACAATAGGAGAAATGGTTTCTTACATAGCTTATAGGGAAAGAAGTTCACTTGTAGGCATGTAATTTCTGAGGAAAACACATTTATTATTCACTTAGTGGAAACCTGAAGGAAAATAGAAAGAAAAAAAAAAAAAAAGCTAGACTAGAGCTTTTGGGAAATGCTGCTTTCATCCTCTTCTTATAGGAAATTTAAGTGAAATTAGAACTAGCATCTTTTCATACAATATTTATGAGCATGTTAGTTTTGGGGGAAATTATAATCTGTTTTGACTAATTGTCAAAAAACACTCTAATTTTTACAACTATTCACAAAATGCACAGCACCAACACACAGCAGCACCTCTGGGTAACTACCTGCCCCCACCCCCTGAATAACTCCACACCATTGCTCTGCATGTCTCTACCTACAGAGACAATTAATTGCTTTTTTGGACCATGCTAATCTTTGACCAGATCAGTTTCTGCAAAATACTCCAGTGCTAATGCAAGCAGGAAGGGCAGAAAAAAGCATTTTAGATTTAAATTAGCTAAGAGCAAAGTGGTAAACTCTGGTGAGCTGGCCACAAGCCTCATGAGGGCTAGAGAAGCTGGGCAGCCCCTGGAGGCCGGGAAGTCAGTCCACTATTAGCATCAAGACAGGGGAGAGGAGCAGACCGTCACAGTGTAATGGAAGAACCAAAACCAGAAAAATTGTATCTATTTATAGACTGTAGTATATGATGCTTCCATTTTGGAGAGGACATTCAAGTTATCAAAGGGTGGAGAAATGCTGAAATTGAGGCCCTACTCAAACAGTGACCACAACTGGTAGAAGCATACCCTGACTGCTGCAAACCTCAAATCCACCACAGAGCCTTAGATTCCACCACAGAATATGAATGTCTTTATTCTCGATAATCTTTTATTCTTTTTTTCCTAAGCTTTAAATCCTATGCCTGAGCTGACAAGAAATTTTTCCCACCTTGGTATCTCTCAGTCTTCTGAAAGTTGCATCTCTTTAAAGAGGCCAATGGGCCCCTACTTTAACAGAAGTATTGAAAAGAACAAGAATCCCATACAATAATTGGAAAAGGGAAAGATATATGGATCATTGCATTTCACTTCTTCCATGACTTCATTTTGTACAAAGATATACAAATAAGTTACAGCTAGCTCTCAATAACTACGTTCTCCCGTTCACAATACATGAAGTTAGCTCATTTCTCAGGAAGAGGGAATTATGACGTTTCTATGGAAACGTCATAATTAATAGCTTACAGTATTAAACCTTTTTCACTTGCAGATTTCTAAGTATTTCCAGTGGAACTGCAACAATTAATGCAAGCCTACTGTCCACAGTCTGGACTTTCCTAACTACCAACCACTTGGAAATATTACACAAAAAACACTGACCCGCTTCCCTCATGTCCTTGATTCTAATTCATTTAGGCTTTAGTTCAGTAAATGGTTTAGGTCCCAGTGAATAAATATGCTATGTCCCATTAAGCAAACATACTCAATGACTTTGGTTTCAAATATAACTACTTATGTTAAATGTGAGCACGTACTGATATGTGGTTATGGATTAGGGCATCAGTTATTAAATCCTTTAAGGCATAATTGCCGTATTTGTACCACTTTCATATCACAGTCTGCTGATACAGCAGAAAAAAAAAGAATAAAGATAGTATTGGACATTCCTAACTTTTCTATTTATAACTGGAGTATACTTGGTTGCATGAACATCTCAGATTTCTACTTCAATAAATTAAGGCGAGAATATTTATACCAAACATCTCTGGAAAATTAATTAACTTTAGAGGTCCAATTAAGGTCTAAATTATTCCTGCTTGTCTGTGATATCAATGATCTTCATTTAGGTAGTAAATTTAATTTGTAGTATTTAAAACCATTGTGCTGGCATTTTTTAAAATGAGATGGCTAAATGCAGAAAAAAATTATAGATGTCCTGAAAAATGTGCTCATTTATAAAGCTGAGCTTATTAACCTTGATTAGATCCATTGCTTACATGGTACGTCCATCATCTCATACTGAGTTCTTACAGGATTTGTGAGAAAGAGGGAATATGCAGCCGAGAACTTATGAATATCTCCTGTCAGAAAGATGCCAATTGTGAGTTTAAACCACATTGGGCCCCAAGGATCGCCCACTTACAGAGGACAAGCCTCATGACAGGCATCGGTAAGAATCCTCTTTTATTAGCCTCTTTTTCCAGGACTACTTATTTTTACTTTCAGATATGTTGACATAACTGCATAAATTATTTATTTGTTTTTATTCTTTTTCTCATGAAGCACCTAATGATATATGTATAGGAGAATTAAATCTTATTTTGCAGAGTTTAGTGGAAGTTTTCTTTGTTTTTCCCTGCACCTAGTTAAAGACTAGATAGGATGCTGAATAATTGAGAAAGAGAGAAGCATTATGATGAAGAAGGAAGGGTTGGGCACTTCCAGCAATGAAGTATAGAAAACAGCAGATTTTTCTGCCCTTAAATTCTTCTTGCCATGGCAGTTTAAGGAGGGACTACAGTTTCTGTTTAAGACAATAAATTGTTTTAAATCCTTTGAACCATCATTGAAATGCCAGAAGATGGCCTATATTACAAATGTGAAGACACTTATTCAAGGGATACACAATTTACAGCCAGATCACTTCCACAATGAGCTGTGCGTGATTCCTTTTTACCTTAGTAGTTGCTTTTATATATACATTTCAATTATTTTTAACTTTAATGATTCATTAACATAATGGAAGAGCATTTAATCAAAAGAATATTAACCAAGTCAAATAGAGATTGCAAATGCACACTCTCCAAAACTGGAGGGTTTTCAAGGACCTCACATTCTGTCAGGCTCACCCACTTAGTTCAATCATGCAAGTAACTAATGGGGTTAGTGTAAGAGGAAAATTCAGGCTGAGTATCCAGAAGGGAAAAACAATAATCTGGACAGCGGAGATGCATTGAGCCATGAAATTAGCCTCCCTGAGGGATGTGGATGAAACAAGAAAATTCTAAAATACCAGAAAGTTGCTGTGAGGCAGGGAGCTAGATAGAGGGATCTGAGATCTGAGACAGGCACCCTCTGTCTGACTCCTGGAGTGATTTAACATGTTATTGTGCTTGCTCTCCTGCCAGACAGGATCACCTCCAGAGCAGAATCAGAAGGCAAATGGGAGGTTTATCAACTTTAGTACCCAGCCTTACTTTCTAGGTTGAACACTTGATGAAATGAGGTTAAGCTCTTGAGTCAGGCTGTCAGTTAGTGAATGTGGCATGTAGGGTCCTTCTGGATTATGTCAAGCCTTCTACATAGTGTAGGGGAGGAGAGAAAGGAGCAAGCTCAGGAAAGAGAAGTCATAGGACACCTGTCAGAGCTCTGACAGTTTTGGGGGTTTTCTTCTATTTTTGACTCACAAAATAGCTTAAAATTACAAAAAGAATAGCAAGGAAAAAAAATAGGCTGACACACACATCTCCAGAGACAGAGAAATAAAAATAGACCTAAATAAGCCAGGATAAATAAAATTGTTAAAGGAAAATTCACACAAATTATCTTCCACCCACTTCTGTGTTGGTCCCCCATATTTAAAGCCTTTCCTCCATCCCAAGAGCTCTGATGGTGGCTAGAGCAACTATTCTTGGCTCTATTTCCTTCCTTCACACACTTTATTGGGTAAGAAAAGCTGCCAAAAAGTGGGAGGTTTATGAAAGCAACCATAAAATGTTATGGGTAATGCTAAACAAATTATGTGTTACTCCACAAAAATGGCCCTTTGTTTGGGTAAAAAACAACAGCTGCCTTAGAGAGATCAGGGTACTTCTCTCAAAGCAATGATAAACCTATTATCAAGGGCTATAGCTGGCAACTGTGAAGGCTATGGAAAGTCAACATTATTGAAGCTGCTGTCCTGACAGTCATTTCGGAAAAGTTAATACTGATTTGATATCTTGATGTCCCTAACTGCCAAATGTATTTCCACACATAAATGAAGTCCAATGTCCTACCCTGGGATTCAGAAAACCTCAGTTCATTGCTTGTTATTGTCCTGTAGCTGCTGGGACCTGTACTAAAACATTTTCCTCTTGTTCTAGCAAGTTTATTACTGCTTTACTAAGCAGGAACTACTCTTACTCTCCCCTCTGTATACTGGCTGGCATGATGGGACCAATTAATCAGTACCACTACACAGTTACTACAAAAGATGCTGTTAATATTTGGGCTGTTGGGTGTTATGGGGGGGCTTCTCCCTGTTTTTTTATTGTTTTGTTTTGTGTACGTTAATCAAGTAAACTGCAGGCAGTTTATAAAGCTATGGAAAGGAGTTCAATGAAGTCCAGCTCTGACAGTCAGTATAAGCTCTTCCTATATCCAGCCTACCATTCTCCTAGACCATAACTATGATACTACTATGGACAGCTCTGGAGTATCATGCCTCTGAAAACAATGGAATTTAGGAAACTGAAGTGAAACTTTTGCAATATTTGAAGTAGCTGGGTGCAAAGTCTTAAAAGCTTCCATTTATTTAGCTGACACCAAAATTTGGAGGTGAAGTGCTTTGGTTGCCTCAAGTTCTGTTTCTCCATATGCTAAGCTAAAAAATGCTTCTTGTCTGACTCACACAAGGAGTATCACAGTCCACACATTAGGTATTTCTCCAAGTATCATAGAGACACCCAATTCAGCAAATGTTGTTGGGGCACATCTACCCCACAGCAGTATACACAGTACGCACCCATCTAAAGTGCTCTCCGGTTAGAACATGCAGCTGAGAAGGAGGGGACCTGGATGTAACTCTTCTTTTTGAGATGCAGATCCACTCTTCTAGAAAGTGCAATAACTACTAATCAACTGGCTAATGTGAGTTGGCATTTTCAATTTCTCCTGTAAAAACCTATTCCACATTGCAGAAAAGACTGGAGGGAATGGCAGAGTGCAGCAGAGCCTGACTCCATGTTCCTGTGATAGGCACTCACCTGGAAACAGAGAAATGTGGGTTTCTATCTTCGGTAAAAGTACTGTTTATGCATTTCATTCCATGACTATTTAATGCAAAAGATATAAAATTAGGAGTCCATGAAGCATTAATTAATTTATAACCATTGTTCATTGGCTTTCCTCCTCCGAGTGTAGAACATGCTGCGCTCTGCAATATGAATGACAAGTGCTGCTTCCCTACCCTCTCTCTGTTTCCTCTGCTTCCAGTTCCACCACATCACAAGCTCTTTTACCTACACTTAGACTGTCAGAGTGCTTCAGTGCTGGCTTGTTTCAGGTTACCCTATAAAAGCCACATGTGGAGAACAAAGAGTGCAATCGCATGACAGGCAAATAAAGGGAGTTTCCAAGGACAATGCTTCTGGCAAGTGACTTCTTAGAAGCACCATAAAAAATTCACAGTTCATCTTAGCAAATTTAGTATCTGCCTGTGAAGCTATTAAGCTGTAACAAGGAACATCTCTGTGGCGTTCCCTCCCTTCAAGGTAATCCCTGTCATTGTTGCAAATTCTGAATGATTGTAATGATAAACATTCACATATTCTGGAAAACAGGATTCACCATGAAATTCCAGAATAAAATTACGTTTTATTGGCATGAAGTGAAGTACACTTACGCAATGACATCTATTCAGTGTAATAGGTGTTTTTTTCTGGTCATGATTTCTGGCCTTTTATAAGAAATGAAGAGGATTTTATTATTTTGGCTCACTAGTTTGCATGTGTTCCTTCATCAGTGAGAGGGCATTAGGAATGTTCCATCATTGAAGTCATATTTTAAGACACAGACCAAGACTTTAAACCAATGTTTTTGTAGATGAAGGTGTGGTGCAAGGGACGTGAATCCTTGTTTGCAAATATGAATATGATTTTGCTTTTATTGGTATAATCAGACCTTTAGCTTTGCTGTCCATACAGGGAGTGGAAGAAGCAGTAAACAAATTTGTGTATTTGAAGTGCAGGAGCAAGGAAAAGTCAGGAATCATGGGATTTGCTTATAACATTCAGAAAACTTCTATTTTATGGTATTACTCCTCTGGTGATTTTTTCTGTTTTCTAACCACATAGCATAAAACAGAGGATGCTGTAGGCTCTATCTGTATTTTAACTCTGGAAAAGTTGTTTTGAACTGCTCCCTTTTCTTACGTTATAGGGAAGAGATATTTAATTTTTATTATTGCCTGGTTTACTTCTGTTTCTAATCATTGGCTCTAATATGTTAGTAATTCAACAGGAACCTATTTTGTGATATTAAACTTGTTTTGGAAAAGGAAGACCTCAGTTCCATGAAAAATTTATGTGGTGAGAAAATACTGTTTGGCTGCTGGAGGGAAAAGCCCTTTCCTTACTTCACATGCTGAAGTGCTTCAGCCCTAGTCTCGGCCAAGAAGGAAAACCTCTTGGTCTTCATAAAAAGATTGGGATTTATGTGTTACTGCACAGATTCATTTTTCACCCTTTCTTTGTGGATAACACAATTGGGAACACATGTATGCTCACTGATAATTTGCACACACTGGAAGAGCAGTTGGTGAGTGAGCAGCTAGTTACCAGTAGGCATTTAGCTGCACTCATTGCTAAATGCAAAGCAATGAATCTGAAGTGCCTTATATTGGTACAGACAAGTCATATCGCTAGTTTCTTTCATGGGTTGACTAAACTTCACCAAACTTTTGAAGCTATCTAGGAAAGCAGCTAATTCTTTAACATGAACAGCAGGCAGAGGAAGAGAAAGTTAGGACAGAAAAATAGCTATAAAATAGCCAGCATGTGAGGTCTACCAGGAACCCTGAGGCAGACATTACCTGAACACTGTTGAAGACAACTGATCTGCACTGATTTTGTCAGCTACAGGGTTGTGCTGCTTGACCCTAATGCAGACATACTAAATTTTTCAACTGTTTCAGGAAGCAATTTACTATTTTAAACCACTACTTTTCTTCAAAACAAGAGCTGGAATGAGACATTAAAGATTTCTTGCAAAGAGATATAAAACTCAGCTCTGCAAGTCCATTTTTTCTACCCATGTAAATCAAGCTTATAATGTAAAGATCAGAGAGAAGCTTGTATAGAATATTAGTCTTGGACAAACTGGACTTAAAAATAGAAGAAATTAATACAGCCCATGGAAGTCAACATGGTCTAGAAATCCACATAATTACCCAGGATCCTGAGTACTTTTTACAGCCCAGGCTATATGCCACACTCTTTCAGCTATACTAGTATTAATATTGTGCTAACATGTGGATAACTATCTCAAATAAAACTTAAAAATCAGTCCCACATTCCTCAGAACCAACGTTAGTGAGCGCAGATTTGCAGTAGTTTTCAGAAATCTAATTAATACAGCCAGCAAGCCAGTTCTTCCTCCCACATACACATTTTGAGTAGACTGAAGTGCTTTGCTTGATCTGGAGGAAAACTTTCCTATTCTGAACATCCATTTATTTAAAAACTGCAGTTGAAGGAATTTCTAAATATAGTGTCATATCAGAGAAATAAACCCATTTGACTTAGAAAACATTACACAAATTAAAAAAAAAATACAAATTTTTAAAAATTATAAAGAGAAACATTTGTCCTTTTCCAACCTTTTCAGGTAGTTTAATCTTTTTCATGGGCAGAAATAATTTAGCTCAATGCCTCATGGTTAGCAACATTTATATTCAGAAACTCACACATGATTCATAAAGACAAAGGAATCTAACTGAAACTGCCTCTATTAAGAGGAATGTTAAACACTAAACCCAAAACCAGTAAATAATTTTAATTGATGTTTTAGATTTACTAAAGTGATTGTGAACTTGTTACTCATTTAAACTGGGCTAGATAAACCCTTCTAGCCAGCTTTGCCAGTGAAATCAGAAGTTAGAAGCATAAATTCCTTTGAGGGTCCTGAGCAGTTTCCTAATGTTGGAGAAAATCAGATTCAGTTTCTTAAAATGTCATGATTTTAATAATTCAATAAATGTCATAATTTATTTTTTTTAGTCATAACAAATACTAAGCAAGAGATATACTGCTCTTTCAGGACTCCTTTATGCAATAATGAGTAAAAGAACTCAGAATGACACTACTCTAACCCATATATCATAAATTCCAAAATAGGAATACAAAAATTACCCAAAAGCCGAACAAATACATCATACACAAACAAAGCCATAATATTGCTAGCAATATGAGACAAGAGGTGCATATAAAGATTTCCTACAGTGAGACTGAAATGATCTGTTAAATATTTTACTCTAATGTCTTTTTAAACTTTTTTTTCAGGCTTTTGCACATTTGTCAGGACAGAATCTGTTGCACTTTCAGAGAGACTGCAAACAACAGCAACTCTGCTTATTCTCTCTGTTCAGTCTTGGCCCTGTTAAAAAAGAAAATCTGCTGCCTGCTCTCCCCTCTATTAATTTCTCAGCAGCTATGAGCAAACTTTCACAATGTAAAGTTTACTTGTAGAATTATTCAAACTTTCTGGGTGGGAATGGGAGCATTCATGAAGCTTTGTGGCTGTTTCTGCAGTTAGGATTTGGAACAAATGCATTATTTTGTTACTGAATAATGAAGGAAATGACTCATAATGTAGCAGATATATTTCCGTATGTGTGTGTGTTCGTGAAAACATTTAAAACTTGTGGCATTGAAAGCTAATAACTGATAACAGAATCAAATTCTAATCCAGACAGTAATGTTCTGGCTACCTGATTTTCCCTGCATTTTGAATCTAAAATACTATTCTCCACTCAGTCCATACGCAATCATGTAATGCAAATACGTCCTTTTAAATGGGTGGTATTTCTGTCGAAGTTAAAAGGTCATGGATATTTATTTTCAAAAACTTTTATGTAGATAATCAAGCAGTAAAACCTTTATTTGCTTTCTACCATCACTCATGAGACTGGTGATTTAACCCTCTGAAGTTTGCAAACAGTTTTGAATTTCTTAGGAAAAAAATTTCCATTCAGCTCAGTGGAGATAAGGAAGTTTTAAGGTAAGAGTCTTGTTTGACCCTTGAAAAGAAAGTTTGCAAATGGGTGAAATGCTTGTGCAGACATTCAAAAGCCCTACAATGCTGTGTGCACTGAGAAAGGCCACCTAAGCACTTTCCAGAATACTCAGTTGTGGGTCCTAACATCAAGAGATTCATTGCAACTATTTTGTGGACAGTTACAACAACAAGTCTTAAGATAATTCAGGGCTCTAACAATCTGTCTTTCACTCCCTACTTTTTCTAGCATGTTGGAATCAGATGGATTCAGGTGAGATCTCAGCTGAGAATATAATCAGATGAGACATTCCCAGATTTGATTAACCTATGGTCCAAATAAGATAATGACAGAAGAAGTTGAGTCACTTGTCTCAGTTCATATAGAAAATCAGAGTAAAAGCTGGAAATCAAAGTCCACTTAAGTCCAAATCAGTTCACTTTGATAACCACTGGACAGTGCAACTTCTTATGTGTCCTATTGGACAGCAATACAAGAAAGGAAATTTTGACACTCAATCTTCAGGTTGACACTATGCCAGAGAGTTTAGTATTTGTTAATTTCAACATGTTTATTCTTTTATTACCTCTTCTCCCTGTTACTTGTCACAGAGACTAAGGCATATGGCCATATGTGTGCCTTTTGAGATAGTCCCTTCAGTTGACACCAGCTGCACATTAAGATAAAAGCCAACAGCCTGCAGAAATATCTTGCACCACTGTGTTGCTTGCAATGATGAGCAAAGACCTCAATCCCAAATGTAGCTGAGCACTGGACTCAGGTGATGTCGGTTCTAAGGATACTGGCCATAAATAATGAGGCTGAGGCCAATCGTTTATTCCACTTATCAATGTTGCATTGATCAGAAGGTAAAGATTTTGAGCTCCTACAGTGGTGTTTTATGGAAGGATCCCTGAGCTAACAATACTGATGTTTCTCAACGGCTGGGTCAGAAAAGAAGATCAGAGTCATAAGGCATTGGAAATGCCTTAATGCCTGTAACAGAAAGAAAATCTCATTCCGGAAGTGTTTGTATCCTTCAGGGTCAAGTAAGCTGTAACTCTCTGTAACCTCTCATAGACAGAGTATTGTTATCATGGACATTTTCTGTTCTCCCCTTAATAAGTAAATCTGGAAACAAGTGGAAACAGAACTACATGATGTCCTTCCTGTTGTGTTTGGTTTTTTTTCAATTCATTGCCAGCATTTCTATGTGAAACACGAAATACTTTTCCTCCCACTTTTTCTCATCAAATATAAATGAATACTAGTTAAAAAGAGAATGTATATTAGTAGTTTCAGTATTTTAGTGAAAGAAAAATCTTTTCTCACATTGAGCAGCACTTCCAAAATCTCCATATGCAACAGGTTAGAAGACCAAAGATCAAAGCAAGAGGAAAATAATCCTGAGGTTGCAAATTCTTCTTCTGTGATGGCAAAAGCCAGGCTAGCCAGGCAAAAAATCATGTTTACTACATAAAAGAAACTTATTCATTTATAATGAAGAAGAAGAAACAACCATAGGAACAAACAACAACAAAACCAATAAACATGCAAATTCCTAACTCTGCCTTCAAAATATATTCAATTTTAAAACCTGTTTATCCTTCAAAGCAGCTGAAGAAACAGGAGAGAGAAAAGGGAAAAAAATGTAATCTCTAGCTTTAAGAAATTGCTTATGGAAAAAGCTTAAGCTGATGAGACTATTGAGTGAACGAGATGATTTCATAATACAATTTATGCCTGTTTGGTAATGACAGTAAAGGTGTAGAATAAAAAACAAGAACAATCATTCCACAATTCAAGCAAAGTCAAGGTTTATTTATTTGTCTTTCTAATGTTTTTTTGCTGGTGCCAGACTTCTTCCAGAAAATAGGTGGATTGAATTAAGCTGGACAGTGCAGAGGTTTATTCTAAACTTACATTCACCACTTACATCCTCTTCCAGAACATGCTCAATTTTTACTGAAGTTTGGAGGAAAAATTTTCTGAGATGTTTTCTAAAGGAAGCAGAGAACTAGGCTGCAGACTGCTTTGTGCCTGGGAGCTATGAAGGCACCTTGGCCACTGCATGAGAAGGCAGGAAGGTGAGTATGATCTTTTAAGTATGTTTTGAAATAACAAAGTTAGTTCCAAATTATATTTCTTAAAGGCCACAGAGAAAATTGAGAGTCAAAACTTTCTTTTGCCTTTTGAATGGGGTGGATCTGCTTTATGATACAGACATCTTCAAAGAGTAGAGAAAGCCAGTATAAGCACTTTTTGTTGGTTACGTCTTTTGGAAATGCTGAAGTCTTTTGTGGTATGGCAAATGTTGCAGTAGGAATTCACCCCATCTAAACACAACTGGGTAATAGTCACTTTCTGCTGATTGTTTAGAGAGTGAGCTGAGACATGGCAGAGAGTCTTTTCATTGATGGTAGACACCTAGCTTAAGATGTGATGGTTCATTTTCGGTAATGCCTTTCTCTTTCCACTGACTACAACAGAAGCCTGTTTGACAGGCTTGGACTGGACATCTTTCAAGCAGACAAGATTAGTCCCCCCACTCTTTGGCTCAGGCTGGATGTGATTCATCGTGTCCAGATGTAGCCAGACCTCATTTCTCCTTGTGCCTGCTAAGACTTACATCTGTTAGGGAAAGCTTCCTGGGGGAAGATGAAGCCACATAAAGAGAGTTGAGGGAAGGATGAGTCCAGGTTTTATCGCATTGCAATGGTTTGGTGTTCATTGCAATGGGTTCGCTGTGTAAGTGAAAGCCTCTCTGTGCTGCTTGCATATCTCCTCACCTACAGTGGCTTCACAGTGATTTCCAGAAGGGAAATTCACACCCTCTTGGACTTGGTCAATAGCTGCAAGGATTGATGCAGAAGAGAGATTGCTATTGCTACAGTCTGAAGGAAGCCCCACGAGCATGGCTAGAGGGTACTTTGTAAGTCTGTCACACTTAGTAGCAGTGTATCTAGTAGCAGGTGAATTCTGGGCAAAACAAGCTGATACTGGAAGTAAATAAAATAACATACTGCTTATCATTAGAGGCACTCAAGTGATGCCACTTAGAATCCTGAGTAACAAAAACTGCAGCTAAGAAAAGTTGTGAGATTAATCCTTAACTATTAAGCACCAATATAGATAGTATGGTGGTAGATTATTTCTGAATTTTTCTGGGTATTCCCTGAGGCCAGCATTCCAAATTAAACTGTTTGCACTCCATGGAATATGTAGAGCTGAATCATGTGACAGGATAGGTAGAGTGACTATCTACTTCAATATTGTATAATATCTTTTCTATTAAAAGATAAGTAAAGATGACTGTGAGAAAAAATACAAAAGTAGAAATCATGCAGTCCTGGTTTTAGACCTTGTTCTTCCACTGACATTATTGTTATTATTATTATCGTTGTTGTTGTTGTTATTTGGGTTTGGGCAAATCACTTCAATTACATCTCTTCATATCCTTAATTATAAACTCCAAAACTCACAAAAACAAGTGTTCTCCTGCCTTCCTTGTTTCAAATATCAGTTACTGACTGTACAGTGCATTGAACTTAAAATGTTAACTATTATCTTCTCATAAATACCAGGTCTTAGTATTGATTCACTGAAATGGTTACTTTACAGCTGTTATAAAGGTTAGTTTTATTAGCTGACCTTATCTCTCTGCTTTTTGTATTCTCTTTCAACACCTGCACCTGAGGTTCATTCAAGTTAAATTTAAATTACTTCATCTGTGTCTGACAGCAGTTATTCAAAAGGTAGATTATCTCTGAGTTTACTGAATAAATATACTTAATATATTGCTGACAAGGCTTGACTCTTAAATTCTGTTTTTTAAGCTTTACATCTTACTGCAGAATTTTAGTCCTTGCAACAATCCAGGAAATACAGATTTTTGGGTTTGTTTTGCCAGACAATGTACTTTAAAAGGCGCTTATACTTAAATCTGCTATTCAGACTATGAGCAGCTTAATGGATTGTTGACAGAGAATGTAAAGCTCCAGCAGGATGTGATAATACCAGGTGTTTTCTTACTTTTATAAAGTTTATGTAACTTTTGTTTTCATTTCATTCCTGGCTGTCACTTAGCACAGTGCAACAACAATGACCTTCATAGTAAAAACTACAATTATCAGAGGAAAAAGGGGAAAGAAACTGTAGAATTACACATCAGAGATAACAATATGCTTCTTGTGGCCAAAGGAGGTTAGATATCTGTGACTGACTGCAAAATGAAGGAAGTTCAGATGATGACTTATACTCCTTTCAGTCCCCAGGTCTGCAACGAGGCTTTTACATATCAATAGTTAAGAATCAACAGAAATCAAACTTTAATAACTGAAGTTTACCTTATGAAATTTCAGAAGATGCTTTTTACAGAAGGAACAGCTGTATGGCTAGGCTAGATGGGGACACTCACAGAGAGGTAGATGGGCTTCTTGTCATAAATCTGCCAGAGTTGTCATACTGCTTTTTGTTTTTCCTCTTTGGTTTTGTGTCACTATTGCTTCAATAGATGACTTCAGAGGACCTAAGGCTGCAGAGCCATCATTAATCAGGAAAGGTTTCTTTTGTGGATAGCTCTATCTGCATATACATCTGCATATTGCATGCCACCACCTTCCAACATATTTGGTTCTTCTTGCCATCCAAAGACTCCCTGTAGAGATACGGTGGCTGAAACACAAAGCTGTCCATCCACTCCTAGATTCATGCAGACTGTCCCTTCAGACAATGCCCAAGGAAGAGGCCTGTAAATTACCTGAAGAAACCCCTCATGATTACATTCTTTTTCCCTGAATAAGATAGAAGGTGAGACAAAGGAATAGAGACAATCTGCCTGTTCACCTTCCCATGACATTTGCTCTCAGCAAAGATTTTTAAACTTTGTGGTCATCCCCATGCATTTTTCAAGTTCATTCATACTAAATCATAATTACTTGAAATTGCCACAAGAGACACTCTAATACCATTAGAAAAACTGTCATCTTACCCAGCAAGAGAAAAGTAGATTACTGCAGCAATAGTACAGAAACCAGTTTTAATTTGCTTGTTTATTTGATTTTGAGTAACGATGGGGGACCAGTTGTAGTCATTGATTATTGATAGGCTTTAAAGTCAGGTGTGTATATATATATATATGTATATATATATGTATATGCATGTCATTTTGTGTTTATTTACCTCAGGTAACAAATGCTTGAGACCATAATTTATACTCATTTTCTGCATTTTCTGTTTCTTTGGAAAGCCAGACTGACAGCTAACAGCCTGTGCAAACTAGTGCCTGTTAAAAAGGGAACTGCACTAGCTACACTCTACTTCTAGCATGCAACAAAAAGCATCCAATCCCAAAAAGAATCAAAGTCATTTTTGTCAAGATTTTTACCATGACACTGGGAAATAATGTAATAACAAAAGTTATCAGTCACAGAAACCTACAGCTAGAAATGAGGGTTTGGTTTAAGAGAAGGAAGTTAGCTAATTATTAAAAATGGAGCATCTCAGTCCTGGCTCCTCTCTCTTTATCTTTTTGTTCAATTGTATTTGGATTCCAGAAAGTGGGTTCTACTAAAAACTGAGTCAAGAAGACAGCATAAAGGGCAGGTCTGCAGCCATTCCAGCTGGAGAAAGGCCCTCTTTATCAGTTATGAGAATGGACTGAAAACCTGAGTCTTTGTAATAAAATTAGTCCACTGTATCCAAAGTGGTCTTTAGTTGATTTCAAGGACCAAATTTAAAACCACTCACAGTCATGAGCAGTGTCCCTAAAGTCATCATACCTTAGGGTCACTTTGGTGGATGAGGGTCCTCTGGTGACACCAAATCAATACAAGGTGAGTGTTGGCTGCACTGTACAACTTGTAGGTAGGAGTCCTCATTAGCATGGTCATCCTGATTTCTACATTGGTCTATTGGGTTCAGCTGCAGCTGGTATGATGTTGACTATTTTAACACTAGCTGGTGCTGAGAGGATGTTTAGAATTCAAGCCCACCCACATGGGTTTATAAGTATCTTTGCAGTCACAGACTGTACTGTTTAGACATCAGATTTTTTCTATTATCATTTTTCTCACTAAGGTTCAAATAAAGCCAACTTCTATTAACAGCCCTGCAAGCAAGCAGCATTATCTAGATATATCACTGGTAAATATGGTTGAAGATTTCACACAGTGGGGACGTAAATTGCAGGCAGCTATTTTTATTTTCTTTTTTTAAAATCCTGCTAGGAGATCTGTGAGAAATTACATTTTCATTCTTGGATCTTTAGGATACTGCAAAGAGACCTGAGAAAAGAGTGGAAAGAGGCATCTATAAATTACCTGGCTTTAGGGCTGAGTCTTGTAGCCTGGAAGCAAGCTGAAGACAAGGAAAGAAGGAATTCCAACTTTGCAGGTTTGGAAGACAGATCAACTTATTGACTTCATGTCAGCAGAAAATGATGCAAGACAAATGAAAGGTCTCTTTGCTGGTGAATTCCTCATTTAATATCACTGTCTTAGCCAGTGGGAACATCTGACCAGGAAACCACTTTTGTGATGATTACTTGTAGCTATCTATATATATGTACACAGAAATGCACCTTTCCTCTGCTCCACAGAATATTCTGAAGCAACTTGAAGTGAAAGACAATGTTTCCAGAATTTCCAGCTAATATTTGTCCTCAGGTCTACATCTCACATGGAGTTAGATAATTGAGATGCAAATGATATTATTAAAACACAGGTGGAATACAATAAAGGTCATGAAATCTCATACTTTGTAGATTTCAGGTATGCAACCTGTGCTGTCAGAAAGCAACCATCTTACTAATGTAAAGTCAGCCAAAGTGCTTATGACTATATTTTCCTGGATTTCTTGATATGTTGTCAAGGGCTGCCAAGTTTCCTTTTATTTGCCTTCTTCCGGATGCAAGACTCTCAGAGGCCTCAGGGAGCAGATGTGGTATTTGCAATTTTGTTCTGAACAATATGGCTGTTTTGAAAATATTCACAGGAAAACACCAGCCACAACACCAGATGTGAATGTAGTAAAGCAGCATCTTGTGTTTACATTTTAATTTCTCCAGCTAGGAAGGCTGGAGTGCTTATGCACTGGGAACACATAATACAGGCTGCATGCTCTAATAATCTATTACATTTATGTGGTGCCATTCACCTCACGGTGTTCTGCCAGCCTTCTGTGTAGAGGACCCACCCACTCCAAAAGTGTGTCCCCCACAGGTCTGTGACACAGCAGCTGTATATTAACTCTAAAAAGTTATAACCTTAGTGTAGGAGTAAAGGGTAAATGAAAACTGCATCTAACAGCAGCTGCTGAGAAGGCTTTAAGCTGGCAGGTCTCTAGGTGCTTGTGTGTGTGTGTGATTGTTACAGCTTTTGAACATCTGCAAGAGTCGCTGACTTTATAGTGCTGCTGCAAACACCTCTAAATAATCAGGTCCCAGGAATCTAAATTCAACGCATACAGAGTGGAAATCCCAGCTCATCTTTTGCTGTGGAAGCGATATTTTTCTGTTCTGTATGTTTGAGGGAGCCAAGTAATACCAAGCAAGAAACAAACCCATCTGGCATTGTGGCAGCCCATTTAGCTCACTGCAGGCAGTAGCCAGGTGAAGGATCTGACTCTGAATTTCATGCCAGGTTTGAAGTGTGGCAGAGATGCTGCTCTCCATGACAGAAGGAAGGGATGACATTGCACAGAGCTCAAATCTCTGTATTTCCTAACAGTGGTTTCAGAACAATGCTTAGTGTCTTCACATACACAAACGTAGGAAGCTAATACAGAAAACTCAAGTTACTGTTAATAGGATGTGGTGAAGGCAGAGGTATGTGCTAATGGACAAAGGATCCAGGAAACAAAACCGTATGCCCTATCAGGAGGTCTTAGCAAGTCGCCACATTTGTGTTTTTATGTTTGTGCAATCAGATGGGAAAGGATTCGGCTTTGGGGACTTACAGTCAGCGTGTGGCCTGTAAAGCCAATGGCAGCACAGTCAAAGATACAGGAGAGCTGTTTATTCCTAAAAACCTTCTGGTAGCTGTAATAGAGACCTGGCCTCGCCAGCTCCTGCTCTGATACCCGCAGCCCCGGCAGAGGAAGGAATAGAGATGGAACTGCAGTGTCCCTGCAAACCCCATCTCTTCAAAGCTGACCAGGCCACCAACATCCTTGTTTCATCCCCCTCTGCTCCACCTCAGTCTTGAGACCAAATCTTTCCCTTTCAGTGAAGACCTCTAATGACAAGGAGGAGTAAATTGAAAACCCTTCCTCCCGATTAAATCAATGAATTCTCACTGTGGCTGTTAGAATAAATGTTCAAGGAACCATAGAGCACTACGTCATCGAAAATAGGCTGAGTTTACATGGAATTGACTTGAGCCTGGTACTTTATGGCTCCCGTGTGAACTCGATGTGGCCAAATTGGCTCTCTCATAGGACACTTTATCAGGGAGTTATATCTTTTGTCTAATTAATGGGACTCAGCACTAAAAGACATGACTGTATGGAGGATTTAATGTGCAGGCTGCAGTGGCAAAGGAATACTTTACTATGTACTGCTACTCGAGCAAAAGGCAGTGGTGGTTTTAAGAAAACCTCTCAGGAAAAAAAGAAAAAAAAATTCCTATCCTGTTTTTCCCCAATATCATATCTATGTATGGAAACTTCCTCCCTAAATCTTTAATGAAGGCAGAATGGGGTTTGAAAAACAGCTGGAGGACATTGATCTACACATTCCAATTTGTTTATGTATAAAACATGCATAAAGGATTAAATGCTGCTTAACAGTTTGTCTGCTTTCAGCTTCTTTCATGCCTCTGCTTTGCTATAGCACCAATCCATGTCAGAAGATACCCTGAGGGGCTTTTAAATAATAAATAGGTTCCTTTGGAGGATGTCTTTTTTTTAATCTAATATTAATTGGCACACAAAATGGTAATTACACCTACTCTAGAAATTCACTGTGCCACTCGTTCTTCCCTGGTTGATGGCATTTGCCCTGTCTCACAGTAGCTGCAGGAGCATGGGAGACCAGAACTAAGGCTGGGGAGTGACATCAGACTAAATTAAGTGCTCGTGCATTTATGTATCAGCATAAAGCAATGCAAATGCATTTATAAGGTATGAATGATTTATCAGGATGTTGTTTTGATGCCTTTCTGTTGTATGTGGCTAATATGGTGAACAAGTCAGTTCATTGATTCCAGGTCAGGATCCTGGTTTGTTTGTCATTATGAAGGGGCTGTTTCAAAAGCCTCAATTTTAAGTACTTTTCTTTTTTCTTGGTTGTTTTTTTTTTCCAGCCCTCAGGGGTTGGCTCACCTCTATCAGCCTGAATGATTTGTCAAGCAAGAAATATGACTGGCTCTGCTTACAAGCTAAATGCTGAAAATGGTCTCTCAAAAATAATACATTGCATTTCCCAGTCATCTAATCCTATTTTACACAGAGGCACACAAAATAGATTTGAGAGGCTGGTAATTTTAAAAGATAGGCAGCTGTCCATGCTACGGGAGGTCACAAGCACATGCTGTGTAGAAAGAACCAAATAAGTCACCTGTCACTCAGCTCAGCAGTGGCAAAATTCTACTTCATGGTGGCCTAAAACCCAAAATTTCAGCTTTTTTGCAGATATGCCACAGATAACTGACAGCTCTGTAGCATCGCATGGGGATAAGTTTGTAGATAAGATCAAAACAGTTCTAGCAGAGATGTGAGCCTCAGTCTTGTGTTGGATATGCAAGATTTCTTATCTCCCAATGATATATCTGTCTCCAGCATTCTTGGTTCACAAAGTGAGCCGTGCCAAGTTTCACAATTGCATCCTATAACATAGAAAAGCACCATATGGTCACATTCTTTATTCTTATCCCAACTGTCATCATGACTCCAGGGTCTTTTAGGATCCAGTATCAGGCAGTAAGATCAGCAGAGTTAAAACTGAGCACTCTAATATCTCTAATGGGATATGTCCTAGCAACACAGTTAGACCAGGCTCTTATCATGATGATCCATCGTAACTCGCACCAGCACGCTCCCAGAGAAACTTCCAAAGAATCAAGACCATAAAGTGTTAAAAATCCATTCATTTTGCATTCTGTGATACCTTTCTATTGAGGAGAGACAAATGAAATGCTCTTTTAGTTTATACTGCTGCTAGAAAAAGGCATATAATACTTTAGGAGAAAGAAACCAGGTCTTCTGGGACTTATTCTCCCAGGTGCAAATGTAAGCGTGGAAAACTGGTGAAAGCCATGGCCTGCAAGAAAGATTTGCTAATGAAATCCCCAGAAAATCCCAGCATAGGCCAGACTTTACTTAACTCAAGGCTAAACTAACTCGACTGATCACATGTGCTGTCAAGCATTCAAGTTACCCACACAACAGAAACAAATGCTTTCCACTGATCAAGTGTCTGTGGGTTACAGTACAAATCTTGCCTCTTCAACCCTTTTTCTTATTTCCAGATTCATGTTATTCCTGGACAATTTAAGCCAAAATTGTGCTTGTTTTCATTAATTAGGAGAAGAAACGCGTGTACATCCTGTCAAACTCTGTGACCAAAATGTAGATTTAAGGGACATGAAGAAAGAAAAAGGAAATTTCAAATTCCAAAGGGACAAGAATGTGGTGTTGTTCACTTGGTAAATATAAATTGACATATTGACTTCACTAGAATTACAGGGACATATGCAAAAATTATGTTGGTTCAATCCATGCATCTTTTAAAAGCCTTATTGGGCCTTTCTCCTCCCTCTACCAAGTGCCACCAAACAAATCAGGCATAGAGAACTGAAATTATTTATCCAATGTCAACAGAAAGTTTGTAGAGGATCTTGGAGGTCAGGTCTTCCCACCCTTCTAACCCTCTGTACTCAACTCTTTCAAGATACAAGTCCCATGGCCATCCTTGCCCGAGGATCTTTCAACCCCGTGGTCTTCTAGCCTCCACCCAGGCACATTTCTCACACTTCATCTGCATAGTGTTTGAATTCAGTGCTGTTGCACACAACCTAATACAGCTATTCCTTAATTCCAGCCCTCAGTACCCCTGGGCACAGTTCCCATAGGTCTTTTACTGTACCTGCCAACCTTCAGCAGATGCTTAGGTCTCCCAGGCACATATGTTTAGGAACCTGAATCCATCCTATGAAAGACATTCTTAAAGGAACTTAGGATTTTTTCATCAATGCTATCTTTTTAAGGAATATCAGGTGCTTACCCAAAAATCATTGCAAACCTCACCCTGAGGTCTGTCCCAGCTCTGCTCTGGTAGGCTTTGGATCTTATCCTAGGTTCATTTGAAAAACAAAACAAAATCATCATCTTTTTTTTTTTTTTCTTATTTTCAGTGTACTAAATATAGATGTATAAACAAAATCCTCAGCTAGATAAAGATAGCAGCACACAGATGGCGTAAAAAACAAAGCATTTAGCAAGCTCTGAGACAGGCTGTACCCGTGTATACTTTGTATTACAGCTTGTTGCCAGGTAATATATTTCCACAACTGCTAAAATCTCACTCACCCTTGTAAATTGTCTCACTTTATTAGTGAATAAATATTACAAATAGGTCTCTGTGATTCTTCTATGAAATCTGAGTGGTTTTGTGTCTTAAAATATTTACAGTTTATTTTGTGGGCAAGTGGTTTCCTGCTTTCAAAACACTTTGCTGGATGCCTCCCCTTCCTGATGCATGCATTCATCCAGTATGCACGCTTGTTAGACCCAAGAATGTGGGGACTAGGATTGCTGAGGTAGCAGCTGTTTTTCAGTCTGACTCGTTTCTGCCAGACAAATATCATTATCCAGACTACATTTGGGATTAGATGAGGGAAAGAACATTCCTTCTAGGCTTTCCAGAACTGCTGAGCTAAATTCTCCTACTCAGCGACTAAACTAGCTATGCTTTTCTTTGTGCAAGGCAGACAAAAGTGGTGTTCAGAGAAAGGTCTAGTTCTCTAAGTTTGTATTTAAAAAAAAAATAAATTGACATTTTAATGCCAATTTTTTAATTTAAAAATTATATTCACATTGTGAATGTTTAATATTTTAATTTTCCAGATTTTAATTAAAAAAAAGCAGAACCCTCAAGATCTTTATAATGAAAAATAAATACACATCAGATCTTTTTTAATATACATGCTACAGGTTTTGCTGTTTCCTGCTTATTCTTTTCCCAATCCATTCTCTATGATAAACTGGGAAACATTTCAGCAAAAAAAGAAAGGAAAAAGAACAGAAAAAGGTGGAGGAGAACTGAAAGCCAAGAAAGGAAAACCTGGAAAAACGGAAATATATCCTGTGTATTTGATAAACAAAAATATTAATATTTCTTTTTTTAAAGTTACTGAAAAAACTGGGAACTTGTGAAACATCCATACTTTTTTAAACACGTCTTTATTTCTCATAAAGTTCCACAAACTTAGAAAAAACTGGCAGGATGCCATTATTAAAAAAATGTAAATGGGATTACTTGCATAATTACAGTTCTGTCAGGTTCACATTGATCCTGTGCAAATTACTAGAACAGTGGTGCAGGGCTCAATAAAGAATTAACAAAAGTTGAAATAATTAATGACAATGAACAGTTTTATTAAAAATAGATGTGATACCTTTCTATGATATTATGAGTTCCATTAATAAATGTAGCATTTGGGTAAGGCATTTCACTTGGTACCATGCAACCACTTTGTTAAGAATGATGTGCAATCAACACAGTATGTGTTCAGTGGATATACAATGTGCTAATTTATATTTATGAATGATTAAAAACATTCATTATTAAATGGTGTAAAATAACATCACAAAATGTTGGAAATACTGGGTCAGCCCAGCAGTCCTGTGTCCTTCCCAACAGTGGTCAGGAGCAAACAGTCCAGCTCCTCCTGGGTCAACATGACCCTGCAGGAATCATTTTGGAACACTGACTTGTAAGAAAACATACATCTGTCACCGACACAGTGCAGATAATGCAAAGATTGGGGGACTGGTGAATTATTCAGTGGTTACATTTTTAATACATGAAGTTTAGAAAAGTACAAAAAATTTTGTGTTTCAGTATGGCCAGACCTGAAATCACACATCTAGGAACAGTGGTGTTCCTGTGCATGGGTTTGAAAAGTTTTTCTTAGAAAAATAGTTTCTGGGACAGGCTCTGAGTTTTTGGTGGCAATGAAATGAACATGAGGTATCAAGGAAATACCACGGCCAAAAGGTGGAGCAAGACCTGAAGCTAAAGACAAAACATGAGTTCTGAAAGACTAGGGTATCCACACTACACTGTAACTGGAATCCTATAGCAAATCTGGAGATGAAATTCAAGGAGGATATTGAAAAGCTGAAGAACAAGTTCACTGGAACAGGAGTCTTACAGTGAAAGATGCAAAGAACTCAGTACTATATTTAAGAGCAGATTGAGGAGTTTTGTAACAGATTCACCATCACTGGTAATTCTAAATCCAGATTGGATTTTTTTCCCCCTGAAAGTTATATTCTCCTGCAGATGGGAGTTAAATCTGGGTGCCTCATCAATGCTAAGGCAAGATAAACTCAGTACGTCAATAAGTATGTTTTATGAAATTGATATAGGCATTTCGAAACCAAGTCTAGACTTTTAAAATGCTGTTATATCTCTTCACTCTGTTCTGATAATTAGCTGATACTCTGCAGCAGAAAGGAAAGGAATGAAAAAGAAATGTAATGGAAGTGATGTTGTAAAATGGGAAGGGAAGAGAAAGGGAAGAAACTTAACTTTGTTCCCCAAACCTTACCTAAGCTGTACAATTGCACACTTTTTTTTTTTTTCCCCCCCAATATGTACATAGTAAAAGCCATTTACCTTCTACCCCTACCTACACAGACCTAACTTTCCCAAACACATGCATTCACTGCTTTTTTCAGGACTAAAGTACTCCTCATTAATCTCCAGCTTTTTGGAGGTTATCGCTTTATCTTTCTCTTGCTTATCTTCATTCTGGAACTCAATTATAATGATCACATTGGCATGCCGTGAATCAGGCAGGCAGAACACAAATCAATGTAACTGGTACACTTAGTTATAGTGGATGTTACAGAGAATAGACCTAGTGAAAATCCATGAACAATTTCCAAAAAAGGGGGTGGGGAGAAGAGAGAGACAGAAAGACACATTTTCCTTCTAGGGATCCTTTTCCCAGTATGGGAAATTGCTGTAATAACCTTTTCTCAGGCTTGAGATTAAACTATAGTCCTTTATAATGCATTGCATAGGGATGTTTTTTGTTGCAAAATAGTTAATAATAATAGTAATAATAGTAATAGTAGTAGTAGCAGTAGTAATAACAATTGTTATTGTTATTATTATTGTTGTTGTTGTTAATATTATTGGATGGGATTGATTCCAGCTGACATAGGAGAATTCAAGTCCCAAATCAAAAATGTCCTTGAAGTGCTGCTCAAGAGTGAGTACACCTTTGGATAGCATTGGTTCTACACAGATGATTTAAGTTACAAAAGCTTTCAGGACCAATTACTACTGGATCAGGGATGAACTCCAAGAACTACTCCACATTAAGATCAGACTTTATCCCTTCATTGGAATGGTTCTTCTTCACTTTGGCCTCAGTGAAGTTGATAATATAATTCTCCAACATAAGACCATCTTTTGTTACCTTGCTGAGTGAGTCGCTAGCAGTATTGGTGGAACGGAAGTATGGTTTTCAAATGGAAAAATGAGCTGATAAAATAGATAAGTTATTTACCTTCTTATACTCTCACTTGTTGGAACAGTGGGAGTATTTTAAACCAAAATTGTTGTCATTTTTACTTATAAAAAGTGAATTTTCAATATTTTTACTTGGGTGGTAAAAAAAATAATAATAATTCCTCTGCACACTCAGAAACCCAGCCTAACTTTTTCAAGAATCAAACACTTTTATTACCTTCCTCAAGTCTCCTTTAAAATAATTGATTAGACGATAAACATAAAAAGCTCATTAATTATGTGAGAAAAATTTTAGCTCAACCTCCAACTTGACACATTTTTCTTTCACAAAAGCTGCTAAATTGCTATGAAACAATTTGATACTGCTTGTAATAAATTTCTAAACCTAAGCTGTGTAGATATAAAATGACAAATTTAACTGCATTTATATTAAAGCAATTTTCTGCCCATCAGACAGATGAGAAAATTAATATGTAAACCATTAACTTATAGTCAGAAATACTGTGCACTGCAACTGAAATAAGGATTTTTTGGATGTTATCTCTTACATTTTATTGCTTTCTCAAAAGGAAAATGCTTACAAAAATTACAATCACTGCATTTAAAGGAGGCTCATTAGAAGAATATATACTTTGAGGGAAATCATCCATGAATTATGAGGCAGTCATGTTTACAAACCCTTAATCTGTTTGTTTGTTGTTTTTTGGGGTTTTTTTTGTATTTGTTTCACTAGTCTGCAAGTAGCTCAGTGAATTTCCAGTGCAGCAGTCAGCAATATACAGTGTAGTGGTAATGCTCTGTTGTGACCCTTGCAATTGACCAAAATAAAGTTAACTTGGAGAAGTTAAACACATTATTTTAGAATCCTGATGTGTTCATATTTTCTGCATAAAAAGCAGGTTTATTCCTTCTCTGTGCCAGCCCTTCCACAGCCTTCATCCCTTTCCATGCATGCAGCACCACCTTTCTTGGGAGCTTGACATGACCCCTACTGAGGCAGAAGCGCCTTGCCTTGAGCATCTGCTAACCCATCTTAGATCCCAAGGCTGAAACTGTAGATCGTTATGACTTTCTCACCCTGTGTCACTCATAAGGAAAGATCCAGCCTTTCCTGGCCTTGCTCACTACACACCTACCCTCCTTCCAGTTTTTATTGCCACTTCAACATGGTGGTAGTGAAGCAGGCACCCAGCTGGGAGGTAGGCAGGGTATTTCATCCTTCCCAGGAACAAATCTTAAACTGGTCCCATGTGCATTAAAACTGCTCCTAGGTCTACTGCAACTTAATCTAATCAGAAGTCTAGAGCCAGAATGATGTCGCTGAATTCTGGTTATCTTCTTTGTATAGGTGACTTCTTATCCTCATGTCCTCTCAACCTCCTTCCTGCTCTGTCGATGGTACTCCTCTCCCTTGTGGAAAATCCATCTCACCCTGTTAAACTGATATCTCATCTGTCCAAACCAGAAAGGAAAATGAATTTTAAAATATTTGGGATCATAGTCACTGCTCTGCTACAAAGTGTGCTTGCAGCTAGTCAGTATTAATCTGTCTTCATTGCCAAGTATCTTCCCTTCTCCACATCTGCTTTGTTTATTCCACATACTACTCCCTTCCTTTTAACTACAAACTCTCTAAGACAGAAGTAGTCACCAACTACAGAATAGATGGCATCCTACTGTGCTGAGAGACAGTATGTCACTGAATGGCTTCAAAGGTATAAGAACAAGTTGTCACCTTTCCTTCTCAGCTCCTCCCAGGAGGATGTTGCTTCTTTGTGGAGAAGGTTATTTTCCCTCAACAGAGCACCCAGATGTTCTGCACAGCAGGTGAATTATGGAATCATAGAATTATTTGTGTTGGAAGGGACCTTTAAAGATCAGCTACTCTGACCTCTCTGTGATGGGCAGCAACATCTTTCACTAGATCAGGTTCCTCAAAGCTTCATCCAGCCAGACTGAATAACTCCAATGATGAGACATCCACAACTACTCTGGGCAGCCCGTTCCATTGTCTCATCACCCTCATTGTAAAAGAATGTCTTCCTTATATCCAAACTAAATCTACTCTCTTTCAGTTTAAAACCTTCCCCCTTTGTCCCGTCACTGCAGACCCTGGTAAAAAGACTTTCTCCATCTCTCTTACAAGCCCTCTTTTTTATAATGAAAAGCTGCAATAAGGTGTCCAAGGAGTAGGAGGTCCTCACGGCCAATGTTTCTGCAACTGATGGCAAAAAAGAATAGACAACAAGACAACAATAACCTTCTCCTCTCATCCCCAGTGGCTAGGACTTGAGACAGTCTGTACAGGGAAGCCTTTTCATATGAAACAAGGCTAAGCTTGAAAAAGACGGATAGGTAGAAATCTGGGCACCATCATTTGCTCTTAAGTCATTTATTATCTCACATCTGGGTATTTTTGCCTTTCTTGCAATAATACATAACTTCTATCTCAGTCTGGGAAATCAGACTAAAGAATAGTATATAAAATAAGGAAAAGCTGTGTACTATTCCTTAGTCTGATACCAGTGCTTTCTTAGCTAGTAAAATACACAAAATATACAACTTATTTGAACAACAAGCTTTAGTTCCAAAACTTCAAGCCATAAGCTGAGTCTCACCTTCTCATTGTTTGCAGCCTTAATGAACTTCAGGTTTTCCACTTACAGATTATCAAGCCACTGCCCTGTCCAAGTGTGTACACACTTTATTGAAGTGTTTAATGGGAAAAAACCCCAACATGCTCTATCTGGATCTGCCGCAAAGGCCACCTTGACCCATTCACTTTCTCATGAAAATACTCCTTGGCACAAATGTAAATCAACAAACCCAGAAATTAAATACTTATGGGAAATGCTTCTTACACTGATCAGCTGGGGCATTGATCTGCCTTGGGGTGAGGGGAATGGGAATTCCAGCAAAAATAAGTGAAGCTTTTTTTTTCTTTCTTTTTTTTTTTTCCTGGAAGGTCTGGGCAGAATAAGCTGAGGAATAAGCAGAATAAGAGAAGGACTTATAAATGTGTATTGTCCTGTTCCTCAAGTTCAAGACTTTGAAATACCGCAGTTGTGTCCAAATCTTTCTCTTCTGTTGTAACCATGGACACTGAAAACTACAAACCAGAAAGGTATGGGTTTGGGATTTTTTGCTGGTGCTTGGGGGTACATAGACTTGGACTATCCCTCAGAAAGATGGAAGTCTCCTAGGATTCACATATATTTCCTGTATTTGGGACACTTTCTTGGATCCATTATTTGCAGGTACACATTACCTGTGCCTTTGAGGTTCTCTTGAATCTATTTCAACACACTTCAAGTAAAAGCAATGGGGTCTTCTTTTATTTTCCTGCTATTGCTTCACCTAAGCTCAGTAAAGGGTTGTATTTTCATTGACTAAATGGAAAACACAGTCACAAAAGCGCAAAATGAGAAAACATTAACAGAAGTGATTTCATATTAGTCAAACAATACTGCTTGAGTTGGATCACAACCCGCTTATCTGATGACCCTGGCTCTCTTCCCTCAATTGTCAGCTTCAGCCATCCTGGAAGGCATTTCTCTGACTTTCCCATCAGATTCCACTGTTAACACAGCACTTCTCTGCAAGTCACAGTTTATTTGTTTATTTTTTTATATTTTTTTTAGTTCAAGGCTGTTTTCAAACAGAAAAAAATTCACAGTTTTTGTTGCAAATGAATTAACTAAAATCACACATCACAAATGACACTAGTTCTTCATAAAGAATGCTTTTTTTGTGTCCCAAACACATTTTGCCAATGCTTGGGTCCTGTCCACAAATGCACAAATATCCTGTTATCTCCTGGGTAGTTTTAACACCTAGAACCACTGCTGTCATGTCCTTATCAATGTTATCTCAACATAAGACTGTAGTATTGGCAGAGAGTGAGAAATTACAGTAGCTGGTGAAATAAATCCTCACTGCAGGGTAAACACAAAAAGCCTCACTCATATCGCCCTTCCTTACACCAGTTGGATGTGGGAAACCTGAATGGGAGACAGAAGAAAGGATCGGTCCCTTAACTGACCCCTATCAACAACATGTGCATTACTCCCTATAAACTTAATTAGGTCCTGTGGCAATAGTTTACCTACCTACAGACATGATCCCCACAAGAGGCTATTCAGCGTGTGTGGTAGCTGCAAACTATCCCACTATTTACATTGAATTGCAGAACCGTGAAGCAGAGCAGAGGAGCTTGACACAGGAGATAGATGAGTTGTACGAATATGATTTCTCCCCCCCACAAATGAAGGCAGCAAATTCAGCTGCAGTATACAGCATCAGGATATTTATTGCTTGCAGGTGTTCATGAAAATATATGAGAATCCCATGAGGTTCACAGATTTTAGAAGGAATTATTGTGCACCTGGAAATTTGTCCTGCAAAGTGTGGTATTTGTTTCCTGTTGTTATTTGCTGTCCATTCTTTTCTAGTCACCATGCATTATTCATGGTTGTACTTGTAGGAGAGCCAAATTCTACAGATACTCTTCATCAGCAAGAGGAAACAATTCAGATAGAAAATCCTCCTTGAGAAAGGAGGACTTGTTTGTTTAAGAGATCCACTACAGACTGAATTTACCTTCTGAATTCTTTTAAAGCTTAATTTCTGTAACCTACTTTGAGAAAAAAGAAAAAAAAAAAAAAAAAAAAAAAGGAAGAAAGCAAAGCCAGTAGATTTAATATCTTTGCCATGTGTAATATAAAGCTGTCTTTGTCCTGGGTTTATTGTGCTAAACCAACCCTCTTGTAAAGACTTCAGGAAGCTGTGTACATTTCCCTTTCCTTGGAAGTTTCTGAGAAAAATAAAAACTCCTTTATGCAAAGTGCACTCTTCCCTCTCTTTGCTGAGGAAGTAGAAACTGGAGAATCTGTCAAGGTGATTCCCTTCCTCACATGTTAAGGATCCAAACAATTCACAAACACCACACAGGCCAGTTCTGTTAGCATAACACACTGTGGCGTAGGTCACAAGGCTTATTATAAGACACTTAAATGCCAAAAGCTATGGTAAAAAAGGTGACACAATATACAGATGGTTCCCCTGACACAACTTTTAGTGAGATGAAAGGATTCACAATAGATCTCCAGCAGTGTGCAGGAGGTGCAACTACTAGTGTAGCCAGAGTGATGCCTATCGTGTCCCTGCACTTTGGCTGAGGGATAGAGATATTATCTGGACAATTAATTTGGTGTGCATCAATTCCCTTCAGCCTTCAGGAAAAAAGGTGGCAATGCTCCTTTAGTTGCTTGGCCAGCCAGAATGGAAGCAATTTTGCAAATATTTTTAAGATCACAAATCCTTCCCTAAAAGGAAAAATGAAAAAAGTATCTGCAAATAGGAGGAAAAAAGTCAGATACTATCCTATACATTGCTGAGCAGGTTGACATCATCAGCATACTGAGACTGATACAAATTCTGTCAAGTTGCATTTTCAGAAAAAAAAAAATTAAAATTCAAAATATTAATAAAACGTTTCAGGGTTTTCCCTTTTTGTTTTTCAGTACTATCCTGTACTGAAATGTCAGCTTTGAACTGTAATAAAAATTAGAAAGTTTTGTGTGAAATAATATACATTTTCTTACTGTTCCTGTAAAATGTATTTCTCCTTATTCACTTATATCTAATAGTTCATTACTTTATTGGGTTTGTGTAGCAAGCTTTTGGTAGTGAGGGAGATACAGGGGTAACTTTGGTGAGAAGCTGCTAGAATTCTGCTTCTCCTGTGTCCAATGGGGCCAATACCAGCCAGCTCTAAGATAGACCCACCACTGGCCAAGGCTGAGCCCATCAGCGATGGTGGTAGCACCTCTGAGATAACATAGAATCACAAAATGGTTTGGGTTGGAAGGGACCTCAAAGATCACCTAGTTCCAAACCCCCTGCCAGAGGGAGGGATACCTCCCACTAGGCCAAGTTGCTCAAAGCTGCATCCAACCTGGCCTTGAACGCTTCCAGGGATGAAGTGTCCACAAGTTCTTTAACATATTTATATGATAACATATTTAAGAAGGAGGAAAATAACCCCCACAACAGCAATTGCAATCAAAGAAAGGAGTGAGAACGTGTGAACTCGGCAGACACCAAGGTCAGTGGAGAAGAACAGGCAGGAGGTGCTCCAGGTGCCGAGCAAAGGTTCTCCTGCAGCCTGTGGTAAAGCCCATGCCAAGGCAGGCTGTGCCCCTGCAGCCTGTGGAGGTCCAGGGTGGAGCAGATCCCCACCTGCAGCCCGGGGAGGACCCTACGCCAGAGCAGGTGGATGCCCGAAGGAGGCAGTGACCCTGCAGGGGACCCCGGCTGGAGCAGCCTGTGCCTGAGGAACTGCAGCCTGTGGGAAGGGACTCACACTGAGGAAGTTCATGAAGGACTGTCTCTTGTGGGAGGTACCCCATGCTGGAGCAGAGGAAGAGTGTACGGAGCCCTCCCTCTGAGGCAGAGAAAATCAGGAGTGAAGTTAAGCCTGGGAAGAAGGCAGAAGTTGGGGGAAAGTGCTTTAAGATTAGTTTCTATTTACTCATTACCTTACTCTAATTTAATTGGTAATAAATTAAATTATTTTTTCCCCCAAGTTAAGTCTGTTTTGCCCAAGACAATAATTGCCGAGTGATCTCCTTGTTCTTATCTCAACCCAGGAGCCTTTCGTTATATTTTCTCTCCCCAGCCCAGCTGAGGAGGGGAGTGACAGAGCGGCTGCGGTGGGCACCTGGCACCCAGCCCGGGTCAGCCCAGCACAGTTGTTAATAAATCAGTCAACAGTCTAGAGTCATGGCCAAAATTGGACTATAGAAGATTGAGAAAATTCTGTATTTCTTAAAAATCATTTCCTTTTTAGCACAATAGTAAAATGATTATAATTACAAAATAGAGTTCTTTCACCCTCTTACAGCACAAGAGGAACAAGACAGCTTGACATAGTGGAGGCAAACTATTAATGAAGGAATATAAAGAACTCTTCACACGTTGGCCTGTCCCAGTGAACAGCAGGAAGTCAAATGCAAAACCAAGTAGCACTGCATCAAAGAAGCCGAAGTCCTCTGTGTAACTTCTGTGTTTTCATTCAGTTTTATATACCATACCATTTTCTTTAAAATGCTCTTTGCTAACTGTTCAGGCTTGGTCTGAATAAATCTCAGATCCATAAAGGAGATGGTCAGAAATCCTGTAAACTTGTCTACAACAATTCTACATGGCTCAGCCTGTCCTTCTGTTTCTCTTCCCATTGTTTTCATCCCAGGTATGAAATCTTCCATTTCAATTTTGTATTAGAGGGGCTGAATCTGCAATGGTCTCACCCATCTTCTCCTGGATAAGCAAGAATATTTCTATTCACTGGAATTCAACTCCCATTTTCACACACCAGTTTCTCCACTCTCATCTCCTCTCCAGTTTCATAACTCATGAGAAAAATTATTCCTCCATGACAACATTTCTGTCACTAGCACAGCAAAATGGGTTGAAGGCATGTTCACAATTTGATTTTCAGTCTGTTTGGGAGGGATAGCTAAGACTGACCCTATCTAAGAACACGTGGCAAAGTGACAGCTTTCGTTTAAAATGCTTTACACCTCTAGCAGTAGTACCTTAGCAATTCTCAGAAAATAACTATCTAGCGGATGTTTCTTTTTAAAATTTATGTTAGAAAACATCCTTTAATACTAGCCCCCAAATTTTCCTCTTGGAATTCCTGTTCCCTGCTAAATGACCATCAGGCAATATTAAAAATCTCTGCTTCTTTCTGCTCTTAATTATATATAGACAGGGTGATAACAGCCTCTCTAGATGGCTTTGTTCTTCTGTCTGGAGAAAAAAGTCCAGGCCTTCATACTCTGAAACAAATCATGTTTGGACTAAGGCAGCCTTGAAACACACTAGAGGAATTAGATTAATTATGAAATCAAAGCCTTTGAAAAGCTTGCATTAGAAACCCTTGCCTCCACCCCCATCCCAAGACAAACCCCACAATATACCTAGAAGCTTTGCTGCATTTGAATATCAATAGAGAATTTCCTTAGCGTGCAAACTGAAATTAAGACTGCACTGTGGTAGGTGTAAATATACATTGGCAACAGAAACAGATTGTGCTGAATATTTTCTAATTTAAATAGACAAAATAAAGGGTGAAAAATAAACCAGAACTCAGAAGCACAGAGACTCACTTAGAACACAGGTCAAGAACAGAGCTAGAAATAACCTCAGATGTTTCGGCTCCCAGTCCAGTTATTCAGCTGAACCCTTATTTCTCCTTTAATCTTTTAGAAAGAAAATAATAATACTTTTCTTACTCACTGGAGCAAAAATCCCCACAACTCACATAATTTGTCATTCCATTTCCCTACATGGCTGGCCTGATATTTACATATCCCCTCCCTCATAAACACTTTATTTCACATGCCTAACTAAGAATTATTTTGTGATAAAATTGTCTAAACTTCCTCATCATTAACTTCTTTAAATTATACTGTCTGAAGATGTTTATGGATTAGCTAAGTAATCTACTGTGGAGCACAAACTGCAAACCAAAGTGAAATTGAGTTCCCAACTGACTGGGAAGGTAATTAATGATTTAACTGCACAACTGTTAGCAGATCTATAATGCAACTTAAAAGCTAATTGAGAACTGTACAGCCAAAGGAAAGAGGAAAGCATAGAGCAGCCACAATACTCCTTTGAGTAGCATTTGGTCAGCCTGCTGTCAGAGAAAGTGGAAAAATAGCTACCCCTACCTCATATAAAAATAGAGATACTATACAAAAATATGTGCTAGCTTTGGGGAATTGGCATTTTGTGATCACCTCATTAAGAGGGCAAGTTTCTAGCAGAGCATTGAATTCCACAACTTCCCCTTCTCCCTGGCAGGTAGCATTAACATGCTCTATTTCTCTCTCCACTCATAAGGCATCAAAACCCACCCCAATAAACCAGCTACCCAAAAGAGTCAGGAAATGCTTTCCGCTGCCATTTTATAGCCCGGTTATCTTAATTAGTCCCAGCTGACTGAGGAAACCCAGAAATAAGGCAATAGATTGGGTTATGCTTTTACCTGAAGGAACTTTTCCAGATTTGTGGCAGCTGCTACAGAATCTTTAAGGATCGACAGCTCTTTTGCCACCTTATGTCTGAGCAATTGTTAATCCTTTCACAGTACATGTGAGTGTTTAGCATCCTACTACAGCTAAGGAAGTAAATAATGATTTAAACTGTACAAGGATTTGCCCCACTCCAGCAATGTGCAATCTAGAAGGAAGGCTATAGATTAGATTAACCAGATAAAGTGCATGCCTAAATCTCACTGTTATAGCCCTCAAGCCCTATGACATACAGAGCATCTACAGATCCTGAACTTTTAAAGTAATGATTATTAGTAAAGGTGTCAAGGCCAAACTGTTTAACACTTGGCAGTACCGAAGACCTATGTATTTTTCAGTGTGAGGCACTCCTTTCAGCAGCAAGTCAGGCTAGCACACATTTTCCACACCTATTTAGTAGTTTGGACACCACTACACAAGGTATTTTAGAAGGACATGTCAGTGTTCCCTTTTGTCATGCTGCTATGTACTTAAAGAGTCACTCAGATGTGATAGGGATCTGCAGTCACTCCAGTTCTCTCTGAAATGACACGAACTGCACCAGCGGCTACCATCAGGTCAGCTGCCATAACCTGTACCTCACAAGTTGTTCTAAGAGTTAATCTAGGAAAGTGAGAACACATATGTACTAAGATTTCCTCCAGTAGAAAAAGTATTTCAGCTTGAATCAGTACCTCTGGGTCGCTGTACTACCCAACCTTCCAGTGCCCATCACTGCAGGTCTCTCTGGCCATATTTTATAAACTAGAGTCGGTCCAAGTGTGCCAGTATGAGAAATGGACCACAGACCTGGTTCCTTTTTTAATGTTGCTGTCTCCCCACAGGTCAGAAGGCGGCATACGAGTCATGTCTCAGGACATTCCCTCCTCAGCATCCCCCCTTGGCTACTTTTGGTGCCTGCCCACTCCCTGTGCTGGCACTGACAGAAATGTTCCTTAGCAGATACTGCTTCCACAGACATGTAGATAACCTTGATGAGGGCTCTGTATGCTATTCAGCAACTAAGCCTCTAAGTATGTGGCTCCTCAGGAATTGTGGATTTACCTGTAATTTTTTTCACTGTTAGCAGTAAGCTGTTCCCTTTACTGCAGACAGACTTGTTTGAAAATGCCATTATAAAATCTATGAAAGTGTTACACGGGTCAACAGAGCAACAGGAGCAACAGCCAGGTAAGGAGCAAGGCCAGCTCCTCAGTACAGATCCTGTTACCAATCTGTTAGTGAGACCATCGTGTCTTTTAGATGTGACATACATGTAGCTTTCCTCAAATCTCTCTTAATCTTGGCTTAAGTTCTTCCAAATGAAAGTCATGTAGAATGAAATGAATGTGAAAGAGATTAGATGTTATAGGGAATTACTAATCTTCTATAGCCACAAGGTCAGTGAGAACTGAAACTGACTCTGCACCTCAGGTACCTGTATTACCCCTTAATCTCTTTTAATTTCCCCCATCCTTTATATATTAAGCTGAAAAAATGACAGCGGTTCTGTTTCTGATCTGATCTGCATTTGATCCTGAGTCATACACAGTCAAGTGCCGTCTGTGTATAGCTGTACACGGTGTCCAGTATGTACTTGCTTACTGGCTTCTTTCTCTTGAAGCAGATAATGGACTGAACTGACTTTCTGCAATTAGGAGCAGAGGCTGTGAAGCTGTAGGAGGGAGAACTCCCTGCCTGACATATTTGGTTGAAATTCACCAATAAGTGCAATAGGTATTGGGATTAATGATTTATTCAAAATCACCACCAACAACAACACTGTATGAATAGAGAACACAGCCTTTGAGTATCTAAACTAAAACACTGACTGAAACCCAAGCTGGATTGAAATCCTGGCCTTGCTGAAGTCAAAGGTGATTATATTTCAGTCCTGACAGTGTTTCACCTTAAATGTTCTATGAGCCAGCCTATGGAATTGTATATCAAAAAGACAGCTGTTTGTTTTGGTAATAAAATAAAAAGAAGATACTAGTAAATCCATCAGTGTTCTTCCCCTCCCTGATGAATATATTCTCCACAGTCTCTGCCTCTGAAAGGTTAGCTGTCTCCTAAAGGCAGGAGCAATGAAATTACAGCGCTCAGCTCCCTGCCTTTCTGTTTCACCTAAACTGTTTTATTTGGAGGAAAAGAATCCTACATTTCCTAAAATCAGCACTTAGTTGTGCACTTCAGCCCCACAGTTACAAGGTAACCACAACAGGTCTTTGATTAGACCTTAAAGTTTTCAAGTACTGTGATGTTTTTTTTTGTTATATGTCAATACAGTGCCTGACATAATGAAGCCAAAGACTTTCTGTGCTCAAACCCTGTGCATAAGTAAATAAATATATATATGTCAATAAAATGTCCCATGCAGAGCAATCTGAAAAATCAAAGCAACAGTGGTTTTCTTTTTTCCTTGTTTCAATCCATTTTGCAAGCCAAACCTACAGAGTTTAATAGAATGCAGAGCCTGTGAACAGACAGGTTGTCTAAAGGTACAGGTTGCTAATCCTCTAGAAATGGCCTGTTATCACAGTTAAATCCCTCTCTTCAGAAAAAAAGAGAAATAGAGAACAAGAGAGCGACTCCCGTACTTATGTGTATGTTAATGTATTGTTGTTTAATTGTCATCTTGCGACACAAGTAATGTTTTATACCCAGGACATTCACAGGAGATAAGAAAAGCTCTTCACCTCTCCCCTAGTCCCTTATGATCTGTGTCCTGACCAGAGTTGCTGAAATATAACAAGTTTTTAAATAAACCAGTTTTAATTTTAATGCAGCTTGTTCAAAGCTTAGAAATGCTTTTGCTGCTGCACAGGTGGAAGGAGAGCTAAGGAACATACAATCTAGTTAGAAATATTCCCTTTTGTACTTTCCTTGTTGGCAGTGTGATTTTTAGATAAAAGAAGAAATCTTGCTTGCTCTGTTTGGAGCAAGGCCATTGAAGAGAAGGAGAAATGTTCTGCAGATCCCCATCAAGAGAGTAAGAAACAGTTTGATCATCTGCAGACTTCTAAGTCCCTGTAAGCAGTAGAGGTGAGGGCGTACAGTAGCAATATACTATCAAAGCATATTATAGGTATCTTAGATCTATTAGCACATATGGATGAACGTAACGATACCTGTAGAAAATACTAGAGGTGCCTATATAGGATAGCAGTTACAAGAAAACTAATGGTGTGTCAGACTGTTCGTTAACTGCATACCAAAATGTCTATCCTGATTTTAAGATTTCATTAACCACCTACAACCCTCTTAATGTGAAGTGTGGAGGGATAGTATGCAATAATGACATCTGTAAAGTGATTATGTATAATCAACAAAACCGAGATGATATTCACAGTGAGTTGGGTTCTCAGTGTATGAGATACCCAACCTTACTAGATGTCTTACACATACTTTAGATCACAGTTCAGCAACTGAAAAAATCTTCCACATCCTGGCAAGTCCTGGCTCTTATTTAATAAACTTTCATGTACCCAAATATCAAGACAGTGTTGTTGTAGTCACTCAGGAAAGTCATGTGTACCACTTGGTCATGCTGGGTCAAAGAATGTTATTAAACAATCAGAAGAACATTAGCAAAAGAAAATCAGCTTTCTCATGTACTGCTAGTGTCTCAGCTCAGAGGAAAACCAGTTAAAATGCCCTTTTCAATTAAATCAGGTATGTACATAACCACTTTGCTAAAGAGGAATAAATACAGGCACGTGCCTTGGTGCTGTGCTGAATCCAGGCCTGATATAGCATTTCTCCTTTTAAGCAGCCATTGGGAACAATATGTTCTTATGATATTAATATAACCCATCTGCCAGTTGCATAAAGGCTGGCAAATTACCTCATCGTTTTTCGTCCTACATTACAAGAAAAAAAGCGAAAAAGAAACCCACCCCCAGTACTACTGGGATGCTACAAAGCTGTGGACGAAAAACTTGATGGTTTCAAAGCAACCCTTGCTATGCTCTGAGTACAGACCTGTACTTCTAATTAAGTGTACAAATAATCCCAGAACATCAGGAAGTCAGAACAAATCCGTGCAGGCACCAATGTTGGCAGTCACAACTGTATTCTTGCTGTGCCTTGGCTGTACTCTTGAAAACTAGAGCAGAGATCCCTCTTGGCCCTAACAGTGACCTGCAGTTTATATTGTCCAAGGAGTGAGGTATTCCAACAACTGCAACAGCTACAGCAAATCATACCTTCTTCCTAGGCAGATCTTTCTAGAGCCTGGTATGAAGGCTACTTTGCCCTATTCACGGGCACTATTGGTAGAGCTGTGCTGATAAATGGGCATTGGTAAAAAGCAAGCTCTGCTTTTGTAATCCTGGAACTCAAAGTGTAGGAAAAGTCCATTCAAATCTACGTACAGAATGATATCACTCAGAGCTAATTAGGTCAGGTGTAGCACTGCACTAGTATGCTGGGCTTAGATTCAAACAGGTAATTTCATATAAACTGACTTAGATGCTCTACCATGGTATGCCTCTCTAAATCATGCTCCACTTTGACCTTGGTGAGGAAAGACATTTTTTCCCCCCTTTTGGTGTCAGGTTTTCTTGGGGAGAACAATCCTATTCACCTTCTCCATTGCTGTGCCCCAGGGACAGAGAATGACTCTGTTGTGTTGCAGTTGTACACAAATATGAAACGGTACCCAAATTCTGTTCTGCTTCAATAAACATGCAATGGCTGAAGCAATGTTTTGAAAGTTGATTCTACAAAATTGAGCAAAGCTAGCAAGGAAAGGACTGTTTCATATTATTCCCCATGTGGTCTTACATATTATACTGCTATTGATCCAAATAATTGTGGAAAAGTAATGCTGAAATATAAAAGAAAATTGCATTTTAAGTATATGTATATATTCAATTTATGAAGAAGACTTTACATAAGAACATTAGATGGTATCAAACATAAAATAATCACTTTTCAAGGTGAAAAGAAATCATAAATGTTAGTCTTGACTGACTGCCTGCAGAGTACAAGGCAAAGGCCCTTACACACTTGCAACTAGACCCATAGTTTTCGGCTGAGCTAGATGTTAAGGAAACATATTCTAAGAAGATACCTAGTTCCTGATGAAAAGATACACAAATAAAAATCTTCCAAATGCCGCACTGGGCCATACCAAAGCTTAAATTTCCTGATGTAAAAATAGTGACTTAGAATTATTAATTTCAGTAGAGCTATAACAAATAATACCAGCTGTGCTTTTGGCTCTTGACTCAGGTTTGCTTTGTATTTGATAGGAGTAGTTCTGTTTATTTGTACCAGTTTTACCATTGCTTTCATTACAAGGGCACGAATCCAGTGCAACAATTCCAGAGACAGGACCTCAATATAGAAGACTACTTAGAAAAACAGATAATAAACTTCCTTCATAAGACTTACACAAGCCTGCAATAAAACTCGCAGTAACAATGTTTATGGATATTTTTATTAGGTTTTGTTTTATTTTCTTCCAGGAATTGTTTTAAGTTTGAATCACAATCATTCATATCATAGCTCAAAAAGGAACAATATGTTGACTGAGAACTGGCTAAAGAAACATAAACAGGAGGTAAGAATAAATAATCATGCATTAAGATGAGATGCTGTATGCAGTAGGAAGAAAGGGGCTGGAGCTAGGCCTGCCTTTACTTAACAGCATTATTAATGGTCTTAAAGAAGAAACAAATAGGACATTAATTAAAGTCTGTGGATCCAACTAAATTGAGATGTTTTGCAAACATCATCGTGAAAGGGAAAGTTATACAAAGGGAAAGAGACAGGTTAGAAAAACAAGCACGGATCAGCACAGGCTTCACCTTGACCAAATGCAGGTAATGAGATGAGGAAAAGCAAATTTACACATACATACTCAGTTGATGGGAATTCTCAGAAGGAAAATATCCACATAGACATGACAGAAAAAGTTAAATAGAAAAAAAATAATTTTGTAACAGGTCAATAAGAAACAAAACAATATAATCTGAAAAAGGATGTGACAGTAAGACCCTGACTCAGAAAAACATCCAACCTTAGCCACAGCTATCGGCAGAGGGAAAAATTCTGGCTTGGATCCACAGTTGTTTGGTTTGCATGAGCAAGGGCTTCGCGTGACACATCAAGGCAACACACCTGCACCTGACTGCAATACCACACCTTTCAGATGCTAGAGTTATATCGAATGAACAACCAGAATGGTATTTGTGGGAAAATACAAAATGAGTCCCTAGCTGTCATTTTTAAAAGAGGTTAAATCACAGAGCTGTCAGTGCTTATTTTTAATCTCACATCAGTGGGTAACAGGTACAGCACATTCCTTTAGATAATGTATCATCTTGATTGGTTTGTTATTAAGATTAATAGTTCTTACTAGTATCTGATAGACATACAGCCTCCATGCCAATCACACAGAAACTAGACTAATTCTTCACCTCTTAATGCAAAGAGGAAATACAAACACGGAAGATTTAGAAATAGAAAAGTTCCAAGATCCTGCAACAGTTAGAAGGAGTTAATTGCAAAGCACAGAAGCACAGAAGCCATTAGAGACCCAAAGCAAGCAGGTAACTACTGCAATTTTGACTTTGCTAGTGAACCCCTCTGAGGCTTCAATTAGCCCTTACTGAGCATCTCACCAACCCAGCTCAGACCTTTGGCCCCATGAGGTTAAGCATTAAATATCCAAGTAAGAATGAATGCTTGAATTTGAGCAGTGCAAAATCAGAGGAACACTGAAAAGCAATTTTAAATGAACTCTTTAGCTGATCTACCACTAAAACCAAACCAGGCCTTTCCTGTAGGCTTGTGCTCCCTTTTCCATGTTCACTGCAGGCTTGACTTCTTTCTCTAAGTCATAAATATTCATAGCTCCGTCGCTTTTTTTTTAAGTATGCCATTTTACACCAAGTGAAAAAGATTGTGTAGATGGTGAGGCAAAGCTGGTCTAGGCCACTCTTTACAATCTCTGTCACCTTGATCAGCGATGTGACACATAGACACCAACTGCACAACGGGGACACAGGTCTTACTCCTGCACTGTCAAAACAGCATGAATGAACTTGGATATGGTGCAGATCTGTTACACCCCTACAGCTGAATCAGTAGACCAGAACCTGCACTTTTGTGCATCTTTGGTGAATCAGAATTTATGTATGAGGTTCAAGAATAATTAGTGGCTGGTTACTTGGCACTATCCTAGTTACTAAAGTTGAAATTACATTCACTGTGGTGTCTAGGCAATCCACATAAAAGTTAGGAATGGAGTTAATGGAATCAGATACAGAAAAGGAGCATTTAAGGTGAGTAACAAGAAAAGTTAGAGATGGCAAATCCGTTAGGCTGGAGAGCAGTCTCCATTCTGCATGGATCATTTAAAACTACTCTCAGCATAGTATAGGGAAATATTGATGAAGGAGCAATCAATATTTAGTTGAAGACATGGAAATGCAACAAGTGTTCTAGCTGGTTTCTTCTTTCTATAGTTTTTAGGACTGGCTGATTTCTGTAGATTTTGTTAGTTTCTGATTTTTAAAATTCTGTCAGGTGGGTACATTTGTTAATCACTATACAACACAAAATCAATACATACAGAAGGCAAGAAAAAAAAAAAGAAAATTCCTTTAAAAAGTTAAAAGCACTGAATAAAACCTGAAGGATTTTTTTTCTACTATTACAGTGAACACCTTTACTTTCATAAATCACAATTGGCAGTAGTTTAACAGCAAGAACTTATTGTGACTGACCATAAATGTGCTGGTAAAAGAAACACATGAATATACAGAAAGTAAACATGTGTTAGATACCTCTGTTTAGCAGCTAGTAACTCCAAGTAGCATGGCAATAGCTGTGGGAGCTTGGATAACATTCTTTATATGCCCTCCTGATGTAAATCTGGAATAACTCCATGCAATTCACTGTAAAATCTCTGTATTTAGTGTGGTACAAATGCTGGATTTGTAAAGTACTTCTGCGAATGGCTGAAGTTTTCTAGTTTCTCATCTGAGCACAGAAAAAACCTATATTCATTTAAATACAAGTCATGATAGATTTACAGCCAGAGGAAATGAGAATTATCTTTGAGGGTAAAGCAAAACAGAAAAAAATCCAAAGGTAAATTTAAGAGTACAGCCTTGCTGTGTTTTACCCTTCTTGCCAGGAAACAATGACTTGCCTGAGATCTTGTGATTGACAAAGTGTTCTTATGTCAGTTTAATGCTTCTGCCCTGAGAAAACAAAGCAAAATTAATGTAACACTAGCACTGGATGCAAATGAAAGGATGTCACTGGTAGGATTTTGCAGAGGTCTGTTCTGTTAAATACATCCATTGATGATTTGGGAAAGAGAGGTATCTGTGAGGTTGTAAAGGTTTGCTTATCGTTCAGAAATTTTCAGGATAGGAAAGATGAGGGTTGATGGTGAAAAATGGAGAAGGACTTAATGAGACTGGATGATTAAGAAATAAAATGGCAGATTAATTCAGTGTAGATAAATGTAAAGTGATGTACTTAGGGGCATAAATCTTACGTTTACAAATAAAAAGACATTTCTGAGCTGACCATTACTACTTACTATTGAGATGCTGATGTTGTAACAGATAATGATGAAAATATCACCTCAGTGCTCAGTAGTGATCAAAACCCAAGTGTCAACAAATAAATAAAGAACAGAACATAGTATCATGATCACATTTTAGAAATCAATTACAACAGGAAGGTTTGGTCTACTGTCTCTGAAAGAATATGGCAGTACTGTAAAGGCATAGAAAGATGATACAAGAATGGTCAAAACTGCTGAACAGCCACCAAATAAGGAACAGCTACATCCACTTGTCAACACAAAAAAAGAGATAATTAAGGAGAGAAGTGATAAAGGGCTACAAATTACAACTGAAGAGAGCAAATAGGAATACATTTTCACTGTTGCTGCCAGTAAAGAACTAAAGGTTGTTAAAGTCAGGGTACTGGTTTCCAAAAAAACCCCAAACAAAACCCAGGTGGTTCTTTATACAGTGCATGGATAAGCTGTGGTCCTCCTTACACAGAATATTTTGGATGCTGAACACTTTTTCCAGGAGTTTAAAAGGAGATTGAACACCTTCATGGATCTGAAATCTGTTGAGGGGTATCAGGCACAGCTAAGCTGAACATTCCGGGGGAGCAGGAGAATATACTGAGAAATATTTGCTCTAGTCTTCACGGGTTTCACTTTTACCAGTCACAGATGGATCTTTGTCTCAGCAAATACTTCTGTTCCTATGTTCTAAGGTCATATAAATTATTTTCTTTTTATGGATAAAGGAAAACTGAATGATGGAAATTACTGGCTTTTTTCTGATGTAGCATGTTTTAATTTTATTTTATTTAATGTCTGACAGAGCATTCCATATCGTTACTTAGCAAAGCATTTAAGCACACACTAATTTAAGCCACGGGAACAGGATTTTCTGAGGGTTTTTTTTTTCCAGAAAGAATATGGATATAAAAAAGACTACATATAGATTAAATTTTTGAGCAAGAATGCTAGAAGAACATCTTTTTTACAGAGGACTTCAACTACAGCACTCCCAGAAAAAAGGAATTGAGGATGGTACAGTTCTTTTTTATATGTGAAGGCAACAAAAACCTGTAAGTGCTTTTTCAACCCCTCGCCCCTCAAAATATTAGAAAGTACCTTCATTATCTTTAATAGTCATAGGATCAGACAGATTTGGATAATACATTTGCTGATGACTTGTGCTCTGAATAATACCAGGTTAAAGGCCTCCCAGGAGCTCAAGTAGTCTGCTGGGCTATTATGGTAGAAGCAAGCCAATTTCTTTTGTGGGTTGACCCTGTGCAGGAGGTCAGATCACCCCATTAGACTCAATATTAACCACTTCCCTGAGACAGGGGATCAGATTCTCATTTAAAACATTGCCAGCTGGAGGAAGCTTTCTACATAAGTTCAAGTGGGCTGAAACTCAAATCTCTAGGTTTGTAACAAGATGCTTTAATCATTCTGTTACCAACTTTTGGTCTGCCTGGGGCTTTAGAAGAAAAGAATAAATATAACATTTTAAGGAGATCATAAAATGCACCAAGGTGTGTAGCTGTTACAAGATAATTACATACTCTAGGGGTATAATGAAGGCCATGTACCTTGAAGATATACGAAATGTGGGTACTTCAGCCAAGTACATTCCCTGGAGTATATAATTCTATGCTGAATAGGGTATAATGGACTCTTAAGTGGACAAAAACAGAAAGGCTAAGTGGTTCTGAGCTAAGTGTTGTTCCATCATCACACAGATTGGGCTCTTAATTAGTCAGTTAAATTACTTTATCTCTCCTTTTCATTGGCTTCTGTTAGATGTTGTCTCATCTGCAAGCACAATTTTCATTTTGCCAAGGTTGATCATAACCACAGAAGACTACAAGAACTCGCAGTAGTCTAATGTAACCCCCTAATTACCCATGTACATTAACAAAAGGAATAAAATGTTACTTTGTATCAACATCGCTAAAGTAATAAAAGCAACATCCTATTAAAAAAAAAGGGGGGGGGGAAGAAAGAAAAGATGAAATAGATATTTTCTGTAATATCAGGAGTCATGTATCCATGGTAATAAACCAAAGACATCTATAATGATCTCAAATATCACATACCATAATTATTCTTTCCAGATGGGACATCCCGTTTGACAATTCTTTTAATCCTCTTCATGATTCTACAACAGTCAAATTCTGATCTCACATGTGCTAGTACAATGCACAATATGGCACCAACAGTCTTACACCAGCAGAAAGCAGAACTAAAACAGAGAGTACCATTCCCATTGATTCTCCTGTCACCAGCTGTCTCCTATCATCCATTCCCTCATTTCTGAGATCTTCATATCAGTCTGGGGATTAACATACTAAATTTGCTTGGATAATTTATTCATCCCTTTAAGTGCTCTGGCATCTAAGTTTTCAAGTTCATATTGTTCCTACAGTCTGATTGACCAAATATTTGTTAAAAATAATCCTATTGATGTGGCATATGTTTTTTATTTTCTGTTTTACTAACACAAATACACGCACAACCCAAATTTACCGTGCTGCATCAGATTCCCAAGACACAGGGCAATGTATTACACAAATCACATTTGCAAAACTCATTGTAAATACCATTACCAATACTACTAATTTTTATGATGGCATAAATGACATGTCCAGGTCAAACCCCAAAACTTTGAGACATCAGATCTTACATAAAACCAGTTGGTCTCTGGTTCTGGGAGTTAACAATATATAAATAGGAGATCTTGGAGCCTTTGGTGGGACCCATCTCAATTTCACATTCCTCCTAGAGGTTAATGCCATTTGTGTGCTCAGCCAACAGAGTCAACACGTACCTGGTTTTGGAATATAGGTATGGTTTGTGCCTCTCTAATTGACCGATTGAAGAAGTATTCTAGACAACCAGCTCAAGCAAAATGTCTAGCTGGTATGTAACTAGAAGTTGGTGACTTGTTATCAAATCCATATTATTATTTGACAAACACCATAAGATCCTCGGGCCTTTCCAGCCATTGAGCTCCAATGAAAATGCTCAGCTGTGCAGCTGCGTGCATTCTCACATGCTTACAGATCAAACTGAGCTCACAGTGCAGTGCCAGCATGAACTCCAAACTGAATGGGCAGAGAAAGCAAGATACCAAAAGATACCAAAAAGATACTAGGTTGTGACTTTTTTTTTTTTTTTAGACACAAGCTATTACATTTTCTGACAGGACTCCTGGAACAGCCTTCTAAGCTTAGCCATGTCAAAAACAGGACCTGAGGTGGATTAATTGCTTAAGTGTAATAACATTAAAAAACCCTCTTTTCTTTGTTCAAAGATGTAAAAAGATTTGCTTTTGTATATTTGTATCTAATTCTATGTTTATTTCTGAACCACATTACATGTAAGATGCAATTTATCAGTAGAGAAAATAAAAAAAAACCCTTGACATCTAGACATGCTTTCCTACCAGCCTGGAGAAACAGAAGATAATATGTGATGTGTTTCATTGCTCGGGGGGGAGGGGGATGGAATATTAATTTGACTCATAAGGAAGTAATAATACGTGCTATAAATTTTTAATGTATGATTGGCACAGTTGGACATATGAAATGGTGAAATCACAATCCTGTTCCTGCTGGAACTATCTATTAAGGAGCACGTCTGCACCTGCAGACCTGAAGGCGTTTCCTTAGATCTCAGATTTTAATTTTGCCTCTCTGTTTTCCAGGAATTCTCTCCAGCCCATTGAGTCACCAATAAATATTCTTGAAGGATAAAGATCTAAAACATTCAGGGAACACTCAAAAGCTTGGCTTGGCTCTCTTTTCATCTCAACTGCTTCTCTTTCTGAAAAGTTAGGATTTGTTCCATTCTCAACAGAATAAATTCATAAATAACAGTGGATCACATTGTTTTATTGAATAGGTGTAGAAAAATCCCTCCTAACCATACAGTTACTTTCCTTTTCTCAGAAGAAAAGGTCCATATAGTTTTCACAACACAGGAACAGATGCTGCAGTAGCTTAAATGAAATTGCTCTGATACTTGCCAGGAAAGCGGCCTCCAAACACTTTCTGATTAGTGTTAAGAAAAAAATTTTGCATTTCAGGAAAAAAAATAATGCATTTCAATCCAGGATGGTTAAAAATGAGAGATTTCCTATGTAGCTGCTGAATAAACACAACACATTTGTACAGTAATAAATTTAATTGTGTCTCTCTTTTCTTCTGATCCAAGGAAGTAGAAATTGTAATATCTCGTAATATGATTAATATTGTTCTTACTGTTCTAATCACAGAAGGCTCATCTACTACAATATTGCATTAGTGTCTACAGATAATTGCCTTCCTTCAGAGAGTGGTCTGAATAATAAGCTGGAGTAATTAAAATAAACTGGCATAATTTCAGAGTGTATTGCTACTATACAAAAGTAACCAGGAGGCACATTTTGAGGAAGTAAACTTCACTATGACTTATTCCCTCACAGATGGCAAAGGCATTTTATGGCGTCATAGTTTAATTCCTGGCAGCTGAGAATTCTGCAAAAACTTGCCTGGATATGTAGAGTTTGAAGAATGCGAATGAGGAATGTGAGTTGTTAAGTATCTGGCTGCATGGATGCATACAGAAAGTTCCCTCCCCTCCAACACAGAACCATGTGGACAGTAACCTGTCAAAAAGCTGTGCAGCCATGTGAAAGGCATCTTTTTCTTTAGCTAAGATGCCCAGGCTCTCAGCCAGGATTACAGCTGCGTGCAGAATTAATAGAGATCCATGATTCTTCAACCAGTTTTGACATAAATCCAGCATAAATCCAGCCACATTGGATGGGCTTTGAGCAACCAGGTCTAGTGGAAGGTGTCCCTGCCCATGGAATATTATAATGGGCAGTTGGAACAAGGTGATCTTTAAGGTTCCTTTCCAGCTCCAACCATTCTTTGATTCTATGGTTCTATAAATGACAGATTTGGGGCTTATGCTTTTTCATCCTGAAGGGAAGAACTACAGGTGAAATTTGTTCTATTTAATTTTAGCATTCCAAAACTTAAACATCTCATTACCAAGGCTCTCTGTGACCCATGGAGCATACGGAAGCATGACAGAAGCCTAACCTAAAACATTGCATCAGGTAAGATAGATGAGTCCTCCTCAAAAGATGCCAATATCTATTGTCTGTGGGGAAGAACTTAGAGAACTAGCATAAGCCTGGACTTCAGATTTTTACAGGGTTAACAAAAACAAGTTTCTGCATCCAGTTGCAATACTCAAGGCACATTTTTCCACTCATTCCTATTGGTGTTGTGCATCCTTTGCAGAAAGGCTGTACCCTGAACCAGATGCTAAATCAAGGTCTACGAAGCTCTTTCACTGTAAGAAATTTTCCTTTTTTTTTTTTTTTTTTTGTACAAATTTTATTATTTCCTGCATGTGCTCCAGTTTTGCAACATCCCATTAAAAATATGACCAGAACCAGACAGTTTTCATTTATCAGTCTTTTAGTATGACATACAAACTTAAAAATCAACTCCTCTACAGCTACTGCTTCCCAGTTTATAAATCCAAAGATCATATTGTACTTTTATTTTTGGCTCAGCATTGTGTCAGAAATTTAAGGAGAATTTCTTGTTTACAGATTTTTTTTCAGGTATCTTTCCACACACTCTGTAGAATTGCTTCCAGTTACAGCAACAAGGTGTGGAAGTCTGAATATGTCTTTATTAAAATGTATTTTATCTACTCCATTTTTGCCATCACTTGTAATTCTACCACCCTTCACCTCAGGTGCCAGTTTTAGCAGCAGTAATATTACATGCAACTTACTGACAAAATTACTGAATAACATCGGGCCTACCACTACTTCCAGCAGTGAGGCAATTCAATTAGCCAGTTCTTAATCAATTCAACATATGCCCTTTTAACATTATATAGTACTAATATTTTTTTTTTCCAGGGTATTTTGCAGTACTTAATCAAATGTCGCAGAAAAGTTTAAGAGCAGTTCATCTTTTCTATTACTCCTCAGACTTCTAAAGTCATCAGAGAAAAGAAATTGTTTGAGCAGATTTATCTTCCATAAAATAACTTCGGTATTGATTACATTCCTAGGCCATAATTGTTTTTTAATTGAATACTGTATCAGTTCTCCATTTTACGTGGGATTGCTGGTAGACTAACAGTCCACAGCTACTCACATCAGTTACATTCCCTTCCAGGCTTCTGGCTTTTCTCCAGGGATCAAACTTAATGGCTAACCAAAGATTTTCTCAACAAAACCTCCTGGGATTCCTGAGTAAACTCATCTGAGCTTGTTCTTTTAAAATATTTTTTCCTTGTGGAAAAAGTTTATTTTAAAGTTCTTATTTACTAGTGGACCGCGAGTTGTTTTATTATTTTCACCTGCTAAAAGTACATCCTCCTTCCTCCCAGATAGTGAACACAAATATTTATTGAACACCTTTCCTTTTAATGTATTGACAAATAACTACATTATTAGAGGCAGGTATAATAGTCTTACTCAAGGATTAATATTTTTTCCCTAATATGCTAAAAAATTCTCTCTTTGTGTATCAAGCTAGACCAGCTCAAAACTATTTTACTGGTATCTTTACCTTCCCTTATTAATACCTTCAGTTGCTGTGCCCATTATTTCCTCTTCCTTACCCATTCTGGGCAAAATTAAAGTGTTGTTACCTGGTTAGCTGAGACTCCTTTCTGAGGTTATCTTCCACAGAAACCCCCTTTCATTGTTCATCTTCCTAATCTTTGATTTGGAATACAAAGTTAACATGAAGTTAGAAGTATCTCCCAGATAGTATTTCCATTTAAAATTATCACATTTTTACAGTATTTACAGGAACAAAACCAGTCATGATCCTAACAGCAGTGAAGAGGGCATTAGAGCCATGTGGATGCTGCTGTAGACCTTGGTAGGGAGAACACTGGACACCAGTTAGAAATGGTAAGGCTCTGAAATAGGCAACACTCCCTTACTAAAAATAATATGCCTGATTCAATAAAGGATGAAAACCTGAACACACTAACTAAATCCAGTGGATAATTTTTAATTAATACCAGGTTTTCCTCCTGAATATGACTTATCATGTCAAATTTCCATGCCATATTCCCTAGCATCTTGCTATTACATTTCCAGTCTGCAAACCCCACAGATGGTCTATAAATTTTCATGAGTTTCTTGCTCAAATGTTTTTTCTCATCTTTCTGTCTTCTCTTCTTGTACCGCACTGCACAAGACCTATACCTTATAATTCCAAGAAACCTACAGTTGTCTGCAGAAGTCAAACTATCTGTTGCTTTAGTTGTTTTTGCCAGATAGTTTTGAACAGTTTCTGTGTATAATCCCACAAATCTCTGTGTAATTTAAATGGGTTTATTTCTCTATGCCTGGAATGGATTTTTGCTTCAAGATGCTTCTTCAGCTGCTCATAGTTCACCTTCCATGTTCCAGACATTGCTTTAATCTCTTTTTATTAACTTTATATGTTATTCACATTTGTTTTGAGATGCGTCCAAAAAAGCTTTCATATGATCTTTTAATTCCTTTTAGTAGTGGTCTCTAACCTGGCATTCGTTTATGACAAACTGCCAGTGAGGATTCGTCGCTATCGCTCACTCGTACGAATTTTGAAACCTGCAGCTGAAGCCAACAAGAGCACAAATCCAGTACCACCATTCTACCTTACGTGTTCAGCATTGCTGAAAGCTGGGATCACTGCTTATAGAAAGCTTCCAAATACTCTTTTGATTAGTGGTGACCAATTCTACTTTCTGCCAGCTATTTAAACTTATATTACCCATCTCTTTGTGATCTTAACTGGGAATTTTCTCTTCAGCCATACCAAATAAGGAAAGTTTTGATTTTTACATAGCTCACAAAGTATGCTGCTTTCATTGTTTTTTAAGATAACATATTCTGATCTATTTGCTTTCTGATGTGGGAACTCTAATTTGTTTACTTAAATCTAGAACAAACTCTGTGATTGCAGGTTGTGAATTACAGTTTGTATTATGTGGACAACTGTAAAAGGCTTGTGATGATTCAAGTTTGCTTCAACCCATACACCGACAAAAATGAAGACAACCCAGGCAGCACCAGGATATGATGAGGTCACATCAAGTCCTTTTGGTAAATTATGTTTAAGCTACGCTACACAGGTACTCTCAAAAGAGAAAGACAAAACAAACCTGCTTCTTTCTAATCTTTATGTTAGGTACAGATGAAATAATATCTTTTGTGAGCTTAGCTAAATCTGTGCCTGCAGGTAACAAACTTGAAAACAAAACTGATAAAAACATTAGATGTTCCTAAAATAAATTGCTTCAGAAAATCTAAACCACTAAACTACTCATCGTTATCACAAATGATCTGACATATCGTTTCTGTTTCATAAACAATTGATCCTATCCCCTAAAGTCAGTCTTTGTTTAAATCTGGGGGCAGTAGGAAACACAGAATTATTTAATATAAATATTAATGCCCATTGCATCTGCTAATGAATTAGAAAGAAGGAAAAGCATGAGGCTTCAGTTTGTACCTCCAACTTTGCATTGCAGTTGAATGATGTAAGCAATGGTGTAACACTGAACCTCCATAAAGCAAGCCAAAAAGGAAAACAGCTTTTTGAGGGTTTTGTTGTTCTTATTATAATTATTATTTAACTTAGTTTTGAATAAACATAAACCAATGTGAAAATGTTTATTCAGGAAACAGGTGTATACGTACTGCAAGATCTGCAGCTGCCCATTGGAATTAATGCTGTTCTCAGGATCAGTCCAATGGTTTGCAGTTTTGGTTTGACCCAAGTTTCTAGGGCTTCTAAATCCTGGCTTCATATGCAAAAGCCTGGAGGCTTATGTCTATCTGCTTGCTCCAAGATGCACTGCATTCCTGTGTTTCAAGTAGATCCATAGGAAACATGCCTCAGGTTTGGTAAGACACCTGAAAGGCCAAGATAACTCAGAAAATTCTCACATTTTTACTTTTTCTAGAAAACATTAACTGTTCTGGTGAGTAAGATTAATAACTTGCATTTAAGCTTCAATTTAGATTCACTTCAATCTTAAGGAAAAAAATATTTAATTTAAAAATAAAATTGCTGATAAATGTATATATAATATACAAAACACGCAGATGAGAACTACTCAGAAATAGCATGAATTTCTGTGGGAAATGTCATCAGCAACAATTTTCTAAACTCTTTTTAATATTTCCACAGAACTGTTTCCGTTTCTGCACACCTACACAAAATAAGCAACAACAACAAAAAAATAATACGTATGTGTCAATAATCAATTGAATTAAATCAGGAAATACAAAGAAGAAACAAAGTTTTCTATGGAGAATTAACTATATAAAACTACATTTTTAAATTTTAAAAAATGCTCAGTCCAGGACTACTCCTAGCTCAAACTCAGGTGATCTTCATCTTTTTATTCTGAAATTAATCTCCACTGTAGGATAGGTTCTTAGTGCCAAATTCAGAGAAAAGAAAGATGCCTGTGAGCCACTTCTCCATTCCCATGATTTAGTCTTTAGCAAGTGAAATGCTGCCAGCATTTGTGGCAGAGGTTCTCAGAGGAACCACTCAGTTGTAGAGGGGACGAGCTGAATTACAGTGTGCACTGACCACTTCATTTTCAGCAATGAGGAAAGGGAAGCCCCAATTCCGGTACAGTAATTCTGGCTTATTCCTTCATTACTGGTTTTGGAACAGCTTTAAGCATGGCTGAGTGATTGGGCAGGACTACAGCAGCACTTCCCCCGCTGGTTCACAAATCCACGCATCCTTGTGTGGCCAAGAGATCTACCATTGCAGTGAGTCTCTCAGGTACAGCAACAGGTAAAGCTAAACTATTTCATGGGCTTTCCTCTGAAGTCAGGTCTTCTGACCCAAGCTGGTGAAGGTACCAAAGAAGAACTACGTATTTCAGCCATTGCAAGCTCCACAGCTTTCACTGTGGCTTTTGAAAACCTCACGTGCTGAGGTTTTCATTTTAGCTGAACCAAAGATAGTATCCAAGTTCAGACTATCATCTAGTGGACCTGACAGTCTCCCCCTGGCCATCCTCTGTCTCCAGAGCATATAATTATGACCAAAGCTCAGTTGTAAAGTGCCAAATGCTTCCTTCCCATCAGATGAGTGCAGAACTTGGAAACCTGGCCTAAGAGCAAAGGACTCAAGGTTAGTCTTGAGGATGGTGGGTGAATCCAGTCTTGAAAGTAAATCCACTTCCAGGCTTATGCAGCATGAAAAGTAGAGTCAGTGGTAGAGTTCTGGAGTGGGTTCGCATGTCAACACAGTCAGCTGTGTCAGATGTGGGAATGGGACAGAGTGGGAAAATCCTGGCAAATTTCAACAATGTGCCTCTGAGTTACTCTGAGGACAGGGAATGGGAACTTTTTATACATGATCCCTTTCTCAGGGCTGTGCCTGGGGTTGCAATCTAGCTCTTAGAGCAACAGCTACAAAATGTAGTGATGGCTCCTGCCAGGATAATTACATAGCTGCAGTGTCACATCTTTCACGAGCAAAGTAATACAGAGGAACTGGGAACCTTAATGTGCAATATCATGTCATTGCTTCTTTAGGAAGAGAGGGAGGGATAAATGAGGGGGAGATTGTATTTCAGACATACAGCATGTGCACAAAGGCTACAGGTCCTGCAGGGAATCCTAAAACCAATTTTCTTCTGTCTGAAAAGCTCAGGGGTCTGGTTAGACCTCAATGACATTTTCATTCTCCTGGTAGGAAAATAAAACATCCCCAGCAGAGTAAACTCGCACTCCTTAATAAGTAACAGGCGTTTTAAAACACAATGTTATATGATTACATTTTATGCAGACATCTAACTCATAAACTCAGAGAGCAAAGAAGGATAAAGAAAATGACAAACTAGGTATAGCACACATTAATATATGGTGGCTGTAAAAATCACAAAGGATGGATTGGCTCCTCACACACAGGGGTAAACATGGAAAAAGTCTGTGCAACCAATAGGGATATACCAGTTTAGTCCTGGAGGGAAACGAGATCTGAATCAAGCCTCAATAGCTCAAAACTTATTTGTCCATAAACACTATCGTTTAATACAAAGGCAAGGAACTATCAATGTCTGAATAGCTGTAAACATATGTTATTCAGCTGCTATGATCAATGCAGTCATTAGCAACCTAAGCAGTTCTTGCTCTCTATGTAAAATCATTTCTCCTTGCTACGTATCTATCAGCTGGAGATCTAAAAGAGAGCTGGGTGAAGTCAGGTAGCAAGCATTCAAAAAAATCTAAAGGAAAAGTCCCGGTAAACATTTTAAACAAGAAAGCACTAGATTGCAATCCTCAGCTTAGCTCTGTTTCTCTTCAGGCTAATACAGCTATGTGTTACTCAAAATCAGTATGTGCGTAGTAAAGACCTTAGTTGGGTTGTGAATGGCACACGTACATATCATCGTCTTGTACTGCTTCGAACTGCAAGATTCTAGTTCAAGTTGGGGACTAGGTGTTTTCACATAGCTAAAACCCTAATAATTCTGTAGAACTGTGTGTTTATATGTATGGTGTGTATCCCACACATGCGTACATTTCAAACAAAACATACCTCTAAGTAAACTCATTTAACTTTGACCAACACTCAAGGTCAACTCAGCACACTCCACCCCACTTAAAGCAGGGCCAGCTTCACAGCTTCCTACCTAATTTATTTAGTGGATCTATGATCTATCTATATATAAATACATAATTTCATATATGTATTCTTGTATGTATGTAATGCAAATACAACGTACAGCCTTTAAAGGACAAGTCTGGCTGGGATCTTGGAAATGCAGCACTGAGAGAAGCAAAATGCATAAACAGGGCTCTGGAAAGGCTCTGGAGGAGGAACCATGTACCAGCACAACAATGGTGGGATACTACTTCCATTCACAGGTGAGCAGAAGGAAACTGTCCTATTGCAATATGTCAATATCTCTTTCCTGCTGTTTTCATAACTATAATTAAATATATAACTTGGAGAAGGTGCTGATTATTCTTAAACAATGAGATGAATAGAGAAATTAGTTCATAAGCTTAGAAGACTAGAAATGGAGAAGGCAAAGCAAGACCTTAATTGAAAAGTTTCTTTTGCACCAGAATGTTATAAACGATAACAATTAAAACAATTTTATTTTGGGTTCAATCAATTTAGGTTGAGAAACAATAAGCAAAAACAGCACTGGGTGCGCGGAGAACTCAATTAGTTCCACCACACGCACACCTGAGTCCTAAAAGCAGCGCCTTTTATGCCCAGATCTTGACCAATCTCTTCTCGCCGGATGTTCGTCCTGCTCCTTCTCCATTGGGTCATTAGGGTACACCTTCTCCTCCTATTGGCTCTCCTTTGGCACGCTTTTTCAAATCTCAAGGTCTTTGTCGCCTTCGGTGGGCCTTCTCTGGCGTGGTTTTGCTTTCCTTATCTCCTTCTGAGGGCTTTTCCAGGCAGCGATTGCCTCAGGGGAAGGGGAAGCCATCACATTGTCTTAAAGGAGAACCACACGTGCCCACTCACCACAACTGCGATACAGGTCCCAGATTTACACAGGGTACAACAATTACACTTATCATAGTACATTCTATTTTTGACATGAATCATGACTGCGTTTATCACAAGAACACCTTCTCTGATCCACAGATCCTCACTTTGTTCCAGTTAGTCATCAAATAGGAGTAGCAGAACAGATCACAAAACATCTCTCTGTTGGTCAGCGTTATATTTAAATGAACAATATCCATTTAGCTTTGACTGAGAAGTCACTAGAGTTTTTACATGCACCAAAAGCCCTCACCGTGCAATTCACCCTGGAAGTAGCACTCAGATCTGAAGCTTTGAAGATGAAACAAAATAAAAGTTTGATTTTCCAATATTGATGCCACAGTGCTTATATCCTGTGAGCTGGACAGACACACGCTATACCCCAACACAGTGTAGATGAGATGACATTAGTTTCTTTACCTATTAGGTAACTTAGTCCAGGTTTGGGGTTCTCTGTTGAATATTCACATTTTGATTCCTTTTTTTTTTCAATGTAGTACCGAAAAAATAACTATGTCTTTGAATATTTTACTGAATCCCAGCTTCAACCGCTGTTGCAATAATGCATTTGCTTGCAGTCTACCATGCAGTTACTGGATACGTGTTAGCGATAGAGGAAATCCAGGACTGGTTACAATCTTTAATAAAACAGAGGCACAATGCTGGAGCTTGAGCTGTGTGGAAGTTCAAGTGTTTTACTGTATATTTTCCATGGATTTCTTCTCCTCATTTGGTTTTCTCCTTTCTTTGCATTTTTAATGACACTTTTTTAAGGACATTTGCAGAGCTCTGTATTTTATTTCTTTTTATGTACAGTCATGACTCCAAGGGCATTTTTCATAAGAGTATTTCACACCCATCTTGTGCCATCTCCTCTACAACTTTATGCACATTTATTCTCACCCCTGCACCACCCATTCTTTGTGCTGTTATATACACATTATACAGATGTTTTTGGAAGCTGGCAGGGAATCAGTGTGAGAGACATGTTAAAAATACTCTTCCTGATGCCCAAACGGCACAGAGTAACTGCTCAGAGATGCATTTTGTCTTTAAGCAGCAAAGTTATTTATTTCGTGTAACATTGGGGAGCTAGCTGATTCGCAACAGACAAACTAGCTCCCAGGTTTTCAATGAAAAGTTAGGTAATGTATACAGTTTTCCTGAAAGGTTACAAATCTTTACATACATATTCATGTGATTTTGACACCCAATCATTCTATTCATAATAGGTTGGATCTAGGTGGAGTAAACCTTCCAACTTTCTTTGTTCAACGATTTCCTGACTTGATGGTCTCCTTATCTCCTTCAGGTCCCCACCTTATCTTTTCTAATTATTCAGAGTACATTACTTTAACACTGTTAGTGGTGCATTCCTTTATTTTAACATCTCAGTGAAACCTTTTCTTATTCAGCGTACTTTTCAAAGTACATTCCTTTAACATCATCAGTGGAACCTCTTCTAATTATTCAGAGTAGTTCTCAACACAGAGCATCACCCAGAGCATTGTACCAAACTCATCCTGACCAATCTTTTTAAGACCTTGCTCTGTTTCTATCCCTAGTTAGTTAGCTAGTTACCTATCTACTTATTTATTTATTTTAAGGTTTAGTTTTATCTTGGGTCAATTTCATGATTTATTTCTCTGCCTGTTCCCATACGAAGTTGCTGTGGCACAGCAAAAAGGAAATGTGGGAAGAGGAACACAGGGTATCTGAGGACAGAAACTACGGCCATTAGCATTGCTTTCCAGGGACATGTCCTTAAAGCCGTTCCTGGGAGACAGTCCCTTCTCTTCCCCATATCTGAAGCTTGCTTCTGATCCAGAACTGAATGATTAGGGCTAGACTTGCAACTGACTGAGATGAGAGGTTCAAGGTCAAACCCAAACCTGACTTAAGTTTATGACACATCAGAAATTGAGGATGTGAATGTGGTTGCAAGGGAAGTAAATCAATTGACAGAGTGGTGGAGAGAACCCACTCATCATCCATGGAAGGCAGGTGATCTACAAAGCAGGCACAGCAGGAATGCTTATGCTGATGGATTTATGGTGCCTGGTAGACTTTGGCCTGGAGAGGGTAGAACTAGCTCAGGCATCAGAGAAAGGGGTTTTTACATCATTATTTGTTCTTGTCACTCAAGGACATCAAGGGAAAGATTGGCAGGCAATCAGGAGAGGTTTCTGACAGGCAAAAAGGCAGATGATGATTGGAGAAGCCTTAATATAGATATTCTTCACAATAAACTTAAAATAAACCACAGAAGAAGGATAGCCTGGATAAATTCGGACATCCTGGAATGGCGACACATTCTCACTGTATATACATGTCAGCTTTTGATTTGCTTCACATATAATTAACAAGCATTTTAAACACTGTGCAGCTTTTTTAGAGAGGTAAAATAAAAATTAAGCCACTGCAAATTCCTCTGTACTAAATGATAATTCACACAGTGTTTACAGTACCAGAAGGCTCAAAGTACAGGCAAGAAAAAAGATGGGAAAAATAACACTGAGTGTTTTGCAAAATGACTCACAAATAAATGATTCTGATTGAATCATTGTAACTTGAATGTTTAATCCTTCAGTCTATTTTCCTTTCGAAAAAATCTTGAGCAAGCTGTGAGTGAGAATATCAAGGTTTGAGTCTAGGGATATTAAGATTTTCTCACCTCACTCAGACTGGTAAAAAGGTAATTATTTGTTGCACATATGACTGGATTCATTGCACATATGTGTTCAGAACTGTCTTTTTTACAACTATGGGAGTCATATGTTTCTTATGCTGGTGTGGCAGTGGTGCAAATGCAATGACCGTAAGGGATTGATTTCTGGGTTGTGTCACTGTTGGAAGACCTCGCTTCAACTCAGAGCTGGCTCAAGAATTCTTACGTCAAGCTTTTTGCAATTACTTTCTAAAAAAAAAAAAAAAAAACCAAACAAAAAAAAAAAAAAAAAACAAAAAACCCCCCAAAAAAACAACAACCAAAAAACCCCAAAAAACACTACGAGCCTAATGGCTTGTTTCCGCCCTTTTAATAACAAATGCATTCTCCTGTTACCTACAAAACTGCAACATAGCAATCAAACCTTTTTATTTGTATCAATTCAACGTAAGCATGCCTTCCATTCTTTTGTTGAAGTTGCTAGTGCAATTGTGTATAGGGAACTTACACTCCTTTGGCTGAAAAAGCCCCTGAAGTCCTGTAAGTTACATACAAGTGGTATTGCAGCTATCTGTCGAATTTCGTTTCGATGCTGTATTAGGTGTATAAACCAAAGGGCCAGATTTATAGCCCTGGCTAGACTTTATATACATATGACTGGCATGCAGAGATTTGGATAATCGTTCTGCAGGCTGCAGAAGATAAAACACCAACAAGTATGCACATATATGTGTTCATGCACATGTTATATACAAAGAGAGGACAATAAGAGTCTTTGCAGCAGGCTAAACAAATACATTTAACAATTAATTCAAACTTGTAAAACTTATTCTATTTCTAAATTGCAGGCAAAATGTTATACTTGGCCCTACAGCCCTCATCCTACTGGACTTCAATTAGCAGAACCATTACAATACTCAGCTGAAAAAGGTTCAGAATAAAGTCCTTATCTGATAGCACTTCCTCTGTCAAGAACTTCCTTACCCACTAATCAGGTTACCGGAAAAATGACTTCTCAGTTCTACCAATTAGTTATAACACATTTGTATTCTATTCATTCTCTTTCTAAAATAGTGGTGATTTCAGCTGACAGCAGCATGCACTTCTCAGGAGAACTGCATTCTCTCCTGCTACACAGACCTCAGAGTCCTTAAATAACACAGAACAAATAGCAATCTCTGTTATAAACCACAGACAAGTCTTGGGAATACACCACAAGGTGGGCATATTAAAGCATTTGAACAGTTTATAAAGCCAGTATTAGGTAGAGAGAGAAATTAAGATATACAAGCAAAGGAGAAAGGATATTTTACAAATGGGCTTTGAAAAATATTGAGATTAAATGAAGTGAAGAAATGTTGCTTGAAGTACCATATTTTGTTTAATGTACTGAACACATTCTCCTTCTGGAGCTGCTGTGAAAATGTGTGCACATGGATGCTCACACACATGCTTAAGCGTGTGTGCACAAATACACAGCAGTACATACAAATACTTTACAAATATAAATACATATGCACATGGAAAGTGAAAGCAAACTGAAACCCTATCACCGAGCCATAAAATGTCAGAGATATTACTTAAAATTAATGGTCCATGTTCTGAAGCCCTCACCCTACAAAAGGAGTCTTAACAAAGTAAGAATATAACAGTTTCATGCCAACTGCATAATACTGATACTTGCAAAGTAATTTTAAAATCTTGATAGAAGGGCACAGAGAAGGTTAGAGTGCTTTTGAAAGCACTTCTGTTACGTTTATGGGTAAGAGAACTGAATACCTCAAAATCTTCAGCATGTTCATCTTCTCAATATCTTCTGAGAAAAGGGGTACAGGTTCATCACATACAAATAAAACAAGCAGCAGCGGCCACAGCCAGGTCTAAATTGATTACCTGAGTCAAGTTTAAGGTCACCTACAAGCCATCAAAGCCTGTAAGCAGTATCTCCCAATCAAATCAATTCAGCTGAGCTTCTGGGGATGAAGCTTTCTTTCTCACCACACTCCTTCATTTTTCAAACTTAATGTCATGTTCAAACTTTCAAGCAAAGGAATTCTGCCTGCAGCAGTTGTGGATGAACAATCCCATAACACCTCTCCAACTTCCAGAGCACAGGCCTCCTCCTCCAGTTGTTCCTAAGGACAGACAGCCTCAGGAAGACAAACAACACATCTGCAAATAGGTTCCTAGAAAGGCTTTCTGTTTTACACATTCCAACAGAGCCTGGATACATTCTAATGTGTTCAGGAAATGTATAACTGAAGATGGGCAGCCTTGGCAGGGACTGATTGATAATGCTGGCATGGTGAAAGTATAGCAGAAATGAGCACTGCTACTTGATTCATTTTTTATTGCAGCCCGGTTGGCTGAAAGCAGCACTTCTAGCTATTCCAGATGCTGTATAACATCTCTGTAACTGAGGACAGTGAAGGGACACAATATTCCACCCAGATATCTATTTTGGCCTGAATAGCCTAAAGCCAGATTACCTTTCTATGCTTCTTATTTACTTTTCATGTTGAGCAGATACCCTTTCCTCCCGCACCGTCTGACTCCACTTTCTCACTGCTAGCACAGGCAGAACAGGCAAGAAAATAAAGGTTTCATTACGACTTTTTCTAAGTCACAACTGGATGTACTGATTCCTGGGACTCTGCGGGCAGTTCGTGCTGCCTCTTCATCATGGCATCTCATAGCGTTACTGTCTAGCCCAATAAGAGGCTCATATTAAAAACTCTCATTGGTTTGGTGAGCGAGATAAAACATAGTGATCATTTTTACCATATAGCTGTTCGGTGCTCCACGAAAGCTGGCTGTAAAATCCTACACTGCTTAGATAACTGGCTATCAGTTCTGACCTTCAGAGGTGAGGTTATAGAAAACTGTATAAATATTGAAATTAGAGGTGAGGCTGAACTGCAGAGTTCAAACTCAGATCTCATATCAAACTCACCCAACACTTCAGTGCGTTGGGAATGACTGATTTGGTTTGGGACCATCTCTAATTAAAAAAATATATGTATCTAATAATCTCACATCATTCCCATCGCTCTTTTTGCTATGTACCTTGCCCTAGGTCTCTCTCACTTATTTCAGAAGCCTGAGTCATACATTTGGGCTTTGGAGAATTGAGAGTTACAGTACGGGTAACTCTAGCTCGTAATGAATATATAGTATCCTTAGGAGAGTCCATACACAAGCAAAGAGTGAGAGAGAAGAAAAATACAGCTGCAGTGAGAATCTACACAAGAGCTGGCAGACAAAAAAAAGCAACTAAAGTGAGCAACTCTCTGTAGCTAGGAGGCAGAGAAAATGCAACCAAGATGTGCTCGTGGGTAAGCAGTGGAAGAAACAACAATAAACTGGAAAGGGGCATCAGAGAGGCATGACTGAGGTGACTAATTTATTCAAGAAGATAAAAGAGAGTGCTACCTTTTTCTACCTGTGTGAATTTACTGTGGGCTTCAGCTCTGTGTGTTTCTTGCCACCCTTTGAATCAAGAACTACCTGAACCACTGCAGGCCAGCAGCAGGGCTTCGGCTTCTTGTGGGCCTGCAATGTTATGATTATACTGGGTAAAACAAAACCAAAACCAAACCAACCCAAACCAAAATCTGGCATATATAATGCAAGTCCAAGTTATGATCCAAAGGGACAGCACAGAGTAACACCATTTTAGTCAGTGGAAGTACAGTTAGAGAGCTAAACCGCCACCTAATGTAAAACCCCATAAGCATGAAATCAATTGAGTTCATTAAAAACATCGTGTCTCACCAGTCTTTGCTGATGATAGATTATCTGCTGCCTGTCAATAGCTAAAAACCAAGCTGGGTAACAGAATCCACAACAGAGTAATTTTTTTTTTTGTCTTATCACTTTACAGTTCGTCTAGATGTGAAGAAACAATTCTTGTAATATGTGGAGCTTCACAAACATACTGAAAGCTTCGGTTAAGAGTTTCATCTATAGCCATCATGGCTAATTCTTTTTATTTCTACCCTACTGGCAATAGTTAGATTTATATCACATGAGGCAGAATATCAGAATCAGTCTAACCAAGAATAATAAAATTCACAGTTAGGATTACCAGAAGCCAGACACTTCCCTGATCAAAATCTCCACTTGTTTAACAGAACAAATTCACACCAGGTCAGGATCGTCCCTGGTAATTATGTTACCTGAAAAGCTGAATCATTCTCAATATCATGTATAAATATTTATATTTATATAAATATATAAATAAATGAAAATATAAAATCATTCTCAATAAGGATGTTTTGGTGTATTCAGGAAAATGCAATTTATGTTTGAGGAGACTGAATTGGTCAGAAAATTGTTTTTCCTACGATGTTGAGATATTTTTTTTTACAATTCCCATAGCACACTGATTTTTTGTGTAAACTGTCCTAAAAGGATTTCAGTTTTCTAAGAGAAAACAAAAACTTCCTAAATTAAGTATGTGAATTCTGAAAACAGATCATATTTTTTTAGAAAACTACTTCCTCTTAAAAGAATTCTTCAATCCAATCCTAATTCTGTGTAAAGAAAGCCAGTAGTTGGTAGGCAGCTTCTTGGGAGTGTTTTCTATAGACAGTGCAGTGTGTAAATTATCAAAAAGAATTGTAAGAGGGAGGCAATTCATGATTAGCTTACTGTAACACAAATTGATGATAGATGAAAGGAGGAGAATGTATGGTATAAGTGATAGGGGCCATAAAAAGAGTAAAAAAAATATAATAAATAAAGACACTGAATTTCAGTGGATATAATTTGTGCAAGAAGTGTTTGCTGAAATCAATGGAATGAGGCTACAGAGGTAAAGGACACAGAGGAGAAATGGAAAGTGTTCCTAGGCAAATTAATGTATACCCAAAGGGCTGTGAGCTACCTAGCAATAAATACGTTTAGAGTGGGGGGAAAGAAGCAAACGGATGGATGACCTATGTAGTGAAAAGAGCAATCAAACAGAAAGAAGAGGCACATGCAAGGAGTAAAATAACAGATCCAGAGGAAGGAGAAGATTATTCAGGAATTCTGCTCACTAAGATTACTAAAAGATGGTGGGAACATGCTGATTATTACATACGCAGTCAGGTAGGAAAGGAGAAATGGAAGAGAAGGAGGAGAAAAGCATTTGTCCAAGTGAGAAGAATGGCGTCAAGTGACTGAAATGTGCCCAATGTTTTCTGCCAGTTTACCACTGTTGCAGTATTTTGCTTTTTAACACTGTTGATGGTGTAAAAGCTGGAATCCAATCCCTACAGAAAATGATCTTGCTTAGAACAGATGTAAAAAATGGTAAACTGTTATTCTGTCCTGTAAAATATTAAAGACCCTCAAGAACATACCACAGACATAGGTGTGCTGTTAGCAACAGTTTAAACCGGAGGACAGTTCTGTACATCCCTGTTCTGCTCTCCCATGCCTGCATAGTTTCATCAATGGTTGTGAGGCAAGGACAAAAGGGAAATCAATGGGAAAAGCCATGTCACTTTCAGTGAAGTCAGTGGCTGTAAACAATAACAGTTAATATTTTTCAGTCATGCCAGATTATGCTAAGATTTTTGACACTAAAATTATAGTGATGCTTCTGCATAGAAAACCTCCGCTATACCAATTATAGGGGCTGTGGGAGACATGTAGCTCTCATGTGAGGACTTGAGTCTTAGCTTAGCTGGATGGTACCTTAGAGGGATATATTTGCAATCTCTATTAGCAAGTCACCTGAGCTTGCAGGCCCAGAAGCTGAGAGGTAATTGCAGTGAAAGGCATTTCTGTAAGCAGTATGTCAGTGTTTACGAAATGTGTTATTTCTTTTTTCTTTTTCATCTTAGGAATCTAATCTTTCTGTGCTAGGAAGAAGACTAAAAAAATGCACAAATAAACAGTCTAGGCTCTTTAGGAGAAATTAAAATAATTTATGGAAGCTGGATATTAAAAAAAAATGATTTCTGGAAGGCTTAAGAGGTACAAAAGAATTTAGGACCAAAAGGAATCAGTAGAAATTATTCTAATTCTCTGTTAGAAACGAATACCACAACAAGGCTACATTGTGAAGATCTGGCTAGCTTACCGCAGAAAAGAGTACTGGTAGACAAAGAGGAGATGACATTGATAGGAATTGAAAGGGGAACAAAACTTTCAGTTTTTCAACAGAAAGGTAGGCAAGTGCCATCTAAATTTCCCTGTCAAATCACAACTTTTTGTCAGCTTTTATACAGGAAAAAATGTAGCAGAGATTATAACTTAGGTAAATGATAGACGTTTACTGAGCTGAACACCTTTCAGAATTAGAGGACACTGCTGAGCTAAACAAGCAAGTGTAGGCAGCCACAAAAATGCACGTTCATAACAAATGATGAATTAAACTAAATATGGTCCCTAGGAGCTGGCTGTACAGTGCAGAGTTCATCACGTGTCTGACAAGGTCACACAAAATGTCTGTGGTAGAACAGCAGACAACCTGCTTCCCTGCATCCCGTTAGCCACAAGCCAACAAGCAGCTTACGCAGGTTTTGGGTCAGCCTCTCAAGTATCACACACATTTCAAGCATTTCAAGGCACAGCGTGTGGACTGCTTTCCCATGCACAACTCTCCTGCCCTGACTTCACCTATCTGGCAAGTTTTTCTTTCCTTTTTCTCTCATCTGCTCACTCTCATTGCTCCTGGTCACTCAGTGCTATAGAGGAGACAGCTATCTTCTCCACAGATCCTGCCATCAAAACCTGCTTTTTAATCTCACTTTTAACATCTCCCACCTCATCTTTTCTGCAATAGCATCTGAAACCACTTCCCCCTCTGATTGGGTCCCTGGCTGTTCATCCATGGGTTTTTTCATTCTTTTAAAAATTGCAGATCCTTTAGTAAATGATTTTAGAAGTTGTTTGCAGGTTCACAGACTTTTCTCCTTCCTTGTATTTAAATCAATATTTTGGATTCCCTCCCAAGGGGAATTTGACTGCATTGTTCATTTATTTATTTCCTCATTTATCTTTTAGGAAAACATTAAATAGCTTTGGCTGTTAAGGATAGTATAATCCCTTGATTTATGACCTGGATTAAGGGATATTTTGTAAGCAATAGGTATCGTATAAAGTCAGATGGGAGAAAAAAAATAAGTATGAATACATGCTTTTCAAAGCCTGTTCTAAATATTTTGATTTTTGCAGGCACCAGTGTGCGACTCCTTGAAGAAAGGATTGAAGAGGGCAATCAAATGAGTGGAAGGAAAGAGATCCAGCTATCACTTTAGTAATTGTTTTCAATCTTCACTGGAAAACAAAAAGAAACTAAGGCAAAGGAAGCAAAATTGCTACTAGGTCAAAAATCTCCAAAGTGTCAAGTGAGGGAAACCACAGTGTAGATTAGTTTGCAGAAAGACTGACCATGCCTTGAAGAGAAAAAATATTCCCATTCAGTTAAATGGAAGATTCCAGAAATCAGTAATAATATCTAGTAATCCTTCCTTAACCAAAGCAGAGATGGAAGAAGAGATCGCAGCATATCGTTTAAATTAATACCTTCCTGTGTTTTTAAAAGTTGAGAGAAGAAGACACAAAATATGACATTAGAGTACAAGTGGCCTGTAAAGCAGGATGTGAGAGCTCATAAGAAACCATAGCTAAAGGAAAAGTAACTTAGGTTTCATACTCCTAAGCAGCATATGTAATTTCCATAAAGTGTTGTGCATCCTGCTTCTTATCACACTAAAGAGCATCTATTCATACCTTATTGCCCTGCTGTAGAAGGACTTGCTATGTAGCTGTCATGATGCCGTAAGTGCTCTCTCTCATATGGAAAACTAGGTTTGCCCCCTCTGTTGATACTAAGGCATATAAGACTTACATTATTTAATTCATGTTTTTGGAGGAATTTAATGTTTTGCTGAAGAGTTCCCTAGAACTTCATAATTGTATGAAGAGATCAATCACTCATTCTTTGCAAGCTCTGGGTAGGCTTCAAGGGGGAAAAAAGAAAATAAAAGACAAAATCAACATCCGCTGATTCGATGGCTGGAAAAAATATTGATCAGCTGGGTCATTCTTTAAGCTCATTTCATTCTCTGTGTGAAAGAAAACAGCAGTCTTCTAGGAATAAAAGATACTCTAAAAACAGCATCTCAATGCATTTCAACAAAGGGCATGTTTTAAATCCTTAAGGAGCACTTTATGTCCTCATTTTTTAAGCCATCATTTTAATACAGGTTTTGCATGGGCACCTAATTATTGCTTTATACTGCAGTGCCAGCTAGAAGTAGGAAATAAAGTTCAGCTGAGCTAGGTGCTTGCTAACATTAAGCCATAGCCTGGCTTCCCACTGAGGGGCTGTCAGTCTGAATAGCCAAAACAGGATAAAAAGAGAGAACATATTTGGGAAGCCATTTCGCAGACGTGGAGCAGACCCGCTGAGAGGCTGAATGACCTGCCCAGGGTAACACTAGCAACTTGATTCCAGTCAAGAATACAATGCAGATTTCCCAAGCCAGTGACTAACATAGAAAATATCCTTCTTTTCCATTGCAGCTATGCTCACATTCCCAGTAACACCTCAAAAAACGGCAGAGTTTTAGTTGCAGGCACTTCTATTTCTTAGGAGTCAATGGCAAGTTAGAATTATAAATACCAAGCTGGGCCATAAGTGTCCCATCTCTCTTAAGTTTCTCAGAAAAAGTAGACATCTTCAGTCCAACTCTGATGTGTCATTTTGTCAGATGATGTCACTTGGCACTCTGGAGCAGGCAGAGACTGCGTGACTCAGCACTGAAGCACAGAAGAACACCTGGCAGTGCATGAAAAGAGGAAGGAGACTGCAGAGAGGGAGACACTTCATTTTAAAAGGACCTTAATACAAGCTTTTGCCTCTGGAAGAACGCATCACATCTCTTTCCACAAAAGCCATCTGACTCCCTCCATCCCCATGAAAGCACCCTTCTACACAGCTGGAGTGTTAATTAGAGTAGTGCTTTCAGGCCCTAGCTAATCCATGTGTTGTGGCTCTGTCCCAGGAATGAGACATAAGAGCTAACTAATGCTTTGGAAATGTTACAGTCTAAATTAACAAGGCTGAACCATAAAGCATAAGCAAGAAGAGTCAGGAATTAGCTTCGGGTCATGCAATTGTTTTCAGAGGAAAGGGCTCCTGACCTTCAGGAATGTCCCAACCTGCTGCATCATTTTGGCCTGGGAACACGAAGGGAAAAATGTGACAGTGTGATCTCCTTATTTCCAGTGATGCTGCACAGAGTTTTTAGTGACACCATGGTATAATGTAAGTGCTGAACTGGAACATGAGCTCCATGGTCATAGTGTGCATCCTTTCAAAGTGGAAAGATGGGAAGCAACATTTGTTAATAGTGTGTGGGAGGAAACCCTTCCCGACAATAATAGGCTCTCAGCTCTTCCTAGTAAAAGCAGAGCAATGTCTGAAATAAGCTTCAAAGAACCAAGTTCAGGGAAGGATATCCACTTCACAGAAGATGAGAGAAAACTGCAGGAAGCAGAGCAAATGTGAAAATGCCTTTCCCTCTCAAGCTCTTCTCTTGCCATTAGTTGGGACAGGAACTCGAAACCAATCTCTTTCACATCCTTCTTAGGCAAGATGACTGCTCCTTGCTTGACTTTGAGAAACCATCTTTTAAAATCACTAGATTTTAAGCTAGAGAGAAAAGCCACGATTTGATCAGTTTATTACAGCAAGTCATTCAGGAAAAAACCTGCATCTTTTCACATTTCAGCCACTGGTTACATATTCTGATGCTTTGTGGCTCACGTTGGTGGGTCAAAAGATTATGAGATAATACATTTTGAGTAGGTTTCTTGGTCATTCAGTCCATCCACAACCCTAAATCTCTGGTTCTATTGAAATGGGGGAAAACTATCACTCATAGGCTTTACCAGGGAGACAGAGAAGTAGGTGTCTACCTACGCTGCCATTCAGAATTGCATGGTTTGTAGCAGTAGCTATGGCAATACAGCAGCACAGGCTGTGGTGTGGTAGCAAGCCAAGAAAATACCCAGAATCCCAGTGCTGATTTTCAGACTGTGCAGTTCTTTCATTTTTGTTGCTACCTGCACTTGCTAAATTAGATCTAAAGCAAATATAACTACCTGAGCTTCAAACATACCTTGGGAATGTGGAACGAGCATACCCTCAGGCAGGGGAATGTTGGGAATGAGAACAACCTTTGGTAGCAATGTTCGTTTCTAAAAATAAGTGCATCACAGCTGACAATAAGCATTTTTGCAAAGTATTGCTTTCACATCCTAGATTGGAACAGCTGGATGCTTACTCTTTCACTTGTAGAGTCAGTTTTTGGATTTCCAGAAACACGTAACCCAAAACTCATCAGCTACTGGAAAGCCAACTGTTAAGGTTTTTAATGTCTGGAAGAAATGTTTGCAAATTCATTCATTTCAAAAGAATTTTATCCCTCCAGAGATAGGTGAACTTTATTCTGAATGCTTCTGTGAAAATCTTTTCAGATTAAACCTGTGAAATCTTGCAAATCTAGCATTTTTTTGCTTCTTTCCTTCTGAGGTTTTGTGTTTGCTGCTTTTTTTTATTCTTCCCCCTGCCACCCTCAACCACTTGGAAATATAGAAAAAGAGAGAAAATACCAGAAGTTTTTTTTTCAGCCATGGATAAAAATGCATTTCAGGCTTGGGGTGAAAATCTAGGTCAGTTCTAGTTTCATCTGAAGCAGTTCAACCACCTCTATCAGCAACACAGGGCAGGATAAGCTGCAACAGCCAGTACACATAGGAAGGGGAAATGACTATTGTTACAAATAAGGATTGTATTATAAAAACCCTGGATTTACAGCTGAGAGAGTGGCAGTGTTTCTGTATATATGTGCTTGCACAGTTGCACTTTTGATTGGTAGAAGAATTACATCGATAGTCCTTGTTTGCTTGGTGCTGCATTGTGGGTTTCTCCAGCTTTGCTTGTACTCACAGACCACAATTCAGATCACAGTGATGATTAGCAACATCCACTGACATGAGAGCTAAAGTGCTACAGACAAAACCAAAACCTGTGTTACAAAGTGAAGAAAAATATAATTCTTGTTACTGCTGTGCGTTGATTTATCTCCTACAGTTCCTTTATCTTTTTATTTTGGTGAGAAAAAGCATGTTTAACATGTTAAAAACAAAAGAAAAAATAGTAAAAAATATATATTTTTTTACTGAAATTCTCTGCTTATATGTAAAGATAACCAAAGGTATGCATATATTTCTTAAATATGCAAATATCCTTGACATGCCTGCATACTGTATTTTGGAAAGACTATCTTTACACATTCAGAAATAGAAGGAAATTAATGTTTGCGGATAGCCTTTTTTAATCTGTGCTGTTAACTAAGATGCCTTACATTTTGCTACCATTTTTTGTTTCTTTGTTCTCACACCAAATCTACATATAGCAATACCAAGTAGAGATTTTCAACACTGGCCTCTGAGCAAAGCCCCAGCCCAGCTGATGCACAGCTAACTGTTTCTGTGCAGGGGCTGACGTGGCAAGCCATGCAGGCTGAACAGCCACTTCCATAGGCAAAGAAGTCCTTCTGCTCCTAAGGCAGCTGGCCTAGTAGGATAGGAAGGACGTAATCCACAGTCTGTGGGAAGCATGTCCTCTATTGTGGAACAGGCTTTTATCTCCAAGGCTGATAGCTAAAAGAGTTTGTGTAAACAATATTCTAAAATTTAAAATCCTTATTTTTGTGCAGTAGTGAAAACACTATGATCTGTGATAGCCCTCCATAGCACTTTGCCAGACATCAGACACATGTTCTGGTACGTGTCTAATGTCTACAGAACAGAGGTTTCAACCTGGAAACCCACAGCCTGAATTCAAGCAGTATGCATATATATTCACGTATAATTAACCTTGCTTGATATTGTTCTTATTAAAGGGTGATTTTTCTTGCAGCAAAACAAACTAAGACTCGACATCCTTGCACCAGATTGCACTACTGCTCTCTGTTCCAAGAAGTTTTCATCGGCACATTGTATATCCATCTCAGAAACAAAATTTTCTTTGATTTTAAGAAAAAGATTATGCCACAGATGACTTCACTGTAGTGGGTAAGAAGAATCTGGTCCTTGATTTGTTCAAGCTTGGCTGCAGGTAGGATGCTACGCTACTTTGAGTGAGTGGTGTATATAGAAGAAAAACAGTTTTCACATTGTGTATGATCCATGTGAGCACTAGAAAAGCAATCACAGTACATTTGCTGTAGAATGGGACAGGACAGGCAGTACCTGGATCTGTGATTCCAGCTTCTACTGTGGATACCAGCTGCATGGTCATATCAGGACTTTCACAGCCCTTAAAAATGTATACAAGCCTCTCTTTTCTCCTAAGCTGCCAGCAGTTAGTGAAGTAATTTTGCTTAGTGTCTCCATGTTCTTTATAAGAAAGCACAGTTCTTGCCACAAAAGTACTTTTCTTGTAGGTCTAGTGAGCTTTTATTCAACTCAGCAAATTAATGTCAATGAAATAATAGAAGAAGTTATTTTTTATGTTTTGATTACTGATGTTTTCAGTAGGATCAGAATGATAAAGCAAGACAATGCCCTTTTATTTTGTTAATGCTCTTTTGATTGATGTCCACATACTTGTTAAGCATCTGAATTTTCTTAGGCAGAGGTCCCTGTCAAAACTTACTTCCTTGAGTCAGATCAGTGCTGTGATTATGTCTGCTGTCATGTTTTTGTCATTTTGAATGACTGCTTTGAATCTTTGAGTCACTGCGCAACTATTCAGCTATGTCCAACAAGACTGAGATGCCTACTACTCCTATGCCATCTTGGTTCTCCAGCAAGAGCTGGGTGTGCAAATGGTGGGATGGGTGAACATGTATCCAGTGAGTCCATTCCCACTTTATACATATATTTTCTCTAAAAAAAAAGTACTGAAAAAATATACATGGTGTTACTTTGTGGTGCTATCTTTACATTGTCACAATGCAGGTTAATACTTTGCTTCAAGGACATAAACTTGCAGTAACAATGTGCCATCACATGTTTTTTGCATCAAACAAATTAGCATCCTACTGTATTAATTTAAAACATGCATATATCACTGTGTAGAACTCACTTATGATACTAAAATTATGTTGTCCATTTGTTTCAAATCACCACTTTTAAAACATAGTATTTTCCTTTTGTAACATAAAGAAATCCCTAATGTATTTGTGAAGGCTGAGGTATGGAGATGTGGATTAAAATCCCAACAAAAATAGTAAGAATTTTTTAATTGTCATTCACGGGCTTTGGATCAGTTACAATTTGGGTTTCACAGGATGTTCTTTCATTCAGAAACATTCTAGTGTAATCCACAGCTAGAGGCAAAAATGTCCGTTACGAACCAATGTAAAGTCACCAAATTGATTTCCTGCTGTATTTTTAATGACATTTTTTGCAACTGCAGCCAGTAGCCTAAACCATAGGGGCCATTGGTAGCCTAGGTATTAAGAATAGCCACAGAAACAGCGTATGCTAAAATACTCAGGCTCCAAATAAACAAGGCAGACATAAAGCCAGGAAGCTTAGAAAGTATCTTCTGGGTTCTTTAACCTCAAGCATAATAGTGACTCAAAAATTTCAGACCCCAAAAATACTTACAATCAACGTGGGTCTTTAACTTCTATTAATGTCTTAAATGCTTTCTCAAAGTTTCACTTTGGTAGGTTTGTATAAACCCCAGAATTTAGCTCCACACAGGAGCTGCAAACAAAGACCTAGAGACAATATCCTTGATGGTTTCAAAAAGCAACTGGGCCACTGGTGAAGCAAATTATGGGTCTTGTGTCTCAGAGCACAGCCAATAAATTAATTCAGGAAAGCTGCCACTATTTCATAAACTGTATATGTGGGTATCTGAGGTCATTCAGCCTTAACTTGTACTTAACACTAGCACACAGACCTGTAAAACTTCCTCCTCTCATAAGTAACACTTCCAAGATTTCTTCATTTAAAGCAATTTCTAAAGGGTCATTAATTGCCTTAATAATGTTGTCTATTTATTTACACTAACTTTTTAAAACCTTGGATTGTATTTAAGATTCAAAAACATTTTTAGAATGCACTACACAGATATATATATATACATCTTTACCTCTACCTTGAAATAACAGGCAGTTTTGTTTTAGTATAAAGCACCATGAATGTGCTAGAACACAGTATGAATAAAATTGCTATTTGCATTTCTTTGGCTATCACGATAATTTCCTTAGCAAGTTTTCACATGAGATATTGATTAGCTTATTCCCTGCACTCTGCTAGGTAGGTAAAATGAAAGATGGTGATATGTAATCACAATAAAGAACTTCACAGCCAAACTGTGAATTGTTTCTTGGTAGAGTTGTGTCTTAGGCAGCTCTCTTTCTATCGTGGTGACTGACTTGACAGTCCATACTCCCTTTAGGAAAGGGGGTAGTGTGCTATTACTATGACTGACCAAATGTAGTGACCAAAGAAGTTTCCTGGAAAAATGCAGGAAGCTTTGAAATCACTATTTTCTTATTGAAAGGAAAAAGTCAACAACAAATATACATACACACAGAAATATATATATATGCACACACAAATGTATGTATGTAAAATGTGAAAACATGCAACTGAAATGAAACCTTTCAAATGATGTTTTGAAATGTTGAATGTATAGTATGCTAGTTTTGGCTGGGGTGGAGTTAATTTTCTTCACAATAGCTGGTATGGGGATATGTTATGTATTTGTGCTGAAAACAGCGCTGATAATTCAGGGATGTTTTCGTTATCGCTGAGCAGTGCTTACACAGGGTCAAGGCCTTTCCTGCTCCTCACCCAGCCCCACCAGCGAGGAGGCTGGGGGTGCCCGGGAGCTGGGAGGGGACACAGCCAGGACAGTTGACCCCAATGGACCCAAGGGATATTCCATACCGTGTGGTGTCACACTCAATGTATAAAACTGGGATAAGAAGAAGAAAGGGGAAACATCTAGAGCGATGACAATTGTCTTCCCAAGTAATAGTTATGTGTGATGGAGAGCCCTGCTTCCCTGGAGATGACTGAACACCTGCCTACCAATGGGGAGTAGTAAATGAATTCCTTATTTTGCTTTGCTCATATGTGCAGCTTCTCTTTTTACCTATTAAACTGTCTTTATCTCAACCCATGGGTTTTCTAACTTCTACTGTTCTGATTTTCTTCCCCATCCTGCCAGGGAGGGGAGGGAGTGAGTCGCTGTGTGGTGCTTAGTAGCCAGCTGGGGTTAAAGCATGACAGTGCAGCTATTTCAAAATGAAATATTTGTTCTTCATTTCAGCATTTGTGAAGAAATATTATCATGACAATTGCTGATATTTAAACCTTGCTCATCCCATTTTGGGAAGAAAACATATGTCAAAATATCAACTTTTCCCATGGGACAGGGATTTTGAACAGCTCTAATCAGTGTCATTTTCAGTAGCTTTTGCTCTGCTGTTTGTATCTGTCCTCAAAACAACTGCTGCAGGTTTTCTATCATTCAGGAAAAAAGACCCATGGAATTAGGAGATAAATAAGGGACCTCATGAGTTAATCCACTCTGTTGTTCTCAGTATCATGTAAACCTGATGTACGTGTTTTGTTATCAGAAATTATTCTTCGCAACCATCTGCTTTTACCAAGACTGGAAAGAGTCATGGTGTATCATTCTAGAATTTATACCTGCTTTTTCATCACCAAAGAAGGATTCACCTCACTTAATCTTTTCTAATCTGAACGTTAGACATCTAGTTGAAGTTAATCAGCCATTCTCTGTCAATAATCACAGCAGAGAAAGAGTTGTCTATCTTCCCTCAGTATCAATAGGCACAAAGAAAGATTTATCCATTGCAGAACACACAGATGGACCCACTTTCCCAATGCTAGTTCTCTCCTCTGATTATCATGGGAAAAGTAGATGAGATTAGATGCTTGCCTTGAGATTAATTCTCACTTAGGTCTACACCTAACATGCAGATTTTATGTACTAAAGAATGAAGTGACTTTTACCGTGGCATTCTGTATTAGCATCTTTTACCTTTCTGTATCTCCTTTCACCTGAGAACTTAGTGCTTCATAACCCTGAACTGGGAGTAAGATATTACTTTCTTTCATAGTTAGTTAGACCAATTATTAAACAGAAATGGCATCATGAAATTTAACTAACTTTCAGCCGTTTGCCACTGAGATTATCAATGAAAGGGACAATTAAGGGAGAAGGAGACAATGGAATTATAATATCTTGTATCACCTTGTGCATAATGAAATGCTAACAAGATGTCCATCTACAAGAAAGCCTCCTAAGATAACAGAATTAGTGTTTTAAAAGAGCATGTTCATGAAAGCTGAAGGGAACAAGTAAGCAGGATTGGTTAATATTAAGTGGTGAAACAATAACCGAGGAATGACATCAGGTGTGAAAGGGAGAAGTAAGCCTGAATTCATAAAAGAAAGTTAGATTCCTCCAGCCTTCTTGATTCTTTGTGAACATCAACATGAACTGACAACTCATTCTGCTTTTGAACATCCTTTTCTCTGCCATCCTGAGTCATAGAGGAAAAGATCTTGCAAACTACAGCAGGTTTGTACCCTCTGGCTCTGTTCAATGTTAAACACGTAAGTAGTTCCAGTGAGGTCAAACAACTTTTAACAAATCAGGAATTTAGGACATGTATTGCTTAGTATACTACAGAAGAGTCTGGACTGTAGGAAACCCATGAATTAATCAACCTTTTTTCAGATGGTGCAGAAGAAAGGAAGGGGAAAAAAAAGTGAAGACATTCCACAGCATGGAACTATATGAGTGGATAGCTTAGTGGAATTCAGTGTTGATGGAGCTGCATAAGAAGGATCTGTCCTTGTCTATCATGCGGATTCTAAATTCAAGCTACCCTAGGTATAACTTATGAGAACGAATGAAAAACAGAGTACTGTCATTTGACAAAGTGGTGCAGACTGACCTCTGAATCTGGGAATCATCTCAGTTGCTGTACCTCACAAGCAAAATGTGAATGTCTAGATACTGGCAGTGAAGTTTCCTAGGTGTCTGATTTTTATCAGGGGAAAGATGGACAAAATGATTACTGGAAACTTAAAGATAAGAGGAAAAAACAGTCAGACTTCCATGTAGTAACAGTTTGGTATGCCCAGATTTCACTGAGCTGGATTTTTTATTTATTTCTTTTTAGTAACATAAGCAGGAGTGGATACCCAGCAACTATGAGAAATTGAGTATTTTAAAACTGTTAAAACTGGGTTAATATTCCATGCTAAAATTAATCTTCATGCATTTCTGCAACACGAAAACTTCTGCATACATGAGTTTTTCAAGATTCAGACAACATTTTGACATTTATTAGATCATTGAAACAGCGACTGTTAGAGATGCTGAGACAGAAACAAAGATCCATGCTTCATGGCCTAAGTCAAACACTAGCCAAGTCTGAAAGGAAAAAAGAAAAGAATGATATTTTAAAAGAGTGTGGAGATGCACATGAACCACCCTGTAATATATGCATAAGTATCTTGATGGTCATGGATGTGTAAGTTTGTTTTCTGTCATTCTCTATCTCGGCCTGAAAGTTAAGAGAAAGTGTTTGTGACCAACTCTGTTTAAGAGTACACCCCTTTGATGAATTTCACTCAAGTGCTGTTGATGGAAAGACTTGCACTTTGTTCTTTCTGGGAAGTCAAGATGCTTTTTGTTTGTTTGTATCTTTTTAAAATCACCAAATTTAATTGTTTGCTTCCCTGGCTGTAATGAAATAAGAAGATAATGAGTTTTTCATTGTTCACTAATTGTATACTAAAGATGAGACACAGTCAGCCAACTGTAAATTGCTGCTTTACTGTAATGCTTTGATATTTCAGTGCAAATAGTCACAAATACATCTGTTCCTGCATAAAGTAAAATGTCTGTGTTATGAAAACAAGCTGATGTAGAGAGCAATAAAAAAATAACTATGATGACTTCTGTTGATTAGGATTTGGTATGTTGTTTGAGTTGCTTTTGACATCTCAGAAACACGCTTGCATGTTTCAGCACCGTACAGACAGGCGATATTTTAGCAGCTTTTCTTGCTCTATAGCATTTAGAATTGCAAACCTGGAACTGATATTCATAGACAATATAAATCCTGAGATCTAAGTAACTTTGCAATGCAAAATGACAAAACATCTTAGGGCTCAACAGTCACCATCTTTTCCTTATCTTGGTTGTTTCTAAAAATAAAGGTTCCAAAGGTGACTTAAGCATCAAAGTTATGTTAACTCTGAATTTCCTGGCATGTGTGTGTTCTCAAGTTTTTTCTGTCATTTTTGGCAATGGGCTAGATTTAACATTCCAATCTGATCCAAAGTCTCCTGAAGGATCCAGTTAGAAATTTTAACCCTATTGAGTTTAGTGGCAGCTTTAGTATTGATATAAAAGTCACTAGAATTCCATGTTAAGACTTTCAATCAGATCATCCATAATGTATGTTTCAGTTCAGAGGCAGAAAACGACTGTTTAATCACGAAGCCCATTTCTCTGTGGAACAAGGAGGTGTCAGTAGACAATGTTTCGTAACAGACTTGATCCAAAACTCACAGAAGAAAAAGAACAGATTCATGTAAGAAAAACAACAGGCTTTGGTAGACTTCTGGTGACTGACAAAATTCAGTATGACCACTGTTCAGAATTATACTGCTTCTCTGTAACAACTCAGTTCTCTTTAATAAAAATGCAAACCTACTTCATTCTACAGAGAAACATGTTTAGTAGTTATTTAGTGATCACAAGATACCGTAGCATGATAGTAGTAAAAAAAAAGTATCTAATTTTAATTATGATAGTTCCAAGTATATTTGCTCTGTCCAGCTTTTCCATTGGGAAATAATAAAAAGGAATGAATTTGAAATTAATAAATTCTGCAGATATTGTATCATGGGAAAGCATTAATCCTGGCTCCAGAGGGGCATACATCTCTGTACACCAGTCGCATTTGTCCTGCCTTTAACCATTCTGTGGCACAGCTCAGCACAGCTGCTGAAGCAGCCTGGCAGCTAGCGGGGCTAGAAGCAGAACTGGCACCCAGCTGCCTAATGCGTGAGACAAGCCATTGCACGTGCTCCCTGCCTTCACCTGTGAGCTTGTGTCTGCTCCCAGCTCATCTGAGACCAACAGAACCATTACTGGGGAATGCCTTGTGGGGATCATTGCTTAAAAAGCATATTTAAATAGCAAATTTTTTTATGGAACTGCAAGTATATTTCACCCAAGATAGGCTGTGAACATTTTGCCTTAGAAGATTTTTTAAATTGTTATTATTTAAGTGTATTTTTAGTTCTGGCAATCCAAACTAACACAGACCAGTTTGGTCTTTTTTTTTCTGGGTCACACAATTAGCACAAAACTGGGTGACTGGGCAGTGCTATGCATTATTTATTTATTTTCTGAGACCTTCCACCTTTTCTCCATTTCATTAAGGAGAAAAATGAAAACAGAGGTAGTTCACAGTTTGGAAACAACTGTGTGATAAGCCTATGCTGGCAGGACCATTTTTATATTTACTATTATTTTCTAATTTTATACAGTCATATATGTCTTATTTAAAATACATATATTTTATATGTATTTCTATTTATAAGCCATATTTGTAGTCACTGGCAACTGGTGCATTGCTTTGGTGAAGAAGGGACTCAGCAAGGTCCTACCAACAAGGAGGCTAACTAGTTGAGTGAGGATTAGACACCTGTGTGAAGAGCAGGGTTCTGCATGTTTCTAAAAATCAGAACAAACTAGAGGGACAGGTGACCACCGCTTTATTTATTACTAGTCCCAACTGCAAAGATGATCTTGTTGTCATCTCTGAGTGTGCTGTTGGGAAAAGAGACAATACTTTTCCTAGGATTTATTAGTTCATCAAGGCCTTTCCTTTAGGTTTGATCATTTTTGGCTTAAGCCCACAGTTGCAGCTTTTATCCTCAGAGCATTGAAGAAGCAAAGCTTTTCCAGCAGAAGCACCTCCAGAAGAATTCCTGGGTTCAGAACCAAACACCCCTGTTCTGTGGCAGAGGCTGCTCCTGCCTGCAACTGAAGAAAGAATGAGCAAAATACTGGATTGGTACTCATCATTGTATCCTTGAAGCAGGTAGAAAAAGAAAATAATAAGCTTAACACCATGAAGAAGAAAAACAAACATAAAGTCTCAAAAGGAAAGGAACAGAAATGACAATTCTAAATCCATGTGCACCTAAACTCTTTACCCTGTGCTTTGTGTGGAGGGCTGAGAGGAAGAACACACATCCACTCATGTTTCTCCCTAAATGAAAGCTTTGCAAGGACCCCATCAGATAATCCAGAAGTCTCCAGGAGGTCAAATATATGTTACAGAGGTTAAAGATCAAGCAGCTCTGAGAAGGACACTATTCAGAATTAAACTGCGCAAAGATTTTACATTCTTCCTCATTATTAGTGGCTTTAATAACAGCAGTTCTTATGTATTATACTTCTTTTTTATAGCAACCATTCCAGCCGCTGGTAGTGAAACAGATCAACATTTTTAAAGCCAATTTTCATCTAGCTTATGTGTGCTTCTCATGAAGATCAGAATCTTAATGGTGACAAGAACTAGTATTTTCTGAATTCCCACTACGGAGAACCTATAACACACCCAGTGAGCTAAACTATTCCGATGACTTTGTCACTTGTCTACTTAAAAAATGTCATGAAAAGATTACCAGGATAAACATACATGTGTGTAGGTGGGTATTACTATTTGCCTAGTGGTGAATGGTCTATTTGAGTTTATGCTCAGCACTTATTACCACGCAAACACTACTAGTCATGACAGTGTTTGCTGTCTGGCTCAAAGAGGAAACCTAGTAAGGCAAATACTTGGTTTAATTGGTAAAATTTAGCTTTCTTCAGCCTTGTACTGAAATGGGATTTTTGCTATTGATTTCACAATCAAAAGGACTGCTTCAGTGTTACCTCCAGAGGGTCTGGTTGTGTTTGCTGTTCAGGCTGGATCTTTTCTATCTCATCTTGGCCAGGCTGCTTCCTGCTCTGTGGAGAGGTTAGTTTTAAGGCCCACCAAAGGAGCATCACAACAGCCCTACTAGTGGAGGCTGCTGGAGGCATGTTTTGAATTAATGTGTCTCTATCAACAGACCACAAGCTCTACCCAACTACTGCCAGCAAAGATCTCAGAAAAATGCCAGCCACTCTCCCTATTATTGATTTTTGCTTTGTGTCCCACGCCTTGAGTTAAATTTCACTTAGATTAATGATTTCCTCAAGGTGACTTCTTGTAAAACAGCAAAAGAAAGTAAAGACTAAACAGAACAGAAAAACTGTAATTAAATTTCTTCACATAAAGTAAAAGAAAAAAATGCAACTGTCTTTGAAAAAAACATATAACGTTGTCTTTTCTAACCCTTTTCCTTCTCTCTAGGACCTTTATTTATTGCATACTTCAGCAGCTACTATCGGGCGATGAGTCTATCAAATGATAATGTAACTGCTGACTTCATTTATTAAACTTCACTAGGGCCAGGCATGAAATTTAAATAGAAATATCAGCGTGTCTGGATGCCAACAATGATAATTGCAGCTACAGCTACTGTGAAGGCAGTGGAGTGCTCGGCAGAGTAAATGAGAGACAGGTTTTTCTTCAGTAGATAAACATCCTGTTATAGTTCTGAGTGAGTGGAGAGATAACACAAACACCACAACTGTTTCGCAAATGTACTGCTTATCATTTGGCTAGTTGAAGGGAAAAGGTAGGAATTATAAAGTCAAGAAAAAATATAGGAACTAATATTGAACCCTGATCAAGAGAGAGATATATGGCCTGACTTCTCTCCAGGTCAACACTACAGTGAGAATGAATTTTTAAATTACATCTCTGCATTATTCAAATAATAACTACTTGTTTCTAGCAGAGCATTCCCCTTCTGCCTCCCCGGGGGTATCTTTAATGTGTTCCCATGGGTATCTTCCAGCAGTTATGACTCTCATATATCACTTTGCTTTGAAAGTCTAAGCTCAATGCAACACAATATTTAGCAGTGTTTCAGCAGGGAATGAAAGAAGGAGGATGGACAATTCTTTACAAAGAAAGCATCTTTGGGCACAAGCTGTAGAGGTCTCATTTTCATGCACAAAGACAAGGCTCAGATGTAAGCTTTGAGGGATTTATTATGACAACACTGAATGACTAAAAATGTAAAGCCTAGGGCATTGCCAAAGCAGAAGAAACAAGTTGCACCCCACTGTTTACAAGCTCATTCCTGCGTGTCTCTTTTGTTCAGTGAGAGTGAACAGTCCTGTCATTATGCCATGAGCTGGAAAGTCAGGAGGCAGTGGCTCAGTTCATCACTCCACTCAAGGCCAATGCTAGGGACAGATAAGCAAAATGGCATCTCCAGACCTTTCTCAGCATCTCCTCTCTTGCTTTTGCAGGAGAGGCAAATGAAGTAGTGAGTTCTATCAAGAGTAGAGTGTCAGCAAGGGCAGCGTTTGAAGGCTGGCTGTGCTTTCTGAGTGACTTCTGCAAGCCCAACCATTAAGGAGAAAGTGTAATTCTTTCTCCAACATCAATGATAAGCTTGGAAGCAGTCTTCATTTTACCACTATCCTTTTGACTAAGGTCAACTGAATCAGACTGTTCATCTGTGCCTCAATTTCTGAAGCAACAAAATGGCAATGGTACTATTTCCCCATTTTGTTTCTTAGATAGAAAGCATCTGAGTAGCAAAAATATGCTGTTTGTTATTATACACCTAGTGGTAGGAAGAAAGACTGGAAGAGTTGTTATTGCTGAATATATTTGATGTCAGAAATTATTAATTTTTTGCCAGCAGTGAAAAAAACTGAGCAGATTTCAGGGCAGGTGGTAAAGAACCAGATGCCGTTGACAAATTAATAAATCTTCAAATAATAACAAGAGTAACTTCTCAAGTGAACTCAGACTGAAGTTTTTTTGGTAGTGGGTCAAGCTAACATATGGTTGGCTTAGACACTAAGATGACAGACAGAATCTGAACAGAAGCAATCAAAACAAAATCTGTTAAGGAACAGACAGCAAAAATATGATCAGTGGAGGCAGGAAAATTAGACTGACAGCTGAGAGAAGCAGATAAATGATAAATGACTGATTTTTTTTGTAACAGGAGTTCAAGCAATTGTCCCCCGTGCTATATTATTTCATAAACGTTGGATATCTTCACACGATAACTATAGAAAAGTCATTTAAAAGAAAATACCGTTTCCATAGGGAGAGTAACATGAAGCAAAAAAAAATATACTTTTGTCATTGCCTGAACTTAATCTCTCACCAATACAAAGTAGATCTAGACAAATTTCTATGCCCATTTTTTGCCAGAGTTTTGGCTATGTTAAACACTGCTAAACACATGGAGGAACTAAAAGACCTAGACAAATCTCCAACAGGCAACTGCAGCAGGAGGGTCTCAGCCTTGATTCTCTTGGTTTGCTAATTGCTACTGAAACATTCTTTGGGAGACATCAGACAAGATATCTGCAGCAACGCAGGTGTTATCTTTAACCCTCCATCCCCCTACTGCTGTTCATTGTCACTTCTCAAAACAAAACACACCATGTAGAGCTGAAATAGCAGAAAAAATCTTAGGAGCACTTTTCATCTGTTTCAGTGCAAACTCAGCCAACTTAGTTCAAACACTATTTTGAAGTAAATCATCTGCCCAAGTCCATTATCTAGATCTGGCAATCTTCAACATATGTAGCAAAACATGGGTAAAAACTATAGCTCCAATGGAATCAATTTAAAACCTTCCTATGTCAGCGGAACTAAAATATGTAGCAAACACAAACTGAAAAACCTGCCCTTGCCATGGCTAAATTACAACCAATGCATAGCCTTACTTCAGGCTCCTCTTGAATTCTTATCTAGAACTGTCAGTGTGTGGAAGGAGAAGATCTAGTTGAAGAACCACAGTTAAGATCTCAGTTTTAATATATCCATGTTTGCACAGGTGGAGATATATGTATATTTTTGGCATGATGCCACAAAATCAAAGAATTTTGACAGAGTTCTTATCAATTAGCCAAAGTAGTTATGAAATCTTTTCATTCATCCCTTTTTGCTTTCTGCCTTCTAATTCATAAAAGAGCCACAAGCTCTTATGAGTTATTTTGCTAACTCTACTGTGGCCACTCCACTGTTGCCAGCTACAACATAGTTTTATTATTTGTAATTGTAGAATAGCAGAGTTTCTATGAGCTCACGTGCATGCTTTCAGAACTGCAAGCATAACAACAAAAAGTAAAAGTTAATCACTGATTGCACTCCAAGCAGTTGCATATTCATGTCTTAGAGGAATGGTAATTTTCTTCATGGGCAAATGTTTATCTGTAATGATGTATTATATGCAAAAATTGTATTTGACCTCCAAATGCCTATTAACAAAACCCAAACGGCAATGTGAGAAAGCCAGAGGAGATTTAGGTGCTATATAAATAAATATATATATTCCAGAAAAATGACTAAAACCTGACCATGTCCAGGGGAGTTGAAAACTCAATATGCAGCAAAAAAACCTGCACCATGACTATAACTTTACAGATGACCTTTCATCACTTCTGGTTTGCTGACTGGCAGTATGTAAGAAGTGGACAGCCCTGGCTTCTGACTCTTAAATGAAAAAACTATGCCTTGTGCTTGGTGTGGTGAGCCAGAATTAGACCCAAACTCTCTGAAGTGAGCATCTCTCTCACAGCCTCTCCTTTGGCTCACTAAGGCTTCATTTCCTTCTTGCACAGTGTCACAGTCTGAACACGAGGGACAGAAAACGTACCTCCTTTACACGGTATTGTACTCAGGTGTTTAGGGTCCTCCCTGTGGATGCAGTTTTTTAAAGGAAGCGTTTAACTGTGCAGATCCAGGAGTGTCTTTTGAACCCTATATCTCCACCTGATTTAGGTGCCCGGTTCCCACAAAGGGAAGAGGGTTTAGAACTCGCCATCCTCTCCAGCATTTGTTTGGCTGGTAAGGTGACTTCCCAGTCAGAAGGAATCAGACCATCATGCTGTGGCCAGACCATGCCGTGCTCCCCACCTTTCCCACCAGGACAGAGCTGCCACCTAATTCACCAAGAGCTGGGGACTCACAGCTGAATCCCTGGGGATCCATAGGTGAAACCTTGGAAATGGAGGTGCCAACAATGGGCAGTGTGACAGGGAAACCCCTTGGTGAACAGAACCCTCTATTGGTAAAAAAGGGACATTGCTTCTCTTTCCTTACAAGGATGCATTCATTCATTACGACTAAAAGTGCTCAGGCTGGTGATGGTTATTCAAGAATTAGTGCAAAAATTAGCCTAATACACAATAGGAAGGAGGTGCAGCTAATGAAGGCTTTTCTCCCTCACTGAACAAACTTGTTTTTCAGATAAAGTCTTATTGAAGATTAAAATAAAACCTTTCTCTGTTTTGCATGCTGCAGGCAATTCCAAGTTCTATATTTGCATTTCAACTTCATTTCTGTTTGTGGTTTTCTACACTCTTATGAATAAGGAGTTGGGTTCCAGAATGAGAATGCTGGACTATTATCCCGAGTATGAAATATCAGGATGTATATATTTACACTTCCTAAAGAACATATTGCCTAGTGGCAAAAAGATAATAGAGAAAATATAATACATGTGAAAGATGCTAGTATGAAAAGCACAGAATCTTTAAGCCCTCTGAAACACCACTAGAAAAGATTTTCTGCCTAGAGATACAGAAAACAATTTGTAAAATACTTGAACAATGGGATGCGCTTAAGTCTGTATTAAGTCATCGTGAAGTGTCATAAAATGGATGAAAAAATCCATAAAATCCACACAGATTGCATGAGTTAACTATGTTCAGATTATGATTTACACTGGAAAGAGGATTATCCCTGCATTGCTATTGTGGATGGTACAATCAAGGCAGGAGTTGCTTTTCAACCAGCTGAAATTAAAACAGCTTGGACTGGACAGACTGGTTCATGTAAGGTAGAGGTGAAATTAGAAAAGGGCTGATCTGAAGGATAGAAACTCTAAGGTCTATGAAACAGTGTTTTGCAGACTGATGACTGTAATGTGTTTCCAGCACGTTACGTTATAATATGATGTAAAATCCATTAGAATCTTTCCTTTTATGGAACTACAAGGTTGGGAGATGTTTCAGCTGTGGAGCTTGAAACGCACACCTCACTTAAATATGTTGCTCTGATGAGGTTCAAGAGCTTACTGAATCAAAGCCTTTCCTAATAAAATACTTTGTGATAGACACACAGAAAAGGTTAGCATTCCTCAGCCGAGCTGCAATAGGCATGCATCTACAGGTGAGCTGTCTGCTACAATGTAAAATCAAATCACTTACCTGAAACTTTCAGTTGTTTACTTTTTCTTGTATCACTTCAATTAGATCATTTGCAGCTATCAAAACAGATATCTTGTCTGTCACCTGAGCTGATACCCCACTCCCTACCTGCTGGATTTCTCTGAAGCTACAGTAAGTACCAAAAGTCCCAGTTCCAGTCATGCAGGGACAGGTAGGAGATTTGTATTAGTCCTCAAAATACACTGGTTAAAAAGTCCATTTCTTTCAGCGGCTGCCTTCTCGGGACTCAGGCTGCCTTTCTGCAGGAGTGAGACACTATACAATTCAATTTTTGCCATTCGAGAACTGCAAAGTACTAGTAAATATTTTACTATCTATTTTATGATTTTTTGTAAATGAAGTGCATTAAGGAGGTAAAGAGATTATAGCATTTTCTGTATTTCTATTCCTTCTTTATGACACCCCAAACATTAGGTGAAAATCTGTAAGTTAATCCATAATGTGCAATGATACAGCACATAGATTCTAATAGATGGTATTACAGTGCATAGATCTCCCAAAGCAGAGGCTGATGAAAATGGATTTCACTGCATGTGGAGCTGGAAACATACTTGTCAGCTAAGCATTTCAACAATATTAAATTCATAATAAAAAAATAAATCGTCATTATTATTCTTGGTGTAATTCCATGTGATTGCTAAGGTACCTGGCTGCCACTCTGATAGTAAAGGCATATTTAAAAACGACAATTTGTCCAGACCATAGGCTGCATAGGAAGAACTGCAGTGCTGCTCTACTGATAATTAATTTTAACCCTTTTTCGTTAACATGAATATTTGAAAGAGGGATTCAGTGCTGAGTGTATATAAAAAGATACTTTATGGAATTATTTCTTAAATCCTTTATCTTTTTACAACTTCTTGTATCTCTTTGCTCTCCCTAATTAGTTAGTCAATACCTGTGGTGTTGAATTGTTTTTGCCAGAGAAAGCAATCAATGATATGACTAGAATGATACTCAATCTGATCTTACGTGCTTGGTTTTAGATTTCACATTGGCTAAGCCACTCACTAGAGGTAGAGTGGCTGTTATTTTCAGTTCACCCTCGAGACAGGCACATGCAAATTCAATAATGAAGTATGATGAAGCATTGTTTTCAAATAACTTCAGCACCAGAAAGGATATCATAGCTCAGAAGTGACCACAGATAATATTTTTGAGCTATTTGATTACATTTTAAAAGGAATTTTCAACAGAATTCAACCATAAATGTGTGCCACAGAAAAAGCAAAAAAGCAAAAAAGCAAAATACTTTCCTTGCTGATAAACACGCAACGTATTTATGAGCAGTCCTGGCTCTTGAGTTAGAATTAGCAAAGCATGATTAGGCCACCATCGGATGGCCTGGCCACCACAGTCCTTCAGAACATCACACTATTGTAAGACGTTGAGCTAATGAAATGTCAGACTGTCGATGGGTTAAGTGAACAGTAGGGAAATTGCTTCTTAGGAAACATGTGGCAGTCTGGACTAAATTTCAGTTTGCCATTTCACTAAGGATGATTTTGGGGTGAGCACACTAGCTATTATCACTCAGATACTAGTAGTTCTCTAATGACTTCTTACAGATCTGCTTTCAAGCTTGCAGAACCAAGTGAGATGCCCCAAAATGTAGCAAGAAAAAAAATCATAGCAGTTCAAGTAACTGCATTGTTCCTCTCCTCTCTTCAAAGTCCTTGCAAGGCTTAGGGACCCTACTACCAAAGCCTAAGTAGCCCAGAGCAGGCTTTACAGTGTATCTAATCTATGCCAAAAATATATATTGCATGTCTTTTCTTTAAGCTCCTGTACCCTGGACAGAGAATATTGCAGTGGTAAAGCCACAGTGGCTGATGCAGAGGCATAGGATCCTACAACCATAGAATAGGATCACAGGATCATGGGATGATCATCTGGGATGAAGTGGACCTCAGGAGATCTGTAGTCCAACCTCCTGTTCAAAATGGGATCAGCTATGAGATCAGACTAGGTTGCTCAAGAGTTTTATTGAGCTGGTTACAAACTACCTTGATTACACCCTCAGCAACCACTGCAGCTGTGCAGGAGGGCACTGAGTTTGCTCTTCAGTGATTTGCTCTCAGCCAGGGCAAAGGATAAGGAAGAGGCGAAATGCTTATAGAATCATAGTTAAACTGTGAGATGAAAATATTTTTTTTTTTCATTCACATAGGCATTAATAGGCCCACGCTACAGGCAGCTGTCTGTCCACAACAAAGTTAAGACTCTTACTAAATAAAACACCATCTGTGTCTGGACTCTATGCAAAAATGACTAAGAGTTCAGAAAAAAGTATGTTAGCAAGGTTTGAAGTGTAACAGTGTAGGTGGATGGCAAATCTGATTTTGGCAGTAGGACTGGATGTGTAAGTGACAGTACACATGTATGCTTACCCTGCTCTGCTAGCGGATACTTTTTGCCTAAGTAAGCATGTCTGCCACACAAAGAGAAACTCAGAGCCCCTGAAAGAAAGATAATGAAGGAGAGGTCCCCCGACAGCAGAAAAGTACAGTCTTTAGATTGAGAGAGATGCAAATGGGGTGTTCTGTAGAAAGCAGGAGTTACCGCAGTGACAAAGTCAATAGGCAAGGATCTGTTCGCACAGCTGGCAAACACAGGCTTGTGATTTATTAGGAAGGCTCAACTTATTGCTGTAAGCCTTGAGAACAATAGCTTTCAAAGTTTTCGGTTTCACAAACACGTAGTAGATTATGCTTGTTTTTCTCTGGCCACATCTGTGACCCTGATCCACAGCTCAGTGCCTGAAATGGAAGGAGCATTAGAAAAATGCTCACTACTATAAAATCACAGAGAGGTGATAAGAGTCTTTCTACACACAAAGCAGATATGATGAGTGCTTCTGAATAAGCAACCCTGCTGGGGTGATTGTATTGATTGGGAAAAGAGGGATAATCATGCACTGATTTTACCTTTTTTTTTTTTTTTAATCAGATATGCTCCTGAATTTTCTAAGCAAGAAAATCTAGTGGATAAATTTATTACAAATGTATGAATTTATGCTCTGAGGCGGTTGTATTTTTACCTTTCCTGTCTCAAACTCTTCTGCAGTGTGAGAACACTTGTATTCTTTCCTAGCAGTGGCTGCATTTCAGGACTGAGACACCATTTATGTGATCAATTGATCTTGCTTGCATGGTGTGATCCAAAGGTATCAGGCTTTATTGCTATCTTTATTCTTGCATTATGTAGTATAGTAGCAGCAGCAATGTTTATTGTATTCCTCCGTGCACACGGTAGGGGCCAGAGCACCCAGGATTTATCCAGCATAAGAACTTGTTAAAGTTCCAGAAGTACCAATCAGTGAATAACAACCACGAAGAAACTGTTCTAACACACTTCTGCTTTCACACAGGACCATCCAAACAATTAATTCTTGCTCTTGTCAGCGATTTCCATCTCCTCTTCTCTCCCCAAAAGGCATCACAAATCACTTTGGGATTTTGATTCTCTTTTCCAGCATGACCCACTGAATGGCTCAGAATAGTTACAAGAACTCCAGTAAGCAGAGATGAGAGAGCTAAACATAGCAGTGTCCCTGTCAGATCACCTTGCAAGATTGCTAGTCAGACAGGTCGTAACAGGCAGCTTCTTCCCTGACCTCCCTCAGCTGCTCAGAGAAAAATGACCCCAGGATTTTTCCAGAGTAAGCCTTTAAGCATAAATAACTATTTACTCAGTTTCAAGGATAGCATCTGAAGATACCTGTGTTGAGAGTATATCCACCCACTCAGAGATTTAAAAAGCTCTCATTCCTGCAGTGTAGTTGCTATTGCTGAACAAAGACCAAAACAGTACCTTGATTTTGGAATTATTTGTTCAGAGTCATGTAAGACATTTATTAAAAGTATGATAATTTGCTCAGTCTCTCTGTAAGGTCCCTAAAGCAAAATCATACAAGCAGAGTCAGATCCACTAAGACCACTAAAGAGTTACAGAGTCTTAATTTTTAACAAGATGTGTCAGGGCTGGATGGATATAGCAGATATTGTGGAAATAATCTTGCATACAGAAGACTGCAGTGAAGAAGTGCCAGTTGCTTTGGCAGACTCCATGGTCACAGAAGAGTATAAGCAAGACAGAAATATCTGCTCTGCTCCAAGGTGTTTCTTATCAATCCTTTTTGAGTGCAAGTCTCACATGATATCTACCAGGGTAAATTTAGATTTTCTCTGTATTAATCTGGCAGCATAAAACTGATACATCAAAAAGTGCAAAACAAACCTCTGTTTTGCTTTCCAAGGAGTGAGATAGGCAATAGGAACATAACGCAGCTGATACCTATATGAAAACAGAAGACTACTTGCTAAATAGAGTCACAGCCGTATATTATAGTCTTCTGTTTAAGCTGGCTAGGCTAAGCGCTTGAATAAAAGAATCCTTTTTCAAACCATAAAGCTGTATAGCAGTGCTCATAACAAATATAATTTTTATTAGTCAACCAAATAACAACAGAGGATTTTTCAGCATTTCAATAATTCTGATGAGTGCACCAGAAGCATTTTTTCCACTGGTTAATTCTCCAGTAAAGAGTATAGTGCCTTAGCTTCACATGCTAGGAAAGCCTCTTGCTGCTGTTAGTACTAGACTTCCTCACAAGCCTCATCCTCTGTTTCCCACCCTATGTCCTTTACTATTTCAGGATGTTCTTTCCCATGTTTCCTTCCTTGATACAGCCTGTTTTCTCCCAGTAATTAGAAGGGATTGCTGTAGAAAGAAGCTGGCTAGACTGTCACAGTATTTGCTTCGTTAGAGGGCTGTCTCATCAAGGAGCTATTTGCATGTTCTCTCTGCCCACCACATTACCTGCGTTGTTTTGAAAGAAGCAGAGTCTCAAAGAAGTGCCTCAGCCTATATGGCAGACAAGTACGCTCCAAAACCCCAACTAGTCAATCTCAGCATTATATGCAGAAATCTCCCGCTTTCTTAAAACTTGTCCCTGTGCTTAATTTGCCTCTAGCACTCCTGGAGTCAAGGTGATGCTTTATAGATGCCTCAACACTCTGCATCCTGACAAACACATATAAAAAAAACTAGCTAGGACACAGATCTGGGCATGGGCTCCTGAGTTTGTTTTCTTTAGATGAAGGTCAGGCACTGCAGTTTCATTTTTCACAGGCAATCAGGATGCATTTCCACTCTACCTGAATGGAGTGCATTCTCTGCAACAGTAACACAGGCTGATTTATTTTAAAAAGCTGGAAAGCCTCAAACCCTGTGTATAAATTCTTTTTTTTTTCACCTGCTTTTAGCCCATAAGGGAGATGTGCCAGCATATCCATAAGGAAGACGAAGTGGTTACTCTGTCCACCACTATGCTGTGGTGAGACTCTGCCAGCCAAAGAGACGTTTCTGGGCCATCAGCACAGCCATGTACTCTGTGGAAATCCAGCTCTATTCACTTTGCTCAGATTGCAGTGTCACCCGTGAGTGTTATTTGGGACATATTAGCTTTTACCATAAGATTCAACATAGCATTAACAAATGTGAAATGTTTTGTTGATTTTTTTCCTTAGTTTTCTGCAATTGAAAACCACAGAATTTTCCACTTTGTTCCATAGTCAATTAATATTTTCAAAGTGTATGAAGCAGCCACAGCAACAACCATTTATGATGGCAATAGATATTTAACTGAAAAGGTCACCTGTCTCCATCCCTGTCACAGCCTGCTTGGGAGACGGGGCCATTCCCCTTCTGCTTTTTAGTCTGGCACCCATTGACAGGCCTCTGTCTTCCACTTCAAGGCATGTGATGACAGCCAGCTTCAATTATCTTGTTTGGTCCAGCTATTTCCCTGTGGACAGACGCCTTCTTAGAAATCCTATGGTCACTTCCATTCCTCATAGAGAGGCTAGAAGCTGCAAAAAGCTATATCCCAGGGAGTCCGAGCTCCTCTTCCCTGCAACCAAGTGGAGGTTTTTATCCCTGATCCATCAGTCCATTCAGTTATTGTGAATACACTGCAGAAAGCTAGGATACACACTGATTTCCTCTTCCCTCGCAAGATCTGGGAGACCACCTCATCACAGTTTGAAAAAGCTTTGCATGAGTTAAAAGGAACAGGCTGTCCTTAATGCAGCCTTTACTGATGGTTAATCTGTTCTCTCCACCATAGACTCCTTTTCAGGATTGTGTTAGCTTGGAAGAGCAGTAATATTGTAAATCAACATGACTCAAAGCCACACAATTAAAAGGTTTGACGCCGTGTTTTAAGCCTATGTTTTATGCTTATATCTTTAGTGACAGTACATGTCATTTAAGCCAAAACCAGATTTGACTTACAGCAGTTCGGGAAATGTGTCTAACCAAAAATGGTATAAAAGATTAAGATCTAGAAAAGCTACATATACCTCAGATAAAAAAGTTAAGAAATAAAACCCCTTGTAGTTCTTGATGAATAAAATTGAATGAGATTGAACAGGCACCACACCAGTGGGATTTCTATGATGTGCACCATGGAAAATAAAATGTTTAAGCTTTGTGCAGTTGCACAAAGTATCTACATTTATTACTCCTAAAGACAAATTTGCTGGACAGCCGGCTGGACAGTTCTGTGGCTCACTGAATGTTCTAATTCACACTGTAGCCATTAAAGCAAGGGTATACCTGTTAGACACGCAATATATTTGCCAGCTTCCAGCTGTGAAATGACACGGCACTGGGAAACAGCACATGCTGGTGAGAAGCCCCTGACATGGCGTTCTCAGAAGACTGACTGCAGTTCCGACTAGTGGTGTTTCACGTCAGCAGAAGTACTTTGCAGTCAAATAGCACTTTTGTTTACCAAAAAAAAATAAACAAACTGGAGAGACACAGAATGTTCTACCAATGACCAAAAAGGTACATGTGCCCTTGCGGTTGAGGCAATGGCCTCAGCAGTGATGACACTTTTCTCTCAGACTGAATTAAAGTGGTTTTTTGAATCACTTGAGCTAGGATTTGATTTTTTTCTCCCAGAACCACACATTCAGTATCACAGTCTCTCCCAAGCCTACACCTCTTCCCCAAGTTATAAAGTCAAGTTTTGGTCTGAAAAAAATACAAGACATTTGGAAACAATTCCAGATACCTTTTTTTTTTTTAATTTCCTTTGAGCCATCAAACAGATTTGAAGCTGCAAATGTTATTTGGAGTAATCAGCACCCAGCATTTCATTAATAGCTCAAGTGATGATAGATGTAGCCTAAGCAATACTTATGTCAATAGATGACCATTTTTATAAATGTTGAGTAGCCACCAAAGACAGCTGTCCGATGAGAAACAATACAATTGATCACATCTTTAAAAAAAAAAACCAAACAACTCCCCATATATTTATTCATAGCCCCACTTGGGTTACACCATTCCAGCTTATTGCATTCTCTCTCCTCTATGTTGTACCTTTTTTAAAAGTTGTCAGACCCTAGTTTTTTCTCCCTCTTTGGGGAGATACAATTGTGTATTGCACATTTATGGGGTTCCAAACGTCATCTGCAATCATCATTCAAAAGATTGAAAAAAAAACATGTTCTAAGAATTACACTAGCAACATAGGAGGCAGCCAGCTGCAACGTAAAGATCTGAATGGTATTTACTTTGCATTTTCTACAGCTCACCACCAGCTTTAGGCACATTAAATTTTAGATCCTTTCAAACACAGCCTCTGCCAAAGATGGAGCTGTGTCAGAACATGATGATAAAAAGTCAGATAAAGGTCACTGCCTTTAACACTACCAATTATGTTACCTATTCCACACATTTTGGCTTAAATCACTGCTTTGAACATCAGTATCTTTTCAAACTGCCTGAAAGGATGTGGGAAAACCTCCTGGTTTGTTTAGAAGGTAAGTTTACTGAACCACTAACATTTTACAGAGGTTGTTTCAATCCAGGAAACCCTGTTGCTTTTTCATGCTTCAAAATAAATTTTACTGCATCTGGCATGACTGTCCACACTCTTCAAGAATTTCTCCTGAGAAAGTTGTTGTATGCTCTGACCTGTAGAGTTAAGTAGTACTTTTGCGAGTCTACTTTAAACATATATCTTGGAAGTTGCTGTGTTAGAAGACAAGTACCACAGAAGGTTTTTTTGAGATAAGCTTTCCTTTTCCTTTCTGTGCCTGCCACTTCCCCTCAAAAGCAAAATGTAGTTGAAGCACAAAACCATCAAAATAAGAACTGAAAAAGTAAAGTTGGTTTAGATGTTTTAAATTGTTTCATATATGAAAATAAGATTTTTACTTTGTACTATATATATCCATGTCTTCATCTGTATTACATGAAGAAAAGGAGAAAAATCCCAGGAAAGTATCTAAGAAAGTTTTAGAGGAATAAACATTTTTTTGGTTGGTTTGTTTGTTTTTTTCTAAATTATAATTATTATTATTTTTTAATAACCAAAATTTGTTTTACTGCCCTTCAGACTTAAGCATATCAACTTTCTGGGTAACAGAAGAGAAAAAACAGGGAACATGTTTTTCTGGATTTGGAAGTTAAAATTCAATTTTATTTTTCCTGTAACATTAATACACTTAACTGATGACTAAAATACGTTTTAGTTTCTCTAAAGAAAGTTCACTTAGTGCTGCAAGTCTATGGATTAGGACAGCTTTCCCAACAGCTGATTCAAAGCTGGTGTCTTTGATTACAAAAAAAAAAAGAATCTAGGACCAGCCAGAGGTTTGGTGTTAGTGGGTACAGAATAGGTTCCTTTTTCCAACATTCAGGAGACATCTGCTGTCATCTGCTGCCATCTCCCAGATGCCACTGCAATATATAGAGTTGTTGACTGCTCCTTAACTCAGGCCAGTATTCAAATTGCTCTGGTTCATCCTGGAGGCCAAACACAGTCTGAGGAGTTCTATGTTTACCCCCTGCAGACAGCATGCATGAGCTGGTAGTATTGTGACTGACATGCATAACTATGGGAAAACTATCATCTTTATTACACATTTTTATTCATGTGCCATAAAATTCTCATGCATAAGCCTGAAAAACACATTCAACATTACTCTCTACATTTCCAGAAATAATCACAATTTGGTCATTTGAAAAGTAGCAAGTTCCCACAAATCTTAAAGCAGACACTGTTCTATGAAGCAGAACCTTGTTAAAACCTTTTTTTAGCCAGCATTGGACTAATTTTTTTCTTCTGAAAGTTGAACAATACAAATCTAGGCCCTCTTCCTATAGACGCATGATAGATAAAAGAAATCTGTCATTCAATAAGAAAGCTGGCAAAACCCAGAACAAAACTACTTTTTTTTTCTTTTAAATACCACAAGTATTTACTAGTTGTGTTATGCATAGCACAGCACTGATCAGCTAGCAGTGCAAAAGTAAATGCTTCAGTATTCTAACAAAGCACTTCTAAAGGATACAGAAAAGGGGAGCTAACAATGCAGATGCCAACAAAAGAAATTTAAGCAGCTTTTTTTAGCTATTTAAAGTGCAGCATCACTATTTTCAGACCTAAAATAGGATTTCATGGGTGTGAAAAAGGTTTATTTCTTGAGTGAGGTCTTAGTCAGCTGGGCAGAATGGTTTCTTTATTCCTTCTCTGACAGGCACAAGGGAACAGTTTAAAGGCATGGTGTTACCTCGACTGCAATAATCTACATTACACCCTTTTGTTTTAAGGCCATGGCCTATTGCAGGGTAGAACGATGACAGGATAAGCCACTGCTGACATGCTGATAGATGTTCTTCCACATTGTTTGGGAGGAGGATTCACCAAGATCATTGTTTGACCAGGGATGAGATCTCCCAGACCAAACAATTTACACCCGAGATTTTGAAGCGTGGGAAGGAGTCTTACTCTAGGGATGAGTACACATAAAGGGTGATACATAGAAGGCATCAATGCACAGTCACTGGAGAAGGGCAGGAGCTAGCTTTGGTGTTTGGCTATCAGGATACTTATTCTCATGACTTGCTGCAGTTCTCTATCCTGTTAACTAAATTCAAGTCTGAAATTATAAAAAATAAACAGAGTTTAAGAGTGTGCAGCCAGCGCACTGTCCTTGCAGCTCAAAAAGAAATCTGGCCATTGGTATGATAAGCCATTGGAAAAAAATAGGCTTTTTAAAATCTGTCCATTTGACTGGTCCTTCACCCCCACGGCTCTCGTCTGCTTGAGTCTCACAGTCACTGACCCACTAGCTCGTTGATTCTTGCCTTTCAGCTCTGGCTGTTCCTTTCAAGCTATCTCTATATCCTTGTTCCCATAGATCATAGAAGGTTGCTCATAAGCCCTATCCTTATACCCATAACACATGATCTTGATTAAAAAAGGAAATAGCTTTTTGTGGGAAAGAAGAAGGTGGGAAAAATTTTAAACCAGCAGAGATCATGAGAAAAAAATTTAGAAGTATCCATATTCACTCAGCTGGAGGAGATCATATATACAAATAACGTATTCATATAGAACATAAGTAGTTTTAAAATGAAATGTTATTTTGGCAATTTTAACACAGCCTTCATAATTTCTAATGCATAGATCTCTGCAGTATGAGATGCCCTGTAAACAGAAAGATGAGCTGCAACTCGGGGAAAAACACAACTTTCCTCTCTCTTAGGTAAGATGTTTTCCAAACAAGCTCCAAACCCAACAGCTGGCTCCCATGAGAGCTGTGCTTTCAGTGTGATTTACGCTGTTGAAAACCGGCGAATAGCCCTGTAAATGGGTTCTGTGGTTTAGCAGGCTTATATTCCCAAATAATTCTGGCTGCAGCGATCTCAAAGAAATAATTTCACCATGAAGGGACTCAAGGCTTTGTAGTAGGGTACAGCCCATCTTGAATGCTGATATAACCCGAGTATGTCCTATACTTGAAGCTGGTAAATTTTGCTGGCATTGCTCTAGCTACACTAATGAGACACTAGCAGAGAATTCCCTTGTGTCAGGCTAATTTGCAGCTGGATCTCTTATAAAAGTAACATTATATACCATAAGGCAGATGTATGCCAAGACAAGGCAGGTTGCAGCAAAACTGAGCTCTTGGAGATTAGCTGATGTGGGGGGTGAAATATCTATTGAGGTGTTTTCCAAAAGCCTGGGAGATGAGGGTGAATGGTTACATGGGATTTGTTTTAGCAAAGCTGAAAAAATCCCATAGACTGGACGAAATCCCCTCCCCCTGCCTATTGCTGATGATATGTCTGTCTAAATGCAGGAGATGCGAAGGATGTAAAACTGAACAGCCCTGCAGCAAAACAAGAGTTTGACAGGAACCAAACCAAAATAACATAATTTCCTTGGAGATGAGAGGCTCTAATGGCAAGTTAGTTTGGAAAACTTAGTATTTTTAGAATCACTCAACAGAGCAGATGTAAATTAACATTTACTGAAAAAAAAATAATTATCTCATCAAAATTTAAGTGGCCACTTTCAAAAACAATATTTAGACCACCAGCTTCTAACTCGCCCTGCTCCCAAGTGTCTTACGTGTTAGAAACCACAGTTCTGGTTCAGCAGCTGGTTCCTATCCAACACGTATTAGTGCCACTCAGCTAATAGTACTGTCCCAAAGAGATTAATATTAAGTGGAGAAAAATAGCTAGAGGTACATAGCTTATCAAAACTGGTGACACTCCCCTGAGATCAACAATTGGTACATTCCTCCTTCCAGCCATGGGGTTACTTTCATCAGTAAAATACCTCTTGTAGCAAAATGGTTGTACAAGCTTGTTCTCTCGCCAGTTACTTCAAGGTAATGTAATTTAACCAAGCAGAAAATGGTGAAAGTCTACCTGCAGTACTTGAAACTGAGTTTAATCATTTTCAAATAATTCTGTTTGAATGAATCTGAACTCTCATCAAAGCGAGAAGGGGAGGAATAAATCGGTCAACAGATCAGAGTCACAAGGAGTAACTGTAAGTCTGCAGGCTGGCAGAAGCTCACATTTAAGCTTTTAAAATGTTCATGCCAGTCACTCGTGAAACAAGCAAAAGCAAAATCAGAAATTAAAATTATTTTGCATTTCATTACCTGAGCTAACATATTCACAACTTTTTGTAAAAGGAAGATGTTGTTAAAAAAAGTCTGAGGAAATGAGAAGCATTTTATGAGTTTTTCAAATGTCTGACATTTTGTGCTGTAAGAGGCAAATAAGATAAGAACGTTTACTCAATTTCTTCAAATGTATTGACTTTTTATAATTGCTTTAAGAAGCCTGCTAATTCCACTTCCCTAAATGGACACCAATTTATTGTTAATATTAACCAGAAAATATATTGAATTATTTAAGGAACATGATGCTCTTTTGATTCATCTTTTCTTTTTCTCAATGATGGGTGTTGGGCTACAATCTGAACAAGAAGATCTTTTTCAATGATTAATTTTTTTTAAAGTTTTTGAGATATATTCTACATGGAATGAATCTATGTATAAATCTGCTATCATAATTCTTGTACTTACCATGTAAAACTTTAAATGTGCAACTTTAAATAAACAAAACAAGATCATGGCCACATTACATTACAAATTGCAAAACCACCTCACAGATTTCCATATCATGACTACATTCTCTCTAAAGAATAAATTTGTTTAGAAATATTTGTTTGTCAAATATTTTAATCATTATTCACTTGCTGTGTGCTTCCATATGCAAGCACTGTTAAAGCAAGACCTATTATTTATCAAGTTGCCCCTAAATCTACAAGTGCACTCCTCCTTTTCTCATACACAGATGTCAAACCAAGCATTCTTTCATAGCTATGACAGTTTCAACTTTAATGACTTCTTCATAATGAAGTGGAACTGGAACATTCATGTATCTTTATGAAAAGATCAGAATTCTTTTGCAGCTTCCCACCCTCACTCCAAGGAGGCTGATTTTCTGGGAAGGAGAATCTCTTCCTATGGCCTTTGGATTGATAAATATGAAACTGTTTTCTTTGTTTGTTAGAGCATATATATCCCATGGAACTGTCAGAACAACATAGATATTTTAAAGACCAAACATTATGGCATGCCTGATCCTGATTGACACCACGCATTATCTCCAGCCTAAAAGCTCTCAGAAAAGGAACGTCAACTTAGTTTTAGGCTACATAAGACATCAACAATACCACTGATTCTGTCTTGCAAAGTGTTTGGTTACCAACTTTTTCATTGATTCAAAAGAAGTCAAGAACTTATCATTAAGTCAAGATTCTTAAACGTTGCCAGAAATTGCATGTGGTTTATAATTAACCAGGTCTCCGAGAGGGACCTTAAACCGTGCAGTAAAACTCCATGAAAGGAAATTTATCACTCATCAAGGATTAGTCTTCCCTCAAGACATATGAAGAGGGAACAGGTGCAATTAGGGAATAAGAATTACTGTGTTGCTTACCAAACAGCATTATTCTGGGGATTCTTGAATTGGACATTAGGGAGCAGCTGAACTTTACGTGCTCTTCTGCACCTCAAGAGAGCCTGTTAAAATTTCATTTTAGTTCAAAAATGGCCAAGAGGGGAAAAAATAAACTTGAGCTTCATGGGCTAGAAACCCTAGTGACTTTTAGTGGTTGTTTAATGATAAACTTCAACTTGGTAAAATTAACAAGTTTAAAAAAACCCAGTAATATCTGTGATCATTACAGGGCACACCTAATGGTATATTACTCATACCAAATGGAAATCTGAAGTTGCATAAAGCTCATTGTGATTCACGTCAGCTGTTACTCAATTATCATTATGACTCATGAGACACTGCAATGTAGAATTCTCACACGAAATAACGATTGCAGGGCTCAGACTAGTATGTCTTTGAGAAGATACTCTCCTTCTCCAAAGCAGGGTGCGTTAGGAACACCTGACTGACAAGGTTAATCCAGAGCTGCCTGCCAAGCTGCAAAGACTTATACTGACATATTTCTTCTTTTAAGCCTAAAGCAACATTTAAAATACAAAGATCCCATAGTGACACTGTCAAACCCAATGCATGTACAACATCTGAACCTAAGGAGATTGTAATTCAGCAGTGTCCAGGGAACACAATAAATGAGGAATCTAAATGAACTTCAAGCTGATATGTGCTGGGGTATCACTGACAGACACGTTCATTTATCACTCAGGATTCATTCATCCCTCATATAATTAGCACTCTCTTTGTAAGGTTCTATTACTCACCAAAGGCCTCTGATTAGAGTCAAATTGAATATTCCCAGCAAGTTTGACAATTTATTGGAAAATCACTCTGCTGAAACCAGCAGTAATGCACTTAAATGACTTTAGAAGGTATGGATACCTCCCAAATGATCTTGCTTTGATGCACTTTCATGGTAAAAGGCTGATGGCTGGACAGAATCATAGAATCATTTAGGTTTGAAAAGACCGTTGAGATCACCGAGCCCAACCGTTAACCCAGGACTGCCAAGTCCACCACTAAAACATGTCCCTACACCACCACATCTATGCATTTTTTCAACACTTCCAGGGATGCGAATCCACCACCTCCCTGGACAGCCTGTTCCAATGCTTGACCACACTTCCAGGGAAGAATTTTTTCCTCATATCCAATCCGAATCTCCCCTGGTGCCATTTCCTTTTGTCCTGTCACTTGTTATCTGGGAGAAGAGACTGACCCCCACCTGCCTACAAGCTCCTTTCAGATAGTTGGAGAGAGCAATAAGATCCCCCCTGAGTCTCCTCTTCTCCAGACTAAAAAACCCCAGTTACCTCAGCCACTCCTCATTAGACTTGTGCTCCAGACCCTTCACCAGCTCCATGGCCCATCTCTGGGCATGCTCCAGCACCTCCATGTCCCTCTTCCAGTGAGGAGTCCTAAACTGAACACAGGATTTGAGGTACAGTTTTCAAGGTGTGGCCTCACCAGTGCAGAGTACGGGGGACAATCGCCACCCTGGTCCTGCTGCCCACACTGTTTTGGGTACAAGCCAGGATATTATGAGTCTGGCCACCTGGGCACACTTCTGGCTCATGTTCAGCTGGCTGTTGACAAACACCCCCAGGTCCTTTTCCACCTGGCAGCTTTCCAGCCACTCTGCCCCAGGCCTGCAGTGTTGCGTGGGTTTATTGTGACCCATGTGCAGGACCCAGCACCGAGCCTTGTTGAACCAAGGATCTGTGAGTGTACCTCAGCATATCGGAACAGATGCTTCCAACTACAGAATCACAGCCCTCAAAAATCCCTGATTTCAGCTGCCACTTCTTCCTGCAGTCATCTATAGACTTACACAGAGGTCAGTTTTAGATCTCTTGGCCATTTAGATTTCTACTGATGAGCATGAACAGGACTGTCTTCATCCTAACAGAATATGAACCAGATGCCCAGATATCCTCAGGAACGTTAAACATGTGGTTTCTCTTCCAAAAGCTGTCCTTCTAGTAAGTGCACCCAGAACATATGTTGAGCTCTGTACAAAACTTTGTCAGACAAGCTGGCACTGATACCTTCCCCATTTCATTGGCTTCTCCTAAATTTATCCACTTATTTAGAAAAAGAATTGTAAGAAATAAGCACAATTCCTTCCCTAACAAGGGTTCAAATTCACACATCTTCCCTGCCAGAAGAGCACGCTAATTACCAAGCAACAGGCAATGCTGGAGCATGGTAGTGACATTTCTCCAGCAAGAAAGGCCTTACAGGGGCCAGAAGTATTTATACATTGATAAACCAGAGGTTTTGGCATCAAATACGCTTCAAAGAGATGCATTGCTCAGCTCTCAAATGCTGTGAAATCTACATTCTAGTCTCTGCTAGTGTTTGGTAACAAACAGTAACCAGCTAAGATTTATTTTCTTTTCCTCTACTACAGACCTAAGGTTTTATACTACACGAAGCCCAGACATGCAGGTCATGCATAAGAAGTCCAAGGTCAAATGAGGCGTTTATAGGTCAGGAGTTGCAGTACAGTCTGTGACATCAAAGGCGTTTCAAGTAACCCTATTTCTTCCACAGATTGTTTGAAACTGCTTCTCTTCACCACTCTCCTTATGTACATACGTTAACAACACAGTGCCCTCTGTGTAACTCCCCCTCCCAAGAGAGGCAGAGTTGTATCATGTTTTTCATCCCTCATTACTATCTGTTCTCATTAACTCCATCTTTATTGTACAGTTTATTTCTAAAACATAAACATCAAGAAGCTGATTACCTCAATTTGGAAGCAGAAAAAGCTGGCATTAGAACAGACCTGACCATAGCAGAATGGTTTCATCTTTCCCATTCTCCATCAGGGCAGTGCATCATTGTACAAAATTGAAGAACTCCTAAAGAAAGAACCAGCCTATAAGAAGCAATAGCAGTAGGCAGTGCTAAACTTCAAAGAGAGCTTATACACCCATTCAAATAACTTGGAAGTGCTACCTACAGCTTATTTCAGACAAGAGACACAAGTCAACTAAGTGGACATCCCAGCAAAAATGCAATAGCAGAGAACAGATCCAAGACAATTTCCTTGGTGTCATAAAATTCCACTTTATGCTCAAGACTATAATTTCTTTCTCCAAAGCAATATGTGAAGAGTGAATTTGGTTAACTGATCGCCTGCTTGAACCACCTCTGTAGTCCCATGAATCTGAGAATCCCATGAATCCCATTCAAACTTTAAAGAGCAATGGGAATATCATAAAAGTATATCATCTCCACTGTAATCATAGAATCATTTAGGTTGGAAAAGACATTTATCATCGAGTCCAATTGTTAACCTAACACTGCCAAGTCCACCACTAAACTATGTCCCTAAGTGGCACACCTAGATGACTTCTAAACACCTCCAGGGATGGTGACTCAACCACCTCCCTAGGCAGCCTGTTCTAATGCTTGACAACCCTTAATCATGACACAGGGAGATCCAAGAAGTGCTTCTCTCCCTGCTCAGTTAAATCTTCATGGTATTTAACTGGTGCACAGAATTCAAGTATTTTTGATATAATAGTGCCAAATTATTTTTGGCTCATCAAGTATCATACCTCTTGGCTGGAAAACTGCTTTGACAACTGACCTTCTGTTGGTTCTTGAATTTAAAGACTGATCTTATCTTCCATATCCATGAAGCAGATGGAGATGAAAATTTATTATTTCGAAAGGTAAAGATGGCAAAAAAAATAATACAATTTAGGAAGTAGAGGTACTTAATTTTTTTCTGTGTGTCATCTCGTTTCACCACTAAAAATTGTTGTTGTTATTATTATTACTATTACTACTGCTACTGCAAGTCCTCTGTACTGCTCAGGCTATCTGGAAAGCACTCATTCTCTGACACTTCCTTGAAGGCGCCTGTAACAAGGAGTCTTACACAACATAAACCAGCTAGGTTCTGCAAGGCCAGTTCTGGGCAGAGAATTTTATTTTGAACAAATGCTGTGTACTGCAAACACACACACAGATCCAGCCTAAACATGCCACCTGTGCAGTATGTCTCAAAACAGAAATCCAGCACCTAGAGAGCAGGCTAATGCTCTGGCAAAATAACCCCTCACTCAAAGCGCATCTTTGGAAGTACAAGTTCTTCCAGGGTTATGGTGTGCCCGACACCTCGCAGATAAACCCAGTCACTCTTCATTGCTGAAGGTCTCATTTGCACATAACCACCTGAAGGAGCGGTAAATGAACATACCTAAAAGCCACAAGGGAGCATGTTAAACGCACACACTTTGCTCTCAGTTACTTTGACAGCCCAGCTCCAGCATTAAGCATCAAAATTTCAGCTGTATATTGTGCTGTTCTTCATTTGAATATATAAAAGCCCAGTCACAACATCCTTAAGTGACTTTTACGTATATTCAAATTTATATTTATCTCTTGATTTTTGGAAGGGGAAGTTAGCTGAAAAATATTCACAGCTTGAATAAATATGTCATAGGGGTTAATTTCCTGGGAAAATCTGCCATGGGATTTTCAGTGCTGTTCCAAAACTTGCGTAAATGGCACAAGGAAAACCAAGTATTTGCCCGAGTACCAGCTGCTGCTTCCCTTCCCTGCTTCCCTCCTTGTTCTCACACAGAATCCCACTGGGGTCAAATTAGATGAGGGCTAGATGAGCAGATAATCTTAGATTTAACAGACTCACCTGAGACTCAGAAAACCTGTATTTGTAATCCAATATGTGTTATTAGCTTTTGCTGCAACTTCATCTATCACTATTTCAGTTTTTCTAGTTACGCTCTGCCTGTCTCATCTGATGAGTCTCTGCCATTCAGTTTGCCTTTGGTGGTGTCACAACAGACAGCCTGGTCCTGGTCCCCCAACAAAGGTCTGCTTGTGCTGCTGTGACCTTATCTGTTTTACAGTCAGTCATTTCTGCACAGAGTTCCTTCTGTGTCAGACAGAGAACTTGCCTGCCCTGCACTGTGAATGCCAGAGAGGGCTTTGGGGGAGAAGCAACGATGCTGTGACAGACCTACCTCCATCCTCACTGCAGAGTTATATAGTTAACATTCATAGTTTGCTGTAGTCGTCCACAGATGACTCAAAGCTAAGGCAGGATTAGTAAGCAGAACTGTACTTCCCAACTAGCAATTTGAGGATTTTGTAGGCTTTTGTAGAAATGACCTCGCCATGACTTTTTGAGGAATAGGATATTATAAAAATACCAGGAGAAAAATAATAATATAGGTTTGATTGGAGTGGAAAAAACGCCTCTGTATTGTATCATAACTTCCCAGGTCTCCTTTATTTCATTCACTGTCCTTAGAATTAAATGATACTCATTTAAAATTACTAGGTTCATGAAGCATAATGTAAAATTAAAGGGTATGTCAACTTAAAATATACAGTTCTCCACCAGAGCAATTAATTGCTGAAATTTGTCATTGTTTCATAAACTGAAAGTGAGTAAAATACATGTCTTCAATTGACAAAAAATTCACCAATATCCCTTAATTATTTTGCCAACTAAGTCATTAATATTTTCTTTACTTTTATAAAGACAAGGTTTTCACAGTATAGTATTAACTTGCTGATATCACCACCTCTACTTCCCAGGTTGATCCTTCCCTTTTTGTGCTGGATAAATAGCACTAAAATGCAGCAATTAAGAATAAAGGCCACCCTCAGGCTGTACATGAGTGGCTCCAGGTTTACCACAGCATGAATAAAAGCAGAATTGGGCTTTTCAAACCAGGTTCAGATTATTTCTTTTTCTGATTTTGCCTGTGATTGTCATGGGCCATAATGAACCAAGCTTTTCAATCCAATGGTAGGAAGGAATCATTACTTTATATTTTCTTCATACTTCTTCAAGATTTAGGATGGTTTCAGTAGCTCATTAGTTGCTGACCACTCCAGATATACATGGACTTAAAAATACACTTTAAAGAGAACACTCTGCCACTGCGAACATCCATGGGCTAAGAACATGCTTTGAGTTAATGCCCAAAAATTCGTCACTCTGAAGTCAATTACCACTGAGCACAGGTCATGTGCATTCAAGCAGTTATAACTCATTCACTGTGCTACTCGTGATCTTGTAATATTGACTTGGAGCTTTTTAACTCTTCTGCAGCCATTGTTAATGGAAATGAGATTTGACCCGGTAAAATTGGAGCTTCAGCTTGTGCTTTCAAAATTTAAACATCCATATATAATGCTACTGCCAAAAATCCAGCCAGAGATAATGTTTATAAGCTGTAGCCCACAGAGAAAATATGCCTGATGAGACAGACATGCTCAGAAACCTTTAAACAATGCAAATTTTCATTGTAAAAATACTCTAAGTCTGAAATAATGAACTTAAAATAGCTTGGTTTTACTAAACCCTAGAGCAATGTCTAAGAGAGCCTTGCTGAGGTCTCCAGCAAGTGAGGCTACTGGTACCACATACACTAAATCTCTGTCCATACTGTTTTACAAAGCAGAGAGAGCTTTTAAATGTACCTGTTGCGGGCACTTCAAAATGCACGCACCAATCCTCCAGGGCTGCCTGCAGAGACCTTACCTTTGCACCACTATCTGTCTGTAGCTGCAAGCACCACGAACACTCCTTTGGACTGACCAGCCCCCAAATTTTATGAAAGTTCCCACTCCGCCAGAATCTAGGGAGGAAAGAAAGACAAAATGGTTTCCATTGAACTTAGGAGAAATTAAAAGATTTAACTCTGAAACACTGTAATCTTTTAGTAATTTATTTAACCTGGGAACTGCAACAACCTAAAAATATCTGCACAGACACCGCACTGGAGTCGTAGCTCATCACCAACTCACTCACAGCACGACCACATGTCCAACTGCCTGAATCCTTGCAGACGTGCTTCTAGGAGCTCAAACCTCATGGAGAATCAATAGTTTTCAGGAGTCTAAGGTATTTTGTTCCCTATAATTCATACTATTTTTTTGGTCTTAATGTGAATTGCTTTAAATGAATACGCATCAGCTGAGGGAATTCCGTTCCTAGACTGCTTGAAGGGTCAGGACTCTTACTTCAAAATTAATTAGTGAACATTAATTACTCAATAACAGTTATGAAACATTTAGAAGGGGAAGGAATATCCAGAAATACTATTAGTAAATACATTCCTGAGGAAATTATTTAATTAGTGTTTAATTACTAGTAAAGAAATTTATTAGCTGCTGAAGTCTAATTACATAAAGCACCATTTTTGAACAGCTAGTGCTACTCATAATTTAAGTAACTACTTTTATCTATGTATTTATTTTCCTGTGTTAAGCGGGTCATTTCTCATTAAAAGTAGAACATAGCAAATGATATATACACCAGATTGATTGCTATTCTGGCTTGACCCCAGCTGCAAGCCTGGCATCTTAGATACCAAGACACAATTCTTAGCCCCTTGGAGTTTAAAAGCAGCTCTGTTATGTGATAGCAGAAAGTAGTTTCTGTCATCTGTGTAAACCAATACTGCCCCTCGATTGAAGAAACAGATACTAATTATCCAAGATGTCTTGGATATTCAATAGCTGCTACAATTAATTGCATCAATGATCAAATTTGAATCCAGGTCTCTTGGCACTGATTTCTGCCCCATTCAAAACTGGGATGACTTTGCCAATAGCACCAGGAATCCTTTTTCCCCCCTCTACACCCAGCTCTTGGTCATGGTAACACTCCTTTGATACAATGTTAAAATGAATAATAAAATAAATCATAGGACTATTTCTGTGAGTAGTTCCAAGAGTGAAAAAGTTATTCTTATTGTGCTTTGGTGTGTGCTTGCACTTTGTGGGGTGTGCTTGCACTTTGTGGGGTGTGCTTGCACTTTGTGGGGTGTTCTGATAAATCTTGCAACCTCATTTGTGTTCTGCTTAGGAATAGAAGATAGTAATTTCCACCAAGTCTTTATATTGGACAAATTATAGGGACACATGTCAAAATAGTTGCATTTAGTGCCAGATTATCCAAATCATTAGGGATAACAGTGGAATACAGTGGTCAATGAGGAATGAATATAATTCCTCAGTTTTCCAAAGGATATTGTGATATCACCTTAGGTCTCATTCTACCCTTCCATCTGTTTAAAGGTGTTACAGAGCAGCCTGGCTCCTACTAGGTTTAATTAAATTTCTTATCTTACAGATCTCTAGTTATGACTTTTTTTCAGAATTCATTGCAATTTCAAGTTGAAGCAGGAGAGGAAAAAAAAAAAAAAAAAGGATTTGCTCATGACCCAGATTGCTCAGTTAAAAAAAAAGTTATCCTGCTGGTTTTTAATTGAAACCATCTGTTATTCCATTTCTTTCCTGTAAAGAACAAAAAATTTAAACTCTGTTCTAGGTGTCATCTATATGTAGCATGAAATGTTAGTGCCCTAAGTTTGGGGTGGAAAGGTGTTAGGAGACATTGCAGCTGATGTACCACATATCAGCATTGTTCTTATAGACAAGGGAAAACCTACACAAACCTTGTTAAAACTCTAGAAAATGATTTAACTTCCCCCCCTCCTCCCCCCTCCTTTGCTGAAAATATTTGTATGGTTTTCATTTCTCTTTTCATCCCTCCTTTAGTCAGGCAAACCCAAAATACTGTTAACCTCCCTTTCTTCGGGTGTTTGGAAACAATCCAGTTCATTTTAATTTTTTTTGATATATTTCTAAGGATGAAAATTCTACAACTTCTCTGGGCATCCTTAGGCCTGAACCACCCTCATCATGATTTTTTTCCCCTCACATCCAACCAGAATTTGCCTTTCTGCAACTTGTGTCTAGCTCCTCTCAAATTCTTGTAATTTGAGAATAGTCTGATTTAACTTCCTAACAGGTAGTTATAGAAAAGGTGGGGGCAGAAGATACTCCCCCCTTTGGCCTTCTCTCTAGGCTGAACAAACATCTCTCCTAGAACATTCAGGCCCTTAACGGTCTTGGTGATTCTCCTCTGAAGTCCCTCCAGTTAGTCAACATCTTTTCTGTACTGGGAAGACCCAAACTGGACATAACACTCCAGATGTGGTCTCACAAGCACTGAATAGAGGGGATCAATCATTCGCCTCCACCTGCTGGCTGAACTCTTGCTAGCACAAATCAATATGCATTTAAAATTTCATAGCTGAAAGTAAGACATGGCATACTTTATGCTAATCCCATTGAAAATAAATTAAAAAATTACCTAGGACTGAAAACATCACACGAACATCTTGACTGCATATGAAATTAGGCCACAAAGAGGTGTAAAACCAAGAGAAGCTAAAATTTTATTCCCTTTCAGATCAGGAAATATCAACACAAGTAAATTCCATTGCAGACTGGAAGGATGCAATCATCTGTGTTGGTTTACAGTTAGTACCTCATTGCTATTTCTGAAATTATATTATTGTTCATTTCCTTTTTTATCTCTGTTTCCCTTGGAGATGGTCTTGCACTAACATTGGGGCCACTGAAGAGTAACGGGGTGAGGGATCATCCTGTAGATCAAGTGAATGAAATTATTAATAAGGAAAAAATGGTTCCTGTATCTATCAATAGGAAATTTTCAAAAAATAACCTCAAGTTTAATTTTGCTTGCATTGGAGAATCGTATTGTTACAGATTTTCTATTACGTGATATCTATGATCACTTAGCATTCCTAATCTTAAGATTTTTTCATTTCTGGTCTCATCAGCAGGGTACTACTGAATTAAAAAAAATATACACTGTATATAAGAAATTATCATGCAAACATACTCACTTTCAAAAGCCTTTTACAGAAATGGCTACCCTAGGCCAGCACAGAGGCAGCACAGGTCTGACAGGGTATGTTTTCTGGGGTCCTGCATCACAATAATTAAACAAAAAAAATACTACATTGGGTTTTCTTCCTAAGTTATTTTGCCAGACTTCATGTCTGGGGTATTATAAATCTGAAGTATTTTAAAACATGAAGTTTCCTGCAACCAGCCAAGGCATGCTCTGAAGTAAGACACTGTTCCTATTGACATATCACTGACAACAGACAGCTGTTAGGATTTTTTTGCCCAAAAATGTTTGATGTCTTTATAATGGTACCTGTTTTTTCTACTGACAATGACAATAGAAGTCAGCTACAGTATTTCTTCTTCTTTCCTGAGTCTCTTTGAAATGCTGAGTAGAACAAATATTTCTTTGTCAGAAAGCAGAATCACTGAAAATAGTAAGGCAGAAGAAGCCACAAAACGGAATATTCATAAGGTGTTTGCATTTGACATGATGTAAATTGCTGCTGGTATTACTGCTTTTAAACACCAAAGTATTTTGGATCAGCCTGTCAATTCATTCCTAATTCCACATTAAAATAATTACACATATTACATGGTAATGTTCAAATGATTTTCTTTTTTTCTTTGCATGGAAAGGAAAAGAATTAATGACATATGGTATCCATCATATCCTGCCCTTCTTAGGAAGTTCAATACACAACTTTAATGCATGTACCCTAATGAAAACCTCTTGAGAATGTTCTCTTTAGGTAGAGTCAGCTTCATCTAGCTTTAAATGCTTAAGTGAGGCAACTAAGTGTGAAACCTAGATGCCTGAAGCAAGCTGTATAGTCCATGATGAGAGATGCATACCCCTAGACTGTGATTGAACTAATTTTAAATACCACCTTATTTAAAATGTGTCTAAAGTCATATAGATGAATCTGAATCATAAAGCTCTGTATGTATAACAAAGGCCAGGAAAGGATTCAGGGCTAGAAGCAAAAGAGGACAATTGTTGACCATACTTCCTATCTTACAGCCCTGGCAAAATCTCAGGATAAAACATTCCTGCTGTCTCCCAGTTGTTTCAGATTCAGTTTTAGATGAATGTTTTTTCATTAATGTGGCTGAAGAGTTTTACCCACCCTGACTAGATAGCACAGGATGTTGGTGAAATAATTTTAGAACTCAGTAGACAGAAAAGCATTAGTAGGAACACCAAAAATATTACAGCAAAAACAAAACAATGAGATGTACTTCAGACCTGGTGTTTCCAAACACAGATTTATAGTTTCATCTAAGGCCTAACTTCCTTCTGAATGCCAGTTATATTATTTGCAGACCAGCTCCGAGAAAAACAGAAATATCATATTTCAAAGAAAACTATAGCACAGGGAGATTAAGGTCAAGGTCTTCAAAAAAGTTAGATAATTTTGGTCCTTTTTTTCTAGATTCAGTTTATTGGATTCAGCTTTCACAATGGAGGCCCCTAAAAAAATTAGATCTTAAAAATGTGCCCTAAGTTGCTTTCCATGGTGATAGAGGAAATCTTTCACAACCCCTAACATGGAACCCAAATTTCCTTACTGCTTACCCGCCAAGTAATAGTCAAAACATTATAAAAAAGAGAGCAACTGATGCTGTTGTATTTACCTATTTAGCTCAACATAGGTATTGGCATTCTTTATTTGGAAGGATGTTTCTGAAGAACTAAAACATTCTGGCTTTTAAGCAGTCATTCCCCTCCTTTACTCACCTGTCAAAGGGCAATGTCTACTAACTTTGTCATATTCCCGGTTTGTTAAGATCAGCTGCACAACATACTTCCCTCTCATCTGCTCTTCTACTCAGCCTTTGAGGGCTACCCTGGCATTTCTTTGGTGTTAAGAGTGTGATCTGTGTTAAGGCTTGTTGATAACTTTGGCCACCTGTTCAAGTCAAAAGTCCCACAGTCCTGCAGTATTTCCATACTCACCAGCAACAAAGTGAGCCAAAAGGAAAACACAGACTTAAAAGCAAGTGAATTGGACAAGAGTTAATTTTGTTTTCATTTCCTTTTATCCTTTAAAAATTTGTGCTGCACTTTATCTCCATTTCTCTGGAAGCTACTCTCAGAAAATATGTATCAGAAACCAGACTCTGAGCCCAGTCATGCCACTAAGATGTATATACCAAGACCACTATGCATTTGCCTTAATGTGAGGAAGAGCTGAACTGAAGACCAAAGCATAATCACAGAACAAACATCTACTTTTTTCTGCTGGGGCCCCCCAAAATCCCCTTCCTCTAGTTCTCCAGACACCAGCCCGTGAAGCTCGGTTGAGCTCCTAAGCCAGTTCTGTGGCAGTCATTAACAGCAAAAGCAATAATAACTTGTCAAGAAGGACTTCCTGCCTTAATTCCTTGGGGCTTTTAGATGGGAGAGGAATGGGAAAAAGGGCAAATAAGCTCTTAAAACTCCCCTAGCCAGGCTAAGGACATATTTGCAGAAGTGTTTAGGTATCTGGAAATGGACACAAGCACCTAGTAGGATTCTCATAAACAGTCATGGACCATGCTCCCTGTAAAATCAACTGGACTAGCGAAGACAAAACAAAAATCCTTCCAGGGACTGATTCATACTATAAAACACCTAAATGATGAGGATTTTGGCCTGTGTGGATGATATCTTTAGTAGGACAAACTGCTTTTAGCTACGCTGCTGGAAATCTGGGGTCACTCTGCTGTGGTCACGTGCAGTGACGGCTTTTCTGAAAGATCTTTTCCCTACAGGTAGTGCCATCAAAATGTGGCTGGAGGCATCAGTATGTATTTCAGTTCTCCGGTCCTTTTTATCTGCCTGGATTTGCATGATCAAGTGTAGCATTTAAACTGGAGGGGCTGCTTCATCAACATAGGGAAAAGGAGCAAGCACCACAACCAAGTCCTTTAAAGGCCCATTGCCTCAGAGCATGATTTACTATTTGAAACAAAGAGACATGAATAACAAAATAAAACTTCACTGACAAACTGCTGGCTGCAATTCCCAGAAACACATCTTCCCTCTGGATCGACCCTTTTTCTTTTCATTTTATAACTCCCAAGACACAAGATATGAAGAAACTCTTTAAATCTTTCCTGGTACTTTACTCAGGATATGACTGTACTGCAGTCTGCAGCGTTGTGTGAATACACTTGAGGTTGCTTCAAATGAGCTAGGTTAGATCCTGAGAGTCAGTTGCCTTGCAGTAGCACAACGCTCAGTATGAGCTAATTCTCTCCACTTCTGGAGGTTACAGAGGGATTAATGCTAAGCAAACACACACAGACACCCCCCTCTGGTGGGGGAATGATGAGAAGGAAGAGAAGTGGTGCCTTTCATCCACATTGTCAAACAGAAATAACAACGAAGGGCAGTCAAAGAAAGGTTTTGAAAATGACAGGTTTCTGTCAGAAAATTATAATTAGACCTACATCACAAGAGTCCTTAGGAAGGCAACAAATTGACTGGCATTTTCAATGACAGCAAAGAAATCAGAACAATTAAAGGTTTTGTTTGGTCTGTATTATGTCTATTTTTCTTCTATTTTATATTTCTGTTTGAATAAGATTGCATCAGCGCTTACAAATCAACTGCTCCTTACGCTACGTTGCTTTGTTTGTAAAGAATTACTTCACAGGAAGTTTAAAGCCCTTCTAGTTGCATTGCAAGCAGGGATCTGTGCAATGTACCACAGGGGGGCTGAATGCTGCAGTCAGCCTCTTCCTTCTGTCTCACCTTAGATACCAGCTTGATTATTCTGCTTTGTGCTCTCCTTTATCGGATATGACCCACAAACACTTAAATGAAAATTTACTGCATTTATACAGCTCTGTTTTACTAGCACCGTAACTATAAATAGTATCTCAGTAGAAGTTGCTATAGCCCTGATACTTCCCAGTAGGGGTTTCACTCAGATATTATATGGTGGGATGGAGGTTCCAATGGGCATTTGAATGTACACTGAAGCCTTCTAAATAAAACAATGAAAAAATAAAATAAAATTCATATCCAACCTCAGCTCTTCCATAGTTATTAAAAGGCAAGATACCTTCTCTTTAACCCAATACACATTATTCTGTCAGACTAGCTGCTTTTTAAAAAATAAAGAAGTATTTGAAATACTTTAGGGGTCATTTTCACTTCTCTGCATTACAATATGACAATGACAATACATCTCAGATCATACTGTCAGCTCTTCATTAAAATAATCTTTCCTTGTATATGATGAAACTTTTTCTTCTTGTAGCCATATGAGCATTGATATGAATGATCTTTTCATTGTAAACCATAGCTGGCATCAAGAATTTATAAACACAGAACAATAACAGCCCCTGCCTCAGCTCGTTTGGTAAGAACTGAATTTTCACTGATTTGAAGAGATGCAAACAAACACAAAAATTAGTGAGATGCTGCTCCCAGGATCACTTTTAAGTGTTACCATGCTATCTTGATTAGTACTGAAACTTGGACCTCATTGTGAACACAATCTATAGTCATTATACAGAAGAATATGTACTTCAAAATAAAGGACAAAATCTCGACCACATACTCATGAGATCAATCACATGAGAATTCTTACTGGGGAAATGAGACTTCTACCTTGCAAGACTAAAGGTATCAGGACCTTTGCAGGAACTATGAGTGCAAACTGCTAATGCATGTCTGACAGAAGGAAAGACAACGGTAAAATAGGAATATGAGCACAAATGTGACTGAGCAGCTTTAGTTCATCTGATAATATATTTTTGTAATTCAGAAAATTACATAATCATGAATACTGCCATAATTAAGGTATCTAGAAATAGGAAAGGGAATTAAAGCCATCTGCAGCTGAGACTAGCAAAGTCTGGAACACCTGTATTTCATTTCTGCATTTTTTTAATACTCTATTGTCATTATTTCAGTTGACCCAAAGAGGATTAGGCTACTTGCCAGCTACATTGCATTACATTCTTTGCTAACAATAATCTAGGGATATTACCAAAGTCCAAAGGGAGACATAGGACTGACATGCTGTTAAAAGGTCAATACTTGCCTCTGGAATCTGAAAGTAAAAAGTCCTATAGGTGTTCAGAATATGTACAATATCCTACCAAAGATGTTAACTGCTTGACTTTTAAAAGACATAGAAAAGCTTCAGCTGTCAGACATTTCTATCATAAAGAAGAGTGGGTCAGCACAAACATACTGACCTGCGGTACTGAATTTTCTATCATAACTTGTCTCTAATACACTGTAAAAATAAAATGAGAAATAAACACCCAGAGCAGATTGAAATTTTACAGTTCATTCTGCATATGCATATAGAGAAACACTGTCAGTGAAAAAAATCAAAGTTAAAAGTAGTTTCAGGATTTGTGCTGGTTCCAGAGTCCCCAAGCCAATTTTTGACAAGCACGTAATTTATATTATATACACTTTTTTCTCTCCTCTATGACTGCCTGAGATACTCATACTAACAACAGAATGTTGTCTGGATAATTATACAAAAGGATGTGTAAAACCGAATGAACACAAGGTCAAATGGAAAAAGGAAACATACTGAAAGGTACAGAGGAACTATGTTTTTTTCTCTAGTATCACCTATACATTGGATTGTTGAAACTTGAAGTGGAAAGACTGTCTCTTGTGTTTCAAATGGTGGACATGGATTCTGCCAACTAAACTCAGTTCTCTTGACTTCCTGTTTAACCTGAAGTTACTTCACTTCGGTTATCTGGACAATACAGGCATTGTTCCCTTCCATTCTGGTTCATCTACTTAAATTGTAAACTCTTCAAGGCAGAGATCTTTCCACATTATAAATGTATACAGAAGTTGATGCAGAGAGTCCTCTAGTTGCTGGTCTGAAAATATAACACTATCAGTTAAAACCTCCCCATTCTGTCCTTTATTTCCTCCAGCTGAAATCACCGAAGCTTGGCTAACTCCCCTTTTCCAGCCTACTGATTTGTGCCTGAGGGTTGGATCCTCCCTTACCAAACTGAAGCTATGCAAGAGAGCCCCATTCCTTTTGCACGTGTGTTCCCAGGGTTAACTCTCACCATTGAGTATATAGTCGCTTAGATTCACAGAGCAGGGCTAGAAGTGACCTGTGGAAAACACCTGGGTCCACATGCCCTGCTCTAAGCAGGACCAAGCTCAAAGCCAGATCAGGCTGCTCTGGGTTTCATCACCTTTTGAATTTCCCAATTGAATCTATGATCATTGTTTGTGTGTTGATTTTTAATTTTTTTTGGTAGTGGTCATTTTGGGGTAGTTTTTGTGGTTTGTTTCTTTATACTTTTTGGGAGGGGTTCTTAAATCTTAGCCCTCAGTCAGCTTTGGCTTTTTACCAAATTTTCGGAGGTGATTTTAAAGCCAACTGAAATCTGACTGTAAGTCGACAGCTGACTGTATTTTACTCCCTCTCAGTATTTTTTCCTTTTGTTGTGTAAAGTTAGTAAAAATTTCATATAAGAAACGGTTTCCACATCCAGGAAGAATGACCTCAAGCCTTGTTTCTCATTTTTCATGCTTTTTAAATTAATCATGTTAATTTGTAAAAAGTCAATTGATATAAAGGTAATGGGGTTTTGAGAAAGCTGTTAACAGTAATTTGCTTAATTAACAAATCATGTATAAAATCATGCTCGCTATAAACACTGCTGTGGAGCAAATGCAATCCATTAAGATTCATACGAAGGCATCATGTTCTGCTCTGTCAAAAAGGTTTATCTGCTGATGAGCAGGTTTTGAATCCTGAAAGCTGGAAAAAATGCATAGTTTCCTCTTGTACATCTATTAAACTCTCTCGTACTGTTGGCTACTTGGGTCCTAACCTGTCAACTGCTCCGATCTGCACTGAAGTCTTGTATTGGGATGTAATGGGGATGTGTTGTTTCCCATGAGGTACTTAACAGGATACCTTTTGGAAGTTAGTGGGGAATGCTCCGCTTGTGACAACGGGCTAGAAGCTGTTAGGAACAGTGATAAAATCAAGCAGTACAATGTTATGAGGATATGTTGAAATGGAAGACAAGGAAGAAGAGAAAAGTATAGCACACCATGACCAGCTTCTCCAGTCACAGAAGAAAAGAGAGAACATCTTCAAATCATTACAGCAGATGCAAAGTAGATATTTTATTGTAGAGAAACATCTGTGCACTGATAATCCAGTTTATGAAATCCACCAGTTTTAACTTGTCTTATTAGGGCCCTTCTCACTCTGCTAGGTCAGCATGACAGAGCTGCCTGCAAGTCAGTGAGTTACCAGCCAGGGCAAGGGCTGGTGAGCAGCCAGGAACACATTAAAGATTGTTCCATTCACCAGACTCAATCTACTTCTTTAGACTGATATTGCTTTAACGAAGAGAATGAAGCTTCTCTGATTTATTCCATGAAAGAAATTACTTTTTCTTTCTGCTTCTTTTGCACTTGATTTAGTATAGCAGTTTGCTGTTGTCTTTTATAACACCAGCTGATCACTAGTTTGCAATGACCACTATAGTAGTCAACACGTTTCAGGTCTTGCTTTGCCAAATTCAGACCCAGACTTGCAAGGTTTCCATCCTTGAGGTGTCAGAGACTTCATTATTCAGTTATGATCAAAGGCAATAGACAGGATCATCTTTCACAGTGATATGAAAACTATGATATCTTTAGAGATGAATAAAGATGAATTAAATCACATTTTCTGGAGGACACTTTATAACAAAGACAAAGGCCAGGAAAATTGTATATTGATGCAAAATTAGGCAGTTCCCACAAAATAGTCCCTACCTAACTAAGACTTCTTTAAGACGTCTGAAAATATATAATAAATTATTTATAATAAATGGCTTATATGTTCATGGCAGCTGTGATGGTAAATATAAAAATTGACATTTACATTTTTTTAAAAAAATCAGTCTCAAGTCTTTTGGGATTGTTGTCACATCATAACAAACACTCCACAGCAACCTCATTCAATCTATTTACACTTAGTTTCCACAGGCAGTGGTTTCTAATCATTTATATAAGCTGCAAAAGGCACTTATGCTAGTTGGGATCTTTTCACACACACACACACAAAACCAAAACTTAAACAAATTCCCCTGGTCCACAAGGAGGGTGTGCAAAGTGGTCTATATTACATGAACTTGCTTTTAGATACTAATACCTGTGTCCTTTTTCTTGTTCATTTACAATTATCAGACAGAGCAGGGAACCATGGGGAGGGCTTTTTCCAAACCAGCTTTGAGAAACAAAAAATTTTCTGACACTAACTAGACCATTTATTACAACCTATATAGCAAGCATTGAAGGTCATGGGTGTATTCCAACAAAAGTTTGGTGAGGGCCACACAGTTCACCAGCTTGGACACTCCTGAAAGCTGTTAATGCTTCTAAATTTTAAATCTAATATGGACTAAGGGTGTTTAAAGAGAATCCTGACTCCGCTTGAGGTGAGTGTGTCAGAAACTGCCCTTTTCTCAATTCAAAGTCTTTCTACATATGCTATATCAGTCACCATTAGCCTGTTTTCTGTGCCAGTCCCTCTGGTACAACATACTTGAAGCCAAGAGAGGATGAAGGCAGGGTTCTTGAAATCTGGGACCCTTGCCTAGAAAAGCCATGGATGCAGCTGAGCCAAAGTCATAATGTTGGATAAGGATTCACTACACATCTGGTTTCTGCCTGCCAGCCATCTGTCAAGTGAATTGGGTGTTGGCTGGAAAACCCCAGTTATCAAGAGAAAAACAAAGAGCTGTGAATTGGGAAAAGACAAGTGAGAAGTGAACAGGCAATAAAAAGGAAAAAGGTGAATGATGGAAAGTTTATGAAGAGCACACTGACATTTTACCAGACCTTTTGTACTTGACTCTTATTCTTAAAAAGCCAATTGGGTGCAAAATTCTGCTTTTAGGGAACAGATAGGCTTGAAAAAAAAAGAAAAAAACCCCAAAACACCATGGGAGATGCTGCTCAGAGAAACAGTAGTGACCATAATAAGACTAGGAACACTTAACAATACAAATTAACCCTTCAGATATTCTGCTATATGGTGTATAGCATTAGCTTACAAAAGTTTTATAGGACAAAAAATCTAGCCAAATGTAAAAAAAAAATAAAAATATGTATGCGTTTGCCTCTGCGTGTATATGTATACATACATATCACTCTGCAGTTTCACTGAAACTGTTCTGAGCTGCACAAGCCAAGGAGCTGGCTGCCTATGATGAAAATATAATAAAAATGTAGCCATATTCCAGAGGAAAATGAGTATCAATATACAGTTTCTGTATGATACTAGTATCATTGATTTTTTTACAATAGTCTGTGAATGATTGAGCTATAGTTAATAGCATGGGAAGTTGTAATACTCCCTCTTGTAAGTACTGCTTATTTGTTACCACACTGCTATGAAGCGAAAGGAATCTTTGGTTGCTGGCTGCTGTGAAGCTCAATCATAGAGCTCTATGTGCCATGTCACGGTAGTTGTTTGGCAAATGATTAGAGTGAGTGCGTGTGAAAACAATGCAACTCTGCCTAAAGTTCAGAAAAAATGCTGAAGAAATCCTGCGACTTTTCGCTATTCACAGAATGCTACTCATACAATCTATGGCCAGAAGAAACCACTGTGGTCATATAAGCTGATTTTCCTGAAAACCCAGTTGCAATACTACCCCAAAATTAATTATTTGAATTAAATTCCGCCATGAAAACTAAGATATCTGATCGTGATTTTTAGAAATTGCTACTGATGAAGATCAGCCATTGTCCCCATGTTAATAATTTTCATTACTTAGAAGATTCTCTTAAATTTTTCTACCTTTAATTTTGAGTCAAAAGATCTTGTATATATGATAAATGGAAAATGTCATTAATATATATATACACACACCATGGATACACAGATATGTCTGACCGCTCCTAATATTAATCCATATACTCCTTCACTGCTTTTTTTATACATCGAAGTCTTTCACTATTTCTTAAATACTAATTAAACAGAAAATACTGCTAGTCTATTTCCACTGTGGTGAACATCAGGAAATTTCTCTTTAACAAATGTTTAATAAAAAAAAAACCAATAATTTATAATTTGACTAAAAATTCAGACTTATTGTAGATTCCCGATTGATAGTGGTGAGTTGCATAATATGGTGGTTTACTTTGGCTTGGTTGAAATCGGTTTCATATCTTTTATGATTTGAGTTGTATCATGTACAAAAAAGTCCATGTCAACATTTTGATAATAGTTTATGGGATTAAGAACAAGTGTATGGTAAGAATTCATACATAGATTCTTTTGAGATATTATCTCCATTCTTCTTTTACTGTGCTAATCACAGTATAGCTTAAACTTGAAGTGGTCTCAAGATGTCAGGAAAATGTAAGTGCTCCTATTTAATTTGTTAATACTACTCAGACATTGATCTTGTGTCCCTTTCTAAGCCAGTATGTTCAGTGATGTCAGGGTGAGGTGTGTGAAAGACTTTTCAAAGAATAGCGTAGATTATACACAAAATAAATAGGTCTGAGGCTAGAATGGCAAAAAAAGGTGAAGTAATTACTTTCATTTCTCCTTTTTTTCTTTCATTTCTCAGACACATTTATTCCCTGGAGTAAAAAAAAAAAAAAATAATTAAAAAAATTAACATGTATGAATAGCTCATCTTTTCAAACTTACACTACGTGTTTGATTTTTTTAAATTTCCTCTCAAGATCCTTTGTTATCTTAGACCATATTTCTTGGAATTTGCCCCAATGACTTCTAACCATTTTGGGAATGTAACAACGGACCAAAATGTGAAACTCTGTCATACTTCAATCTCACTTTCTGTTCGACAAAACAAAGAAGTCATCTATGCTAGACCACTTCCCATGGTCTTTTGTCTTATAACCCAGGAAGCTCTGCTGCCTTTTTACTGGAGCCTTGGGGTCCACCAGTGCCTTGGCTCCACTCGTTCATTCTTCACTCTCCCAAGCATGCAGGGGGCACTGATCAACCTGCAGCTGCTCACTCGTTTTCCTGGGTGTTACTCACCCATGGTATACGAGGTGGACAGGCATACAGTAAAATTATAACATGGTCCTCATTTGCTCAGGATCTGTATGTCTGTTATACAAACCTCATGCCCCTAGTAGGCTTTCACATATATTCTTTGTGGATCCTTTATTAAGGCATATTTAGTGCTTGATTAATTTGTTAACAAGACAGAGTTATCTTATGACTCCATATTAATGTGCCCTAAGTAGGCTAAACATTAATAAACTTGAATGTGACAGTAAAATTTTAAGAGGCACAGTACCAGCTGAATTCCCCCTCCTTCAGATCAGATGCTGCATAATGACTAAACATTACTCTGCTAGTTTTATGTAAATGAAGGAGATGGGAAGCTAAACCTTAAGCAATTTAATATTTTCTTGATTGTATTTAATTTAGTATTAACTAACCCTGATTAAACAAGACCTTACAAGTACATCAACAGCCTGCAATTAACATGCTGTTGGTAAACACTTGGAATCAGAATTTTTTGTCTCTCATACCACAAGAAACATTTATTAGTATATCTTAGCCTGCAACATCTAGTAGTTAAAATCATGAAACCTGCTGCATCATAAGCACTTCTGATGCGTCCTCAGATATGTATTGTGAAGAAGAAAAAACAGGTAGTATTTCTAAAAAAAAATTTTAAGTGAAGATGTTAAAGTGTAGATAGGTAACTGCAGAGTCCTCAATAAACCACACCACTAAGCAGAACTGTGGCAAAGCCAAGATGGTTCACAATTAACTTTCCAGAAGCAGCTTCAGAATGAAGGGCCAAATCACAGAAACCAAAAGACAAAAAGAAAAGATGGTCTCACAAGGCGCATGCAAACTGGCTTTGTCCTGCTTGCAAAAAAACCTGCCTTGCTACTCCTGGAGAATGGAAGGGGATAAGATTGCAGGAATGGCCGTTCAGTACTGGTGAAGCAGGGCTCTTCAACCCCCTCCCAGCAAAGTCAAAGCCCATTCCCAAACAAGGCTGTGCCCAAGTGGATGCTGCTAAACCGGTGCCAGTGAACACTAGCGATTTTCTAACAGCAGCTGCCAGCAGTGATACTTTGAATCCCAAAGTGCTTCACATCCACTCTTCCATTCGTCCTCCTCGAGTGTTGTGGGTCTGCTCACTCATCCTTTCCCACTGTCTTTCTGCCAGCTGAACAAATTACTGACCCCACCTCCCTCCAGCTGTGCAGCACAGCTTTTCACTCTCCTTACCTCTGCCTGCTGAACCACTCACATGAATTCTCCTAACTTGTTTCCGACAAAAATAACCGAGGTTAACAAGGACTTGCTGCTTAAAATGCTGCGGAAGTTTTACATCATTTTTGGGTTAAATGGGTGAAGAAACAATTCTTACAAGCAGCTGAGCTTGCCAGTCACTGAAGACTTTTCGCTTGGGTAGAAGTCTTAAGTAAGTTTTATTAACACCAAACAAAATACTAGCAAACTTCCCAGGTATGAAAAAATGGGTAGAAAGCAAGATGTTCTAAGTTTTAGCAGGAGAGCCAAAAGCAACAAGTCCTGACAATATATCTATTTTCCTTTTTAAGCAACTGACTGCTTCCTTCAGAAGCACTCTGCCTTTCTAAGGACTGAAAAAGTCTGAATTACCAGGAATGATGACACATTTCCCCCACTCGGACTCCTGTTCTCTGAAAAACTGGGTTTATATCCAGAAGCACTGAAATCATGAGCACAGTTAGGAATGGAATAAAGACCCAAAGAGTGACATTTAATTTCACTTACTGGTGTCTTTCCCTTCCCTCTTGGTAGTCACTGGTAATTCTTACATAACATCTTAATTTCTTAATTTTTTTGTGTTTTTCTGAAGTTAAAATGATGGTAATATGGTCCAGTCTTTAAAAGATCGACTATAAATCAGAATAATAAAGATCACTTAGTAAAACTGAAGGAGGTTCATCTGATATCTACTTTGGTACTACAGCTAGTCAGAAAATTACTCCTAGGATTTTTTTTTCGATAGGAATTTTGTTTCAGATGGGAATTAATTTATAATTGCTTTTGGTCTTGAGTTTACTTTTTAGTTCTCTTTTTAATTTTAAGTAGAAAAATAGCAATTTCTTTATAAGAAATAATTTCCAATAAAAAAATCCTCACTGTTCTGAAAAAATAACCTTGAATTTTACTTAAGGGTAATTTTTGGTTTTCTAATAACTACTTCTACAGAAAGACAGAATTTTTTTGGGTTTTAATAAAACATTTTTTAAAAAAATATTTTTACCAGAATGAAATCTTTTTTCCTCCTTCCTATTATTTTTTCTCCAAGTGTTCCCTAAGGGAGCTGTCCCTTGGTATGGACAGTGTGAAGGTTAAATAAGGGCTGCATTGCAGTGTATTTAGCTGCTTGGAAGCATTCAGTCTCAACTTTAAAGATATTTTATCAGGTTCTTTGCTTTTCATTCCTTTTGAACCTACAGCCTGTGACTATATAAACCATCACACCAATTGCATAAAGTTATGTAGTGGAAAGACCTAAAATGAGTTCCACTCAAAATTTTAAAAGCTCTTATTGCCTCTGCATATACTACTTAGCCTTGAGAAAAAAAAAAAAAAAAGTATCAATATAAAAGTACCATGAAAGGCACAAAGCATTTCTGCTTTCTTTGTCTTGAAACACTGAGTTTCCAGACCAGATTCTTACTGTTTTTCCAACACAATAAATCTGGAGTAACTTAATTTGAAATATTGGGATTACTCTGGTGTAAAACCTAAGTCTATGAAAGAGGAATCACTGTTCCTAACATCTTACTGTAGACTGAATTTTCATCATGAATCTATCAGGTAAAACAGTGATGAGTCTTTATATTTTTTGTTTTAGTATTCCGTATGAAAAAAAAAATAAATCAAAAGCTTGCATAGTTTCTACTTCAGCTGAAATATTATCTTCAGTCCTTAAAAGAAGGGTTTTTCAGTCATTTACTCCAATTCTGGAGTACAGTAAATAACATAATTGAAATCACTATGTCATGAAATCAATAAAATCACTCAGGATTTATGTTTGTCTAGCTGGGCTCATTATGTGGTCTAACCATATGTCTTTATACACAGAGCACCTAGAACAGCAACGCAGCAGCACAGCACTACAACCAGTCAGACTTCCAAAGCTGCCTTATTACAGAACATGAATTCTATACTTAGTAATATTTAAAAGAGAATATTTTACAGTTGCAGTGCCTTAATCTACAGAATTACATTAATTACATCACTTATGGAAGAGAAGTGGTTAATTACCGGTAATTATGTTCTTGTTCTACAGATTTGCTTGTCAACACCTCCCAGGCACATTAGCTGTAGGGAAACTTGTGAATGGCATACAACCTGACTTCAGGTCTTTCTGTGGGTTTGGGATTTATAACTAGTCCCCACTGTTAGGGGAAGGAATGATGTATTAAGCACAATTCTCCTCTCAGCTCAACTGCTTAGCACTACTACTATTCCATCAAATCAATGGCATAATATTAACCCTTGAACTGTTGTGGTATGAGCAAGGAAAACATGAGGCCTGACACGCTTTGAAAGGACAGTATCCTTTTTCCTTTTTTTCTTTTTTCTCCTCCCTCGACTCAAACAAAAGTCCACAGCTATCCACTAAAAGGTCCAAAGGTAGCAGGGAGATCTTAGTAATGTGTGGAAAGCTCACATTAACTTATCAGCTCTTTGCTTAGCTTAGTACTGTCAAGACATTCCTCAGTACTCATTGACTCTTTCCAAAATCAAGTAGACATGAAAGATGCATGTAAACAAAGCTTTGCAGTCACCCAGCTGAATAGATATGATATTGGGTCAGCACAGAGTAGTTAGCAATAGTCAAGGATACAATGATAAAGTGGTATTTTTACTGGTACAGTTTGGTTCTGTCACAGGGGACAGTTTTCTAACATTGATACAAAACACAGTCTACTGGTATGGCTGCAACTGGACTATTTCCTCTTCTGGTCCACAGCTACTTCTATATCTTAAAGTGTTGTGCTGGTTTTGGCTGGCATAGAGTTAATTTTCTTCACAGTAGCTGGTATGGGGCTGGGGTTTGGATTTATGCTGAAAACAGCGCTGATAATTCAGGGATGTTTTCATTATCGCTGAGCAGTGCTTACGCAGGGTCAAGGCCTTTCCTGCTCCTCACCCAGCCCCACCAGCGAGGAGGCTGGGGGTGCACGGGGAGCTGGGAGGGGACACAGCCGGGACAGTTGACCCCAACGGACCCAAGGGATATTCCATACCATGTGGCGTCGTGCTCAGCATATACAGCTGGGGTAAGAAGGAAGGGGGGATGTTCAGAGTGACGGCATTTGTCTTCCCAAGTAACAGTTACGTGCGATGGAGCCCTGCTTCCCTGGGGATGGCTGAACACCTGCCTGCAATGGGAAGTAAGGAATGAATTCCTTGTTTTGCTTTGCTTGTCTGCATGTGTGGCTTTTGTTTTACCTGTTAAACTGTCTTTATCTCAACCGACAAGTTTTCTCACTTTTCTGATTCTCTCCCCTATCCCACCACAAGGGGAGTGAGAAGGTGGCTGTGTGGTGTTAAGTTGCCAGCTGGGGTAAAACCGTAACAAGTGTTTAGAACTGGCAGCCTATAGAAATACTACTCAGCACAGAGGATATTCACGAACAAGCCTTTGATTACTGTAAAGCTTTTTTTCTAAGTAATACCTAATGTGATTAAAAATAACAAAAAGAATCTCTTCAAATTATATTATCCATACCATTTTACAGACCTTCAGAATAACATTTTCCAAAGCATAGTCTGCCTACAGGATGGATCATCTTGTTTCATGCTAGACATTCACCATTATAGTATCTGGGTCTTGCCTGACTTCCCTAGGTCTTTCCCTGTGTGTTTGCTCGGTCAAGGATTTTTGCTACTTGCCTTTTCTTTAATATAGACTATCAAAATCTAAGGCAAGTGAGGAGGTCTTTAGACTTCCTAGTGCATTGTTCCACCATGGCGAATCAGACAAACGGAAGGCAGTAAACGTCCATGAAGAATTATGGGTTCACAGTTTGCTGTGTCAAGGACGCATGACAGGTTCACAGTTTGCTGTGTCAAGGACGCATGACACTTGAAGATTTCGTTAAGAGCTTCAGAAAACATTACCTCTAGACTTCAATCAGTAAAAAAATTAACTGGCTTGGAAAGAATAATTAAAAAATAACCCCATTTCCAATGATTCTTTGGTCTTTTAACAGAAAGCTGTTCCCCTTTTCCATATCTTCTCCATAAGATATATAGACAAGCTAGTCTCTTAACATTGTCTCAGACTAAAACCAACAGAAACCAAAAAAAAAACCAAACAAAAAAAAAAAAGGGGGAGGAGGAAGAAAAAAAATAATAAAAGGAGAATCTGCCTCCTGACTTTGGCCACCAACTGATCTTTACTCAGTGGTGCTGCATCTAAATGGATGATAAACAGATTTTAACAATTGTGGTCAGCCTCATGCCAGATACAAACCTGCCTGGTGCCAGTGTCTATGCTCCGTGCCTCACAACAGACAGCAGAGAAGCTAAGTGATCTCTGCTTTCACAGTGGAGCTTGGTAGTCTCAGGTACAGAGTCTCCAGTACTTACAGGAATTTGTAAACTGCACATTGTCAGAAATCCCCACATCATCACAGGCCTACATCAAATGGAGTCTTGCTTTTCCTAAACATCCAATCTAAGATGCATTCACAGAAGACTCATTATTTGGACACCCACCACAGCTAATTCAGAACCTTGGTTTCATTAAAAAAGAACGGATTTTTTTTCCCCCTAAAACCCCCATGTTCATCATTAAAAGCAGTAATGAATATTTAATTCCCGATTTTCCTCTCTGAATACATTGTAAGATGACAGCTCACATTGAAAACTTAAGAATAAACAGAGTACAAAACCCACACGTAGGCCCAGCTTTTATCTTTTCCTTTTTGGTGTTTTCTTTTTCTGGTTTTTCACTGAATTTCTCTTTTTCCCTTGGGACACACAAGATGGTAAGAATGCTTGTGCAATATGGCAGAACAAAGAAACATGTAACGCTTTTTATTTCCTTATATGAAATGTGTGTCGTGTGTACCAAATAGTACATTTAGCCTAGATCCAGCATATATCAAGTTTGAGCAATCTTTTCTCTGTTCTCTTCTTACCCAAAATGACAGTTTGGCACTGAAAGCTCTGGGAGTTTTACCCTTTCTTTCCCACATTTATGCAAGCTGAAAACATGTTACTATCTGCACATTGATAAATAAGACAAATTTTCAGCCTGGACTGAAATCAGTGTTTTATGCCAAATATTGTTTTTTTCCTGTTAGCCAAGATTGTAGAATGACTTTGAAAGGTTAAGCTGCTAGATATAACTCTTGCAATTGTGGAGCCTATACAACAGATTCACAAGTATCCAAAATGATTCATGGAAACAGGGAACAAGAAGAGGAAAATCTGACTTTGAAAGTGAAAACAGATTTGAATATAGAAAACACAAAAAAGAAATCTAAAGCATCTTTCCAAGCTAGCAGAACATGGCACATTACAAAGCTGAAGTTGGGGCTCTGACTCAGAGCTTCGCAGTGTATCTCATTTAATAACATCTCAAACAGCTTGTGTTGTGGTATTAAAAGGGCTTCATTAGAGAACACATAAACCAGTGCTTCCCCTCCCCCCCTCCCCCAGATCCTAATGAATTTGCTACTAATTTCAAGAGATTACCAACCATCCAAGTATACAAACCACGACTGTGGTGTGAAGAGGCCTGCAAAAAGGCTTTTACAAGTTCTCTGGTGACACCCAGGACAAGCATATATGGAGTGTTCAATCAAATGCTGCTCAAGATATTACAGACTAATGATACCCACATTTTGACCTTCTGCTACAATTCATCAGTTTCACCTACTCATGTACCACCCTTCACAGAGCAGGAGAAGAAAGCAGCAGTGAAGCAGGGGAGGGAAATGACTCAAAGTGTGAAACCTTCCAAACAGTGAAAATAGGGTTTTGTGTGAAGCCAAAGGAATGCCACAAATAAGCTTTGCAGAGCATTGTGGGTCAGGGAGGAAAAGGGCATCAAACTCCAGCAAACCGAAGCAAGTGAGAGTAAACAAGATAGATATTCTTTTCTCTTAAGTCATCCTTCACAGGCACTCGGGCTTCTGCAGCTGTCTCTCTGTGTTAAACAGCTTGCTCTGTAGAAGATCATGTTCTCTTTTGAGGTCTTTTGCAGTACTTCAGCCTCCTATGGTGAAGTAACTCTTAATACATCTGTCTTGTTGTACAGTGTCTTGGAGGTCCTATTGAAATGCCTACATTTCTTTTCCCAGTGACCTCCAGAGACAAGGATCTGTCCCTTTAGATCTGTGAGCCCTTTAATAGGTTACGAAGTAAGCCTATTTCATGTATGGCGTTGTCTTCATTTAAATAAAAATCTGTTGTTTTGTAGTGCCTGCATAGTATTGTGTATATTTTAGTAAAAATGTTGTTTCTTTGTAGTGTTCTAGCGCAGTCCCAAGTGTTGTAAAATATAAAAAACCATTCCAGATATAAGCCGGAACAACTGAACACTTATGAATATTTTTTAACTGTCTTTGGTCACAACAGCTTATCCATGTTGCCCCCCTCAAACAAAATATAATTAAAAGCTAATCAGACAACCAAGCAAAAAACCCCAAAATTGTCCATGTCATTTTCCCCCTGTAAGATTACTCACTATGCCTTTCATGGAAAATTAAATCTTGAAGAGAACATGAAGTGCTGAAAGGAACCCCCACATCTAGGGAATTGGAAGCTACATGCTGAAATGGACAGCCAGAGTTTTTAAGAACAGTTTTTAAAACAAAGAACCATTTCACACAGTAAGTAAAGCAAAAGCAGCCCACACCCAGATTCAGCTGCCAAGAGTAAAAGGCCACAGGAGGTTGTTTCTGAGGTGTTATTTGTATTGGATTTTAAAATGGTCTGAAGGGACAGAGGGTTAAGCTATCAATTATGTAATTGTAAACGAAGAACCTTTGGGAAGAGAAGCAGAAAATTGTACACTTAGAGAACGAGCAAGACATTTAGAAGAGGTTCAAGGTTAACTCTTTTCCTCCGCTCCTCTGAATTCTGTTAAGAGTTCACATCATGGTACAAAGCCCAGGGAACAATTCTGGAGCAATAGGAAAGCAATTTCCAAAATTGTGATTTGCTCAGCACCTCGAGGGATGCAGCAAAAGCTGTTACAAGAGGAAGGAAAGGACAAATAGAGTCCCTAGCCCACCAAGGCCACGTTGTAGCCACTGCAATTCAAATGCCACACACTTTCTGTAAGGCTATTGTAAGGCATGCTGTTAATGTTCCTCCGCCTACCAGCTACTGTCTTACTGTCAGCACTGCTGGTAATTTAAAAAAGAGCACAGCTAGTGTATACATGGGAAATCTGATAAGAAACAAAACCAGAAAATGGTCTGTACGTGTGCAAATAGGAAAAACGGAAAGACACAATAAATGCCCTTCCCTAACTCACACTGTAAAGCAGAACTACCCAGTTGATCCTTTTCAAAAGCTGAGACAAATCCACATGAAAATCTTTACCTTGGATGGATCTTACAGCTGCTGAAAATATTTACAGCTTTTCTGGATATACAGGCAAGGAAGCAGTGAGATGGATTGTAAACCTTTCTTCTTCCTCTTCCCTATTTTGTTTTCTAATAGCCACCTAAAAACCTAAGACCCACCTTTCCACCCTGAGACCTCATTTATCGGCCTAAGCACCTCAGGCATTTCCTTCAGGTGGTTAAATCATGCTTCTGCACTTTCCTAGAAGCACTGCGGTTCAGCTAGGGCTTTGCAGCTGGGTTCTGGGGTAGCAGCTGCCTGAGCGAGTAAACTGTCCCATCTCCTTTCCATCTCCTTCCTTCACCAAGCTGCAGGGAAAGAGCAGGGTCCTACTCTGGCATTTCCAGCAGGAAAGTCTGAGACCTTATAAAAGTATCTTTACTGCTCACTGCAGCTCAGAGCTCAGGAAAATCCCACAAAAGCATCAGACCCTCCACAGAAAGATTAAGTTGGCAGAATACTCAGGAGATTTGGGAAAGTGTCTCCATTTCTTGCAGCACAACAGGCTCCCCAGTCAGGGCAGAGAAGGTATGGGGCTCTGACAGAGAGAAAGAAGGTGGGGAGACATTCTCCCTGATGATGTCTTTTTGGGTTGGTGAGTTCAGATGCTAGGAGGTAGCAAGGATGATAATCTGCGGTTCAGGCAATAATTTCATAGCCTGCACAAGGTGATCCAGCACGTTAAGACAAGAGACACGTGTTGGATGCATCCTCTTTCAGTTGGAAGATGCTTTCGCTGTGTGTGTGTTTGGTTCTGAACTATAGAACTGTGCTTGTCCTCCTGTATGTTCTGTAAACTGCTTAACATTCTTCTGGCTTATGTCTACAAAAGTACCAGGCCTGACACACACGCAAAAAGAAAATGATCACTTCAAGAAATACTCAGGAGGAATCAAAGAGCACCAGCTCAAAACATACACATTTTTGCTTCTGCTTGACTGATTTTATTTTTCCCCATTGAAAAATCTGTGGAGCAGAGAAGACACACATTTTTAATTGAAATCAATGGTCTAGGATTGTGAGCTACATTGCCTGACCCAGAACTCAGTAAAGTCAATGGCAGTCTTTCCATTCACTCCAGTGGGCTTTGAATGAAATCCATGCAGCTAAAAGTGATGACTTGCACTTTCAGATACAGTCAATATACACAGCTGTTAAATTTATTACTATGATTTTCTTGCTATGTCTCTAAAATATGCCATTTATTCACCATGATATTGGTTAATACATAGATACGTTAGTACTAAAAAACACGCTTTCCATCCTAAGACTGAAATTACTGTGTTTCTCATAAGCAATTCTTATGAAATCAAATAATTAAAAAAATGAATGCTGGCTTTATTTTTCATCATTCTATAATGATGTTTTCTTGAAAAGTTGTCTTTCACTGAATGTTTAATAATACTTAATTCCAATGATATAATTATAATTAATGATGATCTTTGCATAAGGTATTCTAAGTACATAGATCCTCCAGCATATTCAGTAACCTTATCTTCTGATCATCTAGACTAGAACATGTCATTACAGACTATTTGGTTTTCCCTCCCATAGGAATGATACTTTCCTCCAATATCGGCAAAAGACAGAGCCTGGATGCACCAAAGCATTCACCCAGTCCCAGGAACATGGGAAAGTACTCTTAGGTCCTGTACTTTAGACAAAGCCCTGACATATTTTATTTTATTGTTCTCAGGTTTGGATGAAAGCCTATGGTACTAGAGATACTAAAACACACACACAACACACAAAACAAGCTTTTCCCTATGCCAAAGGGCTTACAATTTAAGTAAAAGAAACCAAACCAGACATAAACAGCTAGTCTCAACTGCATTGACCAGAAAGCAGCAGACCATCACCTGACCTACTGTGACCCTGTCATAAAAGACAGTTTTAAGCAGAGATTTGAAGGTAGATAATGAAGGGATCCTGTGAGAGTCTCCCTCCCCTGTGTGTCCATCTTGCCACTTTGAAAAATGTTCATCGTGTTTACCAGAAAAGACAGGAATTGTTTATACTAAAATATAGTCCTATTTTTCTTCATGCAAAATAATTTCAAATTTCTAATAATTCAGCAAGCTTTTGCACCTCAATGATTGCTAATTCATTAACAGAGAAGATTAACAACATCTAATTGCAAGGAGTATTAATTAAAGCTAGTAGAAAGAATGCCTTTGAATGAATGGCATAAGTGAAATGCCAAGTATTTTGTCACTGACATCCAGGGCTCAGCTGGTGACTTTTAAACTTTCCTTATTTCAGGGTTGCCCTGTGCTCTACCTATTTAAGAACAGAAGGGCTATACAAGTGTATCCTTATTTTCCATGGCAAGTACACAATACAAGTGCACTGACACAAGAGCAGGTGAGCTGGCTAAAATTAAAAGCAAACCATAACAACTGGTGTCAAATAGGAAGATCGTTAACAGATTATCAGCGCTTGGATTTGTTCCATTTGCCATTGCAGTTTCTTCATCAAATGAGCTGCAATTTCAAAACCTCAGAATTAGAATTGGTTAAAAAGATGTTTGGTCTTGCCTTTTCTTTTAGTGAGAAAAGCTCTTGGCTAAAAACACAACACCCTTCTGATTTTGAAACTCTGCCTCACAGTCATTGTTACAGAAATGACTAATCTCTTGACCCTGTCTGTAAGGAAAGTTTTGTCATTACACACATGTTAAAAATATACCCAGGAGTTGCATGCTTTTTTTTGTTGTTTTGTTTTTTTGGTTTTGTTTTTTTTTTTTTTTTTTTTTTTTTTTACAGTTGGTGATGAGGACACTCATCTTGGATGAGGAATAACTGCATGTAAATGGTTGCTCTGAGCTGCGCAGAACAGGGATTTCAATCTAGATGTCCTGCAGACTGCAATGAGTCTTCTGACCAGCTGGTGGCATCTTTCTAAAGATTTCTCAAAGAATTTGATTTATTCATCCAATTACAGGTGAAAGTCCATTGCTGGGCAATAAGCTCAGCTTAGTGTGACCACACTACCATGTCCCACTACCTCAGGGCACCTTTGAACAAGAAGAAATGCAAGTCAGATTGCAGAATGCAACACTATGGCAACTTTAGGATCATTTTGCAAGGCACTGATGAAATTATTTTTCCTGCAGTATAGCTGGTATGTGTCACAGGTGCTCCTGTCTAGGTGGTTAGGTTTGGGTTTTGTTTGTGGATTTTTTTTTCGATAACATAAGTGTAATTACTAAATGTACATTAGAACTGAATGTTAACAGATCTGGAATCTTTAACTTTAACTGCTTGTTCTATCAAAATCTCCTCTTTAAGATATTGTCATTGGGATTAATCAAGCTATCATAGGGATGATCAAAGTAACAAATCTGCCTTTAATAAATATTTTAGTTTCTGGGTTAGATTCTATAGAAAAAAAAATTAAAATAGATAAACCAACAGTTGTTCTCAGATTAGAAGCCCTCTTCCTGCTTTATAAAATAGTCTTTTACAAAGAACAATAAAGTAAGGAATTAACTCAGGTGCTAAAGACTGAAATCTTGTGAAGACAAAAGCCAAATGAAAACAACTGTTGCTTCCTACAAAGAGGCACAAATATAACTGGTAACGTAACCCTCTGTAATACCTATTCCTCTCCCTCTAAGACTTGCTAAATTAAGATAGAAAAGGTAGGACTAAAAAAAGAGGTATCTTCTGCACAGGGATGACTTATGGATCAGAACTTGTAAATTTACAATGATATACGTGTATTTTTCATCTTCTTCATCCTACATGTCGGAAACTAATAATGATTTGGCTTATGTGGCAAGAGGGATATAACTGCCACCAGAAATATGATGTGCACTTACATCAGTCGTGACTGCCACACAAACGTGTCCTGTTCAGCTGAATGTGTGCACCAAAGGTTGAAAGCTATCTACCTAGTGGTGTTTAAAGAAGCACCACAACTTCACAGCTTGGCAGTTTTCAATATTTTCCTGGACTGCATGAACCTGGACCTATTCCAGGAAACACTGACCTGCTTTACGTCATAATTTTTGGCTCAGAAAGATGGTAGGTAGCACACACCCACCCATGAAAACCTTTTGCAGTCTCATTGAAGGCTATCCTTAAAAAATCTGAAAAGTGCTCAATTGTTTATTATGCCTTGTTTAACAACAAGCACAAAATATAGGAAAAGCATGTTCCCCCTTCTTGGAAGAAGATAGCAATACAGTGAGGAGTACAACACTTTAAAACTTCGGTTGCAGAGATTTTAACGTTAATTAAATTTTGCCCTTCTCCAGAGAAAAAAACCCCCAACCAAATAATGTAATGACCCAAATCAAACTATGTATTTTTAATGTTCCCTATGGAATAGGTGGTGGGGTTTATTTTGTTTTTTCTTCTGAATTTCAACCTCAGTGAGAGAAGATAGTGATGTTTTTTGAAAGAGAAAAGCCTAAAAACTGAACAGTAAATTCAATGAGATAATATAGAAAAATGTCCCGTGACTGCATTAAAGAAATAAAACCAATATGCTAACTAGGAAGACAAACTAAAATGGTTCTTTCGCAAAATAACCAAAAAAAGCAGCACAGCCATACCTGTGAAAACACAAGGTAGGGAGACAGGTTGAATTACAAAACTATCAGATACATGGTTCTTACTCCTACAGAAGCTGAAGGTGCTCTGTATTGCCTTAAAAATAAGCCCTAATAAGTAGGTTAACAACAAACAGCAACAACAAAATTAAGAAATGAGAAACCCGTGACCTCACTAAGAAACCTGTCTAGCTAGTAATTTGTGGCCTTGGTTTTGCACCTGCTGTCATCCTGATTAGGTTTCGCTTAAAACCTAGTGCTTGTTTTAAACTTGCAGTCATCCCACTCCACTACAAGTGTGTGTGGGATCCTCAGAATCTCCCAGGATTTTGCCCTTGTTCATAAGCCAGTTTTTTCAGGTTGTTTTTGGAGGAATATATAGACCAAGGCTTAGATCAAGCTCTTGGACTAAGGTATTGAAGTTATATGTTAACAAGCAATGTGCAAGGATGTTCAGATTCTTACATAGCAATTGCCTGAGTAGGTCTAGAGGAAAAAAATAATTACTGCTAAAATGCTTTAAAATACGATCAATAAAAAAGATCATGACAGGCCTACTTCTAATGAAATTAATTGCTGGGTAAGAAAGATCAAGGCAAGACGTTCAAACCTATTTTCAGTAATTTGAAGTGCCCAAACTATCATGTCATTGTATTTCTGTGCACCTGCTAATAATAAACTATCACAGGATATTGATTAAGAGCTTGATCCTAAAAAATGCTTGTTCTTAGAGCTCCTTTCTTAACATCAAGCACAAAATAAGAGGTGTTGTGTAAAGCAGCAATACATGTTGCCTTTTCCCAAGGCATAGAAATACCTCTACACATTCGGCCAAACTGTACTGCAAAACAATTTTTATTTAAGTTCACTAGTTATGCAGCCTGCACGGTGGTCATGAGAAGCAGCTCAGGTAAACTTTTTACCTCTGAAAATTAGCCATTTTCTGTATTACTGATTTTATACAGTAACTTTTTTCTTTTTCTATTTTGTTTTTGAGTACCTATTCTAATCAGTCTGCATCACTTTCCTAAATGGAAACAACATTTTCACTCACAAGTGTAGAATGGGGTAAATTACGGTCTTCTGAGTGCTGAATAAAATTATCATCTTTACCAGTGGCAGAGTTCTTTGGTGTTAGCAGAGAAAAAAAAAAAAATATTTTCAGAGAAGACACTGGTGCAGAAGCAATAATGACTATCACTTGATACAGTTCTCACCATTTGTATAGGACATGAAGCAGTTTGAATTCTGAAAAGCCAGTTACTGATATAAGCACATGTGGTAATTTTCTATGTGTATGATCTAGGAGGACTCAAACAGAAATTTTGTTTTTCCTAAGGATCTCTAGCTATCTGAGCTGATTGCACTGCTTTACATACTTTATTTGCATTGTTTATTTATTTGCCTGGTTTTTGTTTGTTGTTTTTTTTTTTTCCTAAGGAACCTAGGTGATGTAGGTGTTTGCAGGAAATGTTTGCAGAGGACTGAAAATCAAAATGAAGAACAACAACCTGCAAGTTCCAACAAAAATGCAGGGGCTGTGTTTTTCAGCACATTTTAGGTCACACCACAGGTGATGAATCTTCTTCATTAACAAATATGTCAAAAGAAAGGTACTACAGCCTAGCTGGAGGGTGTAAATGCCCCCATGATCCATGAGAATGGAATCATGTTTCCACTGTTAGGAAGAGGACAAACAGGCAGTGTGTCCTTATTTTGAATATTTGTACCAGGTAAAGATCAGTTAAGAAATTTCTGTTTATTCCATGTTTTCCCTAATACCTGACTGAGCATTTTCCCCAGGAAAAGTTATTTTGGAAGAATTATTTGTTCCCCTGGGGATCAGGAAATCAAGAGAATATTAATATGTGAACCATTGTTTGGTCACAGCTGGGCACACCAGGTGCTGTGTTAATTTGCTAAATGAAAGACTGAAGTTCCTCACAGAAGAACTTAAGATAAGCAGTAAGAAATCTTTTAGTAAAGCATGTGAGAGTGATGTAGAACTACCACTCCAATAGACTAGAGCAGCACAGTATAGTGAGAATCTTGGTAACAGCATGAAGCGAAGCAAACCATTTTGACATTTCCAAACTCTACCTTTTCATATAACTTTTTACCTCTGTGAAAAACTTTGCCATTTCATTTTTATTTTTTCCTGACTCAGAACCAAGCGCCAAAATATCAATCTCTTGTGAGACAGAAATTCCATTTTATATTAGTTTTCATATCAAGAGTGACATCTCGTTTTCTCATTTGAAGCATCTCTATTTTTACCTTTTCCCATTCAGCCTCTGAAGAAAAATAATGTATGTTAGAACATGGAATCATTCCGGGGTCACTGCTTCTATTTTATATTCTCAGTTCACATGTAGTAGTTCAGATTTAAGAGGTTCAGTCTGTTTCTTTCCATAAATTTCACTTTAGCTGACTACATTAGAAGGCACAAGGTATCCGCTCTGCTGCCGGGAAGACTCACTACTGTGTGCAGCGGCTGGTAAGTTTAGCCCTGTGAAGACCACTCTTGGACATATTCCACCAGGAAAATGTAGTGAAGAACAGCACGCACATCTCAAAATGCTTAAATGTCACTAAGAATCTAACAAAGGTCTTTAAGATGTGTGCTGTGGTGCCTTTCAGAGTGAGTATCTTAATAAATTTATATCCTACTGGAACTCACCGGAGGTATGTGTTAATTTTAACTACCATCTTGCACTATCAGTTACACTGAGCTGGTGAGCAAACTGCTTCGGTGCAAAAGGAAGATCCACTCCCATCTCAAATTCATAATTTCAAAGGTAAACCTTCCCAGCTGTATAGCAAGCAGGAATAGCAATGGGTGTAAACTATATTCTCCCAACTTTATTTAAAAAAAATAAAATCCCTTGGCGACACAGAAAAAATTCCTCACATCATTATAATTTTCTTTTTGGGAGCACACGTAGAACCTAAATCAGGCAAAGACATATTATTATGTCTACAGGGTAAAGAATTTCCCTCTTTCCAAAGAGACAATATTCCAAACACAATAAAGTGTGAAGGGGAAACAGAGGTACAGAGAAAAGTCCTTTGCTTATGATCTGTCAACAGGTTCACGTCCAAGCCAAATTTGATAATTCTCATTTTGATGCCCTACCCAGGAACCTTCTAAATCTTGGATGCAAATTATTACAGTGTGACCTGTTAAAGCAGTGTAAGAAAATACTCCAGAAGATCATACAGTTCTTATAAGAGGGAAAGAACAACAGTTGTGAATAAAAACAGTAGATTTGTGACCAGCAGAAAGAAAGAAACTTGCCTTCATATGGATTTATGCCACCAGTTTGAACAAAGTGTACTCTCAAACGTCTAGTAAGCATTGAAGTCATGCTACAGCTTCTCTCTTATGGAAGGAGATTAAATGAGTCTCTTGTTTTTACCTGCCTTTCTATTTTCACACTGTAGGAAATAATTTCCTTGAGACCTCTGTCCTCCTGTCAAAAATGCAGTTGAAATTGCCCAGTCAGTTCAACATTATGGTGGGAGAGGGACAAAATCAGACATTTAAGCAGTTATACACATATTGTTTCACATACACTCATGCATACAGCATGATCTAAGAAGCCATATTTCCTTAGGAAAACAGGCTGGAAATAAATGTAACACTACTTTTCTGACAGCCATTTGGAGCTTTGGCAGGACAAATTGTTTTATTCAATAGTATTTTATACAGAAAAATATAAGCTACAATATTGCCTCCTATACTCCATGGGGAAAATTAATTTGGCCTCTAGGGCTCCTTGCTATTAATCTCCATCAAGTACCCCTGCCAACACCCCCAGAGGCCATGATCCTGCAGAAGCACTTGTGCCCATGAGCAGCCCTATAGATTGAACTGTCACAGGTTTAAAGTTCAGCATTCCTGAGAGATCACTGTCATGGTCTTTTCAGTCTTTAAGAAAGTATTGAGAAGGTAGGTCTGGGCAATATGCATCACTGAGATATTGTAATAAAATCCCTCCAACTTTCTTATTCTACTCTGAGGCAATTTTGCACCAGAGGTAAAAGTATTGGGGTCAGGAAAGTTAGGTTAGGGTAGATTTACCCAATGTCTGTACCTACCAAACATCTTAATAGTGCACTTGGCAAAGCACTTGCAAAGCTAAGATGGGAAATCAAAGCTGAATAACTGAGAACTGAATCCAGCCCACAGGCCCTGAGTAATGCCACAGATACAACAAAGGAATCAGAAGACATATATAACCAGTTTGTGCTGTACTAGCTAAGAACTGTCAATCAGGTGGGTGGGCTTTTTCCCAAGTTAATTACCCTTCAGAGTTATCTAAAATCCATAGATTTATGAAGAAAAAGCTTTGGTGGGATTATTTTCAGAGTGATCAAGGTCTTCTGAAAGCCTAAGAAGTCAAGTATGACACAAGAAAAAATATTATAAGCTAGCTGCTGCAATTATAAATAATGCAAATCAGGTACTTTTGAACTCCAAATTCCTACAATACTAAGCAATAATTTAGCTGTGTGTGGCTATTTAATTGTGTAATTTTTGCAAGAATTTCAGCTCTTTTCTCAGAACATATAACTAGATGAGTAATCTCAAACTTTTGCTGGCCAATGAAAGAGTACTGAAGAAAAAACAATGCAGAGGATATTGTACTTTGCTTACTCTGCAGACTTGGCGTACAGTGGTGCAGCTGTGGATGTAGATAAGTCAGAGGTCTCTAAGACAAAGTGTTGCCAGTGAGTGACAGAATAGAGGCCTTTCAAGTCATACTTCAAGGTCATGAGGAAGGAAGGATAAGTCTCTTCCCTTTTCCACTTCTTAAGTGTCTATATGTATCACCAAAGAGGCTCTTTTTAGCTTTGTTTTTATCAATTAAATAGTCAGTGCCTTCTCTGTAACAGATCCTCAAAGAGTTTGGAAATATAATAACAGCAGTCATTTATTGATTGCTTTGATCAGATACTAGGCAGGAGGGAAGAAAACCTCAAGAAACACATCAATAAACAACCTGGAGCCTCTAAAGCCATACTGAGAAAGTCTGAGAACTAACAATGAGGCTGAGATGCCCAAAAAAGAAAACCCATGACAGCGAATCAATATAAGCCTTGTGGTAAAGGTGCTGAAGTAAGAAGAGGGATGTTGGGTCGCTGTGAAAAGAGCTCTATGGCCTGCATTAAAATTCTGAGACAGGTAACAAGGGATGCTTTAGGTGTAGGGAGCGGGTGAGACTATCTACCTCTCTCCAAATGACTGTAGAGCAAGCTTGGGGTGACAAGGCCTTGAACAAGGGTCAGGTTAGACAGGCTGAATTGAGGCACTGATTTTGTGGTATATTTCTGACATCAGGAAGACATGAGACCTAGTGGCCTCTCCTTTTCTCTGGAGACAAGAGACTTGTGCTTTATATGGGTGCTAACAGTATCTGAATGAAGTGATGACTAAGCTCTACAGGGCTATGAGCTATTTATGCTGAAGCTATTCCCAGAGTGCTTATAGTATAGGTACGCTGGGGAGTTATCCAGAAAAAGAAATGGAAAAGGAAAAAAATGGCAGGAGATATGCAGCTCTTTATTGAAGATTATTAAGAGAAAATGACAGGACAAGGCTTTCAACTAAGATGAAAGGAACGCTTGTTGGAGGAAACTGAAAAAAATCCCACTACCTCAATAGTGTTCTTTGAAAAAAACAGGTTGTGACCCACTCAGAGGGTCAGAAAATTTTAGAATCTGTTATGGTATATTCTGTGTATGGCAAGCTGTAAGGTAGAGCTGCCTATAGACTTTTAAGATCCCATTGATGTGTTTTTCAAAAGCTCTGTTTCTTTCACAAAAGTAAACACACAAGAAGTTTTTAGAAGGCTAGTCATTCCCTTCGTATAACCGATTCTGAATTCTGAAAGGGAAAGCTGTTAAATATGCAGATATACAATAAACTTAAGTTACTCAGCCCCTAAAATAGAGAAAAGGTACAAGCCCTAATACCAATACCAAAGCCAGTGAACTCAGTGGTCTGAAACGGTCATGAAATGAAATTAAGGTTTCAGCAAGTCCTGGAACTATAACACTGCAACAGGTTTTTGGAGTGTGTTACACAGGAACTTTTAATCTTCATGTCCAAGCTTCAAAGAAACTCTAATCTTAGCTCTTTGGTGGGATTTGAGAGCCAAATTCATCCATGTGAGACCATGGGTATACAAACACTCCCTGAGAGGAAGCATGGCCATGAAATGTGCACATTTGTTACCTTCTGGTTATTGTCTGTGTGTTCACTTTGTCTCCATTAGTTTTGGATGTTTTACCCCTCAGTAGAAGACATGTAAGCACTCTCGCATTTATTAAATGGGTATAAGTATGCCTGCAGGCTCACATGGAATAGCGAATAGAATAGCTGTTGTGACCACTTATCCACTTTGCTAAAGCAGGATAGGATTGAACAAGTAGTATGTGAACACTGGAACTACCAAAGATGGATTTGAACTAGGATTTGCATCTTGTTGACTAACTTTGGCTTAAAAAAGCTCTATCAGTGTGCCAGGACTGGCTTGCTTTGCAGAGCATCCTGCAATCTTGGTCTCCCTCATGCATATCCTGACCTTTTCCAAAGCTGTGACAAAATGGGTTACACACAGTTGTCCACTTCTGGAAGGAAGCTCTTGAGCATTCTCCTGGAGAAACTGGCTGCTCATGACTCGGACGAGTGTACTGTACACTGGGTAAAAATCTGGCTGGATGACTGGGCCCAATAGTAAATGGAGTTCCATCCAGCTGGCAGCTGGTCACAAGTGGTGTCCCTCAGGGCTCAGTACTGGGGCCAATCCTGGTTGCTGTCTTGATCGACAATCTGGACAAGGGGATTGAGTGCACCCTCGGTCAGTTTGCAGACAACATCAAGCTGAGAAGGGGTATTGATCTGCTTGAAAGCAGAGATCCCAGAAGGATCTGGACAGGCTGGACTGATGTGCTGAGGCCAGTCATATGAGGTTCAACAAGGCTCTGTGCTGGGTCCTGCACATGGGTCACAGCAACCCCACGCAGCGCTACGGGCTGGGGGCAGAGCGGCTGGGAAGCCACCCAGTGGAAAAGGACCTGGGGATGCTGGTCGACAGCCAGATGAACATGAGCCAGCAGTGTGCCCAGGTGGCCAAGGTGGCCAACAGCATCCTGGCTTGTATCCAAAACGGTGTGGCCAGCAGGACCAGGGAAGTGATTATCCCCCTGTACTTGGCACTGGTGAGGCTGCACCTCAAATCCTGTGTTCAGTTTTGGGCCCCTCACTACAAGAGGGATGCAGAGGTGCTGGAGCATGTCCAGAGAAGGGCAATGGAGCTGGTGAAGGGTCTAGAGAGCAACTCTTACAAGGAACAGCTGAGAGAGCTGGGGTTTTGTAGCCTGGAGAGGAGGATACTCAGGGAGTATCTTACTGCTCTCTCCAACTACCTGAAAAGAGGCTGTAGGCAGGTGGGGGTTGGTCTCTTCTCCTAGATAACAAGTGACAAGACAAAAGGAAATGACCTCAAGCTACAGCAGGGGAGATTTGGATTGAATATGAGGAAAAAATTCTTCCCTGAAAGTGTGGTCAAGCATTGGAACAGGCTGTCCAGGGAGGTGGTAGATTCATCATCCCTGGAAGTGTTTAAAAAAATGCATAGATGTGGCGCTTATGAACATGGTTTAGTGATGGACTCTGCAGTCCTGGGTTAATGGTTGGACCTGATGATCTAAAAGGTCTTTCCCTGCCTAAATGATTCTATGAGTACTCCAAAATATCCCCAGAGTTAGAGAAGTGCCAGCCAGACAACAGAGCTCACAAATGACCCACCTGCCCTGTAGCAGGGACTCAGCCCTTGAAGGTCCAGACTCCAACCAAAGCTTTTTCTGTGGCTTAGGCACAGACAATCCACTCTGCATGGAAATGCCCTAGTCTCTAAACCCGCTTGAGATCATAGTGCAGTTCCCTATTCACGCAGGATACTAACAGGCACTCTTTTTCATCCAGCTGATTAAACAGACAGCAAAAGTGTGAGCTTCATTTCCCTAGGAAACTAGGGAAGAAGAGCCTCCTGTGAACTGCTGAAGATCAAAAGTGCCAAGTTTTACCAGTTCCTGTTGCTAATGAGGAAAACATTCATTACAAGTGTTTTTAAGAGTAACAGTATGTTTGCTCCTGCAAATGGGTATCACTGACAAGCACTATTTGTAGATATTTGGTAAATGCTTAAAACTCTATTTTTTAATGCCATAATAAAACCAATGCAGAAGCTGATGAGTCAGCAGGGCTATAATAGTTTTTTGCTAATTATGTGCTAAGGTTTATGAAACTAATAACTGTTTTTAATAATAGCGAGGAGGAAAAAGATTACATTTAGAGAATGCATTAAAATTTGCACAGGTAATTGGATTGTATGGGAATTCAAGATAAGAATAACTTAATTAAAATGAAGTTTTAAAACAAATGACCCAGGTTGTTTTTTAATCCTTTCACACCACCTTGAAAAAAATAATTTACATTTCAGTGTAATTGGTAAATAGTCATAATTGGGCACTACGAGTACTCGATGAGGAGAAGAACTAGGCAGAGGACAGGTATATAAATGAGGAAAATGGGATTAGAGGTTCCAGAGCTCATCTATTGAAATTATACTCGTAAATGTCCAGACCATCGTGAAAGGCAAACAACGAACTCTTAAACAAACCACCCACAATTTCTTATTTCTTTTGTCACTCCTCCTGTCTTTCCCCGCTGTGCTGGCTACTTTCTTTTAGACCATTATCACCAAAGCAAATTAGGTTTGCTCTTGGCAAGGTCAGGTCTACATTCCCCTATTCTCACCCAACTTCAGAGTTGATACCAGCTCTCTTCCAAGCCCTAATAAATCCGCATTAGCTAGCAACAGTCCAACATTTCTGTACTGTGTTTTCACCACCTAAGTTCCAACCTGGAAAGGAATTTTTTCTTAGTAGTCTTTGCGTTGCAGGTACCTCATCATACAATACAAAAATTTAGTTTCATATTTGAAATGTTTTTGAGAGGAAAGCAGAGGATATTGAGCCTGTTTATCTGTGAGTCTTGCTAATTAGAGAGTGCTCAGGATATGAGAGGAGGCATCTACATGGTGTAGGAAAAGGGAAGGTCTATTAATTTTTATTCTGACTTCAGTACCTGGAACCAGAGATCAGAGATCCACCATGTTTATGCACCCACACCCTGGCACCTGTCATCCTGAGCTCAGTAACTTACTAAAATTGAAGTATAAATGAAAAGAATTATTATCCCCAATTAGAGCTAAGATGGAGAGTGCAAGTCACATGCTCAGAATCCCATAAGCTGTCCCAAAGCAAAGAAGTGAAACCAAACCCTTGGACTGCCTGCCCAGAAGTTTTTGCTCCCCTTGACAAAGTGCAAACTTCCTCCAAACAGAACAATTCCTGAATCACATATCACACAAGGAAACACTTTTATTGCGAGGGTGACTGAGCACTGGCACAGGTTTCCCAGAGAGGTTGTGGAATCTCCATCCCTGGTGATATTTTTAAAATGCCTGGACAAGGTCATGTCCAACTAGCTCTATATAACCCAGCAGTGGGGGGCTGGACATGATGACCTACAGAAGTCCATTCCCACCTCACCCATTCCGTGTTTTTGTGATCTACACCTTTCCAGTAACACAGTCAAATCAGTGATGGCTGTTCCCAGATTTGGAAATTACACTGCCTTTCTGTCTGCCTCTGTTGGGAGAGCTAAAAGGGAGCCCAGGCCTGAGGTTACACTGTGTTCACTCCTCTGCCCAATTTCACTGTGTCTTTTACAGGATTTAGTTGGGGAAATGTGATTATTATTCTGTTTTTATTCTGTTTTCCCAGAGAAAACTTCTCTTCTCCAATAGGATAAAAATAGCCTTCCACAATTGTTCTAACCCTTTAGACTTAGTGAATAATTGAAGAATGCTTTCCCGGTAGTTAGTAATGAAAGAGGTTTACTCTGAACCTTTCTCCATTATCCAGCGCCAGCAGTTTCCTCTACTGCTGAGGCTGCAAGAGAAAGCAAGGGGTGACAGGTGCTTGTATATCTCTTCATGAACAAACGAAACAAAGTCTGCTGCAATCTGGCTTGGAGTAAATCTGCAGCAACTCCACTGGATACCTGAAAAGTCTTCAGACTTCCTCAAAAATAACTGAAAGTAAAATGTTCAATTAAATTTTTCATTTGGTATGTTCAAAAGAACACGTGACTAATGAGACTGATGTGTCTGTAGATGTATGGCAAAATATCAACCCATATGGCTTGCCTTTTTTACCAGCTCCTCCCTCCTACTCTCTTGATTATTCACCTGTAGGTACCAACATTAACCTCAAGGCAGTTTTCCTGCTCTTATATCTTGGTTCTTCTCTACCCATGTTAACCAAACTTCATTCAATTTCTTCTCTGCTAAATAGATACTCCTGTTTGTATAAAATAGTTTCCTATGGCAACCACCAGCAGCTTAGACTCCCAGCCTAAGGAAGGATATATGCAATAAAAAGCCCTGCCTCCATTCCCAGCATGATTTGTCTTCCCTTCTCTTTTATGGCAAACATCATGGTTACATGGTACAAAAACATGGTTACAGCCCCAGTTCAGGGTCTCTTGCCTCTACCTTCTGCTGAAAGATTGGGCCCCTAATTTAATTTTTGACAGAGGTAGACGTGAAGTACCCCACTGTATGGAAGTCAGAAAAGATGCTGCATATTCATTCAACTGCTTTAATTTTCTTCTAATTTCTTTCATGGCTTTAATGGCAATTATATAAGCTCCATCTTAAAAGAGAAGACATTCATATTAGCAATTGGGGGAAAAAAAGAGCAGGTCATTTCAATATTTTTTTAAAATTTATTTAGGCCTTGTTTTGTTTGTTTTTGGATTTTTTGTTCTTGCAAGTCAGGAAGAGCAGGGAAGCTTTTTGAAAGTGTAGGGACACTAGGGGACATATGTAATACATTAAAAATTCAAGCCCCAGAATTGATGAAGGCTATTTAGGTTCCATTTATACTATGGACTTCCGGCAGCTTTTTTTGTAAAGAACAAGCAAAGGGAAGTCCTGCAGCTTATTTCTCCTCTCAGAAGAGGAAATTAAAGGATCACAGGTATAGTACTGAGAAATTAGAATGAAATATTACCTCATTTTCTGTTACTAGAGCTTTATGGATACTAGAAATACTAGAAGTGAGGTTTTATGTAACCTGGATGGAGAGCTTAGTAGCAGAAAAAATAAACTACTAGAAGCCCCATGCTGAGAGCTGGCATTGAATTGAACCGAGCCTGTAATACTTTGAGTGTGAGGGAACATGGTACAGAGTCAGGCATACTGACTTTGTTGTGGACTTTAACCTGATGTCTTTAGGAAGCAATGTTAAAAGAAATTGTTGTGCTTGTGGATACTATAAGATTGCAAAAGAGCAGCCATTAAAACTTGCTTTCATTTTAAAAAAAAACAGCTGCTGAGGAAAATCAGAGTCCATAATTGTGAGATTGTTCCCTCACTTGTCTCTTCATTTTAAATTTTTTCTGAAATCAAATTTGCTTTGCCTTCTAATGCAAACACTAAACCAACTACCATTACCTTTTATTTATATATTCCCTCTTCTTATAATTTTAAATTTTTCATGTTGATTCCTAAAAGAAGTGCAATAAAAGCAAATTAATAAAAATTAATTTATGTTTCAGAATGAAAAAGTTACAACTTCGCTTAAAGTGCCTTGCAGTAAGCTGCATATGAGATACTGATACCTAAATCACCTGACCTTTTGAAGAGGTTAATTGATTACAAACCATTGCAGTTGGCAGTGTTTCTTGAACAACCCCTGCCATTCAGTGAGGACGTGTCATGAAGAAGAAAGGGCAAGTGAAAACAGGAGGAAAGGGACCACACTCTTTGAAGGGCAATGTGGAAGGCATAAGGATCTTTGAGCCAGAAGCAGCTACAGTATGCAAGAGCAGCATGGGAAATGTTTAAGGTTTTCAGCCAGTTCTCCTTAAGATTCCATAGGACTCCATGGACAAGACTTGTGCTCCTCCTGATCGTCAGAGCTTATGTTCTTTTACTGAACTATCACTTCCTACTTGTGCTAGTCTTCCTATGGTTTCAGAATGTGCTATGTCTAGCAATTTAGAGGTTTTTTTCTTCCTTTTTTCTATTTTTCAAATGATCTGATGCACTAACCTTTTCAGCTAAAGAGACTCCTTGCATCCCTGGACAATTATTTATGTTTAATGCATAACCTAAATAATTATTCCGTATTCCCAGCATTCTCCCGTGAGTGCTTGTGTGTTGGGACGTAACTGTTTCTTCCTTTAGATTCTGTTAAAGTTGATGGCACTAGTTGGAACCTGTAAAAGTTATGCAACTTATTTCTTAAAATGCTGGCAAGATACAACAGGGTAAAGAGGTGAACTGGTGCTGACCAAATAGGATTCAGCTCTTTGCCTGGGGTTAACCATCCCACAAGGCATAAGAAATCCAGCTGTGCAGGCATATATCTTTATATACTGATGAAGCTACGTGTTACCACACAACTGGGTCAGTTAACACTTCATTACTGGATCCAGCTTTTCCTATATTGTTAACTACAAAGCAGTTGACTAAATGAAGACACGGTGCAAAGCAGGATCACAAACAACTGTGGTCATTAGGCTATATACTGCTCTGTGGGAGAAACATGTGTGAAATAGCACATATGCTACAAGAAGTGAGGTTGAGTGCGTGGTGAACAGGGAAGACTAATCTCTTCCAAATAGAAAGCGTAATAGAAACAGAGACAAACCAAAGATTAATGGAGAATGAGTTGGAAAGAACAAGTAAGAAGCCCCAGCTGGAAAAAAACTAATGTGTGGAAAAATAAAATAGATTTAAGTGGGGCAAAAATCAGTTGGTGGTATCATGGTATCCTATTTTTATGTTATATTTATACCATCAGAAACAAAAGGAAAGAAACACTGTTTTTCAACTTCTCAATATACTGGTTAACGTTATAGCAAGATGGGGAGGGTCTTCTATAGAGATACACCACCAATTTTTTTTTCAGTTTTTGTTTCAAGAAACTAAACAGGGTGCAAAGGGCAAATGTTAGAAAATTACTGGAGAGGGAAAAAGCTCAAGTGAAGGGAAAAGATACCTAGCATTTTCTGCAGCCTCTTATTTAGACTGCTGGAGTAGGTGTGGCTTTTTTCTGTAGTTTACAAGTTGGAATTGCATCTTGCCCATCCCCTCTCCTAATTTACTCTGACATCTTGGAAAAACTCTTGTCTCCCTGTTAACTGTATACCAAAGAGTAATATGTTGTGTGTTAGTGTGCCTCTTAATAATATTGCAAATATTTTTGAAGCATTTTTTTTTTATTATTATTTCTTGATCATCACTACAAGGGAAAAAGGCAATAGAGACATTTAAGCATGTGTTAAATTTTGGCAGATAGGAACATGATTTTCTTTGAAGTGTAGTTTTCCTGGTTCTAATGGTTTGTGTGAGAATTTTGCTTGCTAAGTTAAGCTCTGTTACATTAATTTCTTGTTCCGGTACCACAAACATTTCTTCATGGCTTTAAACTTTGGTCAAGTAGATTTCAGCAGATAGGCAAAAGTTAAGCATGAAGAGTGTTGCTCTTACTACTAAAACATATTTCTCATTCCTGCAGGGTGCTGCGTGAAGGAAAACCTTTTGAATTTGTTTAAGAGCTAATTTAGGACTACAATAGTAAAAGAGAGGGGTGAGGGTGAACAATCAATTTTTGGAAAGGGTCTTTTTGTTGAGGCTTTGTTTCATTTATAGGTTGAGAATCTTGCAGAAAAGCTGATCCCTAGTCAGTTGTGCTTTTCCATTTAGCCATACAATGAAAGTATTTGTATAAAACAAAACAAACAACAAAACCAAGCCCTTTTTTTGCTGTTCTGGGGATTTTTTTGGTGTGTGGGTTTTTTTTTAAGAGGGAGAAAGATGAAAATACACAGTTTGATAATAGAAGATCATAGCCTATTTTGTGAATTGAAAAATTATTTCAAAACCTTGGGAAATCTAACTAGCCTGAAACTTACAAAAAAATGCAGAGAACATTTTTCTGCATGATTTACCAAATTTTAGCTAGTTTTAATAAAAATTGTTCTTGCTTTTGTGGAGGTTAGGCATCACAGCTTGGCATTTATGGTGGGTGAAGGGGGAAAAAGCCAGGCTTAATTCCTGCCTGTTTAAAAAGGGGTTTTTATATGTTTCTTGTATCACCCTATTGACCACCTAGGGGTTTGGAAACATTTATGAGTAAGACTGTCTTCTACTGTATCACATATACATAATCACAGGATTTTATCCTGCCTATGCAGAAGTCGATGAAAAAACTCATTTCAACTTTAATTAGAGAATAAACCTCTCTCTTCTGACACAGCAGATGTGTTAATACATGTGAGTAACCCTAAGAATCTCATTCAACTCTGGCACCAAAAATGACTGGACTGCCGCTATCATACTCATCTAGTAAATGGGGTAAGGAAAGCTACTCTCATGCTATCTCTTTATAGGACAGGATTATAAAAGGAGATGACAAATATTATTTACTTGACAGTCACTCCAGCATGAATTTAAATATTCATTATAAAAAAGGGTAATACCACAATGAACTGTAAGGAAGCTTTGCAGTACTGATTTTGGTAAAGTTATTCATAGTCCCTTACACAAAGGAAAAACTGCTCAATGAAGTGTAGTGCTGTGATCTTCAGATAATTTTCCAAAGATTGGGCTAAGTCATATATCATATTGGGGGTGGGGGAGGCTATACCCATCAAAATGAAAAATGAAGTGTGGTCAGCAGACATTTTCTGAAACAAGCAATTATAGAGGACAACTATTTGCTAGGCTGCATGTAATCATGAATAATAATAATTAATTAATTTCTTTCAATGTATTTATTGCTACCTAAAACTCATACTATGTATTTAATAACAGTAATATCTAGCAATATGTATTAGCTGGTACTCAAATATTCCTTGTTTTCAGAAAGACATATTACTACTCTGTGCTGGAAAAAACTGCTGTGACACGCCACCATCTTATAAGCCTTCAGGACTTCAGGGATAGAAATGAGCATTTATAACCAAGAGCAGTTACATAATGAACCTCTCATGAAGACTTTCTAGATGCATATTAAAGCTGAAATATTCAAAATGAAATTAAATTATAGAAGTCTTGACCTGAGGGTCCAGTTAAAAATGAGTAACAAGAAGGTATGTGAAAAAGAATCATTCAGACTAGAAAAAAAATCCAAAATATTTTTCTGGTTTGATCTAGTCTGCCACATTACTGCTACTTCCTCAACACTGATATCCCCACAAGATATTTTAAGGAGCCACTTACATTAAGTTTGTTTGACAAACATAAATTTTTAAGAAGAAAAAAAACAAAAAAAGCAAAAGTGTTGAAATGAGTTGGGAAAAATAAGATTATGGAAAATATCCCTGTCGCATGCTTGGGGATGAATATTATTTACCTGGAGAAGATGTACAGCTCCTTATCAACTAAGCAACACTGCACAATATGTCAGCATTCACCTTTGTCACATTATATCATCATATATTATGACTGTCCTAAGAGAGTGTGAGAAAGGTCTCTTTAAAGTGGAAAGAAAGGTTCCCATCTCCTACTCCTTATTTTTATACAGGACACTTCATGGTAATGAGGTTCTTCATCCTTTGGATATTAAGAGAAGCTCCGTCTTCCACTTACCACAGGGCAACGAGAAAGGACAGTGGGAATCCTTACTGTTTTTAATGAAGCCTTCACTCCCAAGTAGGCACAGTTGTGAATGGGTACCTGCTTAATTAAGTTTGAAAGATAAAGGCATCTAGATATAATTTGCTCTTGGACACTGCCAGTGATAGGAACTGTCTTGATGTAAGCTCACAGGGTTTAAACTTAGCCTTTTTATTGAGGCCACTGTTCACATTGAAATCCATTCTCTTGATGTTAATGTGATATAAATAGGTGACTTCCTTATGCCAACGACTACTCATCTGGTCGGCTGTACAACACTTGGCTCCGTGCCACAAGATTGATTGCTTTTCTGAATGTTGGAATGCCTCAAAATTAAAGTTGAGTTACACTATTAATTGATTAAAGATGGCTTTTTTTGAGTCATTATGCTCAAGAAGGGTCTGTCAATACGATTTACTCTCAGTTGTCACTACACCATCAAATATAATGGGGTTGCATACACACTGCCTATTAACTTGCATGAATACAGCAGTATTTGCCCCCAAAAATCTCCATATAGAAGAAATACAGAGAAGGTGAAGTTACGTCTAATCTGCTTTGTATTGCAGAGGATGTTATAATAAATACAGTTTCACTGTGTATTTGGAAGCTCTGTAATATTAATTTCTGTATCAAGGTAATGGTGCTGTGTTGGTAATGTAGCTGTGTATTCACACACTTTAGGCTCAAATCATTAAAATTCATCACTGAGATAGAAGACTGCGCAAACACATGTTGCCTGACTAATCCCCCAAACAGCCTTTTGAAATGCATTAAATTGTATAGATGAGGGAACAGCAGTCAGGTGCCCAAAAGCTTAGCATGAAACTCAAGTTTAGAACTTGGGTATACACAGATTAGGGACATACTCTAGGTAGTTGATCACCCGGCCTTCTGAATAGGAAAAAATTCCAGTGTGCTCAAACCATCCTAAAACAAGCTCTGCACAGAAGCAAGATCACCTTCCATAAAACATCTTAAAAATGGTTAACATGCAAACATCTGTCTTCCACTGGCTTCTGTCATTTTCCTAGAGGACTGTTTTGGAAATCTTTTGTTTATTTCATGCTAGCCTACAGAGAACTGCACATTGCAGTCTTTTTTCTGTTTTGTTTGGTTACAGTCATAGATGGGCAGATATACCACAGGAAATTTTTCTTCAACATAATTAATGTTGTATTTCTGCTACTTGTACTTGCTAATCTCACTGAATTCCAACTGGTTTGTAAACCTTTCCCCACTTCCTTTTGTTACTCAAAACTACTTCCCAGGTCCACTGACTCTCATTTTAAGGTGACACCTTTTCCAAACATACACTATTTTCCTTTCTACGGTCTCCAGTCAACAGCAAGATAAAAGCCCACTTTATAATTAAACCTTTAAGTCATAGGAACTAAGTGCATTCTATTCTCTAAACTTAAGATAGTCTGTCCACTGTAAGTAAAGAATTGTGATGTTTAGAATTTTACAGAAAAACAATTTGACGGTCTTCAGACAAATGTAGACTCCCTTTCACTGCTGTATTAATTTAACTTACTTGTGCCTCCAAGATCCATCACACAGCAAATATGCCATTTTAATTTCATTCCCTGTTTTGGGATAAAAAATATGCAAAGACACCAGGCTAGCTTACACCCCACAGGCTGGGATTCACCTCCAGTAATCCTATTAAAATTGAAAGGATGACCTGTATGACTGAGTGCTGGAGAAGTAAGTAATGGTCACAAGTGTATAATGCAGATGCATTGCCTAGATGTATTATAAAACATCCACTCTTGATTAAGTTAGTTAACTTCTTTTTCACCACCAAAACGGCAGCTGTTCTCTTGTGCAGCAGAAGCACAGGTTTGCCAGCGATTTAAATCATTACTTCTGCTACTTGCTTACAGAACAGGATTCAAACACCTGTTAATATGCTAAGGCAGGTGTTTCTGTTCATCTTCTCTAATCACCCTTCCATAGTTTGCATTTCTCAGGTTCTGTAGGGGCACTGAGCTAACCAGTCCAGTTCATAATTCAGAGGAAATGTAATCAATAAATCACCTATATTAGTCTGATGTCCACACACAGGGGTTTTATTATTAAGGATATTTTGAAAGGTTCGCTGAATATTACACATAGAAATAAGTGTCTGTTGCCTGGGAGCAATTTCCAAGCTGTCTTCTGGGAACTAGGACACACTTAAAAGGATTTAGTGGTGGAAATCTTTCATTTAGAAAACCCATTTCTGTAATTCACATGTTAAAGAAATAGAAAATGTTTCTTTGCCAACTTCAACTGCAGTAAATGCATGCGAATAACTCCCCACCCCTGAAACAGAGCTAATTTCTGCAGAAGTTCATCCCAGAGATGTATTTCTGAGCAGGTGTTTTGCTTCACTGTTCACATCTTGAATTGTGTGCAATCCATCATATCTATCATTTTGCCCTCACACAGTCAAGGAATTTGGTCTTTTCAGTTGAGTGAGCTGGGAGAGTGCATCACTTCTTGTTTTAAAACATTCCATAGTACTTGGAATAAAACATATTCAGACATAGCTCCTGTATATGTCTGAAAACAGTAAATGTGTAATGAAATAGCTGGGAAAACAAAGAACAAATTACCACATATATCATGCTCCACATTTACAGAAGCAGCAGCAGTAGCACTTTGGAAGAATTTACCTCCCCCCTCTCCTTTGTGATCATTGCTGCTGTTGGTTTTGTCCTTGTTTGCGGAAGTCAAAGTGTTTCCATCAGTCAAGTCATCATTTCTCAGAAATGAAGATGATCCAGACAAAGTCAGCTCCAGTTACAGGAGGCAAGTGTCTCTAGGCACTCAGTTGGGAGGTTTCTTCCCCCAGCTCAGTCCTTAGGCAAGGATTTGGGCGAGAGGAAAAGAAGAAAGGGTCTATTATTGGGTCTTATTTTAAAAGATAGCTCCTATCTCACACTTGATTTCCAAGACCAGAATTTTTCAATGAGAAAGGTCACAAGTATTAAGCAAAAAGTGATTTTCCAACTTGAAATCATCAAACGAAAAGTCCAAATGTCTGATTTCTCCTGCTGATACCTGATTTTCATAACTAATTCTACCTTTGTTTCTATGGAAATTAAATGTGTTGAAAGAAGAATTGATCAAATTCTCAGGACTAATTCCAGTTGTAGACAAATTGAGCTTTTCAAATATGCACTCTGTCAAGACACATCCTTTGTGATTTCAGGCTAATTTGTTACCTTTCCTAAGACTTCTCTATCTATAAAGGAGGGGGATTATACTTCCCTGCCCCATGTGCAGATGGAGAGCTAAGTCTTCTAAAGACTATAGGGCTCTCTGATGTACAGTACAAACTCTGGGTTTTTAGACACAGGACAGAGTATAGTATTTTGAGTCTAAAATATTTCCATGGGAAGTTAGCATCTGAGCAGTTTTCTGATCACTATAATTGAAAGCTTATTTCAGTGAATTTTCTTGGCCATCATATACATGATGTTTGGATGAGCAACCAAAACAAGAATTTCCTCAACATCTTAGTGAAAGACTCTGAAAGAAAGATGTTTTGGCTGTAAGACCCAGAGAAAGTTGTTTTTTCCCCATCTGTCTAGTTTTAACTTAGAAACAATGCCATAAAGAAAGTCTCTACACATCTTTCTCTGGGTTACTGGAATTTAATAGAAGCCAGGCTGCTATAGATGGAGACCCAAGCTAGCTCCAGATTCAGAGGAAGACTGCAACTTGTAAGGAAAATATCACTGCAAAGGAGTCTGACACAGTAAAGATAAAGCTCAATACCTTTCAGTTGTCTGGGATTTCTCTCTACTCACAGAAATTTTCAATGGAAAGCTACTGGGGCTACTTCTAGGAAAGAGCCAAAACCCTGAAGATTACTTAGGAAACTAGCAAGAAGAGACTGCCTGGGCAAGTCATGTTGGCAGGGCCACAGGTTATTAACTTTCCACAAGGAGAGGTGTGTATTTACCCAGGTACTCCTACCGCAGTAGACCAGGATGCCTCCACCGGTAGGAAACACTGGATTTTTGACTAGGGAATCCTCTTACTATATGATTGCTATACAGCCTCAAGTAAAAAGATAAAATGACACACACATTGGGAAAAGGAAGTAGTCTAAACTTGCGGAATCAGACAGTAGGAAAGGCAGGATTAGACTGCCTATCTCCTGAGAACTGACCCACTGGACCAACTTTTTCTCAGAGCAGAGCTGTGCTAAATCAGCCCCAAATGAATAACAAACACAGACCTCCTCTGGGCTGAGCACTGTGATCCAAATAACTTCCCTCCACCTTTGAATACATATCCTGCCATTCCAAAATAGAAGGTGGAGTACCCACCACAACAGAGAATACAAGAGAATACAACCCAAAATTTGTTATTCTGTATTTGCTTTGCTTTTTTTTTTTTTTTTTTTTTTTTACTATAACATTCTGCACATCATTTTGTTTGATTGGGTCACTTTGCTCAATGAATTTTGTCATCCTTCCAAACAGATGGTGTAAACCTAGGAATGGTTCTAATAAAATTCTTTGTGTGCTGGTTATATGGCACTTATTTGGCAAATGTCACTCCACAGACATGCTTTAGGTTTAAGATGATACTGTAATGGCTTAAATCTCCCACCAGCTGCCACAAAATTAGAGCCACATTAATATCAGCAGAGAAATTAGAAGTTCTGGTAATTCAGCTGGGAACAGGGGGGGACATTTTATAGGCATTTGGAAGATTTGCAGTGGGAAGGGACTGTGAAAGTCTGCCCTAGTAATAGACGGCAACAATATTATGGCTTGGAAGTCTGAAATACATTTTGTCCTTTACTCTTGGAGCTGACCAGCCAATGCAGGTGGTCCATACTTTAATCTTGACAGCCTGGAAGGAATGCCCACAAGGTGTATATATCTTAGGTGAATATTATTCAATGAACTATCATCAAAATGTTTTTGAAAATAAAGTTTATGCCATAGAGGGCTCTTTACTGTGAAGCATCTCTAAAGTGGGAGTTTCCTAACACCTGTAGATAAGGCTTCTGCATTGCATGGAGTGCAAGATTGGAGACATAGCCACACTTCACTGACTAGGTCTGCTCTGCTTCCACCCCCCATTCCAACTAACAGGTTGGCCTTTAAAACCAATTAAAAACACCTGGTCAGTCAGAGCTAGGTAAATCTTTCATTACACATCCTGAGTCACACAGAGAGAAAGTGCAGGCCAGAAAACAAAACACAACGCAGAGATCACAGAATAACCAAGGAATGTAGCGACAGATATGCAGAACATCATGGTATATGGACAGCCCAAACTTTTATAAGGAGAGGGAGTACTTGGGCAGGCCAGAGAGCAGGGATGACTCCATGTAAAATCAGAATAATTCTAAGCAACGGCAGAAGAGTGCAAGTTCAGATGCTGCTCTGGTTGTTACAATCAGAGTGACTGCAGAGGCATACAATTGTTTTAATGAGACATATTAATCTTCCCCCTTCACCTCCCTTGATCTCTAAAATGCCCCAGACATCAGTGAATTTAGCAGGGCTTTGCACTGGAAGTGAATGATGTTGATGATATGCTACACAGTTAAACACAATCGCAACAAACATCCACCCATGGGTAAGGCAATGCTGTTCAGTTATTTGTACTCTTATGGCCAATGGGGAAATTATGTTTTCTTTTGGAATATATGCGATTGGCAGTGGTCTGAGATGGGATATCACAATAGATGGACCACTACTGTGCTCTCTTATGGCAGCTCTTGTGTTCCAGAGTGTATGCACATTATTCAATAGCTGCAAATGAACATATAAAAGTTAAGAGGCTTTTTTGAAAATGTTTTCCAGCCTGCAATATTACATTAATTACACCACAGAGGTATGAGAAATTATCATTAGTGTGATCACACTATAATGATGGATAAAGAAACCATTATAAGTAGAAAGGACTGAGTAGCCAGGATAATTAGGAGTTTCTCTGTTGACAACAGTAATGGCAAAAAGGCAAAAGGAAAAGAATGTTAAATAATAAAAAAAAAGGTAACTTAATATCATAAGAGAGGTCTTGAAAATAGGGCAGCTAATGGGGATATTCACTTAAAGAGCTCATTATTATAAATCTGCATTAGCATTAGATTTTCATATCACTGCTAGATATAAAATCACAGTTTACAGACTGCAGAGAACCTAGTTTTAACTGTCAATCTGTAGAAAAACGAGTCTATGTCAAACCAGATTCAACAGCCAGCAAGTACACTTGGCTAAATGTTTCCTGATATTCAGAGCTGAACTAATGACTGTCATTCTGACTGTAGCAGGCCACTCTGTAGTTTTATTAGATCCTCTTCTGGGACCTGACATTTTGAGATGTGTTTGAGGGGGGTTGTATATATTGTTTGTTTTTGGGTTTTTTTTTGGAGGGGGATTGAGAAAAAAATGCTGTAATAAGCCAGGAAACATTTAAGAAGCCCCAAGGTTAAAGGTGAGGCTAGTCCAGCCAGTTACAATAATAGCTGGATTTTCTGAGACTTCTATACATTAAAAAGAGTTTAATGATTCCATTGGGTTGCGACCAACAACTCACTCTGAAACACTACTCCCAGGAGCTAGTTTGTGATGTGTTACCAGCAAATTAGTTATTAAAGCTTTCAAAATGCAAGTCAAACAAAATTGAATCTTTTTTATTTTTATGATCAAATGAAGCCCAATGAGTTATATTTGGCCATTTTTTACAGTAGTCTTTTTGAGAAAGAAAAGTGAAAAGACTAGTAATATCTTCAGAGATATTTGTCTGATTGCAAACTTGCATGCACAGATTCGTGGTCCAGCTTTGTTTATACCATCACCACATGGTACATGTGTGATTGCTGTGACTGCATGATAGCCAATTAATTGAACAACTGAATTGCATTACCAGTTTACCTAAGCCTAGTGACTGCACCTACAGACCAGGTAACGAGCCACACAGAGCTATTTGCACATGAAATTGGAGATACTGGTATGCATAGTTTGATGTGCAATAAGATACCAAAAAGAAAAGCTAGGAAATTACAGCAGTGGTGTCTAGGTTTGCCTTACATGACTTTTCTTCAAAATGGTTCTTGAATTTGGGAATACTTGAAAAAAATGTCTTTTAATAAAAAGATGTCATATAAGGATATGCATGTTCACATATATACATGCATATATGTACATCAATACACATATATGTAGAGATATGGTTTTGCATATATATGTATATACATACTGTCATGAATTATTAACTCCTGCCTGGAATCTCAAGGATTTATCTATACACGAGCAGCACTATATAACCATTAGCAGAGCAGGGAAGGACTTGAGTATTTGATTTGTGACTGCATGGAGGTTTCATTGGCTCTAATTGAGCAAACACTGGTTCACTGGGCCTGACATTGTTCTTGTACTGGTATAAAGCTGAAATAACTCTGTCAAGGGCAGATGACCTCTGTGAACATAAACAAGGAGAGTTATGTCCTCCAGTGAATAAAAAGCATAAAGGAACAGTTCTAAGATGCAAGCAAGGAAATTCATTAGGTTTGGGTGTTGTCTTGTCCTCCCTGAAGATTATGCTTGTGACTCCAATAGAAACTTCATTTGCATATAATTTTTAGACACTTTAAATTTAGGGATTTTTATCTTGTTTTGGTCTTATTTGTTCTAGCTGCTACATGTCTAGTACTATAGCTGGGCAGTTGCTCAGATACATTCCGTTAATTCTCACAATGAAACTGCTCACTGATCTACCATAAATGAATAGACCTTGAACAACAAAAGAACTTACTTGGAATGGCAAAGGCATGAAGTAAACTCCCATGTCTTCTGTTCTAAGCAAACATCACCAGCCCTAACTATGGAGTTAAAGGATTTGTGTCCCCTCCTCTAGTACCACATGTTTATCTAGACACCTCTGTCACGAGATGCAATAGTAGTTTTCAGTGCTGCACTTGAACCTCATGACAGGAGCCAAATAAACCTTCCATTGAAGACTAGCCTCTTACACTGATAAACCTAAAACCGATGCTGCCATCTGTTTCCTTGTCTTAAAAGCAGACAATCTGGGGACAGTAGCAGAAGCTGGATTTTTTACTTTAAATGCATTTTATCATTTAATATTTTTTCCAGTGAGGTTTTTTGGAGCCATTCTGTGCTTACAACTGAAGAAGACAGTCAAATGAATATAACTGTGATGATTAAACACAAATGTTGCTTTAGGTATTACTAATGGAACTTGTAGTCCTGCTTTTTTAAACAGATATTCAATTTGCTGTTCAATTTTCTATTAGAACATTTTCTCTTCTTCTGACTTTAATTTGTTTCTTGCTGCACAGAGTAGGAAAGAAAAATGTTTGCTGCCTTGACTCCTACCTTACCTCTAAGCCACATGCTCTTCCATAACCAAATAGGGAAGAAAAATGTCCTTTTAAATTGTTCTGGCATACAGTATCTTACATTCCAAGGCACTCCACAAATCAAAGTGATCATGTTTCACCCACATTGAATTTACATCCCTGGTTTCATCACAAGACTAATAAGATATTTGTTAGGTCTGTCAGGTTTCAAATTATCTGTCAGAGAGATTCTGGATCTGATACGCTCTCAAAACATTCATGACCAACTGTTCTGAATTTTCTAAAAATAATAGGAAATGATAAAAAAAAAGTTCTTTCCATTTTGTATGGAAACTCTTTTACAAAAAATAAAGAAGTTTCAGACCAATAGTTACATCTCAATGTTATAGGTCCAAAGAACCTTCTTCAGGCTAATATCCCTCATTCCGTACAAAAATTACAGAAATTTTTGTAAAGCAATCTTATGCCCTCATGCAACAGACACAGGAAGCAGCAAAGCTGGGTCCTTCCAGTCTGAAAGAGCAAACCTAAGACTGATCTAGAAAAAAATAAAGAATACAATACAAAGTTATTCCAGGAGTCCCATTTAAAGGTGATTCCAATCTGAGCAGTTTAAATTTCTCAGATGGGCTTAAATTGCTACTCCAAACTTCTGAACCTGAGGCATGCTGAATGGAGTTCTGTAGAGAAATTAAGAGTGAAGTACTTAGTCCAATTGATTTGGTAGAGAAGAGCTACATATAGACAGGAAAAAGAAAAGTGGAGGTGATGTTTTAGTTTATAATTTCTTCCTTGCTTCTTACCTTATGTTAATATTTACTATATTTTGGGGGTTTTAAAAGAGAAATTCACTCTTTTGCAAGACTTAATTATGAGGCCTCATGTATTCTTCTCACAGGGCTGCACTTTGCCTCTAGGGAAGGCACTGCTAATGAAATATTCCAGGCTCCAGGGCTTCTAAACTCAATTTTGTGTTATGTATTTTTACCATATTGATTGGTAGCCCTGTTGACCAAGTCTAGGAGGAGACTGACATGGAGAAATAAATTGATGAAAACAGTTCAGTTCAGGAACACAAACAAAAAATGGACAGAAGGAAAGGAAGTTCTCCATGCCAAAAGTTGTTTACAAAGAACCATTTATGTCACATAAGGATATTTTTCCCATTTATTTAAAGCATGAGAATAGTTTTCTGTCTGGACATCTCAGCATGTGTCTGTAATACACTTAAAATATTTTTTGCAGCCAAGTGTAATTAGAGTTGCACCAGCATAGCTAATAACTGAAGATGCTGTGGTTTAGAATTCAGACTGCACTGGACAAATCTATCAGTGTCCTTAGTTCCATCTTCAAGTTATTAGCCTACTCCTTGGCAGCGTCTGTACTGATGTTATTACCTGTATTAACTGACATGAATCTGCCTGCTCATCCTTATCAAACATTGGATTTATGTAAAGGAATTCAGAGAACTTTTGCCCAGAGAAGAATGAAGATCATGTGCTACAACCCAAAAGAAAAGCCAAGAGGATTAGTATTCAGCCCTAATCGATCTCATCTCTAACTTCTGCATGGGTAAAGAGAAAAAGTCTGGTTTACATCCAGTAATAGTGATGTCCTTTCAGGTGAGGAGCCCAATACCAAGGGGACATACTGTTGACACTCTTTTGAATTACTGGATTCACAGGGGCGACAAAACACATGGATGTGTAAGCCCTGTACACCAACTGGGAGAGTCTGAGATGGACAACACCCTACGTGTAAGAGCAACATATGTTCAGAACACCCAAAGTAATAGTTACCAAGGAACTGCTAGAAGATTGCAGCTATGAGCAAGAAGGCCCAAACATTATTTTTTGAGCCTTTCGCTTTTTTAGCCTCACCCGTATAACCTGTATCCTCCAGGAAGGAGCTGGCAAAGTATGCTATTTCATTGTCCTTTAGCTCATGCTATACCCTCAGCTTTAGACACCATGAAATATTGATTCCCTGTACTTACAGCACCTAAAAATAGCAGGGAGTAAGCAGTTTTCCCCAGCACCAGAACTGCACACTGTTCTTTAGAAATGTCCCGGTTCTACAGATGTGATGATTTAACATTTTAACACCCAGCTAGCACCAATTAAAAATCAAAAGTCATATTTTAGCCGATTTTTACTGGTTTGGACTTAGCTCTCAGATTATGCATGTTTGCTCTCCTTAACCCTATTATCAATCTCCTGTAGTTTCCCAGCTGAATGCTAACCTGACTTTTCTGCTTTCAAACTCCACTGATCTAGCCGTGTCTGAGAGAAAAACCAAACTCATATTGATAAATTTATGCAAAATTAGAGTTAATACATTTGTTTAGGAGCTTCCCAGATGCAGAGCAGGAAAATTAAAGCATCTCCCAAAGACTGGCTAATGTAAAATTGTGATGTAGAAGTGTGTCCAGTTCTCTATCCATTCAAACTCATTAAGTACCAGCAACACCTGTTCACACTGGTATGCTGTTGAAATTCCCAGGAGTTTGAAGGAATCTGTGCTTCATATACTCTTTAGGTAGAATTCACCACTCTCTATGTTGAATGGTGTTTTATGTTCTTAATTTTCCATGATGGTCTTGTCTCTGACTTTTACATCATAAGGATGTAATATGAAAGTTTCAAGAAGTATCATCTCAGCAGCCCTCAAAAGCTTTAAACTCAGGCATGCAAAATAATTACTATCTGAACATAAACTGCTAAAATGGCTAACAAATACTAATCATTGACTACAAGCTACCTGTAGGAGGAATATGGGGTTTTCTACTGCTATTACTGAATATGATCACCAATATGATAGAACATTAAGTGTCTCCTTTTCAAGAGGAGCTCTCATAAAAGCATCAGTATATTTTTAATTAACAAGGCCAAATATGTTACCAGAAATTTCCTCACGAGTACTAAGCTGATTATATTGGGAGTTTAATATACCTTTCAAAGTAACTCAAGGGCTTTTGACCACCTTAACAGCATCCAGATATAAGCAAAAACCTGAACAAAACTGTTGAGCCACTACCTGTCGGTTAATCTTATTAAGTAAAGCCAATAAAATACATATTGTTTTGATATAGTCGCACTTGTCATTCAGCTGCAGGCCTGAAATGGTTGTAACAGACTACAGATTCCCAAAGAATGCCAGTGCACCTGATTTCATATTACTTTATTGCTATACAAACCACAAAATAGTCATATCTCTAAAGATATACAATAAACCCATTTCATAATCTAGATTCATAACTTCCTTCCTCATTTAGCCTTCTCTGTTAATGACATACTTGTATTTTAGAAAAGCATCTTCAAAAACCCATGCCTTATGTTTTTTCCATTTTGTTTCCTTTTGTCAGGACACCACAAGGGCTAGGAGACGAGGGGAATCTCAGAGATAGCAGCCCTGAGCCCAGGGCATCAGACACCTCCAGAGTCATACCAAGACAAGGAAGTCAGCTTGTGTGTTGTGGGTCTGGATGAGACCCACTGAGGGCAACCAGGGTCAAACACAGCTCTATGATGGCAAGGCCAGGCTCTGACATCAGCTCACGTCAGAGAAGTCACGATGGTCAAGACCCATGACCGGGCATAGAGACCAGACTGACAGACCCAGGCTAAGCTTAAGTAGGGTCAAGCTTAAATAGAGTTCTTGAGCTCATGGCTGTGGCTGAAGGCCCCAGGGGATGCTGATCAGAGGCATTAAGGCCTATTGGTACCCTCAGGGTTCTCACAGCTTTACACATTAATTATTCTAAATTGTCCCTAAACCATATTTTCTTCTGTATCTTGCCCATGACTTAGAGTATTTTATTCAATATTACCTGACCAAAACCCTTTCAGACTGCCACCTAGCATCTGTTCTAATATTGAGATGGCAGTATTTATTTACAGCTGAATCTTCCATTTGCTTATCAACTTATCCAAAGGCAGAAGAGTTGCAGCAGACAGCCAAACACTTCTGCTAAGCATAGTTTTGCTTTTCTACTTCCAGTTAGCTCTCAGCCATTGTAACCTGCAGGTGAAATATCATAGGTAAAATATCTCGATAAAACTATATCAACACACCCAGTTAAGCCTAGGTTTAGCTAAAACTTTACTGCTGCTATGCTCTTAATCTATCAACCTCTTTACATGCACTTTCAGCAAAGTCCGTTGAAGTTAATAAGGCAAATTCCACAGGCATAGAAAACCTCTGAATCATGCTGTAAATTATTTATCACTGAATTATTACTGGCCTGAGTGTGGCTTAGTCTTTCTAAGGTAGTTTGGAGGAGTAAATAATATTCCTGATTAAGTTAACTACTGTGGACCAATACCAGGAGAAATAAACAGCCAGTGCAAGAATTACTCAAGAATCCCAAGGCTTCTTCAAGTCTCTGAAACCTGATTTATCTGAATAAAATTAGATATCTATGTCTATAACCATTTTTAGTCACAATTCATCATCTGCTCCAAAGCAGATATCTTAGAAGCCAATTTGCACAGTGACAAGCACTAGGGACACGCAGAACTCAGTTTCAGGACTACAGCTGTCAGCACTTTATTGGGCCATACGCTCAAAGTATAAGCCATACACAAAAGCCTTCCATGTTTTTCCACCCATTTTCATTCTTTATCTTATTCATCACAAACACTTCTGCAGAGAGAACTTGTTTTCAAGCACAGATGAGACCTTTTATATAATAAAATGCATGGGGAACAAGATGCACAGAGGAAAAAAAAAAAGCATAGTAATCTCTGTCAGACAGCTCTGAAAGCACCAGGGTGATTTTCTGTGTCAAAAAATAAATCAGCAGAAAGAACACTCAGCAAATAACCTGGTATCTCCAACAACTGACTCAGTGCATGGTAATCACCAGGGGAGTCAGGTCGCTCTGCCCACACACATTCCTGCAACTGGACAGCACTCTTCCAGTATAGTGCACTACACTCTCACAGCATCTTGCTGCAGTGTCCACTGCCACTTTCATCTCATGGGGGATGACATAGAATGGCATAGGAGCCAGGGGAAGAAAATAGAGGGAAAGGCTGCCGCAGAAGCAAATGCAGCCAGCTTTCCACACACTCTTAGATCCATTTTACGTGGACTATAGAGAGTAGGGGTACAGGACTAGGAAATTGCCTGAAGAATTCCTGAAAAAGATTCATAAACATATCAAGAATTACCTGTTCTGCTCTCCATTATGCTATGATTTATTTACTTCTGTCCAGCAATAATTTTTCCCCTCAAAATTTAAGTAACTTTTACACTTCCCCTCTCCCCCACCCCGCCCCCTTGCTCTTTGGCCCTTTGACTCTTTTACCCTTCTAAAAGTATCTTATTCTTCTCTGAGTGTTTTACATTAGGAACTAACCATACCCCTTAAATGCAGAGAATGGGCAAATTAAAAATCTGATATGGTAAATAATTGATACCTTCCAAAATATGCATGCAATATACCATATATCTAAATATTTATTAATATAAACTACATGAAACCATATTTTATCATATTATTTTTCTGCAATCTATCAGGATTAGTAATAATAAAAATTATAAAAGCTTTTTATGCAAAAGATTAGAAGTTTCATGAGGAAGTATCATGTTTTTCTAGCCACCAAGAAGGAGTTTTTTGTGTAGCAGAAACAGGACTCACTGTGACTTCTCCTAGGTACTGTATATTCAGCTACAAAAACATAAAAACAACTAGTGAGTGATAGCAAGTATTTACACCTCTGTTCTATGAGTGTCAGATGAGATAGAGCATGAAATCTCATTTAAGCTATAGACAAAATTCCACTACAGTTTTACAGAACTAGAATTTCACCTGTGGATGTATAAGTGTCAGAAGCCACATACCATATGACAACAGAAAAGAGAGCTAATTTCAGAGCCCCTGTCCTGGTTGCGGCTGGGATAGAGTTAATTTTCTTATTAGTAGCTGGTACAGTGCTGTGTTGTGGATTTTATATTAAAATAATATTGATAACATACTGGTGGTTTAATTGTTGCTAAGTACTCTAAATCAAGCACCTTTCAGTTTCCCATGCTCTGCCAGTGAGCAGGTGCGCAAGAAGCCGGGAGGGAGCAGAGCCAGGACAGCTGACCTGAACTAGCCCAAGGGATATTCCACACCTGAGGGCATCATCCTCAGTATATAAACAGGGGGTACATGGCTGGGGCCTGCCGGTCACTGCTCAGGGACTGGCTGGGCATTGTTCAGTGGGTGGTGAGCAACTGTATTGTGCATTGCTTGTTTGTTTCTTTTCCCTTGAGTTCTATTCTTTTCTCTTTCTTTCTCATTTTCATTACAAGTATTATTGTTGGGTTTATATTTCAAATATTAATTTTTTCTTACCTCAACCCATTAGTTATACTTTTTTTCCAGTTCTCCTCCCCACCCCACTGAGGAGCATGGACCAAGCGAGTAGCTACATGGTACTTGGTTGCCAACTTGGAGTTAAACCACAACAGCACCTAAATTTTGGACTGTTTAATTAACCATAATTCTATCTGCAGAGTGCTGATCTATGTGAAATAATTGTTTTGTTATATGCTTTGTTACGAGCTATATAGAACACATATTCCTGTAGGGAACAGAAGAATCAATAAATACCATCATTGCTTATCCAGATCTGGCTGGTGCTAGGTTCAAAAAAGCAGCCAAAAACTTTATATCTTAATGTCAAAAGCTGAGAGAAACCGTCCCCTAAGTTCTTTCAGAGACAATGTATTCTTTGGAATTAAACAGATATCAGATGCTGTTGTTAAGCATACTGAAACTGAACAATCGATGTTAATGCTTGTGAACTTATATGACAATTTGCAGCTTAAAGACAGTATTTTATAAAAATCCTTAAGAAAAGAGTAACATGGGTAATAGTGGTAGAAGGTTCATTGGAACTGTGCTAGTGGGTACAGATTTCTAATTTTTCTTATTATTTCTGTTTGATGTTTTGAGACCACAGAGTGATTAATTTTCTGGATAATAATTCAAGTATTTTATATTTAAGTGTCCCTGCCCATATGCAGTCACATCTGTGAAAAAGAAATAGCAGGTGTTTAATTTTTATGATTTCCTTCTGTTTATTCTTGACAAGTCCATTTGTTATTCTAAAAGAAAATGAGAGCCCATTTGATTCGGAATAGAGTGCCCTGTCTGTTTACTATCATTAGTATTCCCATTGCAATAGTCTGTCCATTACATAACTAGATACAGTTAGCTAGCAAGAATAAAAATGTTCCGTGCACCATTTGACCTGATCCATAAAAGAACAAACCTATTAGACTAATATCACTCCATTTTATTAGTTTTCATATAACCAATTTTAAATCAAACATTGTTCAAACTTGTCACATGCTAACACCTGTATGCTTACATACTGTAGCTAATAAAACTTTACAGATGCAAGCAATAGACTGTTTCCTTTAAGGTTATAGTGATGTGACAAGAACAAGAAGGAAAAACTTCACTATCTACCACTGTGATCTTGAATCATCCACAGATGTGTGATTTCATTATGCTGAGTTTATTATGTAAGAAGGGTTATTGTATATAATGGAAAACAACAGTAGAAATAAAGTAAGCAACAGATGGGTCACCTCTGAAGCACCTTCTCTGTTCTGTCAAGGAAGTATCAGTTGCTTATGATTAGCACATAAATGAGAGATCTCCCAAGAAAAATCATAAAGAGAAGATCCTGCTTCAGGAAGTGATCAGTGAATCACACGACTTAGCATTGTCAATGACCCAGTGTCATTTACCTAATATTAAGAATCATGGTTTGGATGAGATATAAATGTTTGGGAAAGAGAAAATATCTTACCAGCTTTCTAAGATTTAGGTATAAGCATGTACCATTATATAAAATTTTAGATAATTATCTAAAGATAGATGAAACAAAAAAGTTGCAGAGGGTCATGCCCAGCCATAGAGACATCTGCCTCATCCGCAAAGGTTTAGTTATTAAAATTCTTCCTGCAGTGCCAAAAGGAGATTCAGTTATTTTCTATCTCTGTTACACAGTGGCCTAGTAAATTCTACTGTCTCACATGTGCTTATTTGCAGAGGTGGGTGAAATTAATTTTGTATGCACTACCAGTCTTGAACACCTGACTAAACATCTAACTCAGAACAGAAAGTGGTTGTTTAAAATACAAAGCTAAGCACAGAAATGTTAGGGATAAGTTATTAAATGGGAAAGACTCGTTTTCAGACCAAAGAAGGGTGTTAGAATCTCAGCAAAGACAGGTAACAGCTGGATGTTTCTTTTCATTCCTTTAATAAAAGAAAAAGCTTGTAAACTCCACAGTGCTCTGGACAAAGCTTGAACTTCAACATTCAGCTCCACCAAAGGTCCAGACAAAGACCAGGCTTTACTGAAGGTGACAAATAACAGACCATAATATCCAGTCTCTTCTCTATACATGACGGGGTGTTAGAGAATGGCTGTGTGGGTGCTTGGCTGCCAGCCAAAGCCAACCCATGGCAGAGACTGGTGATAGAAAGTACACACTTGATTTCATCCTCTGCCACTGGAAGTCACTTAGAAACACCTAAAGATCCTGCTTTTAGAGGGAGCGTTGGTCACAGAGTTTCTCTATGCCCTTAAACATGTCTCTATGGAGGTTCTTGGCTTTAGTTATCAGTACCGTGATCTTCTGGTTGGCTCAGGGCCTTTGAAGCGGGATCATTTGCATCATCAGGTCTTGAATATGCAGCTGTCAATACAGCAAATTTGTCATTGGTTTGGACCTTATTAAGTGAAAATTCTTGTTTTATTTTTGAAGCTACAGTCTTGGTTCTTCTTTTTGGTGCCATTTCCTGTGACATCCTTTTAGATCAATCAGGGTTAAAAATAGGATGTGAAATTATGTTTCAAAATAGCTCATACTCCAATTTTATTAAAATCTTTTGCTCTATAAATAGTCTTTTAAAACCAAAATATCTGTTAAAGTCTTTAAAACAAGTGTATGTGTGTGTAAATGTCATCATTTACACATGAACGAACACTTCAAAGAAACAAGTTTTTTTCTTATCAACCACTGGCGAAGTAAAGTCTATCATCATTTTGGTAAGATGTTGCCTTAGCATTGCCAGATAATTAGTAATTTTCCAGCTAAACTCCATATTTTTAAACTGCAATTAGTTTGTTATTTCAGAAAACAGTTAAGGATTGTCTATAAACCTGCTGCATTTTAACTGTTACATTTCAGTATTCGTGATATTGGGCAATTACTGGTAACAAAGTATCCAGAAAATTTTCATATAGAAAGTTTCCAGAGCTAGAGAATGCTTTCTAAGTAAACATTTTTTGCAAATGATTCCACAAGTTACATATTCAAATGGCAAGATGTTCACCTTCAACATGGAAAACTTGGTTAGTAGTAATAAATACCTTCTGCGAAACATTTCTCAATTAAGTGATGTCCTCAGATTTTAAAGCACTGTTTCCACAAGAAATCGGTTTTATTAAAGGTTTGCCTATTGGTTTTTGTTTAGGTTTAAACTACAGGCTTTCCCTTTTACAACAGAGAAAAAGGATCTTCTTTTATGGCATATTTTACAGGTCTAATAAGACATATCGCTATTTTGCTTGTTAGGGGACAAGCTAAAATTCCTTCATACAAAATCTTGGTCCCTTCCCTTCCTTCCCCTTCTCTTTTTTCCTGATAGAGATCACGTCTTTACCAGATGAGAGCCTTATATAAGGAAGCGAACACATGGTACTGTGCTTGTTGGCTACTTTCCACAGGAATTGTGTGACACTTCATGATTTTGTGCAGAGGAAGATTGCAACATTGCAAGACAAAACCTTGGCCAGATATTCCTAGGCACTGTTCTTGTATCTATTTTGTACTGAACCAAGTAAGTCTCACTGTAAGGTATAGCGACCTCGAGAGAGACTGGGGCCTGTGGATGGGACAGACTCATTTGTGAGGTTCAAAATCACACTAACTGTAGACAGTGAGCAGCCTGACAAAGCCTCCGTCACCAAGCTTTCTCTTCAATGTTTGTTATTTTACCTGTTGATATATTAAACTACCAGTTTTACATTCAAAATTCAAGATTTCATTAATCACTAACCAGAAATATTTTAAGGGGAACAGAAGTTAACAGCTTATAAGCAGAGCAAAAGTAAGTACAGAACATGCATCTAAAACCTGCAGATAAATTTAATATTCCAGAAATCCAGCAGATCACCAGAGGAGCTCCAAAAAAGAATGTTGCCCCTCTGTCCAAGGAAATGTTGCTGCCAAATACGGGCAAACCTGTACCTTGTGTTCAGCTGGGTTAGAGGCACTGAGACTATGAGTTGGTTGGGGAAGAAAAGTCACTTACCAGTCTGCACTGAAAGATTTCAAAGAACCCGGCATGTCAAGAAAGAATGGAACTTTTTGAAAGACATCAGAACTCAAAAAAGCAGAGAAACATCTGGGACAGCTCTGAGGATTTTCAATTCAAACATACCACTTTGAAAAGGTAGTAGAAAGCATAGTGAGAAGTCAGATATCCAAAATTAAGGAAGAGTGAGTTACATACTTAAGTTTGATGTGGGTAGAAATCAGAATTAACGGCAAAACAGCCTTCAAATTAATTTCCCCAGATTCACTCTCTACTTCTGTAACACTTTTTTTACATATGAAATAATGTGATTCATAACTAATTCACAAAATACCTCGATAGCATTGCAAATCATATTAAATATTTTTTTTCTTTCAATATATAGCGATCAACAAAGAACAGAAATTTAAATAGTTAAAAACTGAGACCAAACATGGCTGCAGATAGTAGCACTTCCTTTGCCATAAAACCATGTGTTTTCTTAATCAACCACTGGCCATCCCTGTGACAGAAAGAGAAATATCTTCACTTAGAGTATAAGTTTTCAACAGAACAACCAGGACAGAAGCATAGAAGCAACATGCATGGAAATACTGTTTATTTTCTAGTCAGTAAAGATGAAAACAAGCTTGTAATAACTTGTCAATTACTGAAATATTGTACTGTTTTATCTCAGTACATGGAAATGCATAGTTATGCAAGTAGCTACCATCAAACAGTGTTGATGACTCATTCATCACTCAAAAGACATGGTAATACAACATATCTATAATTTTGTTCTTGCCTTATATATATATGCTTATGTACAACGTTGATCCTCAAGAAGATAAACGCTCTCCATAACCATTCCATCTATCTACGCATAGGGTCCAGTATAAATTTCCTGGGTGATTGGAAGGACTTCTGCTTAGTATAAAGTTAGCTTTCAGTTGGGAATGATGACTGGGAAAATATCTTTTACCTTCCTAGAGATGTCAGCCAAGGCCAGTGTACCTGACTGTTATGGGGTCAGAAAAACCACTAAATAGAACAAGCTGAGAGAAGAGATGAGATATTCAAAATAACAAGAAGGAAAACAGCCCAACTGAGAATGCAGCTTCTGAAACATGACCAGGAGTCTAACTTGACAAACACTGATGATCTGGGACCTGGAACTGCAGCTGATCAGACAACCGGGAGAAAGAGCTCCATGAAGAGTTGTATCATGGGACTGTTTGGGCAAGCATCTTCAGTTAATATTTTCCCGGTTAATATTTTCCTCTATACATAAGCTACTGTCTGGTGCATGAAGTTTTGAGCACAACTACTAGAAAGTAATGATAAGTTTGACAATTTTCTGTTGAATTTTTGAGCACTGATGGCAACATTAAGGTTTCTTGGTTTGGGTTTGTATTTTGTTCGCCAATGCCATTTTAACAAATTATCAGTACTGAGCCAGAAATACAAAATCTTGGGTTTCTGCAGTCAACACTGAGACAGCAAAGTTTGTAATAAACTATTCAGAAAGAAACACATCTAAAAAATTTAAATGTGATTTTTTCCCCCCACATTAGTTTGCTTTGCAGACAATCTTTTTGTGTGGGACGTTTTTATGTGTCTGAACACATTTCTTAGATACAGAACACTAGTGCACTACAACTTTCTGAACAAGCCAGACACTTTTCCTTTTATCCATAAAAACTTGGTATATGTTCTACAGATAATACAACTGACCCTAGTTAACAGTTTGTCCAGTTAAGATGTTACCATAGCAGCCATATAATGCAATGAATGTTGCTAATTTCTACAGAAACATGTGTGGTAATGGCACTGAAAATTCTGCCTCAGGCTCATGCTGTATTAGGCAGAATAGATTGAAAAGGAAAAAAACAATACCCTTTATGACCCACACACTAATGAAAACTTAAAAGAAGAGGTAAAAGGGTTTTGATCAAGTTTTAACAGTGTGTCACAATCCCTTGGAAAAACAACCACACTTGTTAATTTTATTACCATTCATACTCTTGTCCAATATTTTGAGACAGCATGAACAGTTTTTCATAAAACATACTTGCTCTTTTAAAAAGTTTGCTCATGTCCTATTAATAGCAGACTGTGGACAATGGAATATAATATAGAATACACTTTGACTTATAGCTTTATGTTACATAGTTATGAAATGAAATTATTAAATTAGCTTAAAGTTTACATTAAGTAGTATGTTTTCCAATATTCTTATCTCTTTAATGCACGTGTACATGTTTCTGTATTTCCATCAGAAATACAGATGTTGATATTTTTTATTTTTTTAAATTTCAGTAACCTTTAAAATGTACCATGGTTTACTTTACACGAATAGACATTTCTATCTTACAAATGCTGTGGCTTTCCTTACGTAGCCTTATAACCATTACAGGGAATGGCTTGTGTGCTTCAAAGCCCAAACTTTTGAAGCAGTTAGAAAGGGTCTGTGGGCACAAAGAGATTAGTTTTTAAAGATTTTAGAGTATGCATGTGAGCCCAGTTGTATTTACGAAAATCAGATCATAATCCCAAGAACAAAAAGGAATGTTGCTCTGTTTGTTGGTCCTGCAGAAGACTAGCATCACATTTGCTTATCTTAGCTGTTTTATAGTGGTGGGTTTGAGATAGATGCAGCTATAGATTTAAGCCATTCAGCAGCTTCTTTACAGACTCCTGCAAAATGAGTCAAATGCAGCAAGTATTTGGAAGAGTTAAAAGAACTTAAATGTCTCTGGGCTTGTAGAACTTGCCCTAATTTAGCAAATGGAACTTCATGGAAACTTGCTGCAGTGTATTTATAACCAGGCTCCTCAATATTGCCATTCTCCTCTGTAGATATTGTGTTTAAATTAAATAGGGACCATGTCCAACATTAACATCCACTGCACACCTGACTTCTTTTATGCTCCACTTCACCAGCCTGTTTCTCAGCAGTGCTGGCCTCCACAAAGTTTCATGCTGACTTGCTGTCTTTCTTCTTCTTGATTTTGTGATCTGCTGTTCCAAGCTTGTCAGTCACTCCTTCAGCAGCAGCCCAGATCAATGTGAATGCAGACTGGAGGGAAATTCTCAATAATGGTAACTCAGGCAAAACAGGGAGCTGCAAAAGCTAGCCAGGAGAAGGATTCTTTGAAGTCTTAAAAGTTTTGTTCTGCTATGACTTTCAGCAGGGAAGGTAGAGTTGGGAGCAGTGTAAGGTTTGTTATAATTGCCCAGCAAAAATGTTCCCTTAAAATGCCTGACACAGTGCATTAGGCATTGAATCCAAGTCCAATAATGTCAATGAGAATCCTTTAGTTGACTTCCAGTGGTGCTTGGATTGTTCTTTTTTCAAACACTATGTTTACTTGCTTGGTTTGCAGACACCCACTTAAACAACCATAGTCTGAAAAGTGTCTGGACATGGCAAACTCCCCTTCTTATGCTAAAGAATATTCACTGATGATAGCAGCTTCTGTTCAGTTGTGTTTAATGAAGCCAGTAAGTATAAGTTGATTTTGAAGTACTACTACATGTCATTCATCGGCACACAGTGTATAAAAGAGTGAGAAGCTGGGACATTTTACTTATCTTACTACATACCATTGAAGTATCATTGACAGAACTGGAAACTCTTTTTTAGTATAGAAGGTCCTTAGCGATACAAACCAAATGATTTAGCAGATGTGTGCAGAATTCACAATTTTTGTGATCATCTCGTCTTTCTTTTTTTCCCTTGGATTTATTGTATGCAGGAGGAACAAGTAACCAGAAATAGACCACACCCTTTGAGGCATTTTGTTAATTCAATATTCAAGCACAGACCATCAGTCTGTGTTGTCGTTATTTTGGTATGGAGTTTATTTCACCAATACTTATCTCAGACTGTCCTGAGCTATTTCTAACTGACCACACAATACTCTGCAAAAGAAGGCACTCCTACAAAATGAGAACTGGAGAAAATGTATGAAAATTGCATAATTGAACATTTTCTAACACTGTTTCTCACCCACTGCTTGTAGTAATTAGACTACACTTTTGCCTAAGGGAAGAAGAAAAGATATGTTGAGAAAAAGATACTCAGCTAACAATATTCTCTCTACAGCCTTCCCTTTACCAAGGATTAAAAAGATTGCAAGGATTTGAGGTTTTCCTCCTCTAAAATAGATGACAGTTGAATTCCTGTTATAAGAACTCTGTACTCTTATTAACTAAGGGTGCCATTGGCAAACAGATAGTAAATCTATGCTGCATCATCATCTTTTTCTGTAATATAATTGCTCCACTGAAACCACCTCATCATAGATGTCTAGGTGTACTAAAGATCATATTTAGAAAAACCAAAACATGCCACTAATGAGGATCCTTGACAGGTGAATGCAGTTGTGACTTTTTGATAGGATAACCATAAAGTTATGCAACTTAGAGAAAAGAGTAATAAGGCACCTGTAGGATGCCATCCAACTGAGTTATTGGCAGAGTTGCACAGATGCAAGAGTTCAAAAATTCATTTACTTTTCAGCAGGGTGCTTTGCTTACAACAGGTTTTATCCACAAAGCATACCATATCCAAAGCTTAGTAAGACTGAGCAGAACAGAAGTATCTGTAAACTATGGCAAAATTAGGCATAAGAAAAGGCAACACTGAGAACACTCACACGGTGTCATGCAGTGTAAGAGCTCATTGCTGATTCTGGGCCTGATTACTCACTACATTACTGCAGGTTTATATTTCAAACCATGTCAACAGAAAACAAAAACAACGCAGTGGAGAATCAGGCTGGCAGTGTTTATGCAGGCTGGAAAAAGAGAGGACGCTGCAAGGCTGACCAGAAAGCAGCCATCCTACAGTTCTAGAGCTAGAGTTCCCACTATTTTGCTATGTTGCACCTTGTCAATGTCTTTTGGTCATATCAAGACCTGAGATGAATTTTGCCTGTTCCAGATCTCTTGTTTTTCCACTACATTTAACACAAGCACAGCAATTTTCCATTTTGCTGACAAACAAAAAGACAGAGCAAATTGACCAGTTTATTCTTTGAGTAGTGGATGACATTCAATACAACATTTGACTGACATCACTGGCCAGTCCATCAACAGCTAAGCCATAGCTTTCAGCAAGAAAATCATCATCAATAACTATTCTCTTTAAAGCACTAGGCACATGTTTGTGTATTGTTAGTGTTTCCATACTTCCTTAGCCATGAGAAAAGTATTAACTGTAACAGGAGTTGTAGGGCTTAAGCCCTGCGCAAGTCAGTGGAAATTTAACTTCTTTAGACCCCTTGAATGCTACTGGAATTTCAGACTGTTGATAAGGGAACGAACCTCAGATGGTTTAAAAACAGCAGGGCTCCACTCACCCCAAGAGAGTTTCACTTACACAGGTTGAAATTCTTGCTCATAAGGTTTTGATAAGCTCTCTAAACTACTCCGTTCTCTTTCCAGCTACTCACAAGCCCTTCCCCAGAAAAAAAATAAAGATATTGATATTTTCTGTGCTTACATGACCACTACTACACTGAGTGTGTCGCCAGCAATGAATTTAGTCTGGTTTACAAAGTGAAGTTCTTACTTTATATTAATCCTGAATTGAAAGAAAAACAGTCGGCCTAAGAAGGTTAAAACAGTTGCAGTCTCAATTTCATCTAGCTAGAATCGCTTCCTTGAAAACCCAACTTTACTTTTGTGATTTGTGAAGTCTATGGATAACTTCTCTCATAAAAAATGCCATTGTTTTCCTCCTAAAGGATAAAATTTCAATCAGCATAAAGTGCCCATATAATTTCCTTCTTGTGTTCTTTAAGTAAAAAGTCATGTAAATTCTCTTGTGTTTTGGAACAGAGAGGTAAGACAAACACAACTAAGATGCAGTCCAGCATTACTCCTGTAAATTTCAGGTAATTTCCCAAATAAGCCTTAAGGGCAAAGCCACCTTTTAAGTGCTCTATACAGTAGTATTGTTTGCAAGTCACATCTCTATAGATACTGAAAACTGTGGGCTAGTAGTTCTCAAGTACGCATACGTAAACCAATGTCAGGATATCTTCTAGGGAATGGATTTTACACTTCTGTGAGAAAATCAATACTTTTTCTTTTTTAACCATAGAAGGATCAATTTACCAAAGGCAGAAATGTCAGAGTATGTTTCTTAAAGTAATTTTAATTAGATTCAGGCAAGAAAGCAGGAAATTTCTCCTGAAAATTTTAATAAAGCTAAAAAAAAATTCCTTCAGAAACTGTTCTTGCAAGAAATATTTCTTTTGGCAACTGAAGTTTGTGTCTTTCATTCTGACATTCTAGGTACATTCTTTTTTCATCCAGCATTCTCTCAAGATACATTCTGCCCCTCATTTCCAGTAAATTGCAAAATGAGGGCTTTGCAATTGTACACTTCCATTTTGCCGAATAGTTCAAATGATCAAACAGCAATAAGTGGACAAAAGAATAGGGCACAGCAGGGGATAAAACCAAAAATATTATTGAGCTATCACTTTAAATCCTAAGAGTATTTACAGGCTTCAGTCTGGATGAATATGATTCTTACAATGAATACCTCAGAATTTATGTTAGACTACACACACTGATGTTACTAAATAATACAATCATGACCAAATCCTCTGCGATCAAAGATTGTTATGAAAATGAAAAATTTAACAGTTGAAGGAGAAGACATAACCATTAGCAGTCTGCGGTGATTCTGAAATTGCCAATAGATAAATAAAAGCCTCTTTTATATTTATTCTGTTATGGAAAGTTGTATTTGCAAGATGTTAGCGAGGGCTAGAAACTCAGAAGCGACAGTTAAAACTTGCATAGAAATCACTTGACTCCAGAAGCTGGAACCTGAATAAAAGTAACTGTTCAAACCTTTATTACAAAACTTATGATAGCTGGCAACAATGAATGCAGTGAAACAAGCAACACAGCAAATTGGAAGCAAGTGGCAAGTTTGAGGTTACAAAGATACTTGCATCAAGAGAACTGGTCAGAGCTACTGTTAAGACTACTGTAGTCAAAACGAGAGGGGTGAATTTTAGAGAGAAATGTCCTGAGTATTGCTTTCTACCCCAATATGACTTCAGACATTTCTCTGGATTTTTATAACATACATAGAAACAAAAATAGTGTTTTGAATATTATCTGCTAGAGATTGTCAGAAGATTTTTATGAAAGTATTCTGATATTTTTGAAAGTTTTTTTGGTATATCTTTACAATTTAAAAAATATATATATACACATTCAAGCACAAATTTATTTAAATTTATTGTTTGTTTGCTTTTAAGTTGGGAAAAATACTTGATTCTGTTTTTCAAGTTTGGATATCTAATAGAATCCTCAATTGGGATTTTATGAAGCTGTTGTGGTTTAACCCCAGCTGGCAACCAAGTACCACACACCTGCTCACTCAGTACCCCCACAGGGGGATGGGGGAGAGGATCAGAAGACTAAAAATGAGAAAACTCGGGAGTTGAGATAAAGACAATTTAACAGGTAAAGCAAAAGCCACGTGTGCAAACAACGCAAAATAAGGAATTCTTTCAGCTATCCCCAGGAAAGCAGGGCTCCATCACGCATAACAGTTACTTGGGAAGAGAAATGCCATAATGCCGGATGTCCTCCCTTCCTCCTCCTTGCCCCAGCTTATATATACTGAGCATGATGTCATATGGTATGGAATATCCCTTTTGGCTAGTTCAGGTCAGCCGTCCTGCTCTGTCCCCTCCCAATTTCCCGTGCCCCTCCAGCCCTCTCACTGGCAGGGCCTGAGAAACTGAAAGGTCCTTGACTTAGTATAACTCTTACCCAGCAACAACTAAAACCATCAGTGAGCTATCAACACTGTTCTCACACCAAATCCAACACACAGCACCGCACCAGCTACTAAGAAGAAAATTAACTCTGTCCCAGCTGAAACCAGGACAACAGCTTTCCAAAAAAGGATACCACCCCTGGGTAAAAAATAAGTGCGAGAAACCTGAGCCCAGAGGGCAACTATTTTACAGTTTTAAGTGCCTGAAACCGGGTCTTGTTTCAACTATAACAATTGTGATGTTGCCACAATCAGGAGGAAAGCAATGTGTGTTCATAATGAAGATGGCTTTTATCATGGAGACTGAAAGTGATTCCTCAATAGCTAAGAATAAAAACTAATTTGATTGGCTCAGAACAGGACTGGATTTATTCTAAAACAAAAAGCAGGATCAATAAAAAAAAGGATAAAAACAGGGGGAAATTTTTAATGTGCAATACAGATTATTTGCTATTCTTCTGGTCTTCCTGTCCACTTTTTCTTTTAACACCACAACAGCTAAATAATTTTTGGTCCCAGATGATCACGAAAACTCCTTCACTGTAACAATGAATTTGCTGTAGATTCCTTAAAGCTAGGTTGTTAGTTTTCAGTGGAGGTTTTCTTTATTTTAGGAGTTGAAACTGCTTTAATTTTTTTTAATGTGATAGATACTTTAATTTCCTCTCTCTTTTTAATTTAAATTTAATTAAAATCTGGCCTCACTGACTTTCACTTTCAGGTCCTGAGCTGTCTCTGTGTTTACCCTCCAAGTGTTTCCAGTACCTTGAGCACATTAGGAATATTAAGCAGTTAATCAAGTGTAAAAAACATTAATTTGTTCTCTAGTGTCTTTCATCAATCTTTTTTTTTTTTTTTTTAATCAGAAGAATATCCAACAACTAAGCCCACAGATTCCACAGCAAGCATTTCATCAACAGGCACTGATACTTTGCTTCACCCAGGATTGTGAAATAAATCTCTGCTGACGTGACTGAATGGTCTTCTGTACAGGAACCATCCCAGCCCCAGTGTAATCACTAAGATTCTCCCCCACAGGTTTTAAGATAATCTAAATAAACCCAGTCAGGGAGAAAGAGAGAGAATACACAGAAGAAGCTGATTTCTTGAAGCCACAATAAATTCTCTATCCCGCTCCTAAAAGCTGAACGCAATTCAGCATGCCATAAACCCTATCACTCCCTGTGTAATCTTCTCTAGCTTCTGAAGTCTGTGTCAGAACCACCATCCATCTTGTTTGTGTCAGCAAACCAAGGCTCACCCTTTTGTGGCCTAGGTTTCTAGAATTTGTTCAACTAAACGGCAGGTGTGAGAGGATCTGATCTAATACACTGGCACAAAAAAAGTCACTAAAAGAGGCAGAGACCTTTCAAAGATTGAACTGTGCTAATATCTTTATTTTTATCGTAGTCGTTGATGTCTCTGGACCAAAATACACAGCACCTGGTTCAGAAACAGAACTTTGAATTTGGAAGATCTGTTCATGTCAGTGCAGGTATACTAATTCCTGGCATAAGGATGGTTTGCCCTCAGGTATCAGCAATACTAACCAGCTCTGGGTAATGTCAGTTTATGTATCTTTGCATTAGACTTCATTTTGACTCCAGTATAATACAAATCCTCATTTGGGAAGAAAAATCTTTTTTACGAGCTACAGTGGAGTTATGCTTTTTGAAATCCCCAATCTAAGCATATATATTTTTTTGCAAAATTTATAAAACTAATACAATAATTATTTAGATTATAAATATGAGGCTTCAGTCATTATGCAGTGATTGTTTTCCATAAAATCAAAAAACCCTAAGAAATATTTTTTTTTTACATTTCCACATACCCAACTGAATGGAATACAAATTTTTTAAGCTCTTCTTTTGATCACAAATCTTCAGTCTGGGGCAAGGTGGAAATGCAATTGCCACGCAAACTATACAAGCTTCTGAGGTGCCGTAAACAAAACCTCAGGTCCTGAATTAACAAAGACATAAAACAAGTTACTGGAACTAAAAAAGTGTATCAAACTATTTGTGCTGAAGTCTTTCAACACTTTGTAAACAACAACTACAAGCTTCTTCCAGTTCACAGATACAAACAAAATACTTTTAGAACTGATTGGAAATGTTTGTTGCTATTGTTTCCAAGTGTAAATAGTTTTTGTCTTTTTTGGAAAACTTGTAACTCTTAGTTTGTGATTGTGATGAAAGTATGAAAAACTAGTTGTCATTTTTGTTTTTCTCCCCTATCTTGGATACCTGGGATAAAACCCATGTAGAAACTTACTAGTAGATCTGAGGATAGAATTTATTGAGAAATTCAATCTATGTCAAGTTTTATACTTGGAAGTAGCACCCCACTATGTAATTCTGATGAGCAGATGGTTTTGTAAAGATTCATTGGGTAGTTATTTACAGGTGAATTCAGAGTGATTGCAGTGATAACAGAGCTAATTCTTTTTTCTTTGTGTAACTAATAATGCAGCATCCCACATGAGCAAACACTAATGTATACTCATAGCTTTAAATTTTGCTTTTGAAAGTAGGAACTATTAGCCTTGATCCCCATAGAAAAATTATGATGTAGTAAATGAGCCTTGCAGTGCACAAAGTCATTCTGAAAATCTATGGAGCTTATTAATTCAAGGTAAAGTAATCCTACTCCAGTCCCACCTCAAAGATGAGCACCATGCAAACCAGTTCATGAATCACATAACTACCCAGTCTGTTGGTCCAAGGCATGCTGGTTGGTCTTAAAGCACTGGGCTGTAAACTGCAGGAGAGCAGGAATTTCTTCCTGAGCAGCTTACCTGACTGCAGAAGCAGTAGGTCAAACAGTTAAGTGGAACAATCTCATCAGATCTGCCAATATAAATTGCCCTTCTTCATGAATCAGAGCCTGAGATATGTGTACGGAGGAAGATAGAACAAAAGACTAACACACTATAAATTCCTGCCTATGCATACTGCACAATGACATCTATATGCAGACAAGCCCTTAAGGGTAAGGAAAAAACCAATAGCAAAGAAACATAGAAAATCTGAAATAAGTCTGTACCTTTGTGAAAAACAGAATTTCATCTTTCATTTGTCAATTTACTTAGTATATTTTCTTATGCATACTGCATTTTTTATGTAGTGTTATATGCAGTATGTTATAAGAAGTGCACACAGATCAAATATCTCCAGACTTCCCTGTTTGCGGTCATAGAATAACGTAAGCTGAAAGAGAGCTCTGGAATTTGTCTGATCCAATCCCCTGTTCAAAGCAGAGTTAACCAAAGAGTAAGACTGGGTTGTGTAGGCTTTCCCAGACATGTTTCAGAATTCTCCGAGGATGAAAATTCCACATTTCTCTGGATCTTTGTTACATGCATGACTGTCTTTGTGGTTATTACTTTTTCCTGTTAATTAATCAGAATTTCCCTTCCATTGCCTCTTGTACTTTCATTTTATACCTCCAAAAGTCTGTCTCCGTCTCCTCTGCTACTCACTTCAGGAAGTGAAAAAATGCACATAGATACCTCCAACTCTTAGCTTCCTCTTCTCCAGCTTAACATCCAGCTCCTCCTCCCTGTACGTATTAAGGCCCTTAGAGCATCTTAGTGGTGCTATGATCTCACTCTACTCAAAATCATGTTTTTTAAAGGTAGTGAGGTAGCATTGTGAAATGTTTCTGAGGTGCTGAGACTGCGCAACATTCCAAAATAAGTGCTTTGTCATGGTACACAGCTGAAAGTAGAAAAAATATTTAAATTTGAAAAGTTCATAGTTTATGCCATCTATCCAAAACTTTTCCTTAACTGGAATACTTTTCAGTGTCTTCTCTTTAGCTAAAAAAATATACTGTGCTAGGAAACATTCTCACTGCAGTATACCTGAAACCCCAAAGAAACACTGAAAAGAACGTTTGCATTACTTTGTATTCATGATAGTAAAACTATAGAAAATAAAATTTGGTGACTTAACTCAGGTCACACACAAAAAACCCTGACACAGGAAAGTGGGATTTTAGCAATATACCTTACTATCTGGTGTACTACTAAATTTCTGGATTAGATAAATATCTTCTCTGTATTCACTCCTGTTCTCCAGCAACATAATGGAAAATAATTCCTTACACATGAGTTATGAAAAAGAATTATGTTCCGTGGCTTTTAAACACAGTGTTGCTGTATTATTATTTTTTTTTTAAATAATATGGTACTTTACCGTCAAAACAGGACACATCAGTTCATCTCTGCCTATAGGATACAGTCTGATTAAGAGCTTCTAATGGAGGCTAACACTGCCTTGATTTACTGTGAAACAAACACTTATTTGTTGGACTCTTTCAAGTATTTATACGATGACGAGGAAATGAAAATACTTGTGAAGCTGCCAGGTTAATTTCATGATGGATCAGTCAGGAATGGCACACAAGAACCTGATTTTGGGCATAGCTATTAATGTCTAACAACTCATTTTGGGGGGAAAAATCAGCATTGAAAAGAAGTAATCAAAAGATCCTCCAACAGTGAAGATATCAGTGCCAGGTATTTATCACTAGGAGTATAACAAGTTTACTAATCTTAGTAAATTGGAACAAGAGATACATTAATTCCCTTCATTAGGTACCTCCTGCTGTTATGGTTTGATTGTTATTCATAGTACTTGGACATTTCACATAAGATTGGATTATTAAGACTTCTAAGTACTGCACACAAGTATAATGAAAGTCCAGCCCCAGCTCTGCTTTACAGTCTTACAGAAAAAAAGACTTGATTTGCAGTTTGGAAATGGGTACAGAGTAAGGTTATGCAACCTGTGCTCTTGCTAAGAACTGCATAAAGACATTATTCATCACATACTTGTATCTTAATGCCCTTGTATCATATCTTGCCTGTGGACTTCTCCCACTGCCATGATATATTCTTTTGCTTTTACTTGTCTATAACCATCCAGATAATACACCTCAGCAGCAACAGCCATCAGACACAGTGGTATGTCAACAGAGAAAAACACTGACAGATTTGCATTGCTGTCAGTACCAAAATATTCCAAACGACTCCAGAAATCTCCACATCTCAAAGTAGGTCTCTCATAATCATAGTCTTTAATAAAGCAGATCTCTTTAACCAACAGAGATTTAAATTAGATTCAAAGTGGGAAGAGAATAAAACAAAGTTGTTAGAGATGAGGCTGTGGGCAGTAGCACACCAGTGTTTGAGGTAAGACTGATAGCACAGAAGTGCATCTATGCTAATGCCTGAAGCATGGGCAACGAACAGGAGGAGCTAGAAACCATCCTGCAGCAGGAAGACTATGACATTGTTACCATCACAGAAGCACGGAGAGATGACTCACATGACTGAACTGCTGCAATGAATGGCTACAAACACTTCAGAAAGGATAGGCTAGGAAGGAGAGGCAGTGGGGTAGCCCTGTATGTTAGGGAGTGTTTCGACTGCCTAGAGCTTAATGAGGTTAACAACAAGGTTGAATGTTTATGGGTAAGGATCATGGGAAGGCCAACAAGGCAGATATCCTGGTGGGAGTCTGTTATAGACCACCCAACCAGCACGAAGAGACAGATGAAACATTCTACAAGCAGCTGGGAGAAGTCTTACAATCGCTAGCCATTGTGCTTGTGGGGGATATCAACTTACCAGGTGTCTGCTGGCAATACAACACAGCAGAGAAGAAAAAAAATCTAAGAGGTTCCTGAAGTCCTGATGCAGCTGGTGCGTGAACCAGCCAGGGCAGATGCCCCGCTGGACCTGCTGTTTACAAACAAGGAAGACTGGTGGGTAATGTGGTGGCTGGAGGACATCTTGGGCATAGTAATCACAAGATAAGAATTTTCAATTATGGGAGAAGAAAGGAGGGGAATCGGCAAAAAATGTTAACTTGGACCTCCAGAGGGCTGAGTTTGGCCTGTTTAGGAGCCTGGTTAACAGAGTGCCTTTGGGAGGCAACCCTGAAGGCCCAAGCGATCCAGGGAGGCTGACATTGTTCAAGAAGGCAGTTTTAAAGTTGCAGGGCCAGGCTGTCCCAGTGTGCTGAAAGATGAGCTAGTGGGAGAGAAGACCAGTCTGACTGAACAGGGAGCTTTGGCTGGAACTCAGGGAGACAAGTGGTTTACCACCTTTGGAAGAAGGGGCAAGCAACTCTGGGAGACTGTAAGGAATCTGTAAGGTTATGCAGGGAGAAGAAGATTAGAGATAGAAAATCCCAGCTAAAACTCAAGCTGGCCATAGTCGTAAGAGATAAAAATGTTTTCACAAATACTTTAGAAACCAAAGGAGGGCCAAGGATAATCTTCACCCTTTATCGGGTGTGGCGGAGAACACGGCCACAAAGGATGAGGAAAAAGACTGAGGTACTTAATGCTTTCTTTGCCTCAGCCTTTAATAGCAAGACCAGCTTCACTTTGGGTACTCAGCTCCTAAGCTGGAAGACAGGGAGAAGGAGCAGAATGAAGTCCCCACAGTCCAGGAGGAAATTGTCAGTGACCTGCTGCTCCGCTTAGGCACACACAAGACTATGGGGCTGGAAGGGGTCCACTTGAGGGAACTGATGGAAGAGCTCACCAAGCTGTTCTCCATTATTTATCAGGAGTCCTGACTAACTGGAGAGGTCCCAGCAGACTGGAGGTTAGCCAACATGACACCCACCTACAAGAATGGCAGGAAGGTAGATCCAGGGAACTACAAGGCCTGTCAGTCTGGCCTTGGTCCCAGGGAAGATTATGGAGCAGATCATCCTGTGCACCACCAACGCAGCATGTGCAGGACAACACCAGGGGATCAGGCCCAGCCAGCATGGGTTTATGAAAGGCACGTCCTGCTTGATGAACCTTGATCTCCACCTATGACAAGGTGACCTGCCTAGTGGATGAGGGAAAGGCTGTGGATGTTGCCTACCTGGACCTTCGTAAAGCCTGTGACACCATCTCCCACAGCATTCACCCAGGGAAACTGGCTGCTCCTGGCTTGGGCGGGGGTGCTCTGTGCTGGGTTAAAGCTGGCTGGGCGGCCGAGCCCAAAGAGTGGTGGGGAATGGAGTCACATCCAGCTGGTGGCCGGGCACATGTGGTGCTGCCCAGGGCTCAGTGGTGGGGCCAGTCCTGGTTAATACCTGTATTGATGATCTGGAGTGCATACTCAGTCAGTTTGGAGATGACACAAAGTTGAGGGGGAGCGCTGATCTGCTTGAGAGTAGGAAGGCTCTGCAGAGGGGTTGGGACAAGATGGACCAATAGGCCAAGCCAATTTTTCTTACAGTTCTTGCTGCTAGAAAAGTGATTCTCATAGAGGGCAGAAATTAAAAAAACCAAATAAAACAGCCCCCCCCACACCCCCCTCCATGACTATTAAAGTGCAATATAAGTACAAAAACCAAAACAGTGAATAAAAATGCCTTATGAGTCTCCTAAAGGGAAATTTAATGGTATTTAACTAGGGTAGTACTGTGGAGGAATGCTGGCTCATTATCTTACTGAGCACTGAGATTTTCCTTATGCTTTCACACAGAAGACCTGAGCCTAGACAACAGCATCTGAGTCTGTCCTGCCCTTGACACCTGCCCATAGGACTCCGCTGCTGTACAGTTTAATTGTGTAAATCCAAAGCAGCTAATGTGAGAGATGATTCACAATAATATTTAGGTTGTGAAAATTATTCCTTTCACTTACTGTGTTTCTTGGACTTTGTTTTTTGAGAAGATATACTTACCCACTAGAATCCCTGAATACTTTTATCTGAACTGATAAAAATATTTTTCATGAGGTTTCAAACACAAGTCCAGAGGTGCAGCAAATTTTCAAGGATATTCTGACAATATACATGGCACGAGGAACTGTGACCGGTTACCCCAGCTATGAATCAGCTCCAACCAGAGTGGAGCACCAGACATAGCTGGTCAGCACAGTGCCACTCAGACCTTGTTTTTTATTGTTACAGGAGCATCAGATACAAGAAAACAAACAAACAAAAAAAATCATTTTGTGCTTCTCTCATTAAAAATAAAAAAAAATGAAAATAAAAGAAAGCAGAGGACAAAAGAGACTATTTAATGAGCATAAACCTAATAAGCATTTCTGCTGGGAAGGGTACACTGATGTCTTTAGAGGCAGTACTCATGTGGAAGAAGTTAAAAGGCATGTTCTAATTTCATGTAAGTCTTTACGTAGGAGGGGGAGAAAAACCTAATACTTCAATTTAGATTAAATTTTACAGCTATTGCCAGTATAGATAAAAATTTATAGTTTTGCAGTTGTAAAGGTTTTAGATTTAATTAGGTGAACTTCTTTCCCTCTACATGGCAACTTTTGCAATGAGGTATGGTCTGACAATTTGCATTAATGTGCTTTATATAATATTTACTGAGTTTCCTGCTGTGAGTTGCTATGCAGTATCATATTTTAGAATACAAATGAGAAAGGAAGTCTTCATTCTTTCTTTCTTGCATTTGGAATTTGGGTGTTTTTTATTTATTTTAAGAATGATGGCAATAGACAAGGTATTTCCAAGAGCAAATCTACTCACTAGGTCTTAGTACGTTTGCAATAGAAAGTTTGGTATTAATGAAGTTCATGAAAAATTGTCAGAAAGTCTTCCTAAAGGGTTCATTAGCATGTTCACATGATAGAAAGATCTTACTCTGACACACTTCTTGTTCACTTTTTGGTATATACAAAGTGAGGATTTAAGATTTTTTTTTTTTTTTTGAGGATGTATGAGTTTATAAGCCTTCAAGGCTGCCATGGTTTAACCCCAACTGGCACCTAAACACCACACAAGCTGCTCACTCACTCCCCCTTGGTGGGATGGGAGAGAATCAGAAGGGTAAAAGAAAATTTATGGGTTGATATAAAAACAGTTTAATAATTGAAAAAAAAAAGTAATGAAAACAACAAAACCAGAGATAAATAAAACCCAAGAAAAACAAGTGATGCAAATGAAAAACAATTGCTCACCACCAACAGACTGATGCCCAGCCTGTTCCCAAGCAGTGCACCCTGGCCAGCTTTTCCCCTAGTTTACATGCTGAGGATGATGCCATATAATATGGAACATCCCTTTAGCCAGTTTGGGTCGACTGTCCTGGCTGTGTTCCCCTCCAGCTTCTTGTGCCCACCAGCCTCCTCGCTGGCAGGGCAGCATTAGAAGCTCAAAAGTCCTTGATTTAGTGTAAACACTGCTGAGCAATAACAAAAACATCAGTTATCAACGTTATTGTCATCCTAAATCCAACAGTACTAAACCAGCTACTAGGAAGAAAATTAACTATCGCAGCAGAAACCATGACAAAAGGCAGACAAGAGTTTTTTTAAACTTATTTTGAGAAGACATGCTTTCCACAAAATCCTGTGGACAGGCTCTAGCAACTGATCTACCATTTTCACTACAGTTGATATTAATTCATTTTCCAGTGCTTATTTGGGTCTATGTACCTGTCACCTTTAGAAATGTCATAACATTGGCCTACCACATTCACTTTTCATACATCGTATAACACAAAACAAATTTCAGATCTGAGCAGAACATGCCTGTTTAATAATTTGGATTCTAAAGTGTTAAGGATTATTGATTTTAAATTAAGAATCCTTAGCAACTGCTGTTGCTAACATCATACTTAGTTAAAAATAGCCCAGAAAAGATTAAACCGCTGCCATATTATATCATGCTGGTTTGTAGATATACACATGCTATGTAAGTATGGGTAACTACAAAACATACCTGCATTTTTCTGCATTGCTAACAAACTGCAAAGCTCTACAAAGAATTTGTTATCCCAAATATATTTTTCTGCTTGTTATCAACTCTGCTAGATACCAATGTTTCTGTGACACATTTTAGCTTCCCTTATCAATTCTCTTTTTAAGTTAAAAATTATATTAACACATTCTTCCTCTCTTTTCATTTACTGTTGCATTTTGTTTATAGTTTCTGCCTTTAACATTGAACAGTGGTGGGCTTGCAGTCAGTTGTCTTCTTCCCAGACTGCAGAATCATTTTTTTTTGCCCATCAAGACTTCTATTGTGCCTCCTGTTTTCATTCACTTTCTTCCTCCTAATTCCTCCCCACTCTCTTTCAGAAATCAACCCTCCTGAAACACTCTGTGTGTAAAAATAATACTGGTTGGTACTGTCTTTTTTTTCTCTTTTTTTTTTTTTTTTTACTAGATTTCATGTATCAACAGCACTCCCAAAGCAACCATAAACTTCCACTGTTGTGATTAAATCATCTTTGTCAAAATGACTTCATTATTTTACTTTTCTTTCTTTTATTAAGTACAAAATATCTATAGTTTGTAGAAACTAATGGTGTTTTATTTTGGCTGCATAAAGCTTCCAAACTGAATTTTCTATTGATAATATTTTTCCTGTCCACACACTACTATCAGTTAGGAGTCCCTTCACTGGAATTTGGTGGCCCATGTCAAACCTCTTCATGGGCACCACAGCAAATACATGTACCCAAATGTATTTGTTAAGCAGAAGTTAGAACTTATCAGGAACATGTGAACAACTGGACAAGAAAATAAAAGAAGCACCAAGAAGGCAGAGAGAGACAAGACACTGCACTTGGCAGTGCCTCCTGGAAAATTCTAGTTTGAAAATATGCTCACATCAGGATCACCTTCCTGGCAGCAGACACTTTTCTGCTACCTGGGGATAATAATTTTAATCTTCCCAAAGGCATTTATGAGGATTTTTGCTCTTAGAAAACTGGAAGTTGTCGATTTATCTCCTCTAAAGTTCCATCTTTTTCTCCAGAAACTTCAACATTTTCTATGAAACGTAACTTCTTTCTCTTGACAACTTCACCCCAGCAGCACTCACAGTTATGTAAATGAGGGAAAGAAAAATTCATCTCCAAAACCAGAAATGTTCAGAAAGGAAAAGGGCCCAAAGAAAAGCAATGAAACCATAACACTAGCTTAACAGTAGACTGTGAGGGTAACTACTGGCACCACAAGAACGGGCAAGTCTTGTCCATGTTCCATACTCTTATGGACTTGATTTGCCCTTTTTTTTTTTTTTTTAAAGATAAAGGGAAACATTAATAATTCAGTTTCCTGTATTTGGCAGTATTTCTATCTAGTGGCAGGAGGAAAAAATCCTGATATTCTATATGCATAACTGGGATATTCTATATGCATAACTGGAAAAAGTTTTTACAATGCAGATACTGAAGCTGGGTTTGCTTTTTTCTTGTTCCTTAAGAAACTAAACAGAACAAGAAGTTATCATCTGTCACCTGAATCAATATAGGCTCTATTCAGGCTAGTTTAAGAATGGGAAATAGTTCACACAAATTGTATTTCAGCTGGTCAACTTCTTCCTTGATAAGACTTACATATATTGTTTAACTTCCTAAACTATAAAAGTATGCAACTTCACATTACAGTAATACTGAAGAAGCATCTAGACATTGCTGGAAGAAGCCTTTAGATATGTACTTCAAATAGCACATACAGTTGCTGAAGATCATGATCAGGTTGAGCCACTGCTTATTTTAGTGTTTCAGTGGCACCTCTGGCTTATAACTGAGAGGAGTACCACATACCTTAGGATTTAAACTCTAAATCTGAGGTAATGTAGCTAAATTCAAGGTCCTTGATACTCTGTTCAATCTCCATACTGGCAGTCATTTTGGCTTCAGCCTTGAGTGACTGATGTTTCAGGCAAGGAAACCCATGCACTGGGGTGGAAGGAGACAAAGAAGTGCTAGCTTACACTAAGGCTTCCTTGCAGGGACTTTGTCCTGAACTTCACTGACAAGTGGCAGAACCCCCCCCCCCCCCCCGTGTTCAACCAGAGCCAGTCTGGCAATAGCCTCACTAGAGCTCCTCTTTGTAAGGTTGTATTGCACCTCCTCAGCAAACCTTCAGGCTATTGTAGCTTGAACATACGGTTTCCACATTTTCTTTCTCAGTTCTATTGCAAGCTGCACATACTATACATTTTATTATATTTAGCCAAGGGTGATCTAGTTCTTGAACAGGTGTTTTTTTTGCCTCTATAAGATATATAAGTAGGATTTATGGGAGCAATGCAAATAAGTGCTATTAGTTATCCTGTCAGCATTCCAATTGCCACACTGGAAAGGCACTGGTGTCTTCGCAAACAAACAGGCTTACAACATCCTGTTGCTTACAATCAAATCAGAGCTAGCGTCAAGCTACACACTTGCCCTAAATCTTCGGGCCACGATGAGACTGATCAGCTGATTCCCACACAGTGCATGGCTGCATCTGCTTTGCATTGCAGAAACCTGCATGTTAATACTTCCCAGAATGTACTGTACAGTCCCATAACACCATACCCTTAGTTAAAAGGCTTTACTGATTTTATTAAGCACCTCTTGCAAGACTGTTACTCCCTTTTCTCTTAATGCATTTGCCTAACTCTGGACCTCTGGGCCTCCACCCATCCTTCATGAATTCTCTAACATTTCACAGATTGCTTTGAATTCCTCAAGTACTTCAGGGTAAATTTTACCAGCTTCCACCAACTTAAACAAATCCAACTACTTCTTTGTCCATAAAAGTGTTAGAAGTTACAGCTGTTGTTCACTCTTAGTCAAAGCAGACACTAAGAGCAGAACTAAGCTGACTCTGTGGATGTTTGGATATGCTGAGATGGATAACACTAAAGATGGGGTGGTTGTTCAGATTTTGTTATTGTGTTATGAAAGGATAGATAAGTCTGTCATATAGATATTTAAACTCTGTCTCCAGAAGTTTCTCTAGAATATTGTGGTGTTCTTTTATAAATCAATAAAAAGCCAGACTGTGTTTAATGAGTTCTAAAAGTCTTCATGATAACCAAGCGATGTCTTCCCAGCAGCATTCCAGTAAGAATGAAGTCATACATTCATTATACATGAACGCTTGCATTTCATAAAACAATTTTTGGCAGTATCCCAGCCAATTTCACAGAATTAATCTTGTCCCTTTTATATCAGTGATCACTCCTTTAAGATCAGCTTCCCAGCATTCTCTGTTATCCCTTGTTCTCACATTCTGTTGCTGAAAGTTGAAAGCTTTTTTCCTCTTCTTCTCACCTCACTTGACTACTCCACCTCAATGTTTACTCTAGCTTAAAACTCAAATGATGGAATGAATGATCCACAGGATTGCATAAAAAACCCTAGCTGAATTATAACTAAATACAGTATGTCTTTTGACAGAGTTTAATCTGGAACTCTTGTAATTACTCCAAGGAAATATAGTCCTTAGTCAATTCTTTCTCCGTCATGTCTTCTCAGTCATCAAATTCTGTTCATATTTCCTCAGGCGCAGGGAAGGATTACAAATCAGTCTCCTTTTGTGCAAAGTCTGGCACAATAGGTCCTTTAGGTTCTACTGGAGTGCAAATAATCACCACGTTCCTTGGGTGTTTCAATGTCAGAGATGTACTTAATCTAACCAGGTGCACAGACAGATGAAAGGAAGACTTAATTGGAGAACATCAGCTTCCAAATAACTGATGAGATTTTTCACCTCAGTTAGAATTATTAGCAAGATCTAATGCGCTTCTCACTTTGATCAGAGAATATATACTGACACACTAGTGTACCTACTCTCATCTAAATAAAATAGGACTTCTCTTAACTTCTTAGAAATGACTAAAGGTTGGATTTACTGCACAAAGAGTGGGTTCCTCTGACAGGAATTCCAGGGATCTGCCTAGAGCTCAGAGAGTAATAGGATTCAGCAACCCAATGCAGTGCTTCCAGTCCAGCAAACTACATAATCCACTTTACAGTTCAGGTGACTCCAGCCCAATGAACAAAATAATCCACTCCAGACTTTGTGATTTCAGACCAACGAACAACATAATCCCAATTTTAATCAGAAACTATGGGCAAAGAGAAAAGGTTTTATGAGTAATCAGCATGTAAATGTGCTCTATATAGCCAGAAAGAGAATTTGTACTAGAAGACTATTAATAAACTAGTGTTTTAACACTCAGAACCTCTATGGAATTCCATTAGCTCCAAAATAAGAATGTAATGGTTTCATTAACCATAGCATGTAAATTTGTCTGTTCCATCTGACCATGGGTGATTACCAGGCAGGGATGATGTGTTTGTCACTTCAGAGTATGCTCATTCTACATTTTTCTTATCACCCAAACACTCCAGATTGGATTAGAAGTGTCTATTATTTTTGCAAAAAAAGCCCCAACACAGATAAAGACATTTTCAGTTCAGTCTGATTTCTTTCTTAGTTTGTCTCTCTACATTTTATTTTAAATGTTTTCATGCATTCTGTAGTTGTCTTCTGCTTTCTTCTTTAGTATTAACTTACCAAAACCACCCAAGAGATGTGGAATTAAAGAACACAAAAGCAGTTCTCTGAAACTTCCACTTTTAAGTACCCGGGTCAAGTGATAAGAAGGCTTACTTATGAAAAAAAGAATGCTACAGAGGTCGTGTCTGGAGAAAGGAACATTGAACACTATGAATTTGACAATAAGGATTATCTCTTTCAGAATGGATGGAACTTCTAAAAGGTCACCCACCACAGAAATAATAACTGGAGAATCATGGACATGTCAGGTTTTTTAAGGGTTGGTAAAACAAGCTTGCATAAAATAATTGCAGTTTTAATCTCTAAAATTAAGGTGGTTCTTATTGGCTATGATCACTGTCTATAACTGTTCACTACTGTCTTGCTTTCACCTATTGCCCTTCTATATGTCTGACCATGATGTGCTACCTATAGCTTCCATCAGGTCTATCTGAATGGAGGGAAATTAAGACCCCTGCCAAAAAGGATTAATATCCTACAGCATGCTGTATCTGTACAAATTCACTATGGATCTCGTCCATTACTTAATATCTTTGATCCTTCCACAACAGTAACCACAGGAAAAGAGAACACTGATGTAAATTCTAATTTGTCCCTGTGTTAGCAGGAGATTGACATAGATTACCTCCAGAGATCTCACACTTATATTAAGGTAAAAGAATAAACACGAGTGAACATTTATGGAAAATTAAGTGAAAGATGCACTGAACAATTGAAGAGTTAACATTTGCAAGCAGATTTCTTCTGCAGTCACTGAAGCTAAAAATAAACTCAGTGTGGAAGGTCTGTGTTTCTACTATTACTTTTCTGTATTTCATTTTACCGTTTCCAATGCCTGACTCTTTGTTAAGGATGAGTCTTCCATTTCTTCTAAGTATACCACTGGAATCTCTCTGACATTTTCCTAATTACATCATTATCATTTACATCAGTGGTTAAGTCTTAAATATGCTTATATTGAAATCAGGATTTTTCGAAACAATATTTAAAACTTAAAAAATACATTTCCAAATGAAACTGTTCATTAATAAGGAAAATTAATAATTAAATATGTTAAAATAAAATATTTGATCACTAATTGGCATTTATGTTGGAAAAACATGGCACACTTTGTCCAAACTTCCACTTCAATATTGAAACATTTCACTTTGGCTTAGGTAGCTTCCAAAGGAATGGGTGCCATCATGTGTTTCAGTTTTCTGCTTATTCCTCAAAACTTTGATAATTAACAATTTCCTATGTTAAAAAAAAACCACAACAAAATTTGCATGAAAACTATATCAAGAGACCAGGTTTTCTCCTAAGGTGCAAATTATTTTCTAATCAGTTTGATTTGAGAGTTATTACTTAAAGCGTGCTTTTATCCTAAAAAGAAGTGTTTGTCTTTATCAAATATATTAATTGTTAGCACACTTGGACTATGAGGTTTTTTCATGTTTTGCAGAGCTCCAGCTGTGACAGGGACCATTTTCAATGTGGATGTTAGTATAATGTGAATAAGAATGTATTCCTGCCTGTTCAACTGTACTAACAGTATACTCTTGGAAATGACCTCTGGATTACCTATCGATTATTTTAAGATTCTGAAATGAAAAATGCCAAAGAAGTACAAAATCTACCATAGTGCCGTCCAGATTACTTTATGCAGTTCTAGCTATGTGACTTCCAGTCACTTTAACTGGCACCGAGACATGTACTTGACAGTTAGTAAATGGAGAGTGAAAACAGCTACCCAGCATCTTCAAAACAAGGGTGTTTGGTGGACAGATTGTCTGGCCACTGCAGTATGATCCCCATCCAACTCTGAAAAGGTTTGCAAGGAACAACATGAATGCCAAAGGTGTTCAAGAGCAGTCAGCTAGTTTAAAATGCTATAGAATTCAGTTTCCTGGCAAATGCTCTAACAAGCTTTGCTAAAAAATGTCAACATTTGGATTCATAGCATCCCAAGATACCTGTTAGTTGCAGCTCTGCTGAAGCTCTGAAGGTTTAACTATCTGAACAATGAAAAATTAGTTAAAGCTGGAAATATAACAGCACTGAAGCCTAACTTCTCCTGAAAAGTGTGCCAAGAATAGACAAAAATTCTTCTGAGCTGAAACAAACATGCTAGAACTAAACTGATTTTGGTTCTTTGGTAATGTTCTCTTCTCCCAAAACATGTATTATTGGATGAGTTATAAAATGTAAACTTTATCCCATGAACTGCTCATCATTTCATGGTGTTCAAATAATAAACCCTCAGCTTCTTCTGCTTTGGTTATAAGAGAATGCAATGTAGAGGTATGTTAGAAGTAAAGGGATACAGGTGGTCAGGCCCTTATAAATTTGCTAAATGATAGGCTAGTGATACTTTCCAAAGTCTCTACTTCATGTGGAAGCTTGCAAACCATTTTCATACATTGCAAATGAATAGAATTTCCAAAATTCTGTTGATGCCTTTATAAACTTAGCCTTTGGCCTAAGCCATAGCACTAGACCTATTTTAATAAGCAATTGTGAAATTTTCCACTTGCAGTGACAAAGCTTAAATTACATTCTTAAGTTCTTGATTTCTAAGATACATTTAATTCACCTGATCTTCAAAGATATTTAGGTGTGCCAGTATCCTGACTGTCTTATGTTTAAAGATCAATACTCTTTAAAATAGAAATTCTGCAAAAAATTATGGGTACTACGGTGTTAGGATAACCTGAACCAGGCATATATTCCTATTGTGTTACGCATTGCACAGACAAAGCAATTAGACCATTCAGCTATGGTGGAATATTCCACCAGACAGATGTTTATGGACACTACAGTAGGAAACCAAAAACGGCCTAGGCCATTACTAGCACACAATATTGGGAAATTCAGGTCTTGGGCTTGTCATAGTCTGATCTGCCCACCTAAAGTGCAGTGTAGGGTGGCAGATCTTGCTTAAAGACATATTATAAAATGGGGTTTCATAACATGACAGAACACACAAACATTAGATAGAAAATATTTGGTTGGTTGGGGTTTTTCTTGCTTTGGCATTCCTTCCCTGCCTCCCCTGGGCCTTGCTGCAAGCCATTTGCTCTCAGTGCACAGAGCCTCTGGCTGAGCCACAAAATGCAACAGCACAGTTAGGGATTTGATGGCAGCATGCAGACAAGTTGGGAAAATACAGAAGATGCATATCTCAGAAACCTTCTGATCTAATTTACCGAAACTGTAAAGTTTTATCTTCAGTACTGAAGCATACTGTAACTACAAATTGGTAGAAGTTTCCTCCTTTTCCTTTTTTTTTTTATTTTTGACTATGATGATTAAAGCTTGTCTGTGTCATTTGGCACCTAAACACCTTCCATTTTTGAAAATCTCAATCTGGACATGAATTAGCATTGCTTAAACTCCCCATTTATTCTTATGTTCCTGGCTTCAAAATTATTTCATGTGATTTTTTAAGAGCTACATATATAGTTTAAAATTAAATTGAAAAATGTCTCAGTCAAGTTTCTTATTTTGTCCGATTTCAATATAACTCAACTATGGCAGAAGTTTCTTTTCAGTAAGCCTTCACAGCTAAGAAATATTTTTTAAAAGTCAGGACTAAATAGAATTCCAGGGAACATAAAAAAGAATTTCTACTACATATTGAAATTAATAGCTACATATATAAAAAAATATGCATTGGCTCCATCAATATAATAATAATTTAATAAATAAAAAGTCTCTGAACTGGCCAAATATCTTATTGTCCTGAAGTGCAATGAAAAGTACATTCTCAGTACTTATGCAATAAAAAAGGCATAATCTAAAATCATAATGTCTTTTGTTCCCAAGGATCATTTTCAAAATTGATGCTGGTACTTCTTCTGCAGTGTATGCCAAGTACTAGAAGTCCATCATCACAGTATTTGCAAAGTATTTTTAAGTACTTTTAAGCATTTTGATTTCCCATTGCTAAGTCAAGACATAGCTGCTGAAGGTGTTTCCTGAAACTGTGTAGCTATGTTATTACAATCTTCCATACCTGTGCTAAGGAGTTTAAGCCTACTCAGCAAACACCTAGACTCTCTTCTGGAGCTTTAATACCATTCATTGCCCCACAATCAGCAACAGATACTTAATAATGAGAAAGTATAAGGAACCACACAAGGACACTACAACCTTGTGGTGTTATGTGCACATATATATAAAACCTCATATATATATTAGGCCAAGTCATTCAAGCACAGAAAAAAGTTTTCAGTGGACAGGATGCTGCTAATAATATTTTAATTATTTGGATCCCCTGAAACTTCAGCAGTCTTCAGTGTATTTTTGGACCTCTTTGGGAAACGGTTTTCATATAATATGCCCTTCATGCAATATATTTAATTGTGTACTTTATGAACATGTCATTAAGTCATGCAGTAGAAAATAAGATAGCTTTGGCTTGAATTATTAATAGGATAGTATATAAGACTACTCATGCAACATAAAAACAAAAAACCCACCAACATTCCTAAGGGCCCCACATAACATTAGTTTAGAAATACTATTTTTATCCTAGTCTATGGCTTTAGAATGTTTGATCCTGCCTATAAGCTTAATTGCAAAGCATATGTAATAATAACCAACTTGTAAAAAATAATGAGAAAAAAGCAGCAAGATCTTTTTCATATATATAGATTACAGCCTGTATAATTACTTTGTTTGACTGTCAAATATCTATGATATTTGAACTACTCAATTCCGAAAGAGAAGTGAAACAAAATAGTAGAAGTACTTGGACATTTTCTAATGGAGCAGTGTTCCATTGGTATATGTTAATAAGATGATAGCTTTTTCTACAGTGTTTTAATATACATTTATAGAAAATTTCTAGGGAATTTGAGCAACACATTTAAAGTGGTAGAGCCAGGGGTATAAAGAGTAATAGTATGTATTTTGTAATTTTCATAACAAGATACTTTGAAAATGACAATGCAACTTTTCTCAGGTGGTGTTCATTTTTCTAATGAAAAATCAGATTCATTTTTCATTTATTCTCCATTAGTTTTGGTGCTAACGCACAACAAAATTAAAATTTCAAGAACCAGAGGATCTCTTGCAGATCTGGAATTCTGATGGCTACTTTAGAAAATATCACATCCATCAGTTTTTATTATCTGCTTCTAATAGAGTCAACTTAAAGTGTTGTGGACTGACCGGCTCCAAGCCTGAAAGTATCTGCAATGTGTTAGAGCTCAGGATTGACTTTATTCATTTATCTGTAGAAACAGACTAAAGCAAGAAAGTACAGTATTACAAGTAACGATTTTTTCTTGCTTTCTATTTTGTATGGTAACGCCAGCTGGCTGGTAACAGGCAACAGAAAAAAAAGAAATTGTCTCAACTGTTCAGGTAAGTATTTCCTCTCAACCTAAGATAGGACTATTATTTTGGTGGGACTGCAGAGTGCTACTATTAGCCATAAATCTTTTAAAGTAGTTACAATCAGTCCTCTTACCCAACACTATGTCTCTAAAAGGTTAGTATAGAGCTATTATTTTTGTTAGGTAGAGCCACCAAATATTTTGGATATGAGCAGCATTTTGAGAATCTGAGGATGTAAATCTGTTTCTAGATGACTCAATTAACTACCCCATAAAGATGTGTGAGATTACCAACATTGACAGACAAGTCTTAAATGAGGGCAACCCCCCCATTTTCCAATTTCATTTTCTAAAACAGTTCCAACAAAAAAAGAGAATTTTCTAAATTGTTTGGCATATTTAGATCAGAAATACCTTTATATTTTTCTAAATATAGGTTTTACTCACAGGAATGACATTCCCAAATCTCATCATTTTATCAAGATGTCTTTTATTCACTGCATTGATTTGTATCTACAAGCCAGCGTAATCCACATGTGACCTCTTCTGTCATGCTGAAAAGCTTGCTGCTCTTAGCATCTCTAAACTACCACACTAACCTCTGAACAATGTCAAAAAGGTTGACAAGTGGACCTTGTCAGGATAACAGAGATGATGTACTGCAAAGCAGATTAGTAGAACTAGAGCCTAGACTGACAAAACCACAATGATCCGTTTCCTACTGGTCCAAGAGCAGATTTATTATTTAAGATCTAGATCTTCATATGCTCAGTATATTTTATGAGTAGGAACATTGCCTGTAGAGTCCACAGAGTGTACACCATGTGCTAGACAACCAGGTACTGTAAATGGGTCTAATTCCATTGATTTCCTCAGAAGTATGATGATTTGCATGAGTGGAGCCCTGGCCACCTGTCTCAGCTGAAGTGCATAAGCATCCTTTTTTCTAGAGTACTTTTGTCATTTCTGCAAAGGGAGCCCACTTGAGCATAAAAGATCCCCATGGCAGCACTGAATTACACTGTAGTTTTTTATAAATCATCTTGGAAGATGGCTATAGGTATACTGAAAAAATGGTTCATAAAGAATTAGTTTTGCATAGTGTTTATTTTGTGCTGCTCTCTAAATTAATAAATCTGCCTCCTTGTTATTAAAAATAATGCTTATCTACATCTTGCATTCTTTTTCTCAGCTCATCCATTTCTAGAAAACATACCATCATTAGTCTAGTTTTCCATGTATATAGTTCATTTATAGTTTCCTTATATTACCTGCTGTAATTCTACAGACTCAGGGATTACTACACATACCTCAAGAAATCAGACCAGCAGGAAAACAGCCTTATTTTTCCAACCTATTTCATACACACAACAACGCTCTTCAAGGAAAAAAAACAGATAAATAAGAGTAAGGAGACTTGAGGTCTGCTCTCAGCCATCCTATACATTTCCCTTCTCATATTAGGCAAGTCACTTGACCTCTTTGTAAATCCCTTGCTGGTTTGAAGATGTAAGCTATAATGCTAAGCTGCTGAATTGGTCAAACATTGTGAAAAGGAGTACTCTATAAATTTGTGGTATTTGAGCTGTATTTATGTTGATTGCATAAAAAATATTTTAAAGCAGTCAAAATCATCTGTATTAGCAAGTGCTTCACAAAATATTTAAAGGACTCACAGTAGGTTTTTTTCTTTATGATCTTACTTAGAAATGCAGAGTTATATTGCTGACTCACTTGGCAGGCAGAACAAATGGGCCCTGTTAGCTCTAACTCAGTAATATAAAAGGAATATATAAAAATTCTTGTCACAAGAAAACAAAAAAAAAAAAACAAAAAAAAAACCCCACAAAAAAAAGGAATAACAACAGCAGATGTTCCAGGCTTTTTTTTCTGCTAGGCACTGTATTTGAGAGTGAGTATGGAGGGAAACAGAAAGAGATATCCAGCTACCCTAACCCAATTACAACTAAAATCACTAAAAGACTGAAGAAAGACCTGATCAAATCAGTTTTTGCTGCATATTTCACCAACAAGTTGTCTTCTGTTTTGTGCAAGAATACAACAAGAAAACAATTAAAATCCACTACGTGTAGTAGCCGAGACATACATATACACGCACTGAGGTCTCAAGTAAAAAAAAAAGTTCTACCTCTTAACTCAAGGAAGTTGAAAAAAAATCTGAAAAATGATCACTTACATTTTTCAAGACCAAACTGATAAGGTTTAGTATTAGCAAATGGTGATGCTCTTTCATTCCCATCAGGGACAGATTTTGCTTAGAGGCTCAGTGAACACTGTTTACCATTCTACAATTATATTCATTGTCATTCATAAAACCACATCTGCAAACCAGTTGACATCTCCATATTAACTTTGATAACCAGTTTTTAAATGAATGTTCACATTGGCTTAATCTGGTAAACTTCAGAATTAATAGGTAGGGAAGCTGTGATAAGAAAAGACAAAAGAGAATTCACTGATGAATGTGTTAAGATCTATCAGGGCAAAACGAAATATTCTTTCAGATGTGTGCCATTTTTATCTATAGATCTACAAAGTAAATATTAACCAGGTGTTTTAAACTAGGCACTTCATTTACATTTCACCTGTTATATTCCAATTGTTCTATTCTCTTAGTGTGATTCAACCATGGTACACATCAGCTTTAGCAAACCATAAAAAAGTAATTTTTGGCTTCAGATTCTGTGATAAATTTATCATCAGAAAATTACATGTCAGTCTAATTTCATGGCTGTATTATCCTTCTGTCTAAAAAGTAACAAACTAATTAAATTCTGAATTAACTGAAATCAGAATAAGCCCTAGACACTAGCTTCTAATCTGGACAAACAACTCTTGACAGAAAATAGAATTAATGTGTCTCTCATGCTTCAGAGAAGTGTGCCAAAAGCAGACCCCTTACTGTTTTAGACACGTGGCCTGGTCTCTATCACAGGTGCTATTTGCTATTACAGTGTCTTGCCTTCAAAGATCTTAATGCACCTTCTTAATGTATACTAGCCTTGATACACCACAGGGATGTAAATTGTCAGCCTAGAAACTTAACTATACCATCAAGTCAAGAGGATCTAGTCACTCATGTTTTTCTTAAACTAATTTGTGTAATAATGAATGCTTCATGTTATGGAATGTTCTGATGTCTTGTAACTATTAGAATGTTGTAGAGTAGGAATGTGGAAGGCATGACCTTTTTCTAGCTGTAAGTGAGGAGGATATGACTAAAGGATGCCTGGAGAAGAAAAAACAAGGAGATGAAAACACATAATGTGAAGGCATGTATGTATTTATTGTTTCCCTGTGTAATTTCTAAAGGGAGTGTTCACCAACTACACACCATCTAGGTGACACCAACAGCCCAAATGGCAGCATGCAACAGTCTATACAAAAGCTTAGCAATACAGCTAAAGCAGATCTCATATTACTGCAAAAGATTGTCTGGTAGATCTGTGTGTGAACATCAGCTGGGGATGATTTTCACCTCCCAGTCCACTTAGTCTGCCTTACTTCCCTGTCAATTAACGGCTTTCACTCTTGAGGATTATATATGTCCTGTGGCTCTTGCCAGCAGGACATCATCTTATTGCTGCCTCCTGGCTAGGTTTAAATGTTAATGACTCATTCTATAGCTAATACATGCAGTTGATTTTACCTTAATGTCTACCAGTTTTAAATGTCACTGCTTAGACTAGTCTGAAATGAATTTTGCTAAACCATCTCTTGTTAATTATCTTTTACCATTTATAGTTCTATCTGGTGGCCTGTGTTGTCTACCGGGCTTCTAACAGGCAGTTCAGCTATATGCCTTTGAGATGGGAAGGTGGAACAGCCAAGTTCTCAAAACAAAGCAGATCCTGGTCTTCCCTGATGTGGAAAAAACTATTTGGAAAGGTGCAACAAATAGAAACCCCACAATTTCTAGTTTCCAATGCCATGAAGTTTATGTACCTCTTTAGTTGTGAATCCTTTGCATAAGGGGTCTGTTCTTTGTTCCTGAAGCCCAGTAGCAGCCCTTTTCTCTTTGTCCTCAAAAAAACCCAGATGACCCACAATCATCATTTTCATGTAAAGAGAATAAACAGTAAATCCAACATCAAGTCGTCTATCATAATAGCCACAACCATAATTTTCAGGAAAATTAAAACACTTCCATATTCATATTTTTAGACTAGTGATTATAGATTCTTTGTGTAAGGATAGTTCTGTGCACTGAACTACAAGCAGCTTTGAGAAGGGGCTTGTTGAAAGGAAGAAGGAATTTGGAGAATATCTGTTCCTGTTGCTTTCTTTTTAGCTTTTATTATTGACTCAGTACCCAAAAATATCTTCAATTATCTAGTAGATGAAAAGTCTAGTTCTCAAGTGGAAAGGTATTTCAATGGACAGAGTCCTAGCTTGATGACATGAAAACCTACAGCAGGTTAAAATCCCTGAAACACATACTTCTTGCATATGAAGAAATTCACAAGCAGTTTTTCCCACTTTAACAAGTCCACAGATGTAGCAAACAGAAAAACACAGAGGTCATTTAAATTCTATCTTCTGTTTTGCAACCCAACACTTCCTCTCCATTTCCAAACTTGAAATGAAAACTTAGATCCCTCCCCCAGGTCAGTGGGAATGTTTGATCATTAATAACAATGCACACCCAGCACCTGAAACCAAGATGAGTACAACAAGATGATTCCATGGCTTTCATACCTTTTAGTGTTAAATCAATCCCTAAGATTAAAAAAAAATTAAAGCAGGACTAGCGATTGTTTGATTCCTGCAAACAGTGACACTAAAACTCCAGGATTACAAGACTGCAGATGTTTGAAACTTCAAAAGTAACTAATTTGTGTCTTGAAGGCAGTGGTGGTGCTTTGGAAGTGGCAGCTAGTCAATTTTCTCTTTTCAGCACTAGTTGAGCAAATATACAGCACCATTTTATCTTTAAAAAAAAAAAAAAAAGATCAAGGATAGTACTTTTTGGTAGTATGAACAAAGACTACAGAATCTCCAAGTATTTCTCCTCCAGCTGTAAATCAGGTTTTTCAAGGATAATAGTTATAGGTTCTGGTGAACAGCATAATCTACTGTAAGTAGAAAAGGTTTCCATGATGCCAGTAAGTGAGAAGATAATAAACCATAGTAAAATACCAGGCATAATTTTCTGACTATTGTAAACTGAGAACAAATATCCTGGTATGTGGCTCCTGGGGCACAGAAAGAAAGAGGTAAGAATGAACTATCAATACTATTGATTAGATTTGGTCCCTCATCTAGGAGGATAGTTGTCAACAAGTATTTCAACGATCAACATAATAAAAGGAATGTAATTCACATCTGATATAGTAAGGAAATTAAGATGGACAGGATACAATGAGATTCCTCTGACAGCAGCAGAAAACTAAATAAATGTGACCTTATCTTTGATAACAAAGACAACTCTTACAAACATAACAAGTACAACTATAATGCTTAGAGAGGAAGCCAATGAGAAAGCAAAGAAATACCAAAGGCTCTGGACATCAGGCAACTGACATCTGCCCATGACATTATCTCTTTAGGATTTCCTTATTAAAGAAAACTGAAAATGGCCTGGTAGCAGTTATATTACTAACTGATGCCTACACTTGGTGTCATTTAGTTAAAGGATTAAGTTGACAACTCTTGGTGTATTCAAAGGACGTTACAGACATATCTTCAAGTATGTATAAAAAAATATGTGCACTGACTCTGTGAGGTGTTCCCTGCAACGTGACTCATGTGACAGTGTTCACTATAACTTGAGTTTACACCTGGCTATGAGTAACTTTTGCAACCTGGGTTATTTTTCAGATCTTTTTTGTTATTCTTTATTTTTATATTTGCTTGTAAAGAAACACAACTCTTCCCTATTTTTTCATTCTTTTCCTAGGAATTTCATAGGGATCAAGCACATTCATAACAGGCCAATGGATTAAAGTAGCCATAAAATCATTTGGGTTTGAAAAGACCTTTGAGATCACCAAGTCCAATATTAATCCAGGACTGCCAAGTCCATCACTAAACTATGTCCCTAAGCACCACATCTACATATTTTTTCAACACTTCCAGGGGTGGTGATTCCACCACCTCCCTGAGCAGCCTGTTCCAATGATTGATCACCCTTTCAGGGAAGAAATTTTTCCTCATATCCAATCTAATATCTCCCCTGATGCAACTTGAGGTTGTTTCCTCTTGTCCTGCCACTAGCTGTCTGGGACAAGAGACCTAACACCACCTGCCTACAGCCTCCTTTCAGGGAGTTGTAGAGAGCAATAAAGTCCCCCCATGAATCTCCTCCTCTCCAGATTAAAAAGACCCACCTCAGCCACTCCTCATAAGACGGGCTCCAGACCCTTCACCAGCTTCGTTGCCTTTCTCTGGACATCTCTACATCCCTCCTGAAGTGATGGGCCCAAAACTGAACCGAGCATTAAAGGTGTGGCCTTACCTTATATACATACATAATACTCCTTTTTTAATAATTATCATCATGAATTATTCAAATCCAAATGACAAAGTGGTCTTAAATCTGAAAGAGAAGGACTTAAACGCCTAACACCTTGACATCAGTATAATTTCAGGTTCCAGCCTCCTGTCAGGTCACTCACAAAATTAGAAGTCTAGAGCAATTTACACTGAACGAGTGTCATCTTTTCCATTAAATGTGGATGCGAGACCATTTTTGTCTTTGCTGACAGAGACTATGCCAGGGATAACTGAAAACTTCATATCTAATGGGAGAAACTAGAGATGCATACACCTGTACAAGCTATCTCACATTTTCAATAAATCAGCTACAGAGCATATTGAATACAAGTCACTCAGGAGTGACTCAGTTCAGAGAACAACTCGGAGCGGGAACTTTGTTGTATGCCTTGAACAAACTTCAGTTTTTCTCCAACACCCGTAGGGTGAGCTTGGCCTCCTAAATTGACTCAGCTGACTAAGTTGAGCTCTGTGTTAGGTGGACTACAGAACCTCCAAATGATTAGCCAGTTACGAAACCCCTCTTTAGACCAAGATAGTCACAGCAAAAATAATATGTTCCAGTGGGTAGAAAGGCAATGCCTTGCTAGTCCCGTGAGGCACCTGGGTTTTGGAGGGAAGAATAAGACACATTCAATTACTGAAGACAAATTCAGTGCCATTCAACACAAGAAAGTGATCATGGTGGTTTTGGGGGTTGTTTTGTTCCTTTTTCTTTCCCAGCCAAATACCAAGATAGCATCGATAAAAGAAGCATTATGTGAAAGCTGGTTCTTTTCAACAAATGCATGCAAATGTGAACACATGGAAATTTTTTTCCCAATAAATATGTCTTTTTGATATATTTTTAGTTAGGATATAAATTTGTGTGATCTGTGGATATGTGGATCCATACATGTACACATCTTTGTTAATTTCCTAGGGATGGGTGTGAGAGGAGGGCACATTAATCCTGGGAATCATTCATTCCTTGCACTTCTTACAAGTACAAACTGGAAACAAATGCAGAAGGGTCAATGCCAGATTCTGCTGCCACTTAGAAAAACTTCATAGAAGTTTGAGACTGGTAAGGACAAGAGATTCAAGTCAAGCAATTGGACATAACTTGGGTAACAGAAAGACTTGATATGTACCAAGCGTTACTTGATTGGCTCATCTAAAATTGCCAACGTATTTTTCACAGAGCTTGGTACAATTTGGTAAAGTACTACACTTCCAAGAGACAGTAAAGGACTTTCCCATTGGAAGAATAGCCTTCCTCCTACTTGCTGGAAATATCTTTTTCATGCGGTCATGAATGGCTGAGACAGCAAGGAGATCTGACACTTTCTTTTCCTTAGCTAGTGTTGCTGATGAACTGTATTTAATCATTCATAAGCAGGTTCTGCTCCTTATTTACGTGGAACAATTTGATTCTATAAGGTTTGACAGTTTTCTGACATCCCCCAAATTGTTCCAATAATAGCAGAGACAATGACAATATCATTTAGAAATCTCTCACATGCCCTATGTGAATGGAGTTGCATATCTGCTGTAAGTAACAGCATAATGGAACAGCAAATTGTTTTGTAGAGGGAGCCGAAATTAGATTGTACCATGCTGCCAGAAGAGACAAAAAGAGACGGATGAATTCTGGAAGGAGAATAAACTGTTATACCCATGAGAACTACTGGCTACTATTCCATACCTTAAGGATGTACAAGCTTTTCCCATCTTGGCAAGAGGCAAAACACCCTGACCAATGCATAAAAGAACAAATTCCATGTGTTCTATAAACAGAAAGGAAAGATGCAGTCCTTTCCACTTAGTAACTAAAGGAACTAAGCTGTAATTTTCAGCCTGTATATTTTCTAATTAAATAAGCAAATGCCCCTAAAATTCAAACTCTCAGAAGTATTCCTAGGTACTTCTGCTGACACTAGTAACCCCTCCTCCCTGTGTATTTCATCAGATTTCACCTAAAGGCATACAAATGCTTTCTTTCCCAGCAGTGCAAGGAAATCCTGCAATTTGAATGGTCTTGCAAAATATGCAAAGGTATAGGCAATACCAGATGGAAAATGGGATTCATGGGATAGCTTACTTCACTCAGCATCCTGTTCCTAGCTGCAGCCAAATCAGACTTGTTTAAAAACACACCCAAAAGACCAGGTACAGGAATGTATTTCCCAGGTATGAGGTAGAAATTCTGTGAAACATCAGATTACTTACACTCGTTTAAAGAATAGTAACATAGGGCCCATTACTTCTGAAAAGCACATGAAGTATACAGAGGTACAAAGAAATTAATGAAAATCACCATAAATCACAAGAGAATGCAAGCCAACAAATAATATCCTTGATTATTTTGAATGTGTTTCACACAATTCTTTGCAGAAAACTCCTTTCTATCAGTTTAGCCAGTCATGACTGCAGCATTACATACCACTGACCATTATGGCTCATACGGCAGTAGAGTCAGAGCAAGAAGTAAGGGGGTGGAACACTTCACTTCGGCTGTTTACTGTTCAGTATGTTTACATTATGCTGTATAATATACAGTAATCCCTGTTCTATTAATTTATTGTCAAGCTTCCATACATAATATATACATTTTTAAAAAATCATGTAATGCAGAACTTCAGGTTCTTGAAAAAAATCTGTGGAGGCTACACTGTAGGATCTGCAAGAACCTCTTTCATATTTCTTATTAAGTATACTGCTTAGTATATTTTTGTTTATGCTGTTAAAATACATGTACTATAATTATTCAACATTGTCTTCTGTTGTAAATCAGAATAGCTCTACAAAATGTAAAGTAACTGAATTGCTGTTGATTCAATTCAGTACCTTCAGGATTATCAATTAAATAAAGAAGTATAAGTTAATCTTCCACTAACACAATGCTATCTTTTTTCATTTCTTTTTTAATTAAAAAGTGAATTTTTCATTGCATGTTATTGTGAAAATAAAAATAGGTCAGAATGAGAAAAGCTTTGAGATTTTAAAGTATAATATATCATTTAGAGACAATAAGAGGTAAGCAGTAGGGGTTTGGGAACTGGGGACAATACTCAGCTCTGATCTGGACATCCTTCTGTAATCAGGGGTTTGAAACAGTAGATACATCTTTTGTCTTTTAAAATTAATTTTAAAGACTATTAAGATGTTACATGAAGACATTTTTTGAGAAGTAGCAAATGCTAGGCCTCTACTGCATAGATCTTCTCCATTTGGATACGACTCCTCAGAAAAGGAAGAAAAATAACTTATGGATATTTTCATCTGTCATCCCTTTACACTGCCAGATTCATACCCTCTAAAAAAGTGTGAATTTCAAAACTGGACTAGATTACATGAACAGAAACTCAGATCTAAGGAATGATATCTCAAAGGGAAAATCCCAGCAAAACTCATCAAGAAGAGAGCGAAGAGTTGAAGTATCTTGTGGAGCATAGGCAACACACCACTTTTTGTCAGATATACGTGATTCCTCATTGCATGTGGCATTGGGAACCTAAAACCACATATCTAACCATGTAAAGATAGAAAATTTTGTCAATAAGGCATTACATAATAGCCTGGATCAAATTATACCATTTCAGCCAAGGCCCCCCCAGTCATCTCCACTGATTTCACTAGACCACCCTATGTTACTCCTCTGTATGAAGGATGTACAGTCAAGGCCTACTTCTTACAGTGAAACCTCAATGTCCACTTCAACAGAGCTATCCCAATTTATATCAGAGGCAATCAGCTCAGTATTTTGTACAATAAAATAATCCCAAATGGTTAACAGTTGATAAATATCCTGAATTTCATTGCATTATCTTCACTTAAGGCTTAAATCCCATATGAAACTGAGTTTTGTCTGAGGCATTATCCTTGCAAGGAAAAATTATCCACCTGTGATCATTAGATCCTATCCAGCTCATATTAGAGGTCACTCTTTCCTAGCAGTGACTCTCCAAAGCCCACCTTATGAGATAAGGACTGAAGCATAGAAGGGTAATGTAGGACAATTTTGCTGTTATAAAAAATATAACCTGTCTCTCACTCATTACTACAGGAGTGAAAATGACTGATGAATCATCTGATACTGCAAAAGGAATTAGAACAGAAATCATTGCAGTTACTGATACTGGAATTTGGCCAGAATATTACAGCTAGTTTTCCCAACTGTGGTGAAAAATGGAGGATTTTTAATGATCATGGGATATCTGTGGCCATAGTTCACCTCTTCTACTTCCTGTCACACTGAGCCCTTACCAAATAACAAAGAACCCAGCCTCCCAGTACCACTTTCCTACCGTGCCACATGATTTCACTATACCCTGAAAGATTAATATCCTTGGGGCATTACACCGTTCTTTTACACACAAATCTTCCAGACTGTAACTAGATGGATAATGAGTTGTTATCAAAGAGACATACCAGCCTAGAGGATTGCAACTGTCAGTAATAAAGCATACACCCCTGCTGGTCTATAGCTGCTTCATCCTATACATCAGACCCAGAAATCTGCCGAGACACTTCCGACATGAAAAGCAATAGTTTTGTCAAATATTACAAGCTAGATTTGTAATCTTCTTTGGGCACAGCCTCAGGAGGTCAGATAATCCAAGCTGTTGTGGTTCAGCAGGAAGCTGTGTTAGAAAGTTTCAAGGCTTCATGAAGACTGTTTTTCTTTTTACATAGCTTCCTGTGTCTTTCAGATTATAGAAAAGACTGTCAGATGGAGAGGGGAGTCTGCTAATAAGGCAAAGTATCGAAGGTGGGGACTGAGTAAAAGCAAAATCCTTGTCCTCACAGAAATACCAACGCTTGCATGTTTCTCTGCTTCCTGTACAAGCATACCTTGTGTATGTTCCTATGCTCCTCAGCCTCTTCTTGGCTTGACAAGTTAGGGGTCATCTAAGTGGTTTAAAAAGAACTTGAGAGAAGAAGTCCAAGCTATAGGAGGTATAAAGATCTAGATGTAGACCTGGAGATTCATTTAGAGTGTATCTGACTGGAATGTATATGTTTTGTCAATTAGTTCTTCAGACAAAATGCAGGGTTGCTTACAAGCATGAACTATTCATATTATTACAGTCTGTGAAAAAGGATGTGTAAGCCAGTTAAAATATGGAATATTCAAGTCTCTTGGAGGATCCTTTAGCATCTTTGAGATTTTAGAAGGACTTGATCTGCAGGAAATATGGCTGGGTATCTCTAATTGAGCTAAGGTGGTAGGTTAACTGACCTTTACATTGATTTGGGGCTTTAGGTGAAGGGAAGGATGATAGATGGGATGATCTTTAGTACTAAAAGTAACAATGAGTATTTTTTATTAATCTATAAGCAAATATTTTAATATACCTCTTTATTTTTATCTTAGCAGAAAACACAACTGTCCACAATTTGAAATTTTTTTTTTTTATCTAGAGCTTTTTAAATATAATTTATTTGGATCTAGAACATCTCTTGCTGTATTTGTAAGGCAGTTAAGGCCACAAAGACTTCATTTGAGTTGGAGTCTCAGAGAATGCCTGAAATCCAAACAAAAGACAATAACATGTCTCGGGAGAAGCACAATAAAACAGTATGAAAATTTTGGCCAAATAGGTTGCCTTATAAGAGAGAAATGAAAAATCCCATAATTTATTTTTAATATGACTTCTGATGCAGTAGAAGTACTTAATTATAAAAAAAAATAATCTTTTTTGCTATTTGTCTGCTTTGAATACAGATTTTAAGTTATTCTAGTATTGACACACTGTAAATTATAATTTTGCTACATTTGTCGGGGGGCAGGGGGAAGCATGGCTAACTATCATATAAGCTACTCTTTTCCATCACTTTTCTCAGCTGTTTTGGTTTTCCAGTTTCTTCACTTGTGTTTCAAGGAGGGCATGAATCCCTTTATTATCTCTGCAGACATAGTTGCTAAGAACATAATCCAGCTCTCATCCTGCCCTATTTTAATTGCTGTAAGCTTTTTGTCTTGTCTTCCCCTTTGCCCGCCTCATCCTTCCTGCATAACTGTTGTATGCAAATCATGAGACAGAATATAGATAAACCCATCTTTCAGCACATTAAACATGCTTGTTAAAAAGCAGCGGTTTTCTTCCCTTTAGTTTAAAACATGACAAAATCAATTTTTGAAACTTCACATCTTAAAGTGATTTTGAAGCTCTGAACCCTTTAAGTGATGTGCAAATGGCAGAATGATATCACATTGCCAATCCGTTGCAGTTACAAACTCCATTTTCCATGCTGCTTCAAAAGCATGGTATAGTCAACAAGCAAGCCTTTAAAATGCAAATTAAACAAAGTGCACCTTTAGACTGAAACAAGAAATGAGCAGAAAAGATTATTTCACCATAGCCTCTTAGAAAGTAGCACTAAGGATTGGGGGATTTCAGAGGTCATTTTACCCCGATGCCCTAGTACTGAACCCCCTAGCTTTAATTTCTAAGACTTGTGATTAATGTAACTAAAATTTGTGTACCATCTACACAAAACAGATTCATTTCAAAAATAGCATGGAAATATTCCTGACACATGCTCCTTGCTTCAAGGAATGTAGAAATCAAAAATCAACACTAACAACAGAACACCTTTCTTATTATGAAAAAGATGGGAGGGCAAAAACTTTCTTGTCCTCTCTGGAAGCGAAAGGAGAAAGGCTAGCCAAAACAATCTTCAAATACTCATAATACTGATGATTGTGCTGAGAGAGAAGCAGGCAATTCTGGACTTCTCCAAGCCACTCCTCAGCCACCAGTCACCATTATGGCCTGTCAAGGGGAGAATGAAGTACATTCACAGTCTCTAAGGCCAGAAAGGATTACCATGCCCATACAAGACAGTACTTTTCCTCACCACAATTATGTGTTCAAACAGGTAGCAAAACATTTCCCTCATTACCTGACATGAACAATATATAAAAGATCTCTTCTTCTTTTAAAGGCATGAGTGAGTGCAAATCTGAAACCTTGTCAAATAAACTTTTAATTTACACTTACCCCCAGAAAACTGCTTCTTCTTTTCTGTTGCAGTTGGAGCCCAAACCAGTTTGCCTCATAATGGGCCACCAATTGTCAAAGCACAGGCAAAACCAGCAAGCTGCAACAAGGCTTCACCATAGGTCATATTCTACCATCCATAAGGATGGTACTGCTACTTCCTCCAGAGATAAGCCCACCTCACTCCTCCTCCATCCAACCCCCTCTCCTCTACTCCTCAGGGCTATTTAGCCACTTTGCAGGAACGAGCTACAGCTGCACATCATCCATGTCAATCAACCCACTGCCTTCGAAGCAAGGCCACAGCTGTATATTATCAATGTTAATCAACCCACTGCCTTCTTTCCTCTACAGTTTCAAGGTTGACTTTGTGTAGTTTCAGCCTTTCATTGCTAGATTCCTTCTTTATCCTCTGTTATCAGAGGTCTTCCTATAGTTTGAATACCTATCCCAGGTAATCAAAACTGCCCTCAGCTATCTCTCTGCCAACCTGACTATATTCTCCAGACTAATAATTTCCCTCTCTTTCCTTAAAATCTTTTCAATGATGCTTTCCATAGATCTGCTGCATGTGCAAGTACCAGAACTGGATACTGTACTGAGAGAACATTCAGAAATAAAGCTTCTATTTTGGGGACTGGTGTTTTGTATCTCAGCACAAGTAACACTGTTGGAAAGCATCAAAAATAGGGGTGGAAATGATTTTTTTTCCAAGCTGTGTATGAACATTCAGGATATCTTTACATTACATATTAACAGATTGCAGCGTAAGTTGTCTTTCCACTCAAAGCTGGAGGCTTAAGACTGGACTACAGACCTACAGTAGAAATCTTTTGTCATGGGTTACCTAACCCTTAAATTCTTCATTTCCAATATCCTCTGCTGGTAGCAGTGCTACAGCCCTGTGACTACAGGAGCTGAAGGCCAGCAAACTTATGCTAAAAGCAAGTGCAAGCACAGATTTAATGGAGCATATAGACAAATTCAGTTGAATTAGGGTCTGGTATTTTGACTGTGTGAAAATTAGGGTGGAAATATAAGTAAGTTTGGATGTTTGGTACCACAAATGCTCAACAGTGAATTCACAGAGCTGGGAAGGCAGCAGCCATGAGTAATTATGGAAGTTACAGAAAGTTTACTGTAGTCTCAAAATGCAAATTATTTCAGTGACCTGAGATGACCGAAGGAAAGAAGTAAGCTGACACTTCCACAAAACAAAGGTATGCTAAATGCTTACAAATTTAGCTCTACTAAAGCAAAGGTGGGAATTTTGACTTTCCAGTACTGCCCCATAAACTATGAATTTTGACATTTCCCTGCTTATAAAGCCAAACCCAAAGACTTGCCACAGCCTTATATACCATTGAGAAGACAGCTTGTTGCCCTTGAAAATAAGCTACAGCCTATTACAACACCAGTCTCTTATCTAAAAACACCTATTTTTTGGAGCATAAAGACAAATGAAAGTCTGCAAAGACAGGACTGCCTGGAAGAGATAACCCTTAGTAAAAAAAAAAAAAGATGCTACTTTTTTACCAAATCACTAGGACACTCATTAGGTTGAATTTTCATTTTCAAAAGAAAAATCTGAATAGCAGAGCCTGTCATGGTGCTTTTTCTCCTCACACCTGTTAAATGCTTTCTGCACATCAATGACTACCCAGGAGAATGACTGCCACCTCTCTATCTGTCCCATGTGTGACCAGCTAGCAAGCAGGGTATTTCCTAGCAAAATACTGTTGCAGCACAATCAAACTAGTAGGCTGCAACAAGACTTCACCATAGGCCAGATTCTACTGTCCATGCTGTACCTCCTTCCCCCAGAGGTCAAACCACACTGCTCCTACCCCATACAACCCCTTCTCCTACAATCCTCAGGGCTATTTAACCACTTTGTCAGAACGAGCTACACCTGCACATTGTCCATGTCAATGAACCCACTGCCTCTGAGGCAAGGCCACAGCTGCATGTTGTCAATGGTAATCAACCCACTGCCTGCATTCCTCTACAGCAGGGGTCCTCAAACTACAGCCCACGGGGCTGGATACGGCCCCCAGGGTCCTCAGTCCAGCCCCCGGTATTTACAGAACACCCCCCCTCACACACACCCCCGCCGGGGTCTGGGGGGGAAACCAAGCAGGTGCAGATGACTGCCTGACACTTCATCTGCGTGCCAGCCCCCTGGTTAAAAAGTTTGAGGACACCTGCTCTACAGTATACCAGTGTTTACAGGAAGGAAAATTCCAGTTTAAATCCATCCTAGCAGTGGTATTCATAATTCATCAACTGCATGTTGCCATTACTACGAACTCATGTTACAGGTCATGGACTAAAACATATACCCAAAAAATATCCCTTGTTTGATAGCACAAATTATAGGCTCTGAGCATATCAATACATCAAACAGTCAAAGTAATGAGAGGGTGAGACAAATCCTGGTATGCATAGCAAACAAACCTTTCCATTGGATAAATTAGCCTTCATTATTGCACAGCACTGTCTCCATCCCTGTATACACTATAGTAATCAAAGAACAACAAAGTCTGACCACAGGGCTTTCAAATCTCTACTTCAGCCTACCCCTGTGAGCTACATTTCATTCACTGACAGAAAAGGGAAATGGGCCTTCTCTGATTCAGGAGAGGTGGAGTGTGAAGAATGCTTTCCCTGACATACAATAGTTCCGGATTTGTATTATCCAACAAGAGAGCCTTCTTTTGGATTACTTACCTGAGCCTGACCCTGTCACCATGGGCCTGCCCAGCCTTCCTGTGGTTTTATCTGACCTGGTCACCCTAATTGTGTTAGATCCTGACCCTGACCTGTGGACTTACTTCCCAGCCCACCTTCACCTAGCCCCACACAGGAGCCTGATGCCCTGGGCTCAAGACTGTCTCTGGCTGCACCCCCCTCTCCCCCTCCCCAGCTTACCCTGTTCCTTCACTGGGGGTGGTGGGACCAGGCACTGGCTGGTGAGGGCCCTTGCCCTGCAAACCCAAAGAACCCCCTCAGCTCACAGCCCTCATTGCTTATTGGTCGTGTGGCCCTTGCCAACCTCAGAAAAAAAGCTGGCATTCATTTTCTTAAGCAAGTTAAGATTTCTGAATGGGTTGTAATTAGCTACGCTCAGATTATTAAAATACATAAGCTTGATGATGGCCTTCTCCTTTCAGCTTTGGAACTCCATTAGTTTTAGACTATGAATGGTTCAGAACTGCAAGTTTTTTAGAGCTTGTAATCTGAACACAAGTAAATTGCAAAATAATTTCCTTTAAAGTAGATATAATTACAAAACTCCTCGCATAGGTTCCTTTGGGAGCTAAATCACTCCATCTGTTTCAAAACTTTGCACTTTTTTAGCTGTTCTTAGTCACTGAATAAACTGTACATTCTAGAGAATCCACACTTGTGAGGAAATGATAAAATTATTAGAGGAGGTCCTTAGGGTGTTTCTATTTGCTGCCAGTATAAAATGTAAGCTGCGAAATACTGAATGATTAGTTTTGTGATTTCCTAATCAGTCACTTTTACAGATTTCTTTTACTGAAGTGTCAGCAATGCTGTCCTGGTAGGGCAAATGGAAAGCATGTTCAGAGACATAAATTCATTTAAAGTATGATTCTTTGAGTCTGGTTTCATTACTTCTTCCTAAGATTGTTTGATGGTTCTACTTATATGTGGTTTTCAAGCATGGGATATCATTAATCATTGACAGGGTTACCTCAGCCAATGCACAAGCTTCACAGTACAATTCCAAAAAAGAATATCAACTTCTGCATTTCTCCTTGCAGCAGAAGCAGGTAACCTAGGTCCTCAGCAAACTTTTACCCTTCCTACAGTAGGACCTACAGAGGCCCAGCCAGGTTTTCCTCCCTCCTTAGAACAGCTGCACAAACTTTGTATCAGGAGGTTCATTATGACAGTATTATTTTCATTTCACATTTGGAAAAAATGATGTATGTATTTTATATACTATCTAGTATGAGTAGTAAGAAAATAAGTTGTTCAATGTAAAATAATTTCCAAAGTCAGAAATAACAAGTGCATTACACTGTTTGACCTCTTCTCTAACACACAATTTCATTTCATAACCCTTACTTGAAGTCTAACAACTTTTGATTAAAATGTTTCTTTGAGAAATGTCCATAGATGCAATAATTTCTGAAGTTTCTGACACTGATGTACTTTCTGTTTGCTTCTATGATGTTGACTTATTTTATGATTCAAAAACTTCAAGTCCCTGATCACGTAACTAACCTAAAACTAGTCTAGTCATGTAGAGGGGAATGAAATAGTTATATATGACCTATGCATCACAAGAAACCAAACCAAACAGTTTGAATTTTATGTAACAAATACTCAAAACAAGATATGTCTGTAGATTGAAGACCAGATCAAGAATCAGAATGAGTGGCAGTTCCAGGGGGAATAGCCATGACATTCCTTAGTTATACCACTGTTAATATTGACAGAGAGAGAGGGAGAAGAGAAACTAAGATGGAAATATACATGTAGTTGGATAAAAAGACAAAAAGTGGAAATATATTTTCGAACATCTGACTATAGTTGCAGAGGACTTAGTATTTAGGCAAGGTTGTTGCTCCTTAAAATGTTGCCTTCTGATTATGGAATATTAATAAACATCATCACTATGTTTATCTTTGTGACAGGGGAAATCAGTGAAGTGGCTTACCCAAAGTCCATGACATACAAACACTCCACAACTTAATCTCTGTTTAGTGACTACTCAGGAGAGCCTGTCTTCCTACTTACACAACATAAGTATATGGTTATCATAAAAATATGCTGTATGTTTGTTTGATAGATAAAGCATACAGGTAACTAAGCATGAGTCCATGGAAACCACAATTTTATTCTCTTGTAAGAAAGAGACAATCATGCCTCTATTCCATGAGGAACACTAACATAAATTAAATTATGATTTCTTCCAATTGGTTTGCTTGCAGTTCCAATAGCTAAACATGCAAGTTAATTTATCTTATGAATTTAAGGCCTCAGATTTTAACTTGAATGGGAAGATCTCAGCACATTGTCTCTTGGCTTACAGGATGCTTACCAAGATAAACATTTGACATGGTTTAACCCCAGCCAGCAACTAACTACCATGCAGCTGCTCTCTCACTTCCCCTTAGCCCACCCTGGTGAGATGGAATTGGAAGAACTGGAGAATCAGAAAAAGGTAAAACGCATGGGTTGAGAAAAGAAAAGACTAATAATTGAAATAAAGTAATGATAATAATAATAACAACATAACAGCAGCAACAATAACAACTGTAATGAAAAGGAGAAGGAGAGAGAGGAATGAAATCTGAAGGAAAAGTAAAAAAAATAGAGTTGCTCACCACCCACTGAACAATGCCCAGCCAGTCCCTGAGCAGTGACCGGCAGGCCCCAGCCATGTACTCCCTGTTTATATACTGAGGATGATGCTCTATGATATGGAGTAACCCTTGGGCTGGTTCACGTCAGCTGTCCTGGCTCTGCTCCCTCCCAGCTCCATGTGCACCTGCTCACTGGCAGAGCATGGGAAACTGAAAGGTGCTTGATTTAGGGTAAGCGCTACTTAGCAACAATTAAACACCAGTGTGTTATCAACATTATTTTCATATTAAATCCAAAACATAGAACTGTACCAGCTACTAAGAAGAAAATTAACTCTATCCCAGCTGAAAACAGGGCAGCTCCTTTGCATTTCTTTTCTTAAAAAGTGGAAAAAAAATAAATGTCTGCTAGATCCTACCAGAAGTCTCATCTCTTTCCATCTAGCACTGCTGATTGAAGATGAAACAGTGGTGAAGCTCAACATAAAATGTCGATTCTTATGACTAATAAATAGTAATAATTCATGATACTGAAGCTGTTTTGGAAATGTTGGAGAAACAGACCCCTGAAAGAGGGATTTAATTAATTAGCACAATGAACTGTAAGTGAAAAAAACTTTACATACTATTTTAAGAGACACCTAATAAACACTTTCAACATATTAAGAAAGTACCGTAGTTTAGTCTTAAAATAAGCTGGGAAAGGCCTAATATAAACTGGGAAAGCACCTCAGGACTAACAGCAGGGTCTCTTCTGACCTCCTTTAGCAATGTGGCTTGGACAGGTACAGCTCCTTAGAGATAACACTTTTGCAGAAGTACTAAAAGGAGGCTGCTGCTGTTAATAAAGTGTCCTACTTGATACTGTTTGCCTATTTGAAGCAATTGCACAGGAGTTAATAGCTCTCTGGAAACAACAACACTTGGGAGGTTAGAAAGTTGCCATCTTATTTGTAGGCTATTCTTCATCACAGTATCCCAGTGAAAAAGGAACCCAGGGGATTACAGACATGAAGTATGAAAGCATGTGTTTCACTTTATGATCAATACAGCTAGTGATCCTATTTCTTCATTCTAGATTGCACCACACAGACTACGGTGAATAAATAAAGCAGTGAAGTGAATTGAATATTTCAGCTTGCTGAACAAGAGAGTACATGCATGCACATGTGTTTTGCACACACATCTGAGAGTTCTGCAGTATTATACCATCTTTGGTAATTACTGGAAAACGTGCAGAATCAAAAATGTGTGTTTTCAGTACTAACCTGAAACAATTCAAAATTTGATGCTTAAAAAGTGTGAAATTATCCTTTCCATGAAGTGGATTATTTTTTTCTGTCCATACTGCTGAACAGCTCTACATATTTCATGCAACAGAAATCAAGTCTCAGCTGTTTATTGCTGTTAACAATTCCGGAACACCTCTGATACTCCTAAGGTCTTTCTCATTGAGTTTGGGTTTGAAATCCAAAGCCAGACTTTCTGCTTATCCCAGAATGCTGATTTTCAACAGCCTCTTCATTTTGAAGCTAGTGACAGAATATTGGGTTTCTGCTGTCTAGCAGTTTTAGGTGCAAACTACTTTTGCCTAAGTACTTGGATGAAGCTTTTTCCTACAGTCTGGATTCTCTAACAGAAAAACAGTTTGACATATACTGGAGAAGTACCAGTCTTCTCCAGAAGATCCATATCACTGTGATGTAGCTGATTTTTTTTTCAAAATATCCTTTACTATATTGTGATATATTAAATACTTCACCTCATTGGAAGGAAAAAAAAGAAAGCAAATTGTAGAAAAGTCATCATGAAATTATTAAAATAAATATAGGTTTTATCCTGTCAGATACAAATCTGAACTCAGAACTGTGCAAGGAAGAGGATGACACACCTTAAGAAGCAAGGTGCTTGTGAGAGTATTTCTGTTTGTAGGAGGCATGTGGAAAAAAAGTCTGTTGCAAAAGAAGTGAAAGAGATAACCCTCTAGATTTTAATAGCTGGGTTACTGGAAAGCATGAGTTAATCTCCTCAACTGCAGCAACCATGGGACTTTGATGGGCTGCCTTATGCAGAGACATATCCTGTTTCATTTGATGACGAATTATTCAAGCTGGAATAAAGTGGGAATCGTCACTGTTCACCACCTGCAGGAATGCCTCCAGATTTGTTGAGGCTCAAGGACAGCACACATTTCTGAATTCGCTGCTGAACACCTTGCTTCACAAGAAAGCAAAAGATCATAAACCAGTAGTGTTCAGTCTTACAAAGTGCTAGGTGCTTGCAATACATGTAATAACATTGCCAGTAATTCTGGAGAGCAAATGATAGAAAATTAGCAGCAGTCATACAATGCCTTGTTTAAAAGAACAAGAACCCCAGGCTTCATGCTTGAAACAAAACACTGGAATCTCTCAACAACGGAACAGGTCTAATGATCTGCAGACTAGAAACTTTGGTATATTAAGTATTTCTTTTCCTGTACTTGAGGGAGAAAAAGAACACATTAAAAAGCTCTACTAACTTTAACACATCACAGAAATACCCGCATTCCTTTGCCAACCACAGCTGCAAATTGCAGTCATTTGAGGGCTGTATTAATTCTTCACAGGAGCTCTGGAAAGCAGGAAACAGTTGTAGTACAGTGAAGTTTGACGACAAGCCTGATTTATCCTCAACGGGCTCAGATTTGTGGCCGGAGTTATGACACAACTTCTCCTGCTGGGTAATCCTCTAACTACAGAGTCCTGCAAGTGCCTCTTTATTGCAATATACCAATGGTAGGAAGAGTTGCAGACCTCAGGCAGAGAACCTTGAGAATATGAGAAGAAACATTAGCAATGATTCTAACTAGTCATCTCTGGAACTGTTAAGTATCATAAACTCTTATCATGCAAATACTTCACTGAACAATTATACCACTTCAAGGACATAGTTGTGCATAGTAATCTCATATGAGTATCTGCAAACTAGGTCTGGATAAGCTGGGATCACTGCTTGGCTTTGCATTGAACTATGTAGGTGGTGATTCTCTGTTCAGGTACGATAACTGCATATTTTTGTTCTCCAAATTCAATTCCCTGAATGTTGGCCAAGAGGGTTTCTGCCACAGGAGCACAGCAGTAACATGCAATCAATCAACTTGCTTTAGAAATCTTTAATTTTTTTCTTCAGCTGTTTTGATCAGCTTCACTGTGATTTCTTATTGATCAATAAAAGATAGATCAATAATTGTTTGATCAATTGTCAAATATTAATTGAAAAGAGCAGAGGAAGAATATTCAACACAGAGCCAGATGGATTATTACTTTTCTCTCTTCAAATATGGTGAAATGCCAAACATCGCCACTGTGTTGTCCTCTCATTTGAACAGAAATCTAGAGGAAAATAAGGTATTTCTCAGACCTTACTTTGACTTGGTAATGAAAACACTGTTGAGACAAAGCAGAAATAGTACAGAAGCCTTTGAACAAGACGAAAAATGAGGGGTTATGAAAAGCAGTTCTCAGCTCCTTAGCTCTTCAGTCAGGGAGAAAAAAAGATAATCAAAAAAGAGTAGCAAAAGCCCCAGGTTAAATCAATTCCCTTTCAGGGTAAAGTTTCTAATTTTTTACATATTCACAGGGAAAATTGGCTACAGATGATAGTACAAGATTTACAGTTAAGGAGAAGCATTTGTGTCATAGGGCATAAGCTTGGAAACACAGCTATTTTTTCATTCAAAAGGCATAATTGTCAACACCAAATAGAATAAAACTTCGTTCATTTTCACTAACTAATCTTTTAAGAACTTGGAGATTGTATATGCCAACAAATACAGTAGGATTATGGAGGGAAACAGAAGCTCTGAATATGTATATGAATATAAATTCTTGTAATGTATCAATCTGCATCTCATGTGGCATAGCTATTGAATTCTTGGGGCTAGTCTTGTAACTTTGAGGTTTGGGACCTCTGTCACACTAACTGATGTCCCTCACCTTATTCATGGACATATTCCTGTATTACAGTCTTCAGACAGCACGAAGTTTCTCTGGAGCCAGAGGGCTCCAGACAGAAAAAAGTCCATGCAATTCTGCCAAATGGCTTTAGCAACTTCCCAGAACTACAGAATAAGGCCATATATTTTAAAGTGTTCAGAGACTAGTGATGTAATTTTTTTTTATGTGAGCACCATACATAGCACAGTAATTTTTTTATTAGATCTCTAGGTAATACTGAAATACTCATATTTATATTATGCATGATAATGTTTCATACTATGCTATGAATACTTAGCATGCATAATGAACTTCTAAAGGACTTGATTTAACCTTAACATCTCCCTATAAAACAAAGCAAAATAATAAAAAAAAAAATACACACAAGAACAAATTTTGACCAACTGTGTGCTCCAGCCAGGAAAACACTTTAGCATCTGCTTTATACCTTCTCTGGGGAGTCCTTCTATGCTTAAAATTAAGCAGTTTCTTAAATGCTTTGCTGGATTAGCTCCCTAGAGCAAAACCACAAGATTCTACAGTTTGTCACAATATTTCTGATTTAATGAGTCCCTGTGCTTTTGTCAATTGGCATCTGAACATTAACGTTTTCCAAATATAGTTGTTGTTTGAGTGAATATGGGTAATAAAAATCTGTAGTACTGCACAAAAATATTTCATTCTTTCATTTGCCATGAAGATATATTTTCTGAACCCAATTAATAGTGCAAGTTAATTGTTAAGTAGCAGCTGCTGTAGTATTCTTGAAGAGTTTCTGAACACAGTGTTAGAAGGAATTATAATTCCAAGGCCTTGAAATACTACACACATCTTTACATTCTCTCTCTCTCTCTCTCTCTTCTTTTCTGGTCATTATTTTAATGAACAGGTTTAGCTACATCTCTCAGGAAAGGTAGGTATTAACAGACCCAATTACTGTAATATCCATAACTAATCAAGAGCTATGAAGTGGCTCAGCAGGGAGTCTAACTCATAGCCTAGGATTGATCTATACAGAATTTGTACGTGGGAATGAAATGATCTAATTCCTACCAAATACAGTTTAAGGCACTGTGAGTACTTGGAGCGTATGCCATGCTTTCTTTAATGTCTCCCAATATGCTAATCCTCTAAATTAAGACTTTGATCCTACACAGGACAAAAAAATCCCAAACAACAAAACACTGAGCCCATGGATACTGATACAAAAAAAGGGAAGAATGACTTTGTCATTGTTTCCACTACTTCAGTTACTGCAAGCTCCAGTAACGGGAGCATTAAGTGGCTACTATCTTTTGGTCATGTTGCTGTGTTCTCTAAACAGCAGCTGGTAATAGAAATAGGTTACAGGGTTAGGTAAACTTTTGGTATGGATATTTTTATGTTCTTACTCTGGTAGATGCTGTATAAAAAAAATAATTCATCTAGAAACTTTGCAGTCTGAGCCAGAATAAAGAGATGGGAAAAGAAGGTTACTTTAAATATAAACTCTTATTAATTAACTAAATGTAATTTGCTTAAACCAAGTCCCAGTGAGTTCAATATTTGCTTAAAGAAAGATTTGGCTAAGAACTTCAGAATTTAACCTTCCTTCTTTCTCCTACCCACCACCCACCCCGGCTCCACCCCACCCCGCAAATGCCAACACCACTGTGTAAGCTTATTGATATGAAGGGGGGGGGGGGGGGAAGAATTTCCCACATCTAAGTTGTGTAAATATAGTACAGATCACAGGCAAAAAAAAAAGTTTCTTTTTCATTTTATATCTGAACTACAAGTTTAGGATAAAAATTGAAAACAACATTAGTTGCAGGAAAAGCTTTCTGAACAACCAAAGAAATGAGATAATATTACAAGACACTTAATTTTAAGAAAAAAAAAAAGAGGATTTTTTTCAAGGTTGAGTTTTCCCCTAAGCTAAAGGCAGCACATTTGTTTTGAGGACTGCAATGCTGGCTGTGCCATGTTTCTTAAGAAGTAAGAAGAAAGAAAAAGTTTTTCTTGTTGTTAGCAGAAAACAAGGAATCAAATTAAATAATAGGACAAATCCATATTTGGGGTAAATCAATGTTGGCTTGAATGAAAGTGCCGTTTTAGACAAACTAAGAGTCCATACCATTGCATTTAATTGAAGATAAGAAGTAAAAAATGCTTCTGTCAACTCCAGCTTGGGCAGCACATTGAGCAGTGAGACATTCTGGTGAAAATACCACAGCACACTCAAGATTATGGTACTTAGGGCACAATGAAGTACTGCTCTTCTCCAGCAAATAGCACCTTTGCCATTTACAGCCATAGGCATACACCTCCCACTGACAGCAGACAGGACCTGTCTGAGGCTCTATAGAATGCATCAGGTATAAAAGAGACAGCTTAAAGCTTCAGTTGTTAAATACAAAAAGAACCTTCCTGATTTTCCTTTCTGCTGTTCACACTTAAAATAAAAAAAAAAAATATTGTTTTGGAGATGCTATGTTTTGGATTTCTGATGAAAAAAGTGTTGATAACGCACCAATGATTTTGTTATCGCTGAGCAGTGCTTACACAGGGTCAAGGCCTTTCCTGCTCCTCACCCAGCCCCACCAGCGAGGAGGCTGGGGGTGCCCGGGGAGCTGGGAGGGGACACAGCCGGGACAGCTGACCCCAACGGACTAAAGGGATATTTCATAGCATATGACATCAACCTCAGCAATAAAGCTGTGTGGAAGGAGGAAGACGGGACATTTGGAATTACAGCATTTGTCTTTCCAAGTAAACACCATGGGTGATGGAGCCCTACTTTCCTGGAGATGGCTGAACATCTGCCTGCCAATTTGTTGCAGATGGAGTGACGCACTACATTTGAAGACAGAAGCAGCAATATGTTCATTGGTGTAAAACAGCAATTTAACACAGTTTGATAGTAAATATGACAGTGGTTTAACAACATACAATGGCAAGGTACACTTGATTCTTGACTGCACAGAGGACAGGGTCAGACACAATGGTCAGGGAGACCCTCCTGCTGAGCCATGAGGTTCAGAAAGGACCCCCTTGCATTCTAAACTCCTGCTTAGAGGGGAGATTAGGTGCAGCTAGGTCCAGACTTAGGCTCAGACTTGGTCAGTGCTTTGCATCTAAAGGATTATGTGTACACAATCAATCCTTTATACCGCTCTAGCTACAATGTTCAGTGTCAGCGGGCTATTGATCACTTACCCATAATCTGTTGTGGCAAGAGATCTCTCAGACTTGTGGAGTAACCTTGGAAGGTGTCCCTGCTTAAGGGGTTACCATGGCCTGCAGCCCACTGCCATGCAAGAGAGCTCAACGGGCACTGGGTTGTCCACTATTTATGGAGTAAGACAATTGACTCATAGTCATATTTGCATACTGACTACAAAAGTTAGTTTCTTTCAGACTTAGCCTAAGAGACCTTGACCAGCCCTGTCAGGTGAACACATTGTTCAGATTAGCCCTTGGTTATCGTGTTGTTATCTGTCTCCCCCATATCCATTTTGAGTCTGATACAGCCATCAGGATCAGATGTATCCATCAGGACTGCAACAGATGGTTATCACTTGAGCATTGTAACAGAAATAAACATCAGGATTAGGAGAGGGGAAGAGCACACTACCACACTCCACCTTGTTGACTATAGTCAATTCATCTTCCCTTCACAGAGTGGTGGTATGGTCGCCTCTCGCCTCTGTGCCCTAAATATTCTCAAAAATTCTCTAAGTAACAAAGCAGTTCTCAGTTTTAACCGTTAGTTGTCTACTTGGACACACCAAGAAAAATCTGTAAATTTACACTGATTTACCATACAAACCATCCAAGTACACAAGCCTCTATGAAGACCTATTTATTCCACAAAAGATCTTTCCAAGGTAATGAAACCACAAAGAGGTATCATTAGGATGCTGGTCTTTTCATTTTAATAGGAAAAAATGGAAAACTTAGAAATGAAACCAGCAATTCTTAGCCAGCTTGGAAAGTAGCCAATTGTTTCATCTCAGTTTCAGTTACTACAGTACTAATTTTCTAGGGAATAAATAACCCTGTGTTTAGGAATTGTACCTTACAAAGAAATGCATATTAGTACAGGAATTGCACATATTACTGCTGGGTTTTGAATTAATATTTCACAATGTAACTGTGTGTGTATATATATATATATTTAGAGGAGGAAGCTGGTGTTTATTTTGTGTCTTATAGGCACATCATTGAAGAATTAGGTCATAGGAAATTATTATTAAATAAATAATTCCTTTCTTTCCCCAGGTCAAAATACATTTGACATACTATATATTCATGGTTTTCACAGAACTTGTCCATCGAGTTCTACATTCTGTCTTCTCTAATAATTTCAGAGGATAGTGCATGATACCAAATAACAGAGAAGCAGAAACTCCCTCCAAGCAAGTAGGTTTCCTAGTTCCTTCTAAACTTATAAACACATCATAAACAGCCCCTTTCTACTGACCAGCTTTATTTGTTTAGTAATACTGCACAAATTTTAGGCCCAGTCTCTTCCATCAGTTTGCTTCTGAGCATACAACATTTTTCAATGACTCATCTCTCTTTCTTAAGGAAAATAAGAACACCATCCAGCAATGTAGAATGAATACAGATCTATTTAGTGTTTAACTGCTTCTTATTAAAGCAAATCACTCAGTCTCTCTGTTATCTTCAAGAATTGCATAAAATGCAGTATAATCAATGAGTTAATTGCACAGGTCATCACAGTGCAGATTGAAATGACTAGGTCTCTCTGTCCTCTCATGAATATCTCCTTTTATCCTCTGAGGAGGAACATGCATCAGGCTTTTTGTGACTAGTCACATGGCACCATCATAAAGCGCATGACTAAGTCAAGATCTAGAATAATATAATCCAGCATAAATTCACAAAAATACATCACAATATAAATGCAGTTTATATTCAGCAATCAGATCTCAGTCAGGTTTGAACCAGCACATTTGAAACTGTGGAGCCGTCAAGTGAATGCCTGAATAAATATACACAGATATAGGCATATAATATATATGCTAAAAGAAAAAGATCTGGCTATGGAAGGGTTGTTTCTTTTTCTAACACAGCATCTAAAACAGCAAGTACAGATGCACAAGAAATAAACAAGAACAGATACATAAGAAAGTTAAAATAGGTTTATTTCTAGTTATTTATTATTAGTTAGTCATATGTGATCAACTGTTAAGTTCTTCAACTGACAGGATTTATTAATTTTTATTAAAATTGCCTCTTTTCTCAGCCACTTTTAAGGATTACTATCTCTTTCTACAATAATCTGACAAGATGTCACTAAAGATGATAGAAAATTTATCCTGTCTTCAAAGTTCTTAAACATAAACAAGGAATAAAAGAGGGCAGGAAATAATTTATGCCTATGAATTTAACTACAGTTACTTACCAGGTCTGCACTTCTATAAATATTTCATTAATGCAATTTCTACTGAAGTCTGCCAAATTTCACTAAGTTTACTGTTTCATTCAGTAGAAAGCCTAGGTTTTAGTATTTTGGTTTATTAGTTTTGTGTGGCATTGGTTAGATTTTATCCGCTGTTTGGAAATTTTTAAAGGAACCAATAGAAAATTTAAAAAAAAAAATTATTATTAAAAGCACAAGTAGTGTGAAACACTGAGTATCAAAAGGAGATTCAGAATCCAGATTCTTAACAAGGCATGGGCTCTGAACTCCTGAATTCCTTTGGAAAATTCAACCACAAAAGTCAGAATAAAAACAGAAAAACTCTTTTTGTGTTTTGAGTTCAGTCTGATTCCATTATTGATAAAATACACGTGGTTACTCTTGATAACACAAAAAAGATAAAGTATTGATGAAAAGAGTGGATTACCTTCTGATATGCACACGAGCAGCAAAATGTTCTGAAACTATATTGGGAAGTGAAGAACATGCCACACAGTCTGATGCTAAGATACAAGCCTTGACGGCAGGTTTATCAGGTGGCTAAAGGAAAGGAGGAATTCTTGAGGGAAATGAGTAGTTATAAATTTCAAACCATTGATTTGTGTTAGGATAAAACAGTAATAGCAGCCATTGCAGGTTGGACATGGATAGAAATCATTAACAATTAGCTGGATTTTGTCACAGGAGTTTCAGCATAATTTTAATATTAATAGCAAAACACTAAATATGTTTATGAAAAGTTAATAGATAATTAATATATTGCAATTATCATAACAAATATTCCAAGTAGCTTTCATATGACACTATCTTTGAAGATAATGCATTTAATTGTCTATATTTTCAGCACAAACAGATTCTTGAACTGTATGAAGTCTAACAACTAATGAAACACATATTTTTATAACAACTTTTTGATAGAAAATGCAATTTTAGCCTTAACAAAATTCTCACAAACACATTAGACAGTTGGATTTTCCGATTGGTAAAAGGAATAAAAAGAGATGATAAAGGAAGTTAGAACAACTTTTTGTACTACTTCTTTTTCTGTGTTCCCAACGATGAAAAGTATGATGAGAAAAAGTTCTATTTTTATATAAAACTACAGTGGTATTCATGCAATTTCACACAGAAAGAAATTCTACTGCAATGTTCAAAGACACTAAAAAATCTTTTAAAATTATTGAAATCTCCCTGATTTTTTTCTTACAACTCCCTTTTTTCTCCCAGCCAATCAAAGATGGAGATACACACCCTAACTATAAAAAAGGAGACCAGGTGGTGTTTCAAGTGAAACTGGAGATCAGTTTGCAAATGCCTCTAATTGCACATTAGTGCTTATAGAACTTCACAGCAGGGAACTAAGCACAAACTTCATGGAAAAACTATTTTTTTCCCCTCAGAAAACCCTACTGTGCTATGCCCTGTGGGGGACACAGTCACCCTAATTAATTCAGTTTCTTTTCATGTTCCATGTAAGAAAAACCTCCAGAAGTCTGCTCTTGTTTTAAGGTAGGACTAACTGGGCTTAAATATACTTAAGCAACTCCCAGGAGGTTGTGTTTTCCTTGAACTACATCTTCAACAGCTCCTAGAAATTAACCCCAAAAAACTCAAGAGCTATGCCTGACTTTTCAGGGCATAGTCCCAACCACACGTTTGGAGGTATTCATCTAGAGAACAAGTAATAGCCCCACTGTATACCAGTGACCAAGGAAGCCTCAAGGGGACATTTGTGATTAATACAGTTTCAAATAAGGTCATTTTTGAATGGGTACAGCTGGAAGCATAGTCTGTTTAGACTTGCAGCGTAAATGAGGTGTTGCTGGAAAGCCAGCTCATGGATATATCTGACTGATTGGATTTTTTCCTCATAGCCTGGGGCATGGTCATTTTGATTGGGAGTGTTTTCTGACTGAAATGAAAAAGATTTAAAACATATTTGAAGCTGACAGATAAGAAGCAGCAGAGACTACATACATACATGGACATAACTCTCTAAATATAAAGGATAAAGTAAGAATATATAAGCAATCCACAAACTGTGGGAGAAAGAACAGTACTTTTCAAGGTTAGTCAGAGCAACAGTTTGACAAAGAAAACCTCTGTCACCACAATGAGGGGAAAGTCTGCTTGTTGCCAGCCTGTGGCTGGTATTTTAAAGGGTAAAGCAATAAACTGCACACAAAGTGACAGGCTTGGAGGACCGTGAAGTCACATTTATGTGTTTGGGTTTATTAGCCTTGAAGACTCAGCAGCAAGGTAATTCTGCTTCAGCTTTCTTGTAATGAGGAACACCAGTCTAGCTTGCTTCTCAGAATTTCCCCAGAGAAAATGTACGTACATACACTGTTTAGTGAGCATACACCAAATCCAAAATTTGGGATAAAACTAAGTACAACATGTCATGCAGACAGTCCCCTTCCCAAAAATATCAGCCTTCATTTGATAGACATAATTTTTCTGCTTTTTCCTTATAACAAGACACTTTTACATCTTTCCTTCTGTCATGACTGGCCCAGTTGTGATGGCTGGTGTAGTGGGACTAAACCCAAAACTCCAGCTGCACTCTGTCAACCTGATTGTTGAATGGCTACCAGTCATACAAGGTCATATACGCCTGTATGTTAAATAAAAAAAATCCAGAAAGCCACACAAAATCATTAGGACAGGAAGGTCTTAGTGGTCTTTTTTGCCCAACAACAGATACAAAGCCCATGAGATCTCCAAACTTCATTGTATAAGGGCTTAAAAAGCTTTAAATAGATACCTAAAAGCTGTAAGCCACACTTGGGAAGCAAGTTTTGCTGCTGCTCCACATGATTTTTTTTTTTTTTTTTTTTTTTGCCTTGGACCTAAATCTAAATTACAATTTAGATTCAAAAACTAGACCAGAAGCAGTCGTCTGAAGTAGAAACTAATTGCAAGGAGGAGGGTTTGTTCTATAAAATCATCACTAAAATCTTCTGATGGCATTGAAAGGCAGATCAGCAAATGAAGCAGAGAGTTATCTGATCAGAAAGACCAAAAATAGTAACTCTTGTGAATATGGAAAACCGGTTAGGAGGGTTTGAGCAATATGAGTGTAGCAGACCCCGCATACAGGACAGAGTCTCTAATCCACCTCAGCAACTTTGTGAGCAGGTACCATTGTTTCACAAAGTGGTTCAGGTTGAGACACACCATCTGTAAGCAGTATTAGAGACTGCAAGGAGATGTCATACTTGATTAAGTTGGTAATGACAATGCCCATCTGAAGTACTAGCTAATATTTCAGAGCTCTGAATAGTGGGAGCAGAAAGAACCACTACCAATGATAAGCTTAGGAAAGCACCGGGGAATACCGTCAATGAAAATAAACACACTGGAAGCAGTCTGTACTGAAACTGTTTTCATCAAACCTTTTTTTTTTTTTTTCTTTTCCATTTTGTTTGGTTTTATTTCCTTTCTTTTTTTAAGCTCTGTTTGGGGATGATGTCCCTTTTGTGTTACAACAATTAGTAGCTTAATGCTAATTTATTTTATTATCATTTCATTGTGCTGCTCCTGCAATAAATGTGTCTTTTTTTGATTACAGATATTTATTTAAGCTGTGTGTGGAATAAAGTCTGTGCATGAAATCTTTAATCACCCTCACTACTCCTCAGAAAACACACAGATATTTACAATTGACCTTCTGTTATGGTTGTAAATAGGACACCTTCCTTTCAATCACATAATTCTGTGCTTCTTGACCACATCTAAGAGGGAACACAGAACTGAATTTGATCCTGTGAAGCTGCAATAAGCACTAGTGGTATAAGGAGCAATTTAATGATTTCTTGATATTTCAGGTCTAATATTTCCTGACATCAGGGTGGATTTACATGACTACAAAGATTGCTTTGAGTTTTGCTGGTCTTTACCCAGTAAAGAATTCCCACCAGTTCTTGAATTCTCCACATTGATATCACTTTTGGCAAAGAGTCATCCTTTAAAATATTTTTGTGCTAACAAAATAGTGATGCAAATGGACTTCATTGGGAGCCTGAATTTTAGCTCAGATTCTAATGAGGTAGGTGCAAATTAAACCAATGTAATTCCTTGTGGGTTTTTTTGACATTCAGAACAGCATTCTGGTAAGATATTTCCTACCCAGTTTTTCCAAGGTTTTGGCCTTTCTCCAGTATCCAGTGCTTTTACTTTGTGTGTCATTTTTAATGTCTTTTAGTATAATCTCAATTACACAGGCAGTATTGTAGTTATTGTTAGATTAATTTCCCCTTTACTCTCACAAGGTAAACGTCACCAGACAAAAAATTATGCACCAAAAATAAACCTGGCCCATCCTAAACTGAAAAAGTTGGAAATGAACAGCCTAATTTGCAAGAGGATTAAATGTATGCTTCATGCACTATAAACCAGAACACTGCTATACAATCTGATTAACAGATTTTGATTTATCCTGTAGCTTTTTCTAACTTTCTTTCTCTTTTTTATGCACTAATAACATGCCTGTGAGTTTCTGCTAATGAATTAGACTTCAGCTGTACAGTAAGTCTTAAGCTTTTCTTCAGTTTTTTCTACTGGATCCATTGTTTGCCTGAAATAAACCCCTTTACAAATGAATGAATATTAGTCCTAAGCCTGTACTTATGAATGAAAGCTTATTTGTGATACCAAATTGTAGCACAGATATACCCTTTGATGTCATTACAGAATATTTTGTAGCTTTAAAACAAAGATGCAATGTCATCTAATACTGAATATTATGTTACAGTAGAAGAAAAAAGAAAACATTTAATTTCAATTAAGGCTCTTACGTCTTAGATCATGATGGCAAGATTTTTCCTTAAGGAAAACAGACTTCATTAAAATGTACATGTACTTTCTCTTTTCAGCTCATGTACATTTCAGATTAATCTCTTCATAAAATAACGTCATGCTACAAGTCGGCTCATTTGTGGTACAAGAGATTTGCTGTACCTTGACCATTTATCGTCCTCTGGCAAAAAAATAAAAAAAAAATTCTTCTATTAATTATTTTAATCTCATTTGCCTGTATTACAAATACAAAATAGCATTTTGCATTTTTACCAAGAAAGTGAGCACAGTCAGCGATATATCCTCAGTAGGTGTAAAGCACTTTACCCTAGGAAAGGTTCAGTTTGGCCACAGAGTGGATTGGCTCCCTCCTCTGTGATCCATATATTGCAGATGGGTTTCTCAATGAAAAACAAAAGAAAACAAAACAAAACCCAAATAAAACCAAAACAAAATCAACCAACCAAAAAAAATCAACCAAAACCAAACCAAAACCCCCAAAGAATTCTACCACAGTGTTCAACATGAAATTTTCCAGCAATAAAAAACTTATTCTGTTTCCACATGCACAGTCTTACCTAGAAGAGAGGTAAGAGATATGAAATTGTAACAGGTAAGCTATATTAAGGACTTAAAACAGGCAAAGAACACTTGCCTAAATGTCTAACAAACCCTTACACTGGTTTCTGCAGCGGCCAATAGTGGTTATATTGGTGAATTATGTAATTCTCAAGTGGAAGATTAGGGAGGAGGGTAATGGTGTTTTTTTATCCCACTTACCCTTGTTGGAAAGTGTGCCCTCATCACTCAGGGCAAAGTCAGCAGGCACAACTTCTTCAGATCATCAGTTGCCTACTCTTATTAGCCTGCTTTGAATCATCACATTTTTTAGGCACCATATGCAGTAGGACCATTTCTGGTAGAATCTGTTCTGCCAAGCTCAGAATAGGCCTGTATTCACCTCGTTTCTTGGAAGTATGAGACATTTTGCAGGTAAGCACTGTCAGGACTGTTCTTTTATTTAGGGGGAAGACTTGTCATTCATCTTTTGGTCTGTCACTGGGAAGTCTCATATTTATTATACAGTGTCCTTTGAATCTCAGTTTGATTTCAGTCCTTTTTTCTTCTGTTAAGGAAGAAAATCTTTATCATCTTTTTTTTTTTTCAGTTTTACCTTACCAAACCCATTATACTGAAGTTTCCTTGTGGCTAAAGTCCTGCAAAATCTGCAACACAAACTGGAGTCTAACATCTGGAATAGGACAACCCTTTTTAAAGAGTAGTGTTCATTACCGCACAGAAATTAGCATTCAAAAAATCACACTTCTAAGTGTTTAGCGAGCAGCAGTGAAATCAGTACAACAGCACAGGTATGTAATATACATATATAAACCTCTCTTCAGCTATTGCTGTTCTCAGGTAAAACAAATAACAGCCAATGTCCACATAAAGGTCTGCTCTGCACCTAGCAGATTTTTAGACGCATCTCCTGTAATAGTCATCCAATTATTTTAGCTATAGCTGCAACTCCATATCTGTTCTTTGTAGCATGTCATTAGACAATGTATACGGAACAGTGAGGCAATAAAACGATTCCTGCAGTACTCAAGAATTTGAATCCATTCTACACTCAACAGCCAAAGAAACCGGATTGACATATTACTAGAAGAGATCTTTTAATCTGTTACTCTTTGTCCTCAGTGACCTCTTTACAATAAAAAATGGATGGCACTTTTTAACAGTCAATATAAAAGGAGTTTATTGTGCTTCATAGAAATGTCCCCCAGAGAACAAATCTTTTATTTTATTATTTACTATTTCTATATATACTGAAACAATTTAAAGTTACAAAGATTTCTAATGTGGCAGAGGCTGGAATTCAGAGGTGAAAGCCTCTCCATCACTTGGAAACTGTTCTGAGATATCAGCAAACCAGCACCTACTTGCTCAAATGCACTGCAGTCCTGATGGATGGATAGCTTAATGCTGCTATGGCACCCTGCTGATCCATTTATCACACCAACTATTTCTCCACCATGATCCCCTTAAGGAAAAGGAGGAAATGGGAGAATAGATCCAGGGACATAAAAAGAAGTAAACCAAAAATAATCTCCATCAAGCTAGTAGCAATTTCCCAGTGGCATCAGTAACTTGACTGGGTCTTTGTACCATAAGATGATGAAACTTGCAGTAAGTGGTGTGTAATCTGCTAGCTCCTCTAGTTAAAACTGCAGGGCAGTGGGTGTCAGAATGACAGCAAGAACAGACTTCAAAACCTCATTTCTTATATATGGAATTTTTGACTCAAAGAGGCAAAATGAGTCCCATTTCAACCAGTAGCATGCCATTATTTTCTGTTATTGTTTGAGCAATTCACTTTTTATGAGCCCAGATCTCCTGGCAAAGATAAAGACACTATTAATATGTGGGGTTTAATCTCATGCCATACTGTCTGCTTAAAACTTTCAGTACTGATCTTTAATAAAAAAATACCAGAAGATAAAGATAGTAATTCCTGCCACTAAAGAAGAAAGTTTTTGCTGCCCTGTTAGTTCTTACTGAAACTACCAAAAATGAAATTTGGAGTCAAAAAGCCCTTGGAACTTGTTCAATGCATTAGAACATTTAGAAAAATCCTAGCATATCAGTTTCACATAACACCATGATTTAACTTTGTACAGTGACATACTTAAATCATTGGTCACTTGAATTGTATTGGAATGTAAATTCCAAGAGCAAGTTTGAGCAGTTTAGTTCAATGTGACAAAGTATTCTGGAATACTTACATGAGATCTTTAATTACTGGTAATTGAACTGATTTTGAGTCAATGCTAAATTCAACATTTGGAAGAGTCTGAAACAGAACAAGGTCTTAAAAAAAAGATTAGTCAGGATGAGTTTGGTACAATGCTCTGGGTGATGCTCTATTTCTGTTGAGAAAGAAGTGTACTCTGAATAATTAGAAAAGATAAGTGGGCACCTGAAGGAGGTAAGGAGACCATCAAGTCAGGAAATCGTTGAACAAAGAAAATTGAAAGGTCTACTCTGCCTAGATCCCACCTATTATGAATGGAATGATTGGGTGTCAAAATCAAATGATTTTGTATGTAAAGATACTGTAAAGATGTTGTAATCTCTCATGAAAAACTGTACAAAATACCTAACTTTTCACTGAAAACTTCAGAGCTAGTTTGTCTGGTGTGAATTGGCTAGCTCCCCAATGCTGCACGAAATAAATCTGCTTAAAGACAAAACTGTTCTCTGAGCAGTTACTCTGTGCCATTTTGGCATCAATTTGGCGAGACAGGCAGGAGAACGCTCTGCAGGTGCTGGAATCCAGGGGCCTGGGGACCCTCGGTGCCCCCGATTGGATCTTCTGTCGGTGAGACTCCCCTACACCTTGGCTTCTCACACACGTGGACAAGGACTTCTGCACAACATAAAAGGTATTTGTATTTATTCTTCGTTTTGAGTATTTGATTTTCTTAAGATTTGGAAAGCTGAAAAATTCCTTTAGGGTGTCTTAAGATTTGGGGAATTCCTAGAATGTAAGAACTAAAATAGCGCTCTGTGTCTTGTTTGTTTGATGTGTTGTCTTGTTACATGTTCAAAATTGGACTAATGAATTGTATGTAAAAAAAAAAAAAAAAGTAACTCTGGTAATTCTAGGCAAATAGCTGAAAACTTAACATGCTCCTTAGGGCCAGAAAAAAATAGAATATGGGTTTTGGCAACTGTTCATTGAAATGCGTACTTTTGTGTGATAACGTGAACTGTCATGGTTACTAGAGCTGTATGGAAGTGCACGGTACAGTGTAACACAGTGTCTGTGTGACTGAGGGCTGCCCGCAGAGTGGTGTGTGTGTGAGAGACGCAGTGTCACTGCGAAGCGAGTGGGGAGCCCCGACCTGTGTGTCTGTGTTCCCTGCGAGGGGGCTGGCCAGAGATGGATGAAGTGATTGAAAAATCAATTTATGAAGTGTTGGAATGCATAATGAGAAATCAGAGCAGGAGACTGTGGACAAAACATTAGAAACAACATCATTTGGAAAAAGCAAGAACTAGCCTCTGCCCTTAGTGTCGTAGGTGCTGTCTGTATACTCAAGCAAAGGGTGGCAAGTGTCTAAGATATATTATCTCCTCACAAAAAAAGAAAAAAAAAAAACAGAAAAAAGAAAAAAAAAGACCAAGAAGTAAGGCTAAATAGAGATCTTGTTCTGAGATAAGTATGGTGCTGCCAGTAATAACTAATACATTGTAGAAAATATCGGACTTATTAGGAAGATGGAGGGAGCAAAGCAAAGAAATAAATACCAAAACACCCCTGGGATGTATTTTGAAGCATTAGAAAGAATTAGGCGGAATTCTGAACAAAAAGACATTTTTAAAATGCTGTCATAATTGGTGGCCTCTGTATACATTAGGTGATGGTGCAGGGAAAAAAAAAATAGGCCGCCCGAAGGAAGTCTTAATTACAACACAACTTTTACAGCTTATGCTGTTACTCCATAGAGAGCAAAAGTGGGATGAAGTAATGTGTGCAGATATGTTTTTTTACATTGAGAAGTCATATAGAATGTGGCAACAGGAGTATGGGATTAATATAACACCACCTGATCCTTTGATTACAGCTTTAGAAAAGGATAGGGAAAAACTGAGACCTAAACTAGAAAGATGTTCTTGTTGAAATTTTGGTGTAATATATAATTGCTCTGTATTGTAATTTAAAAAAAAAAAAAAAAAAGCTCAGGTCGTGGTTTGTCCTGTGGAGCAACCAGAATGAAGCATGTTGTAAGATAAAAACTTGCACTATCAAGGACCTTATGAAAGTGTTAAAGTATTGCGGTAAGTTTGTAAAAACTCCCACACCCGCTCGAAGGTGCGACTGAGTCATGCTGGACGTGTGTCAGGCTGTTTGCTGTTTCCCTGCAAAGGCTTGATAAATAAGAACACAGACTTAAAGCAACAAGTAGCAGATTTGCATTCAGGGTAAGAAAGAGTTAAAGCAGAGGTGCTGTTGCAAAGGAAGGTTTGTGTAACCTGCAAGAGCAGGAAGAGCATCTCCTGCCCCAATCCTCCTGATGGTGAGGAGGAGGGGGTTGCTGTTGCTGACAATGGAAGGAAAGGACCTGAAAATGTTACCCCAATTGCCGCAGCATTTGTAGTACAACAGGACCGGTAAAGGCCCCTTTAGGGCAGGCAGTGGGGCCAGAGGGTCTGACGAGAATAAAGGTGAATCTTTGATGGAGAAATTTAGATGCTTGGAAGTTGGTTGTGAAAGACTATCAGGATGATGTAATAGGACTAGATAAAGGTTCGAGTTTATTGTTACCGTGTAATAGTGATGTAGAAAAGTTGATAGAAGGAACAGGGAACCTTGATAAAGAAGACCTGGGTCGTGCTAAACTAGCAAAGGAGGAATGTCAGGCAGAAGTGAAAGAGTGAATCCCTCTCCTATGGGATCGGATCAGTGTTCATATTGTAGGGAAAGTGGACACTGGATTTGAGATTTCCCTAAGCTAAAGAACCATCAAGAGGTTCTGGTGAACTAGTGAATGATGAATGATGTGCCACTTATCTAAAGAATGATATGTTTATCTAAAAGTTGGGAAACATCCAAAGACCCTTATTGTTGACATAAAGGATGTACTAATTGATAAGTCCTTGGATTTTATCTTTAAGAAGGCCATCTGGTCCTAAATTCTTGGGTTTTATGCAACGTGGCAAAGACAGGGACTTTAAATCATGGTCACTAGTTTAGCGAGGAGCAGACAAGGGATGGGACCTGCTCGGCTCGACTGCAGGACCCATTGAGAGCGAGGACTCCCTAAATAAGGTACCCCTAGGATTTTCCCGGAGGGGCTCCTCGTCTCATCTGGATCACCACGGGAGCAGACAAGGACTCCATCCTACTGAGCGACAGGTATTATCTTTATTCGAATATAGTATTTGGGAATATTTCTGGTTTTGGGGACCAGTAAAGCTATCTGTAAGACATGAGACTGTTATATACTTATTCAGGATGGCGTATGCTGGGTAGCTAGCACTGCTGGTATGCATTTGATTTGGTGTTTGTTTCGATATTAATATCAGGAATTTGTGTTTTAGTCTGAAGACTAAATACATTCAATGATTTGGAGTCAATCCGTATACATAGGATTGATATTAATTGTTTTACTTCTTTTATGTTGTAAATGTAAAAGCATTTATGTATTGGGTGCAATATGAATGTGAGTGTGTGAATGCTGTCTTAAGCATCCAAAGGGTGAGTGTAAGCCTCTATACATTTTAAAGTGTATGTGGTGTAAAGAAATATTTTATATACGGTGGGGGCAAGAAATCGAATGCCCCAATTGTAAAGTTTGGACTCCTTGGGAGAGCTGTAAGTGAGATTATAGTGATTTGTGGTTGGGATAACAGTTAAGATGTTCTGAGCGTGAAACGGGGCAGTGGAATATTAAGAAAGAGCCCTTTAGGGATGTATTTTGAGCCACTGGAAGGAAATAGGAGGGCAACCTGGAGGAACCGTAAAAAAGAAAGCCCTGATTAATTATTGTCATCAGTGGTGGGCTCTATATAAGTTTGGAGGTGGGGAAAAGTGGCCCCTAAATGGGACACTGAATTATAATACTTTGTTGCAATTAATGCTATTCTTAAGATGGGAAGGAAAATGGGATGAAGTAATGTACTCAGACATGTTTTTCACTCTGAGGAATCACTCGGAGTGGCAAAAGGGTTGCGGCATTAACTTAGCTCCACAAGACCCTCTAGTGTTAGCAACAGAGAAGGATCAGAAGGGTAACAGGAAAGATGAAGAGGTGCTGTTCGGCATGTAGTATTGGGCAGAGATGTATAGAATTGAATGAACCGGAGGAAAGGATGGAGGATTTTGGTTTTGCTCCACCCCTTGCCTCCGGTACAGCCGGATAGTAATGTAAGTGAAGAGGTAGGTATTGAAGGAGCAAGCAGAGAACCAAGCTCAAAGGATTTAGGTTTTACTCCAATAACAGCTCATACCCGAAGTAAGGTTGGGCCAGTAATTCAAGCCCCCTTACGGCAAGCTATGGGGGGCTACTGGTCCGTCTAGGATTAAAGTGCCCTTTACAACGAATGATTTGGATTCTTGGAAAGAAGCAGTAAAAGGGAATCGAGATGATCCCAAAGTAATTGCTAAAAGATTTGAGCTAATTGTTAAAAATCTAGATCCGGATTGGAAAGATATAGATATAATGCTGGATGCGTTAACTGAAACAGAAAAACAATTAGTAGTTAAAACTACTCAGTCTCAGGTCCACATTCAGACAATTGACTGGGGCACTACCGGGTACAGTAGATGTTCATGTGCCGAGAACAGATCCTAACTGGGATTATAATGATGATAATGATTATTGGTTGCTAAAGAGGTATCAGGAACGGATAAAAATTGGCTTAGAAAATACAATACCAAAATCGGTAAATTGGTCAAGATTGTATACTGTAAAACAAGGACAAACTGAAACCCCTACGGAGTTTCTTGACCAATTAAGAACAACTATGCAAAAGTACACCACCTTAGATCCTTCATCTGAGGGGGGCAAACAACAATTGGTTTCATTGTTTCTAGGACAATCTGCTGAGGATATAAGGAGGAAACTTCAGAAATTGAAAGAACCAGAGATAAGGGATTTGGAAAGGCTGGTAGAGGAGGCTTGGAGAATGTTCTGAAATAGAGAAGAGGATGAGAGACAGAAATTAGGACAAACTATTGCTGCAGCCATTGTAGATGTGGTGAGAAAACAGGAAGATCCCCTCTGAGGCAGAGGTTGGGGAACTGGAAGACTGGGAGGGCTTCGACAGCCCCTAAGATCAAATCATTGTGCCTACTGCAAAGAAATAGGCCATTGGAAAGGACAGTGTCCTAAGTTAAGTGGAACTCAGCCTGTTATAGCTAGCATTACCCCTGATCAATGAAGGGAACCAGGGGAATCTAACCTAGCAGATTCACTGGTTAAAATAAAGCTAGGGAATACAGAACAGGAAATAGACTTTTTAGTGGATATAGGGGCCTCTTATTCAGTGTTAAATCAGAAATTGATACCCAAAGATAAAGAGTTTGTAACTGTGATAGGGGCTACTCGCCAACAAGAAAAAGCCTTCTTTTTAAAACCATTGAAATATAAATTGGGAAAACAGATGGGAATACACAAGTTTTTTGTATCTACTGGGATCCCCAAAGTCTTCATTAGGTCGGGACTTGTTGGAACAGTTAGAAGCAGAGATCGTTTTTGAAAAAGGAAAAGCAGAATTAAGAATTGGAGGAAAACAATTGATTAATATTTTGAGTTTAGCGGTAATACAGACTGAATCCAAGGTTGAAATACCTTTGGAAATTATAGACCAAGTATATCCAGGAACCTGGGCTTCCGAGGTTCCAGGAAGAGCGAAAAATGCAGCTCTGACAGTGATTAAATTGAAGTTGGGAGAAAAACCTGTTAAGGTTAAACAATATCCTTTAAAATTAGAAGACAGGAAAGGGATTAAAGAGATAATTGATAAATTTTTGCAGTATGGAATACTAGTTGAATGTGAATCAGAATATAACATGCCTATACTACTGATTAAAAAGGCAGATAGGAAGAGCTATAGGTTAGTTCAGGATTCAAGAGTCATAAATAAAATCACTGAGGATATACACCCAGTGGTGGCAAATCCATACACCTTGTTAACCAAATTAAAAGATAATCAAGTTTGGTTTACCATACTAGATTTAAAGGATGCCTTCTTCTGCCTAACCTTAGCTGCAGAAAGCCAAAATCTGTTTGCTTTTGAATGGGAAAACCCTGACTCAGGAAGGAAAACAAAGCTTACTTGGACAGTATTACTCCAAGGTTTTAAAAATAGCCCCACCATCTTCGGAAATCAATTGGCAAAAGAGCTTGAAACGTGGAAACCACCAGATAATGAAGGAATTCTGCTACAATATGTAGATGATTTACTGATAGCTACAGAGACTAAGAAAAGTTGCACTCAGGGGTCTGTAAGTCTTCTTAATTTTCTGGGATTAAGTGGATATCAATTTTCTCAACAGAAAGTCCAAATAGTTCGACAGCATGTGACTTATTTGGGCCTTGAAATACCAGGAGGACAACGGGAACTCGGAACTGAGCAAAAAGAAGCAATTTGCTGAACTCCAGAACCCCAGAACCCCAGATGGTAAAGGAGCTACGAACGTTTCTGGGAATGACAGTCGGCCGGATCTCAAAGAGGAACCTTTGGAGATGGAAGCAGTTCTGTGAAACAAGGACAGCATAAAGCAGGATATGCAATCACAACCATTCAACAGACTTTTTCAGGAAAACCTTTGGAAAAAAAGTGGGAGGGACCCTATCAAGTACTGCTGTTGACCTTTACTGCCATCAAGATAAGAGAACATCCAGCCTGGATTCACTACTCGTGGATAAAGAAGGATCCTGAGAAATCATGGGCCGTCATCCCGGCAGGACCCACAGGACTACAGTTCTTCAGATCATGACTATAATAGGACTGTTGCCAAATTTGAATTTAAGCCTATGGACAAAAATGTACATTTGTCATTGGTACAAGGAATCTCTCACGCTTTGAATAAGACTGACTGTTGGATATGTACTCATATGCCTGAACATGGGGGAAAAGGAGTATCATTGATTGGAATCCCGTTGCCTAGGAACCAATCCTGGATAAATATTTGGGAAAATACTGCTTGGAATACTGAAAATGATGAAATTTTAAAATTGGGGATAAATAGTCCTGAGATTCAGGAATCATACTATATGTGTGTACGAAGTTGTAAACCACCCAGAGGACAAGGAAAATTAGATTGTAATCCTGTAACTTATGTAGGGATTCAAATGGTCTGCAATAAAACTTTAGATATTGGTGCCTCAGTTTTAGTTAATTCTACAGCTTGGCCAGTACCAGAAGGAAAGGATGGTACTGGCTGTGCAATGATACAGCTCAAAAAGGTTTGCCAAAAAATTGGATGGGGACATGTACATTAGGAGCAGTAGTTCCTAATATGACTTTACATGATTCCTTACCAAAAGGGTACCTGAGAAATCATGTTCGGAAAGTTCGATGAGATGTTAAGAACCCCCTGATAAAAAGACCAAGTGCTTTTCATAGCTTTGCCCGATGGATTATCCAGTGGTTGGGAGTAAGTGAGTTGGAAAAGGCCATAGTTAATATATCAGCAATAACAGAAAACTTAGAAAATAAAATGATCAATGCAATAAAGGCTCAACAAATAGAAGTATCTAGTTTGTCACAAGTACTATCACAAAATAGAATGGCTTTAGATTTATTATTAGTAGCTCAGGAAGGAGTGTGTACAATTATTAATACTAGTTGTTGCATATGTAGATCAAAGTGGAAGGGTTTCCACTGACTTAGAGGAAATATGGAAACAGACGAGGGTTTTGTATGAAATTGCCAAAGATGATTTGTCGTGGGATTTTAAGAAAATATGGAATAAACTAACCTACCAAAAATATTTCAGGAAAAAAATAATAAATCTACACTATCCAGTTTTTTGAATTCTGCAGATGCAGTGTGTGTATATCCCATGTTACATTTTGCATTAAAATATTATTGAAATAGTTGTTCCTCCTCAGTTTACAGTGCCTGAGAGCCAGGAACTTTATCAAATGAAGTGAATATTTGAAAAATAGGTATAATCGTATTTAATATTGGTGGGGAAAATATTATTCCCCCTCCTCCCCAAATCAAGAAAGGAATAAAGAAAACCACATTTATACAGCACTTCGCTCAGACTTTTGCTGTCTGAGGCTGGAAGGGTGTTCTGAGGAAATGTATTTGCCCCATTGTTTTATTTTTTCTCAGACATCTGATAATGGGATCTGTTGGAGACAGGGTACTGATGTGAATGCATCTGTCATCTGACTTTTTCATGAGGACAGTGGTGCATCACTGGTCACTGAGAGAAGTGCCTATTGCATCTCCGGAGGTTTTCAAGACAGCCACAGAAAGCCATAGCTGAGCTGATCTTCACAGTCATTCCATTTCAAGCAGGATTCTGGGTTACAGATCTCCAGAGGTACTTTCTAACCAATATTTCTGTATAGAATTCAATGAATACCCTTAGGATCTCACTTTATATTCTTATAAAATACTTCTACATTTCAAATGAGTTGAACATAGACATGATAAATTTGTATCTATATATTTAAAAAATTCTAGATATTGTTTATCTTTTAATAGAAAAAGAAATAAGCCAGAAAAACTTTTTTTTTTAAAGAAAAGTCAGAATTATTAAGTAAAATGGAATTTCCAGTATTTTCAATCAAAATAAAACAAATAAGCCATCACATATCCTATTCATTCACTCACACAGAAATAAGAAACACACCTAAACAACGGTGAGGACAAATAGGTTGTAACAGACCTTGTCATCTCCAAAACTTACAAAATGAACTACTATAACAGTGTTTGAATCCATTGTTTTAAAGTCAGGAGGAAAAACTATGGCCCCTGCTGATTGGTGGGTTAGACAGGATGGATTCAATGTGTCATGAAACAGCTTGCTAACCTGTATGTGGTACCTAATAGCACTGTTAACCCAGAGTCTTCCACTGGAAAAGGTGACAAGCAGAGAAAACAGCTTTTATCAGACTGCAGATGAAGACCATATCTACAGCCAGTAATGCAGATGACACTATATGCCCCCTGCTTACACTCAAGTAAAGGGAGACTCATTAGGCTGTGCTGCCATAAGCCCCTTTAAATCAGAGTGGTAAAACAGAGATACAATTGGTGGGAGCCAGTTGAATTACTATTCAGCAAACTGCTTTGGATTGCAACAAAAAAAGTTTCCTACTGTGGGTGCTGTACTTCAGTGTAACAGCAGAGATCATAGATGTGAAACAAGAGTAGCTGTCACTGATCTGCTGCCAGGTACTAAAACAGAACAGAGAAATCAATTCTGTGGGGTTTAGGACACATTCTTTGCTTTTGGGTTAAAAGATGCTTATTAACAAACAACAAAATATTTATTTTCCTGCTTCATGGGAGTTAGAAAACATTAAAAAAACCCAACATCCTGCATCCGGATGTGCTGCTTTTTTACTAAATGTGTCTTAACTGAGCAACTGTCTTAAGATTTAATACTACACATACTGGGGTTCTTCCTAGGAGAAAGAGACTTTTTCAGATGGTATTTGCTCTCATTTTCTCAGAATAATCTCTTCATTTAATGCCTTACTTTAAACATAGTTTTAATAGTTATTTGCCTAGGGATGATGAAATAATGGGGGTTTGGTTGTTTTACTTTTTGCTTTCTTATCCCTAACACAGGAAAAAAATGGTGACATTTACTATAAGGATTTATTTTAGCCAAGGACTTTCACAAAGACACAAATATGAAATCCACAGCCCCTTTAGACACTTCACTTTCTTAAGTAATTGAATCTTTTGCTCTTCAAGAGCAGCCTATTACAAAGCAAATTGATGCTTTGTTTCTTTCTAAAAGTCTTTCTTCTCCTCTGATATCCTAATCTTGCCAGTCAGTTAGTAGAAGCATGTTGTTCCATATGCTTGAATAAACTACTGTAAAAAGTACTCAATGACCTACATGAACATAATGTTCAATTTACTCCCTAGGACTGAATGACAAAAGAAAGGTGACTTTTAATGATTCTAAAAGCATCGAATGAGATCAATAAACCATCAAAGATTTGATCCCAAGAGACCTCTTAGCAGCTCTCTTTGCTCATAGTTTCTTTCCAGGGAAGATTTTATGTGAAAATTAAGTTCTCAGTCTGTTAATGGATTTTTAGGCTCTTTCGTATGCATTAAGCATAATTAGCACCTGCATTCTTCAAGCTTTCAAGAATGTTACTTGTATCTGTCTGATATTTTCTTGTTTTGATGAAAGCTGCAACTCTTCATCCTTGAAAGCTTTGTTATAAAAAATACACTGTGCAGGAAAACAATGCCACAAGTAGTAACTTGATTTAGTAAGAAAATTCATTTTTTTCACAGAATACTCTGATTTTGAAGTGACAAATAAATACGTTAAAAGTTAAATGCTACAAATAAATACAGAGTTTTCTCACATGCCTCATTCAGTTCATTAGGGATCCTTATGTTTTCTATGGCAATCAGAATTCCTTGTTAGGACTCTTACTTTTCCTGAAGAGAGAAAGCAAGATCTCTGGGTAGTTATTCCCTGGTTTGATACAACAATCAAAGCAAAGAACAACTCTTTTAAAAGTCTGCATTATGGTAACCTATATGGCTTTGTTCTTTTCTTTCTGCTTGGGTCATGGGGGTAGCCAGAATTTCAGGGGGCTGGCAAGTTAATATTTCTCAAATCAATGTTTCTAACATGCAGTTCACCATATCTCCCTGAGTGCAAGCAGTATTGTTCTATGCAGATTAATACTGCTTTCTAGTACTTGTATAAAATCTACTCTTAATTGAAGCAGCTTTTTATTCATATTCAAAGATATGATTAAAGGGACTAGAACACAAATGTGTCCCAGTGTTGTGCCAGTACATTAGAGACAGGGAAAAAAAAAAAAGTAATCTGAACACAAAGTGTAATTGTTCTATTTCTTAAGCTGAGTTCTATACAGAATACACATTTTTTAAAGCAATTTTTGTCCACTTCTTTTAAAATATACATAGATATTTGTAACACAAATCACAATGAAATACATGTGTTTACATAAGAAAGTACAGTAATTGCCAAAATGAATGTAAATAGAAATCCAACTAGTCTGACATGCTATCTCCAAGAGAGGGGCCTGAAAGATCAAAGAATAATCATATATATGATTGGATTTTTCAACAGAGGATTTATATTGATATAATTGCCCATGATAGAACATGGATTTTGGTGTGGTAGAGTAAGCTAATGAATACATTGTAAGACTATAATCTTCTCTCTCTTTTCTTTTTTTTTTTCTTTTTTTTTTTTTTTTTTTAAGAACTGTAAACATTTAGTTGAATAACAGTTACAAAGCTGTAAGTTTAAGGGACTAAATGTACCTGTTCTCTGTAAGTTAAATGCACATTTAAAGTAGCTGGCTGGAGTATGGCTACCTGATTTGATGGGCAGTTCTGAATTTCAAGGTAATATTTGAATTCTATTGCTTTCTTCATTATTTCTCACAGGACAATGAGCACATCACTGGCTGTCTCTCCCTTCATTTCCTCAGTGGAAAAAAAGAAATAATAAAGCAAAGCAAAGCTATCTTCTTAATTTGATCAATTCAGACTACATTCTTTGAGCCTGAGGCTGGCAGTCAGGAAGTGCACATATGTAAGAAAGAACAATGAGACTCATCTTCCCTGTGCTCTTTAAGTATTATGCATGTATGCAATATGCATACAGAGCTCAGAAATATTTCTTACTAAGGGAAAGACACTACAAATCTTGTTCAGACAAATTGAATACTTGGGTATGTCATTAGAGATCTCACAATTTTACATGGAAAATTATAAGCAATTTCTCATGTAGCTCCCCCCATGTTTCCTTAGAATAATCCCATTATACTGAAATGAAGCCACATTCCCAGAAGCATTGGTGACTTTTAGGCTAAACTAATGTACTTGGAACAAGGCCACAGAAGTCATTTTAGCAGTATTTAGAATTACAACCAGTTACTGAACAGTATGTTATTTTCCCACTGAAGCACAAGCTCTACTATGCAATAGAGGTGTTTTTTTTTTTTCCTTCTCCCACCCTTTTCACTAATCTGCCTATCCATTCTACATTATCCCAACCTAAAATGTCTTTGCGTAATGACTATATGGTGGAAGAAATTCAAACCTAACATTTTCCATAAAACTTTATCATCTTTTATTTGTTGCTAAATTTTCAATAAAAACATAATTTGAAAAATAGAAACTTTCTCCTATTTCTCTTTTATAGCAGTCATTATTTTTTTAAAAATAAAATCATTCCTCAATTCTTGTAAGCCAAATCAATTGCATTAAACTGCAAATCTTCTCCTAACTTCAATATAATCCAATAATTCCAAATGTCAGTCCACATCCAATTGCCGTTCTGAATTCAGGTATTTCATGTTTTAACTCTTTAACCCCTTTTTAACCAGTCAAAATCAGTAAAAGTAGCAATTTTAATATGTGAAAAATCTGAATCGTGGAAAGCTTGTAGCTCATAATAATAGAACTTACATGAAGATACAACACTTTAGAAATTAACATTGTTACTAATAACAATCTTTCAATGAAATATGAGTGCATAGATTCTTTCCCTGTTTTATCTTCCTCTGCACTTCAAGCAGACTCTTTCTCAGAGGAATATAATAAAACCATGCCTAGTCTGTACCTATACTCTGTAGGTTATGGACAGTGATTTTGTTTTTCATCTTTTTGGTCCCCAGGAAAATAAGACAGTAGCCTCTGAACCATTCCCAACAATGCAGCTGTAAGAAATCTGGATGATGGAAACAGAACAAGTTTAAAAACCAGAGGAATCACCCAGAGAAGTTTAAATCGTAACTCTTATCTAGGTTCCTTATTAAAATAAATAAAAATCAGCAAGTTTCAAATAAAAATAAAACCAGGTATTCTCTGTTTATGATGGTAAATATCTGCATGCATGAGACCTGGCTGAACTGATTTACCAGTAATCGTATCACTTGCTTAAACCAGAGAAGAATTCAGGTCTCCCAATTAATAGCTCACTTAACTCTATGTCAATATAATTTTCCAGTTAAAATACTGAAGAAAAATGAAAATATAAACTAGTAGTATTGACCAAACAAATTGAACAGTGCATGTTCTGGCAATAATCAGCCTTTATTCTTTTCTGTGTCTTGAAAACCAGCTATCGATTGACAACATCTGGCTACAAAGCTACTTTCTGTCAACTCAATTTTATTGAGGACAGTGATATAGATAACAAATATGTCAAAAAACAGATATGAAGATTTAACAGCTATAGACACCCACAAAGCAAGGTCTACAAGTAGATACTACACTAGCAGCACACCATGGATACTGCAAGAAGAAACATCAAGTGCTTGTAGTGGATGATCATCTTTTAAGGGGCACTGAGGCACCTATCTGCCAGCCTGACAGGGAGTCCTGTGCGGTACTCTGCCTCCCAGCAGCTGAGGTCCGAGAAGTTGCCAAAAGGCTGCCACAACTTAAGAGCACAGTTTACTATCCACTGCTACTCTTTCATGTGGGCACAAATGACACCACAAGCTTCAACCTGGGCAGAATCAAGGGAGACTGTAAAGCCCTGCGGTGCAAGTGAAAAATGTGGGTGCCCAAGTTATTTTTTCTTATATTTTACCAATAAGAGGAAAGGGTGCAGCCAGAAATAGATGTATAATGCAAATCAACTTCTGGCTTTTTGGCTGGTGCCACCTGTGCAACCTGCTCTAGGTGAACCTGCTTTAGCAGGGGATTGGACTAGGTGATCTCCAGAGGTCCCTTCTAACCCTGACCACTCTGTGACTCTGTGATTCCATGATATGTTCCGGCAAAATTAAACAAGTAAATAAAAGCAACTATATTTTTGCATAAAACCAGACAAAGATAACCATATTATGAACCAATCATTGTAAGGCAACTGAAATGAGTGGCTTTTGTAAGCCACAATAATGGAGTTTTAAAGGTTTATGGATCATACTACATGTATATTGTGTATCCTGTACCATGTTTCCAGTATGTTTTGAATGCCTCTTTAGACAGAGAAAAGACTATGTGACTAGCTAAGCACTCATCATGGCAGTATACACTTCAACTCTTCTGTTTTGTGGCAATCAATTTTTTCTCTTCCATAGACCAAAAAGTAGGGTAAAACTCAAAGGACAATCTACAGAGTTCATAATCTCACTTATACAAAAATCACCACCTATCAGTCCTCTATATCACTCAGGAGAACCTCCAAACTGTATTCCCTAACTTCTGCCTAACTTCCAGCTCACCAACAGAAGACCTTTAGATATATTTATGTATGAGATATATGAGAGATTTTCTTGCAGCAGGGAAGGGAAACTTGAAAAAATCAGACACATTCAAACTAATAAGGAGAACAAAACTAGGATTAATCCCATGTGGTCAGTTAATTGTTGCGGGTTTACAATCATTCTGATTATACTTCCTTTTCTTCTTTTTTTCCTTATGTCATAATTCTTTTGTTGTTTCAGGGACTGCCAAAACAATAAGTGCTGGAAGCTCAATTTAACATGAATCCTTTTGACTCCAAATGCTCAAGCTTCAATTTCACTCTGCCTATTTCTAACTCTCAAGGCAGAAAAAAAGAAAAAATCCTTTTTAATCTTTTAGAAGTGCAATACATTTATTTTTTTTTTCTTTAAGATTGACAAATAGAGAAAGCTTCAGTATTATTTTCTAGAATTTTTAAAAATTTGTTTTCCTGGTTATATTCCCTATTAAGGTTTAACAAGATCATACTATACATGGACTGTAACAAGTAAGAAAAGGTGCAAAACTACCACAAATTATTTATGAGTGCACAGAGATTGCATCTTCTCAGAGAAGCCTGACAGCTCACAACTGAGGAGAGGCAAAAATCAGCCTGAACCTAGACATAAAAATTTCACCTCTAAATTTAGTTATCCCTTAGTTAAGATGTAACAAAATGACACTAGTTAATTATACCTGGACTGGAGAAAAGACTGCATAGAATACAGCTGTGAGATCTATTTATAGAACATGTCAGGGGTTGGTGTGATCCAATACTTTAACAAACCCATCATGTAACTTCACATGCTGCTGAACAACTAAAGTCAATTGTCAGCAAACAAGTTAGCTGAAAACATTGTGATAAAACATTTTTGTCATTTTTTAAAGTTCCCAGAAAACAGCTTTATTTCAATGAATTACCTCTATGTCAATGAAATTCCCCTGGGGGAAAACAAAATATATGGTCAGAAAGCAGCCTTTTTGTGTTAGTTTGGTCATCCATGTGTCCTCTGCACTTCTGGCTGGAAGTCTTTACAAGCCACTACTCCAAATCATTCAAACTAAGGATAAGTACCGATATTCTCAAAAACATTCTATACCACTAAATAAAACAGCATCATTGACCAGGTTCAAGCCTTAATGTCTTAGCTGCTTAACTGTGAGCTCATCTCTGATAGTATTTTGGGCTCCTCTGCTACTTCCATACCTCTTCTGTGAAGGGAACTAGATTAAAGCCAACTGAATGAAGCAGTTACTGTCGTCTCAACAGTCTACTCCTACGTAGCAATACAGTCCATAGCCTGAGTTCTCTAAAGTAGATGATGTCTAGTTTATCACCTTATATCCATTACTGTGACAACTACAAATGTCAACAAGACGTAAAAAGGATTGGGTTAATCTGGGACAAAAAAAACCAACCCCAAAACTCTCTTCAGAGCACTGAAAAACTCTGTTGGATACATCTGTAATGATAAATGAAATGGGCTAGAGCACGATCTCTGACCATGAGGGCAAACTGATGACAAAGGCAGATTTTATATGGCTACTCTCCTTCAGCTCTGCCCCTAAAGGATGGTCTTATTCCTACAGTCCTAGGCACAGGTTATGCCCTGAACCATATTAAGAGTTTACGTCAGAAGTTGTTTCACTCTAATAAAGTAATACTAGTTAAGGAAACTTAATTTCTGAGCAATAGAGTACCATCTTCTGCCTCATGCACCGGATTTTCTTAAAGTCCTTCCTCTGTCCAAGTATTTAAGCATATGTTTAATGATGTTAAAAAACTGAAGAATTCTTGAATTCTTTAAAATAAAGAACATATTCAAGCATTCTGCTGAGCCACAGACTAAATCCCTAAGGACCTTGGCACTTGTACATACAGAAATCACTCCCTTCTCTGCTGTCACAGCTGAGGTTGCAGCTGTCAGCACTGACACTCAGCTGCCTGCCATTAGCAGCAGAAATTTCTCAGCAATGAGTCTTTGGCCAAATGACCATCAGAACTGGATTGGGCTGGGTTTACTGTCGTTGTAGGCAATCATAAGCTCAGCAAAATTATATATGTGTGTGTGTATGTATGTGTGTACGTATGGGATTTTGCTTGTTTGATGGATTTGTAGCCTGTGTTAGGTCAGATATGCTTTTGTGAGTAACATATAAAAATATTGCTTTCTTGGGCCAAACCTATCGTCCACTTAAAGCAATAGAAAGTTATCCATTCATTTAAATAGATCTATCCTGTTGATTATGCAGATCTCTAGATTATTCTAATCGCTGTTACTACATAAGACAGTAAGTTCTAGATTTTATATTTTGTTGCTTTTCTCATGAAATCACATTTTAGCAAATGTTTTTTAAATTGCTGTTCTAATTATTCAGTAAATTTTGAAAATTAAAATAAAGTTAACCAACCATGTCATTCTCAGTTAGTCCTCCTGATTATGCTGCTATCTGCAATACATAGCAAAATGCATATTCATTCCAATCTTGCTGGCCAGCTGGTGGAATTGCTAAATACCATTATTTCAGACAAGATGGAGAACCAAATTAATCCAAATATTCAGACAGCTTTGGCCTGGTAGAGGCTAATTTGTCTTTTAGCAGTAAAAATCAAAAACATGTCAGCAACAAGCATGCAAGTTGTTGTTCATATATTTTGCAAGCTATGCTTTACTGAAAAGGATGATCATGTAATTTGAAACAAATTCCTTACTTTAATAATTACAAACATAATATTTTTAAAGACCTCTCCATTCAGAGTGTATTTACCCAAAGTACTGGAGACCTAGTAGAATAATTTCAGTCTTATTTAGAGCACTCACCATTCTAGTCTTGGTGCAAATGACCTTACATACAAATCTTATTACCTGACGATATGATCATTTCCTGTATATGAACAAAACTCATAAACAGCCCTCAATTTCCTTCTTTTCCCACTCTGGTCTTCGCAGTTCTGTCTTTTCAACATCATATTCCAGTCTTCTGCCTTAGAAGGACTGGAATTGCCTCTGGTATCAGTTGAATTGAGGGTTTGTATTGAAGATAGAAAATGCTTCTCCAGTTATGGAAAATAGGAAGGTCTCCTACACATGCAGGAGCTTAGGACTAAGGCAGCACCATAATAATGAAGTCCCACTCAAGTCTGAAAAGCTGCATAGCAATATTGTGTTGTGTTCCATTAACCATGGAAAGTTTGGAAGACATACACAAACACCAAAATACACACAGTCCTGCCCATGATGTACTATGATTGTAGGATAGGATATGTCATACACGTTGCATACACTTTCCCTGTTCTTATAAGTTCCTATGACCACCTATTGTGGACTACTGTCACAGGCCACCATGTTAGCCATACCTCTGTCTTGACTAAGTAAGGCTGTTCTTATATATTCTTATAACTGCATAAAACCAATGAAACAATTTCTTAGACATGGTATTAGTTTTTGCTAATGCTACTTGAGAAGCAGTATGTGACTGTGCTATCAAATGTTGTGAATGTCATTATTATAATACAAGATGGAAGAAATGAAGTTGTGTCTCCATGGATGACTCTGTTGTTACCCATTCCCAACGCAAATTCTGAAATGTTCTTTTTCTCTCAAAGAAAATTCTGAACTGTTCTTTTTCTCTGATTACAAAGGACTTAATAAATTGTACACCATCAAGTCTTGACTGTTATCCCAAGTATCATTGCATTTGCTGCCACAAAAGGAGTGTTATTTATTCTCTTCATGAAAGAAAGCAAGGCCTCTCATGCTCTTACAAGAAAGAAATTTAATTTCCTAGTCTTGAGTTTATTCAGTAGTCTTGTGCCTTTCTTCACATATATGGATTTAAAACAAAATACAAGCTCTCAGTCAGCTCAGAGTTTGTTTCGGTTATGAAGACCATTCTGCTTAGTGAATAACTGGGCACTTCTGGTATGCAAAAGTACCCAAACTCTTTTCATCCTGGACTACTGGATGTGCAGCAACCACTCCTAACCTTTGCATAACCATGGAAGAAGTCCCTGCTGTTCTTCAGTCTTATCATCTGCAGCAGGTGTCACATGAAACAGAGTGAAAACTCCATATATGTTCAAGCTGTGACAGTTAGAGTAAATAAATCACATGGAACTTCACTCACATTAAAGACAATGATTTAAAATATTAAATTGCTTTAAAACAGAATTTCATTAGATTGCAGAGAAAGTCACAAAATTCCCCTATATTCTTCCTCAAATCACTGCTGATTTTATTTTTTTTACTTAGTCATACTGACAATTTGCATGTGTTCATTAAGACCTACAATGCCTCTTTCATGTGTCATTTACCTACACAGCAAAAAAGGGACAGAAGTAACAAGACATTCTCTCCGTATTTTGACTTTCTTCTCAGTGTAAAGACACTATAATCTAATGGCAAAATTAAATTTCTTCCAGTGTTGTCCACTTCTTGCCTATCTGCAAAATACAAGAAGTGCATGAGGCTCCAGTTTGTCAGCATCCAAGAACTACATGGGCTGAGGAAGGGGTAAGAGATGTTCCTTACACTTCCCCGCTTGGCTGGGATACACATGGGCACAGTCTAGCTGTAATAAGGTTGCTTCTTATTACTAATATAGTTTAATTTATAATCCCATAAAACTTGATAGGTAAATATGTTCTTTTCTAATTAGGGAAGATAATGTTGCATCAGAGATGCAAAAAAATCCTGAATAAACACACTGAGCCTCTAGCAAAGTTAATAATACTTATGTGTTATGTAATTACTTTAAATATCTGTATAATCAAATACATACTCATTCTTTTTAATATATTCTGTTCTGCAGTGAAATCTGTTGCTTTCAGATGATCTTGTAGAATAGTACAGGAATGAATGCTTCCTGTTTTCACCATAACAGCACATCTTATATATAGTAAAGTGTTGTTCTGTAACAGTACAGGCTTAAATTTCAGAGATTTGAAAGCTTGAAAAGATGTGTATCTATGCTGTGATCATATTTCTTATTATTTTAATTTACTTATTCATTTTTCACTAGCCAGGACTTTGAAACATGCTTGATCAATCCAGGTCAGGAAAAAACACAACCAGACATCTCTGTCCTTCTAGGCACTCAAATGCAATTATTTAATGAAGCAATTAAAATGTATTCAGATTGCAGGAAGGAAACAGAACTCTACAACTTATTGCATCATTTTACACACCTCCCAAACCAGGCCCTTGGCCTTCCCAGTTGTTCCAGGCTTACATACTGAGCTTGACATAAATCACTTCCTTTACAAAAAGTTATCATCACTTGAAAGATCCTGAACTGTAGGGAAAATGTGTGGTCAGCATAACTCAGTCCTTTGCCATTTCAAGAGGGAACTCAACTTTACATTCATGTGATTGTTTTGAGGCACTAACAGTAGCAGAGCTTCTCTGAAACAAAGGGGGAAAAAGCCCTCTGTATACTCCACCTTGCCATTTTCTGTATGAAAACCAGAATGCTCTTCTTCTGAACTGTGTTCTGAGGCTCCTTGCAAGATAAGGAAAAGCAGGTCTCAAAATAAGCAAAACAGGTAAGCATCATATCTGTGGGGATTTAACATAAGCTTCCTACCTACTATTTGGTACCTGTTTCCTATCTCTATAGTCATAATATTTGTCAGGGAAGTGAGACCCATGTACCTAAGTGAACTCCATACAGCCTTTTGTGTCTCATAAGTCTATGCTCACTTCATTAAAAGTTAAGTGGTAACAGGAATGCATAATGCAGAATATACACTTGACTTCTATACAAACCAAGATAAAGTCATGGGTCATCACGATTATGTTCAGAATATCAGCTTCTGACATGAATAGGATTTAGTTCAAGAATTCTTGAAAAGTGAAGCAGGAACCAAATTCCCAACCAATTGACTGAGAGGACCATGGCTTGATTTTTCATAACAAGTATGCTCAAGTCATCAGTCATTCTTTGTTAATTGCAGCATGAATCACCAGACTGACTAAAATACAGAAAATAACTCCCTTCATAGTCTGCTAGATCACATTATTTGTAGTATAGTAAAATGTGCATTCCTATTGCCTGCAGTGTGCCAGCTGCATGGATAGCTTTACATTACTTCAAAGTATTCTCATCTTCACATATATGTTGTAATATCTGACAGTTTTATACTAGGAAATAGGTTGTAACTGGATGAATAGCCAAAATTGTCTTAAGGTAGGTTAAGAGACCTCAATCATCAGAGGTATGTAAGAGCAGATAGACGTATGTCTGTCACAAGTGGTTGCTTTTGCCTTGAGGAGGCTTTGCAAGCCTTCTACAATCTTTTTTTTAGGATGCTAAAATATTATTACAACTCCAAAATGTATGAACATGAAAACAAAAATAAAGGCTGTGAAATTGCCTGACTTTGAGGCACTAATCTACAAACAAATCTGCAAGAAATAAGAAGACATTTTCTTTATTTCACTGTGAAGAGTAAATATCAAATTATCAAATGGTTTAAGTAACATATACCATTTTTTTCTGCTGAGAAATAGAAATCTTCCCCTCAAATTAAAATCTTCAATAATTTTTCTGATGTAAATTATGAAATGATGCATTTCAAAATTACACAGGACATGACACAAATTTTTTATAATATCACCCACTCAGGAACCAGATAAGATGCAACATTAACAGTGACAATGTTCTTTGAAGTATAAAAGTGAATTAGGAAGTTTTTGAATTCTGATATAAAACCTAATTTATTATATATTTTTTTCCAGAATAGTTTCCATAAGAACATCCTGGTATACTGCTGTACATAGAACTCAACAGCCTGTTTAAATTCAGGGAAAAACTAAACATGGAATTTGTAATTGTAAAGTCAATACATTCTCTACACTTCAGTGAAGAAACATTGTGCAGCTGAGACATTGTCACTGTTCCCCAGACCTGACCCCATCTGAATATCAGCAGTTGAAACACCTTAGGATATCCAGCTTAGGGTAAAGATACAGCTAAACCTCCAAATTTTTTAGCAGAACCCACAATGACCAGGGTTATTAGACTGACTTCTTAAAATGAAACCCTTAAAATACTATTTCTGTTTCCCTGACTCCTCTGTCTTTCTGTTGTGTTTTCACCATCCAGCTTACTCCATCTTTTATACAAGTGGCTAGAAGAATAATTATTTCTATTCCAAGACCAAATCCAGGTGAACCAGACAAATATCGTAGGACTCTGGCCCTTTGGTTATAATTGCCAGTTCTCAATTACCTTATCTCTTTATTATGGAGTCTGATGGATCCCTAAACCAGCTGATTTTTTGTTAATTCAAGCTGTGTCATGTCACAAAGCACTAAGGAATGAAGCATATCTCTTCATCTGAGTACATGCTTAGGTGTAAATGCCCAGCTATGCCCATTTTATTTACATGCTCGCAAAGCACAAAAATATTTCCAACAACAAAGTAAAAGCAAGGTGAAAATTGGCTGAAAGAAGCATGAGTCCATCCCTCAAACACAATGTTATTCATGCAATATACTGCACTTTACTATGAGGGAAATGATCTTTGTAAGCACTGACATAAATCAAAACAAAAAGACATTCAGAAAATAGGTAGGAAATAACTGGTAAGAACAGAGAAACTTATCTTAATAACTTCCACTGACACCAGTTAAGGAAGCTTATGAAGGTGTTCCAGTTGGAGACAGGGTAATCAAGAAGGGGGCTGACCACTCCTTCAGTTATCTGGGACCAGAGTCCTCCCAATGATACAGGTACAATTTTACAGTGCCCAAGAAAAATACAAAATTGTCTGAACTCTGAAACATGCACTCTGAAAATGAGCAGTCTTCAGCTACTTCTTCAAACTGAATAACAACTTCTCTTGTACTTAGGGACCAAATCAAAGTTGTGGATAGTAAACTCTGCATGTCAAGTCCATTTAAGTTTAAATAAGACTAAGTGTTGCAGATTACATCTACATAAAATTATCAAAGCTGTGAGGTCATAGAAAAATAGCAAAAGAAATAATGACAAGCAGAATTAAAAAGATTGAGAGAGTTTTATGGCTGAATATGTGAAAACATAAAAGGTGCCACTCCATAATCTTAAAGAATACATTACATAGTTATTACTTCTGGAAAGCTTTTTGCTGTTGCTCCAAATAATCTCATTTTCCCTGTTCTTGGTCAACTCTTGAACAGAAAATAGACAAGCTTATTAAAGAAAAGACAAAATTCTTGCAGGAGAGGGTCCAGAGAGGATCCCATTTTTCTGGTACTCATGAACAGGATCTGAGTTTTGGCAGAGAAAAATATTAGAACCTTCCAGGTCCCTACACAGTTAAAAGATTGAATAGAAACCAGCTATACCACTTTTATTCCTTTTCCTTCTTTCCACCCAATCCTACTTCACAAGAAAAGTACTTGAGAAATTCAGATTGTCTGGCAATTTTGCTAGTGTGGAATGTGGTTAACGATGGGAAGAGGAGAAAATAAGCTGTGATTTAGGCACATTGCAAATGATTAATACATTTTTCTTCCTTCCATTTCTGATCTCTACAGTCAAAATCTGACTGTTTTTGCTGAATAAGTATTTTTAAAAGAGCTTTGATAGCCTTGAAACAGTTTGAGCTGGTATATAGCATAGACTGGCTGATACTGTCATGCTTCCGGCCTCTCCACATCAGAAGGCGTGAAATATAGCATGTGTGTTAGGCCTCTAGTTAATTTTTAATTCTTTCCACAAGAACACAGCAATTCACTTTAACTCCTAAATATTTTTAGATCATTCCTACTAATACAAACACTCTAGCAGAAAAAAAAAAACCAAAACACAACCTCTCCTTTCTATCTTCTGATTTTTGTTTTGGTTTTAATTCAGACACTAAAAATGTGTAATATTGTCCCAAAAGCTGTCTCCTCACGTAACTATCCTCAAAATCTTGATCTTGTCTCTATTAATCTGACAGACCTCTTGTACAAAAGCCTTTCATTCTTAGCAAAACCACAGCATTAACCATGAATCACTCAGTGACTTCCTTGCCTCCCACCAAAACATTCATCCTCTATTACCCAAATTCTGTATGATTTTCCCCTTTTCTGATCTGTGTATTTCCAGTAACTTACAGATGCTACCTGACTACTGCAGCTATAAAACTGAAATATACATCTAAGCAACTAAGGAGCAAGGAGTTTGTGGCCCTTCTATGCTAAAAGCAACAGCAGTATCACAAACTATGGACACACAAAGCAAGAAAATACCAGATTAAATCTGTGGCAGATTGGACACAGGGCATGTGAAAGCACATTTGGTATCAGAATAAAATTCTCCACTCAGAAAAAAGAATGTGTGATAGATAATTATTAGAAAGGCATAAGATAAATGTAAGAAATAAGTAAAATACATTTAAAAATAGGCCTATGACTTGCTCCACAATGGGATCCCACTGACTTGTAGAAAAGGGATGAATACTCTACTCCAGGAAAGTAACAGGGGCAGTTATAGTAAATGCAAATGACAGAGCTACAACACCATCTCTTTAAGATGTATGCATAGATTTATACTAATGTTATTATGAGTCTCCATATGCTAGGCTTTCCCACAGAGTAAAGAATAATTTAGACTGGCACAACCTAATAAGAAATAACTTTAGATCAAAGTTCATAAGGAGCCAGCATGTTCTCTTTCTCCTTTCAGAGACGCTTTTTCTCCAAATGAGGAGGCCATGATGAAATAAGCACAAAATGAAAAAGCATTGGAATGCCGATCAGACAGCAAGGATCAGCAAATACAAGTTCTAAATACTCAGGCAGCCATTTAACTGATGACCTCAGTGCTGTAATTCTCAGTGTCGCTATATCTTTTTCAGTGCAAATTATGCTATCTAAAACTGTGCAGAGTGTACCTGAGCTACCGGAAAAATCATTAGCTCATGATTTGTTTAGATAACATGTTAGTTTCAGGCTTTGCTGTTTCAATATGTTATCACTTCTCTATGGATCAACTGAGCAAAACCACAATGCTTTCCTCTATTTCCTACTACACAGAAAATACTTCCATAGGGAAAAAAAGCAGTATGCAAGTGGAAATACAGAAAGCAGCAAGACATGTTTATAAGGGAAACAATCCCTATGAACTCTGAGTCCAACTATTTTTTGTTGCTGCGTAATCTGAGAGGGGCTTGAATTATTCCTAAGTGTCACATACTCAAGAGAACAAATTCAAACCGGAATATTTTTTTTTTAAATGGACAATCCTATCTATCCTGCAGAAAGCAGGCTTTACCTACTAATGTATCCCAGGCTGCTAACAGGGTGCTAAACACCTCAAGCTCGGTGGGACAATAAAGTTTTCTTTGAAAATAGAGCAACAGCCTATAGCAAACCTTATCGGAAAATACTATGCTAGCCTATACATCTGTTGGTGCAGAGAAATAAGGAGGCAATTTTTAGATTCATTTTGGTGTCCCTATTACAATCAAAGAAATAATGTTAAAATCTGTCTTGCAGAAAGACTATTTCCACAGTTAACAAAGTCCATCCCTCCATTCAGACAGGAGGCAGCAAAGAGAAAAAGGGGCAAACAGAAATAAATCAGAATTTCCCATCCCCAATACTGACATTTATTTCTGTAACAATGCTCAGGTGATAACCATCTGTGGCGGTCCTGATGGATGCACCTGATCCTGATGGCTGTATCAGACTCAAAGTGGCTTCAGGGGAGACAGATAACAACACAATAGCCAAGGGCTGATTTGAACAATGTGCTCACCTGACAGGGCTGGTCGAGGTACAACACAAGCTAAATGTGTGTAGTCGGTATGCAAATCTGACTATAAATCAATTATCTTACTCCATAAATAGCAGACAGCCCAGTGCCCGTTGAGCTCTCTTGCATGGCAGTGGGCTGCAGGCCATGGTAACCCCTTAAGCAGGGACACCTTCCAAGGTTACTCCACAAGTCTGAGAGATCCCTTGCCACAACAGATTATGGGTAAGTGATCAATAGCCTGCTGACACTGAAAATCGTAGCTAGAGCGGTATAAAGGATTGATTGTGTACACATAATCCTTTAGATGCAAGGCACTGACCAAGTCTGAGCCTAAGTCTGGACCTAGCTGCACCTAATCTCCCCTCTAAGCAGTTTAGAATGCAAGGGGGTCCTTTCTGAACCTCATGGTTCAGCAGGAGGGTCTCCCTGACCGTTGTGTCTGACCCTGTCCTCTGCGCAGTCAAGAATCAATGTACCTTGCCATTGAATGTTGTTAAACCACTGTCATATTTACTATCAAACTGTGTTAAATTGCTGTTTTATAGCAATGGACATATTGCTTTTCTCTTTCTTATGAGTGAAGTGTGTCACTCATTTCTGCAACGGTGAAGTATACCAATGCCTTGCAAGTATCTATAGTCAAGTAAGAAGAAATGGGGGGAAAGAAAATGTTCATTAGAACTGGTTCAAATGTGAAACAGAACCACTGAATAAATGCACAAAGCTCTGGTTTGGAAACATGTAGCATCAGGACAAGAACCAAAAAGAGAACAAGGTGAATCGGAAGGGTTTCAGAACAGGTGAAAGGATGCCCATTATTTTAGTAAGATAAATCATGCATTATATTTATCTACACAGTTCTACACAAGTATTGGAACCATGGGGTGCTTTAGGCACATATCTGCAGACAGATGTGTCCTAAAACTTCAACACCTCCTACAGTGAGAACACTACAAACCTGGAAGGACTAACTTAAACGGAATAATTTGAATTACCTCTTCACAAAGATATGCCTAAAAATAGCCTATCTTTTTTTTTTCTTTAAAAAAAAAATAATAAGGTCTTTTAGCAGAAACAATTTAGGCCAAAGATAGGTACCAAGACAGCCTAACAGTGGGAGATGTGGTACTGACATTAGCTTATTATTGTATGATGTGCACGTTATCCTTAACCTCATTGATAACAAGATGGTATCTGCATACTGTTCCAGAAAAAACATATGATAATCTTCAACACTTAACTGTGAATAACTTTGGGAAAAGTTCTGCTTTGAGTAGCATTCGATATTGTGTCTGAGTTTCTTAATGGCTTCTCAGGCCCTCTTACTAAAAACATATAAAGAGACATTCCCTCACTGTCCACCCCAAGGACCAGAACTGTCTGTCACATAACACGAATGGATTTTTAAGTAAAGGTCAAGTTAAACTGAAGTGGAAACTATCTAGGGATGCTTCTCAGAGTGGTTACAGCCCAAAACCCTCAAAGTTAGTAAAACTGGACATAAAATTTGGTAAGTGTAATACCATATTGTTCATTGGATGTTCTGTCTGGGTTATTTTGATGAGTTATTTGTTGGCTTTGACAGTTACAAAAAGCTCTCCTACTTTCAAGACCACAGAAAAAAATGCTGCTTTGCCATTTTCGGTTGCCACATCCCAGCAGAACTATCAGTTAATTAATTTGGGTATATCTTTCATAAAATAATTGTTTGTGGTATTAGGGCTTAGTCAGAAAGAATGCCATTTGGCTTCCCATTTCCAGGACAACCACACAACCTTAAACTGAACTAGTATTTTCTGAGTCATACTTACAGAGAAAAATCCTGTCCAAAATAACTGAGGAAGTTTTATTATAGAGGAAAGAATGCATTTTGCTGGGACAGCTGTCTGCAATACTTTAGGTGTTTTTTGAAAGTGACCCCAAGAAAGCTAGATGAACAGACCTATCTGAGTGATTGTGACAAAACCAGTCAGTATCCATAATTTCTCCACTGCCACTCCTACTCTATTCTTTTATCTTGGTCTCCTCTTCCTCATTTTATTTTTCAGTGGAGTCTTTCCACTGTGTGCTTGTATGCAGTATAACCCAAATGCTTCCATTTATGAACTCAGTGTATGATATAAATACTTCCCTGTATCTACTACACACGGATGCAATTTGTTACAGACCCATAGTATTTTATCTTAGTGTTTAATTATTGTAGCTTGTATACCCACACCCTCTTTTCAACTGTCATGCTCATCAATCATTAGTTTGTGCAATTGGTCACATTATTATCAAACTATATTTTCAGTGGAACACGTAACCGGAGGTGGGGTTTATTCTTCTTTAACATATAGGGAAATCAAAAAACAAGGGGAGTCAGTAGAAGTTTCTGGAAGTTTAGTTGTCTTTCTGATAAGGGGGTGAGAGACTGGATTCAGATCACTGAACAGAAGGCCTCATCTGTGGCACACAGAGAATAAACATTCCATCTAAGATTCAGAGCTTCATTCTCTACATTGCCTGTCTCTCTTGTTTTTATTCCCTCCCACTATTTTTACAATACTTGCATACAGAAGCAGTAATCAACTCTTCAAAGCCATGCTGAAGTACAAATGGAACTGAACTTGTCTCCTGTATTTGAGGGAAGGTCTGAATCTGCTCTTCACTTAGACGAGAGCACACGGCTTCAATGTTAGCTTTTACTTCTAGGTTTAAAGGGTAGTAGAGAAAATGAAAAACAGAGTAACAGAGAATGGTAACTGTGCTCTGTGAACTTTCTGTCCAGCAGGACACAAAATGGCTGCAAATATCTGTGATAGTTCAAATCAGGCTAAAGCAATGTAACCATTCCATCTGCATCAGGAAAAAATAGTCCATTGTCTTAAAACATAAACTCAGGACCACCTTTGCAAAGGACTCAGGCACTCGGAGGAAGATTTCAATAGAATTTAGGGATGACCTTCACTACGTTAAACTCTAGCCATGTAAAAGCATCTTTTATGAGCTAAATATTTTGGCTCTTGCTATCATTTAGACAGAAAACAGACACTCCCAGGGAGCAATTCATCCCATGACTATCTTAGAAAGGAACGAACTGGAGTTCTGGACTGTCCTTTGGCTACAAAAGGATAGATGACTGCCTCGGTTAATGATTGTTTTCCAGATGGGCAGTTAGTCACAATTACTCCTGTCCTGTATCTAGACCTGGAATGTCCCCAGGTCCTGAAATTTCTACACCTGTCCAAGCCCTCAAGTATGTATCTAACAGAACTGAACACATCAGCACCTAGTTCAAAAGTAGCACTGCACGTGAAGACAGATTAGGTTTCTGTACATAACAGGGATTCTACCCCAAGATCCCTACTGCTGTGTTTTAAATGGTTTTGTGTTAAATGCAGAAGCAACCTTGGAAACAGGGACATGATCTCAATTCATTTCTTAACACCTAGCCTAAACTGTACTGCAGTGGATGTCACTCTGCTGACAAAAATAGCTTGTTGTTCCTTCCCCATGCAGAAATCCAACAGTGACTTTTTTTTTTTTTTTTTTTTTTTTTTTTTGAAAACGGAGGCCAGGGCAACTACAATCTCTCTGGATCATTTTAGCCTCAGGGGATCTACATGACAGAAAATGGCTCACTCATAGCTAAAAACACTTCACTCATGGCTGCTGCTTGAGCAAAATGATGGTGTGGTGCTAATCTACTTGCCTGAGGGCATGTGTCAAAATTTCTGTGCAGTTGGATCTAATTGAACAGTCTGATATTGATAGTCTGAGAAGAGATGCTGCAGAATTAATTATCTATTGGGACAGTGTTTCACCTCCACTGTCTCATGTGTTCCCTGTGTGATGGAACTGAGCTTCTCCAGCAAAGAAGTCTATGGTAAAGTTGGTGTTCTTATTCCTAGTGACCTCATTATTGTTGAACCAGATAATCTGGTAACAAACACAGACTTAACTTTTCCAAAAGAAGCCACATATAACTTCTGAAATTTCTGCAGCAACACATTGGCCTTCTAAAGGATATAACCTGAATTTCTATGAAACACAAACGTTCATCAACTCCCCTCCCACATCCTACTCAGGGTTCACTGGGAAATAAGATCTGTGTCTCCTAAGGCCATCCCAGAGAGTAATGTTTTCAATAAATGAATCAGACCCATTTGTCTTTGCCAGGAGATATCTTTTAAATAAATTTCTGCTGGTCCCCATTGACTGTCACTGTGCACAGCTGCAACTGGTATTTCCATGACACCCTATTCCACTATTGTTCTTGCCACTCAATACAGTGCACACTTCACTTTTATTCTCATCAAATAGCTTTGTTGTCAATCTAAACTCTAATTTCTTTTCCTCAGTTACAGTTTTCCTCACCAGTAGGTCCCCTAACGTTTTAGCATTAATATTGATATCCAAACTATTAGCTGATGGTGTTAGAAGTCTTTACTCGTAAAAAATCTGCATCCAAGTAACTTCTATTATAAGAATAGCAATAAAAGCTAGAGACACAGAGATTATTTTTTTTTTATGCTTGATGCAGTGGCAATAGGAATGAACAAGGCAATTCTTTAGGGATGGGCAAATCAAGCACAAATTTTAGGACTACTCAGCTAGCTCAACACTGGTTGAATGACTACTGCAGACTATCTATCTGAGATACATGGGGAGTATCAGATTTCTGAGGAAGGACAGAAGGGTCTGGGATCTATAGCTTAACAAGTAAATACTGGCATAATATACATCAAAGTTTTAATTTTCAGCAGTTTCTCAAGTTTGAGATTTTACAGGACTGTGTTCCACAGAACATCCTCTGTTCACATTCTACCTAATGCCCACCATAAAATAACTCCAAGTACATTAGCAGCTAACAAACTTAACAAACACATTGGCAGCTCCTGCAGAGAACAAGAATATTCAGAGGGTTTCTTTTACTTGCAGGGAAAAAAAAAAAATCATTCAGAATAAGCAGACAACAGCTGTATTCAATTTTTATTAGAAGGAAGACTTACCTATCTCTGCCTATTGCAGTCTTTCTGGTACCTTTCTGTAAAATAGCAGCTAGTTATTAAACTGTCCAAACACACTAAAGACCAAGCATAGAGTTTTCTAAGGAGTATTAAAGATAGCTCTAGGGTCTACCAGAAAAAGAAGAAAAGGTATTCCTGTGCATGCTCTAAACTGCAGGAATCTCCAACCCCTTGCCCTTGTACTCAGATGCATAATTTCAGTTGACCATAGACTTCTCCCAGATTAGCCCTTATCTGCTAAAAAGGTCAGGCATCTGTGGGCTTAGAAAACATTTGCAACACAATATAGAGCCAGTTGAATCTCTGCCCTGATCCCCAGAAGTTTTTCCAGTGTGTTCTCCAATGAATCATATCTTGACAGTCCCTTCATTTTTCAGCTATAATTGAAAGACCTAAAGGTCTGAATTTGTTCTCACATGCATCAATATACTGACATAATTCCACTGAAATTAAGTTTTATTTATACTAATGCCTTCTTACACCATTCTGCTTTAGAGTAGATAGCAGTATACAACAATATTAATCAGAATCAGGCACTGATCTTGATTAGAACTGCTCAGCAGCTGAGACTTGTTTCAAATAAGTGCAGAGGTTGCCCTTTCTATAAAGAAAGCAGCTGTGAAGCTCTGTAGTCTGACTGAAAGCTGAAATATCTTTGTTTCTATGCTTTGCTGCTTTTATCACCATAGAACATAAAGCCAAGAGAAAAAGAAGGATGATTAAACACCCACTAGTGGAAATCCATGGATGCAAAGCATTTCTCACTTAGGATCTCAGCTGTCAGGACTTTTGCTAGGCAAGGGTGGTTTGCAGCAGCATACACCTGTCAACAGTTACAGAAGTTACTTTAAAGTTTATCTGCAGCCATCTGGAGAAAATAACTCATAGTCACAGAAATGCACATACCCACAGTCAACAAAGATGATAGCACTGAACAAGTCAGAAACCAAAATGATCACAATAAAACTCTTTGTTTACATTTGCAGAAATATATGTTTTCTATAACAGCCTGAAGTTTGGGAGGCTGCAATGTCGTATACCATCAGAGACAAGTGTGTACCTCTCTCTGGATTTCTGGAGGCACACAATGCATCAGAGTTATAAGAGAATAAAGAAGCAGCAAAGAAATACAGCAAAAGGTAAAGTGGAGGAGAATAAGCCAAAGTACAGTTAAATCGGACTTTCTGAGTATCAAACTGAGGGACAGTGTGTTTCTTCAAGAACATAGCAGTGAACTCACAGTCAAGATTAATGAATGATATTCCTGGTTCCCATACTGATTGTGTAGGTTTGTTCAAATTTCTGAATTTCCCTGTCCTTCATTTGACACAGTGTGCTGGTTTTGGCTGGGGTACAGTTAATTTTCTTCACAGTAGCTGGTATGGGGCTGCGTTTTGGATTTATGCTGAAAACAGCGCTGATAATTCAGGGATGTTTTCGTTATCGCTGAGCAGTGCTTACGCAGGGTCAAGGCCTTTCCTGCTCCTCACCCAGCCCCACCAGCGAGGAGGCTGGGGGTGCCCGGGAGCTGGGAGGGGACTCAGCTGGGACAGCTGACCCCAACAGACCCAAGGGATATTCCATACCATGTGGCGTCATGCTCAGCATATAAAACTGGGGGAAGAAGAAGGAGTTGAGGGGAGGGGGGGAATGTTCAGAGTTGTGGTGTTTGTTTTCCAAGTAACGGTTATGCACGATGGAGCCCTGCTTTCCTGGAGATGGGTGAACACCTCTCAGCTGATGGGAAGCGGTGAATGAATTTCTTGTTTTGCTTTGCTTGCGTGTGTGGCTTTTGCTTTCCTTATCCAACTGTCTTTGTCTCAGCCCATGAGTTTTCTGACTTTTATTCTTCCAGTTCTCTCTTCCCCCATCTCACTGGGTGCGAGTGAGCAAGTGGCTGTGTGGTGCTTAGTTGCTGGTTGGGGTTAAACCCTGACAGAGCCACTAAAATGAATGAATAAAAGTCAGTTTCAGTTCATTGTTTGGTTGCTTTCAAATCCTCAGACAAAGCCTACAGAACATGATTCTTATAAATGCCAGTAACTTGTACAGCTGGATCAATTTACTTCTATGAAAAAGAAGAGTGTTTATAAAGCTTTGCCAGCCATTGAAGAAGACTGAACGTAGTAGAGTAAAATTTTTCATTTTTCAGCTTCTGTAGAAAAGTACACATTGATAACTTTGACAAGATAGGAAGAAAGCCTCAATGTGGTAACAGGAGAAACTGGAGTTCTGTTCTGGGTTATAGCTGAATGTAGCTTTAAGAATGTGTTACAGATACTGAGATTTTTTTCCCCCTTAATTTCTCTATTTGAAATAGGGTTAGACGTCTACCTACACTGGGGAACAAGAGAAGGCTTAGGAATAAGAAAAACTCTTCAAATGCATGCTCCCTCTGGGCAAGTGTTTTTCTGCATAATGCTTCACTGTGCTTTCTTTTGTGTGAGAAAACCACGTGTAGCATTGTTGTTGAATAAAATACACTTACAGACATATTTATTACTGCTACCTATGTAGCAGTCTTGGACTTTAGCTGCATACTTGGACTATGTCAAAATTAAGTCTAATGTTTTTACAGTATGGTGTTGCAAAGTGGCTAGTTCCTTTGTGTTCCAAGTCCATAGTGATTATTCTGGAGGATGGCACCAATGTACTTTTTAATACTTTGGTTTTTTTCCCAGATCAGACCAGTCCTCACATCAACAACTTCACTATTTCATAGACACTTCTTCGAAGTTTGATATATTGCCCTTTTCATTTACTTTCTTCTTGCCACTATTTGGACTTTCAGCAGAGTATCAGTCTGCACAGTGTTCCCATCGAAGCCAGTCTAGAATTAATCTTTCAAGTGGGAACTCATGTCACAGTATCAAATGTTCTAGTCACTAACATAGTACATCTGCTAAATTCCCATCATCCCATAAGATTGTAATTCTGTTTTAAAAAAAGCACTGACATTTTTGCCTGTCAATATTTTCTCAGTGCTCGTGACATAGTTGTTCTTAAAACGCACAGTGAATCCTTTCTCCATTTATAGATACACCATAATTATGCAGAAATGTAAACTAGATTTAACACATATAATTGCCATAATCATGTATTTGGGCTTTTTTAAAAAATCTTGTAACAAACCCTTTTCCCCAGTTTTTTATTTGCCCCACCAAATACCTACATATCTTCACATAAATAAACTACAGAACTAGTATTTGCATCATTTCACTCTACAGCTATTTTTAATGCATCCTAATCTGTGTTAACATGGGTATGCAGTCTTCCATTCTTTATGAAAGACATTCTAAAGGTTAAGTCAATTAAGGCCACCAACTTTATATGAAGCAAAATTAGTCAGTAAAACATCATTTTTAATTTGCATATAGTGCTTGCTCTATCTTCTAATTTAACCAAATAGGCAATAAGGATGGCACTTATCTCATGAAAATTTAGACATTGCAGGTATACAGTTATGTCTGATTTTATCACCTTGGGCTCCTTTTCTAGCCAACTGAGAGACACGACTGTTTGAGAATGATTCATCTGATCTATAGGATATGTCTGATGTGGGGAGCAAAATTCTATGCAGAGGCAGAACCAAAAGCTCGGTACTGTGTGCATAAGCAGAGTGAGTGCACAAGTGTGCCTCAGAGGGCTTCCTCTCAATTAAAACCAGGAATAGTTTTTTCTATTAACCACCAAAGAACCAGTGACTTTGGTGGTTCCCACTTCTATTGTTGACATACAGTGAAAAACATAGTGTGACAAAGTGAAATTGCTTTCCAGAAGCAAAGTATATACAATGGTAAACTACTAAGTTTACAGAACCATATTCATTTTAAGTTTTATCACAATGGACATCTTTCATTAGTAGTAGTACTGCTATTATTATTAATAACAATGATGACCAGCTGTGATGATTTTTATATGGAGGAGAAATGCTGGTGATGTGGAATGAAAAAGGTTGCAAAAGATCTTTCTAATCCCTGAATGTTTCCAGTTTGTTTTTACAGCTTGGTGAAACATGTTCAGAAAGGAATTTCACATTCTATGCTGGGGTGAAGCCCCTGCCCAGCACATCCTTGCTGCAGTTTTGCTCTTTCTATAAGAAACACCAAACTGTTGCACTGCCTGAAGAAAGGTCAGGCCTAGGAAGGAAACCTTAATGTTTGTCTGAGAATGATTCCCTTGTGAAAGAAATCAGTTCTTTCAGCAACAGAATATGTTCTTCCAAAACTGGACGTCTGGGATGCTAAACTATGCCAACACTAATTCATCTGATGGCAACCATCAAAGAAATTCGTAAGGTAGCACAAATTATCTGTCCCTTCTCAGATGTTTACTTTCAGCAGTTGCCTTCCCCAGCTGTTTCCCCTCTATTGTAAGCTTTGTTTCAAATGCTGTTGATAAAGGTTTTAAAGACTCATCTATATCTTAAGCATTCTGTTTCACTGAGGTTTTTTTGACTTTTCAGATCTTCTCATATCAGGAGGGGGAAAGCATCTGCCCATGTGAAAAGGCCATAAGTGAGTGAAGATTCCTGAGAGGGTGTTTTAAGCTGTTACATTCTTGCTACAGTTCTCTGAAGGTGTACCTAATATTCAGATTTTTTTGAAATTCAAAGCTAGTGTTTTCTTAATCATTCACTTTCCCTTTCCAAAGGGCAGTACCAATCTGACAGGGAAAATCATGATCTGTGTTTATATAGTCTAATAGGAACTGTCAAAATAGTCACTAGCCAATCAGTCATCTGTCTCCCGTTTTCCAAAACATTTTATAGCCCTGTGTGGATTTGTACAGGTTCCAGACAGGTATGGCACAAGGTATAGTTGATTTAGACTGTCATGTATTAGCAATGAAAACCTTCAAGGACTTCTTCTTTGCCTCATTATGAAACGAGGTAAAAGTACATGGCAGAGAGAATACTAGACATGAATAGACATGATTTTTTTTTTCCTGAGTCCTTAATATGTCATGAAACGTAAGTCTTCTTGATCTTCACCTGATGTAACACTCTGAACAGGTCATACAGCTTACTTGCCCAGAGGTGCTAAACAGTTTTAAAGTGTAATATTGTTCTCCTGTATTGCTGTCTGCTCCTCCAGGGGTTGTTTCAAACTTTCTCTGCCATTCTGTCAGAAAGTGTTCCTATTGCCTAGAAGACTGCTACTATTCTGTCCTGAATGTCCCAGACAGACACCTACTTGCATGTGGTTTGCAGCAAGCAGCAGCATCTGTCATTCTTTGCATGTGCTGCACATGTGGTTTGAGAACAGGCTGTGTGTCCAGAGGATATGAGATATGCTTATTGTGGTAGCAGATGATAGATGACAGGGTGGTCTTGTGCACTTGCTATGTGTGTAGTCAGGGTTTCAGATGCCCAAAGCCTTGGTTCAGAAGAATTTCTGAACACTGAATGAATACAGTGTTTCCCACCACCTGCATTTTTGTAGTATTGGGGAAAAGAGGAATTCAGATACTTTTTACTTTGAACTGTGCTGAAGACTGTGATTGGTCAAGTTCTTTATTTCTCCTCGTAACAGATTTTATTCAAAAGCACTCTGAATATTGCCTATCTAGTCAAGGAAATGGAAGAAAGAGAGCAACAAAATGTTACCAGAAAATAACGATCAGTATGACAAAGATATCCCTATTCTGTTAGTAAAACTTGTCACAGTCATACAAAACTTAAGCAAATCACTGCAATAAGGCAACATAAACCTAAATAAGGAAGCAGTTTTATAACACGTCCATGGAAAAATCTAGCAGAATTTTCCTGTGCACAAAGAAGAGGCCTTTACTTTGAAGCTGAATAACCTTCTGTTTATATTGAAAGAAGAAAACAGTTGTCTTTTGAAATCTTTAGAGTCACTTCGATAGAAGTAATTACTCTGGACTAAGGCAGTGAAATACTTTTGAACACAATAAATATAAACTCTAAAAACAGCCCATCACAACATCTACTTTTCAAAGCTCTAATTGCCTATTTGCCAGAAGTTCTCTCTACAATAGTACACAACCTCTGCCTCCACAATTTCTGATCCAAAACCTGTTCAAGTCCAAAAGTCTCCCCATTAGCTTTCCAAGGCACAAGAATATTGACAGGAGCAAAACAAGAAAGACAAAAGTGAAGGCTCTGTGAAGAATTAGAGTGCAGATTCTGTCTGAAATCATGGAGAGTCATAGTGAGCTAAAGAAGCAGCAGTCCTGGTTTTATGTTCTACCTGTATTCCAGTTTCATCTGGATGTATAATCTATGACTACTTTTAAGTCCAGGATCAAAGGTTCCCTCTCCAGCTTAGTTTGCAGAGAACATGCCTACATTGAGTAAGGATTCCTTAAGGTAAATTATTTATATAACATAATGTAAACTGATAGGATTGGGAACAGGCTCCACATCACTTAAGTATTCATTGTGCTGCTACAAGTAACACCTGTTGTTAACTTTTTGACCCTCTGCCCCTAAAGAAACTGCTATCTTGTTCTTCCAAGGAAGAAGGAACTGGATCTTTATAGACCGTTGCAACTGAAACTAGACCAAGTGCTAAGAGGCTGATTTCTTTGGTGTGCTAAGCAAGGAAGAACATTTTTACAAACAGGCACGGGTATTGATACCTATTGATAGATCTCTTTAGCACCAGAACAAAACTTCTTTCAGAAGTCAATGGAAACACTTTGACTTCTCTAACTTGAATTAAGTCTTTACTTTAGCCTCATATAAAATGGACCAACTTTTCGATTTTGGGAAAGAGCTGCTTAGAATCAATGAAGGAAAAGCATGTACCAGGTAGTGTGAATTTTTTTTTTAAGCTCATTCTGCTTTGAAAGCTTCTGAGAATGAAATACTGGCAAGATCACTGTAAATTCCAGTTTGATTATTCAGGACACAGAGTTTAATCCATATCCAGAAAGAAACAGCTCAAGATTTGTGGTCATGGCACTATGCGATCTGAGATCCCATCTGATTTTATTTTCTCATTACCTTAATTCTCAACAAGCAGGCTGGAAAACTGCTCATGCACATTTTTTGAGTTCTGCAGTGATGCTCATCACCACTACTATTAAAGAATTCATTTCAGTGACTTGAATAAGGTAATTTCAAATGCTTGATTTTCACACAGATCAGAGGCAAAGAGGACAGATGTAGATGTATCTGCCATAAATTCAATATACATAAAGAGAATTTGTCTTCCTCTGATTCTCCATCTGTTCTTCCAAAGTACAGTATCAGAGCTAGAGTGTGAGTAAAATAAAACAACCTATCCTATGTGTATATACATGATGAAATTAGAATGAACTATCAACTGATCAGCAACAAAAATGCTGGACTATCTCATTCAAAGACTGTTGAAAAGATGGATAGAATCAGCCCAGAAACTTACAAACTAAGATGAGCAACCTAAGACTGAAGATTTCCCCCAAAACGATGCACATTCTTTATTAATTCATCCTATATGCCACCCACTGCTGCTGCCCAGCGTGCTGGTTTTGGCTGGGGTACAGTTACTTTTCTTCACAGTAGCTGGTATGGGGCTGCGTTTTGGATTTATGCTGAAAACAGTGCTGATAATTCAGGGATGTTTTCGTTATCGCTGAGCAGTGCTTACGCAGGGTCAAGGCCTTTCCTGCTCCTCACCCAGCCCCACCAGCGAGGAGGCTGGGGGTGCACAAGAACATGGCAGGGAACACAGCCAGGACAGCTGACCCCAATGGACCCAAGGGATATTCCATACCATGTGGTGTTCATGCTCAGCATATACAGCTGGGGGAAGAAGGAAGGGGGGATGTTCACAGTACTGGCATTTATCTTTCCAAGTAACATTTATGCACGATGGAGCCCTGCTTTCCTGGAGATGGGTGAACACCTCTCAGCTGATGGGAAGCGGTGAATGAATTTCTTGTTTTGCTTTGCTTGCGTGTGTGGCTTTTGCTTTCCTTATCCAACTGTCTTTGTCTCAGCCCATGAGTTTTCTGACTTTTATTCTTCCAGTTCTCTCTTCCCCCATCTCACTGGGTGCGAGTGAGCAAGTGGCTGTGTGGTGCTTAGTTGCTGGCTGGGGTTAAACTATCACACATACTTAGGATACTATATAATGACACAAAGGTCAAAACTCCCATTCTTATTAATGCTTTGGGTAATGTTGTTCACTAACATCCTTAGTCCTGTCTAAATGTAATTTACCTTTGGCCTTTTTTCATAACAGGCTTTTCAAAGCCATGCCTTATTTCTTTCAGTGTTTAGGATTTGTTTCAGGATAAATTTCTTTCAAAAAGGCATGTTTCATGGATTTATAGAATCTCAGCCAGTATGTCCAAACTCAAGAAATTAGCACTAGCCACCTAAGTGATGCAATCTGGAACTTTGCATGCTATCTTCATAAACACTGGGAGTTGGGCACCTCCATGGTGCAACCTGATCTAAATTGCTTTTTGGAACTACGTGATTCAATTATCTTGCCATTGTTTCCATCCCTAGACCAGTGAAGCTGATGAAAAATGTTTGTACCGTTGAGTGAAACCCTTGCGCCCCACACATTCAGCTAATTCTCAGACAAATATACAAACCCACAAGAACGTTATGAGTGAAGAGATACAGAAGTAGATCTTAAAGCTTCATCTTGTCTTTAAGCTATTGTAAATCAGGACCTGCCTGGCTTTTCACTGTTTCAAGTAACTTTATTTCAGCTTGAAGAATTCAGATATTGCAATTCTTCTAAGGGGCATTTAGTTAATAGCCTTTAGTATTTTCAGTGTCTGATAATGTACCTCCCAAAACAGGCAGAAGATACATGGCACCTCCTTACAATGACCTTATAAACAAATGTTCAGTAACACAATGAGAAAGTAATGAGATGGGACTGAACAGAGAAGAAAGGAAACGTGAAATATTATTAAGATTATGTATGACTACCCAATAAAAGCTCCTACATGGGCTATGGGCTGAAAAGGGTATTTTCAGGGGAGGAGTTAAATGCATATATTTCTGCAGTCTATTTAGTATAAATAACCAGCTGGCATTTTGCTGAATTTTAGTCATTCTTGTTATTTAAAAGCTGCAGCTGAAATGATGCCTAAAACATTGTTGCTGTGTTTGTGTTTGTGGGATTTTCTTCTTCTCTTAGCTCTTCAATATTCTAAATGATGCAATTAGGTTTTTTATAGTTGGGGTTTCACTTTATATTTTATTCATAGTAAATGTATATCCATAAATACACATGCATGTACACACAGAAGGAGAAAATCCTTTTACCAAGACATTAATGACTTCTGTTTGCAAAAGATAATTTTGCTAGAGCCTTGGTACCTTCTCTAATCTTAGCAGGTGGACCCTAATAGTTGAATGTAAAACTTGTTATTGTATAAAATTTCTATTACCATCAGTGTACGAAAAGGTCTTAGAGAAACAAAAATGGTTCAGGATGATAAACTGTAATATAATTCCATTAAATCTTACCGCATTGTTTCTATATTGATGCCATTCCGTTAACTTAACACTGTGTGTGCACCCCTTGTGGAAGGAACGATGACAGTATACATTATCTTGGGGGGAGAAGCGTGTGCTTTTTTGATGACAAACCACAAAAAGGAACAACCCTACTTTACTGCCAGAAATAGGAGAACAAGGTTTTGTTGTACTATGCTCCCCTGCTTCTCCAACAACTAATGAGGAAGCTTAAAAGGCAAAAAATCTCTCCTGCTAATTGCAATTTTGGTAATAAGAAGTCTATCACAATAAGAATCCTTTCTCCTCCTACCAATCTAATTATGAAAAGTTCAAGAAATCATCTGAATGTGCAAAATTCACAACAGAAATTAGAGAAGCAACTCAGAAGCATAGAAATGCAATAACATATTCCTCCTGGCTAGGACAGTCACTCTGCTCCTGTGAAATGAAGCCTCAACTTCCAGAGCTGCCGACATCACATAAAATTTGGGTTTTAATATGTAGATTAAACACCCTAAATTCTGCCAGACTTCTTAATCATGCTTGCATTTTTAGTCCTGGAATTATTTTAATTTATATTAATTTTATAGTCCCAGGCAAAACTTTGAAAGTCCAGTTTTACTGTTTACTATTTCCTAGCTTAATTAGTACACAGGGCAAAGCAAATATAAACCCAATTCATTTAGAAGTATGAGTGCCACTATTAACCTGGAGACAGATTCTTGAAACAGTCTCATCACTACAAGTGGTAAATGAGGATTAAAGGTGGCCTAATAGTGGCTAACTTAGTGCCAGTTCTGGGAAGCTTGGAATACTAACAGAAAAGTTCTTAGGCTGAACCAGGATGAAGAAAAAAATAAAACATTCTCCTGCCAAAAATAAAAATACAAGCCTTTTCCAAAAAGGCCATCTTTTTTTTTTTTTCCCAAGAAGTGACTTTCTGACCCAAAATAAAAGATTCTGTCTTATGTTCAGAACATCTTCATTATTTTTTTTAATTTAAAAATAATTATATGCAGGCAAATTTAAATTCACTATTTTAGTTCATTTTTCTGTTTTAAAAATTGAAACTTTCCATTTATTTTGAAATACAAAATTTCTAAATCTTTCAGAAATAAAAAGATTGTTTTTCAGACCCTACCTAATGCATATGAAAATCACTGGTCAGTCCACACCAACCTGTATTTTGGTTAGTTAATTATTTAACTGAAATCTTCACCAGCTATACCTTGCCATCTGACAAACCAATCCAGCAAAGGTAAGCACTGAAAAGACACATTTCACAACACAGTAGCCCTAATATAAATCTGTGTTCAAGTATGTAACTTAGGGAAAAACATATTCAGAGTGTGATCTTGCTGAGGCACACATTTGATAAATAGTGGAAAGTATAGACAGACTGACTCCTCTGACATAACCAGATGTAATGTTAAATCTAACACTCAGAAAAACTTCTCCCCAGCAAAGTCAAATACAGATGTTGACACTGTATTTCAGTTTCATGTTTAGGGGGATCTTGTTTATTTTTCCTGGGAGAAGGGGGATATTATAATAAATAAATATTAAAAATTATAAATGCATCTCCCACTAGACTCCCAAATTTGAGGACAGACCTTGTGATTTTTCAGAACCAGCTCTCCTCAAATAATCTTTGGTCTCCTTGGAGAGTTTGCTCAGGCAGAATTGGAGAACTTTACATGTTAGTCTGAGATCTCTGGATGACTGTAGACCTGGGAACGCTGGACAAACCGTTCATGTACAAACCAACCGACAGCCTCACTGCATATTAATAATATATATATATATATTATTTAATTTTTTTTAATTCTTCTTTCATGACCTCTTCCAGCAGAGATTAAGGTTTGTTAAATTTTAATCTTTGTTTGAAAACAATACCTGTTGCACACTTTAATCACTTCATAATTGAAGTTGCTTTTTAAGGTGGGACCTCTGTTTTTCTGTATTTGAGGAATAAGCATAACATTAGAGGGAGCAGAAAATATCCCAAAATGCAAACTACTCTTTGGGGTTCATAACATACAATAAAAGAAAGAGCTAAGAAAATCTGGAGTTTGCAATAGTAGCTTTTTCGGAATCTGAGAGTAAGTCTTGTGTAACTTCATCAGGATGCCAGCTACCAAACCATGAGAAACACTACAGTAGCTTCATTCAAACATAAATTTAGCTCCACATTTGAAACCAACCAGGCTGAGGAAAAAAAATCTTAAAATATTCATTCTCAGTGTAAAGAGGGAGCCCTGCTTTGAAAGAACCCAGGCTTGAAAAGGAAAAAGAAAACAATCACTCACTAGAGTGCTAAGATTAAGCTCTTCAGAGATAGACTTTAGCCTACACGCAGTGCCATGTTTATATGTCTCTATTGCTTCAGGAACCTAAATTAATATCTCTGCATGATATTGTATCATCCAAGATATATCAGCTTATTTGGAGCTACCTCAGGGATCTCTGATCTGCTTTGCTGCTATGCTGTCCTTTGCATCATACAAATGTACCTCAAGAGATGGCTGACAGAAGAATACTGTGCCAGAAAAATCAGATCTGACAGAGTCAAAAGCTAAGATGTTATCTCATGGGGTCTAGGTGATGCTTGCCTGCATCCCCATATCCCCAGGCTACCCATTTTCCTGTATGAGTTGTGAGGCTCCCTGTAGTTTTAGATCCCAGTGACTGCAGGTGCCTTTAACCAGTGCATATTCCTAAAGGGTTCCTGATATCTCAGTTGCAAGCTTGAGAAGTACAAGGCTTCTTCAACTCTGGAAACTCAGACTGACTTTGCATGAGCTGATTAGCTCTGCAGACAGAAAACTCTCCATGCCACTTGGGCTGCCCTCTTCCCATATTACTGACTTCCATAGCTGACTGTTCCTGAGCCTGCTGCAGAATTAGGGATCTAGGCAGGACAGAGAATAACCTCCCAGAAATGATTGCTAAAATATTTTGCTTCTGCACTTCACAATTTTCAAATCTGTGCAACAATACTTTTCCCCTGATTTGGGGACCTTTTTGGTTTGGGGTTTTTGTGTTTTTTCACAAATTTGGCATTTTCATTTAAAGGAACCAGTATAATCCCTCTTCTTTCTTCTCAATTTTCTGTACAACTTTCTCTTTGTTTCATGTCGCCAGCTCAGACTTGTTTTGAACCAAAGTATCCTCCTGGGGTGAATCAGAGATTATAAATCAGTGTTTTTCTTCTGGACTTACGCTTCTCCGCAGTGAGGGCAAAAGAAGCACAACATGTCAAGACAATTCTGTTTCTCTCTCAGCATTGTGTTTTTCTCTCGGTACTGATTATAGAAGTGTAAAGAATTACAAGCCAGGCCACATTCTTCCCTAAGTATAGAACCCTTGGATAGCTTTTAGTGTATTTTAATTTATCAGCTTCATGAAGGAACATAGAGTATATAAGTGTGCTCATTTTTATTAGAATTACAGGTCTGTAATGGGATTATACCTTGCATTAATTCTGGATCTCTGCAAGTGTCTACTTACTTGTAAAGATTAGGAAACTTTGGATCCATCACCAGAACTTCTAAAAATGTTCTAATCATAGCTATAACACAGAGAATGATGGAATGGAAAGGATTTAAAGGGTATTTCTGAAGTGACCAAACCGCCTTGAGAGACAAGGTTATTGAAACGCTTCAGAAGATTGCACAATGATTCTGCTTTATTTTATTGCAGAATAGCTGTTTAAGTCTAATTGTCATAAATGTTTACTTCCCTAAGACCTGTGGACTTAGAAAGATGAGCTTACCATATACTTCTGAAAGCTGGCGTTTTACAGGTCTCTCTGATAGACTGCTTTATAGAGACTTGAGGTAGTATTAGTTATCTAGCATATTAGCTAGATTAGATGGAAGTGAAAATAGAAATACAGCTCAAAACTGGTAAAAGCAAAACAATTTCCCTGGGATACTAATCCCAGATCAAGCAGAGAGTCTGGCTCAACAAAGCTGATGTCACTGGCAATTTGCTTATGTTCAACCCTGTAAGAAAGAAGCCTGAAAACAGGCTGTGAAATTGGAATCAAGAAAGCAAACAATCAATCAAACAAAAAAACAAAAAACCCAACCCTAACTCCCCATTTCCAAAATGTTCTGAAATTAGACTCTGGCTTACAAACAAAACCAGGCCCCATTTTCCACTTGGCTAGACACAGTGGCTCTAAGAATGTTATGTTATCAGACCAAGAATGGATTTTTTCTAAGAAAAGATTGATAAGAAATACATTTCATTGGGGGTTTTTTTTAGGAAAATCAGAGGAGCTTTTCAACAAAAAAGATCCTACTGTTCAAAAAGGTACACACAACAATTTCATTAGTTTGATGTATTTGAGAAGATTGAAATATGGTCATATTTAAAAAGACAAAAAATTTTCTTACAGTTTTGACATATAATATGGATAGGGGTTTTTTAAGTTTACTGATGTAAACAATACAGAAACATTCACATTAAAACATAAATCACTGAATCTCATGACAGAAACAATTTTTACCAGGAGACTATTTCCCCATGCTTATACTTGCCGCATCCTTTTCACAAGTGTCACTGTTCAAGTAATTTAAATTTCTATATTCAATTGGTTGATCTCTGCAGCTCTATGGAAATGTTGTTATTACACTGGAAACCATGACAACAGATTCTAGTTTCTGATTTCATTACAAGGTTATACCTTCCTTAGGTTCATGAGCAAGACAGAGTTAATCAATAATTTCACAACTAAATCTTTTAAAAATATGTGGTTTGATAGAACAATACTGCTTCAATTTGATCATTCTATTTAAGGAAGTCACCATTACTTTATTATTGGAATCATATTGCTGTGTTTTTTTAATTGTTGCCCAATAGTCCCACTGTTTTTTGACAAAAAGTACCAAGCAGGAAAGCCTCCAGATTCAAAACACCCTCAAGATATAAATCACGTGAACTTCTGACCTTAATACACACCAATCTTAAACATGTTTGTCAGGAAAACACTCCGCTTTGAGAAGTCACACTTTGTTAATTCGCTGTTTTTAACATGTGTTTCCAACTTGCTCTAAGTCACCAGCACTTGGAAGTTAAGAGGAAAGGTCTGAAGTTCCTGCCATTCTTTGGCATGGATCTATTTTACTTGTTGCGATTTTTTCAAAAGATGTCAATATTATCAAATGCTGTGGAAGAGCACTAAACATCAAGCAGTTATCTGGACCAGTATCAACTTTCCTTCTCATTGTGCTTTTGAGAATGCAATGCCGTAACAATTCACAGTTTAGGACTGTTAATCCTAACAATTTAGAAGTACCCTACATCTAAGAACACATCCAAAACAGAGGCAGAATTCAAAGTAGATTAGCTGGGTTAAGCAGTTCTCCTCTCATTATGTGGTATTTGTGCTTACAGTCTTTCACTTCTGAATTACACCCTTTTGGTCTGAATAGGAAGAAGCCTAAAAAGGTGATCTGGAATAGGTGACTTCCCCAAGTCCTTAGTCTGAGATACTAGCAGAACCACTCTCAGAAGAGACAGTTTCTCCTAATTCACTACTGAATGCTGACTGCCATAATTTATTGTATCAATTATTATGTTAGTGCTTTAGCAGCAAAACAGAAATTAGAGAATTGTTATTAAACTGAGAACAAAATCACAGCAGAATAAACTCTAGAATTACTTTGACGGCATTCTGACAATCTGTTCTCTCGTGAAATCCTTTGCAGCTGATGGTTACAGGAAGCAAAATTTGAGAGTAGGTGGCCACTGGCCTTGACCAGTCATGACCAATACAGTATTTCTTTATTTTTGGCTGAGAAGAAGCTGCAGTTACGAAGAAGTTACTCATGTTCCCAGACTGTCTGAGCCAAAGTTTTTTCAGTCAGAATCACAAAGTGTTATTACTAACCTTCATTTTCAGAAGAGAATGTTTGTTCTGAAAATAATGTTGAAGATTGCAAGATCAATGCATACATAAATATTTGCATTCTGACATGTAATTTGAGAAAAGTCTAAAAAGGTTTAGTCAGAACAGAACCACTCTTTCTATCACAGTGCAGAAGTTAAAATACTTCATCTCTGTTACTCAATGACTGATATATTTTACCAGCTCTTGCCTCTGACTGTGTTTCTTCCTTTCTTATTTTCTTTCAACTTTGATCTTACTCTCACTTCTACTATTCACAAACTTTGTTTTCAGCACTGGAGATTGCTACTTCTTTTTTTAAATCCCCTTCCAACTCACTTTTAGCTAACCGCAGTTTCATAGCTAACATTTGCTTCATCAGGAGAAAACAGGTGAACCTGAAGTTCACCTACATTCTAGTGCTTGGGAGGTACAGAGTTTGTATCTCTGCCGAACACTGGCTGAATTTGGCAGAATAAGTACTGAGCTTGGTAACTATATTAGGATCAACTCACTGAAAAGAGTCCATTAACTTGGCTCACCAATTTGAGACATGTCACATTTAACTTTAAGATTTTAACAGTGTAAGTGCACTGATACCTCCAATTGAACTCTGTGGGGAAAGTGTATGTTCAGTAACTTCATCAGTTATTACTATAATACATTTCTATTGGTTTTTTTCTTGTTGAGATAATGAGCAGCTGCTGCTTGTGAATAGATGCGGGCTCTATGCACAATCAGAAACCAACATATGTCACTGCCAAACTATTACGTGCTGTCCCGTATACAAACTAGGGCAAAAGTAGCTTCTAAGTATTCCTGAGAAATCTCAGCTCCTGAAAGAAATACAGACAACTGCCAGCTTCTGAAGGATACCAGTAAATTACCTCAGCCAATAGAAAGGAAAGTGGTAAGACCTTGATTATATATATATATTTTTAGTATCATAGACATTGTTCATTTATCTGTGTCATGTGGAAAGATAGGGGAAGAAAAGAAGTTTCTTGTCTGTATTTCACTTACGGTTCCTTAGGAGGGAAACCATACACCTCATCCTTTGCCTCTGCCTTCCAAGTAAGACTGGGCTCGTTTGTTGTCTGTGTTCTAGGGATGGCAGAGAAGCAGCTCTCCTACAGGTCTCTACTAGCTCATGCCCTAAAAAGGCAAATGTTACACCAACATTAATTAGTACCTTCAGAGATATATGTAGAGAGTAGGGTGAAATCCTGCTCTACAGTAACCAAAGTTTTGCTACTGACTTTAATAGAACCAGGGCTTCTCTCAGATACTTTATAATCTTCATCTTTACAGGTTAGGGATTCAGCCTGTCCACCAGAACCCAAAAGTACAAACAAGGAGAGGCGAGAATGATACTGCCCTTCAGATACATCTGGGCAGGAAGGCAAGTACTGTGTTGCTCATCTTGAAAGGCTCTTAGAAATAACTTTCAGGTGTGCACCTGTTTCTGTTATGTTACTTCACACACTTCATAATGGATTTGTGTGTTTAAAAGCAACATATTAGCCGTGGATTTAAAAATAAGCCCATGTTTTCAGTTCTTTGTCTAGACAGCGGTTCCAAGAAGCCCATTCTATTTTCAGTCATCCTGAAATTCAAAGGTGCATTTATTATAAAATATTAATGGCAACAACTTCAATCCTGCTCCAGAGTACTGGTAGGGACAGCTTCTAATTACCAGGCCTGTTTGGGGTTCATCTGTCACGCAGTGTTTTACCTTAAACTTCTTCCCTCTCTAGCTTTACCACATTGATCCTTGTCTTGCTATCTTCTAAGGCTTTATAATTCTATCCTTTATTTTTATGGTTACCTTGAAGGTGTTTATAGACTGTAGAAGATATTTATGGACTTTGATCATGTCCCCCGTGAGACTGTTCTTCTCCCAGTCATATATTAGTTTAGTTCCCTCCGTGTTAGCTCATATATCTCATTTTCTTATCTGTGCACCATTTTTGTCGCCCACCCTTCTATTTTCTCCTAATTGTTCTATGTGCTTCCATACTGTAAGAACCAGCATAACATAGAATACATAATACAGGAGAATTCCAGGTGGTTTTTTTCCTCCAGTGTTATGTAAAGCAAAGCAATTACTGCATAATCCCTAAATATTGTTTTCTCTAGCACACTATTGGTTGAGAGTTTGATTTTGCAAAGCACTGTTTTAAACAGGCCCAGCTCAGCTTTGGAATCTGTTTTAGTCAAATCACAATAGCATCTTGTGGGGTGGAATCCTCTGCTTTCTCCTATATTTTCTGTGGCCAAGTAATTTTATTTCTGTATCTTGCACTCAGAATTCAGAGTAGTTTTCATCTGGGTTCTAACACTGCTGTATTTCAAAATCAAGGAGGAATACAAAGAACGAGTTTTAATTTGAACCCACACCTTTAAAATACATGTGTAGAGCACTGGCTTTTATGTTCACTATCCTGCTGCCCTATATTGTCAGTATTAATGGCAGCTTTGCTTTTAATTTCGACAGAAATAGTCAGGCTCTGGGACTGGGTGATATTCCCTAGGCAAAACAGCACTCCTGTGTTCTAATGGCAACTGAATTAGCACATCTTTTACTGTCCTTTTTTCTGTTAGATCTTTGCCTGCCACATCAATATGCTTTTCAGTAACACACAAATACTGTCATTGCCTCTTTATAAAAGAGCTAACTATGAATGTTTTCTTGACTGTTTTCTTATATAGATTGTGCTTATATAGACTGCTTTCATCCCTGCTCAACCCTTCATACAGTTTTCAGCTCCACTTAGGATTACAGTCTGAAAATTTTGCACCTCCTGCATGGAATTTTATCCCTTGAATAGACCTGCTGGTTTCATGAAATGCTATTCAGCTACAGTGAAAAAAAAGTTAATATTGCATATTATTTTCAATATTCTGACCAATTATAGCTGACATAAATCTTTTTATACATTTCAAATACATTTTATTTTTGCTGCAAATACTAAAAGCTTTTATTTTTTCAAGGGAAAAGTAATACCAGTGCTCTGACAACTTACGTGTACCAAATGATTACATGCTGAAGAATGCCATTTAAATTTCAATGCTTTATGTAAATAATCCAATTATGCAATTAGACAAAGCCTGGTTAACTAGGGTTAAAACATATGCAATCAAATGGTGTACTTATTAGGTGGAATTCTAGTATGTCATCTCTCTCACAAGCATAATTAGGTTGTAAAATGAATCTACATGTAAATAAGTGGAGTTCTTGTATTTGAGGATAAACAAAAATCAGAGATGAGCCATCATAACTTTAATCATCAAAATTTAACATTTATAGAGGATAGGTTCATGGAGAGGTTTGAAAAGTCTATTTCCAGGCCAGAATCTAATGAGATAGATACTCAGTTTTTCACTACTCTGCCTCTTCATGTGCCATGTTTAGAATGACACATTGAAGATGTGCTTTGATATTATTTGAAAGTCATCCTCCTTGTTTTTCTACCACTATATGTTTACACTAGTAAATTCTAATGTTCACTGGAGAACCTATATTCCAATAAATTTATTTGGCACGTTTATAGATAAATTGTTCTATTTTCTTTGGGCCTCACAGGGACCAGTCAGAAAATTTAAGTGAAGAAACTGAGGAAAGGACTCTCCCCATGTGTCTTCAGCTTGTACCACAAAAGACAGAAGCCAGTTAAATCAGCCAGCAAACCCTTTAGGCACTTTTTGTCTTGCCACCTACAGTCAGGAGATATGTCACAAGGATTAAAAACCCTGCAAAGCTGGTCGTTCTAGTTTTGTTTGGGTTGGTTGGTTTCATTTTTATGTCTACTTTTGGTCTGTTGATTATAAAGGAAAATTATACTGAACAGTGCACTGGCCATATTTACAGTATTAATCCATTTCATATCAATGTCTTGCTGGTTTATCCCTCACTGACAATGGAAAACACCCACAGCACTCAGGCAACCTCAGGAAATGTTATAAGTGCTTGTCTAGATCTGGATAGGAGCTTTTATGAGACTATGTCTCCCACTGCTCTTTTGTACTCTACCTCTTCTGTAGAAGTGCAGAAGTTCACTCATGCCTGTTTTTAATGACCTTTAATTTCAGGTGGTTGATTTTTGTAAATCTTCTCATTTTTTTCTGATAATAACAAAGCATTTAAAATAAATACTAGCTTGGAAAGCAAACCAACTTTGGGTCATTAATATTATCTTCTACTCAGCAGTAGATCAGCAAGGTCTGTTTCAGAACTGGTGAGGCCTAAAAATCACTCCAAAATAAAATTATCAAACGTAACTTTGAGCAGACTGCCCAGGGAGCCTATGGAGTACCCAGCCCTGCAGCTCCTCATGAACATTTTTGAGAAACGTTATTCAGGAATGAAACGCATGAGGTAAGTCCCCTGGCCCTGTCAGGCGTGACCCCTGCCTGCTCACTTCTCAACGTTACCGGGAGAAGCTGTGCCTGGGACAGTTCCAGGCTCTTGCTTGGAAGGGCACAGCACACCCACCGCAGCAGCCACCCCTGAGCCGTGCTGCCCAGCCGCGCTGGAAGGGCGCGCCGACAGGCTGGGTCGAAGGGGCCGGGCGGGATGGCGGCAAGCTGCAGCCGCCGCGCCACGCGCGCCAAAGCGGCCGCGCGTCAGGGCAGCGCCCGGCGGGCGGGGGCGCCTCTGAGGGGCCGCGTCCCGTGGCCGCCCGCCGCCGGGGCGAGGGCTCCCCCGGAGCGGCTGCGGGCCGTTCGCGAGCAGAGGAAGGGCGCGGAGCGGCTGGCGGAAACCGTTCCAGCCCGGTCTCCTCGCCGAAGGGGCGCTGGGGGGCTGAGCGTAAGGTGCAGCTAAGGCCAGGAGAGCCGAGGCGGAGAACGGGCCGCAGCAGAGCCCCGGCGAGGGGGAGGGAGAGCGGCTCCGCAAGCCTCTGCTCAGGCGTTTGTGCGGGTTTTCCTCTGAATAAGCCCATCGATAACTTAAAGTTCATGTTGGCACCCGAAGGAGCCTGGATCGCGTGAAGCTGAGCGAAGCTGTGGCGGCTCTGTGCTTGTGGAGAGGCGGGAGGCGGAGCCCGACGGGAGCAAAGAGAGCGCCGGGGGGGCGCGGGGTCTGTGGGGGGCTCCCCCAGGGCTGCCGAGGCTGTGACACCCCGGAGCGCGGGTGCTGTGGGGTGTCCAGGGCTTGGTGCTCCTAGGGAAGCTTGTCAGGGGCGGGCTGAGCCGTTGGGTCCTTTACTCTTGGCTGAAACGGAAGAAATTGGAGGCACCTGAAGCCATCAGGATGCTGATGCCGTGGGTTCGGTGTATCTGGGAGGCGGGAGAGGGTAGGATACAACTGATGGCTTAAGAAGGCAGAGCTCGGCAGGGGGGGTTGCCGCTGGCTGGGGCCTGTGCCGCTTGGAAGGGCTGTCCTGCACAAAGGAAGAGGTGTTCGGGAGCAGGGGGGGGAGGGATGCGTTAAGCAATTGCCTGATCTTGCTGTTGTTACAAATACCTGACCCGCCAAAGTAGGTTCAGAAAGTCGAATGTGAGGCAAAGTCAAGAGCAAAAACTGCAGTGCTGGGCGTGTGACTAGTCAGAGGCACGCCAAACAAGTTCAAATATGATCTACTTATACCATTGAGGTTGCATCAGCCATATACATATTCCTTGAAATAATTTAAATAACTCCACCTCCACTGCGCTTGTGCTTTTCAATCGTTGGGGTCCTATGGTAGTCATGCAGGGATGAAGTCAGATATCTTCCTCATGGTGAACTTTGGATCTGAGGAGGGCAGCTTGTTATCTGTCTAGCACAGCACTTAGCGGAAAGCCAATCTCTGTTCTTTTCTCATACTGTTCCTGCAAAGGAGTTACTTTTGTGGAAATACCCAAAATGTGGAATTTGTAGTGGATGAATTATTCAGTGTGCTCTAGTGTTCTCGGTGTTGTGTGGGGGTTAGGCCTGAAGTTTGTAGCAAGAGTTCCGTTTCTGATGATGTTAAATATGATAATTAATGCATAGACATAAGGGTTGGATTTTGTAATGGATATATGTTCAATGTAATGATGTAATCTTGATTTGCTGGTGTGCATTTTATAGGGACAGAAGAAGAATTTTGTAATAGACTCATGTTCAGTTTGTGAGCAATGGTAAAACACTGTAAAAAATAAAGAGATATATTCTGAGTGTCAATCAAGCATCTTTAGCAAATTGACGTTCTACCTATCTGGGTATCCTGTGATTTGCTTCACTGCTACCAGGCCATTCAGCTAATGAATCTGAGTATAATAATCTGAGATGGTTCCTACTTCCTTGATTCAAAAATCTGGTGCCTTTGAGAGGTATGTTACTTTTTGCAAGCATGTTTAAAGTGGGTAGAAAACCCCCACTGAGGATTAGAAGTGTAACACCAGGGAGATGAATAAACACACATTAATTTGGAATAAACTTTAAACCCAGCCGAGGTCAGCACCATCACCTGGAACAACACTAAGGAGGTCTAAAGACACTCATTATTGTAGTCATGCAATTGAAATAATGGGGACCTAACAGCATGACTGATAAACAGCGAGAAAATTAATGAGCAGGATGCCCGTCTTCCATCAAAGGACTGCCACATGTCTGTACAAGATACTACCGAAGACACTGGAGTTGTGTGCAGACCAAAACACTAAAGATTTGTGGTGTGAACTGAACACGTGGTGTTGCTAATGACTGGAGCTTGCATGGCCACTGTGTATGGATGAAGTAATTAATCACTTTAAAATTACACAATGGGACTTTATCGTTAAAAAAATAGATGATATAGTGTATGAGGGAGGGGAAACATAACTTGGATTTTTTTGATTCAGGATGCCAGACTGTAGAAATGCTTTTTGATCACTTACAGGGTATTTTTTGTCATTGTACAACATTGTGCATGTTGACTGTACAATTAATCCAGGTTTGAGTTGCCTCAAATTTCACTCTGATCCAGGGTGAAAGAAACAGCTTTCTGGAAGAGACAGGATTATAGAAAGAGTTTGGAGCAGTATTTTCTATATCCCAAAGTCAGGGTCCTTGGATAACCTGCAGATCCAACAATTAGCAGCAGTCACTGGGGTGCTCATACTGGTTAGTAGCAGGTGCAGAAGCGGCAACTTATATAAACAATTACAATTATCATCAATTTGCATCCAGAACATTGGCATAACTTCCTGAAGAAAGCCTTCATGTACTTACTGACATCCCTGGAAGCATTAGACAAGCTTTAGCAGAGAATGTAAAAAAGACTTAAAAGTGGTGGCTTTACTAGTCCAGTGTGTGAAACTTGATGTGAGTGGATTTCAGCTCCATGTCTGACCTCAGCTTACCATCAAAGCATTGGAATTTTTATCAAAACACAAAGCTGTGTATTAAACAGACCATCAGCAGCAAGATGCTTCAGAAGAAAGTTTCAGGCCTTCTGTTTTAGGTAGATGCTGCATGATCTTCCTTCAGACCTTCTCCTAAACCCTAATGGTCAGGAGTGATTGAGGCCTGAAAGACAAGAATTACCTGCTGTAGCTGTGTGATAGTCCCTTTTACCCAAACACATTTTCACATAACTTCAGTGAGCCTGTGCTCTGCTCATCAGGCCATGATGCTGTCTCTGCCGTTCCAGAGAGCCACAGACCCTGAAATGCTTCTGGCCACATTTTTAAGAGGTACCTGTGCTACCAAAATGTGTAGCAGTATGTTTCCTTTTGGGAAGAGATGATCTCTTGCTGTAGGGCAAAGTGAACATCCCTCCTCATGCTGCCAAATATTACTAGGCATTATCCCACATAATCTGACAACATTTGATTAATTGAAACTTCAAAGAGTCAATCTAATTTATGCCCAGTTGTCTGGCATCGTGTGTTGGTGTACTGTGGGAAGCTGAGTGTAGGCTTTCAGTGTAGAGCCTCAGTGTGTTATTGAAATAGAAATGGTAAAAATAATACAGAAAAGGACTGGGATTTTCCCAGGTAAGTAAGCGTTTGTTATTGGAGTCTTCATTACCAGCAATGGGCTTTGATGATTTCAGGAGGCCTTGGATCTGTTCCTGTGTATATTGTCCTAAAGAGCCTTTTGAGTCATAATTTACAGTCAAATTCCTGTGCAAAGCAACAGTTTAACACTCTTTATATTGACACACATTTGTAAATGGTTATCTGAATGACCTGCTTTCAGCTTTATGAAAATCTTACATACTATATTCTAGAGATCTCAATACTTTCCTAAATGCATTAAAGGGTAAGTACTTCTTTGGAGAGCATTAGCACCATTAGCAGCAGCTTCTGCTTTTCCACTTCCTATGAATTTAATAACCTGCAAAGGCATATACTTCCAAAAATGTCAAAACATGAGCAAAGGGAAATGGACATTGTCTTTTCAATTATAGACTTGGGATATCATGGGAAACACGAGTTTGTCCCTTGGACTGAACGAGAAGGTTGATGGGATTAGTAAACCGAACACTGTTCATGTGAATTGTTTGTATACTGTGTGCTTTTACAGAACATTACCCATTAATAGCTATGGAGTTTATTAGTACGTAAGACAGAAATGTGCACAGTATCCTTATTTGTTGGTGGTTTTGTTTTGTTATGCTTTCTTTTACAAACTAACTAGATCTGTTAAAGCACAACTTAGCAAGCCTTGCTATTTTTGAATTAAGTTTTTTTATGTATGTAAATTCTAAAACCAGTTGTGCAAGGATAGGGTCTTGCTTGTCACTGCATGTTCTATCTAGCAAAATAGGGTCCTTCTACTAGTAGAGATCTCAAGGTGCTGCAAAAACAATAACAAAAAACCTCAAACTCAACCCAAATGTTATCCAATCCAGATCCACTCCCTGTGCTGGTGGATGTCTTTGTCTCCTGCTGTGTGGTCACTAACAAAATCAATCATTACACTAAGGGGCAACAATAAAAAGATAACTTTATAAATGTGTCTCAGCAAATAAGAATATGGGCTGTTGTAGAGGAATGCAGGCAGTGGGTTGATCAGCATTGATAACATGCAGCTGTGGCCTTGCCTCAGAGGCAGTGGGTTCATTGACATGGACGATGTGCAGCTGTAGCTGTTCCTGCTAAGTAGTTAAATAGCCCTGAGGACTGGGGGTGTCAGATGGAGGAGGAGTGTTGTGGCCTGACCTCTGGGGGAAGGAGGTACAGCACAGACAGTAGAATCTGACCTATGGTAAAGCCTTGTTGCAGCCTACTAGTTTGTGCTGCAACAGGCTGTAGACTTTTAAAACATTTAAAAGCAAATATCCTATTGCCTGATTTATACAACTTTCTCATTTAGAAAATAAAATCCAGTATAAAAAAATAGAATGGCATGTCATATAAGAAATAAGGCAAATCCAGAATATATTCTGCTCTAGAAAACTGTAGCAGTAATGGTCAACATGAATTTATAACAAGCTCTTGACCTTCCCTGGCCCTTTATGCACTTTCATGAAATGATGTAATTCATTATTTCCGCTGATGCGTGTAGAGCAGTGGGCCAGTTTACTATGTATTCATTTATTCAGTCCTGAGTAATCTGTGCTTAATGGAGTGCTGGAGCGTGTCAGAATGAACAATTAAACCTGATTGTTATAGAAGACAACTTGCCATTATTGCCAACATTAGTTGTGTGTGCTTTATGTTTTAAATAAAGAAGGTGTGTTGCAAGTTTGGTATATAACTCCCATATTAAAATTGTACACTTTTTTATTATTATTTATTTAGGATGGAAATATCTCTTACATACTTGGGACCATAGTACTTTTCATTGAGCTCCCAACTGACGGAAGATGCAGATGTAAATTTTTGTCAAGTCTGTTCCACAAGGATAAGCAGACTGGGAAGACTAAACCAAGTGGAGTGGGATGGAGAGATCAGCTATACCATCAGCAAGGTGCCAGATTTTGGAAGAATATATTCTGCAGTGCAGAAACTGAGAGTTTTTGCTGACTTCTCAAAGGGAAAAAGATGGCAGCCTCCTTCAGGGATAATGCATTTGATAAATCCCTCCAACTGGTGGGCAAAAAGAAAAATATCCAGGAGCATTTAAATTGAATGGGGCAGAACGCATACAGGGAATCCCAGGGAGTGAAGAAGCTCCGGAAGAAACAGTGTAGTGAGAACTGCAAAAGAGTAGGATAGTGTGTATGGTTTTTGGTACCTTATCCTAGATGAAGTCATAGCTTTTCCAGCGTGGCCCACAAAGTCCTAGAGGACTATAATCTCCCAGAATAGCTCTTTAGTTCATCTGGTGGGAGCCTGTGCCTTTGGGGTAAAAATACCCGAGGTTTATGCTCACTGAAACCTTAAAATTTCAGCAACATAATTACAACCTTGGATGATAGTATTTGAATATATACGTAAGTATTACACAACTCTTGTGACAATTTGGCATTTCTCATGAGGGAAGTGCAGAAATCTCTGTGCATTCCATGAACAGGAAGGGTCAGCAATTGAATTTGGATCAAGAAATGAGCCTGGTAAAGGGCCTGGGTGTTGCAGTTGTCAGTGCAAGCTGGATATGCATGCAGGTGGCTTTGGGTGTATGCATTACTGCCTGGTGTGATTCATCCTCCGCGCCTTCTTTGCTTTGATAGTTACACCAAAGCCATATGTGTCAGTCTGTGCTACCCTCACAACAGCTACGTTAGGAGGCTTGGCTGGTTTGTATGAGTTTTGCTGGTTTGTAGCTGCTGTCAACCCTGAGCCAGCAGAATGTCATTGTACCTGAACGTGTGCACTATCCTCATTCCTCCTCAATGCGGGCACCCATGGTGCCTAACATGTGCCAAGGTAACGAAGAAGATTCTTAGAGACCTTCCATTGCGTTGCACAACTGGACAGGGGAACAGTACTGAGAGGAACTGCAAGTGTTTGGGGCCAGCCTCCCACAATGGCATTCCTGGCATCCTTTGTCCTCTGTAGTAACTGGGGCAGTGGCTTTTGGAAAACTTGGAGTGTCTCATCTTTCCTTTTTCATAGTATAAGATGCTCAAGTGGGTCACACTGGGCAGTGCCCTGTCACATGAATGAAGCGATGGCAGACACAGTCAGCTAAAGATCAGCCATTATCTCAAGTAATCACCAAGCGTGCACTATCATTTCCATGCCCTGTAGATTATGAAGAGCTAAGGGTGTTGCATTGCAAAGCAGGTTGGGCAGAGGGAGGACAGAGAACAGCAGGAACTAAACATTTGAATGCTGAAGGCACCAAATGCAGAGCTGTTTGCCAACAGTTCCCTACCCTGGGGGTATTCAGAAAGGAAGAGAAGATATTTTGTGTCAAGAAGCAGGTGGCTGGAGGAAGTCCTAAGAGAGCCCTGTGATCCTGTGTCATCAGCTGTGCCTGTATTTGCTCCTCGGTGCAGTGAAGCCTTATGAAGTAGCAGCAGGAGTGGTGTCTGGTGTTTGTGTGCTTATGCATGTAGCCAACTATGAATTTTTAAGACTGCAGAATGAAATTCATTTTGCAATAATGAAGATTTTATCTGAAGTAACAAGGAACACCAACTCAGTGTTTCGATTCAGACGGATGACACAGATAAAGCAAGAGTGCAATAACAAAACAGATAAACAGGAGTAGGTCAAACCTGTTCTGTTAATGCTATGCGATACAAAGTTACAAGAAAGGAAGTGAAAAAGTGCAAAGCGCTTATCAGCAAAGTGCATATCATCTGACGCATAGAATATCACAGCTCTCATTCTTTTCCATTGGCTCTAAGAAGGCTACAAAAACCAGCACTGGAGAAGTTACAAGGCTCATTTTATATGGTTGTGCAAACTGGGTCAAATATTGCAGAGGATTAGAAGCAGTGTGCTAGACAAGATAATAGCCCTTCCACAATGACTCTACCTGCCATTCCTGGTTTATTTCCTTGTTGGTTCTTGCAATGTCTTTTACATATGAGAATCCTTCAGGACTCAGTATCTTCTCTCAGTGGAAAATACCGCTTTTTGAATGATTTTAGTATACCAGATATGTTGGCACATAAAATAGATTATGTTTTACAGCTGACCAGTCAAACTGCAAATGTTTCTTTCTTAAGCTAAAGATGGTTTCTTCCTCTGCCCCAAAACACACACTTGAATCCCTAGCAGCCCATCGACGGTGGTGATGGCAGGAGTTGTAAGCAGATTGCTTTAAAGGTAAACAGCAACTCATTGTCTCTTATATAGTCCAGCAAAGGCAAATTTAAAATCAGCAGACTACATACTGCCAGCTAAGAACTCAAGAGCTATTAGGGATTATATACAATGCTCTTTGGATGTGTGTAGTAGATTAGCACAGTTGTTTAGAGCAGGTGTTTTCTTAATTGTGATATATTCAGAACTGCATGCTGTGTTTGAAATGACCCTTAAATGGCCACCTCACACCAGTGAGATGAGAAGACATAGTGCACTGAGCTGTGAAATAAAGCAAGGAGGGAGGATGATGGTGGCCCAAGATCTATTCAACTATATTTGTTGCCAGTGTTGTCAGGGCAACCTTTTTTCTTATGCTCCAAATCTTTGCTTCTGTTTTTAATCTTTTTTTTCTTTTTTATGGTTTATTATTTCATATTTTGCAAAATGAGCTAAGTTGCTTTTAAAGAAGCTTGCAAAATAATGTCGAACCAAACTGCATGAGCCCAAAAGGTAAAAGTTATGTGGGCTGGAGATGAGAAGCTCTTTGTTAATTTCTTTTTCAAAAGGTAAATCATACTACATTTGAAGCAGGTATTTCCCTGCATGCACCCATCACATGTAGAAGCACTTACACTCTGGTTAAAAGGGCCTTTGGACAGCCACAATACGTAGATGACACGATTTTAGAAACACGGTGGCAGAAAGGATCCTGGGACAGTTACTAGCCAGGTCCGTGGCTGACGGCACACATTGACTGTGAGAGCTGCTTTTAAGGAAAAATTATACCAGAAGGGGCTGGCGATGCACTCAACTCGCGTCGCAGCACATGGCTGCTGGGGCAGGTGTCACTGGCTGGTGTGCTCTGCCTGGGACAGGTGCCCCACCGGCTGCCCCAGGGTGGCCAGAAGCTCAGGCTCAGGGAGGCCAGGGGACATCTGCCGGGTCTCGGCCCCGCAGGCAGCAACAGGAGAGCAGCCTGGGGCAGTGCTGCCCCCAGAGAGCCCCTGGGAAAGGCAGAACGCAGGAGTGGGGAGGCACGGCTCTTCACAGTGCAAAGGCTGAGGGACAGTAAGGCACCAAAAATCACTGGATAATTGCAGTTTAGCTCCTGAATTAAAACTGATTTCAACCATCCTTCTGCCTGAGAAAACTGAGTTCACAAAGGAAGAAAGCCCTTGTCTTTTTCCACCCAGAATTCTTTGATATGTTTCTTTCTGAATTGTCTTCAGACAAATTTTCCTTTTAAAAATAATAAAGTGGAAACTAAAAAAAAAAAAAATAAATGCTTGGAATTGAATATTTATTTAGTTCCCCAATTTTTTCCCCCATTTGTTTACTTTGTTGGCTGACAAACAAAGAAATCCATTTTTCACGCAGCTCTAGTACAATATTAATCATCATGAGTACAAACAGCAGAGTCTAAGCCCATGTCTATTCATACTGTGTTATGCTGCTTCATGCTTCTGCATACTGAGTAGCACCTACCCCAAAAGTAAAGAAAATTAGGCTGTGTGTGACTGAATGTGTGAATAAGGCTGGCAGTTTCAGGTCAGTTAGCTACTCTTGGGATTTCAGATATTAACACTGTTATTTTGGCCTAAAGAGATATTAACAGCAGTTCTCTTTTATATACATAAACCTTACTCCTTTTTATTTTCCTCTTGTTCTCACAGGTTTTCACACATAACTTCATGTGGCTGAGAGCTCACTGCAAGGTAAAGAAAGAGATTATATGAGGCAGCACCTGTGGAAAATGCAAATTGGCTTTGAAGAACAGCCACAGAAAGGTTTTACAAGTTCAGACAGGTCCTGGAAGTGTGCGAAGCAAGGAGAAGGTTATGTTGCCCCTTCTCTGCTAGGCTTCATTCTGAGTATCAGGAAGACTTTTCACCACAGTGCTGAGCGAGAGCATCTTCAGGGCAAAAAATAGCCAGCATGATTTAGCTTTTGAGCTGCAAGATCTGCTTTTCTACAAACACAGGCCGCTATCCTTAAGCACCAAATTGTAACCTAACAAAGTGAACACACTCAATTTCCTTCTGTTATGTGTTCAAATGTTCAAATTTAGTAACTTTCATTACTAGTTATTGGTAGTTTGTTGCTTTTTCCCAGAAATCCCAAGAAGATGGGTAACAGTCAGTGAAAAAAAGATCTTTAGCCAAAGAAATGGCCCAAATTAACTACCCTGTTTGTGCAGGCCATCTCAAAATTTGCTTTTTTAATGAAAGCAGAATCTAAGATCTAGACCACAAAGACCAAAATTTGGGGCCCTGAATTGCTTTTCACCAGTATGTAACTTCCTTCCAACATATTTCTACAGCAATGCAAGAAGAGTATAAGCTGTTCATGCAGGTATTTGCACAGGTCCTCTGGTGTTTATATCATTAAAATACAGAAGAGCAGAAGGGCTTCTTAAGGTGTGTTATATCCAGTGCTTTGGTAAGGTATGTGCTTGCGGTCATGGGCAGTGATAGATAAATTGAAGAATAAATGCATGTCTGCCAGAAAAATGGAGGAGAGTCACACATCCATCAAAAGTAAGTGATATGGCCACACAGAAAGTTGCCACCTGTTCTGTGGTAACTGCCAGTGTTTGCACTTCTTACAAGTATCCAGAGAAAACTGGTCCACAATGAAAGAAGCTTAAGCTAAGCCCTGTCCACATCATCTGTCTAAATAAAACACACTTGCAAAGCATCACAGAAATTCTGCAGCTTTCTGGGTGGATATGTACTTTTTGTTGGCTTTAAATGGGCTTAAATGAGTAGGAAATTTCTGACAAACTTGCTCAAGAAAAACTCTTCAACCTTTCAGGCAGAAATATTCACGCTGTTGTGATAAGCTGCAGCTGAAATCAAGCAGATCAAGAGTTAAATGAAAGGCAAGGAATATGTCTCACAGTTGAGAGCCCACCTTTAAATCCGGAGGGAAACTGAAGTGATAACAAACAAGGCATTTTGCCATAATAAAATAAAAAGATAATTTACTTTACTGTAAAGGACAAAGAACAGTCATTTTGTAAGTCAAAACAAAGCAATACTTAAGTACACTGGAATAAAAAACTTTTCTTACATTTGAGTCTCTTCTAGACCTGAGCACAACAATAATGCCTCTATTTTAAAAGGGCAGAGTAAAGGTGTTAATTAGTTACTGTGATGTCTCAGAGCTGCATTAGAGTAGCTGTTTATAGTTAGGGATATGTCCACCAGTAGCTAGTATGTGGAGACTGATGGTAAGAATAGATTAACACTACGAGCAGTGGTTGTTTCAGAAAGCTTTCAGCTACCTAAATGTGAGATATTTCTGCTAATGTTATTTCTTTCTCTTCTAATAATCCAGAGGTTTTCAGGCTCTGCCTTGGGCAATGGTATATGCATAAGATTCACCAGCTGATAAGCAGTCTCAGGAGGCACCGTACCTAAGCCTGTGGTTCGATGATACAGTAAATTCAGTTTTCAGTCTCCTAATGTAACTTCAAAAACAGCACAGCTATGTGAACTGATATCAGCCACACTGCTAGTTCAAGTTTGTTTAAAAATACTGAGATGGGTGAACACCTTGCATCAGACTTCACACTGCATCAGATTCTGCCTGCCTGCAGCTCTCTAACTTTAATTGCCAGAGCAGGACCATAATCACAAAGGCAGGTATTCTGGCTAAGGATCCATTTTCATATCATAACAATGTCATATTGCCAAGAGGCTGCTACTAAGAGTAGTTCTGCTCCTCCATCTTCTGTCAGCAGCTCACTGCTACTGCCAGGTATGACATCACTGTAGGACCATGATTTCCAGCACAAAGAAAAGTGTGGGAGAACGCACCGGACTGGGGGGGCAGAGCAGTAAAGCATATTCTGGCAGCAGTCTGTGGTAGCATCAGTGAAACTGTAATGTGGAACCCACCCTAAACTCGGCAGAAGGGTAATAACACACATATGCTTGACTCAAATTTAAAATGCTATGCTGGTGGGTCCAGGATGTTCATATTGACAACTGCAGAACCATGGCAAAGGCACCTCGGTGATTCAGAACTCTTCCAGCGTACCCTGCTTGCTGCTGGCAGGGAGTCTTCATCAGTGCCTTGTCTAGTGAGTAATTACTGCCACGACTGCACTTTCTTCATTTCACTGGTGACAGTGACTACTGCTGTCCTTCCAGATGAATGTCTGCTGGAGAAAGAGTAAGTGAGCACCACTGTGTAAGTCAGAATCTGCTTCAAGCACTCACCTAAGCTGTTTCAGAAAGACTTTCTTAAAAGCATAAACTTTTTAGCTCCCCAGTCTATGTGTCAGGCCAGCACGGCCCAGAAGCTGGATTTTTTTGTTTCACAATTACAATAACTCCTCTTTAGCAACCAATCGCTCAAGCCTCTTCAATTCCTCCTCTTGGAGGAATTTATTAGTTTTTAAAGTCATGCCATTTATTCACAAATATCATGCTGGTCTGTTGAATGCATCTGTCAAGAGACAAAAATAAATAAATGGACCAGACTTACTCTACGTCACCCCTGTCTTTTTTTTTTTCTCCCACCTTTCTTGACATTTAGAAAATGTTAGAAAACTTTCTGCTAGGAAAAGTATAAAATACATTTACAGTATAGTTGTTCTGTTGATTACAGAAACATTGTTGCAGTAGCAATAAAGCAATAGGCTTGTAAATCTACTCTGTATACTTGGTGTTCATTAAATTTAGTGGAGTGACAGTTACCACTCTGGAAAATACAGTATTTTCAGCGGAAAATGCAACACATAGTGTTTCCAAGCCAATTCCTTATGGCAAGTCAGTCAGCTGTCACACTAAATCTTAAGGGGAGATTGATGAGGATGGTTGGGAATATCATGTTTGTCAGAGAGGTGCTGGGTCCACAGTCTTTTATTTTTCCACAAGGGCACCTGTTAGACAGTATCAGTTACAGTCCCTGCACAATTGATTATTTTGGCCTGTATGCAAGCTCTATACTCCTTTGCACATATATTGTGAAGAGTGAAGCATATCACCTAAGGTTAACCAGCTGCCATGTGATCTTGGTGTCTGTTAGTGTTGACGTGACGTCAGCATCTTGCCTGTATCCTTCACACCGGACATTATTCACAGCTGCTCACTGGCAGCAAAAGTCATTTTTTGCAAGGAACATTTCCAAGCAACAGATCCCAGTGAACCATTGACTTGGTGTTTCATATTCATAGTGAGTGCTTGTTTGCTTCAGACATACTGTATTTGACTCTTCATTACAAGATGGACCGTTCTAAATTACAAAGAAGAGTATAATACAAGATGAACTGTGATAGAGCAGGAAAGGAATCAAGAATGTTTCTACTGCTATGCAGATATATGCATAAAAATGAAACACGAGAATTAACAATATGTCGCTCATACAGGAATTGCCTACGACTCCTGCCGAGGACTAAGGAGTTTCAATTGCAGGGCTGAGTTTACCTCTCAGATTTTGAATCAAAGGGCAGAATTTGACTTCAAGACACTGGAGTTTAGTTAATTTCATTCTTCCAAAAGAAATAGAGATTGGAGGGGAAAGATGCTGCACTAGACCTTGGCCTGAAAACCCTGTCTGTAAGGTTATGATTCCACAAGGGGAACGTGGCTCTGGCTCTGCCTTTTCTTTACTTTACCACCTGGTCAAAAGCCAGCTCCAAAGGCTAAGCTTATGACTGTTCAGAGCACAGAGTTGAGGTAGTGCTGAGTGCATTATCTATGGGTTCACATACCCTCCTGTCCAGCCCAGGTAGTATATACACTTGCAGCTGCCTGCAAAAGGCAATGTCAAATGACCATTATAGTTGGTCAGTCCTAGGTCCCACTGGTGTACATGGGAATTCTGGAGCATTTTCTTCGTCATGCAATATTACTCCATGGGCAATGTCTTTAGGGAGAATCTGAGCTTCTGTCAAGTGTCAGTGTAGGCAGGAGGTGTGTAAAACTTCTAAAATTCAGCAAGGATCTTTGTGAAACTACAGAAGCAAACAGGAGCTTTACTTGTTGATGTTGCAATCATCTGGGCATGTTCTTTACCTTCAGTTTCACTTATTTTCTGTTTCTGTTTTTTTCTATTAACACATCAGTTTCATTTTTAATTTGGTTTCAGAGTGACTCTTAAAATAAAGCAAATACTAGCAATAAAACATTTTTTAAAAAAAAGCTTCATTTAAAGAGAGGAACAGTGTATACTAAGATTTCAAATAAGTGTTCAAAAGTAGGTGCAATTTTAAAGTAATTACATTTTAAAACCCTACAAGAAAATCCTTTTTCCCCTCCCCCAAATGAATATTCTGCAAAGTTGTCTCCTTAGTGACATTTCAGTCACCAAATGCATGGCTATTTAAGGGAACATGCTTTCAGTGTGTGTCTGAAGAAGAGTGCATTGGGAGAGTACCATTCAGATAAAAAGGATGAGCCAAATCTGAGATTAGTAAAGTAGCATTGTTAATTGTCAAGATGATGCTGAAGAGACAGAGGCACTTAATTGTTATGTTTGTGCTCCCTTGAATCATTGTCTCTTTGTGTTGTTTTTAATTTGTTTTCTACTGTAACTCATGAAATTTACATTACTGCCATTAAGGTGAATTTTTTGAAGCTGCATCTGCTCATTGGTTTGCCGATTCCCTCTCTTGAAATTAGATTGATGTAGTGTTATATATTCATTTCAATCTAATGACTTTTCCAGAGCCCCAGAGTAAAGAAAATGGGTTTCATTAATTTCCCTAATAGCATCACTGAAAGACATGTAATGTGTGAAGTTAAAACTTCTTTTGTTTTTAATCTCTTAATGATCTCTTTTCCCTTTGTTCAGATCCTCCTTAGTTTTACAAAAATAGAGAGGAATGAAAATGTCTCTTGGTGGATTTGTCAGGGAAGCGAGACTTCAACCATTTTGGTGGAAATGTTTCATGGCATCTTTATGTTCCTTACTGATGTTTATTCTGCTATTCAATCCATTTATTGCTCCATAAATTGCCAATGTGTATGGTTTCTTTTATTTTTTTCCCATCCCAAGGAAAATGAAGACCAAGTTGCTCAGCCATTTTTGGCATCCTGAATTTGTGACTTGTCTCTGGATAAAAGTCTAGAAGTACCATTACAATAACTGGAATTATTTTTGCTGTATTTAAAGAAAGATCTTCACATGTTTCATTTCTCCTGACATAACTTCACAGTTGGTGAACCCAATTATTTGACACAGAAAGTTTTTACTAAATGTTCTGTTTGCTGAAAAGGAGTGCTCATTATTACAGTTATGTGCTGACTTGGACAGCATGAAAAGGGATAAATACCTTCAGAATAGGCTGTCTGAACCTAGGATGTGTACCGATACCAGAAATGAAATGTTTTCATGGCTTAGTTGCAGGGTGAGGAATGAACAATCTGTGTTTTGAAGTGTCCCTAATCTTAATTCATCAGAAGAGTTCATTCATTTGAAAGGTGAGGTTAACAATTATAGGCTTCATTAATGTTAGAGATAATAGTCTATGATCGTTTCATGTGCCTTTTTTTGTACAAACTTAGACTTACATTTTGGACAGTGAATGAAAACTGGGTGATAAATCACAGTGCAGTGTTATAAATGTTTCCTATGCTTATTTACATCACTATGGGGGTTTAATTCCAGAGACAGAGGGACCTTCTGTAATCTCTTGCGATGTAATTATAAAGTTTTCTTGGGTCCCACTTTACATATACCTCAGGGTTTGGCTACATCATGCTGCAGAGAGGTACAGTGATCTCCAGACTGCCTCAGATCAACATATTTGGAACTGCTAAATGACTGCTCTTACTTAAATACTAGGCTTGCACACTCTGGTATGGCCTTGTACTGAAATGGTTTGAATATGGATTAATATTTATTGACTCAGGAGCATGAGGGTGCCACACAGAGCCAAGTCAGAATACAAGGGAAATGCCAGGCGTTGGGGATGTTGCCGGCACTGTGGACACTGTTAATCTTGAGCACTGGGGACAAAGAACCACTGCTTCCTCTCCGGTATAATCCTCAAGGAGAATAGACATGAAAATGCCTCTCACCTCTGTTTCTTTACACCAGGGCTGAAGACAATAAATCTAACTTAGTCGGGAGGTGCAATGGGCATTTCAGGTAGACAGTTCTAGTCACAGTACTTCATTGATAACTCTAAGTCTGACCATCATCAAACTACGCTGAAGTTAAAAACAAAGTCCAAGCTTTGTCATTAATCACTACTTTGTGAAACAGTTGCCCACCCGATAAGTATATCCTCTAGTCAGCAAAAAGGCGTTAGAGGATAAATAGTGATCTGTCCGTGTTGGTGCATTACATATCAGCTTTTCTGATGAAGAGAGGAAAAAGTGAGTGGTTATTCACCTTCTGTTAGATATTTCCTGACTCTTGATTTTGGCTCTATTATTATTTCCAAAACTATCTAAAAAGATTCTCATCAATTAAGCATGCTTCAGTGTATTTGTCCAACTAATTTCCTAGCAAAGGATTTTCTGATTCTACTGATTTCTACTAATTTTAAAGTTCTAAATTTTAGCACAACTTTTTTATGCCATCTATCCAATCCTTTTCAGTTAAAATTCACTGGTTTGGGAGAGTGGTAAGCACCAATTGACCTACTTTTCCTTTTATTTACTAGTTAAATTATGTACTACAGAAGCTTCCTTGATGCGCTCTTTGGTCAACTCGTGCATGTTCCAAATTTGACAGAAGAGCCAGCTCATTAGTGCACTGTCTGTGCTTGTGTAGGAAGAATATCATCCTATTTTAGCATGATGTGTCTGACATTTTCTTTCAAATGGTATAATACAGCAGGAAAAACTAATCTTTAACTTGCTCTGCTCACCAAGTATAATGGAAAACTGTAATTATACCATTCTGAATTCGTATCTATTGTGCATTTTGTTAGAAGTCCGACAAGTCTGCATTACACGCTAATGAATATTTCAGTTATGACCTAAAGGAATTTAAGTTTGAGAAGGTTTCTCAACAGAAAGACAAGCAGAAACTCAGTTTTGAATAGTTTGGTTCATACTTGCAAATTATCATGGAAACTTGACAGTAGCAGGTAAATCTCACTGTATGAGGTCATGCATTCCTTCAGCTTACCTGGTTATGTCATGTTGTGATTCGTGATAATCCAGGCAATGTTTCTATTATTTAATGTTACGAAGTTCTCCATGTATTTCTCTGTAACAGCTTTGACCAGTTTCTTTACTGCCATATGACTTTACATGTTCAAACACTTTATAGATATTGATTCCTATACCCATAGGAATAAATGCCATAACATTCACTTTTAGAAGGTCCCAAAAGTAAGAGGCATCCTCAAGAACAAAGATGTATTCAACGGGACATGAAGAAACTGGTCTTTGAGAAACAGTTTTGTACCAGGGACAAAATGTCCTACTTAGCTTAGCAGTAGTGCAGGTGTATTTTTAGCTTTTGTAATTTTTTTCATGGGAAATTCAAATAAGTACTGTCATATTATTCATGTGTCTGTAAACCTTTTGCTCTATGCAACCATCAAGCAGATGAACAGATTTTACTGCTTTTCATTACTCTTGTGCAATAGATCATACAGATCATTTCTTCAGCATCTTTCCACTGTCGAGTTGTAAGGTCACTTTAGTGGCATAACTACCAGAAGTTATTCTACCACAGTCCAAGTCTTCTTAAAAAAATAAAAAAGATAGCAAAAGTAAAAAACAATTTGTTCTTCTAGATTTATTTTTTTTTTAAATAAAGACACACTTGAATGTGTAACAGTATTTGCTTACAATTCTGTATCATCTCAGACAGTGGTCCCTCTCAGATCTGAAGGAATAGAATTCTAAAGTTTTAATCTTTTTGGGGCTTTATCTTTATTTACCATATAGGTAATTTAAATACATGGATCACGTTAGGATATACCATATTCCTACACGTTGGCTACTGAATTAAACAGTCACTGAGATGTTTATGAAGCCTTTCATTTCTAGCAACACAAGATGGCTCAGAACTGCAATATTCAGTTGTTGTTTTGAGTGTGGATTTGATGCATTCTCATGGGCTGAGGTATTTGCACTTGGATATTTAGTTTGTGTCAGAATTTCACAACAAAATGGAAGAGCTCTTTTCATTCTGTACTTGAACACTTCTCTTACCCACCAAGATTTTGGATCTACCTCCACTAGGACTAATGAAGAACACTGAGGAACAGGGTAGCATTGTCTTCATACAAGCCAAATTTTTACTGGAATATTTGAAGTCTTTCTGAAAGCACAGCACAAAACTTAAGGATATGGGTGTTGTTGTATTTCTGTCCTTTTTTTGATCTTTCTAAATGAGCTGATCTCAAAAGGTGCCTGCACCTTTTTTCCTTGCCTGTCTGAAGGTGGGATCTAGTGGGGGAGTATGGAGCACCAGAGTAGAGGAGTTCTTCACTCTGTATTTCTGACTTCTCTGGTTTTCTTCATTATTTTTTCAGAATTAAACCAGCTGTAGGGAAGTCTTAAAACAAAAAAGCATTTTAAGAATTGGAATAAAGCATTAGAGGGGATTACTTAAAATTGCAAGAAGCCATCCATCGTATTCAGGTTCACAGGAATGTATTCTTCATTAGAAGCTAAGTTTGATAACTTTCCTCTGAAGTTGCAGGGTAAGAAATAAAGCAGTTCTCAGTTGTTTGGTTCTCTCAGCTGTTGGTGAAAACCAAGGACTGTACAAGAGTTTTTCACTATAAGTGTATTGGGCCACAGTTAGACTGGCTTCAATGGAGACTACTGTTACCAAGGATAAGTACTTTACGTGATGGATTTCATTTGTTGCTGCCAGGCCAGGGCAGCACATTTACAATCAGTCATATCTGTACTTACACTGCTGCACCCATCTCTGCTGAAACAGAGCAAGGAAAAATTGTCATGGACATCAGCTCACTGCTAATCTTTTTCACTGATCACATCGTCTGATAGTGCTACAAAAATACTGATATGGGCTGCAGGTTTAATATCTCAAGAAAGGATTCCCTGCAGAGATGTGTCAGATTTATCAACCCTAATTTAGATAGTAGCTGAACCATCTGTACTTGATTTGTGTAGACACAGAAGAATAAAAATCAGTTAGCAGGCAGTTTACTCGCATCCCATTTCTCAGCTGCATTGGCTGAACCAAGTGACTGCAACCTTATAAGCAAGAAGAGACTTCATTTCTTTTATGAACCCAGATTCATATGCACTGTATTTTAATCTCAGACCCACAGTACTTAGGCTCACAAGGAGATTTCTAAAATGAATAGAATTCATTGGATTATAAAAGGAGATAGAAAAGTTAAATGATCTGAAATACATTTTATATGAGACTTTCATTTTTCAATAAACCTTCAGAAAACAAGTCTGTCTGTTAGAGTAAGGAATATATTACTACAGTGCAGGAGGTTTCAATAACTTCAGCCGTTCACAAAGGATTATTGAGACATTTATGACTGAATGAAAATATTCCCTGTCAAAATAAACTGAGTTATGTTTTCCAAAATGCTAGTCCAAGCAACTGCTTGAGGGGTCAGAAAACTTGCTTGGGAAGTGCTGTGTTTCAGCAGGGTCTCAGTGGCTGTCAGTGAAATGCAGTTATGTGAAAACGTTTGGAGCTGGACCTGACACAAATAATTGTGTACATCACCTCTGCTTCCTCTGCTGCATTTCTATTCTTCATAAATTCTATCATATCTTTGTCTTTTGGCATCCCCATCCTTTACAGACCTATTTTGGTATAAAAGACAGGAGTCAAAGTTCACTTAGTAATCCTTCATGAATCAGTTTTTGAACGTTGGCTGCTTTCAGCTCAGGGTGCATTTCAGTCCTTGTGCTCTGCATTTTCTGTTGATCTCTTTCATTATCCTGTGACATCTAAAGTAAAATAATTGTTGCTTTTCACAGCAGAACCAAAAGCCAGCGTGCTCTCTCCCAGCTATGTTTCTAGCACAGGGACCCTGAGCACAAGCTAGAAGCCTTTCCCTTCTGTTTTTTTCCAAGTCTTGTGGTTTTTTTAGCTGGACTGTGGTATGAACCCAATGGAGACAGCAGCATCCCAAAAGCAGCTTTGATTCATGGTCTTAAATTGCTGAGGGAGGGGCAGAAGCTGAGCCAGCTCTGCTTGGCTAGCTCCCAACAGCCCGTCTCATAGAAGCTGGGCTTTCTGGGACTCCAGGAAGTTCTGCAGATCGAATTGGTGGGGCCAAGAAGAGTTAGCACCCCAAGGACATACTCCATCTGGGTCTAAATGGCATACCTAGTAAAATAAACCTGAAATAAGGATAGAAATACACCCCAGACAAGCACCTTAACTGAAAGCCCATCTGTCTTTAAATATAATTCTTCCCTTTTGAAATGGATTTTAGGTAAGGATGTTCAGCAGGATCTGTTTACCCTTTCCCCAAACTCTACGTATGAGTTCAGGTCTGTTCACCACTGTATCCTGCTGTTCAGATAATAAAGTTCAGATACCTCAGCCTACCTACATGCAAAATTAATTAGGATTGAGATAGCTATAGTCTTTGCTGAGTGAAAAGCTGCCTGGACAGCCGAGCCAAAAGAGTGATGGTGAATGGAGTCACATCCCGCTGGTGGCCGGGCACACGTGGTGCTGCCCAGGGTTCAGTGTTGGGGCGGGTCCTGGTTAATGTTTTTATCGATGATCTGGACAAGGGGACTGAGTGCACCCTCCGTCAGTTTGCAGGTGACACCAGGTTGAGGGGGAGTGTTGATCTGCTTGAGGGTAGGAAGGCTCTGCAAAGAGATGTGGAAAGTCTGGATTAATGTGCCGAGGCCAATTGTATGAGGTCAAACGAGAAGTGCCAGGTCCTGCACCTGGGTCACAACAACCCCATGCGATGCAGCAGGCTTGGAGCAGAAGGCCTGGAAAGCTGCCTGGTTGAAAAGGACCTGGGGGTGTTTGTCACCAGCCAGCTGAACATGAGCCAGCAGTGTGCCCAGGTGGCCAAGAAGGCCAACAGCATCCTGGCTTGTATCCAAAACAGTGTGGCCAGCAGTACAAAGGCAGCGATCACCCCGCTGTATTAGGCACTGGTGAGGCTCCAGCTTGAATACTGTGTTCAGTTTTGGGCTCCTCATGAGAAGATAGACATTGAGGTCCTGGAGCATGTCCAAGGAAGGGCAATGAAGCTGGTAAAGGGTCTAGAGAACTAGTCGTATGAGGAGCAGCTGAGGGAACTGGGGTTGTTTAGTCTTGAGAAAAGGAAGCTCATGGGAGACCTTCTTGCTTTCTACAACTACCTGAAAGAAACTTGTAGCAAGGTGAGGTTCAGTCTCTTCTCCCAAGTAACAAGTAATAGGACGAGAAGAAATGGCCTCAAGTTGCGCCAGGAGAGGTTTAGATTGATGTTAGGAAAAATTTCTTCACTGAAAGGGTGGTCAAGCACTGGAACAGGCTGCCTGGAGAAGTGGTTGAATTACCATTCCTGGAGGTGTTTAAAAGACATATAGATGTGGCGCTTAGGGACATGGTTTAGTGGTGGACTTGGCAATGCTACGTTAACAGTTGGCCTCGATGATCTCAAAGGTTTTTTCCAACCTCAGTGATTCTATGATTCTGCTATATTCATGAGTTGCAGTCTCTCAAAGAAGTTCCTATTTGTTCCTGAAATTTCTATTCTTAAGTATTAGCTGTGCAAGAAAAGTTGCACCATTTTAACACGCTGTAGTTCTAACAGTTTGTCTCTTATTTTAATTGTTTGGCTTAGTTTACAAAGGGCCACAAGCTAAATCAGTTTAAAGGAGATTTAAACTTGTTCAAATGCACTTAATGGGAAATTTTGCACTGCTTTAACCTGATTGATCTAGGTTTGAGTCACTTATACAACAGTTCTGTATAGGCAAGCTCTGCAAAGACATGACATTAGAAAGGTGAATGGCATTCCCTCTGATTATTTGAAGATCCAATCAATATACAGAATATGCTTAAAGATCTTGTTTGTTTTGCCAGGAATGCCCAGAGAACATCATGTATTTTACCAGAGTAGAAGGCAAAAAGAGAGACTTAAAATTTAACATTTGAAAAGCAACCACTAACATGTTTTTCTAACAGTTAATAAAGCTTGAATGAGCCCAACCCATTTTGTTGGATGACTGCAAAGCATCTCAATGGATTTTGCCAGCACAAAGGTGTGCTGCTGAGATAATATATACATTCCACTGTGAAATAGACACTGCAAATTCAAAATCTGAGCCTAATTCTGTAGAAATTAATGGGAATTTTGTCAGACTTCAAAGGGACCAGGGTCAGAAATCCATGTTGACTACCTTCATTAGTGGCAGTATAAAGGAGAGGAGCAGACAGATTAATTTTTATTCAGAACTTACCAACTTTGTTTTTCCCCTAAATAGTGTCCCTTTAATTTTTTAAATTTCATTTACTACGGAAACAAACCTTAAAATGAGAAGAACATGTAGGGTGTATGACATAGTTACCTTTCTAGGTGGAGACTGAATTAGCCTGCCATGTTGTATAATTTTTTCTTCCTCTGCTTCTTGTTAAAGAGCTATTTATAATCAGTGACAACCAGAAGAGAAATGCAGAACAGGACATCAAACACCCAGTCTGTTTACTTAAATTTCATGTGTTCACTTGTTTCAGAGAGCTGATGGACACCTTGTCTGTCTTCACTACTGTTAGTGGGACACTGATGCAAAATGAAGCTTTCAAAGAAGAAAATAATCAGGGCTAAATAGAAATGGGGAGCAGAGGGGACAACATGGACAAAAACAAAAACAAAAACAAAAAAGAAGAAGAAGAAGAAGAAAGATCAGATCAGTGTTCTGGCTACATCAGGAGCAGCAGTTCATAAATAATTTAGCTTCTTGTTACAGTCAGATGTAGTGAGAATACAGGCATCTAGTTTGTAGACTTCAGGGCCACTTCAGGTCACTAGCGTGGTTTTAGTTTTTGTATCACAGCCAAGAAAATGTCTCTAAGCATGTCTTAGTGTGGTGATGTGTTCCCCAGCCCCTTGTCCTGACCTTTGTTTCCATGACAGTGCTCAGGTGATAACCATCTGTGGCGGTCCTGATGGATGCACCTGATCCTGATGGCTGTTTCAGACTTAAAGTGGCTTCAGCAGAGACAGATAACAACACAATAGCCAAGGGCTGATTTGAACAATGTGCTCACCTGACAGGGCTGGTCGAGGTCCAACACAAGCTAAATGTGTGTAGTCGGTATGCAAATCTGACTATAAATCAATTATCTTACTCCATAAATAGTGGACAACCCAGTGCCCGTTGAGCTCTCTTGCATGGCAGTGGGCTGCAGGCCATGGTAACCCCTTAAGCAGGGACACCTTCCAAGGTTACTCCACAAGTCTGAGAGATCCCTTGCCACAACAGATTATGGGTAAGTGATCAATAGCCTGCTAACACTGAAAATCGTAGCTAGAGCGGTATAAAGGATTGATTGTGTACACATAATCCTTTAGATGCAAGGCACTGACCAAGTCTGAGCCTAAGTCTGGACCTAGCTGCACCTAATCTCCCCTCTGAGCAGGAGTTTAGAATGCAAGGGGGTCCTTTCTGAACCTCATGGCTCAGCAGGAGGGTCTCCCTGACCGTTGTGTCTGACCCTGTCCTCTGCGCAGTCAAGAATCAATGTACCTTGCCATTGAATGTTGTTAAGCTACAGTTGTGTTTACTATCAAACTTTGTTAAATTGCTGTTTTATAGCAACGGACATATTGCTGCTTCTCTCTTTCAAGTTAAGTGAGTCACCCCATCCATGCTACTTAGGCTTGCAGAATGATGCCTGACACAAATCATTCTTATGTGGTACTGTTTTAGAAAGTATGTATTTTCCTGCCTTAATGACTTGACTTTGTCTCAGCTATTAGACTTAATGAAAGATTGTAACAGTGAACCAAATTCAAGTATGTATGTGTGTCCTCTGGCCCTTTTTTATTTAAATCACTTGCCCATTGTGTTCTTGAACAATCAAAACCCCTCCTCATCCAAACATGTACTCAACAGCTTGTCCTTTTGCTATCTCAGTGGAGTAAGATTTATCCCACAGAGGAGGTACCACAGTCCTACTACCTTAAAACACCTGGTCAAAAGGCCACAGTTACAAAGAAGAAAGGGGAACCTTATTAGAAAAGTGAGATCCTGTATTTTTACTCTCCCTAGTTTTCACAGCAGAGATTCAGCTTATAAACAAAGAATGCAGCCTATTTAGGAAAAATAATAAAAAAAAAGGCATTATATTTTAAATGTTATTTCATCTTCCTACTCATCAGACTTTTTTCTCTCTGTTCCTCCTTGTGGACTTTATAATCCTAAATGTTGGCACTCTCTGGGGCACAGACAATATAATATCATCCTTATGCCTGGCATAATCTAACACAAAAGTTAGATTGTCCACAGGAAATGTCAGCTTAGTGTTTTTAATGAGGGAATGATACATTAGTGACAGAGCACTAGTTACAGAAAAGAAAAATTACACGCAGTTACCAAACCCAGCGCTTTTCAACAGGTTCCGAAGTATCCTCTAAAGTGTGATGCACTTGGGTGCTCGCTGGAATAACATCTCATGTTTCATGATGCACTGGAAAGCACAGCCACCTGGTTTTGAAGCTTTCTGTGGCAGAAAGGATCAATGCCTTTGATGAAAATTACCCCTCTGGGACTGCAAACAGTGGTGTGTGCTTAAAAATAATTCACCTATGCGTTTCACACAGAAAGGAAAAACCTGCAAGGGAATGTAACTGCCTTTGGTACAGACCTTGGCTGCTTTTGCCCAAACACAGACCTTTATTGAAAACCATTCTACTTCATCACACACCTGCCCTTTTTCACAGTGTAGGAATTTCTGTCATTCCCTTGGGCTAATGCAGAGCCAAGGCATTTGCCCTGCATGCTGCATTCATGAAGTCTGGCAACACACCACACAGCAGTGCCTAAAATGTAGTGAAGTCTGTGCAGAGCACTTGTCTCAACAAAATTTATTTCTGAAATACACTTTCAAAGCCAGAAAGTTTTATGAAGAGAGTTGCTCTCTTGGAGCTTCTAGGGGGAGGAAACCCAGAATCACCTGAATTTAAAATCTGCCCACTTCCAACTGAAAACTGAGTTTTCAACCCGATACCCTTTGAGGAATACACTGAGGAGTGGATAGAGAGCAGCAAAAACCAATTCAGAAGTATCAAATTTATCATGAAATAAACCCTTCTTCTTCTTCTAGCTGTTCCAGTCCTTCCTGTAGCACTGATTTCATCCTGGCCTTGTGTTTTCTGGGCCTGTTTATATGGGCCTGGAGTTAACAATTCCAACCTCTCAATATATTTGAGAAATCATGAACAGACCAGCTACAAGGCAGGTTCTTTATAATTTTCTTTGTCAACTTTCAGGGTGATACCTGTATACTAACAGTCCTGATCTTTTGAATTTACTATTGCAAAAAAAAATTCTTAGTTACCTTTTTAGGGACTTTTCCTAAGTGGACTGCAGAACTGTAGCTTGTATATCACAAGGTGAAAACAAGTGCTGTAGATTAATAACTTTGGGAAAAATCTGTCTTTTTTTTCCCCCCCTTAAAATTACTTTGTGAATGAGGTCTTTTTAGATTATTTTTTTAGATTAAGACCAAGAAAGGAATCAAAATAACCAGGGCAACACAGAGTGTTTGGAAAGCAAGGCAGATCAAAGTTTTTTTAAAAAAATAAATCTAAAAAAGCTTTGAAAAGAAAATAACTTTTTTGACCTGCCCAAAAATTTCTTTTTACCTTTGGGATTCTATGCTTGCAACCACAATTAAGAGTAGCCAATGTCCCAAAGAACAGAAGTTCATTGCTGGGAATAGGATCTGTGGCCAAACACATGCAGGTGAGTGAATGAATCTATCACATTTACACAGACCATCAGCCTCTGCAGCCCTGCTCAGTCCCAGTGTGTAAATCTTCACAAGTGGGAAAAATAATCTCTGACTTTGGCGTGTTTCCTCTCTATTAAAGCTTGAGTCATATTTTTTTTCATCACTGAATAGCTTATTTCTTGTCTTAAGGGCTTTTCTAGTTTAGATTATGTTGTCCTATGAAAAATCAGTTTTGCATCCCTAAGTTCATAAACTCCTGGACCTGTCTGTAATGTCTTTGCTTTCCACTTTAAGAGACCACAGCTAAGCACCTTATAGCGTGACATGGGTAATATTCCTGTCAGTCAACATGCTGTCAATCAAATCCTTGTTTTATTACTTTGGCTTTTGCCTTTTGGCAGGAGACATTCATCTTCCTTACAATCAAATTTTGTGGTGCTGAAGGTCATGCGTTCTTTTTTTTGGTCTTCATGGTCCTTCTTAAGCAAAAGTCCCTCTCAGGTAAGGACCATGCAGTAACTGGCTCATCTCTCAAACTTAGAATGGTACTTTCTGGTAAACACAAACTGAATGTTCTCATCAGATTCACTGCTCACTGATGCTTAAAATGGAAGAACTGCATAGGATGATTGCGCCCCTCTTTTGCTTTTCAATTTTATTCTATTTCACATTTCACTCTCGCAGATTGTGTCCTTACTTTTCTTCCCTGAAATGGAAAATCCCCTCGTTTCTCTCAATATTGGAAATTCTTTCTTCACCATTTGAATAGACCAATACACAGAGAGGTTGATGTTTTGGGTCTGGGAAGTACCATGTTATTTAGTGCAATCAGGTATATCCTGAAGACAGTATGAAATACATTACTCATTTCTATATTGGAGAGATGAGTAATATCTAGAGATCAGTGAGTTTTTCAGAAATGAAATAAACAAATGTCCATCTCATATCCTCTGGTTAGTTTAAACATTTTGTTTCCTCTTCCTCAGACAGTGGTATTTAACTTTTATCCTTACATCATGCAGAATGATGAACAAGTTTCTGGTACCCGAGTCCTGGAGCATGACTGGAATATTATCCCTTAATAAGCCTGTTGTATAGCACCAGCTCCTGGATCTGTGTAGACTACATGGAAGCTCTGCAAGAGGTGGACTTCCTGGAGGTGAACCTCATCACAGCAGGGTCTTTTTCCTGACCCAAAACAACTACTTAATTCACATCCGCAGCTACTGCTGTTGCTGCACAACCACCAGTTATGACAACATAGCTACTCAGCACGCTGCACTGCTATTGCCTGCCCAAACAGCCCAGCAGAAAAGGCACGTGCTGAGGACATCTGCTGGTTTCCTGCCCTCTTATTCCTCATCACGATATGGTAGTGAGGCCCATTATGATGGATATCTGGTCACTAGAATACTGGTGGAAACATCAGGTGTGTATACTAGTACTGCTTTTGTAACACTTCGAAGTCAGGACCAGCTTAGATTGAGACCAAAGATGCGGACATAAAAACATTCGGAACCCCATTGCTCATCCTAGAACCCACCTGTCCTTTAGCATGTATGGGCAGTAGCGATCTGTGGATCTCATGAGCTGTTTCCATACTTCCACTGAAAGATACTCCCTTTCCTACCCTGCTCTCCCCTCCATTCTGTCTAGATGGTTTCTTGATTGCCTGAAGACTCAGTGTATACTATAACCTACCAGGTGTATTTAGGAGTAAAGCTGCTGCACACATTGAAGAATCTGTTTCCTATATCACTGCCTATATTTGCTATCTCCTATGTATTTGCTATGTGTCAGAGTGGACCTGAGACAGACTTTCTGATTGTCCAGGCTTTGGATCATAGACAGACTCTCTATGATACAATAAAGGTTTTCTATTTACTGCACAAACTGAAATTCATCAACCAAGGGACAGGCTTATCACAGTGAATAATAAATAACCGTGGCAAAGAAAAGATCATGTCCACATCATACAAATAATGCAAATACAAAAATAATAGGATCATCAAAGATGTTACAGATAGGAAAACTGCTTTTCCCCATATACTATACGATGGATTTCTTCTCTGCAGTATATATTACTCATTATGATACCAATTTCAACCTAATAGCTTCAAGCCCCCTTGCAGAGGAAGGGGCATATAGAAAAATAAGCTGAGTCTTCAGCCTAAAAATTCCTATACTGTGGTCCAGTCAAATGGACTGTAAAGGACTATGTTTCTTGTGCTGGTGACCTTAGGGTATTCACTTCTTTCTTTCTTTTGAAGGTTTGCCCACCCAAAAAATGAGCAGAAAGATCCTTACTTAACTACGTTGTCCTGATGAACGTTACCAAATAGAAACTGTTTATCACAATTAAATAAACACATCACATCAGAGAGAGACCCAGGCCAGGCAGAATCCCACAGAATTCTTCTCCATCATTAGCAGATGACCATAAAATGATGTCATCTCCACAGCAGAGGTAAAAATAAAATGAAGTCTGGTCTTTTCCAAAAGACTGTTACAATTAAAGTATATGCATTCAGTACAGGGCAATTTCCATCTGATCACAAAGAAATTATCAAAGTGCTCTTAACTTTTAATTTTCTTTCTCTCCCTCTTTTCTTCTTGGCTTAATCTCCAAGGGTTATTGCATTTCGGAACCATGAGCACTTGCATAGTCTGAAATAAAATTTCTATTGCACAGTGTAAATTATACAAGACTAGACATCTAGGGTCCTTTTCTATTGACTATTTGTGAGCTGATCAGTATAAGCAGTCATAATTGGGTGTGTTTTATTTTCTGATCTTAATTGTAAACCTTCTTCACGTACAATTGCACACTAAAAAGCATACAGGACTTTGACATAGCCATGCCTGGGAAGATGGTTTGATAAAACATGCCAGAATTTAAACTGCTGAGACAACTGCTATTTCAGTTGATCAAAATAATAATAATTTCATCAACATAATTAATTGTCCTACCTTAAAATTCTATATATTTATTTAGTTCATGTCTTTCTTCTCCTTCTTAACATTTTGAATTCAAGTGGGTTTTAAAACAATATTGCTTCAAAACAGAATATAAAAATATTTAATTTTGAAAAAGTAAAAATTATTTTTTATTTAAAAACCAAACATATTTATATGCATTTTGACTCAGACTTTTAGCCATGCTTCAGCATGAATTCACAATAACCTCAGACAACTGAAATGTCATTTTTCTGCAGCTCTAGATGCATGTACAAATGTCCTGCTGTGACTTTGCCAGCACTTTTTTTTTCAGTCTTGTCTGCAACAAAGTAGTGTGTGAGGGTAAAGAAAACAAAGTGGGCCAGTTTTGTGGTCCTCTAAAAAGCTTCATTTTGAAAGTGTTGCACGGCATAATCCAGATTTGTTAATTCAGCCCTGTGTTGTGACCGTCTGTAGCTATGAGTTCTGTTTCAGCCATCCCTTCTCATATCTTGTTCATTCTTGCAGTATCTTTCATAAACTTTTTTTGTCTGTGCTTGAACATTAGCCTCCTTTTCAATGAAAAAAATACTAGTACTTCTCATTCCCCCATCAGTGTCTTAATGTCAAATATCAAATAAGAGACTGAAACATCATCACCTAGATTAAATTATTAATGATTTGGATTGTATGTGACAAGTTCCTTTATCAAGATACAGGGTGAAAATAGTGGCATCATTTTAGCAGGGTGAAGCCCATATTTCATGGCTAGGGTTCATATCTCGTTCCCATATTACTTTTTTTTCTAAAGTCTTTTCTATCTTCCTCTGTGTGTGTATGCACACTCCTCTAAGCATGTGTCACTGTGTAAAAATACTTTTGCTCCTCACAGTCATGTCAAAAAGAACCATTGATGCCTTATGGTCATGTCAAACTCCCAATGTTATGGAGAATCTTCTACTGTGCAACAGGTTTCATAGTTCTTATGTGCCAGGCAAAGAAGTTAATTCTTGTTGGTTGCTATGTCCTAAGGGCAGAAAGAAATGGAGGTGTTTGAACAGTACATCCCATCATGTTGGCAGAGGGCAGAAGGCAGATTTCAAAATTAATGTGTAAAACACTGTCCAGAAAGATTTTCTGCTTCTTCTATTGCATTTTTGTCATTGATATTACCAGAATATCCTACACATTTTACTCCCACCTGACACATTACATGTTGTTTTCCCTGTCTGACCCTAGGGATACACATGCTTCTGCTTTTCATCTCTGAAGTTCAATCAGATTTCTTTGTTGTATTCAGATGTCAGTGTGGATAAAAATCCATTCCTTGTGAAATGTATTATTTGACTGGCAGAAGAAAATCACCTTTTATTTTGTTAAAGCTCTTACTAACGTCAATACTACTGTTGAATTTTATCCACATTTCACGTATGCACTGGAAAAGAAGACAAAATGTCATTCCTCACAAGAACATGCTTCTAGAAGCCTTTCTCCCAAGTGTTCTCCCCCCAAAACTTTTCCTTCCAGGCAAGTCTGAGATAAGAGACTCCATTGCAGAAAAGCACTGTACTGAATTGTAGGAAATTGTTAGACATAATTATCCAAACTGTGCCCTAGCACCAGTATTCAAAGAAAAAGTCATAAGTTATTCTTTCTAAGGCATGCTATGTGTTTCTCAGTTACCCACTGAAATTGTATTTACAATGCCACTGGCATAAACATTTACCATCAAACAAAGATGAATGCATAGGCTGTTTTATAGACTTATTTGTGAATTGTTGAGTCTATATTAAGGTCCACCAATAAGCTTTGGGTTTTAAAGGCAATGAATACATGATCAGAAAACCCACGCATGTGCCTCTGCCCTGAACATATTATAACATTAAAAAAAAAAAAAAAAAATGCAAGTAGAGAAGAATTCATTTCTCTTCACAGGGTTTGAGTGAATTCCAAACAGAATTAATAGTAATTTTTCCATTAACTTAAATGGAGTTGGAAAAGATCAATGCATGGGCTTTGCACTTACAATGGCAAGGACATTACACTTTCTTTGAACAAAATAAGGAAAAGAATTGAATCCTGAAGTCTTAATAAGGCAAGATGAGTTGTGGATTAAATTCAGACTCAAATTAAGCATAATACACTGGTATTACATTGCTGCTATGTCTTGATACACTGAAAATGTGTTAATATGTTTCAGAGAACTTATAACGGAGTCCTGACTCTGCCAGAGAGATCAAGTGGATCCAGTTGGACTTTGTCCTTACAGTAAGACCTCCAAAGAAGGCCAAAAAGATATCTGAACAGGTGTTCATGCTACCACAGTGGGAAGGAGAGGTGTCGAGACAGGCTGCTGCCAACGGAAGCAGTTGCCCCCTAAATACATCACAATGACATCTAGCATTTATGAGGCCTATTTTGTTTCAGTTCTTTATCTTGGTCACAGTAAGAGAGGACAGGCAAAATATTGGAAATATCTTGCATTGCTATGCCTGCTGGGAGAAGGATTTTAATTATTCTGTGGGCTACTGCTGGGGCAGATGTTCATAAAGTTGATGAGGAGATAGATTTTTGTGATATTTTAGACAATAAAGGATGAAAAAAAAATCCCACCTGGAATCTTAGAAGAGAAATTAATGGCATTTTACTGTAAGAAATGCCAAAGCCCACCGTTTGGATTCTGGTGTAGTTTAGAGGTATCTGAGGAAAATAGCCTTGGTGGTTAAGGCATTAAGCTGAGTGTTTAAAGTCCTATACTGAGCTTTTGGTGCTGCCCCATATTTCTTCTTTCTGTCACATTAGGCAGTTAATCTTTTACTGCTTGCATACTTCTGTAGGGAGGGAATTACTACAGCCCATTGCCTCACAAGCCACTGTTGGGGTGACTTCAGTAGAGAGCTTAGGTATCCAGATCTGGTTGTGATTTAGCCCAAATGCAGAAGTGGAGAACTGAGGGGGCAGCATCAGTAATGCATCCTCTGCAATGTTTGCTTATGACAGATTCTTCAAGAAAGCCTTTCGCCTTCTATTCTTTATCCAGGTATCCATCTTGAAAATTCAGCAGTCGTCTGTCCTTTCCTGATCTGACATTGCTCAGTATTGAGTTTTACCTTCTCATCGGACTCCCAGAGGTAGTAACAGTGCAACCCAGTCTGCACTAGGGAAAGGCATCGGGCATTTAGACATTGGCTTTAATCAGAATGGCAGAATAACTTTACAGAAGAGTGTTCATCCTGGGAAGTAACATCACTGGCCAAGTAATGCAACAAGCTGTGTGCCTGCTGTCTGTAGGTCTGGAGCTGGGATCTAAACCAGGTCCTCCCTGTACAAGCCAACCTCTGAGCAGCATTTTCAGACAGGGAGGAGTCTGAATGAGAACTTGTCGCGGATGCAGTCTTGCACAGAAGTGGCCTGGGATACTTCACTGGCATAAGCAGGATTTTACAGGTTTAAAGCCAACCTTTTAAAAGAGGTGCAACGGGCCAGTTTCAGTTTTCCTGTCAAGTTGCTTCAAAACTTCTCTGAATCATTACGTTAATGATACCAGATCAAGATTTTTTTCCACTGTTTCATGTCCATGGGAAGTTTTATGTGTCTGTCAATTTTCATGACTTTTTATTTCATTTATAAGAATTTATCTTAAGGATTTCAATGTTATGCTTCAGACCCATGGTTAGTATATATACAGGACCATACATACTGGGTTAATGTCTTAAAGTTGAAAGTCACAGCCTGTCCTGCCTTACATTTACACAAATTGCTGCAGACCGAATCCTTGCACTGGCTGCCTGCCAGCACTGTGCTTCCTCCACTCCTTGCTGAAACCAAAGAAGTAGAAGGTGCTCAACACTGCAGTCCAGGCCAGTCTGGTGCTCTATGTCATTTCTGAAATACAAGCTAATTACTTTTTGAGCGCTCTCTTGCCAATATTTTGGTTTATATAAAGCATGTGGTGATAGCCAGTGGTATATACGAGAAAGATAGCTGGAGCTGTTACCTGGACCTAGCTACTTCATGATTTCACAGCTGAACTCACACTGCCACCCTTTACTTTTTCTCAGCTTTATGTTATATTTTCATGCCACCATCAGTAGGTTTCCTACCATAGGTGTCATTTCTTTATACCCCTAAGAATCTTTACAACATATCATCCATGAGACTAGGAAGTTATTGAAGTACATAAAGACAGTTGTGTACATTTTGTGTATGACAGCTTTGCAAATTACTGCTTTTGCTGGACAGTTCAGACTAAGCTTCTAACCATGGTGCCCCATATTTCATAACACTGGGGAGAAACCTTGTCTAACGGGGTTGTTAGACTGAGACTGCAACTATTGCTTTCTACAACTACCTGAAAGAAGCTTGTAGCGAGGTGGGAGTTGAGCTCTTCTCCCAAGTAACAAGCAACAGGACAAGAGGAAATGGCCTCAAGTTGCACCAGGGGAGGTTTAGGTTGGATATTAGGAAAAAATTCTTCACCAAAAGGGTGGTCAAGCACTGGAACAGGCTGCCCAGGGAAGTGATTGAGTCACTGTTCCTGGAGGTGTTTAAGAGACATGTAGGTGTGGTGCTTAGGGACATGGTTTAGTGGTGAACTTGGCAATGCTACGTTAACAGTTGGCCTCAATGATCTCAAAGGTCTTTTCCAACCTAAATGATTCTATGATTCTGTGAAAAGCTGCATATCCTCACAGAAATGGTGTCCCCTTGCTCTCATTTCTCCATATTCAAGCCTTTTGTGATACTAATTCTCCGAGGAGTGAACATTACAAAGATCTAACATCATCTTTGATGTAATATATCATAAATGCAGTCCATATTTCATGCAGAAAGCCTCATAGACTGATAGAACAACTCTGTGTCACTTTAAAATTTCCATGGATACAATACCCTGAGGTGCTCAGCAGGCCCATCAGATATTTAGGGCTGGTTGCTTAACCTTTGAATCCAGGCACCATGCTGGTACAAAATGGGAAGGCAATAATTACCAGAATTAGAAAAAATAATGGGAATTTATTAATGAATCATCTTTCCCCTTAAGCTGTACAGTAGCAAGAAATAATCACAATAATAATGAACAGTGTTATTATTGGACCATATTATGAACACTAGTGATTTTGAACAAAGCTTTTACTGTCAGGGGAATGGTTCATTAACCACAAAGAACACTTCACATTAGGGATTCAGTTTATCTGGCCAATTTAGACATTGTTTAAGTAATTTTTAATTAAAATTGGGATTCTGCGTTTTGGAATGGTGTGCTGGTTCAAAGGAATTATAAGCACAATTACTACAATCAAGTTGTTAGTAAATGTTTTTGTTCCAGACAAAAGCTGGACACTGGTCAATCTGTTAAGCAGCCATTCTGGCCTACCCTGCAGTTTCAGTTCCAATTAGCAGGGGGGTGGATGAGAAGAGGAGGAGAAGGACAAAACCTTTTCATATTGGAAAGGTTTTTATTCGGCAAGGGGTAAATAAAGGAAATTCCCTGGAGACTGGGTTATAGACAGGGAAGGAAGAATTTTGCTTGTAACCTTAATATCAAAAACTGATTTCTTTTGATCAAGCCAGCTGTATATCACATTATTTGCTGTGGTAAATATCCTTTTGGGGATGAAATTGAAGCTGGGAAAAAAAATCACTTATATTGTTCACAATATTTCATCCCATTACAGGATAATATAAAATTAATGAAAATTGCTTTTATTCTTGAGAGAAACCATAGCCTCCAAAGCACCAAGCAAGAAAGGTGCCAGTGCTATATCTTAAGGAGGATTTAAATTAAACCCCCAGTCAGTGTAAATATCATATAATTTCATAGACTTCTAGGTCTCAACACCTGCTAAGGATCTGTCACAACCGAAGTGCAGGGTTCACACCATTTTAGACCTCATTTAAAATGAGAAGCAAGCATCACCCATGACTCTATGTACTTCTTCCTATAAATAAACCAAATTATACATTAAGGTCTGCCATCAGTATGAACTGAACTAATTCAAGTTCATTAAGATGAGATGTATGTGACTTGCTGTGAGTGTTCACACTGTTCTCACTCACCTGGCAGCCAAACAGGGCAGCAATTGCCAGCATCACTTTCTAGATGGATGCAGTCAGGGAACCTCACTGAGCTGCAACTGATGTCTTGGATGGGGGCACTGGAAGGAACTAGGCTGTGTTTGCATGAGCTGGGGATTCTGGTGCAAGCAATGCTTGTCAAGCTATGTCCTTAGAAACTGCAAAAAGTCAAAATAAAAAATCTTTATAGGTAGGAAGAATCAGACCTTCAGGCTCTAACAGTATGTGGATGGAGAGTAGAATGATGGCCACTGTAATATTAAAAAAAATAGACATCAGAAAGGCACTTCAATGTACCTGACCTATCATCCTTCTAAGCAGTGCTGAAGTGCATGCTTCAGGAACTGGGTGCTTAAAATTAAGCAGATGCTTCAGTTGTCAGTCCTGAAGAGGAATAGGTTTTTAAACACAGATTTTGGAGAGGGGGATTCATGTTGTGGCAAACTTTCCTTTCTAATTAGCCAGACAAAACTGTTGAGTTCCTCAGCTGCGAAGCTGATTTACACCAAAGATATCGAATTCATTTTCTTCCTCTTAAGATTAATCATGATAAATCTTTTCCAAATGTGCTAAATAATGAAATGAAATGAAACATATTCTTCATGCCTAACTGGATGGCTTCTCAAATCCTGATGGAATATTGTTGAAGAATTACAATAGACAGAAATGGTTCAAATACACTTGTTAAGAAGTAATAACAAACAGTTAAAGAAAGACCACAGGGACTCCACTAGACCAGTTTTCACTTTGATTTCCTAATTTTAATTCACCTATTTTCTTCACACTATTCCCTTTGCTTTCTTTTCTAAAGAAGTAATTGAGATGTCTTTTGAAGATTCTAATGACTCCTGAAGTCATATTTTTGTTGTAAATTATTTCACGTGTGTTTCCCTCCACAGGAAACATCTTTGTCTTCTAAATGGGAGAGAAGACTTTTTAGAGATCTCTGATGGCAAAAGAGATGTGGGTAGTTGTGTAGAGGGGGATGTGAAGGAGATGAAATTCTGGTTGTACTCCTGTTTACTGAATGTATTTAAAATGCCTTTCCTTTCAGGGGAGGTAAGAGGGATAGCCTGTGATGCTGTTCCCTTCAGCTTCCCTGCACTCAATGACTGGTGACATGGGTAATGGAACAGGAATTAAGTGCTCATCCCACCCAAGCACATTACTATCTAGCTTTACTTTTGATGTCACAAAAACCTTATATGCACACAAGTTAAACAGGGTTTCCCCTTCCTTGGAGATGTTTAGTGGACTAAATGCATCCTAAATACATCCAAATACACTAAATGCATCCAAATATGCCGAGATGTTCTGCAGACCGTCACCTTTCCTCTTTGCTCTGATGTTAGAGTTTCTCCAGGCTATTTGACTTCTTCATTAAGGAGTTACTCTTAGTGGCAGGGCTTCTAACAACACGTCTCTCAGCTCCTCATTGTGTAAGCACATCTATAATTTCTTTCCTACAAGTAGTTTTTATGAGTTTTTCTGAAGTGCCCTGTTCTTAACATCTCCTTCTACCCAGTGTCCATCGAATGCTCAGTATATACAGTACTCTGTTAGTGGCCTTGGAGATCAGACTCAGTGTCGTCCACTTGTCTGCAGAGAGCTGCCTTTAATTCCCTTTTAGTTTGCATAACAGGCAGCAGACCTTACCTCTGCTATCAAAAAAAGAGCTCTTCTGTCTAAAAAATAGCATATGACAAGCTCCCAGGGAGATAAAAATTGACATCCAAAAACAAGCTGTCCATGCTTAACAGCAGGGGTAATAACAGAACAAGTTACATAATATAGATAGTTATATGATGCAGACTGATATTCACCAAGCAAACCAGAAATTTAAAAATTATGATCAGGAGCCCAGAACAGAAGAGGCAGTAGCATGAGATGGTGAAAGGCAATCCAGAAGCCAGGATGACAAATTTTTCCACTGAAGCATGAGGACAAGGTGGTAAAAAAGAAACCAAGGTGTCAAAACAGAATCAGATGTTCCGATTTCTTCAAAGTCTTCTGTGGCAAGTTTCAAACTGGTATCGTGAATACCAATCAGATGTCAGTACCTAATTCAATTTATCTTCTTTGAAAGTTCCAAGAATACAAATTATCCAAATTAAGAGCCAGAAAAAGAAGTGGTGGGGGCTGGAAGAAGAAACACAAAAGCTTAAAAAGATTGATATTTCTTTTCACTCATCTTCTGTATGATGAATTGAATTTCTGTTAGTAACTAGGCACTTTTGCAGGCGCTTATTTAATGTCATGCAGGGGAGAGGCAGTAGGTGTGGTAAGAGAGGTGAGTCATACCTTGCTCAAGAGACAACCTGCGGTGATGTTCATAACGCACTGAATTAACTTCAGAAATATGAAAGTGTATTTTTTTCTTTTTCCTACACCTTTTCTTTTCTCTCGTCTGACAGACACCCAAATTCATGACAGCTTCTTAATACTCGTTTGTACCATTGATAATTAGGCCTGAATACAAGTCTAATTCCCAAAAGATGATAAATCGTTCCTCATTTTTACATAAATACAGTCAAAATTTCTTTTCTTATGTACAATTGCCTGGTGCAGAGGCAAGAACTCTCTGCAGTGAACTGGGAACTTGGCCACATCTCCCAGCTGTGGTCCAAGGCTGCGGCATATGTTGTAACAGTCTCCAGATTTAAAGATGTGAGGGCAGTCATCTGGCTGTTTCTCTACTGGAACATCCTTTTCTAATGATCTGAATAAACCCCAGACTGCTTGGGCTTTAAATCAGGGGTGCGTGTAACACCACAATGCTCTGTCATTATAAGACTGGAAGTTGTCTGAAGACATTGCCATCTGGTGTGTAGAAAACAGGAGATTTTGATGTTCGAGGGAAAAAAAAAAGCTCTGGCAAACTTATGGAAGAGGTGTGATTTGATTCTCTTGTTTCATTATAATGATTTGTAAGCAGATTTAGATGTCATTTGTAAGGTTCAAACTGAAGTTGCTTAAGTAAGGTGGGAGAGAGGGTTGGTTACAGGAATGAGGCCTCTCTCTTTCGAGATCCTACTGGAAGGCCCTTGTGAATATAAGCCGTCATTCAAATTAAAAATAAAAGCTGCAGTCTGGGATGTTTTATGGGGGCACCACCGGGCCTTAAGTTTCATTTTCTCCCTTATTTATTTATTTTTCCTGTGAGCCGGTTGTCCATGCAGAACATGACAGTTAATTATGCCTCTCTGTTTCCCTCTGACAAACAAAGCACAAGTAATGCCAGCAGGGATTAAACTATTTGCTTTTGGTTTACAAGGAATTAAAGTGTGTGTGCAGTAAATTTTCCCATAAAGGTCTTTCCTAAAGCCATAGACTGGGGAAATAACATTAGCAGCTAACACTGTGGTAGCAGAGCTCAGTTCAACAACCTTTAAATAAACGCCCAGTATGTTTTCCCTTCCAGATGGGCTTTGCTCAAGGTGTGTCTACGTGGGCTTCAGCAGGCTGATGTGGGTGCGCGCTCCCCGTGCACCCTGCCAGCTGAACACATCTGCAGCCACAGCCAGCCCGGCAGCCCCAGGTGCGTTCGTTAGCCAGGCTGAGCGTGGCACTGACCACAGCTTACGGTGTTTCCAGGTCAGAACCTATTCACACCTGCCCAGCTCCAAGCGCCAGCAGGACAGCACGCACAGCACAGTGGACTGAGAGTTCAGTTCTCCATTCAGGGTGCTTCAGTAATAGGCGCACTCCTTGTAACTCTACCACTTGCTTGTTTTGGCTGAATTACCTCCTGTCCAAATGCTCTTTTCAAGTTGTTTGTGACAAGACCTGTTATGCTCAGGGGACCAGGTCTCTGTGAGAATGTTGAAGAGTCACTAATGGGGCAGATTATTAACCTGTCTGCAGCTGGTTCAAATCTATCAGATGCTGTTGACCAGAAGTGCCATAGATGGATGTGATGGTATTGAACGGTATCTTACCTAAACTTTTATTAAATCAGGTTAATAGGAAGTTAGTTTCTTATGATGTCTGTTTTGAAGTAAGTCTGTTCCAGTCCATTTGTGCACAGCCTAGGCTGTCTGAGACATGGGACATCACTGCTGATTCATATCTCTCAACATTTTTAGGAAGAGGACCCCAGGTCTAACGAGGCCAGGGTGCTGAGAGCCTCTCCATCCAAGCAAAGCAGGTTTAGTTCCAGCACAAGACTGCTCTGAACATGCTGCAGTGGCTTTTTCTACAAGCAAAGCGGAGCCCCATCTGCCTTATTTGGGGTCTTTGGCAGGAACATCTCCAGAAATAGGGGAAGCGGAGGTGCCGGGGGGAACTCAGCCAAAGTCACAAGCTTGACAGCTTAAAATTGATCAAAAATTATGCTTCAAGTGACAGGGGCTGGGAAAAGGGAGCAAAGAGAATTGAGAAAGTGGGGTATATGGTGGATTATTGAAATAAACTGCTTGAGCTGTAAATGGGGTAGTTCTGTCCAAAAACCTACACTCTACCTCTATAGGATTAACTGCAGAAGAGCCACATGAAGGTAGTAGCATGGGGGAAGATTGCTAAAGCTTTAAGTTTCCCGTGGAAAACTTAGAATCAGTGCCAAAAAATATTGGATTTGTTTTATTGAAGAAAAATCCAGAAAGGATACACAAATACAGATTCTAGCTCAAGAATTCCATAATCCACAGATATCTGGAACCTGGGAAAACATACCAGACAAAATACCACTGTATGCTTGTCCTTTTCTAGCACACGGGCTATGTAATTATGCACGGTGGAGAATTAATTTCACGCATATTTTGAAAATAAAGAGAAGTCTGTATCTTCAGACTGTTGTCAGTAACTGTTAGCAAAAACTTGAAATCATCATTAAAAAAAAAAAAAAAAAAGAGAGAGAGGGAAAAGGAAATTCCAGAACAACATTGTTTAAGGTGCAGGAAGACTGGAAAAACCATCAACAGATTGAAAGGAAAAGGCTCTGCAGGTGTAATATTTAATGGAGTGTTAATTGTGCAGTGGCTAAAAATAAATAGGCAGTATGGAGGTTTTCGGGTGAGTGGTTGATTGCAAGTGCTAAGCTCTACAATTAGCACTAAAAATGATGAGCTCACTTTTCTGCGTTGCAGTTCCTGTTACGAGTTAGATGGACTTCTCTGTGCAAACTCATCAAGCACGTACTGAGCAGGATAAGAAGCCACAGGTTGGGATTTCTGGTAGTCTACCTTCTATTTACTCTGATGTTTAGGAATATGAACCACGTCTTAATCTCAAAACCTTGTATTTTATATTCAAGGTGAACTTAACTTCTGTTTAGTGACAAACTGAATTACTTCAAGCAGAAGGGTAAGAGCACTTTAATTAATTATTTAATAGCACTTTGTTAACATTGGTCCCTTTCCTAATGATGTTCAATAGGCAGGAAAGTAATTTTAATGTTAAAGAGCTTTGTCAGTGTATGCTAACATATGAACTATGAGACTCACACCTGAGGATCACCATATGGTATATTTTATATTGTCATTCAGGTTTAGAGCTGAACAAACTACACCAAATTAAGCTCTTCGTCTTTATGCTTGCAAAATATTCACCATCTCCAGCAGTGGTCATTAATTCAAATTATTCAATCAATGTGGTTTGCAAATGCTGCAAATTCATGGATTGTTCAAAAGTTCCATGTTGTGACTGTTGTCCTGAATGCATTCTGTTCTGATTAATTATGGTTTGTGGTTAGCTGCCTAAAATGATAAGATAATGTTGGTGTTGCACGGCTGTCTATAAACCACACCAGGATTTGACAAGGTGACTTTTTTGAAATTTCCATTGCATGCACACCTGCAGTTGGATTTGCATAGATGTTTTTAACTCCTTGCCTATTACACTGCAGTGAACAAAATTTCATTGTCTTGAGTATTTTGACAGCAAATAAAAAAGCACAGAATGCAGGAAGTACCATAGCAAATTCTTTAGTTGCATTTGGAGCAATGTCTCTGTATCTACTGTTTTTGTCAGATTTCTACCATGATTTTGTCTCTTGTAGAATTTAACATTAATTTTGGTATCAAGCTAGAGAAGAAAACAATTAAAGGCACAAGCAGCTTTTGTTTCTTGGACTAGTTTGTTCCTTTGGAAATATAGGTGTATGTACAAGTAATATGCAGACATGACACACATAAACATACATGAATAGCCTGCTACGAGGTTTTTTTCTAAATCCATCACCCTTTGCTTTTGTTTAGATTCAGGCATATTTGGTTTAGGTTTCCCTGTACCATTGTATCAAGTATTTATGTTATGGATAGATAAGTAATACATACATATATGTATATATAAATATAGATTTCTTTTTAAAAGATCACATCTGAGTAAAATTTTTAGCCATTATGGTAACCCTGATGTATCTGTACATTAGTAACAGTTATTATTACTATTAATATTGTTATTAATGAACAATATTGTTATTAAAAGGCTAATCCTTGAGGAAAACACTAGTCATTTTTGAAGTTACTCCTTTAAGTAAGTAATGTCATTGGGTGGTTGGGGTAAGGAAGTCAAAAGACTAGGGCTTAAATTTGTGTTGGTTTTTATGTTGTTGCTGTCACTATTTAAAGATACTCAAGTATAATGCAAACACTAGATGTATTTATACGAGAAGACATTTGTATATATTTGTGTTTTCATCAAGGAAGAAATGCAGGATTTACCTGTTTTGACTCCATAACAAACATATAATAGATATGTGCTGCATGCTGTTGCTGCTATGAGAATACATTTCTGCTTGCCTGATCCTGTTTTCTCATCTGCCAAAGCATCTGGATGTTAATTTGAATTTCACTTGTGAAACATCATCCTGTAAACACAAAAAAGTACTTTCAACTGTTTTCACTTGAACATGCCTGTCCCTTCCCCACAAATTAAGTGAAGCTGGTAAAATAGATGGAATGGCCATCTATTGGAAACACAGCCCACTGAAAAGGTCAGAAACTTAGCAGCAGATTTCTATAATTCACAGGAGGCACAAGGCATTAAAAGTTACTGCCTCATTCATGTAACAAAGACTGTGTCAAGAAAATAAAGTAGTACAATATTTATTCTCGTGAGAGCGTTCATCAAAAGATGAAGAAACAGCTTTGAAGATCATTTGTCTAAAGCTAGGAATGCTTTTTAGCTGTACAATCCACCACAGAAGTGGCAGGTTGCTGCATTTTTGAAAGCAGAGCAACAAAACCCATCTCAAACCCTAAAGGATTAAAAGGAACATGGCATTTCTTCTTTAGCAGTCACAGAGCTCTCGGGCCTCACTGTGTAAAGCACTGGAAAAACGCAGAATCTGCAAACCATCTCTGCTTTGGGGGACCGCCCCCATTTGGGTGAAACCTAGCAGGTAAGAAATGATGTTTCCATTTAAGCTGGGCATCTCGCGGGCGTGACTTGCCTCCTGAATGGAATGCCCGCTCCAGCCACACCTGCACCACCGTGGGGTCCACTCTGTCACAGCCCACAGGTGCCTTGCTTTGCTCTGGAACAATGCCCAGGGACATGGCAGGCTGACAATCATGCACCTGTCCTCACCTGGATGACCGGTGTCTCAGTCTCTTCCTTCGAGCCCTGCCAAGAAGCTGTGGCTCAGCATGACGGATGGCGTTTTGAACACAGCCACTGCAGCTGGTCTCATTGGAGGTCCCCGTGGAGTGTTAAGCTGACCTCTGAATAAAGCAACAAGGCCTCTTAATGAGGGGGCAGTTTGGGAAGGCAAGGTACCATAGTCTGCTGGTGATAACTACACCACCTCAGAAAGGAAAGAAACTTCTTGCCTTTAAACACACTGACCTTCATTCATTTGCATTTGCCATATAAATCCCTTCCCAAAAGCCACCTGCTGCTGCTGTCTCTGACCCTTCCAGCACTCTTCGGGTACTTTCCATCAGAAAAAAGATAAATCTTACTGAAAGGATGATTGGGCATTTTTTTTTCAGGTTCAGACCCCAAAACATGTTCCGCTTGCCTGCCCATGGGAGCACACTGCTCGTATTATGGCAGTGCAACACTTCCAGCAAGCGTACGGGTGACTCCCTGCACATGGCCCAAGGTGTAACAGCAACTCTTGTGAAAGAAATCTGACCACTATCAAACTTCATTGCTATATAAATGTATTTGGGAAACTCTGCATTACTGTCCCGTTACCCATCTACCAGTCATACCGAATACTGACTTTTACAGTATTGACCAAAATCAAAAGTATGGAAAAGCACACATTGCTTGTTTGCTTAAAACCTTCTTTTAACTCTGAGAGCTTCCACAGAGGGTCAGAATTTTATGAGCCTTACTTAGACTTTGTTTTACACTAAAGAAATTGGCTATGGCTCTACCAGGCAGACCTGGACTTGCTGTAAGATGGCCAAAAGTTGCTTGGAACTGGGAGAGTGATTCGATTCCTTCAGCAACGCCTTTCACTGCTTCCTTCAAGGCGTACAGAGAGGATCCAGGTACTTTACAACTTCAGAGTCAATATCTTCCTAACAGTCCTCCAACTTGTTTACTGACTTAATTCTAATGGCTGTAAGGTTCATATCATCAAAATAGAATTATTAACCCTTCTCTATAGAATCCTCTGTATTTTTAAAAATGCATGCAGACATTCTTTCCATCATCAATTGTGTTATTTCATCTGCCTTTTTCCTGACATGTGATTTTATATCAATTTTTTCCCAATAAACTTTTTAATTGGTAATGCTTTGTACATAAAGCACAAGTTAGTTGATTTGTGAAAAAAACAATCATGGCTTTTTTAATTGCCTCTTTGTTACTTATATTTTGAAATATTATCTACTAATCATTTGTGAACTATTAATACCAAGTCTGTATCTATTAAAACCCTGAGCTGAAAAACCAATAAGACAACAATTGAAAAAAATGCTTAATATGTTGGATAAGGTCCAAAACTAAGGCAATAGTATGGCAAATTTATATAAAATAGATATTCTTATGAACAATTCATATAGATAGCATAGTATATTGATTATATATATATGAAGTGGTCAAAAGAATCTTTCTTTATAGCTGCTGTATATATCGAAACTATTTATATATATATATATGTTCCTAAACTGGTAAGGTTAAAGAATTCAGGTTTCAGCTTTCAGGTTACAATACAATCATAAAAATACCTTGACAAACTTGAACTGAAACACAATTTTCAACAAAATATGTTGATACCATAATGAAAACTTGGACTATTGACTCTTCCCTAAAGCACAAATATTGCCATATATATTTACAGGTTATTTTAACATTTCTAAGGGCTTCCCCCCCCCCCCCCCCCCATTTCTGAATGAAAAAAGCCCTCTGATTTTGGTGTTCCTCATGGAAGGGGTCTTTTTTCCCCCCAATAGTTCCAGTAGTATGGAATAACAATTTAAAGTTTAGCTGAACAGCTCTTACTTTAACTGCTTTGTCCAAAGGTTTTGTATCTTATTATTTCCACAGATCAATAATCCACACACTGCAATACACAAGGTCTCCCTTTAGGATTTTAAACCTGCCCACATCTCTTAATCATCAAATTCTTCCCAGACTAAGTATTTCTCTGCACCTGACATAGTAGTCAATTGTGACAAGAAAGGAAGTTTGTCAAAGAGGATAATGAAAGGTTAATATTACAAGTGGGAATCAAAACTGCAGTTATAGAATGTGTTCTTTGGCAGCCTGTGAGATACAAATACTAACAAGTAACAACCAAATTGTGTGTTCTTGTTGATAGCAAGTATCTAACTCCCTACCAAGGTATACCCACTGATAGTTTTTCATCTTATAATCTCTACATGATTTCAGTATCTTCTCTCCATTGCATAAGAGAGATCTATGTTCCATGTCTATCAACATTTCTAAAGGGAAGGTAATCAGATATAAAATAAAGACTACTGATGGTTGTAAGATACCACAGGTTGGCCCAAATACTTAAAAGCCAAAATCATGCATGTTTCCATATACATAAATGAGGAAACAAAGGTGGAATGAAATGCAAAACTTGGTGGTATTTGCTGCATAAGATGGTCTGTGGGGTTTATTTTACTCCGCTTGTATTTTGTTCTGCTAAGACTGGAAGACTCTCATTAAAAAAAAAAAATTAAAAAAAGGAAAACTGATCTAAAAGATAACGTGACAAAAAAAAAAAGCTGACACATACAAAGATTTCAGCCATGTACACATTTCAAAAAGTCTCCTTTAAAAATGTATTTAAAAACTTTCAAACAAAAGGTACACAGATAATTCAAAAAGCCTGAAACCTACCATCATTTAAAATTTCACGCTGGAAGGCCATTTCCATCTGATGCTTAAACCGACAATGCTAAAGCCAGTGCAAGCCTTGCCCCCAAATTAAAGCCAGGAGGTATGCCCTATATTAAGTATATGTTAGAATATAACCTCAGTTATGGATTGCATGTATCTATCACAGCATAAATAAGATTTTTTTTTCTTATTCCAAGTACCAAAATTAGACATACTATATCACATGAATAAGAGAAAATAACATTTTAGCTGTAGCGATTAATAATACCTTTTACCAAGCTTTTCATCCTCAAAGCAAGTTAGTGATTAATCTTTATAAGCAAAGCTAGTTGAAGGATGTGTTGTAAATAAATTACTTGAAAGTGCATTATCATCTTTTTTCCAAAAATTTCTTACTCATATATCCTAATTTAGGGAAAGGAAATGTGATTCACAAGTATAGTTTAATTTATGTTCATTCTTAATGAGGTGTGACTCATAACAGGATTATTTTTTCTTCCAGATTACCCATAGGAATCTCCACTGTCTTAGGTGATCTGTGGAAGACATCCTTAATTGTTGGTTTGGTTTCCAAGTGGCTGAATAGAAATTAGTATTTGACTAGTCCAGTCACATTTGAGAGCTGTTATTATTTACACTCGGAAGTGGAGACATAATGGCTAAAAGTACTGACTGCTTGCTCAAATTTTCAGAGGAATGTGGTGTTTGGTCTTGCATCTCTGACTGCCATGATTGTCAGCTTAGCTGACACTAAAGGGTTTTTATCATTATAAAATAAATTTGTTTCACCATATTGATACTTCTTACCATGATGTTCCCTTCTCTGTGAAATTATGACAGTTATGCTAAATAGGAAAATGTCTGGTCCTGAGCCTCCACAAGTGTAAATCTGTTGCCTAATTGATCATGACCACATTACATCTTTTCCAAAATTATTTTCTTTGTCTATGTGAGGTTATAACAGCTGTTTAAAAGATATTAATGTGTTAGCAAACATAATTTAAATTCTTTTTGTTCCTGTATTCTGGAGAAGAAGAACAGTAAGATCAATAAAGGCAGTTGTCTTTTTAGCATTGTCACTTACCCGATATGGTTTGGTAATGATTCATTGGTCACATTTTGTACCAGGAACTAAAGATACATAGATACCATCAGATGAAATATTTCCAACTTATTGTTTATTCATCCAAAAGACAGCTTCAATGAAGAATACTAGGGAGGAGATGAAAAAAGCTGAAATAAAAATAAAAATGCTTACCTAGTTCATTCTCAAAATATATTTTGAGAGTAATAACATACCTGAAAAAATATTTTGAAGTGATTTCCCAAGTCTCCTGCCATATTTTGCTTTGTCTTTTCATTTCCAATTCTTTGTTCACCTACTAAACCTAGCCAAACCTAGTGATCCATCCACAGAAGGCTGCTCCTTAGCCCTTGTGCTCCCACACTGTAGATGTAATACAGCAGAGGGGTCTCCAGTGCTGTTCCGTCCCCTACCTTCACTCTTCGAGGTGGAAAGTGGACAGATACCAACCACCATCCCAAAGCAGGAGCTAGAAGAGCTTGTGCCCATGTGTGGGAAAGGTAATGTGCTGCAGCAGATACAGAACTGGGGTGTGCCCACAGTCCCTGTCTCCACGCTGTTCCCTTGCCAAGAACAGAGAGGATTTATGTGGCCTTCAGATGGAAAACAACTCTATCCTAAATGTTCTGTGTTCTAGGAAGTTTGCAGTTTCGGTTCATGTAAGGAGCTTCTTCCTTTACTTTTAAAAATACCTTTTTATCTCTCTGCTTCACGAACTTAGCTATGCAACGGCGGTAGGGCTGATAAAGACTGCATAGCTGTCACTCTTTGCAGAGAGTAAGGAGGGTGGGAACCCTCTCTGCACATACTGGCTTGTTGCATTTTATTAGGTCCGGTTCCTGAAGGGGAAACCATGTTAGAAAAGCATAGGCTGAATTTTACTCTCCACCATAATAATGCTTCTTATTATGTACATAATAGTACATAATAGTACAAAAGGTCAGTTGTGGATCTTTTTCTTTTCTTTTATATCAAGAAACAGCTATGCTTGAATTCATCTTCTCAGAAAACAACTAACTTGGACAAAAATGTGTGTCTATTATAGAAAACTGCAGCAGGACCAGAGGCACACAGACTTGGACAGGTCTGTAGCGTAAAGAGACAATGGTTCTCTTTTCCAAGATCTGACTTCACAGTCCACCAAAAAAAAAGCAGGGATAAACTGGGTGCTGCAGTGTAGCTTGGTGATCCCTCACACCATTTTTAAAAGCAAAAGGAAAAATTGGTAAATTCCTGCTCTCCAGCCTGCTAACAGATGTGTACTGAGACAACTAATTTAGGGCCAAACCTTTCTTGCCTTGCCTTTCCCTGAGTTTACTCCTCTCTGAATCCATGATTCCAGCGCTAGAGGTGGGTTAGATGTGGCTGTAGGAGGGACTGTTCAGTCCCAACTGGTGCCTACTGTAAGGTTTTTGGGAGGGTGACCTCCTACCTGTCCTGTGTTTGTGTGGTTTGGCAGGTTCACAGGTGCCACTGCAGCACAAACTGGGGAAGGGAAGAACTTGGGGATCGCTGTTTTGGGGAGAAATGCAAGGCAAGTGACAACTGCCCAGGCTTCCAGAAGAGGGTTAAGTCACTGGTGGATACTGATTTCCACTAGTTGATGATACAGTCAAATTAATTCTTCTCCAAAGAACAGGACCTTGTAACTATTGGTCATGGAAAACATTTCCATGTAAAAATGGAATGTTACTGCAAAAAACAGTGTTTAAAAATACTGAAAAGCATTTTCATAATCAAAAGAAAAATAGGCCCAGAAATATTTTTTAAATATTCACAAAACTTTTTTCCTGAATGTGGTCTCTGCTGGCCAGCTGCACGATAACATCTGGCAACAAAACACCCTCTGACAACTAATTCAACCACAAATTAGACCCGTAGCCCATATATTATCAAGATGCCCCTGCCCTCTGAAGGAGTCAACAAGAAGAAATCCAGTGTCATCTCCCCTTTGTGAGGCTTAGAAGATTCTCCCATCGGATCCTAGTAAATGAGGTTTAGCTACAAGGCTTCATTATTGTTTGATAATAACTTGCAAGACAAGCAGGCTTTCTGAAGAAAAAGTCATAGATATGTAATTATAATGCAAGTTAATCCTCTCCTCATCATACAAAATAAAGTGCTTTTGTGAAATACTGTATCCATGTTCTGAAGACTGATGTGTTTTCTGGATGAGAAAAACAAATCTCCTGGAGAAAAAGCTGTATCTTTGACTTAAAATATATAATCAATAACCTTGCAAGGCATTCAGGCTACATATTCACTAAGGAGCTGCTTTAATCAAACACATCCATGTCTCTTTTAGGATAAATCCCCATTGTCAGCTACACTAAAACAGTATTTTCAGCTCTTGTTTTCATAATGTTAGTCCTACATGACAGTTCTGTGTCATCTGACAACCCTAATCCATCTCAAGGTTAGAATCCATTTTGTATTTCAAATCTCCCAAATCTCTGACCACTTAGTTTAAGTAGGATTAACATAAGCACCAGAAACCACAGAGAAGCAACGAAAGCCAAGATTATGCTTTGATCTGCTCAAGTAGACATTTGCTGAACTCCAGCAATACAACGAGCAGCAAAGCAGAGCAGAAGAGGAAAACACAAGCCTCAGAGCTTTGTGATGGATGTGCATCGGTAGAAAATTACCAGACACGTGTGTGTCATTAAAATGTTTTACGCAGAAAGTTAGGAGAAAAATACCAAAACTGTTCTTATCAGTGAAGCAGAAGCAGATTTTGCTTCAAAACAATTATTAGACCGATGAACAGACTAAAATCACTCAGAAAAAATGTTCCTCATGATACTGGAATTTAAATCAAAGTTATTCCTGGCCTTATACCTGCACTATTATGTAGTTGAATGAGAAGTATTTGACTACTTGTAAGCAGAGAGATTACCTTTTGCAACTAATATTATTACCAAACTCAGCTGACAAAGTTGTGTAAACTGCGCCTGCTGTGTACCAAAACCAGAGGGCCTGATCCTGCATTCCTGAAGCAGGTTGTTTTAAGATTAATTAATAAAATTATTTAATGATATTGCTCAAATTCTGTTTCCTGGACTTAGAATTACTTCATAGGACAGCTTTTGTGGTTCTGTGCTCACATGGGTACAGTGCAAAAGGAGCTTTGCCCACTGACAACCCAAGAAGGCAGGTTAAGTGCCTTTTAATCATTTTTCATGATAGAAATGTAAAGAGAAACAAATATCTTAAATACTGAAATGCTATTTAAAATAAGTTTAAAATGATAATTTCTTCCTATTCAGTTGTGGCCTTGTATAATCAGTCGCCATCATTTACCATTTGCCTATTTTTTCTTTAACAGTCTGATTTTCAAATGGAAGCCTTCCACCAAAGAAGGAATGCTGATATTAATCTCATATTTAAAACCACAGTGCAAGTGTTGTATTTATTGTGAATATGAGCTTTAGCAAAGCATCTTACAGAGCACTGTCTTGTTGCCCGATGCTAGAACAGCGAGCATTTTTTTTTGGTTCTGAAAAACTGTGGGCTTGCATTCATTATTCTTCTGCATGTTTTTTACACCTATGGAATAATGGTGTCATATTTTTTATTCCCTGAACTAACTAATATTCTTCACATTTTTATTTTGTTTTGGGGTTGGGTTTTTTGCTGCTGTATTAACGCTGAGTGTTCTGGCTTCTGAGTTTCAGGTAATATTGATGAGAGGAAAATACAAGTTTTTAAAATAAAAGCAGATCCATTAAAAAAAAAAAAAAAAGAGAAAAACGTCACTCCCTCTCCTCTCCTCTCCCTCTCCCTCTCCCTCAGCTTTACATTGCTCCTGGTCAGTTTTGAAATGGATACTGGAGTAGAACGCTGGCAGAAATGATGGGGCAGTACTTTCACATGGATATAGGGACAAAAGTAAAACGTATAGTAGAGAAATTGCAAACACGGAAGATTTTGAAGTTGGCATCAAGAGCGACTTGCCTGCACTTTCATAGACAGGCATCGTTCAGCATTGCTGAATTGATGAACTAAGCCAGCTCCATGCATGTAGCACTGTGTTCAGATCACATATGCTCCTTTTAAGAGACAAGGCATCCCATTCTGTGACCCACAGAACAGTGTCAGGTCTAGCTGTGGAAGACCTTACAGATACAGCAGGGAAGGAGCTCCTTGGAATTATCCAGCAAACCCATTGGATTGCAGTGATTCGTGACTGAACTGCTGGCTTCTAGCCTAAGGCAATATAGGTAGGCAGAAGATGCTTTCCCATCTGTGCTGTTAATGAACAGTGGGAGTGCTCAGTGTATCTCTGAAGGGTCAGTAAATCCTTGGCAGTCCCTCACACCCAAGCAGGGAGTGGGTCTAAAGGCAGCTGATTCCTTCTGGCCATCTAAAGGCAGCTGAATCCTTCTGGCCGTCAGCCCCCAGCTGTCCCAGTCACCTGGCAAGAGCTCGTTTGGAGACATGAGGGAACAGCAAGGATGCACCATTCTCTGGTGCCTCCTGAAACAGCTTCTGTGACACACCGTTGCCAACAGTCTGGGTACCAGCCATACAGCCTACAGCACCTTAAGGAGCTACACCCTCTTCCCTGGTGTTAGTCTATTGAATATGCATGTCGTGGGATCACAATCCTGCCTTTTTCTAGTATTCCCAGTCTTCCCAGCATGCTACCAGGCTGCAGAGAGCCACACTGAAGGTTGCCCTAGAAGCCAGTGCCCCTCCTACCGTAGCAACTGGATCTGCCTGCTCCACCCTGGGACTCAATGCCCTCCCACAGGTAACTGGTCCGGTGAAATTATTGTCCTAACCTCAGTAAAGCAGTTCATTATTTTCAGTGTTGTAATTCCATGGGAATGCTTATAAAGAGGACAAGGTATGAAACTGTGAGGGATGATGAGATTCTGCAATACAATGAAAAGGGATTATTTTTCTTAATAAAAAGGGCTTTTCCGAGTTTTGTAAGCCCAAAGCATTCAGCTCTCCTTTCAGTACTGAAAATCCACTTTTTTTTTTTTTTTTTTTTTAAGCTCATATGTAGTAAAATGCTCATCTGAGTCTCCTTGTGTCTTTTCCTCTCAAAAAAATCTGGTAATGTGTCCCACATTATGATGTTATAGGAAAATCACCTTTGCTCTTCAGCTTTTAGCAGACTTCTAGGGGTGAAAGCTGGATTAACTGAGATCTGGTTTAATTTAGAAACTTATGTGCATTACAACAAGCAATTCTTTTTCCTAGTGCCATGTCAAAAGTAAACCATCACTCTTTTTGTATAATTCATGGGTCTTTTCAGGAAAAAAATACAGAAGTCTGAATAGTGGAGTTTGGGTCCACCAAATATTCCCTTACACTCAAATAACTTATTTAAATGACGCTGTTTCACACTTGGGACAAATTTGAGCATTTTAAAGGGGAAGTATCATGTCATTAAGTGTTGTTTTGCTTTGTGCATGCTAGGAATTCAAATGTGGGGTTTGCACACCAGAAGAAAAAGGGTCCTAGCCACCAGGTTTCTGCCTTTCTCAGACTTTCCTACTGGAGAATTTCTCTCTGTGTAACTAATTCAATACTTAGTGGGAGAAAAAGAGAAAGATGGTAGCTTTATGATTTTCCATGTAATCCTGATTTGGGGTGGCAGGAAGACAGGGAGGTTGCTATTCATTAAATTTTGATTAATAAAATTCAAGATAATGTAGATCCAACTTCTCTCTTTTATTTTGGTGTAGAGCTAAACTAATAAGATGAAATAGCTTATGCCAGTATAACACTTCATGTCATGGTGAGAAGGGTGCATCCCATACGGTATTGTCTGCAGGAATAGAGATAGTTCTCCAGAAATAGCCAGGAGGAAAATATCTTCTGTGCCCATTTGCACTCTTCAGTGTATGTTATTCATACATTAATCTGTGTGGTTTCTGTTCAGTCTGGCAAATCAATATGTCTGAATCTCCCAATAAAACTTGTTTCTGCAGCTAATCTACTAATTTATTAAGACAAAATATGTGCTACAAATTCCTCTCTTCCATACTCCAGGAGAAGAAAATTAAATAAGCAACATCTGAGCTGAATGAAAACCACTTACCGATGGGTGCTGCATGAAACAGAGGCTGGGGAGAGACAAGGAAAAGAGTTCACATCACCTACCTTAGATTGCTATTAGAAGACCAGTAGACTTCTTAGCCAGCCAAAGATTTCTTGTGAGGGCAAAACAAACAGGAACCTAACTGAGGTTCTGTGAATCATCATTTGAAAAAACCTAGAGAGGTCTGCTGACCCTCGAAGAGCCTCATTTCCTAGCTGGGACTTAGACGTACCGGTCTAAAAGTTAAGCAGTGTGAGTATCCCTGAATATTCTGTCAGCGTTGTATATCCAGCCTTCAAGTTGTAATCAATTTTTGTTTTCTCCATTCTTTTTTTACGGCTCTGCTGAAATTACAAGAGCACCAGCTTGGAGTGCATCCAATAGCCATTGCTTCTCATGGATAATAAAAACTGACCCACAGCCAGCAGGAAAATAGAGCGATAGAAACTTGACAAAGGAACCTTTTCTTGATGAGCTTTGATAATCCTATTTTCCTCTCCCTTTCAGACCAGTGAGAATAGAGCTATAAAAATAGCCACTGCTTGGATCAATCACCTCTGTTCATGGTATGTCACGTCTATGATCCCTCTCTCCATTTCATATAGGAAAAATCTTCCCATATTTACTTTCAAAGACTATCCTTGATGTTCCTTTATTCTTTTTCCACATTAATAATCTATGAAGCTATTGATGTCCTGCACTTACACAGTTCCATTAATGCTGACCTTGACATCCAACATATATTTTCTTCCTTTCATGGGAGACGCTCCTCAGGTCAATCCAGTATCTTTGCTTGAGGCATATGCACTCTTTATAAATCTTTAAATGTCCTCCAGAGCTGCACCTTTTCTGCATTTGAAGCCCACTTACCATTAACTAAGGGTCTATTTTTTTGTGACTTACAATAGTTTCACCACCACATCTCAGCTGCTGCCTTCCTATTGACACTCACTTTATATGTATGTAAGGGGCACACAGCAATTCTTCCTTACATGTAACCTGTTTTTTCAAAGATCCTGGACCACAAGTTGAGCACATTTGTTACACGTTTTTTCTTTTATTTACTTTGAAGGAAGTTATGGAAATGTAAGAAAATTAAGAAACATGATCTTATTTTGCTTGGCTAATCAAGTTTTCTGCTTAAAGAGGTGCATAATCTGTATCTTTATTCTCCAAAGATTGTTCAAGAAGATAACCCAGCTGGACTGGACACAATCCCAAAGTACTCTGAAATCAGCAGCAAGACTCTCCTTGACTTCTTTAAGAGGAAACTTTCACTGAGAGAGAGAGAGAACAGCTATTAGAATGTTTTGCATTTCTTCATTCTGAACTAGCTGGGCTGGATACAGAGGACAGACAAAACCCATTAAGTGTATTGAGGAAGATTCATGGTGTCTAGATTCTTTCTAACCATTATTATGCTGGCAGTTTCAAAAAGGCGTCAATTTTCTGTGCCAAAATATGAGAGTAAAACTACAAATCCTCTTTTGGATTCATGAGAAGAGAAACTATTTATTTGTGATTCATGATGAAAATACACCTTATATATGAGTATAAAAGTAGCCAGTTTTGTGTTGCATAGAAAATAGCCTTATAAATATCTCTTACATTGAATTGCTTATAGTTCTTATGCTTTATATGCAGGATAAGCCCTGGGTTTGAAGTGTGTTTATTATTTAGAGGCTTGTTTTGATATATCAAGGTCTCTCCCATTCCTCCTGATCATCCTTTCCTTTGAAGGTTCACTACCTGATTGAAATAAGAATTTCCATCCACTGCATCAAATAAGCAATGATGTCTTCTGAAAGGTTCTGTATTTGATGGCACTGTGTGGGATGGGAACAGGGAAGGGAGGGGAAAACTTTTTTCCCAATCTCCCTGGTCATCTCATTCTGTGTAATAATGTTGAATCTACCATATTACAAATGGCAGAACTAATCTAACCTTGGTGTTCCTCTAATAAATAGAACTCAAGCCCAGGTAATAAATGGGCTGTATATTAAAGACAGAATGAGAAGCCCGGAGAGGAAGGCAATGCACCCAGTAAGGTCAAATACCTTTATCTCATCCATCACTATAGTTCTTCACCATAGAAACTTTGAACCATAGGAGAAGGCAAGAAAATACAAATGTTAAAACACATTTTGTATATTGGGATATTTACACATGAGTACCTTTCCAGTATTAGCTCCTGTGCTCAGGTACTTTTCTGGAGGTTGTTACTACCATTATTTTGTGCATGTTAGCCAGCCATATACAATAGGACTTCCCAAAAAACTAATTAAAAAATATTTTGTTTTCTTGTTTTCCTAAGACTTCTCAAATTCTAAAAGCAAACCTTGTAATAATTTTCATTTTCATGGTAAATCACTCAGCAACCATTGAACTCAATGGACTTTGCTTTGTTTACAGCCAGCAAGAATCTGTCTCTCCCCTTCTTAAACTTACAGTACACTTCAGGTTGCTTAGTGTCACTGTAAGTTTGACAAATATACTGGGGAGAGAAATCGTGACCACCTTCTTGACTACTCTGGAAGAACGAGTGTTCTAGAATCCAGATAAACCTCCTTGAGAAGAGGACAAATGCTATTGGGGCCAGTCTTATGCTTTGTATTTATTATTCCAGCTACAAAGCAAGTCCAAAATCCACCACCTTCTTTCTAAAAAGAAGGTGCTTTTGTGATCTTGTCTTCTGTCATATAAAAACATAGCAACATATGGGTACACATACATTCTTTTTATGTATACATTCAGCACGGGTGAGGCCCCAGCTGGATTACTGTGCCCATTTTTCAGCCTTGCCCTGGTTCATGACAAAAATGGAGAAACTGCAGAGGATACAGCAGACAGCAACCACAGCAGTGGGTCATAGATCTTATCGTCTACACGGAGAGGCTGGTGATGCTGGGCTTGATTAGTCTGGCAAAGGGAAGGCTGAGAGGTATCTGCTTGAAATCCATAACTGTTTGAAGAGTCATTACAAGGATGATAGCCAAGTGGTGCTAAGTAACACCAAGAAGTGTACCAAGAGGCAATGGCCAAACTGTGGCTGGCAATCTTCAGGGTGGATGTAAGTTAAAGACACTTCCCCTGGAAAAGCAATGAATCTCTGAAACAAGCTGTATGGACAGGCTGTGATATCGAATCATAGAATCATTTAGGCTGGAAAAGACCTTTGAGATCATCAAGTCCAACTGTTAACCCAGGACTGATATCTCCATCTTTAGAGGCTTTCAAAACTCTGAGTGGACAAAACAATGGTTCAGTGTTTGCAGTAGTAGCACTTCAAGGAAGGTGGACTAGATGACCTCCAAAAAGGCAACTGAACAGGCATCTACCCCTGGGGAGAAGTTAAAAAAAACAGAAAAAAACCCAGGAAAATATTGTCATGTTGTTTAACATATTTCAGGAATACACTCAAATATGGTGGTGATGAAGAGAGGACAGAGAAGAAAATTACACTCCTTTTGTGAGTGTCAAACCTGGGTGCTACACTATATGAACGTAAAAACAGTGGCTGCAAACAGCTTACCATAAACTTGATATAGCTCGACTGTAGACACAGTCCAGGTAAGCAACATCCACAGCCTTTCCCTCATCCACTCGCAGGTCATCTTATCATAGATCAGGTTTGTCAAGCAGGACCTGCCTTTCATAATCCCATGCTGGCTGGGCCTGATCCCCCGGTTGTCCTGTACATGCTGCGTTGGTGGTGCACAGGATGATCTGCTCCATAATCTTCCCTGGCACGGAGGTCAGGCTGACAGGTCTGTAGTTCCCTGGATCCATCTTCCTGCTCTTCTTGTAGGTGGGCATCACACTGGCTAACCTCCAGTCTGTTGGGACCTTCCCGGTGAGCCAGGACTGCTGATAAATGATGGAGAGTGGCTCAGTGAGAGCTTCCACCAGATCCCTCAGCACCCTTGGGTGGATCCATCCAGCCCCATAGACTTGTGCATGTCCAAGTGGAGCAGCAGGTCACTGAGCATTTCCTCCTGGAATGCGGGGACTTCAGAGCTGCATCACACAGTGTTGTTCTGGTTTTGTTAATAGGTTTTGACAACATCACACATATGTTCTGAACCAGAAGATTTTGTGCTTTACAACTGAAAATTTAGCTTTCACATGACCTTGTATCAGCTGGTTCATTGGTCTATCTCTCAGATATTCAGGACATTTTGTTTGTCCATAGAAAAGAGCTTTGGCAGCCTGACACCTGACATACACACCAAATCCCTAACCCAAGATTGCTGAGTCTGTAGAAGTACTGCTTTTGATACAGAATATTTGACAGAGCCTTTGATCTAAAAATTCAATCATTTTTATGATGTTGAATGACATTTCCTTTATTGTTATTCCTAAATCCATCATGAAGCACTGTTATATGGACAACATTACAAAAGGTTAATAGTTGGGCACCACCCTGGCTAGTATAACCAACAATGTAAGGTTCAAACATCCTGAATTCACTAGAGATCTCTCCCACTGAAATATGCTGAAATGAGCAAACAATAATCTCAAGCTTCTCTGAGCTGTCAAGTTTTTGCTGCTAATATAAAGAAATTGTCTAGGTTCCTTTAAACTCCGTCCTCTGATGGTTTTTGCCACCAGCTTCATAGAGATTCCACATGAAAAAAAAATCATAAAATCTCATGCACTGTGATTTCCAGTTTCCAGCTTTAAATCTTGTTCTGATTCTTCCCTAGGACCTGATGCATTAGTATTTTATCAGCACCTATTGGCTGCAGGTGAAGCCAGGTCCCGCCTTACTTCAACAATACATATTGGAAGATTTCATCTCTGCTCCAGAGACATTGTAATTACACAAGACAAGCAAACTGTAGGAGGGAGAACGTAGGGAGTATGAGAGGATCTCATCATTGCCAGAATGGGTCATAAAGCTAGCCTTGTCCTTATTCATTAAACTACACTTCACCCATTGTGTAAAAACTTCTATCCGAGAAATACAATGCAAGTGACTTACTTAGAAATTTGTAACAAAAGAGTAAAAGGACAAGCCACAGGGAGGCAAGGGAAAAAGGACACCAGTCAGATCAACAATACCTTTAAGGGCAATCATTAAAAGAAAGTAGATCATTAACTGCTGTTCAAGATTCTGTGCTGTTCTTAAAACAATGTACTGTTCTTTGCTTCTTTCCTTTAACCTGGTATATTACTTCTTTGTTTAATGACACCAGACATGTACTTAAGAAAATTGCACACCAAGGATCTGATTTATTGCCTAGGATTCTATTTGCATGAAAAAAAACAACACCAAAGCAGTATTTGACAGGTACGTATCAATTCAACTCCTAAGGGGTGCATTTTGAGTCAATTGTGTGAGGAATTAGGCATGCAGTTACTTACAACAGTTATTTAAATCTGTGAGCATTTAGTACTTCTCAGGAAATAAAATTACAACAGGCTGACTGAAGTACATTGCAAGTACAACTTTGCTATCCTGACCTACCCAAAGCCCTGTCATTTCAATCTACAATACCCCAAATGACTTCAGTTAAACTTCATTTTTATCTTGGTTCTGCCAGTTTCGAGCCACTGACAAAAATTATTCCACATTGCCTAGGGCTAGTCCAAGCAGCATGAGTTCATATCAGAAGAATGATACCTGCCTGTTCCTCTGCATGTCATCTTCAAAGTACATTCAGAAGTCCATCTAGAAAAAAGTTCGCAGAAGAAAATCTTGCTTGTTACGAAGACAAAGATACAAAACTCAGAGGAATTAACTTTCTACTGACCATGAGACTTCTTCTTTTCTGTGATAGCATAACAGATACAAGTGCATTTTGGTCAGATATCAGCTACCAGGACAAGCTAATTGACTTTAATCTGTTGTAGTGCCTGCCCACTAGTTGGCAGAAACAGGAAAAAATATTGATAAGAAGAGGAGTAATTATTTCATACTAACAACTGATTGGGAAATCGCCAGCAAAACAAAGCCGCAATAAAATACATTACAACTGCTCCTCAAAGTCCTAACACTTTATGAACATTGATGCACTGAGTCTTAAAACACCTACGTTATGCAGATACCTATTTATTATCCACTTTTATAGAGGCATAGCTTTATGTTGGCCATTTGTATAAACATGTATTTAATGCTGTGGGAGCACCTCTGGGTCACCTTTTAGGGGACCAATTCCAGCATCCTATCTGCGGCACTGAGCTTCTAAATTGCTGTTCAGCAGCACAGGAAACAGCCACTTTGTAGGTCAGGCTTTTAAAATAATCTTTGAACTCTGGTTGGCAGAGGGACATGCTGATATAAGTGATACAGTCAAAGAAAAAAAAAAGGAGTGGAAAGTCCTAAGGATGCCAGCTGAGATGGAGGCATCTGACCCGATGTATTTCAACGTGTGAGGAAACTAGTTCTTTCTTCATTAGAGAAGTGGCTGAGCAATGAATGAAGCGTGTATTCATACAGAGAACACCAGCGTGAAAGGTTGTGAATAGTGCTCCGTGGGTAATTTAAAAGAAGGAATGCATACAAATGGATAAAGCATCAAATTAAGGCAGGAGATCTAGGCCTGTAATACCAGACCCAGCCCTCCAGCTATGAGCAATGCTTTGGTTAGGTACCTTAAACTGTTTGTGCCATTTCTTCCTCTCTCTCCTTTTGTCTGCCTTTTCTATCTAGACACTACGCTTGCTAAAGCATCGACTGTATCTTTCGTACTCACACAATGCATGGAACAAAGCATGGAAAAGTGGCCCCATGCTTAGCTGGAACTTTTAGACAGTACTATAATAGAACTAATTAATGGTAATGAGATTTATGGAGTACTGTACATGCTGTTTTTTAAAGATATCCACGCTGGGTCAAAGCTGTGAGATTTCTCATGCACACAGTGAATCATATACCATTCTGCCAGCTTAAATTGCTACCACATAGGCTGAACAAGAAGAGCTTGTGTAGCTAGTGGGTAAGGAGTGTGACTTCTCCAGCACTGAAGCACATTGGGAAAATCCTACCAGCAGCAATGACTAGACAAATATACTGCTTGCAGGTGGAATATATTGATGACAGAAGCCTTTTTTTTGTGTGTGTGTGTGCAGTATTTGGCCATACAATAATAAAAGCAAATCACATTAGCAATTATTCTTGTGATGATGCTAGTATATTAATGACAATGTCTACTTTCTCAGTTTGGTACTGATTGGGAGGTCCATGATTTTGTCATCTGATTCTTAAAAGGGGGGGAAAAGCCAACACTTTTTCTGGGGAAGGGTATTATTTTTTCTGAATTAGTTTATCACCCTCAGCATCCAGTTCTAGCATGTCTGTTTATACATGGCTTTTCTAGGTCTTTGGTCTGTTTGTGTAGATCTAAGCTAGGCTAATTTTCTGCAGAAGTCTTCCCTGGAGAAGGTTAAGGGGACTGAATGGCTCAAATCTTGGAATTGCTCATTTGTCACAAGCTTTGTTGTTCCTCCAGTTTGTCATACATTAACCAGCGGTTCAGGTGCCATAGTGAAGAGGAAGCTGCACAAAAGGAAAGGAATTAGCATAGTTTGAGTGGTGACACATTAGTCTTCCACATGGTTTCTATCTTAAAAAAGGTGGATAGAGGTTTTCTGGTTTGGCCAGATGAATCCCAGCATTGCTGACTGCAAAAACAGAGACAAAAGATTCCTTGTTGTCATTGTTCTGCTGTTTGAGGCTTTTTTTGTTTTGTTTGTGGTTGTGGTTTTTTGTTGTTTTGTTTTTTTTTCTAACAAGAAACAGACTTCAGCAAACCTGATACACAAAGAGTGCCAACCTCACTGCCACAATTGTGGCAGTTGCCTGTGCATGTGCTAACTCACTGCCAGAACAGCAAATGCAGCACACGTGAAGCCTGGCATATTTTTGCATTAAGTAAGGAAGTTGTAGATGAACTTGGTTCCCACTTGGGCTGACTTTTTTTAATGAGGACTTCATGCAGAGAAAGATGACTAGTCAGGCATATTTTCCTCGACCTAGTGTCACCCATGGGGTTATATGCTTTATTTATTTTTACATTAATGGTAATAGATGAAACTGCAGTGTTTGGGTGTGTTTCTATCACTGGAAAAAAAGTTGTCAATTTTTTTTTACTATTAAGAGTTTTTTTCACTTTCCATGGGCAGCTATTGTCTGTGTTCCATTTAGATATCACAGACCTTTCTCTTAGCTCTTTTTTCTTGCCTCCTTTCTTAATGTATGATGAGTATGTTTGGAAGTGGTAGAAGATTTTCTTTTCTTTCTGAAAGGCGATATTGTCTTTCTTCTGCTTGTCACCTCCTCTTGACCAGCCTGCATTGTTCCCACCACAAAGGTTCGGTGGTAAAACTCTTCTCTGAGCAGCCTTCTGGTCTCCGTTTCATTACCCATTTGACTTGCAGTTACCACTGAACTTCTTCTGAATTGGTATTATAGGAATTTTTTCTATCGGGAGAGGAAAAGGTCACTTTTCTGATAAGGCTCTGATAAGAAATTATCATTTATTCTTTCTAACTTGTATGGCTTTTAAAGAGGACCACCTTCTCAGAAGTGATGCTCAGTAACAGAAAATGGTGACAGATATGTTTTAAATTAATCTTGTTAAGAACTGTCTTGCCAGAAAGAAGTATGGTGCCACTTGTATTACTGTCATTCTGGTGACAAAGAGGCTCAAAATATTAAAACGTATAAAATTATTCTTTGTAAGTCTCACCATGTTCTTACTTTCCATGCTAGCCTGCAGGTATGTTGTCGTACTCAGCTTTGAGCTTCCAGTTTGCTTTTATTGTGATGGAAAACAGTGTGTCCTTCCATACTGTTTTCATCAAACAAGAATTAGAGTAGGTAAAAGCTGTTTCAGCCACTGAATGTTCACACCTATAAAGAAGTTAACCATTATCAACAACTCGAGTTACTGGAGTCTTTGACTCACACCTAGTTGCAATCTCATTATCAGTGTGGGAACAGAGGAAAATAATAAAATACTTGAGCCTTGTTATGGAAAAATTTTAAAAAAATTAGCAATGGAAAGCTTCACTTTTGTGACAGAATTTCGTCAACACTCGATTCTGCAGTGGAACTGGTTTTGTATGAAACAGCATTTGTTTGGAGAGAGATTTTTTTATGAGACCAGCTAATGCAGGTGTATAAATAGACCATCTTTAAGAGAAGATGAGCTGTGAAAAGTCTGTTTTAAACAATTTAACCTCTGCTAAAGCTCAGAGATCAGAACTCATAAAATTTGGGGTTTTTTCACCTTCAGTCACATTGAATAGACTTATTTAATTTTTACTTTAGTTCCTAGATGATTCCATTGTTCACACAAATAATGTGTGTGGGCCAAACACTCAGGAATTAAGCTCTGTGTAATCATACAAGATATGGTCTTTCTGCTAATATTTCTTCTGAACTAAAATCACATTCACTTAAAGAGCTCTATGGGAAAAAAGAAAAAACATCAGTAATGTATTTTTGTTGGATTAATGACAAATTGACTAATGTGCTCTACCCACTTTGTGCCATTTCAATAACATTGAAGAGCTTTAAATATGGTTTTAATAGCATTATATTGAAATGCTTTGAACAACCAGTACACACCAGCAAATCTGTGCTTTCAAGTATAATAGATTGTATAGGCTCATTTCATGTTTCTTGTATCCAAATGAGATTAACACATGGTTTTGTTTGAATGTAAGATGAACATAAGGTTTAGATCTGTAGCTGTTATTCAGAAAAAGCTGTTTCCACATTTTCTGTTCAAGTGAGAACTATAGAAACAGACCAGAAGGAATCATAAATCATAAATAAATGCATTTTTGTGCACTTCAGAATTCTGCTGGTCTACATATGTTGGCCATTGCTTCACAAGAAAGCAATAATATAACCCAGTATTGTAGAGGGATGATGAGATGGTCATTCTTCCATGAGATACATTACATGTGATCTATGGTCTGTATCTGTGCGCATATTACCACAAGTTACCACAAAGTAAACTCAGACATGAATTTACTTAATTTCTTTCAAAGGCCACAACACAACACAACCCATTCTGAGGTTTCCTCTGTAGAACTGATAGAGAATAGTTTTATATATTAAGCACATTGTTTTCATGCTAATGATCCCTGCTTCACAATGAGTTAATATAAAATGTAAACAATATTTTTTACAACCCCTAGTTAGTACAATTAGCAGCCTTTATGATTACTCTTTTATACGTTTATTAGAGTCCATAAAAATGCTGAGTCCAATGTATTTGGCATTTTTTTTCTCCTTTTCTGCAATAAAGCACCTTAGCCTGAGTAGGAAAAGAATGACAAGCTGAAATGCTTTGTATTCCAGTCTGTCACTTAAATTATGCAGGAATTACGAGAAATTAATTTTTTGTACTTTAACAGAGCTCAAGTGTTTCATAAGCCGTAACAACACAATGGATTTGGTGATCACTTCAGAATAATCATGACACTGCTGCTCCTTCTGTAGCATTAAAGACCATTCATTATTTTTTTTCTCTATTTTAAGCAGTTTGCAAAGCCCAAATTCTATCCAGTAGAAAGCAGTGTAAGCAGCGCTCAACTGCATACCAAACTGAGAGGTGTTTCTCCGTTGCTCATCATCTCCTTTATCTAGCTCAGCTGAAACATCAGCGCTAAACACAGTCTTGAAGAGAGTGAAAGATATATTTTATAAGAAGGTAATGTTTAAAAAAATAAATCCATGTAACTCAGATCTTTTTCTCACTCTCCTGGAGCATACCTGGAGCTGATCTTGGGAAGATAGAAGTACACCATTTTGTCCTCTATGGGCACAATGTACAAAATGCTTATATCTCATCTTTATACTCTAGAAGCTTTGCTTAATATTTCTCATGTTTGCAGAAACAATAAGCCAAAAGTCCTCCTAAATGAGATATAAATTATCTGTTTATCTGTCAAAAAATTGTGAGAGAATTCACCTTCCAAGTCACCATCAACATTTTTTAATTAATTTGCTTGCATATTTTCTATGTATTACTGGCAAACATGAAGTTATCTGAAATTATAGTGACGACAGAAATTCTATTATTGGGTTAAAAGGAACATCTTTATAAATACAGTGAAAATTTGGTGGAACTCTGATGAGCTGAAGATCTTGAAATTTAGTTAGAATTGATCAGGAATCAGTGACATGTAAGGTGTTATTATCAGAGTTATTTTTCTGAGGGTTATAGCCAAACCACTAAACATATGCCAATAACACTTGTCTCTGTAAGATTTCACAACTAAAATTAAAATTTCTGTAGGTACTGATTTACTAAAACTTCCCTGAAATCTAGGGAACTTTGTATATAAATTCTTACTTTAAAGCTTGCTCCTGTCTCTGACATGAGTACTTGCAAATGTCCTTGGCCTTTGCAGATGTTGACCTCTGGACAGGAACCTTCATAGTTCTGGCTTATATTCATAAGCCATAACAAGCGTGCCGTGGGATCCTGACAAATCATGAAGGTTTGGATATCTGTGTTGTTAGCTTTTCTTAATGGAGAATATGTACTTGGGAAAAAACATTTTGCAGTTCGGTGACTAATTGTAGAGGAATGAAGGCAGTGAGTTAATTACCATTGATACCGTACAGCTGTGGGCTGGCTTCAGGGGCAGTGGGGTGGCTGACGCAGATAAGGTGCAGCTGTGGCTGGTTCTGTTAAGAGGTTGGGCAGCCAACACAGAGAGAGCAGCCACAAAAGAGAGAGGAGGAAGAAGCAGAGAGAAGAGAGAACATGTGTCCTGGGTGAGGAGAAGGCAGCAGAGGGACTGTATGAAGAGTATGCTGGTATAAGATGGTAAAAGACCTTGTTGCAACTTGATAGTTTGGAGAGTGCTGCGACAATTAATCTTTCTCACAAAAGATGGGGGGTGGCCTTAAAGGCTCTTGAATACTATTGACAGTGATTCCCATCATCTGTCCAGTTTTCACAAAAGCAAACTTACCAATGGTTTACTGGAACAACCCCTAGGAAATCTGTGGTCCTCAAAGCTCAGGATAGGCAGCTATGTAATTCAGGCATGGCTGCCATAAAAAAGATTCAACAAGGATAGCATTAGGGTTTTGGAAGTTTGCTATATGAGCTGGGAATCAATCATTACTCTTGATATTACCTTTCCTATCCCTCAAACTGGGACTTTGATAGGTTTGAATATGCCTGCTAGCACTGGCTCACCATGTTGGTGATCTGCTGGGTTTTCCATATGCTGTCCACCTTTTCTAACTTTGGAGTAGAAACTGCGGTATGGTGAGGTTGAAACACAGAACATGCTAAACCCTGACCACAGATCTTGCTAAAACAAAGGACTCGTGCTGCTGAGTCGGTAGGGCTTTGCAGTAGAACATACTAGCTATACGAGAAGGAATATGGTCAGCTGAGCAAGCTGAAATAGTTCCATAAAGGGAGCAAAGCAGAACGTGGCACTTCCAGTGATCTGCTGATCAGGGTCATAGGTCCTTCCACTTTTAAGACTGCCCTCCCACGCCGTTTCCACTGAACGCTAACGCATCCCAGCCCTAGAGAAAGAGTAATGAGCAAGTGACAGCTTTCAACAGTAGGTGGCATCACCGCAATTCAGTATTAAGTCAATGTCCCCACTCCGGGGGACACAGCTCTGCTTTGCTCCTAATCACACGGCTGAAATGTAAACCAGATTTTGACCACTTGTACTCATGAAGACTTTTTTTCAACATTTTTTTTTTTCCTGGGGTTTCTTTTTGCCGGGTTGAAAACTTTTGCCAAATTTGCATATGTGTAGTGTTATCAAAGGAGAATTACGAAACAGTCAGTATGGTTTCACATTTTAAAGCACAAAAATGTAGAAAATAGGCCTAGAAAATCTCTCGAATATTGTTCAGTCCGCTCCCCTTCCTCAAGATAGTACAAGCTGTACCTGGAATGCAACAAATAATTTTCTACCATGAGATATGTAGGTGAGAAGCCTTATTTACAATTAAAACCTATTAAGTTATTCCCATTGTATTGTAGCAATAGCTACCTGCACTATCACGGAGAAGAGAATTATTCCGTAAAACAGAGAATGAACCTCAAGTGAGGCAAATCAACACCCACTGATCTCAAGCAAGCTCAGCACTGGCTGAGGAACTGATTCATAATTTATAACTTGAAGCATGTAGGTTTTGGAAATCATCTGGATGGAAAACACTATTTTAATATAAATCCCTACGAATCTATTATTTGGCAGATACTGAGTTAAGTTCAAACAGAAAAGCGTGTTTGACAAAAGACAGGGAGATGAGAGTTTGTAGGTAAAGGAAAGGGGAGTGTCAGAAAGGCTACAGGGAGGGAACAAGGGGTTTTATTAAAATCGTATTACACTGTGAACGTTGGTTAAAACAAGCTCAGCTATTCATAGAATCATAGATTCATAAAATGGTTTAGGTTGGAAGGAACTTCTAAAGGTCATCTAGTCCAACCCCCCTGCAATAAGAAGGGACATTTCAACTCAATCAGGGTGCTCAGAGCCCCATCCAACCTGACCTTGAATGTTTCCAGGGATGGGGCATCCACAGCTTCTCTGGGCAACCTGTGCCAGTGTTTCAACACCCTCATGGTAAAAAAATTTCTTCCCTATACCTAGTCTGAATCTGCCCCCTTTTAGTTTAAAGTTGTTACTCCTTGTCCTTGTCTTTTGCAACAGACCCTGCTAATAAGTCTGTCCTCATCTTTCTTATAAACCACCTTTCAGTATTGAAAGGCCACAATAAGGTCTCCCTAGAGCCTTCTCTTCTCCAGGCTGCAGAGCCCCAGCTCTCAGCCTTTCCTTACAGAAGAGCTGTTCCATGCCTCTGATAGTTTTTGTGACCCTCTGAAGGTTCTTTCCTGTACTGAGGACTCCAGAGCTGGACACCATATTCCTGAACTAGTCAGTGTTCTGACAATGCTAAGGTTTTTTGGGCAGCACTTCTGGTAGAAATATTGGGAGCTGTGCAGCATTGCACCACTGCCTTTAGGAAGAATACCTACCACGATACCCAAGCTACGTGCAGGGAAGCTGAAACCCCAGCCCGCTCCCACTTCACATGGCTCTGTGTCATTTGGTGGCTTTAGCAGAAGGCACTACTGCTGCTGTTTCTGGGTTAGATGGTGAAGGAGGACCACAGGGATACCTTTTCTTGTATATGAAAGCAGTAGGACACAGAGCTGAAAGGTCAAGCTGCAGCCAGCACAAGATTCTTGATGCAGGGTAAACCACTCCTTGCAGCGGTAGCAGATTTAGCAAATTTAGCACAGCAGCCACAGACTTCAAGCAGTCCTCAGGCTGCTTCAGCTTGCATGGGAACAGACAAGGGACAAAAAGAAAAACAAACCACTTTTTCTGCTGCCTTCTCCCCTCTTAGGGGCTGTACTCAAAACATCTGAATATGAGCTACCACATGACATTCACCTGAAGAAGCTTTTGATTCTTCATTCAGCATTAACCATTTTATAAGGATGCTTTGGTCCCGATTGTGCTTTGTAGATGTTTACCCTCCAGATCTAGGAGGGATCCAGCCTAGAATGGCTGATTATTTCAAAGAAATTTTATCCTGTAATCCAAAGACTGTTGTACAACTGTGGGGTTAATCACTTAAGTGTCTGTAACTGGATAAATGTTGTCTGTTTGACTTTTAAATTAGAAATAGGAATCACCATAGGACCTGGCAGACCAGCAAAAGGCTCTGGAAAATAGTTGTATGTTACTGATTGTATTAATTCAGAGTCCTTCTGCAAGAGCTGTAATTAAATGTTCTTTCAGCTGAGTACATTCTCATATTTTTTTTTTAATCTGCATTTTTTTATGTGTTTAGTTTCAGTATCAACTGGGCCGATCCATTCCTCTTACTGACTCCAATACTTAAGTGACATGTGCTGCATTTCAAGAGTCTGTCTCAGCTGAGAGTACAAAACATCTTTCAGGGTCTGCACTGCGCTCTTGTTTGCAGTAAAAATTAGAAGGCAGGGCTCTGAACAATGTCTTTTAGAAACCTTACGTTTTCAGTTCTAATCCCATTTCACCGTGAATGTTCTGGATTTGGTGAGGTGACAGTTTCATGTGTTTCATTGCTATAGTAACATTAACAGAGAAGCCTTCCTAACTTAAAGGAATTTAGAGACATTGAAAGAGATGGCTATGTGGATGATGAAATTGTAAGTAGATATGAGAAAATTAATCTCTTCTTGAAAAAAAAAGAAGTTTCATGAATTCTAAAACATATTTAATTTTTCTTACTTTGTAGTGGTCTGATAGACTGTGCTAGAACTGAAATGGCCATTGTCCTGGGCCCTTTCATCACACAAGGAATCTTTGCTTTGAAATCCTAAGATCATAGGAAGAAGACTGAAAGTTTTATTATCTACTTCTTACAAATGAGGAACTGAGGCACAGACATACTCAGACTGAAAATCAATCTCCTGAGTCGCTTCACCCACGATTGTACAATATTACTGAATAGCAGTGTGAGAAAAAGACCACCGACATTTATGCAAACAGATGTGAAAGAAAAGCTCCTCTTCCATTTTTAACTTTTAAAGTTTTGAGAGTGCACAGCTCTTGAAGAGTACTGTTGCTGCTACTGATAACTTGCCTGACTGGTAACTGCTGCGATGGAGAGACGGGACGCAGCTTGATGCAAGCAAATGTCGATTTATTGTATAGAAACATGGGTATATATACTTTCAGAAATTGCGCGTTTTAAACAGATTGGTTCTTTTGAGCTAAGCATCGCATACTAGGCAATCCCCGATCGGTGGTTAACTACCATCAATCAACAGCAAGGTGTTATCTTTCCTTGGTGCCATCCCTGGCGCCATCCATCCCCCACTCCCCTATGCTCTCTCAATTGTTGTCTAGACAAGCTCGAGCACATTCCCCTCAGCTAACTGATTGCCATGCATGGTCCTAGTTTCCAGCCCGCTCCTGCAGGTAACTGCTGGTAAACTCCACAATTCATTAAATAGTACTCAGAGAAGCACAAAGTGGGAGTACAGCTCTCTCTCCAGTTCTTTAAGGGCTCTTATGTGTAATTTGTCTAGACTTGCTCATTTCGATGTTGTCTAACATCCTCCTCAGTTACAAATAGACTTCAAAATACTTATCATCCTTACATGACGCAAGCACAACTCTTCCTCTTTGCTCAAATACAGACTTTTGCCTTTTCTGTTCATTAATAGTACTATCACACTCTCTAACTGTTAAAAGTCAGCAGTTTTGTAGACTTTCAAGAATTTATTTCTCTAAAGAACAATTCCTTCAACTTGTCTTAGACACTTGTCTTAGGATGAGGTGAATCTCTTTTTATAATTTCATTTCCTTCTCCACTGACTGTAAGGGCAGCTTAGTCAGCTAGATTGGGAAAGATGTGTTTGGGTAGTTTTCTGAAGACTGAGGTTAATAGGTCACATCTACTCACTCCATCTGCTGAGATCAGTGGCTTTAATTCTTGAAGCATTAGAAATACTTATGTCTTGTCCTAATGAACAGTTCTGACTTCTTCTCTTCCCACCCAAATTCCATGTTCTGCTGAATGAACAGTAAGAAAGAAAAACATTGTTTCAATCTTTCTAAAGACAGAAAATCTGTGTTCTCCAACTCAGAGAAGAGCTTTGAGGAAAAGCAAGGATGTGTACTACTTCCACTGCAAACTTTGGAGCTTTTTAACCTGATTTTTTTTCTCTCTCTCATTTTGTTTTGTTTGGGTTTTTTTTGGTTTTTGTAGTTTTGTTGGGTTTTGGGGGGGGGAGGCTTTTTTTTTTTTTTTTTGGTCTTGGTTGGGTTGTGGGTTTTTTGGAAGTGTCACATTTCCACAGCTGCAAACATGTTTTAAAAGTTGAAAATGAGCACAACTAAAGAACTCTGAAATTGGTATGGCAAAATGAAGTATATTCTAAATTTATAATTCTACAAAAGCCTTGCTGCTCACAAACCAATCTCATGGTATTTGTAATGTCTGACACATCAGAACAAGACATAATACTGCTTACAGCAGAGAAACAGCAACTTATCAAGAAGAGGAAAAGAAAATGATTTTCACACTTTCAGTGTTACAATGGTGAGATTAAGATATAACGAGCCAACAGAATAGTAAGGGTGAGAAAAGTAAGAGTCTTCCTGTTCAACTTTAGGTGTAATTTTTTTCAAATAAGAGAACAAATTTGAAATTTATCTGAAAATTAATAGAGTCAAGGTAGGTTTATCTTACTCAGTTTCCATTTCACAATATAAAGCACAGTGCATTCAGCAGATAAGTAGGATAGTATTTATCCTAAGTACAACTGAGGTTTATCATGAGAACAGATTGTTTTGCCTTATACCCTTTCCAGCCAGTTTCATGGTGGTAAAGATGAATCAGCTCATAATGTCAGTGCCAAAGGATTCTCCTTGCCTTTGTTTTACTGACAAATATTTTTTTAAAGGATAGAACAATGGGTGAAATCAATTCGCACACATGACAATCCCTCATGCTATGACAGAAAGATGGGCACCAGATATTAATCTCTCCTTGTGACAGCCAAGGACTACGCAAAATGATTTTAGAAAGGAAAAAAGAAATGCCACTGGGATTGTAGAAAGAAGGAGGTCAAGTTCATCTCAAATGAAGAACAAAGCAGACAAAAGACTGGATGTTATCTCACTTGAGTGAGCTGGTTGAAATTGCTGCAGTTAATTAGACAATTTTAATCCAGAATCCATAGCAATGCATTTATATGACACTGTAACTGAATTAGTATGTCCTGTCTCAGTCAAATACACTCACAGCAGCAAAGTCATTTCCCATTTGTAAGGGTGTTGTGATATACATGTTTCAGGTGATGGATGTTTCCTTCTTATGTATTTCTTCATCACAGGCTCAGTTTTTGTTCAGTATTTACTTCATGTTTATGTAGCTGACTAATAAACATGTCAAGAATGGACACAGGGATGGATCTTCAACTTGATGTAGAAAACAGCTTGCCAGGCAAACTTGATATTTTGGGAACCAAAACCTGATTCTGTCTGGCTTTGCCTTTCTCAGTGATGTTATCAACCCATGGTACATCTATATAAAAACAACATTCATTTTGAGAGGTAAATCCTTTATATCATGTCGAGGACTGGGATGATACACAATAGGTGGAGGTCAAAACTTCCACCATGAGCATGTAGGCACCCTTCATGGAAACCACCTTCATATGAGGAGCTTAATATGTTCCGTCTCTGGATTCTCACATGTGCTTTCCTATATGCACAGTGTTTACACTGAAATGTTAAAAAGCTGTTTAATATTAGCAAGAAGAGATCACACTCTTTGGAATCTGTTAGGACAATCTGAGTGGTAGATGTAGGAATTCTTTCCACGTTATGGAGAAACCATAGCTCCAACTCTGTGTGAATAGCATCATTGAAGACCTGCACATTTGTTGTGAGAAATGAGTTATTTTTTCGCTGGATGTTGTGTATATGTCTAATACCATGTCATTGTTCCATTGTCGATTCCCATCTCATGATTTCTTTGAAGAAAGATGCAGGTTCATTAAAAAAAAAAAAAAAAAAAGTCCATTGCACAGCTAAATACGCAAATAGTATTACTCAAGAAGGACAAAATGAACAGCAGAAAAGAAATGTGAAGCTGTTTGGCTACAAGAAATACAGCTGGCTTTTCATTTACTCATTCTTCTACCGAGTCATCCAAATAAACACTTAAAAGTAAAAGCAAGTCTTACTGCACTTTCTTGCCACTATAAAATGAGCTTTAACCCCACTCCACATTCTTTCCCTGAGAATTGAAAGGCTTTAAACAAGACTAATCAGACAGGTGAAATGTGCCATCCACGTTCTTCTCAAAAAGATAAAAATGTGGATCAAATATCTAATTACTAAGCTTAACAGTTTTGACATAGAATATAATAGTAAGATTCTTCCTCCACCAACAGAACTAAAAAACTAAAGGGTGTTTTTTCTGTCCTCATCTGGGTACAAGTTTTAACAGATTTTAGGGGTTTGAGTGCCAAATCACAAGCTGTGATTATAAGATTTTTGTGAAGGTTTGAGATTATCATAAGATATTTTAATTGATGTAAGGTTTCAATCAAGTAAAAAAGTCTTCTGGATTGGATCTCATTAACTCTCTTAATAACAACTCATTTCAAACACAAAACTCCCAGATCACAGTACTCCAAAAGTGGTCAAACAGTGTTAAATTTGTGTCGTGACTTAACCCCAGCTGGCAACAAAGCACCACACAGCCACTCACTCACTCCCACCCGCAATGGGATGATGGAGAGAATTGGAAGAGTAAAAGGGAGGAAACTTGTTGGTTGAGATAAGAACAGTCTAATGAGAAAAGCAAAAGCTGCACATGCAAGCAAAGCACAATGAGGAATTCATTCACCACTTCCCGTCAAGAGGCAGGTGTTCAGCCATCTCCAGGGAAGCAGGGCTCCATCATCTGTAACGGTTACTTGGGAAGGTAAACACCATCACTCTGAACATCTCCCCTTCCTTCTCCTTCCCCCAGCTGTATATGCTGAGCATGACGCTACATGGTATGGAATATCCCTTGGGTCCGTTGGGGTCAGCTGTCCTGGCTGTGTCCCCTCCCAGCTCCCCGGGCACCCCCAGCCTCCTCGCTGGTGGGGCTGGGTGAGGAGCAGGAAAAGCCTTGACCCTGTGTAAGCACTGCTCAGCGATAACGAAAACATCCCTGAATTATCAGCGCTGTTTTCAGCACAAATCCAAACCCCAGCCCCGTACCAGCTACTGTGAAGAAAATCAACTACCCCAGCCAAAACCAGCACACAATTAGCAATAGCAGATTTTGATAGAAAAATCACAGCTGAAACCATGTTATCAGATCGCCTTACCGAGAAAGTTTGACAGTAGACCCAAGATGACAGTGTTTTGCAGCTGCCTTAAAGACCAGAATATCAAAACAGAAGAACATGTCGACAGGATATGAAAGAAGCAACCAAGGTAACAGGAGATGATGAAATCAGCAGAAACACAAAGGAAGAACTGTCAGGGCTAAGGTATAACTGAAGGACTCAAAAGCAGGAGGGAGATTAGGGATCTCAGGTCTGGAATAAGTTTCTCCAAGATCTCTGCAGGGACAGGTCATTATAGATTTTTAGCTTCTTCATTTAAGTTGGTGTTTCAGGCTTCACAAATTTTCTTGGAGAAACCTGCTTACCTCAGAAACAGAATAAGATAATCTAAAAGAAATGGTGACAATGAGGTTAATGGAACTATTAAGAAGCAGAGAGATAAGTACTGTACTGCAGTGTTTGGCTACATCAAATTCATAAGAACAAATTAAAACTTCATCATTTACTGAAATGTTTAATTTTTTTTGTCTTTACCAGAAGAGTTTTAATGTTATCCGTTCTAGCTTTAAGAACAATTTGTTATTTTCAGGTGCAAGGCTTTCATTTCTATCAAATTAAAAGTAAGGGAAAAGCATACATGTGTTTTTATCTTTTAATTCCCCAAAGTAGATACAGCTTAAATTAAACAATCCAACTATTGATTAAAACATAGCTGCCAAAACAAACATGGCAGGACTACACATAGATGTCAAGTGCCTTCAGACTGCAGCTATCAGTAACTAATAATACTTTCCAGTAAATCTCTTTACAGTTTAGAGTGCAACTGCACTTCATAGACTTGAAAAGACTTTCCCTTTAGTAGACTGAAGTGCTTTAGATGGTCTCTGACATTTTATTTTGTGAATTTTTAAAATAACATACAGAATGTCTACTACGGTTTGTATTACCTTAACAAATGGAAGAAATTAGATACTAATGAAAAAGCAGGTAAGGTAACCTCCACTGCCCCATCCAGAGCTTCCAAGGAAACTGTGATTTATTCCTTTGTTTCTCACCATTCATCACCAATACTCTCTTTAAAGGATCTAGTCCTTCAGAGGTGTAAATCAGCAAAGCTCCACTGGCTTCAGTGCAGTTATGCAAATTTACAGCATGATCTGTTCCCTTGCTTGGATATTTCTCTAAGTGTGTGAAGCACCTAGGAATGCTGGCAATATTTTGCTGTGAGCTCATTATTCATCATTTATCTACACTGAACTGTCTTTTCCATCTATTAGTCTTTAAATATGCTAAGCCTTTTCTTATCTACCCACACTTTTTGTGCTATTTACCTTTCCTCTCACATCAGCAACTAACTCTGTCATCTTGTTATCCATACTCTAATTTTCCGGACCAAATCTCTACACTGGTATTACAAGTGTTCTAGATACTTAACACAAAAAAATCAAATTAATTTTCTTTCTAGCAAAAAATTAGATTTTTATAAGCTTAATTAGTCTGCCCTATTAATGTGCTACTTGCTCCAGCACCCAAGTTCCTTCTGTTAAACAAAAGTTATGTCACTACTTGGGAGTTACAATATAGTGAAAAATGTGACCTCACTAGTCCAGTATTCTGCTTTTGATAGTGACCAGTACCTTTTATTTCACAGAAAAATATAATGCCTGCAAAGTTAACAAGTCTATGTCCCCAGGTAGAGCCTTAAGATCTTTTCCAACTGGATAATGCTTTTTTAATGTTTTTGCCACTCCATTCACTGGAGACAAAGCAGTGGCATTTGTGCAGAACCAGCAGTTTGTTTCCATGTCCTGTGTTAGCCTTAAGGTACCAGCCAAGCAATATATAAAGTCCAGACTAAACAGCACCTTGCAGGCAGAGTAGATGCCAGGCTGCCGAGAAGGGGTGATGCAGAGGGCTGCACCCAGAGCTGCGGCTGGAGATACGCGCTCGAGCAGACCAGGGCATCACAGGCTGGGGAATGGGCTGCTGTGAGCGAACGGGCCAGCACTGTTCACAGCACAGAGAGAAAAGCAGCTTGCAAGAGCAAGGTCGGTGCAACAGGGACCGAAGTCACAGCTCAGGCTTCTGCCGCCTGCTGAGAGCACCAAGTTTTGAGAATTATTCCTGCCCTTCATTTGGAATGGACTGGCTGGATTAGAAACAGCTGATCCATCTCTCAGTCTGTCACAGAAAGCCATCATATCTGCAGCAATTGTAACACCTTGTTGGCAGCATTTACTGACGCCTTGTCCTTCACTCCTCACAGTGCGGGCCCCATGAGAGGAATTCAACGGGGCCTGAACAGCAGTAACCTCCGCCATGCTCCTTCACGGCCAGCACATCCCAGAACCCTCTTGCAGTCCACCCCACTTATATAGTTACTTTTTCAGCTGCAGTGTGTTCCTCACATTCCTTGAAGACTTGAGACAGGCTTGGTGCATGTGTCCAGGGACAGCAGGCTGAGCATGCTATTTGAAGCATATTCCCAGAGATCTATTACAGCTGGATAATTTTTGTTAGTTTATGTCCTAGCTAACGGGACTCCCTTATCTTCCAAATGACAGACTTTTTTTGTTGTTGCTGTTGTGAAAGTCACATTTGCTGGACTAGAAATTATTGTCCCCCTGAAACGGCAAAAAGCCAAATTTAATCACTCTGGTACTTCATTCCTGTGTGATAAATAGTTGCAATAAAGTGATTTTTTAATTATTATTATTTTTAGTTTTGAAATGAGAGGGAGCTCCACAGTTACTGTTGTTATGGATAATCCTGTTAAGCTTTGGGACAGCTGGATACACATGCAAATATTTGCTTACCCTCTCCATTTTGCTTTCCACTGTAAATGTAATGCTTTTTTCCTTGTGGGAATGCCAGTGTAACATGTACTATCTAAGAGCATAAAATTTAACAGAAAATTATTGTCATTTTTTCCAGAGGAATGCAAAATATGCTTTACTTCATACTTTTCTAAGAAGTAAAAAGAAAATATAGAACTTCCCCTCTTCTATTAAAACAGAGCAGACTCTCCAGTTAATGTTAGCTTTGTGCCAAATCACATTGCTACATCGGAGGAGAGAAGGCAGGCCTCGCTTTCTTAGGTATACTAATCGATTGTGTTTTAAAATGATCTAGGTGACCCAAAAGCAAATTACCACATGTACAATAAGAACAATTGAGGAACAAGGGTTTAGACATATTAAGATCAAGACACATGGCCATGTAACGGCATGTTCTGCAGTGCCTACCTTTGGGGCACCTTGCCCTCAAGTAGTGTACAACACCTTTATGCACCTATACTAGGTAATATTGTGACAATATCTTTGTGTGGTGAAGAATTAGGACTCCCCAGTGAGAAGGGAAATTACCAGTTCACTCACTCCTGTAAGCGGTCATCCTGTTGTCACCAGCAACACTATCTCAAGTGGGGGGAAAGGGTGGGGGGTGGGCAGGTGGATTTTACTCATTTTAACTTATGACCAATTAATATAAACATTTCATTATCAGTTTGGGTATCAAGGAAGAATGACCAACAATTAAATGCTTTGGAAAGCACCTTTCCTGGCTCAGGATGTTCATTTATCACCAAGGAAATAACTTCAGCGGGAAGATCAGGCGATTCCTGCATTTTAAACAGCCAAATGCTAAAGGAACCACCTGTCATCCCTGGGTTTTGTGATGTGGCCAGCCCACAAAGTGTGCAAGCACGGTCTGATAACACCTATCACACCAAAAGTGTGTGCGTGAGCAGTATGGGCAGCACCAGAGACACATTCAGGTGCCACAGGTGGCCAGCCAAGTAAGATATCTGTAAGATAGGTCCTGGACTGTGTATAGTCTTTTGCAGTTTTGCATGGTAGAAAATTTATTATCTAAGCAAGGCTTTTCAGGATAGCAACTTTAAATTTAGACATCCAAATTCTACCTCAGTTCCACTTAGAAAGTGTATTGGGTCTGGCTAAGGCCCGTAGCAGCCCTCATAGTGCTGTGCTTTATACTGGCAGCCAGAGAGGTGGTGATAACACAGCAGTCGTTTGGCTGCTGCTGAGCAGTGTCTGCACAGCATCAAGGCTGTCTCTGCAGCCTTTCCCTCCCTGCCACCCATAGGCTGGGGATGGACAAGATCTTGGGAGGGGACATGGCCAGCACAGCTGACCCAAAGCAGCCAACAGGATATTCCATACCATATGGCATCTGCTCAGATATAGCAGGTAAGAGAAAGGAGGAGGAAGGGGGTTTTGCTATTTATGACGTTTGTCCTCCAGAGGAATCCTTACGGGTGCTGAAGCCCTGCTTCCCAGGAAGTGGCTGAACGTCACCTGCTGATGGGAAGTAGAGAATAACATCTTTTGTTTTCCTTTCTTCCACGCACATGGCTTTTGCTGTTGCTTCATTAAACTGCCTTTATCTTGACCCACAATTTATTTCCATTTTATTTTGTCCCACCCTGTTCTGCTGAGGAGAGAAGTGATAGAGCAGCTTGGTGGGCACCTGGCGTCCAGCCAAGGTCAACCCAGTACAGAAAGTCATGGCCCTAAGGGCTGGCAGAACAAACAGTGATATTAAATTGCAGCTTGAAACTACAATGAGCTTTCCAAATAATTTGCCTTTTCCAGGAGTAATAAGACTGTAGTCTTAGCACACAGAAAAATGCAGTTATGTAACACTATTTTAACAGTTCCCATTTCCATAATGAAACTGAGTTAAATTCATCAGCACTTATTCATTGGCAAAGAAAAATAAACAAAGACAATACACCTTTAGCCCATTTAGTTTCAATTTCTCCTCTGTCTGCCACTTACACAGCACTAAAGGGCTGATCTGATGACTATTAAAGTCAATGACAAAACTCCAATTGATTTTGAATAGAGCAAAACTGGGTCCAGAAGTTCCTAGAGATTTCTTCTGCCTAGGTGAACAAATAAAGTGCACTTCAAGCAAAGTGCTGTCAACACACAAGGCAGTGTTCAAACACCAACTGTTAAGCTTGTTAACGCATGTTACCCCTTTGACTGACAGCAACCAGCCATCCTCTGTTCAAGTTAGCAAATTTAAAATGACAGCAGGAACAGAATGCTTCTGAGTTCTGGGAAGCCATTTTGTCCTCTTCGCTGTAGCATTTCTCCTTAATTATTTGCCTAAATAAAAACCTCCCTCTGTTTATCCACAGAGAGGAATATGTATCTGCCCCTTACTACTCCAGTCAAAGCACGTATTTAGCTATAAGGAATTTCCAGGGGGGATTATTCACATCATGCTGAAACCCAGCTTTATAGATAAGATGTTGATGGTGGCTCAGATTCACGTGTTGGAAATACTACCGTTAAAATGCATTTTTAATAATAAGAATATTTCATTTTAGAGCACACAGGCATACCAAAAGGAATGCACTGGAAACTCCTCAGATTGTCTCCACCCTTTGTTGTGCTGAAATTTTGTTATAGGGGAAGCATTTAAAGGAATTAAGCTTTCTTTTTCTCTGAAGTCAAATGCCTTTTTTTTTTTTTTCCCTATAATTATATGGGATCCTTCCATTAAGGCAAAGTAATCTAAACTACTTGGAGTGTCTGGAGTAGGATAACCAAGAAAACATGTACATCTAAATATCGTACTTGAAACTTCACAGTACACCATGGCAGCACTGGCAATATGACTACTGACTGGAAGGGTAGAGCATCAGAGATTTCAACGGAAACTGCAGGAAAACTTAGAGCTTATCACTGGGAAAAGAGGTACTGGAAAAAGTAGTGTGGAATCCTCTAAAGAAATTTCTCATTGTACTTCTGAAACCAAGCAACGCTCATGTTGCTGTTGCCAGGAGATGATGTGCTAGCCCTACTGTGTAGAAGCACATCTACAGGCATAGTCACACCACACAACCCAGATGCCAGCAGCAGAATAACTTGGTGAAATCCCCCTTGCAGAATAAAAGATTTTCCCACATCAGAGAAACTTGAAAAGTTCTACATAACCTGCTTTTAGATACTCCGGGCGGTTTCTGGCACAGCTTTTCATGTGGAGAATATAATGCACTCTAATAGGGAGGGCAGCTGAAGTTAGCCATAAAGTAGCAATTCAAAGGCAAAGATTGGAAAGCAGGTCTGCTGGCTCTCTACTCAGCAGTGGCAACGAGGTCCATTCTTTGCCTTCTTAATCAGTCTATGAGCAATCACCGCAGCTGGCAAAACATAAGCTGGAGGAAAGAGTGCCTGTGCAATAATGATCAAGAGGACAAAAAGTGCACTAAGATAAATTTTGTGCTGAATCAACACTGGCACTGTTCATCTGTGCCAGAGGAAGAAAGAGAAGGATTTGAGAAACACCTGCTGTATACCAGCCAGAGAAACCAGTGCTCTAAAAGCAAGGGTGAATCAATATCAGTGTGCATCCTTACGAGAGAGCACAGGTTCGTATTTTTGTTGTCAGGGAAATTCCTTGGATGGGTAAACCTGTGGAATTGGAAATGTTACTGAGAAAAATGTGAGCTGTGAAAGACAAGATAGAATCATAAATTAAACAAGAGATTCTAGAAATAAATGTGCCCTCAAAGCTGCCACTATGACTAATTCAGTATTATAAGTACATAACGCAAAGCCTGTCTTTATTAGATCACCAAGCTTGGCATCATAAACCAGCAGGAATTTTAGTTGCGATATAAAAAAACCAGGGGGCATGCGATGAATTTTAAAAGGCAGTGTACAACACAGGACTATCTGTAGCACAGGCATTGGCAACGTTTCCTGATCAGCAACTGAAGTTGGCAGAATAAGGCTTGGATGCCTCTCAGCAGTTGTGTACAGCAACAGGTGGAGCAGGAAGGAAGAACCGGCTTTTAAACAGTGCTCAAGATGGGCAACGTTGGACTTTCTTACAGCCCAGCAGTCTTCCCTCTGCTCGGTGCCATTCCCCATGGTGCTGCTTCTGCATCAAAGATCTTATTCTCTCTGGACCTCCCAGGTTCTGCTGACAGTGCTTTGGAAGATGCTTACTACGGCAGAGCATTGAACTCACCTGGGCCTTCTAGGAAACTTAGAAGACTATGAAGTTAGAAGTTGCTCAGCTGTTTGGTTGTTGAACAGATCACCTACAAAGACAACATATTTTCCCCTTTCTTTCTGAGATACTACAGTGGAAAGAAAAAGTGAATGAAGCACAAAAATTTTGTGGAGTTAGGTATTTTTGTTTCCTTATTTTCTGTGGATTCTCTCTACCTTGAAATTTATAAAATAACTGGCATAATCAAATGTCATAGACAATCTGCTATCGGGCACACACAGCAGTTGCACACACTAAAGTACAGAAGCACAGAACATATTTCACAGTAAAACCTCAAGAGTTGTCTGTGTTATTTGCATCTCTTCTCATCATGTGGTACTGGGCAAAACTCAAATGCAAACTGAGATCCTTACCTTAAATTGCTTGTGTCATCAAAATTTGCTAGAAATCAGTGTAAATTTTCTGGTCAGTTCTGCTCTCTGATGTACTAGTAATGCTTTAAAAGTCTTTAGAGGTTTAGGGGGGTGGTTTGTGGATTTGGGTATTTGAGGGGTTTGGGGGGTTGGGTTTTTTTTTTACTAAGCTGTTGAATGAGGGGGGCGGGGAAAGGCTGCAGGGAAGGGAAGTCATAATGATACTTGCCAACAGGCTTCATTGCAGACTGAGTTTAAGTCAATTTCCATTAAACTAAGCATTCCTGTACCTTAAACAAGATTGGTGAAAAATAACACTGGACAGTATAAAGACTATGGAATTAACACAGCTGTGTGCCTATGTGTTTGCTTTGTCCACTGGCAACCAGATATTCTTTAGGGGCAGAGAGCTCAAGGTTTCTGCCAGCTTGTTGGTTTCTCTCTGAAGCCATTCTTAATTATCCTTACCTGCAGTCCCCTGAGGATTTCAAATACACAGTCTCCATTCCTCACCCTCCAGTATAGTGATCTTCTCTTCCAGTCCCCCCTCCCCAGCTCCTCTGTTGAGATTTTCAACAGGACATTTCTATAGACGTTAATTATCTGAGTGGAGTTTGCAGTATGGAAAGTCTCAACTCTGAACTGTCCTTATGTTGCCTGCTAACGTATGGCTGACTAACATATTGCCAGTTCTAAAGCTGCTGATGAAACAGCTGCTACAACAGTAATCACCATTTATTTTTTAAAGTGTCTGTTAGCTCAAGAGTTTATGTACTGGCATTGTCATATTAAAGCAGAACACATTTTTGCTGGCTTTGTTTAATAATTAACTTCTAGGTTTTGTTTTATGAGCTCCGTGTGGCTCACCACTGGCAATACTGTACCTGCACTTTTCAGATGTGTACAAACGGCTGACTGCAGTGCGCTGGCTGAGATACCGATGTGCTAGAACGAACTGCGCTCAGGGCTTCAGATCTCCAATAGGACTCTCAGTCATTATATTCTCCCTGACTAGCAGTCTGATTTCCTCCCAGTTAACTCATGGGAGAGAAAAGCTGCATGCCTCTCAGAGAAACAGCGCATGCTGTCTGCTCCGAGTGGGGAGCAGAGGGATTCCAGAGAGCTGCCTAGTTTGCACTGGCATTTCTGCTAAACGAAGCAGTCTGTCTCCCATCCTGAAGACTTATGCCACTCTGACCTTGGCACTGAGCCTGAGCAACCGCTGTGGCCGTTAGATAATGTGCACAAGAACAGCAAAATGGTGTGAAAACAAAGGTTTCCTAAACTCATTTTCTCCTAGGGAAATGGACTCCCTGATTTCTGGGCACTCACCGTGGTAGTAACTTGGCAAGGACTTTGGTTACAATTGAGAACAAAGCTTAATATATGTACAACAGTCTCTCAACTTTAAAAAAAAATAATCCAATTTTATAGAACCCTGGCACCACAAAATACTTTCCACTCACATGCCAGAGCAGCTCTTTTCCTGCTCCAACACTACCTCACAACCACTCAAAATCTGTCTTCACTGTTAACAGCAGTTGAGTGTGATGAGTTCTGAAAACGTTCAGCCACAGGCCTCCAAAAACACAACACCCTGCCTGCCTTTCATGAGAGAATCTCAGCTAGATTCAGCATGAATGCTAATTAATTAAGCCTCTTAGTATCACTACATAAGAACATTGCCAGGGAGGGGAGAACAATCCCTATATCTTGTTTCTGTCCCTGGGTAGCAAACAACTGCTGTTTAACAGTGCTCAACACAGCACATCTCCTCCTCCTCCTCCTCCAGTGAGGCTGGGATGGCAGGGGGTCAGAGAACACATAACTAGGATTTTCAGAAATGCTGGTTGTCAACACCACCACTCATATGAAAAGGGCTCACAGCCCTAGGTGTTTGCCATGTGGTTTTTGCATTTACATTCCTACAAAGCCTAGTACTTACAAGGCCTCCATGGCTCCCATATCCATCTTTGTGAGCACAATATGCTTTCAAGGCCCAAAAAGGTGTTTTTTCACAGCTTGCTCTGGGCAAATAGTGCCATGTCTCTTAAAAACATGTTTGCTGATGCTGGTGTAGATAGGGATCACATTCCTTGTGCCCTGCAGTGCAAGTCAGTCAGGACCCCGGGTGCACTTGCCCCTTCTAAGGGTTTAGTTGACAAGGGTCAGGATCAGTCCCTCCATTGGTAAAAGCTGCTGTGAAACAGGCTAGAAACAAGGACCTGCCCCGCTTCCTTTGGGAGCTGCTTTAAGCCCAGGCTTCACGGTGGCTCCCACCTGTGCGACACTGTAGCTGCGTAGCAGCTATGTCTGCACCATCTCTCTGAGCCATGGTGGGACTTCTCAGGCTGCCTGTGGACCTGCCTCCTCACCCCAGACTTGCTGGGTGATCTCTGGACTGTGTGTGACCCCATTTGGTGTCTCCAGGCCCGAACATGACTGGCTGCTAAGCATCCTGGCTATCTGTCCGTGAGGTCACCCCTTCCAGCTCCTTCCACCCGTCTCGTTACCCCACTCAGCTCCCAGCTCCCCTTCCTTTACAGCCTTTGCTGCTCCCTGGCAAGACCTGCCACCATAGTGACCCAAGGAGGCACTGCAGCACAGCACAACTTCCTTGCACAAGTACCCATGCTACATTCTATAGGTTACTTATCTAAATGCATGCAACTGGAGACAGGGCTGGGGAGTCATCAGGTTGTTCAAAGTACAGACTCAGCCGTGTCTTGGCAAAGGTGCAAACTATGAGGCAAAAATTAGGGTCATATTACTCTACAAATTTAACTGTATTTTCTAATAGAGGTTTTCTGATAAAAACAATGTGAAAGCCGCAAACTATTCAGCAGTGGGATAGTCCAGAAAGATTTGGCAAGCACTGACTCACTTTTTTGACTGCACCCATTTTGGGTTCCTAAGGTGCAGAGGCATCCATGTTTCTTGGTGATCCTCTGCCTTTCCTTTATTTGGGTAGGACTTTTTATCTAGAAGCACCGGCTTAGATCAGAGAGATTAAAACAGTGCCCATCAGTTGCTGATTAGCTGTTCAGGAGCATAGAATACATCAGAACTAAAACATGCTTTTTGTGAAAGGACCCAGCAATCATTTACAGACTAGAGCTGAGCATTCCTAGCGTTAAGTTGCCTCCCTTCTGGGCTGAATTTCAGCTTAATATCTTAATAATTTAAAAGAAATAATTTTGTGTATGGTGCCATGACATTGATGCTTCAATCAACTGGACTGATGCTTCAATTTAGTGGTAGATACACTGAACTCAGAGGCTAGATATGTGTCACTCCTTTGGAGTTCTAGCCAAAACCCATCAGAATCCTGGATAACACTGAGCATTTTAAGACATCCATGAATTAAATATTCAGTAGCCATTAATGGATCAATGTCATCTTAATAACCAATTTATCAGTAATTAGAAATTAAAATATGCAAAATAAATGGCATATAATAGAAGTGTAATTGGTCATTCAGTGTAAAAAATGATGCTACAAATGTAGATAAAATACTCTTCTACGTTTTCCCATGACTAATCAGGTATTCCAAATTTCATTACCACTCTGCAATATGTATTCACATTATCCATGACATGGGCATCTTTAATATCGACAATGCATAATTGTATTTGCCATAGAATGATGGAAAAAGACCACTTGGCATATAATGCCTGAATATGATTCCACTTCTGATGTCTTCTCTTTGCAGAACACTTATCATTATTAATAATGTATGGAATTAGATTTTTGAGCCTGCCTAGCAAATGTCACAGCCAATGATCTGCTCAGTAAAGAATTCTTTGTGAGCCAAGCACCAGCCACGTGTGGAGACAAGAAACCGACCTAAAGTGACTTATGCAGTTAAAATAAATCCCCTCCACCATCTCACACCTATAGTTGCGTCAAAAGATGACCACACCCACGTTAGTGGGAAATTTTACTTTCTGGGGGCACACACATTTCCTAACCTTTCACTACCTCCACAGTAAACAGAAAACTTGTTCTAGGCCTTCTTACTCCTCCACGTAAGTACCACATCTATCCATTCTCTAGAGGTGGTGTCATCTACATCATGGACCTTACCTCTTCCCTCCAGGTTGCTAATACCTGTTTGACATTCAAATCCTTCACCTCTTTCTCCTTAGTGGATAAGGAGATACTCCTTAGCTTTATTCAATTCACCTGGAAACTTCTTTCCAAGTCTTGTGCATGAGGGAAGTTAAATTTTTGTAACATTTCTCTGAAATATCTTAAAATTCCATCATTGCTTTCCAGATTTCTCTGGAATTATTCCACTCAAGCAGCAGAAGCAAAAGCATCTGTTCTGCTTTGTCACTTCTTCTAAACAGCAAATAAACTGCAAGCAGATTTCCCATCCACAAACAACATATTTCCAAGGTAGCATAAGGAGTGCTTTTAAGAACCTCTTCTCTTTCTGCAGCAAAAATCTCACATCAATCTGCTGCTTAGGGCATATATGTAGATCTTATTAACTAATGCCTTTTGCTCAGTTCTCAAGTTGTGATCCAATTGAAGATCTCTCTGGGTTTCCCAAAGGTTCTTGTGATCCTGCCAATAGTTATTTGAAAGAATAACATCTCCTGGTAGGTTTGACTTCCCTTTAATGACCACCTGCAGAGGCACCTTTACAAATATGCAATGCAGTAAAATGCAGTAGCTTTACATCACTATGCTAGTTGCATTTCTCCTGGTTTCTTATTCATCCTATGTCTTTTCTCACAGTGACCATTGTAGACATAATTATGCATGCATACTCTGCAAAGACAGTAACTTAAGCAATAAATAATGCAAGTCACACATTTTTCTCACACACCCACTACCTTTCTGATTATGCAGAAAAGCCCCAACCCCATAACCATATCCATTCATGCTTAATTATTCTCAAGCAAGTAAACAGTCTTATTGTAATCAATCTGATTATTCATGTGTTTTAATTAACTATATAAGTGATTGCAAGATACATGTAAATCCTTCCCTCCACCTATAAAAGTAATGGAAAAAATATAGTTGTTGGGCATCACAACTGCTACCTTTGCCTCAACTGTTTAAACAGTAGCCTATTAGATCAGGAAATAAGTACATTACAGAAAAACTTATGTCAGCAAATCAGTGGGACCCTAAGCTACACAAAGGGCTCGTGTAACAGAAAATCTGTCCCTGATAGGGTGTTTGGCTTTTTTTCAACACCATATCCTCACAATACTGTGTTTTACAATACTTTCAGTTTAATAAACAAGACATTTTTCAGGGGCTTTGTTGTTGGATTCTTTATTGGGGCTTTAAAACAGCTTTTTTCATTAATCATTGCTGTTGCTAGCAATTTGTGGTGTTGTGGATGGTCCAGCAGTGGCATCCTAGTAAAGATCTACCTTCTCTGTGCTTCAGTGGTTTAAATACTATATGAAAAGAAAAACCATAATGCAATGGTATAAATCAAAAGTACTACCACATGTAGCATCCCAGATCAAAATAAAAACTATGGACTTAAAGGACGTCAAGAGAACAGTTTGGTTAGAATTGTCATGAAAACTCACCTCAAAGAAGGAAAACACTAAGCTTCTTTATCTTAAGGAGGTTATAAAGCAGGCTACAAACCCAAAGCATATGCATTTATAAATGAAGCACTGGGAAGTTCTGTCCTTAAGTACAAGACAAAAGGGGCAACCATTTAAATTCAAAGGGAGCAATTGCTAAAGAGAAGGAAGGCAGTTTGCTGTATTAGAAGAAATGTTCTGCAGCCTTACTCACTGAACAGTTAACACTGAAAGTCGTTTCTACAGGCTTTCACTGGTACCAAGTATAGCTCTGAGGAAGAAATGGGCATTTACTCTGATAAAAATATCCAGAATGAATAAAAAAAAAATAAAATCTCACCTCATGTTTCAGGGCTAAATCAATTCCAAGGCAATACCGATTAGAATCACTGCAAACTCTTCCACATCTGCCAAGCATAAGATTTCTCGTACCCTCCTTTGTAACACACAGGGCTCCCCACTGTCAGCCAAGGGACTGATTCAAAGTTCCCAGCTATCTTTATATTGCAGATATTCTTATCACACATTTGCTCCAAACTGCTGCTATCACAGAAAACATTTGATGAAAGAAAACCTTTTTATTTTGTTGCTCAGAGAAAATAGGAGTTAAAGGAAGAAAAATCTCAGGTGAATAGACCATCTTCATTTGCTCTTTATTACTAGTTCTTCTACATCAGCTTTTAAGAGGGTTTTCAGGAAGACTTAGGAAAGAAAAGACCGTTTTACACACGCACACACAGAAAATAAAAACAAAAAATAATGAGCAAGCTACTTACTAAATTCCAAGTATCACTTTACCTCTCTGACTCTTGCAATACAAATGCCCTCCATTGAAGTCCCACACTTGAAAGTTCTCACTATGATTTTACTTGCCACTGTCACCTGAGGTGAATCATAATCCAGTACTCTCACAAATTGCAATCACTTTCCAAACATCTTTCAGCATTCTTCCTGCAAGCATGACCGAAGTGGTTCAGAAATTTTGCATTATTTTATCTCCAGTGCTCACTTCATTCAGTTTCCATCTCAAGCTATTTTGGTAGACCTTCTGTAACTCTTCCCCAGCGACACAGTATATTTATGGGCCTATCAGGAGAATAGTATGTTTATTGTTCATTATTCAAGTGAGAAAGAAATAAATGAAATTATTGGAAAAGGAGCAATTAACAGAATCATTTATTTAGAACTTACATATTTTTTATTTTAAGAAAAAAAAACAAGTAGGAAAAAACCCTTATTGATGGATTTATGTATCCCCCTGTGTTATTTAGGAAAGCAATACACAACAGCAAAAGATAATGTCATACAGGTTGAGTTACACATATTCAGAACACTCACATACTACTCTAAAGCTTCCTGCATAAAAGTTAAAATGTGATGTAAATTAAGATACTGATTTATAAATTTACTTTCAAGATACATCAATACATCTTACGTTAAGATACTGACTTATAGATTTTTACATTACAGCAACTGTAATGTAAAAGCACGTCATCAGTATATCAGGGTATGCTTCTGCTGATAAAAATACAAAATGTTGGAGGATGAGCAAAACTGTTACAACAGGTTTGCAGGGGAAGGCTTCAGCCTTCAGCTAGCTCAATGTACACCAGCTTGGACTAAGACCTAATCCGTGACCAGTCCATCTGAATGCCATGCTCACAGAAGACTGCGTGTTCACCAGAGGGGCCTTGTGTACCTGTACGCAGCTGGAAGAGCCAATTGTAAAAGCAAAGTAGTTTCTGCTATTTAATAGCAAGTGACCTCCTATACTGAGGATCTTGCCCAGCCTGAAATTGGGGTCAGCTAAACTAGAAGAGGGGAGGATCACACTCTGGCCCTAACATTTTAAATTCATGCAAACCTAAAGAAATGCAGCTAAAGACATGCCGAATCTAAAAAAAGAGAAATAAAAAGCCTGAAAAGCTTAAGCTCAAAATCTCTGAAGGGAATAAAATAGATCTTCCTCCAAGAGCAATGGGAAATAAAATTCTTTCAAACCTTCCAGAGCCTGAAATAGTTGGATTTGAATACAGTTCGATATGTGAGCAATAGTTCAAATAATGGAATGGCTAGGGTTTGCTGCTAATTGCTTACACATCCTCATTACCTGAAGCATGACCTCACACATTTCAGTGAAATGACACTCCCCAATTAGTGTTCTGCAATTGTCTTTAGTTGAAGCAGGATACGCACTTTTTATAGGCTTCTTTGCTTAGGCAAAACAAAATGTTAAGAAAAAGCAGTTTGGTTTTTTTTTTTTATCAAAGCATTAACTTTTGCTGGCCTGTCTCAGGTTCCTATTTATATACATTTAATGTAAACAATCAAAATGTTAGAGAACAATACAGTCAGAGAGGTAGAAACTAAGGCATTCTGGAGCACTTTCAATCCTAAATAAAAACAAAAAACGTAGCACTGAAATTTGCTGTAGGTTCTGCAGTTAATAAGCATTTGATGCAACCATGCCACAGCTATTTTGGTGTCTTCCTCTTAGATCAAGCTGTGGTGTACTTAAGACTGAGAGGTGCTTAATGGAAAATTTTTGCCATTTCTTTGCAGTAACCAGAAGAGTGGCAGCAGTAATAATTAATCTCTCTGTGCTTCACAAACAGTGAAATCAGATGCACAGTTTATCAAGAGTCTGTGTATGTAATTTTTCCATTAACAATTCTGCAGACAGAGCACTGATAATTGTGCCTGTGGTGAATCCCGATGAGGCGTATTTTCCTGAAATTGTTGAAGAAGGGGTGAAATGAATATATGCATTTTAAATTTTTGTGATTACATTTTTACTGAAGTGTGGGGACCTGAAGTTTCATGACTGTTTTAATGCAATTGGTTCCACTTAGGAGAGATGACATGTTGAAATGTGATGTGCTGAATGTTTCTCAGGTAATTGGAATTCAGTCAACAACACTGGGCATTGTCACAGGTTTTAAATAAAAAGGCTTATCTTCCTTTTATATTATGGGATATGATGCATCATATTATACAACATCATGATCCTAGATGACAGCCTCTCAAACAGAAATTAAAAAAGTTTACTTCACTCTGTATACTCCTCCTGAATTTGGATCACACAGGCACATTAAAGTGTATGCATGTGCAGGCAGCACCTCACAATTCCCTTGCCCACATAAACGGCCACATTCATTCCTGATACAACTCTGATGATTTGTACAGGATTTCAGTCCCCTTAGAGGTGAATTTGAGCAGCTATTGGTGCTGTTGCCCTCAGTGTTTTTACATCCTTCCCCAGAGCTTTTGGAGGGAGAAGCTACAAAGAAGGAAGGGGCACTGCGCAAAAACTTACAGCATAACTTGAGTGCTGCAAAAACAGCTCAGGGGGTTGTCAGGGGAAACACAGCCCGGCACTCACTGATTTTTCCACTAAATGAATTTCTTTCACATTAGAACAGGGAAACAACTAAGGGTGAATTAGCTGGCTGGGAAGAAAGAAGAAAGACTCTGCTGCTATCAAAACCTTAAATCATGTCTTAAAAGTCACATCAAACCAAAACAGATACTGAAAACTGAAGGTAAATTTTCACATTCTCAACTGTTTAGTTCCTATACAGCTCAGAAGGAGATGTATGGACCTTTCTTCTAAAACATGTGAACCTAAGTTTTCCCACCTACTCTTTATAAGCAGGCAACAGCTGTGTTTGTGAATATTTGTTTGCACCCCAAAGGTGGGGAGCCCAGCATGGGCTCCTATTGTTCTGAGAATACAGTAAACTACATACTGCTGGTATACTACGTCAAGTGTTTCCCTGAATATTTTTCTTTAGCCAGAATAAGGTATAATTTAAATTTAAAACATCAAAGAGACTTTAAGGCCACCACTGTTCCCACCTCACACGTGTTTCTTTTGAATAGAGGAAAGCAAGACCCTCTGGGTATGTCACAGAAGACTAGGAGTTGAGGCATATCCTTCATTCTAATGCTTTAGATGTACAACTAAACTCATTCTGTAAGGTTTTTCCTCTCTAATAAGGATACCAACCCCAGCTATAAACTTTGTCCTGCGAATGCAACAAAATACCAGTAAGGCTTCGCATCTCTGCATAGTGGGGCATTGTCAATGTTAATTTCTACACTCCAGTGTAGATGGTGAATTATCCGTAAAGTCTGACTTTGAGTCTCATAGCCACCCTCTGACTTTTAGTTAAAAACAAACAGATGCTACCAGCTGGAAGTGATTTGATAGCTTGAGTAACAAGGCTGGATTTGAGGACAGATACCTGCCTAAACCCTGCCACTAGAGATAGGAGCTTCTGCAGCAACTCCCAGCCTGAAAGGACCATGATAATCCAATTAAGGACTCTGTTCGTGTATCTCTTGAGCAGTAGTTCATTCTGTATCTTCCAAGGAGACATCTTTTTTGTAAGAGGATATAACACGCAGTGCAAGGTGTTTGGTTTGTAGTAGCCATCAGAGCTCAAGTGCAGCCAGTACAGGTACCTACTTCACCTTGGCTGAACATCTGTGTCCTGGGCATTGGGTGCTGTAGGAAATAATTTCCTTTGTAATTATGCTCCTGTGTTCATTACTTCTGTGTATTTGAAAGTGAAATAAGCAGACAGATTTCTAGCTGAACCAGTATCTTACAGGCACAATCTGTAACCCACTAAGGCACCCAGTAACATGACAAGGGGAATGAAAAGCTTCTGCCTGTGTTTGTTTGTGATACTTCTTAGTAGACAGATGCAAAACAGCACCAGTTCTCATCTACCCACATCTCACATCTCTCTCTCCCTCCCCCAAGCTTATTTTTAATACTTCAGAAGTTATTAGTGGGTTGTCTCAGCTTTCCCTCTCCACCTTCACTCCTCTGTATCGTGATGAAAAGATCTGGAAAGAAAAACATGGCAGGGACTGGGGCAGGATGCTGAGGTAAACAAAGAATTTTTTCCCTTTTCATTGAGCATATGTCATTAATTTTTGATGTTATGAGATTAATCTGTACATGAAACAGAAAACCTACTGACTGATATTTCCCTGGAACAGATGCTTTAAATGCCAAGCACCAAAGAGAAGCACTGTGCAAAACAAAGGCAATCTGGTGCCCTTCCTGAAGAATTAAGATACAATTCATAGTGTTCCTGAAAGGTTGGTCCAACCAGTCCAAAGAAAATAAATCACCTGCACGTTAGGACCATATTCTCAACACAGTCAGTCACAAGACTGCTCAGCATAGCTTTAGTTGTTATTTTGTTGGAGTTTAAACCTCAGCCTCCTGTATGTGAATATTGCTACAGAATTCAGTGACACAAGAGCCTGAGCCTGTAGGGTCATAGCATTTAGTATGATAATTCTGATGCCCAGTATCTGCAGTTTGACTGCTGAAATGGGCTTGGAAAATCTGATATTAAGCTCTCTCATGGACCCGCTGTATGATTCCAGTCAAGCCAAGCAAGGTCTCTATGCCTTAGTTTTCTTGCATGCTAGTAGGATATAATAATTCTTTCTTTGCTTGTGCATTTAGACTATAAGAGAGTTTTTTTGTTTGTTCATTTGTTTTGTTTTGATTTGTTTTTCTAGAAAGAAATATAGCTTGCTGTGTATCTGAACAGCATCTCAGTCCTGGCTGGAATTCCTTGATGTCAGTCTACTCAAAATAATAATGACAAAACAGGTATAAAGATTTCTTTTTTCAAAGCATGTGTTCCCTAGCATGCAGTATGTATCAAAGTTTCAACTTGGTTATCTAGTAGTTTATCTGCTGTTATCTAGTGCTTATCTACTGTCTAGCCTAAGCCAGGCAGTATCAGGCCGGACAGACCATCCATCTCCAGAGACAGCTCTCAGCACACCCACATTTCATTGCAAGAAGCATCAACCCAGCCTGAGCTCATACTGCTTTTGAAACTCCTCCGTCCTTTAGGTAAGAAGCCATTGCAGGAAGAATTTGCTCCAGTCTGTCCTATGTTAACTATGTGATTCTGCCACACAGTAGGTGGGACATGTTAGACATTCAGCCCAACCACAGGGTGTGATAGCCTGTTCCCACACCATGTAGCATCATCTAGAATCTGACGTAAGACTCAGGGCAGAGCAAAATGTTTCCCTGAATCGTGCTGAGTGAGCTACTCCAGAGCTGGTACGGAGAGGTGCCCAGGCACCAGCGTAGGCAGAGCTGATGTGAGATCAGATCTGAGACCTCTGCAGGGGCTAGAAGAGCTGAAACCACAAAAGCCATACTCCATAGTCTGCACAGCCACAGGGTCTAGGCTCATGGTGAATACATCCCCCTTTGGAGACTAGTACATTTATTACTTGTACTGCAGCAGCACCTTAAAAATGGTCAGAAAGGCTTCTGCTCATGGAAGGTGTAATATCTGCCTCTAGAAATCAGTTCAAGCATATTTAAAAGCATAATGGCACAAAGTGGACTTTTAAAAATAGAATAGGCCACTACGGGAGTAAAGCAATCCAGAAAAGTACTGCTCAGTATTATTTATATGATTCCCTTCCCCTGCTCCTTCCAGAGGTTTACAGTACCAATTTGTAAACCACTATAAACCCCTATGAAGCTGAAGTGCCTTAACAAGAGAAAATTAGTTAAGGAAAAATGTAGCTTTCAAGTACAGAAGCAGGTAAACTACTTTCAAATCAAAAGTTCAATTTAATCTGAAAGGAAAACAAATCCATCAATGTCCATTCAATTTGCACTAAAGCCTGGAGGGACACTCGACTCAGTGTCTCTCTCTGTATATGCTCTTTAAGACTTAAGCTCTCTTTTTTCTCAACGTAAGTTTTGCACTTGGCTAATTAAATTTTCTTCTCGCATACCTGTGCATGTCTAAAAAATTGTTGAAATTTTCTAGTAGACCTTTAGCTGCTCTGTTTTGTTTTGGATTTTCTTGTATGTGGTGGTTTGGGGGGTTTTTTTGGTCTTAAAATCCAGAACATTTTTCACTTCACTTAACACTTGACGTTTTAGTAACAGCAATAATCCTGCACTGGGATTGTTCAAATGGAGCATGGCCAGCTTCGCCGTAGCTTTGCAGCCTTCTTTGCAGTGGGAAACTGTAGAAACATATTCCCATGACCTGTGTTGGACATTGCCATTACCATGAAAGCTGAACAATGTGTTGGGATAGTAGCCTAACTGAGAGAAATCACAGGAAAAGAGAAATATGGGAAACCAATGTTAGACTTTACTGTTATTATTCAATGTGTTTCTCTAATAGCAATGGTTTTCTATTTAAAATAAAAGCCAAAGTAACGTATAATTGGCTGGCTCAGGGAAAAATTGACTCTACCTTGAGAGTGCAAAAGATACTGTTTTCCCAGTGGGGTTATTTTCCTTCCATCACTAGTTCTTTTGAAATACACAGATTGCAACTTTCCCTGGGCTGTAAACTGGGATTTATTTCATTTTATTTTATTTGTTTATATTGTGAGATTTCCATATGGACAGAATCTCCTGTCCAGCTATTTGAATGTAATAGTTTCCATTCCCAATTTAAAATCAGTTCCTTGCACATTAATTAGTTAGAATACACTGGTGTCCCCTGAAGTCCCAATGTAAAATAAACATCCCACAGAAACACAGATGACAATCTGAAGAAAAAAAGAATCAAGAACTGATCCTACCTTTTCTCTTAGAGAAGTACTTTAATCAAAACATCCTGTAATATTATAAAAAAATGCAGATGCTCTTATTCTGTTCTTTTATCTTTATATCCTTTTATTTATTCCTGTAAAATTAAATAACCAGCCAAATGCTGGAAGTTTTTTTTAAAAAAGGAGGACAACAAGAAGAGGGAAGAAAAAACAAACTATACCACTGAAAGCATGAAAACACTGGAATTTTTCCACATGGTAAAGTTGGTCCAGAACCGTGAGTTCTTCATGTTCACATTCCTTCAAAACTCGAAGGGGGTTATTTACAGGAAAATAATATTGGTAAGAAACCTCACAGGCCTTTTCTGTTTTTTCTTCTGCAGTGTGAAATTACACTTGTTTCATGGGATCTCTAGCAGTGTCACTCAGCTAATCCGTTACTGCACAAGTCTGTGGAAAGTAGCAAAACTTGTGATCTCTCTTATCCTTAACCACCGTTTACTCATAATTTTTACAATATTTTTCCTTCAGTCTCAAAGTCAAATGCTAGGAAATGTTTCATAGCCTGGCATGTGTGGTGGTGCATGCCATGTATCTTCCACGGACCATCTGAACCCAGATTTCTGCTAAATAGATGCTCACAGTTATGGCACATGGGATTACGTTTGCTCCAGTTTGCCCCTTCCTTTCCCCTGTTCCTTTGGTTCCAAAATCCCATTAAAAACCACCCATGACCACAAAAAAACTGTGGTCATAAAACCATTGACAGTCCTCATCCTAATCTATTGAATTTCACAGCCATCATACCACGCTATGGAGAAAAGCACATGGGAACCAGCTAACAGCGCAGCAGGCTGAATAGAGGAAATATTCATGCCTTACTCTGGAAGGCTCTGCAGTTATTGTAAAATTGTCCAAATGTCATAAGGCACTCAGCTAGAAGCTTGTTTTTAGTTGGTTTGTTTAAACTGCTTTTCTACTGTATCTCTAATGGTATAGAACTCTGGAGCAGGGTTACATTAAAAGATTTAATTCTATCAAACGGTCAATTGAAGTGTCACAGGCCAAATAACATTTCAAATGCCTGAAAGAGGATAATTTTTCACATGCCTAATATTTTAAAGTAAAAGCAAGTGGGAAGAGAAAAGGTTTTGCCTCTTCGATGCAGATCAACACATTTAAATACTTCTTTATGCAGGGAAAAGAAAGAGCAATGTTCTTAGTGCTTAAAAGATCACTGGGAAGTCACCTTAATGCAATTTGTGTCCTTAAGATGGATGCTTGATGAATTTCCTGTCATTTTCTGCTTTGCAGCAAATTTTCAGTCAGTGAATGAGTTTCAGTTCCTTATATAGAGCCTAGTGAAAACTTAGTGTGGGTGTACATGCTGTGTAAGTCAGCTATAGAAACATTTGCAGTACAGTGGGGATTTGATTACATGTTGATGAAATCTATTCCTTGTGTCTTTTCAGGATATTTTATCTCCTATATGCCCAAAGACATTCTTAGCAAGCAGAAAAATAAGGGAAAGCCAGTTTTGCCTGTTTGATTGCTCATTTGCTGATGGCTAGCCACAATGAGAGACCATATTCCTCTTCCACGGACTTTACTACAATTGTGCAGCACCTCTCCCATGGTCAATAATACTGCAATGGTCTTATACAAGCGAGGGAAGACTTCAGCTCAAAGACTTAACATTTCTTGTCCACACATTTGTAGGTCAGGTGCATTCTTAGCTCGCACTTGAACAGCTAAGAGGCTCGATGATTAACATGCAGACACTGTGGGTGAATGAATTTGTGTCTTTTGCCTTCTTGACCCCTTGATTGAAGCCACCTAAATGAAAGCTTGTATTTAATCATAGAGTAGTTCCCTAAGGAGATAGTGTAACCTCTGATACTCTTCATGCCAGCACGCTAATTAGATGTCCTCTTTACAGAGGAACAAACAGAATGCTTCATTCATATTGTTAGGCTTTCACAGATCTTCCCCATGGGGCAAAAATTCTTTAGGAGAACTCTGTCCTTCACGTGTCAAATTGCAACCTAACAACTTGCAGAATTGTTTTACATGGATTGATCTTGTCATGTATTATCCAACCTGCCATAGCAGAGCCTCTCACAAGGTTATATAATGGTACATCAGGATGTCCGCAAAATCTTAGCATAACAATCATGAAATAAGGGGAAAAGCAGGAGAAAAAATGGAATAAATCGGATCATTTCACAATCTTCCTGAGACTCCTGAAGTTATGCTTTGAATAAGTTTGTATGGAAAAATGCAGGAGGATGGCAAAAAGATGTAAAAAGACTTCTGTGATTTAAAGGACCTTTTCATAGTGAAATATTTTAAAACTATGCCAGATTTCATTCTAAAATCATATAACTAGAGAAACAAATTCCTTAGGGTAAGGCTAAATGGGCTGCGTGCCCCAAAGCAGTGCAATATCTTATTGAACAGTAGCTTGGAGAAAAGTAATTCCAGATTGTCCCAAAATGCAAATTGATTTTGTTTCTACTTAAAAATTAAATAAATGAATTAGTAAAAGTTCTTTCTATCTCTGTTCCGTACCATGGTCACTCCAGGCTAGATTACATGGCTTCAGTGGGGCTGATTTTGGAGATGATTGCTCAAGCACCTGCTGGAACAGAGGCAGTTCTTTGCTTTCTTCAGAGGTGGCTGCTGTGAATATATTGAATCATGCCTAAGTGGTTCGCTCAACTCCAAAGTTTACTCCAATACAGTTTTAGGAGCTTGATCCTCATTTTGGAAGCAATCGATGGCCACACATTCAATCTATGAACAGCAGAATTTTGATCCATGGTAGACAGTGAAAAATGTATTCCTGATGAAAATTTCAAAACTTAGAGCAAGATGAAACATCCACTTGCCAGGGAATCTGACAATGACTCAGAGCTGACCACCAGAGTCTGAAGTCTGGTTCCAAGTTATCCTCTTTGAGACAGTCTTTACAAAGGAAATGATCCTTTCAGTATCTAAAATGAGGAGCAACTAATGAAATTTTCATTGAACTGAGTCAGGACACTGCTGTTGGCACTGTTTCTATGTGGAAGATACATAAGTAGTACAGTGTCTAATAACTTAAATGAAACCTTAAAATATGTGTGCTGTCTCTATTGGCTGGGCTCAGATGAAGCAAGGCATTCAAGTTCCCTGGTGGTTTTCTGTTAAAACACGCAATTGCTATCAGTATGTCTGTTATGGGCATTTCCCAATGGCTTAATTAATGCTGTTTGGAGCCTAAAATAAAACAAGCAGACAAGTCGTGCTTATATAGTTGGCAGTGAAAACCAGGCTGGTTTAAAACTTTTTATTGTATCTTTTTGCCTTTTTTTTTTTTTTTTAAAGAAAGTGATTCCTCCAGTTTTTGATGTGGTTGATGAATTTTCTGTTGTTTTGGTTTGGGTTTTGTTTTTTCATTATGAGAAATGAGGTGCAGATATGCTTCCAAGGTGCCTCATGGGAATTCCAGTTCTGACACTTCACACTTCTAATTTCCTCTGTGGGGCAGGTTTCCTGCTGGTTTTTTTTTTTTTTCTTTTTTTGCTGTCTTACGTAGAACAAACAGCTTCTGTAAAATACTTAGGAATATTGTCTCCATCAGAGCTAATTTTATATCCAGATTGCTTACTTTCTGAAGCACCTGCCTTTGGTTTAGTCTTCCTATTTTTATCCATGCTACTGACCATGCACTGCTTTCCAGTCAAGAGGTTTCTGTTTGTATTTAATATGGTTAAACATTTATGCATATTATGTCATCTGATTGACAGAGAAGACAAGAGGATTTAAAGTCTGCTTAAAGGGAAATTTCACAGATTGCCCTACCAGTATGGACTGAATTTTATAAAAAATAAAAATAGCCACCTGCCCATGTTGCTCTTTCTCTCACATATACAACAAAAAAGGTATAAGAAGTAATTGGTTGAATTATCTCATGTGATTTTTACTGCATTAAATCCAAGTGTAAGACATAATCGTTCTAAGATAACATTTATGCTAGATCGCATAGTTATAGAGGAAATCCATAACAAGGATTTTCTTTAGATTAATACCATGTTTGTTGCCATGTACAGAAAGAATGGCCAAAATACACAAAGAAAACAGGAATGCTAGAATATGAGCAGTTTCTTGACTGATTCAGTAATTTGTCTTGAATCTCTTTACACTTTACATTGTGTTTAATCAGAGACAGAATTATGTTCATACTTCTCTAAGACTGTGCAGTCTCTGACTCAAACTGAACTTGTCTGTATGAACTCAGACTGTCTTTGCCTGACATTCTGCTGGCTGAATCCTATATAATTGGCTCAGTCTCATGCAAATCCTCTGAAACTTGCAGAAAGCCTACGAGACTTAACATTATTCTAAGAATGAAAGCGTGCTTCTTCCAACTTCCTCAATCAATACTGTTTTCATCAATGCTCAAAATACAGGGAATGCATGGAATAAGGGGGGGGGGGGGGGACGGGACGGACGGGGACACACCAGGGCGATGACAAACAACACACACACCCCAAAGCACATATTCATTATTAGCCCTTTTCACTCGGACTTATACATAGGTCCTAAATATGTCAACACCTATGATGCAGAAAACTCAAGAATACAGTCGTCAGATACAATTTCAAGAGTAGATCATTCCTACTTGTTTTTGCTGTCTTCCTTTTAAAGGTTGAAGGAAGTGATTGAGTTCTTTTGAAAAGGAGGGAGAAGGTATAAGGATTTGGGGTTTATTTGGTTTTTACATTGCTCATTTAGTCAGTATTTATAAATGTCATTTCTGTCTATTGGCATTTTCTTCCCTCAGGCTGCTGCAAATGAATTGCAATTGTTTTAGATGCCATTCAGTTTAATGAGAGACTTTAGGAAAAAAAAAATATCCTTCACACATTTACACATAGGCATTTCTCTTTTGGATACAAAATTAAATACCTCCTTCTCTTGGTGCGCAGGGATATTCATCATGAAAATAATCCAGTCGACCGTTTGCTATCAGCTATAACCAGACAGCTCCATTGGTGTGAGTGGCCCAAAAGCAACCTCTGCTGCCTTTGGACAGAGCTGCCCAAAGAATTTTGCAGCTGAGCATGGTAGAGAATGAAAGATGGATCCAGCTAATAAAAGGGAAATTACCCAGTGAAGAAAAACACAACCACCACAACAACAAAAAAGCCCTGAATGTAGTCTAAACACCTTTTTTCTTCTTGGCTCCTGTAAAAGATTTATACTTTCAGCCTTGATTTCTCAAGACTGTAGAGAGAAGACCAGCCCTACGTACAGTCTGTCCTCCTTCAGCATCCCATCAGTGTAACAATCCACCTCATCCGAATTCTCCCCTAAATAAGCACAAGCAAGCACCAGCAAAACCAGCCCAGTCTTTTTCCTCCATCCTACTAACAAAGCTTTCCCAGATCTTATACCTTATTTCCCATCCAGCCAGAGCTGGGGCTATACCTGGTCATTTTCTCACAATTTCTTTAATCTTCTGTCCAGAGATCCCTAAAAGATTCATGTATTGAGCATATCAGGGCTTCCTGCTGTGATTCTTCAGTCCTTGTACCTTTACTTACACATCAATCTCCATATCTCCAACCCATCTTTCACCCACAGAGGCACTGGCAGTCTTGTATAGCCAGGAAGCCTGGAAACCACTGCCTGGAGTGGTTGCATAACTGGTGGCTCATTCACCTGGCTCAAAGCAATTCATTGTAGAACTGAGAGGAAGAGATCTACCAGAAGGTAAAACTTCTGGAATTATGTATCAGGGACAACAGCCTTTAATACTGTTTTTCTCCACATGTTCGCTTTGACTGCACTGCTCTACTTGCCAATGTAGACAAACCTTGGTGACTATACCAATGCCACACTGTTAAGTCACTGGCAAAGGTGAACCCAAGCATCCCACTGCCCAGATTCTTTAAGTCACAGAGCATTCAGTAGAAATCCTGCTATGAATTCATGGTGCTATAATCTGTGGCCAGGACATAATCATATTCAAATTTATACAGAACACCGTGTTGGCTTTCAGGAAGAAAAGTTAATTTATACCTCACCAACCTTTCAGTTATGCATGTGTGTGCATCCAGTTGCTCCAGGCTCCACGTAAATGATACAGTCTAGACTTCAGGTAGTTCATTAGATCAATATTCTATCTCATTACATGGATGGAATTTGCAGTGTCCTCCAAAGCCCAATTTCATTTCTTTCACCTCTCAAATTAAACGCTACCTTAAAGGTTTAGTTGATGAATGACTCGTTTTATCTGGTGATGGTCTTCAAGGCACATGTGGCAGTATATCTTATCCTATTAGTAAAGATCATTAGCTACAGCATAATTGCCTCTCTATGACACATAATAGTTTCATCTATTATTATCATTCTTGTCCTGTAATTCAATTTCATGATTATGGTTTAACAAATCAAGGGGCACGGCAAACAATATATTTTAGCCATCATTTAAAGTAAAGTCAAGTTGCTGACAAGATACATAGGGTGGTGCTACAAGACATTTTACCATTTGACTCATCTTGGTTTACAGATAATTCCTCCATTCTCTCCCACTTCTTAACAGAGAGTAATACTGAATCAGAAAAAAATGGCTAGATTATGCTTTCACTGCATTCAGTATCTTCTTGTTTCTTTATGAGAGCATCTGTAACTTGCTAGGGGCTCCACAAGTATTGAGGATAGCCCTTGTTTCTAGGCAATCAGGATTATGAAACAATGGCATGATGTAAGAGTTGCCTAGTTAAGATTTGCCTAGAGTGCATCAAGTCCACAAGACTTCTCTCAGCACTCTAGCTAACTTGAAGCATACAGGAGAAAACTCAAAATCCTCCCCAACAATATGTCATAAAAAGAAAAGAGACCAAAGTAAGGGTAGTGCTCTTGCCCTTGGACTAGTATATATCAAGAAATACATGTACGTACTGGAAAACAGCTTTCTGCACTGACTTTAAAATGTATATATGGGAATACTCAGTGTGCACTTACACATGCATACATAGCCAGTGAGTCCAAGATCCACTCACCTCTATAACTTATCAAAGATTTCACTTGCAACAGTGTCTTCCTGTAATTCTGAGCATCAAATTTGGGCCATTTCTCCCAGGCAATCAACTTTTCTCATTCCTTAACAAGCAGACCGTTAAACCATTTCCCTCTTACTCACTTGGTTTCATTGAATAATTATTCTTGGTTCCAAAAGCTGTAATGGATGCTTTATCTCCTCTCCAGTGACCATTCACCAGGAAATCTGACACATAATTAAGAACTCTGGAGGGGAAAGAAAAAGAATTATTCCCTTTACGTAGATGATTTTAAATGAATTTCATATGAATATGAATTAATATGATTTAATACTAATTACCAGAGATACATTAATTCTAATATACCTAATAAACCCTGGTAGGAACAGTGACCAGTGATTACTGGTTATCTGCACTACTACCCAAAAATGAGATATGTTTTTATTTGGGAGTGAAGTGGCAATAAATGTAACCAACTAGGTGGGAAGCTTCATGAAAACAACTGAAAGCTCTCAAAGTTGTTGAGGAATGACTATAAAACTTTGTTGAGTTCATACCTGAGTCTTGTATTGACAGGTATTGCCACTTCCCTCTGGCTGCATTCATATTTTCTTCTTATATCCATGCTTTAGGAAGGTCCAGCTGAAAGAAAAGGTGATTTTGTGACAATGGTTCTTAGATGCATGATTGAATTCTTGAAAAACACTTTGTCTGGCCTTTGGAAAGCGATTTATTAGGGGCTTTTGCAGCGAGGCAATTAGGAATGCTAATTTTGCTAAGAAATTTTTACACCTCAATACCATACATGCTGATTTGCAAGCATATTTGACAAAGAATGATTAGTTTTACTGAAACTGTCATAAAACCTGGGCATGATAGCTACATTTAGGTACTTTCCTGCCCCCTCATTTCTTTAGCCTGCTGGTGAGCCTGGTCTTAGTGGTGGAGAGCACTCCATCATGTAAACAGTATGGAGGTAGTAAATGTAAAATTTCCCATGTCCTGGTTTCTGGGCAACACATTGTGTAAGCAACCTCAGAACTTCAAGTTCCAGAACTGTAGAACAAGTTGCTTTTAAACCTGGGAATCCCAGGGCTTTCATAATTTTTAATTCTATAATAAGTTTCCAGATATGTTGTCTCAGAGTCCTGCTCCAAGAGAAAGTTTCAGGCAGTCTCTTCAACAAATGACTACGGGGAGTCCTCTATTGATGGCCAGAAATCTATTGTCTTTCACAGATACCTGAAAATTATGAGGGCTTTTTCTCTGAACAAAACTAAACAAAATTTTGAAATATCAATTACCTCCACCAAGCAGACGTGTGTTTTCTGCCTGAGACTGTACTGCCTTAATTTCCCTTAGGGGTCTCAGTAGGATTCCTATATTTCTATCCAAGAATCCCAGACAGTACTAATATTGTCTGATATATAATTATTCTGTGCATGTGCAATAAGTCTTTTCCTTTGGGGTTACATTAGACTTCCTGTGCTTGAGTAGCTCCAGGTGCTACAGTAAAACTGGTTATGCTCTTTCTAATAAATGGTAACAGAAAATGGATCCTCAAGGCCAAGCAATTTCAGACGCTAGCCAGTTCCCCACATTCAAGGATGGATAATTTCAACCTCGTTAAAACTGGACAATTGCAATCATTTCACTGAAGCTGCACTGTGAGATGGGCTGTATTGGAGAAATGGAAACATTCTCATTTAAGAAAAAACAATGGAATAAAATTTTACACAATAAAATCAATTGTGTTATGTAGCTTCACAATAACAACTAATCAATTATTACAGTGTCAGGTAATAAAAAGAAAGTTACTATTTCTATTCAGTAAGTGTAAGTTAGTCTTAGCAATATTGCTGAAAGACACTTTCATGGATAGTTTTACATACTCAAATATAGAGATATAAAAGCAATCAGATATCGTATGCAAGTTGACTATGGACAGACTGTTGCCTGAAATAGGATATCAGTTTCAAATTGTAAGCGCTGGAAAATACCTAGAGACTTTCTGGTTCAGACATTAGTTGAAATAAAGACACCTGTGTTAGCATTTTCTGCCTTCAGGGCAGGAGCAGAAGGAACCAATTCGTCAATAATCACTTGCAAATGGGCAGGCCAAGTTTAGCAAAGGTCACTGGGCGGTGGAGCTTGCAGAAGTAGTATATATTGCTGTTTGCATTCGATGGAAATGTGGTTTTTTGTCTGAATCAGGGCTTTGATACAAGTCTGTAGTCTAGGTGAGGGGCTGCTTTCTGGAGGCAGAGTCCTAGCAATTTTAAATAGCTCTATTTTTGGGAGTATGTGGGCTAGGAAGTCACTGGAGCTTCTGTATAAGTACTTATTAGTAGGAATAAGAATTTTTATTTTGTCCTTTCTGACTTCTTATTTTAGGAGTAGTATTAGCTAGTGTTGATTCTAAAGAAGGAAAAGACTTTATAGACATACTTTCTTTCTAATGGAAGATCACAGAAGATCTGGGAGTTCTCATGACCTCTGCTGGAAATTCATCTTCACTACTGTTCTTGTTTCTCTGTTCTCACTTTTCCCTGTCTTCATCTCTTAGACTTGTTGAACAGATACTAGATAGGAAGGAAAAAAAGGGTAATGTTCTCTTGCTGTTGCCTTGAAGTTTATTGATAATTACCACTGGCTCAAAGGCCAAATGCTCTTATAAGCACAGGGAAAGGAAATGCTGGAGTTCAGTGTGGGAGAGGAGATGCAGCAGCAGCGCAACAGCAGCTCTGGGCCAGCTTGAAGCATTGGTAAGGTCTGTGAAACCTGAAGCACTGACCTTAACATCTCCTATTGGGAGAATCATTCCTTAAAAGAGGAGACTGAACATGCCTATCAAATTGTTCCGACGTTAATAACCCCCTCTGATTTGTATCCTAAGGAGACGTGGGGTTTGAGGCATGAACTGAGCTCTCATGCTGAAAAATCAAGGGATAATTGATTGATATTGCTGGATTTTTTTACTCCCAGTAGAACTAAAAAAAAGGTTTTGCCCATAACCCTCTTTGTAGGAACTAACCTAAGTAAATGGATGTATGCTGAGAGTAGTGTAACTTGTTACTTTCATTACAGAGACCATAATGTTTTAGCATTTTCCAGTAGTCTAAAAAGTCTTCTCACACTGTAGGGCTACAAGCTACCTTTGAAGGATCTCTCTGCTGGGGAATTTGCTGTATTTTGTGACATGCCTTAAGCTCAGATCCTGTTTGAGTGAGCTTATGCTGTGGTTGAGAGTCAAGCAGCTTTTGATTGAGAAATATTTCACTTAATTCATCTGTGTTAAGGATGGCAAAAAATCAAACCCTCCCACACACCCTTTATAAAACATCCTGGCTAACACCAGTAAATGTGTTATCAAAAATGCAACACCTATTACTGTGAATTCCAAACAGCCAACACAAAGTCAGATCTGAACCTGTGGGGAGGGCATAAAAATTGATTAGACTTTTTGAGAAGCTATAAATTACAGGAAAGCAAGAGAAGCATCTTTAAAGGGTTGACAACAAAGAAAAGAAAGATGATTGAACACAAAAATGCTAGGCCAAATCACAAATAGCTTGTTCCTCGGAGAACAAGGGTAATGAAAACTTTGCTAGCTTTGAATAAGGGGTGGGGGTGGAGAGTAAAAGGCCTTAGTGGCTTAGAAATGTAGGCAAAGAAGGAAGATAAAACCCTTGACAATATAAAACCTTTAATGCAGCATACTAGAAAAATAATGAGGCAAAATAAATCATTATCATTAGTGAATATTTAGCTGGTACAGAATGATAGTTAATACCACTATGCAACTTTAAGGTGCTCTCTGCAGCATCTCACCATCCCCATCTTTAAAAACTAATATAAATTTAATTTAAAACCTCTGAATGGACGGTTGAAGAAAATCCATTTGACTGAGATCCATGGATATGTTTGCAATAGAGTCTATTTTAATGTCCTACTATTGTCACCTTTTGTCATCTCTGCAAGCCTGCAGAACCAAGGAATGATAATGTATTATGCAATAAAAAGGTAAGAGAATTTGCTAGGTGTGAAAAAGCTCCAGACGAAGCGATGAAGTGAGAGAGTTATTGAGGTGTTTTGTGTAAGTAACGTGATGACCCATCTTGGCTGGAAGCCCCAGTTCTCAGAGGCTCAGAGAGCATAGCTAGTTGGGAAATTATATAAAAGAGGAGGTACACAGAGGAAGAGCTCTGGGAATATAGTAAAGGAGTGTTAGATAAGCTCTGATTGCATAAACTAGAACCTTGGTTTGCCTAGTACGTTGCTTTGAGGATACTGGTGTTATTTCTCTTCCATTCTGTTGTTTTAGAAAGACATAACTTCTAGTCTTTCAAAGATGTTACCGTTTGGCAATATTCCCTTATTTCACTAGTGATAGTAATTGAACACTAGGCTAGCCTTGATGGAACATCTAAATAAACAGTTGCAGGGAGATGTGTTGCTCTGTCCATGCTCTGAGCTGATCTGAAATCACCCAAAGTGGTGGTTTCTGTGTGCAACAAGTCAAATTTTTAATAAGCCATAGCTAATAGTATCAGGTGAACTTTTATGGCCTCGCCCTGCATTTTTTTTACAAAATACAGCTGAGAAAGTCAAACCAAGTTTGAAAGAACCTTTGCATGTATGTATTCTTCACAGACTTCATACTCATCATCTCTGTATTAGCATTCCACGTAAAATAAAGTTAAAGGTTTTCAAGTGTATTGCAAGAGCAGAAACAACTGCCTTTTTTTTTTTTTTCTTACTTCCCCTTTAACCAAATAAATCACCAGAACATTCTTCATTAGTCAAGAGTATGCTTCCCCCTTTTTCTTTGGATAATGCATCTAACAAATTGGAAGCCAGGAATGTCTCTGCTGGCTCAGGCCTGTAGTCAGTTCAGTGTGAGGATAATGATCAGTAATGAACTCTTCAAAAGCAGATGAATGTCACCCTGCAGTAAGCTGACATGGGATGGTTGCTCTATGAAAACATTTTGCCTTAACCTTTATACTTCTTTAAGTGTGAAAGTTTGTAGCCCTTCTATAACTGATGTCAGCCTCAACTGTAAATTTAATATAATAGCGATCTTAAAAGAAAAAAAGTGTGCTTTTCTTTACCCTTCCCATTTATTCCTTTGAGATTCTTGATTTATATAAATTTTTGTTCTTTCCTGCATCTTTTCAATTTAAGACTCATCCTTGTTCCCAAAAGACAAAGTTAATTAACCAAAAATGGAAACAATCCCTTTGTTTCTGCTAGCTTTCTACATTAAAGGGCAGAGTCCCACCTCATCTCTCTATTCATCTTCTGTTTATTCAAATATTTTTGATAAAATTAATTGGGAATTCATTATAAAGGCTATGTTAACACCTTGGGGGAAGACAGACCTTTGTTTAATGTATAAATGTGCTGATACAATATGTCTGAATCAACATGGCTGTTACTTACAGTGATTATTTGAGGGAAATTAACTCTGTGGGCCCCTTCAAGCTTAATTTTGTGCTGCTATAAACATGATACTGCAATTGAAAAGAAGCAAGAATATTTAGGAATCATGATATAAAATAATTTCTATTATGTTTTCTACATTTACTCAATTTTTGAACTGAATATGTTGGGTTGTTTTGCAAAACTGGCACTGAAAGGTTTTTGATCCCTTGCCATCACAAGTTTTTTTAAAAAAGTTGGACGTTTTATTAAGAAAAGTTATGTGAGTAAATATAGTCTAATAGCATGAAGCAACCAACCATCCACTTAAGAATGGAAAATAAAGGATGAAATTGGCATCTTTACTGTAACCAAACTGCTTAATTAAAGGTCATTATCATCTGCTTGTTGTTGCTTTAAGAATCTCTGTGTATCTTGGTTTTTGCAGGATTTCAGAGTCCTTGTAATGTATGTCAGTTACTTACTTCTCTGCAGAGTGACACATCAAATGTGAGAGAGATAAATAGGTAAGACTGAGAATTTGTAGGATGCACTCCAAAGTGGAAAATGAGCCATTCTGCACCACTATATGGCCCTGGTAGTTAACCAGTGCTCATGATGATCCAATATGTGTCGCTCAGCATTAAAAGCTTCCTTTTTATTAAAATCTGAAATAAGTCTCCAAAATTTCCTTTAATTGCACTTTAAAGGTTTAAAGCTTAAAATAGAATATTTTTCTCTTTCAAGAAAAAAGTATTTTTTCCCCAGGTTCTCTGTTTCATAAAGATTTGTTCTTAAACAGACTTTTCTGTCAGAAAAAAACTGGTCTTTTGCATCCCATGAGCCCTGTCCTATCTCTGGAGCCAGGCAGTATTGATGAAATGCCTGCTAGGACCCCTTCAAGCCCACCCATTAAAGCATGAATCCCATAAAACAGGCTGAACCAGATACTGAATACCTGATCTGAATTCTAGCCCTCCCTAGCCATCTTCAGCCTGGGAGAGCTTCATCTTCAAGCCTGAACACAAACAGTAAGTAGCATAATAGGCAAATTGATTTGGAAGATATCTCCAGAAGGCACATTCTGTATCTGCTTTCAAAGCTATTCCTGACAGACATTCATCTACCTCCTCAAAAGAGTCCAGAGCTAAGAATTCAGCACCTTCCTCTGGCAATCTAAACTTCTACTTCCTTCTCATCAAAAGGGTCCTTCTGCAAGCTAACCTGGATACCTTCTGCTCCAACTGAAACCGTACTTAGGTTGAGTGCAGGTTCTTCAACTTGTTTTCAATCTCATTGAAAGCCAGCAAATGTAAATAAACCGGTGTCACCTCACACTGATCCTTCTTCATAACACTAACTCCAGTTGCTTGTTTCAGTGCTTGAGGAGCAAGACAGCAGCATGGGAGCTAGTGCAAGTAGCAGGAGCCCATCTCTCTGTACGTGGCATGTCTATAGTGGAAACTCTGAGATAAGGCAGGCTTTAGGCTGAGACAAGTGATCCAATCTTGCACACACCTCTGATTCTTTTAAGCACTCTCCCAGGAATGTGCAACTTGTGTGCTTTAAGGTAGCATTGTCATTACAGTGTCAGAGTAATAAAAGGAGTGGGAAGATGATGGATCAGCAGGTGGTGGCTTAACAAAACAGTAAGTGTTATCCTTTGTTATTTGTAATGTTGTAGCACTGAAGGACTCTTCCAGAATGGTTTTCAGGTGAAAGCTTTAAAGAGTTTTCCAAATCATAGCCAATCATGCAGACCAGTCTGGAGGGGTTTTGGGTTTTCCCTTTTCTCTAGAAAAGCCCAGAACATGCAGTTGTCTTTCGTTGTGTCAAGCGTTGCAGTCCATAGGAGAGGTACTGACAGAGTACAAGGCAAGGGACTGTTCATCTTGCACCCATTCTTTCTTCTTGAAACAAAGGAGCTAGATATTTCTCTCTAGTGTAGAACAGATAACTACCAGGGTGACTGTAAGAATAGTTATATTGATCTGCTCTCCACACAGTGTGAGAAATGGAAAAGACCTGCCTCATAATTGTGAATGTGATGAACCAGGAAAAACACTAAGACATTGCTTGCCATTAAGTAACTAATCTTTTAGTTTTCTTATTCCATCTAGCACATAACTTCTTAATTTGTCCTTAATTCTCATCTAATTCTGTAGAAATAGTCAGCACTACACCCTTCAATACATATATCAGTTTGGAGGTCCTTACATGTTCATATATTTTCTCCTGTAAACTGGAGTTGCTCATTAAGTTAAAGATCTTTGAGTACAAACATACACTATGATTCTAAATCGGAGCAGACAGAGCCAGTTTAAGGGCCTATTCTTCATTCCCTCCATCCCAGTTCAATTATTATCCTTAATGGTTTCAAATGCTAACTGCTCTGAGTAAATCTGCAGAATTCAAACCCAGTCGTGCATTCAAAGAACCTTTCATGTGTCCCTTCATCTCAGATTCATCCATGTAGGATTGAACTTTGTGAGCTGTAGAGAGTTCATAGCTCTTTTTAATGCAAAAGAGTAATGAATCCATAGAGTTCTTACACCGTTTCAGAAGACAAGAAGCTGACACATTTTATTTGGTTTCAGTCTCTTCACAGAGAATATGCATCGGAAACTTAGGTTACGGGTCTGAATGATAGGTTAAGAGGCCAGGTAGTTTTGCAATACAGTGGTGGCTGAAGGTGCTGGTTTGCAGGTCAGTTCCTGGGTCCTTAGCAATCTCTGCTTGACCCAAAGCAATGCATTTGATCTGGCTGCAACTTTATCTTCTGCATTAAAACATCAATAGTATTCCCTTTATCTATGTTGCCATTTTAAGTAATAAAGGTTTTGAGGCAAACAAATTTTATTTCATTTGCACAGCTCCTTGTTCAGTTTAGAAGCATGAACAAAAACCAGCTCCAACCTCTTTCACACTTGTTACTGAAATCTTGTATGCAACTGATAAAACTGATTAATGTCTCTATTACTCTTATTACAGACTTGGCAGATAGCCATATGTCATCATATCTGCAATATAACTACAGAAAAGTTCAGTGGAAGAGTATGCTCTCCACATAGATGATCTGTGAATTTGATTTTTGAGTACTTATATTCTAATGCTGCAACTTCAAACCATGTAAAGGTTAGATGTGAAAAGGTGAGAAGTCTTTAGAATTCACTCTCTAAAAGCTTATGAAAATATGGCAAAATATTTCAGGGAAGGAAATATGGGATGGAAATGAGAGTGAGAGAAGGACTATCCTCCTAAAATGACCTCATTAAAAAAGCTAGATACATGTTTGCTAAACTTCTGCTGAGTTTACATTAATAAAAGATCCTTTACAACTGGAAGATATTAAAGGATACAACAATTAGAATATATTCTTTTGTAAATACTACAATTCATACCATTAATTTCAATGACTGTTTCATATTTGCCCACCTCGATTATGTGATTACAGTCATTCCAGATATTCCACATAGATGCCATGATACAATTTAACTGTCTCTGTGTTTCCTCGTCAGATTGTACCTTGTATTTGACCCAAGTATTTTATAGTTATTAACAGTTATCCTATGGGAACCCTTACTGATATATTTGCTAGGATCACATTATCCCTATCCTGATAGTAAAGGAGAGGCAAAAAAAAAGGTAACTTCATTGATGATACTATCTAAACACACTGCAAAAATTAAAGCTGAGTGTACATTATCAGTGCAAATCCTTAAAGCAATGGCGTTTATCCCCTTATGCTTTTCTTGACTGCAAGTGTATGTTTATGCAGGTTTCCCAGCAGGATGCAGTAGATCAGCACATTGCCTGGGGTCAGTAATAATGGAACAAGTTTATCAGGGTGCAGTCCTCCTCTGGCCAGAGCAGCTGGATTCAGTTTTGTGTTTCTATACATTGACCACCATGTACCTACAGCCTTAACAGCTTCTAAAATAATTCAAGAAAAATGACAGACACCACTGTCTGCTCCCCACTCCCCAGAAGAAAATCCTAAAAAAAAAAAAAAAAAAAAAACCACCTGAGAATAAGGAAAATAAAGTAGTGCAGATATGCCAGAAACTAGATGGATCGTGACACTTCTTTCTATATATTCCTATATGTTAAATTCTATCATTAAGGGTTTGATCTTACATCATGATAAAGAGCAAATTTTGTTCAAGTAATTCCACTGAGCAAGGGCAATTTACATGAGCTTAAAGACTGCAGAATGCAATGTTGAGCCTGTGGTTAATTTTTTTGTTTGTTTGTTTTTTTGTTAGACCTGGACAGAAATTTCTTGAAGAAACCTTTTTCTGTCGAAAAATGTTGATTCACTAAAAATTAATTGCTTCATATAATGCTGGGGTTTTTTTATACTTGTTAGGAACAATTTTGGACATCCTGAGGAGAGGCTTATCCCAGAACAAACAGTGCTTTTGTGGTTTAAAGCAGGGATCTGATCGCCAGTCACACAATGCTGGACTCTGAAACTTGCTTCTGTTATACTCTGCCCAAAATAATATCTTATTATTCACACATCTTCAAAGGGCTACAATTACAAAAAAAATATATATTTTTTTTGATCCCAGAAAACCTATTTCACACATATATATTCACATGAAAAATTATTTTCACTTCAGCCCACCATCTCTGCCTGATTTACTTCTCTCACGCAGTCACACATACATGGAAATGATCAGATGCATTACTATTCTGCATCTAACATTACTCTTGAAGAATCTGTAGTATCTACCCTTCATTTTCACCAATCTGTGCTTACAGAAAATACAAGAAAACAAATTAAAAAATAAAATTTGTCCCTAGGCAGGGCCATCTTCACTTTTAGGCTAGCCTCTACTTTTCATTTGAGGATGGATGTTTCGATTGAAAACTTTAACTGTAATCTTGTGTCAGCCATTGTCATGAGCATTTACTAACATCACAAGAATAAAGTAGATACGGGGATTTTCACAGGACAATAATGTCAGCCCCTTCACTTGTATAGAATCTTTTGAGCACCTAAGCTTCATCCATTCTGTTGTACACTGAAGCTTCTTCTATAATTATATTCCAGACAATAGCACAACACTTTTCTTTTTCACTGCTAAACTCTTGATCTACTGTCTTTATTGTGCTTCCTTTTATAAATAATTTTATGGTCAAATACCCAGCTGAAATTTAAATAAAATGAAATCATGACTTCTTTTCACCATTAGCCCAAGATAACATAATAGCATTATGACAGGTGAAGGTTAACATTTCTAGTGGCAACTTTCATTTAAACCATCTCAAAGCAAGATGGCATGCATAATTGCTTTGCACCAATACACAAAATAACTCCCATTAATCCTGTAGTGAAGGTCATAGAAACATTGCACAGGCTCAGAACAATCACAGAATGAAGACAGAACAACTAGGTCATTTATTCATGCACTCCTAGCTACTAACACAGTCTCAGACAACTATTTACCTAGCCAATATAGAATTTCTTCAGTTACAAGCCACTAGCAAATGAGAAACAATTCAGAAGAAATAAAAGTATGGTCAGTCTTTCATAAGAGTTAGAAATGTCTTTAGATTATTAAAAAAAAAAAAAACAAAAACACAAAACTCCAAACTACTACAGATAATTTGGACATGGTCCTACTACAAACAAAAGCCTTCCCCAATCCAGCAAAACAGCAAACAAAATTCTGATGCAGGGAGAATCAGGCCTTCTATTTTTAATTATTTTTCATTTTTGCTATTATTAACATGCCCTTGTTCCATGCAGAAACATCAAGAGACAATCTATTCTCACGATACTTCTGGCCCAGTTTTTCAAGCCCAAGAGAATCTGTGAGTATGGAACTCAGTGATTAGATGAACCAGATCAGAACTCCATCATTACTTTTTACTTTTTCACTACAGGTGAAGAACATGAACTTGCACAGTACAGACTTTCTTAGTAAATATTGCCAGGAGATTTCCTTCAGTTTTAAGGATCTTAATGTCCCACACCTAAACAAAAAGGTTTCCATAGAAAACTCAGGAAGTTGTTATGATGAGTTGGAATGCATAGAAGGTATGCAGTATTACAGGAGGAATAGGGGACACTCCACTCATCTATATTTTGCAAGCATTCCTCTAGGTCAGAGAATTAATCAGAGCTTCATCCACATCAGGGAATACAAACGGAGGTGACACACAGAGTGATTTGAACTAAATAGTAGCAGTCATGGAAAGCATCAGTTTCTGCTTTTTGGAGACACTTTAAAGCCATGGATTATGTGCTCCAAAACTGCCTCATTAGGTGCTGCTGAAGGAAGGAACAAATCCTGTCATATTAACACATTATTTTCCAGAGTATTAACTTTGGACTTCATGATGAACTGGCTGTTGTCTACTCCCCATCTCCTCCACACCACTTCCCCTGTTCCCTTGCATCCATCCACCTTCCACCCTCTCATTTCCTCATTTGCTTCCTCATCTTTTCCAAGGACTAATCATGCCTTAGCCATGTTCCATTCCAGAAAAATCTTTCCACTTCCGAGTCATTTTCCAGCCATCATTCCCTTCATTTCACTTCTGCTTTTACCCATATCTGTCTTCTACTTGTACTACAAAATACCCATTTAAAAAAGGTTATTTGTCTTTGTCCAGTATAAGCTGCTTCTGCTTACTCTCGCTATTATCACTGGCTGAGATTGCTTTTACACAAGAGTGTAAAATTCTCTGCAAGCTTGTTGCTTATAAACTCTTTACATGGATAGTTTGCATTGTATATACTTTGAAGCTACACAACCAAACTGAGCACACAAAGGCACAATGGATAAATAAGTCACCATGGGTCATCAGATCAAGAGGAAATAGGGATGTGCATGCTTTTGCTCTGCCCCATTGAAAAGCAAAATGCACGAGATTAATTCACCCTTGTTTTGCAGTTGTGGTGGTCCAGGAATGCACAGCTATCTGTTACTGGGGCTCCATTGACAAGTGGTAGCCTAGAAAGCCATTGTAGCACTGTTATTCTTCCCAGAGAGAAACTCCTTTACACATCTTCCTGTGAACTCTTTGCCATTTCTCTCACTGTGTCTTTCCTAGCGTAGTTTTTGTTTCATTAACATAATGCAGAAACAGATAGGTATAGGAAAGCCACAACCTTCATTGAGTATGCCAAGCCACAAACAGTATTGTGTGAAGGTCAATACCATGTAAATAGATGCTCCAGCACTTGTTTATATGTTGGGGCCATGAAAACTGTAAACGCTATGTAAACAATTAGGATTGATTTAATTATGTTCAGAGGCTTTTTTGTTTGTTTGTTTTTAGTTATTAAGTCTGAAGTCTTTCAAAGCAAATATACAGAACTTCTCAGGAAGTCTCAGCAGAAATGAAATTTCTGAGTAACTTCCAATATATGATAGCCATCTTTTACTAGACCTTGAGGGACTTCTAAATAAAACAGTTACTCTTTTATCTCCCAGCACTCACAATGGTGAAATTAAGTCATTTGTACCTACACAGATCGGTCCTGAAGTATTTAAAAAGTGACAAGAGCAATCTTATAATAACAGCTGGAAATACAGGGTGACATTTCTCTTCAAGAGTGTTATTTGGCATGGAATAAATAGGAATAAAAATAAGACTGTGCCAACAGGTATCCTACTTAGCTCAGGGCAAGCATTCATGTCAGCATGGCACACAGCCAAACCAGCTTGTGTCCCAAAATCAGAGTCATTGAGTAGGACTGCAGATAAAGATCATTTTACTGTGAGACAAAACTAGGCTGTTGCCAAGTCTTGCTGTTTATTCTTGCTCTTCTTGTGAAGACATCAGCATCTGTAAAGTCATTCAGTGATTCAGAAAAACAATCCTGCCACAAACTGACTCCTTGAAAACAAAGAAAGTTAACTTTCAGCCACATCGATCTTTGTTCTCACCCACCATGTGCCACAAAATCATTATGCCGGGCAAACCAGCAGAAATGCATGCCTTTGGCTGCAGAGGATGAAGTCTTCCCTTTCACTCAGAACCAACATATATGTCATGTTTAAGTGACATAGTCACAGTGCAAGACTTAACTAATTTTCATTACCTCTACGTGCTACCATTCCACAACCATAGTTAAGACTCTTGTGTCCAGTTCTGTTACTGACTCACCACAATTTGGCTTCCCTGGACTGAATTTCCCTCCCTTTCAACCAGCCTGCTGTACTTCCATGTGTGCTGTTTGTCTCTGCAACCAAAAAAGCTGCTCCATTTCCTTGGAAGATATTTCTATCAATAAGAATACATTATTTCAATCTCCATCTAGGGCTTTCTACTAGAAGGGTCCAGCGTTATTAACTCTGGGAGCCCACTATCAGTGAAAGCTGTAGCAGAGATGTGCTGGAGCAACACACTCCTTAAATACCATAGCAAGATCGTACCAGTAGAACATCAGAGCTAACTATAGGACAAATTACATTCATGACCACCCACTACCTGAAAAACGGTGTATGTCTTGACATTCAGTCTTTGCCTTCTAGTGCCTTCCTCCCATGGCTAATCTTCCAGGTTTTCCTTTGGCTTTTGATGTTACAGCTGCTAGTTTACTTTTATAGTAAGAATATTGTGAGGTACTAGCATGAATTGCTGAAGTATATAAGGGAGTATAAGCCTTCAGAACACATTTCACTATGGTGTTTAATTGATGGTGTTTGGGTCACATGGAACAAAATCATAGAATTTTTACTCACAGAAGGTTAAATTGACATAAAGTAAAAAACAAATAATCTCTGGAGTAAAAGACCCAAATTATGTCTGTAGAGCTTTCAGAAAGAATGGGGGAAAGCAGCAGTTGAACCAAACTCTGTTCACTTCATTTGCTTTCAGTGTTAAAGAAATCAGGCATAATGGCAGGGCAGGCTGACATGTGGTGTATGGGATTCAACTGAGCGTCTGGCCATTCATACTCAGAACTCAGATAAATGATTATGCTCAGAGCTGCATCAATGTAAACTAACAAATCTGAATCACATCTTACTCACCACAGTAGTTTATTATGCAAAAATGGGATAAATATTTGGGGGTTTCTTCAATATGATCAGTTCAACAGAGAGGAAAAACTTGTCTTGGTTATAGTGATGTTCTAGGGAATAATTTTTTTGCTAGATATTGATACATTAATGTGAATATAAAATTCCAGCATGCAGTAAAGATGATTGAAAACAGCCTCCAGGTAAAAATGTACTGCAACCACCTCCCCAGACTGCCTGCTTGGGTGTCTTTTCACTATTTTGATAAGTAGTATGATTATCTGAGGTAGAATGTCCTTCAGATGTGGCACCCTGAGCTTGCCTTAATTATGACTCTTTTAGATAGAAAATCAAAATCACAAACGACTCATCTGCAAATGTCACAAGAACTGCTTTCAGGAGCTGGACTTCATGCAACTGGAACTGGATTCTGTATCAGCAGATCAAGATGTTCATCAGCATTAATCAGTTTCCCAACAATTCTATGTTGGAACTCAATTTCTCCCATTTTTATGGACAAACAAATTCTGATACAAAGGGTCCCACTGATGTGTGCATGATCCACCCACAGGGCATGGAGTTAGAAGTTTTAGTGACTGTGTTTCAGCTTCAATCATGCACATTGCAATGTTTGACATCTCTGCTTGTGCTGTCTGTGTGCCAGGCTATTGGCAGGCTACATTGTTCTCTGTCAGCCTCAAAATTTTGCTTTGTTTCAGTGTCAGTTTTGTCTGCAAAGCAGAGGCTTGGAGCTCAAGGGTTATGCCAGGCAGCCCAAATACAGAGTTTTTCAATCCGGCCCATAGAAAATCGAGGAATAGCTTTCAGACACATCATAGCTTTGCCAGTGTTTTGGGTATTTGCACCAGAACAAGGGTTTCAGACCCATTATTGTTTGCATAGTTACCCGTGAGGCACAGAGGTTGATTATGAGTGCATTTTCTCGGCTCCCTACAGTAGAGGTGACAGATCTTCCAAACCGTGTTCCACCTACCAAGATAGGATTAGAAATTAGCCAGTGTGACTCAGTCATTCCAGAAAGATGGAAACAAAATGACTTTAGGATGAGGCCTGGTGAATTTATGAGTGCAGTTATACTATACAGTTGCTACTGAAACAACTGCCTGGATGAAGCATCCTTCTTCTCAGATGAACAAAACTGTTACTTTTGTGCACAAGACGCAAATGGTCTTTTACATAGGGATGAAGAAAGAGCAAGTGGTGTACCATTACTTCAGTAAGGCTTTTGACTATGACTCTCTAGCTCTGTAGGAAAATATGTTCTGAAACAAGCTACAGTAGGATTCCAGCTACTTTCTGAAACAAATTGGTTTTCAATTGCTATTTTCAAAGACCAGTTGCTTAGTATTAGGCTGGAAGGATGTATCAGATGAAGTTCCTCAGTAGCATTTCTTGATTCCAGTGTTGATCAATATTTTGTCTAATGCTAGATCTGGGTGGAAATCCTGTTCTGTCTGGGTCTACAAGAGCATTGGAAGATAGAGTTAGTATTCAAAGTGACCATCATGAGATTGGCCTGAAATATGTGAGGTGCAGTTCGATAGAGAAACACAAAAAAAGTATTGTATGTATTTGGGAAGAATCAGCTATAAGTTATACGAAATGTGGAAAGACTAGACCATATCCTTTTTCAAAGGAAAGGAAAAAACCCAACCAAGGATCAGACTGGCTATATAAATGGGAGTGCTGTGTCCTCAAAACTGGTGAAGGAATTTGGCATCCCTCAGCTGGAATACTGAGGAACTGGTGAATATCCCTGTGCTTTAATTATAGGTATGGGGGAAGTGGATAGAGGCCAAAGGAGAACAGTGAGAAGAGCAAAATGGTCTAGAAAACATACTCTTTAAGGAATGCTTTGGGATCTTGTTTTAATGTCAACAGGATATTATACCTTATTTGTAAATATGTAAGATGTTTTTGCAAAGAGGAAGAGAATAAACTGTCTACTGAGGCCCCTGGTTATTTTGTAGTTGTAGGTCTTTTACTATAACACCCCTTGTGTTTAGCATGGTCCTATCTGCCCTATCATTTAACAAAGATGAAAGTGGTGACCAGTCCTTCTGGACAGTGCCATTGCAGTGGAGCTCTTTAGGTATCTACATTGTTACAGATATTGATGGTAATGAAGTTGAGTTTCACTATATTATTTAGATCAGTCACATTAAAGCTGTGTTGTAGGGCAAAACATCCATATTTATACTGTATTTAACTTTGTATTAATAATAAATTCAGGTGAAATAGTTTTGTTATTAATATTGATCACTGTTCCAATTGAAAGCCCAGATGTCAAGGTTTCCTTTAGCATGCTCAGTTATATTTAATAGTCCTGTTGATGAGTGAGAGCCTAATGAAGGCTAACAGATGGTCTATTTAATATTGCTGTAGGGTTTGAAGCACTTGCCAAAACAGATACACAAAAGGATTTGACAGCCCTGTAGCTGAAAACCTTTAATTACAGCTACTTCAGCTCCTAGGGGTTTCTGTGAGGCTAACATAACAGTGCAGCTTTAGGATAGGTCAGCATGGCAGGGAAAGGTTTTGTGGAGGCAGACAGTCAGTGCTGGTAAAACTCTTTGCTGAACATTCATAAACTGGCCTTGGTGCAGGCGGTTTAGAAGGAGAAGCCTAGGCAGAGAGAGGAAAATAAGTGATGATGCTTTCTTTGCCTCTGAGAACAGTTTGCCCTTTGTCTGAAATACCACCTCTTGAACACTGGCATCATCTGCTAAGCAGGTAGATGGGGAGAAAACATGTAGCCAAAGTGGGGCTTTATTTGTACCTGAGTTATAGCGGGGGACTCCACCTTAAAAAGATATGAACTCCAGTGCACATACTACTCTTAGGGATGGCAAATTACAAGCTGGGGGGGGGTGGGGTGGGTGGGTGGGGCTAAAATATGCTGAAGCTGTAAAACTCTATCATTGAAAGAGGGCACAAATTTATTCAAGATAAAAGAATAAACATAAAACACAGAAACCTATGAATTCTAAAACCTCTTTTGATTTGTTGATCTGAGTTTGAGTGGAAAGAAGGGGCTTTCAGAAACTTTTGATGATTTTCCCCTGGCTCTACATGGAACACTTGCCCCCTGGTTTTCTGGCATTAATTCACGCCACTTCCAAAATTAAATAAGGAGTAATTAGCAGTCACATTCTGATTTGTCTGAACTGATTCCTAGGTGATTACTTAGAAATTGAATCAATTTCTTCAGAAAGAATAGTTGTTTTTACTGCCCTTACTGTCTCTGGTAGATCTGTCTGTAACTAAAGGTATCGATTCTTTCCGGGAGCCAAGAGGAGCTAATATGTGAAGTTGTTCATATATAATTCCAGATACCTGATCCGTACTTGTTTTGTACAGTATTTTCTCAGAAAAAAAAAAATGTGGATATGTGCACAGACAGAGATGTAGGCAGATTTTGAGACTCCTTGACTATGGAAGAAGAGTTTCCCCTCACTACCATGCCCTGTGCTAGACCCAATCACAGAGACCATCCCTGCATGCAGGAATCAATATTTTGGTGGAAAAAAATGAAACAAATGAAAACAAGCAGGAAATGAGATTCCCTAAACCAACCTGCAGACCCAGCTGGGACAAGAGAATAGGGAAGCCTATGCACATTTCCAGGTGTACAGAAAAGTAGTGCCACCTGGCTAGTAACAAATATTGCCAGTCCCTACACCATTGACAGCCACAGATTTCATGCTCCAGTGTGGTCAGAAAGTCTCTGAACGTTTAAAAAATCAGAAACCACATGAAAAAATTGCCAAAGGTACATATGGAAAAGTCCACAGGGGACAGTCCCTTTTTTTCCTCCACAGCTGGCTGGGGTTGGTCCCTTTTCCACATGTTGCCATCTGTTGGCAGGTCGTGAATTATCTCATGTAAAACCAGCTGCTTTTCATTATTGCAGATAATGCTGAAGCCTGACACTTTTACTGCCTTGTGCAAGAATCTGCATTTTTGGCTTCATCCAAACAACAACTAAAAATGAATAGGCACCAAACACTAGTCTGAAGGAGAAAGAGTACTGGCTCCTGGGCCCAGCTACACAGGCAAATCAAGCAAACATAAAGAAACAATCTAGAGTTTACTGCGATCTTGATCCAGCAACTGTTGAAGTAACTGGAAAGATTCCCGTTGGATTCAATAGGTCTCAAGAGACAAACCACCTCCCTAATGGGCATAGAAGTGGAATGCAACAGCAGTGCAATATCCTAGGAAGAGATAGGCAGGATAATAGTAACAGAGGCTGCCAAATTTGAAGGTAATTGGAAGAGAATCACTAATTACAAGGGCTGTGAAATCAGACAACTCTTTCATCATTATATGCAGTTAAACCTGATAAGCAATGGCTAGATGGTGGGGATGTTTTGAAGCTAAATATATTTTTAATGTGATATGCATCTTCTTTGATGTAGACATTTTCATTAAATGTTCATCTGTTTAATTATTATTTACTTTGTACAGAACTTTGGGATTTACTAAGATGAAAGAGGCTATTGTTTGTTTATTATTTTGTGAGTGATGATGCCTGGGCTGACTCCTAAACTAGTCCATCAGTCGTAACATAAGACCTCAAGCCATTCTAATATAGACTATATTCTTGGAAAAATCAGCTTTGATGAAAATGCATATACACAAGGGATATTCCATAATTAGAGGAGGTACAAAGCATTGAATGTGCCAGTAAAGTCAATTAAACACTAATTACTATTGGATTCAGATCCGCCATTGCATGATAAATTGCTCAAGTAAAAGTATCTTCTCCACACAGAGGTGCCAAATTCACCCCTGCTGATGTTACAGACATTTTTTTCAGCTAGCCCTCTGATTCTGTCTGAGATAAAAATGCAAAAGTTTCCCGTGTGGTAGACGGCAGTGTGAAAAACTCATTAGCTGATATAATCTTTATAGCTAGTTTTCTTTGTGTGGTTACATGACAATCCGTCACTTTCCACATTTCTAGGCTGTGCTAATGATTTCACACCCTTTTTTCTCAGGAGGCAAAAGATCTTTCTGAAACACGCAGTTGACATATGGTTAGTGTCTAGCCCTTTGCTATCATTCAGGTGATGGAGAGCCTTGGAAACCTCTTGACTTCGTATCAATCTCAATATGCTCCATCAGGAATGCTGCAGATGACTGTGATTCAGGTTTTTAAACATTTCCAGGAAGTTCATCATTCATTGGCACTTTTCTCCTTACCTTTCAGTGTTAACAGGTTTCCATATGCTGTTTCCATATGTCATGTGGCTTTCATAAAATCTGAGGCAGTAACTTCTCCAAAAGCTCAGATACCTTGTGGTAGTTTTGTTTAACAATATATTCATCCAAACATGATGACAAAGTAAAAGGCACTGGCTTTGATGTGCTTTGGAAGGGTCTCTAACCGAGTCAATTTCAAAGATTTTAAGATGGGGAGAGACTGGTATGATCTCTTAGAATAATTTCTGCTCAAATCACTCTTTTTTTTTTTTTTCATCCAATATCCCTCCATATTAAAACTATATAAAATATATTTTAGATAGAATGGAAAACTTCAGCTGATATTAGCACAAATTTCACTTTCTTCCATCTTTCAGACCTCTAAGCATGTTCATGACAGTAACTTCAAACTTGCTGTCGACTTATTGAAACTCTTCTAGACTTAAGTTAGTCTGATCAATGTGTGTCTTACAGCCCCAGCACAAAACCTGAATGGTGGCTCCATAGCGCAGATGCACAAGAGGAAATGTTTAAATGTCTTTAGAGACACAAAAGTCATGTGTAACCAGTTTCTTGAATCTAGTACCTCAATCCCCCTACCCTGGTTTTCCGTTGCGATATTTGAATATAGCAAATGAGCTCCCTTCCTCCACAGAGAGACCTGACTTTGTCACTCCATTTACTTTCTTTTCCCTTTTCCTGAAGTCTTTTCTTTTTAATTTCCCATAGTCTCCTTTTTCAAAAGAGACTGAGATGCTTTTTGAAACTGGTGATTACAGACTAAGCTAGCCTTACTTATGTTTCTCTGCACCTTTGGCTGAGGGAAAGCGTATTCATTTCTCCTAATAACTTTTATTTGTAGTTGACATACTCCTGCCCCTCCAGTGTGTGCGGTTTCTCGCTCAGTGGTGAGGAAAAAGTGGTGCTGGAGAAAGGGGCAGTTCAGGAATCCCACACGACTAACATTCATTACTGCTCACCTTGGATGGCATGGAAGCTCAAATCTTCCAGCACTGCACTAAAGTGAGCAGTCTGAGCCCAGCCGTACAAGCAGAAGAACCTAATTTGTTGCTTATTTAGATAATTATCAGTGCAGTGCAGTAGAAATGATAACTCTATGGGATGAGATGATTTAACTTGCAAGGCCCATTAGTCACAAAGGAACAGACTGCTCACATCACACCCAACGGACACCACCAGGACTAATCCTCTATAGCTCGTGAGAAGACAGAACATAAACAGATAAGGGTTTTTCTTCACTATACTTGATTCTGCAAGCTGGAGAGATTGAAATTTCTTCACTATGAAGTACAGGTGCTGAAAGTGCCTTCTTGACAGGTACGTGTGATACCAGCCACTTGCTTCTCTGATTGCTTCCACCCGGTATAAACTGTAACCTGGACTGTGCAGGCTTTCCCATGGGGCTGGGGAAAGCTGATGTAGCTGCAGCTCTTGAGGAAGCTGTGGTTTGAAATACATGATCCTGTGGCTTGTTCTCAAAAAGTAGAAATCCAGTCATGCCCAGGTAGGTTTCCTTCTCTTTACATAGTAAGAAATAAAGCATGCATAGGGCCAAGATGAATGAATCCTCTCCAGAAACAAAGGTATAGCTACAGCGTTTCAAAGATGTCATGCACTTTCTGTTTCATACCAGATGATACCAGCTAGATATCCTCATTTGTATGGAGATGGTTTAGGTGTCTGTACTATATCTACATCAACAGAGCTGAGACATGATGGGCAAACCAGTTTGTGCTGCAGACCTGTGGTCCACACTATACTTATTCTTTTATTTCAGAGTAGCTCTAGTCTTCTACTGACTGCTCAGTAGCAGCTGGACCAACTTGGGTACTTTTCTGGTGTTCACCTTCCAATTTAAGGTGTCATTTTATTATCTCATCCAAAAAGAATCCAGACCATGCACCACAAGAACACTCCACAATGTGAATTAAAGCATTGCAAGTTGGGACAGTCAGGAGATTCACTTCAAACACTCATGATGTGACCTAAAACGCTAATGTTGATGCAAGATCTAACTCAGAGGTCATGACTTACAGGTCCAGTTGCAAAGCACTGTATTGAAGACAGGAGGTTAAGGTATGCTCACTTACTGTTACTTCTTGAACAACTTCTTGAGGTGCAGTGGTTTCAGATAAAGTTTTTTCATTGGGTTATCACAGAAGCACTAGGCAAAGGGAAATTTTGTGATCAAGATTTTACTGGAAAAGCTTTAAATGGGACATTTATTCATATTTGTAATTCAGTTTATGATGTGTTTTATTGCTAGTGGTTCTCAGGTGTTTGGCCCTCATACCTTGCTTTTAGTCACATTTAAATAAATAACTACATAAATTATGTAAATTAAGCCTCTTCCTCCTTGTTATCTCCTCATAAGTAGACAGAGGAACTGTCAGTTAGTATCTATTTCACTTTAATTGCATGAGTTGGATTGTTTTCTCATGTGTTTCCCTACTTTCTCTATCCTGAATCCAATTTAAAACAAAATGTGAAAGAAAATGACAGGGCATACACATAGACCAAACTCAACCATGGCTGAAACATGACAAATTTTCAGCTTTCAGGTTCTCATAGGATTTAAGATGGCAATGAGAAGACTATGGCAATTCTTTGGAGGGAGGAGATGGTTTCATGAAAATTCAGGAAAAGGATTGTACTTAAGAGCAGAAAAAACAGAACTCGAAATCCAGAAAACAAGGTTTTAAAGCAAGAGCTCCAAACTGTCAGCAGTTTATGGAGCACTTCTCACAGTCACAGTCAAACGTATTAGTTGTTAACTCAAATTGTTTACACATTATAAACAATTCATATTGCTTATAAATTAAAACTGCTTCTCAAGTCCTGGCTGCACTTCTAGTTTTAAGAGTATTTATAACATTTAACAAATACTGTAACCTCACTTTGCCTACATATTACTACATTGTTACTGTCTATATCTGCTAAAACCTTCACTAAATTTCCCAAAGCCGTTAAAGGAAAGATAGAAACACAAACACTTATAAACTTTAAAACCTTGTTAACACAAAATATATTGAAAGTCTTACATAGGGAGGAAACTCACTCATAAAACAGCCAATGCCATTTACTTTAGAACCTGCTTAATAGTAAAATAAATAATAATAATAAAAAATTCTTGTTTTCTGAAAATGTTTACCTTATATTTAACACCTATGAAACCCACTTTAAATACTTTCCAAAATGTATTCAGAGGTCTCCAAACCAAAAGATTTGTTATTTTCAGCTTCTTTAAAAAAATCCTACATTTTCTTCACAAAGCTGAAACTTTATGAAGTCTGTTTTAAAAATAATAATGATCAATGACCGTGTATTGTCACCCTAAAACATAAAGTAAAAGGAATTTTTATTTTAAAAGTCTTTCACCTTATTATGAAATTAAAAGTCTTTTCCAGCCTAAACAATTCTATGATTCTAGGATTCTATCACTCGTCATTCCTTCTGCTAGTTCACTAAATTGCTTATGCTGTGGTAATAAAGTTTATTTAAAATGTGGACTGCCTAAGTGTACTTTTAAACATGTGGTGATCTGCAAAGGAAGGCAGGGATTTCAGCAAGGTATTAGTTAAATTACAAAGTTTTTAGCCAAACTACTTCCTACCAGCTACACATTCCAGCTCCAGACTCCTTTCTAAGTGTGTATCCTTTGCTCATCTATTGGGAAAGACACTCATTAAATTCCTTTTTGGAATGTGCACAGTTATTTGGGAGTCCCTGTGGTGTGATCAGTTAGCGTGTTCAGCTCTTAATTGAAATGTTCGTGGTTCAAACCCACCCAGGGATGGGTTCCTTTTTCCCTGCCGATGGCAGGAGGGTTGGAACTAGATGACCAAACCATTTCATGATTTTTATCTCCACCTTTTCTATGTCAGTAGAACAAAACTAAGAGCAATCCTTTGTCTGAATTAGTCCTTAATCCCTCCAGGGACAACATATGCCAAGGTCATTATGGTTATTACCTGAATAAAAGAAAGCAAGTAAATAAAGGCAAATGGGAAGTGTAAGAGGTTTGGTTCCTTGTTCCTATTCAAACCTGTTTCAGGACTGTGGGAGATGTGGATTTATTAAGAACATAGAAAAAATGAGATGTGGCCTAACAGTTTATGTTGCCTGATCTTTGTGTCATTGTGTTTGATGACTGTTTCCTAGACTATCCAGGCTCCCAAAATGTGGTTAACCTCCACTTTTTCCCAATGTTGCTAAACCATGGCTAAATTTGGCCGTGTTTTCCCTTGAATTGTCTCTAATCCCTACCCTCTCCTTTTGCCCTGACAGACACATCCCCTACCTGTATCTTTCCTAGTGTTACTACTGCATCCACTCATTTCAGAGCTTTCCAGTCTAACCTCAGGCTCCTTTCATCAACAGCTACAAAACTATTTGTCTTAATTTTGTCTCCTCCTCAATGCCTCTATTTGAGTGATTTATGTTTTTCGCTTGCCACCTCAGCCCAGTCACTGACAGACATGCATGCATACACACACACAACACATGCACACACCCTCTTTGACAAATTTCTCTAGCTTCCCAATATGCTTTAAAGCAAATTCAGAACTGTTCCTTCCGAAAGCTGGCACCACCAATCACATCCAAGAGAGTAACACTTTCTCCAGGCTCGGCAGAGACACAGAGAAGTGGAGAGCTGTCACACATGCACTGCCCAAGTTCTCCAGTGTCTTTGAAATCCTCTCTCTAAAATGAAAACCCGTCTCTGTTCTTTGTATTTTTATTCTTTTTTAAATGGGGGGTGCCTAGATTAATTTGCTTTTTTCCTTTGAAAACCTTTAACTAAGCTGGGTTTTAAAAGTAAAAACCTACAGGACTCAGTCATGTCCCTATTCAAATAAATAGGAGCACATCCATTGACTTCCTCTTTATAAAGGCAATCAAATGTTAGCTGAACATTGATGATGCCAGCAGCAAAGAGATTGAATCTTGATATCCCTGGGTATATAACCCTGGCTTACCCACAGAATACATTAGGGGCCATCTGAGTTACCAGGTCCTTTGTGGTCTATTGGGATCTCTATACACTTAATTCACTAACCTGGGGTCAGATTCAAACCCAACTAAAATCAGGGGAATATTTTCCATTACTATAATGGCTTTTGAATCAGGAGACAAGGCTAGAGATTGCATGGAAGGTCATGTTGTCTGAGGTCTCCAATACAATGATTGCCATTAAAATGTCAATGTTTAGCACCAGTCACTATGAAACTGCATCTGACCTGCCACATGTCCCCTAGCACCTTAGAACAGAAATATATCTGAATTAGGAGTTCAGAATTGCTCGATGTGGGTTTAATTCTTCTGCCATTGAAACTGTTGGCAAGATTCCATTAATTTCAATAGAAAAAAAGTTAAACTCAATGTAAAAACTACATCATCCATTGTGTCGATGTGGCATTTTATTTTGTGTTAATGATAATGGCTAAAAAAAGAAATTTAAAAGCAGTTCATTGTAGTGGAATGAAGCTGGGTTAATTAGCATTGATAATATACAGCTGTGGGATGGCTTGGGGTGGCTGATGTAGGTAAGGTGCAGCTGTGGCTGCTTCTGTTAAGAGGTTGGGCAGACAATGAAGAGAGAGCAGCTACAGAAGAGAGAGGAGGAAGAAGCAGAGAGGTGAGCGAGCGAGCGACCTTGATGAGGAGGAACAAGGAGAAGGCAGCAGAGTGACTGGCATGAAGAGTATGCTGGTATGAGATGGTAAAAGACCTTGTTGCAGTTGGCTAGTTTGGAGAGTGCTGCGACAGTTCATCTTACACTAATATGGAAATAAAGGAAGAAAGTATTGTGAGGTGCAATGCAGAAGAGATATATTACTTTTTACCAGGGTTCTTCTAACCTTTGATCACCTTTATAAATTAAAGTGAATTTAGGGCTGAAAAATGCTCATAATAAAAAACGTAAAGAACTCAATCTGCTCATCAAAAAAGATCAATAGTTACTTAATTGCAATGTAGAAGTGCCTTCGTGGAGAGAAAATACTGTGTAGTAAAGGGCTCTATCTATCATGGAAAAGCACAACAAGAACCATTGCTGTCACACTACCTCAGGTGAAATCTGCATAGAAAGAAGGCTTCTGTCTTTTTTTTTTTTTTAAACATAACTGTTCTGATTAAGTTTCCACACTTTAACAGCTCCAGACAAGGACTAAAACTGATGTCCTAAAACTGACATGATGATCAAACACAGGTTATCACTCTCATTAAAAGGCTAAATGAGAAAAGAAAGGAAAAAGGAAGAAAAATTGGTATTATTATGCAGAACAATGGAAATACTTAAGATTTCTGGAATCTACTCCCACTTATCCCACACTTCCAACAAAGAAAACAGAGGGGGAAAAGGGGGATGGGGGGTGAGTAGTGGGAGTGTAGAGGGAAGAATATACTCTCAGTGTGAATCAGTTGACCAGTTGATGATCCAGGCAGCAACCTGCAGGAGTTGAGCAAAAGTTAGGGGATGGGTTTGGTTTGGTTTGATTCAGAAATATTTATTTCATGGCATGGAGTAAAGATTCAGATCAAGTGGCACTTTAAAATATAGATAATTGTTTACTTTGTAGAGCTTGTTCATTTTCTGTTTGGTAATATTCTTTAATTTGTCCCATTCTGTTGTGTGTCACCATATTGTGACTTTATATTACCAGTAAAATTAAAAGTAACCTGATATAAAACATTCATTTGGATACATTTACTGTGTTACCTCAGTAGCTGCTATACGAATTTTTAAAAACTATTTAAAAAAATACATGCTCTTAGTTGTTATTCTCCTGCTTTAGTAATACTGGCAGCTGTACTTTCCACTTCACATGAATTCAGGTCTATTCCAATTTTCCACTTCCCTGCCTTTAATCCCAGTGTTACAAATGGAATCCCATGCTACACTAATATCTCTTACTCACTGGCACAGAAGAGATCAATATTTCAAAATGCCATATGTTTTATAGATCAACTGCCTTATGCATAAGAATCCAATGGCATCTGAACCATTATACAATATTTGTAAGTTACGGAAGCCAAGGGTTGTGAAGCCTGCCTTTGCACACCATATCAGATCCTAAAATGTCTGTACTCATCTGTGAAAGGTTTTAGTATTTCTATGAAACGACTAAGTTACTCAAACCCTTGATCTTCTCTCACCATAAACCATTCTCTGTGGCCTATAGGCATGGTAGAGACTTTAATCATATTTTGTCCTTCACAGACGTGCAAAGATTCAGGAAACTTTTAGAGAGGTTTCACAGCAGTCCAGCAAAACTTGGCTAAGCACTAGCACTTGTGCAAGCAGAGGTGCAGTCAGTGGCTGAAGGACACACAGCTGGAGAGTGTTTGATCACCGAGGTTGGTGGTGCCAGCCCTTCTCACTGATCCACCTGCAGGTACCACACAGACCTTGGAGGAAACTGCAGGGCATTTGCCTTTCAAGGTGTGCTGACTGCCACCGCATGGGTTCCAGCTCAATTCCCTGAGCCAGGAAACAGCTCTCAAGGTGTTACATGCTTATGTGGAACCATTTTGAATGGGACAAGTTTGTGACAGAATGCAGGCTCAGCTTGATTTTGAAACTGGAGCTCCAGACCAGATTCCTTGTGAGTGGCAGTCTGTGCTGCTCTTTGGGAAGTTTTCCTGGTTTGCTGCCAGATCGTTTCTCAGCTCCCAAGCAGTGACCTGCTGAATTGCTTCAAGGCTGACAACCCCATGAATTCCAGAGACCAAAGCCCGCCATACACACTGTCCTAAACTACTGTCTCTTGGCCATTTCACAGAACATCATGGTGTTAGGTGTCTACTCCAACAAGAAGAAAAACATACTTTTAAGAAAACCTCTTTTCCACCAAAAGCAGTGACTTTAGTCTGTCTATGTCTACTCCAAGCATGCTGGATACTGGTGGTAAGTCAGAGATGAAGCAAGAAAAACTTCCTTGTTTAAGAGCATTCAGGGCAAAGTATGTCAGTATGTGTAAATTGCCTTTGAAAAAGCCCAGATCGAGACACTATTGAATAATACACTTTTCCCAATGGAGAGATGATTAGAGAATAAGCATATTGTACGTTAGATATACTGCTTAACACATCATTGAAATTCAGCGTAATGACTGGAATTAACAGAATAGAATAGAATACAATACAATACAGTACAATAGAAGCAAGACAAAAGAACCTTGGCTCCTTCAAAGTAATTTTAAACAAAAGAAATGGTCAAGTGGTGAAAACTGAACTGGGAGTGAGACTTGGGTAGTAGCTTCCACTCTGTAGAAAGTTTTTTTCCGCATATATCATTGTATCTTCATGGTGCTGTTTACATGAAAATTAGTTTAAGTAGCAGCCTGAGGCCTTGGAGAAGTCTCTGAGCTAGTAATCTGGATTTTAATAATGCTGCTGTATTTCCTCACCACATTATTGCAAATTTGTATAATGAGTAGTTTTCCTCTAAGGAAATGGCCAAGATAGTAGTACTTGAGGGAAGCTCTTTAAAGGCTATTAAAATGTTGTTATTATAAGTTTTTAATAACAAGCTGGAGGAAGACCTTACCAGTGAGGGTCAGCTGGGAACCGTAAATCAGACTTCAGATTTTACATCCATCTATAATGAGTACAGTCAGAGTATGCCTGGTCACACAGATTATAGAGTAGTGTGTCTAGGTGAAGTTGTTTGGATTCAGCCTGGCATGTCTTTGTAAAACCCTTTTCTTTTGCTGAATCCAGAATATATAAAAAAAGAGGACTTTGATCTGGCAATAAGAATCCTTCTGTCCAGAAAGTATTTCTGTCTGTCTGTAGGGAACAGAGACTGGTAGCAAGAGGCAAAACCACTGAAAAGATTTTACTTAAGTGAACAAATTTTCTACAGATTTTCTCCACAAGCAAGCTGATTACTTTAAAATATCTCATCCTTTCTTATTTTCACTGAATTTTTTGGTCCTTTTGGGTATTTTTATTTATTTATCTTAATGGCTTTTACTGCAAATAGTAGATAATAATAGTAATTCCAAAGCTCTCCCACTGTATGTTGTTTGTGTAGGGAAGGACATTTCATTTCATACAACATTTACAACTCCCTGCTATAATTCTAGGAAGTCAGAAAGCTTTTAAAATTTAATGAACAAAATTTTTATGGTTTTGCAACATCCAAAATTGGACTATACCAAGTAGTTGTATGCAGGAGATTTTCTCTTGACACTGATTTCATTTTCTTTCCACTATACCAATAAGAATTCATCTACTCTGAAGTTAATTAAGCTGAATAGGAAAAAAGACATTTACGTGAATCATCTCCAACATCTTAATCCATTTGTGTATATATTTTTCCTCTAAGATGCTCCCAGCTACCATATTTCATAAACAAATTGCATGTCGAAGCTGCAATTTCCTTATCTCTTTACAGAATGGTCCTTTAAAGGAGCTCTGAAATATCTCTGTGTCCTAAAGGATAAATTTTCAGTCCCACTGAAGAGCCATGCCCTTTTCTATGTGATGCCTTGCCTGGCAGCGTTGCACCCTGAGCACATTAATGCTGGGTTATTACACTGGCATAAACTAGTTAATTTATCCTGAAGTGCTTTGTGTCCACATGCAATGGGTTTTAGAATTATTTAAAATGTTTGGGCACAGTAATTAATCTTATTTGGAACAAACTTTTCTTAAGCTTGAAATGGGTAAGTTCATGTCAAAACCTTTCAGTATGATTCCCTAACTAAACAGGGATCAGAAATGTACTGAGAAAGCAATGTGTCAGTGAAATGCCGCTTCCTTAAGCCTGATACTTTTGCTTCAGAACATCACAGATTGGGCAAACATTTGTGAAGTCCATCTTGGAACTTCTGGAGTCAGAAATGGTGAATCAGAAATCTCATGGGCACTCCTATCCGTGTGGCATAGGGCCAGCCAACAAATCTGGAGTCACGCACATGCACAAGAGATGGTGCCCAGAAATATGTAACCTCCATTGTTAAGAGGTAATTTTTAGGAAACAAAAGTAACAGGGCACAGTGTGTTGGGTGACTACTGATAGGGACATAGGCTAGCAAGGATTTCAGCTCCCTGCCTTATCACTAGCCTGACAAGCACCTCTGGGAAAACCACCCCTCCTTCCCCATCTGTCGAAAAGAGCTAATGCTGACCTCCATTACAAAGCACTTGGAGATCAGTTGATGAGTAATGCTGCAGAAGAGGCTCATAGTCTCACTTGCAAATGAGAACATATCACTTGGTTTTCAGAGTTGTAAAAGTTCCACTGAGAAAGGAATCAATCACCCTGGATTTAAAACTGGGAATCCAGCTTGTCTTGCAGTCATAGCCATGTGGTGAAGCTCTTCAGTGTGGTGGAATGAATTGCGACGGATGCGCTTCATCATGCAATTCCATTTTTGAGTTTGCAGCAACAGGGAGAGGAGGAGGGAAGCTCCGAAGGGCAAGCTGCTTCCGTTCTGCTTTTCTTTTAATGACACGCAGCATCTGCCATGATACCCATGCTCCGTACCAAGGATTCTTTATATTTAAAATGCAGTCAAAATGCCCTGCCTGACAAAGGGTGGCAAGCAATCCAGTGAGAAGTTCAGTTGTTGTCTTTGTCTGTGACTGCAGGACATTTTCTGACTGCGTCCTTGACTGCCGTCCTCTCTGCTCTGAAAAAACACTGGAGAGCTGGCACAAACTCCCAAAAGTTCCTTGTAGGCATTACTCCCAGCCCTGCCGCAAAGCACCAGGACACCTCTGTGCTCAGCCCATCTGTGCCCTTGAGGATGCAGTCAGCTTTTCACCTTTGCTGTGGAAAAAAATATTTTATTTTCTTATTTTCCACCAAGATTGCTTGAATCCTGTTCAGGGTTTCAAATGAAGCTTGCTCAAAAAGACTGCAGCAGTGATTGAGGTAATTAATTAGCATTTTCTTCTGCCTGGGAATTATCTGTGTATTTTATGCTCAAACCTCTGCCTCTCTGCAGCAATAGTACTGTATTTGAAGTCATATACCTTGGTCAGAGCTAAGACACAGGAAAAGCAGGGAAAGGCCACCTGCTTTTGAGTTATAAAAACACTGGGTTAGTGGAAATGCAAAACTTCCAGCACACACAGTTCTGACATTTCAAATATGATTGGTTCCTGTTAAATAAAGCTTAAAAATTCTTCTGCATCTTTTGAAATATTGATTTCAACTGTGATTTAAGAATATATCATTATGTATATTTTCTAAGTATACATAATCATTGATTACAACTTCATTTTAGAGTATGAGCTTTTAAAAACTTTTTAAAAGTGAAAGAACATATAGAATTCTCTGTTAAATGATAACTGTTTTGAGTTAACAAAATTTAAATGAAAAAATGAAATAATATTTTCTAACCAATGTAAAATGAGGCATTTTGGCCTTATTCAAATATTAAAGAGGAAAAAAAACATTATTTCATCAAGTTGACGTGCTTCAATGAACCAATTAGCTTTTCCCAGAACAACTTACACCTTCCCAGTTTATAGGGTGCCATCTTCTGGATTACATGTTCTTTTTTGTTTCATTCTACAAAACTTGTAATTGGAGAAAAAAAAAAAACAAAACACACCACATTGCATCTGTACTGAAAGGGTTTTCACAGCCTTCCATAGGAGCAGAGCCCTGTACTCGTTAATTAGTTGTAGACCAAATTAGCTGTCATTCAGGTGCAGTTAAATCTCACCCATATGCACTGTTCTTTATAGAAGCAGCTTCACTGCCTCCATGAAGTTGCCTTACAGTCTGCTTCCAGGGACAGCAATGGGGATTCCCCTGACTTGGCGTAGTTGGCTTTTGCCACCTCTTCTCTCAAGGCTTGTTTGGAACTTGTGCAGTGGTAGAGGCAGAGCACTGAGCAGACTGAGAAATCTGCAGCTGAAGTAACAGTCCTTTGGAAATCTTGCCAGATGACCATGAATGCCAACAGTCCTGCAGTGACTGATTTATCTTGCTCTCAGCGTAATTGCTACCATCCCTGCCCTAGCTGAGGGGAATGAGAGGTGGTCAAAAGGAAGAGATTTGCTTTTTGCTATTTGTTTGATTTCCTTAGCAAATAGAAAATTCACCAGGTGGATTTATGTTGAATAAAGTATGACCACTTGAGTCCATTTCACTGGATATAGGACAACAGGAGTGGCTTTGAAGAAGATCCAGGTGATTAGTGGTGACATTTTCAAAATTAAATATATCAACTTTTCATTCTAAACTATCCAGCTTTGTTTTGATATGTAATTCTGTTTTGAAAAGGTTAACTCTTCTTAAATGGATGCTTAACATCCTGTCTTGTTTTTCTTTAAATTCTTTACTTAGCAGCTGCTTCAAAATTAAGAAAAGGAGAAGAAAAAAAAAAAAAGGAGAACAAAGTATTTTACTTTCTCTAAAATTAAATAGAATTTTTTTACAAGCTTAAATGACATCTTTTGGCTCATTTTCATTAAACAATGCAAAAAATACTGTTATTTTTACATCTGTTTGGATATTGCTATACTTTCCCCCAACCTCTTTGCTGTGGAGGTTAGCTAGCCTGAGGACCGCAAGCCCCTTGATATTACTGGTGGTTCTTTGGTGCAAGAAAAGAGAATCTGATCCAGCTTTAATATTACCTTTCTGCTGAAGATTTGATGCGAGTCACTAAGAAAGGCACAGATACTCCAGATGCGATAGAGCATATACACACTCATGCATTTTTTGAAGGATGTTTGTTTCTCTTCTTCTGAAAGGATAACACTTAAAATGTTGTGGTTCGTTTATTCTAATGTCCTTTAGGCAGCATCAGTTCCTCACAGACAATTTAAAATTCTTTCACACTCCAGAAATACCATAGGCAGTAACAAGTTAGATAAGTCATTCTTAAAGTTATTAGTTGATAATGATGATAGCTTCAGTTCATCTGAAAAATTATTGCTCATAAAATTACTGTATCATAAGAAAACTACACCTTTTAGTGATTTGTTTATCCTTGCAACACTTTCAGCTTGGATAACACTTTTTTTTATTAATATTGCTATTATTTATTTCCCCCCATCAGTGCCATAAGATGTCTCATAAAATATACCTTATACTTGCCAGCATTGAGAATTACTAACTTTCAATACAGCTGAAGCTGGATGGCTCTAGTATTGTTACAGGGAGGCAAAGGAAGCAAAAAGAAACCCCTCAAAGCCCAATTTGGATGTGTTTGGGTATTTCCCTTAGCTCAAGAGATGAACAAAATTTAAAACCTCCAATCATCACCCAGCAGAACTGCTTTAGACTGTCTCCTGGAGAGGGGATGGAAAAGTTGCAGAGAATTTGCATATTTAGTAAGTTAAGGGGGAAAAAACACCATCACATACTCCATCAACCCGATCTCCAGAAGAACTTCAATGATTGCATTCCTGGGGAACATCTGTAGTACTGACACATCATACATCCCAGTATGTCTGTGGGCACTCAGATACTAGGTGCATACTAAACTCTGCCTGAAAATCTGAGCTGAGACTCTTCAAATCAACTTTGTTCCAGAAATTAGCCAGCTGTGAACTGTGTGTTTGTGCCCTTACTAAGAAACCCTGTTACTTGGTTGGATTTTTCAGACCGGACAAAGTACTGGTGCTGATGTTGCCACAGCTTCTGTGCACCAGAGCAGTAGTAGCCCATTTCTGAACATATGGACCCAGCAAGGAGGACTGACTGCTCTGCACTGCTAGCCCTCCTCCGACCTTTGTTCCTACCCACAGCCGGAGACAGTCTCCCTTTCCCTTCATCATTTAACTGTGGTGAGAGGGTGAAATCCTCAGCTTTTATACATGTAGAACAGTTCTTGGGTCAGGTCACCAACTACTTCCCTCTCTGCAGAGCCAGGGTTTGGCCACCTATGTCCTCTCTTGTCAGGGGAAGGAACAACAACAGTGACAACCACCGATATTTAGTAGCTGGAAGAATATATTAAAGTGATTTTTAAAAGAGCAAGGGCGCATGCACATTAGAATCCTCCAGTTTTACACTTTCCCATCAGCTGAGTGCAAAAAGCTTTTCCTGTTCCATTACAGGAGTACAGTAGACTTTTTCTGGGGAAAAAAAAATAGTATCTTCTGTCAATTCCCAGAGACTGCCACCTCGGTCTGAGAACTAGCTCTCCTCCTCCCAGTGCTCTTCAGGACTTGCCTGTGATAACCTGTTCAACTGAGCCTAAAGGCAATGCCCCCTTTGCATCACTGGTTGCCTTTGCACCTCTCAGGCCAGGGAAATGTCTCTTTGGCCCTTTACTACTGCCCCAAGCATGAGGGATTTAGGCATATTCATAGGATTCTGACATTTCACAATGTGCCCCAGGCCAGCTGAGCCATCACAAATGATCAAATGAGAGCTCTTAAGATCTGTTATTGATTTTCAAGCTAACTCATTTTACCTTAGATTTGTGGCAGGCTTAAGCGTGCACATCCGTTCAGTTATGGACAGTTACTACATCTGAGACAGCATCCTATGTACACCTGCATCCATTCAGCCTTAAAGGCTTGTCATCACTCATTTGGCAGCTGCAGCTGCACGTGGGAGACTGGGCTGTAATGGTCTGCTTTCCTCTTGCTACAGTTCAGCATAGCAACCTTAAACATCAACTACATTTTGGGACATGGATCAATACGCATTACTGTATGGCCCCTCTCCATCCCTGATGAGGTAAAAGGCTCAGCATGGTCAGGCAGCCATAAATTCTCTGACGTTGCATCTGGCAATAACTAGAGTACCACATCAAGGAGTAGAGGGGAGGACAGCTGCTGTGATTCTCTACCATTTTTTGCACAGATATCACACAGGAAATATCTCGCCCCAGGTCTGGGGACTCTCCTTCTAAATGCCAACCTAAAACACCACTTCCAATGTGTTCAGAAACTCATAAGAGCAGCACTGAAACAGGGAGATTCTTGCAAGTTGTTCATTGCCAGTAAGCTGCGGGGACTTGTTTTGCTTTACATTGTTTGCCTTTTCTATTGCTCTCCAGAATTTCTGTATCCTAGGTTTTTCAGGGCTGAAACTGTTTTACTGGCCAGAAGTTAGGCACAGTCTTGCTAGGACTCGTTTATTGCAAGAGGTATTCAAATAAATGCCATCATGTAATAATAAATAGTTTCAATTAAATAAAAGCAAGAACCGTGTGGCTGTGCAGAAGTGGAGTTTCAGAAGCTTCCAAGGACAGGATGCTATTAAAATCCTTTTGTTCCTGTTTCTAAAGCAGCTCTGCTTTGCAAACAAACCAGGAACCCTTCTGGTTTTCAAATATGCAGAAATTAAAGTATCTGTCACACCTGTCATATTTAATCTGTAACATTAATTTGGTCACATGGAAATATCACTTTTTAGTGGTGATGAAACTGCTTATTGGGGACTGCACTAGCCCAAGGAGAAAGCTGGCTAGATTTTCCACAGATAGCAGTGGCTAGCAGAAGTGAGCATAAGTAGATTATGAAAAAAAAAATATCTAAAATTGCTGAGTCCTTAGCAAATCCATTCAGATCTCACAGTTTAAAGGAAAATTGCACTGTTTCAGTGTCTGGCAATCAACAAGATTATATGGTAAGAGTTGTTTCACATAACCTGTGAAATATGTTTGGAAATAATTCCCTTTCACCCAATGCTTGTGCTGCATAGCCAACATACTTGACAGCTTTAGCTAAACTATTACCAAACACAACATCTGTTAAAGAGGGGGAAACTGAGGCAAACGGGGGTGATGTGATTTGCTGAAAGGCATGAAGGAAATCGTAAGGGAACACGAGGCAGTTTCTTAGGACTCAGAGTCCCTTCAATTCCTGTCTCTGCCACACACCTCTCCTGTCAATGCTGGCAGTAAGCCAGCAATGCAAATTCAGCAGCTTCACAGATTGGGAGGAAGGCTTTGACTTCGTTCTGCTGTTCTCCACACCCTTATCATAGTACCACTCACCAAATATGATTTGCTTTCTTCCTCTGAAGTTTACTTGGAGTTTCTTTTTTTTTTTTTTTTTTTTTTCTTCTTAACATCTGGTCCAATCCTCCTCATTATGATCCCTGCTTCTCGTTCCCAGTCCTTGAAGCAAATTGTGTCTCTCAAGGCTACTTTTAACCTATTTAAAATGACAAGGAAGTTTCAACACTAAAACTCAACCCGAGCTTCATGTGCAGCCAGTGTGGTGAAAGACAGAAGTGCAAATCTCTTTCACCAAGCTGCTTTGAGAATTCAAAGGGGGGAAAAAAAATATGTGTGAAAGCAGCAGACCAGACTAGAACTGTAGAAGGAAATCAATTTAAATGTAGACCACAAAGAGGTTGGATAACACAGACCTCATCAGCACAGTGCCACTTATGTAGCAGCTGCACTCAAGTCTCAAAAAGTCATTCTTCTGGAGCTTTAATACAAAAGGTAGCTCTATCAAATATTCCACTGAACATGGCAATGGCAGTCAGCTCGTTCAAGCACAGCCCTTCCTTGCTGTCATATAAACCTTTATGCTGAATTGCTGCAACTACCTCACTGCCTTGACACTACATAAATAGAGTCCCTGCACACTCATGGCTGGTTGCAAAAAGCCACTTCAAACCCCCAGTAAAGTTGAAGGTTTCATGATGAACACTACTGGGAGTGAGAAAAGTCTGGTAATAAGGTAACTTGTGAGTGAGTTTGGTGGCAGCTCTGAGGGGGTTTAATTCAAACTTCTAGTGCTTTTCTTTGAAAAAGTGAAAACCTTGATGTTGGGAAGTATTGGTAATGGATATCATTATGTCTAGAGAACACATAATTATTGATGCTTGTAGGCTAAGTAACTAAGTACAGAACTACAGCTGATACAAACAGGCCAACTTGATGCCTTCCATCTGAAAAAACAAGCTGTTTTCCCTGCATATTTTTCTCTAAATATACCTTGATGGACTTGATTCAGCTTTTTGGATTTCATGTGATCACAGCCATATCCCACTCAATATCCCTGTATCTAAAAAACATGTTTATTTTGTTTTGTCTCCTGTTTATGGATCTCCTACCTGTTCTGAAAATTCACAGACCACTACCATGCTCACAATTCCTTCCATCTCATCCTGTCTTTTGCAGAGAATTACATGCCCCCAAAACTACATTGTTGAGCTTAAAGCCCTCTGACACGTTGAGCCGCTCTGTCTGTGTGGAGCTGGGTTGCAGGGACTAACCCTCAGGCAGGACACGGAGCACCAGACTCACAGCCCAGGTGGACTGCCATGAAGAAGGGTTGGACCTGCACCCCACTGCTCACAAAAACTTAGTCACAATTCGTACACACAATGACTACACATAAGCCTTGAATGAAGCTGCAGGAAAAAGTCAGCCAGGTGCTGCATAATGGTCAGTACGTGGAGGTTAGACACTGACAGTACCTCCAGGTATTAGGACTGAAGCAGGGCAGGTAGATCTTTCCCATTTTGATGCACACAGTAGCTGAATGGATGACACATCTGTGACACTTGTGAGACTCAGCACAAGCTGTTGCAGGAATCTGGCTGCTATTACATCATTCTTTCTACTACCTGAATAACTGGAGTCCTGTCTCCTAAGCCACTCCAGTGTGCCAAGTGGAGTTAATATTACAGGCTTATGTCAGCCTGGACAACATCTCAACACTGGTTATTAAAAAATGCATGAAAACTCAATCCTGAAACTAAACAGGGGGAAAAAGAATCATTTGTTGCCAGGTATACGGTCATACCTTGCCCCCCTAACTCTGGAGTATTTATTACCTTCCCATTGCTTCTCACCTCTTCCCACCCCTGTTAAACCATGACTGCTCCTAATTCATCTTCCTTCCCTACCATCCTAAATATGTCTCATCACTTTTCTCTGAGTCATTTTGATTTCATGCTTTGTGTCTCTTGTTCAGAGAGCTACTTAACTTACCTACTGCTGCTCATGTGGTGGTGCTTGAGACCACTGTTTACAGCTCTTCACTTCTCTTTCTTCTTCTCTCAGGCCTCTTTGGAAAAATATCTTTTCCTCTCCTCCCAAACAACTGTCCTTTCCTCCAGTAAGTACATTATTACAATTATATGTAATAATAATAAACTATATTAGTGTGCACAGACCTCTGAGCCTGCAGCTCCCCAACATAACTGAGAGGCATTGCAGAGTGAATAAGAAGCAGGGAAGACACTCAAACAGAAGAAAGGATTCACTGCAGGTGGACAGAGCAAGATATGCCTAAACGAAGTGGCTTTATATCCTTGCAACAAAACAGGCTCCAGCTTCATCAGTTTGTAATTGTGATATATAATAAAATAGTAATCTCTAAATTCAGGAAAACATGTACTCAGTTTCCATGTTAATCAATAGCATAATTATGGTAATTATAAGTTTACAGAGTCCTATGATGTTTTTGCCTCTAGGTGACTGACATTTTGCTACCTCATTGCTGTTTCCCTCTCCAAGTCGCATCATAGTACATGACATTTAGAACAGCTCGGTGAAACACATAAAGCTGGTTTTCAGCCACTGTGTTATGTTTGAACTCCCAGCTCTGTATTAATTTCACTCTTCATGATTAAGTAAATACCTCTTTATGAGAGAAAAATTAACTAAAGCAAAGATATAATTGTTTTTCTTCATGTGGCTATTCAGTTAAAATACTCTGTTTCTGCTCATTTAAACTTGAAAGGAAATACATTCCAGGCAATACCTCTGACTGAAGTAAAAATATTATAAATTAGGCTGTTATAATGGGTCTAATTGTGTGGTTTAATTATTAGATTATACAGAGGAATACAAAGTGGGCATTTTGTTAGATGAAGACAGTGTCATCTGTCTGCCCAAGGTCTTTGGGTAAAAACTGTTGGCTTTGAAAAGACTTTTGTTTTTCCAGTACGTATAATTTTTCAAGTCTGGACAACTACTAAACCCACCAATTATATACATTAATAATCATAACTACCAAAACATTACTTGTACCTATGAATAATAAAATTCCCAAACAAACCATCAGGTTACCAATAAGGACAGCAGACATCCTATTTACAAGGCATGAAATCCAAATACCCAGAGGATAATTTTGTCCTTTGCTGTACCAAGTTAACAGAGGAGCTGCTGTGGGACTGTGTGTGGTCAAGTGGTACTAACAAATATTTGTGAGTAAAACCCAACTCCGGATCAGCCACACTGGGTATGCTGGTACTTCTCTTCCTACAGGTATCCATCTGATCAAACCAGCTCACTAGTGTGTTCAGAAACTAATGTAGGGCCATAAATATCCCATAAACATGTGAAATCATAACTCTGAGAGTATTTTGGGGTGATGCAAATTGATGTCCCTTTATTTTACATGTAATTTTTTTTACTTTTGTATAACTCAGTTGCTCAGTAAATAAAGAACTCTTCTAACTTTAAGATTCTTTTTTTCCTTAATGGTATCCTGTTGCCCAGAGATTTTTAGCCATTCAGTTTAGCTGTCCTAGAGAATACATTTTTATCCTCGTGTTTCTTCTTGGGTTTAGCCATTTAAAACTTGCAAGGATTTGGGGGTAGCCCAACTGTAGCCATTTTCAATCGTGTTACTTGTCTCCAATTTTAACTATTCTGTACTCCAGCTGTAGAGTTTTCTTTTCCATCTTTTTTGGGACTGTTGTGTTCTCAGAGACCTGATATTGTCAGATGCTGAGAAAAAAAAGCTCCAGAAAAGCTCAAAATATTGCTTGTAATAATAATCTTATTTCTAGTGGATAAAAGTCTAAACTGACATGATATGTGATATTTTGTCCGCTTATGAAATATGAATTTGTGGGTACATTAATATTAATATTTTTCTTCTTGAAAAGAGACCAGCCTTCTGCTCCCTCTGAGTGGAGTTCCATTCAAGCAGCACAAATAAGGTCAAAGACAATCTCTTCTTAATTAAAGGGAGCACATAATATTGATTTAATAAAATTTTAACATTACTTAATGACAGCTAGATACTATGTTCAGAGCAGAAAGACTGATATTTTATTGTAATCAATATGTATTTTATTAAAATCAATGTGCTCCATGAACTATTGTACAGAGCCTTAATAACATCTAATTTGCCACACTGCAGAAACAGAGAATTTGTCATCTGAAGGTAAGATTGTTTGACAAAAGAATTTCTACATATATAAATCACAAGTTTTGATTTTTCTTAGAGGTCGATGAATGTGATTTGTATAATTAAAAGTGGTAAGTGTTCAACCAGCTAATTTTAGGTAGCCAAGAGGAGTGAGGAGAGAATCAAAGCAATAGTATGGCCAGTATTTGCCTGCCTGCTTTAAATTCAGCCCTGCTCAAACCTGTGCATAGCAGGAGAGAGGTTTCCATCCAGGACAGGCCTCAGTCCTTGTGTAAGCCCCTTCCAACGTAGCACCCCAAAACCTGTCCCTGACAAATATCTATCCCTGTGGTTGACGCCTTCTCAGTGTCAATGTGTGCTCCAAGACCTGAAGAAATGTCCCAGTTCTGCCAATGCTTTCTAAAGGCCAAGGCTTCAGTATGCAAAGTAGGAACATGGATGTGTTTGCACTCCTACCAGCTTTATGTTGTAAAATAAGTCAACAGCTGTGTGCTTTGCTCCCTCCCCAGTGCCTGGAACATACAGAGATACTTCACCACCTACTACAGCTGCTAGCAGACTCTGCATTATATCAAGCAAATGAGAGATGTGCTTTGGACCCGAAGGGTCAATTTTTGTCTTTTTAACAATATGAGGAGATAAGGTCATCACACCTGCAACTGTTACAGGATTTACCTTCCACTGATTACAGTCTAGACCACACTAGCATCAATGCTTTCCTTAGCAGTCCCCTAAATTGCCCCAGTGCTTTGGCAAAATGGGATGTGATTCTCCCTTTTTTTTTATTGCTTTCTTTAACCTATCTCATAATTATTTTAAAGAGCATTTCTTTTCCTAAAAGCTAATGGGCAAATGACCCAAATATGCTTTTGTGATTTTTTATTATTTTTTTTGTGTGCAGCTATATTCAGAGAATAAAAGGAGTAAAAGCTGGCAGTCTTCTTAACCAGTGCTTTAACTGTCTCCTTTCAACTTTCTCATTCAGTTCTCTTTGTCCTGTGCACAGTACTGAGAAGCAGAGTGTTACAACTCTGAGATACCTTAATATATGATGAGATACCTTAATATATTATTTTACATCATGCACATTGCACATACAGTAGCACCAAGTTCTCTTACCTAGTCATACATAGTGAGACAGATTTCTTCCATTATTTCTATTGTGTTTCACCACAGTAGTGGCAGAATTAGTAACAACAGACAGCGGTTGTCACCCACTGTTCCTCGCCTACCATATCTTCAGTGAAGTTATTAAAGCGAAAAGGAGAAAGGGTTGGTACATTGCAGTGGAAAACTGTTCAGTTCACCTAGTTTAGGGATGGTTGTGGACAAGGTCTGAGTGAAGAGAGACCAATTTCAATGTATATTGTTCAGAATAACAAAACATATTGTGTGAATCCCTGGCTAATGCTTTCATTCTCGTCCTTTCAAGTGGTTCTGTTTGATCGTTTGGGTGTGCACAAAGTGGGCAGTGGCTGAAAACCTGCTACCACCAGGAGAGTTCTATAGAAAAAGCCTTTCTTGCAGCTCTAGCTGAATCTATCGACACAATGCCGCTTGGTTTACAGGCTGTGCTCCCAGTTTTAACAGACTTTATATTCGTTAGCTTGTGATTCACCTTGAAGTCTTACTTCTAATTACCTGACACAGAAATAAGCACTGTTTGTCTGTGCCTACTCTGATCATGAAACATGGTGAGAATTGATTTGAGTCTTCCTAATTCCACCAAGGAGAATTGAATAATACAGACTTTTCTGAACAGGGCTGTGCAAAATGGTGGGGTAGGTAAAAATATCAATACAAATTAAGGAACAGCAGAAAGGTGTTTCCATTATCAACTAATATTTATGACAAGAAGTCAAGGCAAACTAACATCAGCAGTAAATTATAGCTGGAATTGCATCCTAGCTTACCTTTAAAAAAAAATAATAATTCTGGGTGTGAAGGCTGCTCATCCATATGCATTTCATGCCTCATTTACCCATAACCTTTCACACTTTGACAAGGACGGGAAAAATCAGGACTGGACCTGGGACCAACAATAACCTCCATTTAGGATTTCCACTTAAAAATACTGCAGTGTATGGCTCCTCTGTGTTTACAATATCCACCTATACATATGTCTTGTAAAGAACATACTTTAGAATAAGCACTTTTTGAATCTGGTCTGCTTTTAACTGAAATCCTATTAAACATATCTTGATTTCTAAACAAGTAATTTTCATTAACTATAAAGCAAAGGGAAGCAAAACAAATTTAGGCACAATAAAAAAAGAACACTGAAAAAAATATAATCAGTACAAATTTGTTTTCCAGAAGGAATGTCAGAAGATGTAGCCCAAAAGACTATTATACAAGAGTTAGAAAATGAGTAACATGGGAAAGCCTTTAACCTAATTATGGTTTTCTTATTATTTTATTGGCACTATCAAATTTTCATGGCTGAGCCAGCACAACTGCTGTAGCCTTGCCTGCTGTCATTACTCAATGTTATCTTTTATTTATACCAAATTATAAATGTGTGTGTGGCATTCTGCAAACAAATGAGATGCAACCTGTGCTTCTTGGCTAAATTTTATCAGTGCTATACCTTATACATAGCTTAGATGGCACTTTCTTCAAGGTCCTCCCACTGCTGAGGTCTCCTCAGACCCACAGAGCTAGTCATAAATCTATGCCTGTGAGAAATAATGAATTGTTCACCTTCAATTGCTGAACCTTATTCCCTAGCTATCTAATCACTGAGGAGCTGCTCAACTTTTCAGCAATTAAGCTTTGCAAGCATATGAGGCAGCTCTTTTGTGCTTTTCATACGGAGAGTGAAACCCATGAAGTTGGCTTCTTGCTTCATATTTTCCTGGAACAAGACGTACCATCCTCTTGTTTGCAAGGCAGCAACAAGGCACACCACTGTACAGCAGCTGGGTGGCAAGTGGTCAGCTGCCTTGTTCAGTCACAGAGCAGGACTCAACAGGCACTGCTCAGGCACTGCAGTTATGCCTCCAAAAAGGCCTGTTGGGCAAGGAAGCCACATACAGATGACAAAATACTCTAGAACGCTTATTCCTTTGGCCCTATTGTGTGATTCAGACCTTGCATCTTGTTGGGGAAGAAACCATAAACTCCTCCTATAAAACCTTAAACACCTCCATTAGTGCATGCCCAGAGCCATTTGCATCCTCACAAGGTTGAGTACTTGCCACCAAGCACAATGCAAACACAAGGCATCCCTTTGCCTGACTCTCCTACGAGGCCCAGACAGATGCTCCCAGCTACCTCCAGCAAGATCAGACCCTACACAAACTGAATAATAATAAAAAAGGCAATTTCCTGTAGAGGAATGCAGGCAGTGCGTTGATTAGCATTGATAACATGCAGCTGTGGCCTTGCCTCAGAGGCAGTGGGTTGATTGACATGGATGATGTGAAGCTGTAGCTCATTCCCACTAAGTGGTTAAATAGCCCTGAGGATGGTGTGAGAGGGGGTTGGATAGAGGAGGGGTGGTGTGGTCTGGCCTGGCCTTTGGAGGAAGGGGGTACAGCATGGACAGCAGAATTTGACTGATGGTAAAAGCTTTGTTGCAGCCTATTAGTATGTTTGTGCTACAGCAACTAGTGCCCTGTGTGAGGCTGACTGAGTTGGACTTGGACTACAACTGGTGCCCAACATGGCTGACAAGTGGGAGAACCTGTGACCCATAACAGACACTGTGAGAGGTGAGCTGTTGACAGCTAAATGATAGGGGTGTATTGTGATATTTGTTGTCCATCCTAACTCAAATGGCAACTTGTGGTGCCCAGTGTAGATGGGGACTAATTGATGTGGGTGCAGAAGAAGAAAACTCTATGTTAGCAATGCTAATAGATCTATTTGAAAATAGAGGTATAAAGTATGATAAAATAGGAATTCTGCTAGTGTGGTGTAAAAAGTATGATTTGCCAGTTACAGTGAAAAAGGTTTTCAAGTGTTCAGACATGGCAAAGTGTTGGAAAAGTACTTCTTGAGGCTGCCTCAAGTGGGGACAAAATTACTACAGCCCCGTTAACAATGTGGAGATTGATCATAGATTTGCTAGAACAATCAGAAGTGGACAGAGAGACAAACCTCCATATTATCAATGCTAATTAACCCACTGCCTTCATTCCTCTACAATTTCCTCTTTTACCCAAACATCAGCCAATATTTGGGAGAGTACTGAGCTATTCCATACTAGCTATTTAGCGAAGGATGTGCCAGGAAAGGTGTATTACTGTTTCTAACCCAAACATCCTAACCATAGTCATGCCAAATCCATCTCTCTTTCTCCAGGTCAGTGAATAGAGAACTACTCCCACAGACTAGAACAGCTTCAACAGGAATGATTAAAAGTACCTCCATGAGCCCTGTGACTCAAGGAACATATTCTAGAAGTCCTATCATTGATATCTGAACTCAGCTGGAGCTTGTGCAGCCAGCATCATCTAGGATTTCAGACTAAGTTAAAGCAGGACATGATAAAAGATGGTAAGAGACATTATATGTGATGGGATATGATTTACTGAACTCAGAGTTTATGGTTGGTTTGCTTAGCAACACACCCCTGGAGGGCTCCATATATTACTTTTTACAAAAAAATCCTGGGTTTTACTGCACACCCAGAAACCCAGGATTTATGGCAGAGCATGTCAAATGATAGAAATAAAAAAAAATAGAGCACATTTTTTAATGTTGGGGTTTTTTGGAAGCAAAGGGACTAAATTCAGTATAACATGTACATAACACTTTGCACATGACAGGCAACAAATGTTTTTGAAAAAATGTGCAAATAACCATAAGTTAAAATGTACTTCTCAATTTTGTAAGTAATTAATGCACATCATTTATTAATCATTATTTCCTGGTTCTTTCAAAGAGTTCAAGAAGGAATTCTACCTATAGAAATGTATTTAATTCTATGGACAGACTTAAACTTATTTCCTTTAATGCTACAAAATGTAGGTGTTTAACCTTCACTGGCCACTTCACCTTCCTCTATACTCATTGGAGGGAAGGAGAGACTGTTCCATGCCTGGATGACAGAATTCCCTGAGTTTAGGGTAGAATTACTTTCTGGGGATGGAGTAATGTCTCTGTGTTGATGGTAGAGGACAACCAGACAACTGACTTAAACAGAATTTATAATTTGACATAGTTGGATCACAATGTAATGTAATTTATTATGCAGAGAATCAGTCTCCAAAAATCACACTTAAATGAAAAATATCTCATAAAACTCAGGCATGTGCTTGTCAAAAATTGAAAAAATATATGCTTAACAAGCAAAGGGATGGAATAAATATGGATTAACCAACCATTAACTGATCAAAATCTTTTAAACCCCTGTTATTCATAATAGTAGTCCAGCCTTTTCAACAGACAAGGAACTTTTGGTTTCTTTTATTTTAAAGACTTTACTGAACTATAGGTTAAAATGGAATATTTTAGATACCTAGATATAGTTGGTATTAACTTCCAGCACAATTTGAAAGATGGAGAGAACTGTGAGAGCTATGGGGAAATGACAGACATCAGCTAGTTTTGGTTGAATGAGAGAATTCACACACCAAATCATTTGGTTCACTGATTCACTGTCATTTTAATGGGAGACGGGCATCTGAGTAGTATTTTGTATGTTTAGATCTAACTGCTTTGTGATCTTAAAGAAAGAAGACATTATAGATTTAGAAACCAGGCCTTGACTAAGGAAAGATTTTAAGCAAATCCTTATGTTTCCATTTGTTATGGTGAGACACACTGAATCTTTGCTAAATAAAGGATTTTTTTTTGTGCCCCAAAACTTAGCCCTGCTACTTTTCACTGCAGGTGATCATTTGGAAAAAAAAATCCGAAGTTTATCTTAAAAATTAGCATTTCTAGTATGGTATATAACACATTTGTGGGAATATATTCTTGTTTTTTGAAAACTAATAGAAAATATATGCTACTACTAGATACACCAAGAACTACATTGACTTTCAGTACATTTACTCTTGAGTAATCATAATTTCAAATTATATCAATGGCCCTTCACAACTTCCCCTGTTGCATACTTTAACCTTTCATATAGGCTTGACAAGCTAAATATAAGTTTTTTTGACTGGGAAAATCTCACACATAAAAAAATATTCATTCCTTTTTTTTTAACATGAATGCTGAATAAACCTCTTTTCAATAATACAAGGTAATGAACTGCAAACTTGCCAAAATCCAATTATTAATCTGGTATTCAGATATTTATTTCATCCCTTGTAAGAAATCTGCAAGATCAGCTCTGAATAATTGCACTTTCTTAGAGGTTTCCATGCTAGCCCCCATTGAAAAGATTGTTCTTTAATACAGTACTGCTGCAATGCCATAAGGACACAAGCACATTTAGTGCACTTTCAATAACTGTCTGCATGAGTGAAAAGAAAAAACACTGAATTATATTCAATGAATGTGCTGCTGGCAAAGGGCTCCTATTTTCAAGTCAGGTGTGCTATGCAGCCTATTTAATTTAACAAAACAAGCAATGATGGGAATTGTAACACAGAAATTGGATACATTGACATTAACACCTATTTCTCACAATTAAAAAACAACTTTCATAAAGTCCTAGTGGTATACTGTTGTTCCACAAACACTTTAGTCTCATAGAAATCAGTGGTATTGCTCAGAAGAGTTATAATGTTTTTGCTCCTCCATCTGACACCTGTTTACCCCCACGTCCTTGCTTTCTTTTCTGCCACATGGGTAACTTTGGTTCAAAAAATACCATGGCAACAAACATATAAAAATGGTTTCCAAATTCATCATTTTCCCACTCTGATCCCCTGTGTGTCCATGTAACTGCTATCATCAGTGAAAAGAAAGGGGAAAAGGTAAGATGGGACCATCCTTTTTTGGCAGTGTTACTAAGATATGATATAGTAGATTGATTGTGAAAATGACAGACATATCAATGTAGAAGAGAGAGTTTCCATAATAAAACCACTTGCTTAGAAAGTACTGTATTTCTGAAAGCTTGTGGTTATTTATTAGTGTATAGCAACTGAATATTTCACTAACTTTCCCACATTTCTATTTTTAAAGTATTTGAAACCTGACATGTAAGGAAAGCTTTAACATCTAAATATTTAGCACTTGTTGACATAGTATGAAATGGATTATGGCCATAATTTCTAAACATATGGGAAACAGAAACTGAAAGGAAGCATTTGCTCATTAAGATCCAACCTCAACTCTACCAGACATTTTGTCATATTAACTCCTTTCTCACATTTTCCATAGTTCTGGTTTGTAAATGAGCTAAACATCTACACTGCTTTTCACCCCTGGCTCTACTGGTGGATGAAGGACTGTGAATATAATACTTGGTGAGAAGACAAATACTTGTCTTTTCCTCCTTCCTGAGTTCGGGTTGGGCTAAATGTCATGGGCTAATGTGGGATAAAAGTAGGGTATGTACATTGTCACTTCCACCAAGCTTCAGAAAAACTGGCACTGCATTAGCACTAAGTCTCCTGACAGTTGTGTTGCAGTTGAAACTGCTGCACAGAACAGCATCATTGCTCTCTTGTATCCTCTGTGCTGGTTTTGACTGGAAATCCTACCTAGGACCTAGAAGAAAGGGTTTTTTTTTTCCATCCAGATGTTATTGAAATCTAGGAATTTGAAAGACACTAGTTTTAAGGGGATGACTAGGAAAAATATAAGGGAGAACACTAGAATAAAAGACCAAGCTGCCTTCTCCTTAAAATGCGTGACCGTTCACCTGTGTCACTGTAGGGGCTTTTAAGATGCAAACAGAAAGTTCTGGTTTTCTCCTGCAGCAGACAATGGTCCACCTGCATAATACATGCTACTTGAAGTCATTACACAACCTGAGGTGTGCAGTAAATATGTAATAAAAAAAATTTGCATTGCTTTCTGCTGCATAACTGCCTGCAATATAATTTATGCCTCAAGCAAAATGAAACAATCACCTACAAAAGCTACTCAGCCACTATGAATAATTGAAATGACCACCAAATCTGTAGCTCAGACCCATCCTAATATTTTCATAGAGGGGAAAAAAAAAGTTTTAAGTGCTTGCATTGCATAAAATCAATGAATTTGCTGTTCTGATTCCATTCATAGGTAATTCAGAAACTTATTCCCAGCTAGCTTGCATTATAGAAGTATATTTTTTTAAAACCACATGTTTTTCCACAGGCTTTAGTATTAATGTAAAGACAGTCTTGAAAAGGCTGAGATCTGGAGAAACAAAACCAGTAAAGCCAGGTCAAACAGAGAATAATCCTTGCTGTCTGGGCTGATACACTAGATGTGACTTGATGAACTCATCCTTGATGGGCAGGACTCTATCAAAACATGACTCCTCTGAGGAATCCATGCAGGCTCCTTCAAAAAGAAACGCTACTGAGATATGTTCTCAACAAGTGGAGGTTTATCCTATACTACAAAAGGTGGTTAACATGGCTGTTACATTCTGTTTGTCTTGATTTGAAGGGAAATCCACTCCATGTTGCAAACTTTGTCATATTTTACAGTACTTTTTTACTTACTTTATCTGTTCCACTATTAGCTAGGTTTTACGATCATTGTAATGAGCACATTTATTAATCATAGCTAATAAAGTCTCTCTCCTCCCCTGTATCTTATCACCATTTTTTGCTCTGGTAGAGCAAAGGGCAAAAATTTGAGGGAGATAAAATTGATATCTCCGTTCTTTAGGTGTAGGTACCATATAAACAAATGGCTGGCCAGCTCCATGGTTTGCACTTGATTTCAAGTGACATGGCCAGTCTAGCTACTGAGAGGTGTGGAGCCTGTGCTGGTTCAGGGGCTGACCAGGTAACCTGAATATCTAGCTGTGGAAAGTGTGTCAGCCAGCAGACCAGTTGTGACCAGCACTGTAGGGTCAGCTTGTAACACAAGTAAAACCCCCAAAGCAGGGACCTGGGGAGCTTTGTTACTTGCAGCTGTTTCAGGACCTTTCTTTTTCCTTGTTTCTTTGAGGTATGTGATATGTTTCAAATGAGCATACAACAAATGTGACTTGCAGAGTCAAGACGGTTGGTCATCACCAGTCTACCATGCTTAGCACCTACTTTGCTGCACTTGTTTTGGGTGGATGAGGGGAGTAGTAATGGATCTGTGGCTGGCACATTTGCAATGTCCAGGAGCTGTTTTATGTGAAAAGAATTGTTTTCTGACTAGTCGAGACTCATTTCTTACCCCTTCTGCTGTTTGAGTAGTGAAAAAGGCTGTATGCCAATAAGCAATGCAGACATATGGTTTGCCTTTCCTTGGAAATGTCAGCCAGAAAGACTCTGAAGATACTTATGCATACTGTCTAAGCGTTCATTGTGGCTGTGGTGATAGGAAAGGACAAATGTCATTGTCCGGATGCTTGTACCCAGGCAGGACCAAGCTGGCCATTAGGGACTGCAGTAACCTGTACTGTCCAACTCTGAACTGGAAGTACACTCCTCTGACACACCTGTACAACAACATTGCATCACTTCCTTTGGCTGATGCATGGGGAAAGGGGGTGGGGGGTGGTGTCAGAAAAAAGTCCTGGTCAAGAAATAAGAGGGATTTCCTTACAGATCTGAGAGAGTTCTGAGATTTGGAAGCCCATCTGTGACAAAACAAAATTAAGAACTTAGTTTATCAACTCTTTGGGAAGGAATGTATCATCTTACTGCACGAGCATTTAGTGCAATGGGACCCTGTTCAGGATCATATGACTAGTATGGAAGTTCCTTCTTCTGCTTTGTCTCAGGAGCAGCCCATCCCCAGATTGTGAGGAAGCACGGTTCTTTTCACTCATATTAGATAAGCTTTATATCATACTGGAGATAAAAAAGTGTCTGAGTTCACCCAACCAAAGGTCTTCATTTCTGACCTCTTTGTAATTCCACTGATTTCCATCTGTGTTCACAGCTGCCAGGATCCACCAAGGCAGGATCCATTAAAGAAGGGGGTCTGGGTGCATAAGTGTAGTTACTTCAATGGTTAGGCACACTTTCTGCATACCAAAGAGACCCTAAAATAGGAAAGCTTTCATTGCCAGAAGTTGAAGTGCCTTTAATATTTATTATACAGTTAATATGCCTCTTCAGAAAGTCCTTTGAGGGTAATAATAAAGATCAATAGAGACCTGATGAACCCTAAATAGAGAAACTAAAAGAAGTATTTATTTTTCTGTCTATGTATCTCCTAGGGATGACAGCAAATCTGCGGGCATATCTGCAGGCCATCTGCAATGGCCCAGAGTATTCTGTGGATTTAAGGGAAGGAGAAGACATTTTCAAACACAAGAACAAAGACTGTGCACTACCACAATGTTAATTACTGTGCAAAGCATCAAACCACACATCTGCCCTGCCAGAAACAATGTCCTTATGGAAATAATGAATAAAATACTAGATTATTTATGAAAATACTGTGCAGAAAATTCACCCAGAACAAGACATCTTTAAGAAAATATCAACCATCTACTGCAGAAGAAGAATGACCTTTATCTTTTTCCATGTGTCAATATTAAGACGAGTTATTTCTTGGGATCACATTTAATTATGAAAAAGAAAAAGTCTTGGGGAAATTATCAAATTGTTAAGAAAAAGTTTGGATGCACTGTGTATTTCCAGTCTCTTATAGAGTAAAAAATTCTCTGCTGCTTTATTTACATATAGAAAGATGCCTAGTGTTTGACACCCATTTGTCATAAATGCCCTTGAAATTACAGTTGATGCAAAATTTCAATGCAGTAAGCAGAGAGTAAGGACAAATAAGATTTATATTTGGCTGAGAACTATCATTAGCGTCCCAAACGGACCCTGCACTACTGATACCTACAGCTCACTGATAAGTACTCCTTAGTAAACTTGTACGACAGAATCATAGAATGATTTGAGTTGGAAGGGTCCTTAAAGATCATTTAGTTCCACCCCCCCTGCCACGGGCAGGGACACCTGCTAGACCAGGTTGCTCAGAGCCCCATCCAACCTGACCTTGAACACTTCCAGGGATGGGGCATCCACAGCTTCTCTGGGCAACTTGTTCCAGTTCCTCACCACTCTCACAGTAAAGAATTTCTTCCTAATACTTAATGTAAATCTACCCTCTTTTAGTTTAAAGCCATTACCCCTTGTCCTGTTGCTACACGCCCTACTAAACAGTCTGTCTCCATCTTTCTTACAAGCCCAGTTTAAGTATTGAAAGGCTGCTATAAGGTCTCCCCAGAGCCTTCTCTTCTCCAGGCTGAACAACCACAACTCAGCCTGTGTTCATAGGAGAGGTGTTCCAGTCTTCTGATCATCTTCATTGCTTTCCTCTGGACTTGTTCCAACATGTTCATGTCTTTCTTATTTTGTGGACCCCAGAGCTGAATGCAGTGCTCCAGGTGGGGTCTCAGCAGAGCAGAGCACAGGGACAGAATCACCTCCCTTGACCTGCTGGCCATGCTTCTTTTGGTGCAGCCCAGGATCTGGTTAGCTTTCTGGGCTGCAAGCGTACATTGTCAGGTCATGTTGCTCTTCTCATCAACCAGCACCCCCAAGTCTTCCTCCTCAGAGCTGTTCTCACTCCATTCTCCACACAGCTGCATTTGTGCTTGGGATTTCCCTCATCCAGGTGCAGGTCCTTGCACTTGGCTGTCACCAATCACTTCCTTATTTTCCATGTGCCTTAGCATAGTTTCCAGGAGGATCTTCTCCATGATCTTGCTGGCTACAGAGGTGAGAATGATCAGCCTGTAGTTTCCTGGGTCGTCTTTGTTTCTCTTTCCAAAAACAGTGGTTATGTTTCCTCTTTTCCAGCCAGTGGGTACTTCACCGGACTGCCATGACTTCTCAAATATGATGGATAGTGTCTCAGCCACTTCCTCTGCCAGTTCCCTCAGGACTTGTGGATGCATCTCATCAGGTTCCATGGACTGGTGAATGATGAAACATAACTGGTATGATGAAACTTGTCCCCTGCGTTGTGCAAGCTCCACTTAACATTTAGAATCAGAACTCACAGAGAGATTATGCCTGCATAAGGCTTTCTTGTACGATATTATTAAGTTGCCCTTGTATAATACTACAAATGTACAAGGTAAATAGAATACATGACCCGTACTGGAGGATTTCTCTCATGGCTTCCTTCTTCCATGAAATGAAGTCCTTCAAACATGGGCATTTGCTTCCTCCACTGGTACAAATTTACTTGAATATATCGATATTGCATTCAAAATCTTCCAGCTTCCATAACTTACATCATTTCTAGAAATAAACTCTAGACATTTTAAGTATAAACCCTATTTAAGCTTCAGAGGGATCAAATATAGTTTGGTACCTTCAGCTGGCAGCTTAAGTCGGAATATGTATTTGCCACCAAGCTACTTGTCCCCTCTCTATATTTGACTGGAAACAGAAGGGTCTGCAACCTGATAGATTTTTTTTTTTTTACTAAGTTTATTATTGACTAGAGTCGTTCCACTAGGCATCCATCTGGATCCTGAATGCTTCCCAACCCCACCCACTTCTGTCTTACAATCTGAATTTAAATGTTAAATTAAATAAGCTGAAGCCTGGTGGAAGAAATACCATCTTCTTTCCAAATACCCTGAGGTTATTCAGCACAGTTTATATAGTCCCTATATTTGAATAAATACAATGTGAACAAAATTTCTCATCCACACTTTATGACTTTGGTATCTAACAGACTGAGATATGTTTATTTGGAAAAAGATCGCCCATCTAGAAGTTTCAGGGAACTTTCTCCTGAGACCTATCATAACTGGGGTAACATCAATATGTCAGCATTAAGGAGAAGTGGTGAACAAATTTTTTAATGTTTCCATTTCTGGAGAAGCTGGATGTTGAAATATTTCTTATAAATGTTATGTGATGAATATGTCTCGATAGAATACTCTGTTAACTGAAGGCACTAACACCAAAAGAATTTTTGAATTGGCCAGCCACCAAAATGACAAGAAATGCATATTTGTTTATTCTTAGCTACATAATTGTTTAAAAGAGCAACAAGGTGTTAAAATAATTTTAAAATTTGATTGCAGATACAAAATGAAGCTAAAGTGATTTGTTTATAGAGGGTGGTTAACACCAAAGTAAGAATAGATCTTTCAAAACTCTGGCTTTAAATGGCCTTTTGAAAACCTATCCATCAATCACTGATTTAGATTTTCAGTTTATGCCATTTTGTAAAAATTCCATGTGCTTCATGTGCTTTACCACCTACCTCTCATATTCCATCTTTTATTCAAAACACCCTGTTTACATTAGAAAGAATCAACAGATGATTATCTGCCCATTAAATCAAATCACTTGGCACCAAGAAATTCTAGCTTCTTGGCAGCAGGTTATTTATACAGAAGAAAGTTGGCAATAAGTAATAGCTAACCATTACAATTTTAGCATCTGAAATATCTGTAATAACTCTTGATATGAAATATTAAGAGATTGGATGTTGGTTTTATTTATTAAAGTACCCCCTTGCTGAGGAAATAGTCTTGAAAATTATTGTTTAACGCAATGCATTAATTAAGTTCTACCTAAAAATCCCATATTCTAGATTTCATGATTTATTTATTTTGGTTGTAAGATTTATTGTAGCAATTCAAAACAGTTGGATGCCTTTCCTTCTTGTTTCATCTCTACAGTGTTTTTATTGTATTTCTCTTTCAGTATATAAGCCTGTAAAGTAATCCCTTTTGATTTAAAGACAATGATAGACCTATGGTTGTTCATATAAAAAATATTGCTTCTTTAAGAAAAACAAAATGATAAATGATTTTGTTTGGAGTATTTTTTCTGTGAATATAAAAACTTTTAATGTAAAAGGGAAGTTAATAGAGTTCTGCTAGGCTTCAAAAGATTTTGGAAACACACAGACAGTAACAAACCAGACTTCGGCATGTTGCGTTGGTATGCCTCGAAGTCATGTCCTCTTGTTAACAAGATACCAAGATATTTTTTAAAGCACAATATAAATAGTAGGCATCTCCAATAACTAGAAATGAAGCAAACTGCTTCATGATCAAGGAGCACTGTAATGAAAGGAAAGGTAGAAGGAAAAAGCTATGTGAAGATGAGGTAAGTGTTCAAAAAGGACAGTTATTGAAATGCAGTATTGCAGAGCCCCATGAGAAGAGCAGAGGAAGAAAAATGATGTCTGATGAAGCTGCTGCTAAAACAAATATCTTTTGCAGTGTGCAAAAAGTGATTCAGAATTGTGAGAAATGCAGTCAGGAAGCTGTGTTGGTTTAGAGGATGGCTGGAAAAAAGAGAACTCTAGCTTTCCTTCAGGCAGAAGTGTCAGGACAACCTTTGATCTTCAGAAAACTTCTTTCCAACAGACCAGTGGTTCGAAAGGAAAGTGCAGGAAGCAGAAAAAGAAGGTAAAAGCAACAGCTGTATTCTCCTGAAACAATAAGCAGTCAAGTGCAAGGTGTGAAAGAGACAATGGGAGAAGGAAAGGCAGGGAGGTGGGGGGAGAGAGAGAAAGGGAAAGAGCAAGACTTTTTCCAGACAGAAAGGAAAGCTTCTTAGCAGCTACACTGGTTCTAAGTCCTAATGGATCACGGTGGAATAGGCATACCTCCCCATCTTCAAAATAAAATGTGAAATGGCCTAGCTGAAATAACAAATCCATGAGAGGAGTGATGTAAGATAAATTACTGTCCTTAAAACCTGCTGGTTTACATTTCTCTGAGAAAGGGCATGTTTTGCACAATGCAAGCCAAAACTGCAGTCTCTTGCTAGACTTGCAGCTCCATGATGTAAACTTCCTACTTCAACAAGTTTGAAGCTGAAATGGACATGATCTACCAAGAAAAATTACACAGAAGAAAGGAAGTACTAGAATGAGTCACACAGGCATTTTAAGGAACCAAAAAAAAATCAGTAGCAGAAAGCTATGAAATCCTCTGTCCTCACAGATTTGTTTATGCCCTAAAACTAAACTGTGAGACCTCTTTAAATTCTGCCATTATTTTCATCATTAACATTAACTTTCATAACTCTGAATAAAACTTTTTTTTGTCACCATAGCCTCAGTGGCGTTCACATTTTAATAATTTGCAGTTGATAAATATTTACAGCAGAATTGCAGAGTAACCATGTATCGTCACTAGTACATATTTACCAAAAACGTTTTAATTGAAGCATAGATGGAAGGATAGAAATAATTTACACCATGTAATATGTATTCTCATCAAATATTTTGGACACATTTCAAAACATAAATACTACTATTTTTTAAAGGGGGGAAAAAAACCATTTTCAATTATACCTATTTTTTTCCATTTTACATGAAAGACAACATTCAGTGTTTAGCAACCTTGCTGAAAGACTCCGTAGAAGTATCAAGTATCATTGATTAAAATTGTGTAAGATTGAATACAAAAGATAGGGTTACATGGAAGAAGATGTAAAGCATTTGTACCTAGTTCACTTTCTAATTAAGGACAGAGAAATTAGATTGTATTGATCCAATTAGTAGCATTTTTCTCTAATACTTTTCTATTGTTCGTATGATGCGATGATGACTGCCATTTGCTAAGCTGCCTTCTGTGGAAAGGCAGATTTCACTGCTTATCTGACTGAAAGAGAACGAAACACTAATACCATGGATGTCTCCTGTTTAGCACTGATCACTTCTTTATGTTTGATCAGAAAGTGACAGTAACATTTTAGTGAATCCTTGTTTGCACTCCTACAAGCTAACGAAGGACTGAAGACTAAAAAGACCTGAGAAAGCTGTCTTTTCCAGAGCATAGTCAAGCAAGTGCTAATTTGAGAAAATGTCAGAATAAATTTTCAAAGCTGACCTTAAAGTGCTCTGAAGTTTTGAATGCCACGCTTTGAAATATTTTCAGGAAGAATGCTTTCCAGATGATATCTCATCAAAATTTCAGAAAATCAAGGACTTGAAAAAAATCTTCAGGGTAGGTGCCAGAACAAAGAAGTACCCCAAATCATTATGACCTTCTTGAATGTCTTAGCAACTCTCCCTTTCTAGAAACTATTTTGAATTGTAAAACATTGCCTAGCCAAGACACCTTGACATCTTTAGCCATTTAATACAATGCCAGCTATTGCAACCTAAAGTTGGAAATATTTGTTCAGCAGATCAGCACCTATAGATGATTCTACAGTTAGCTGAAAAGGAAAATATATCCTCTGTATTTAAGTAATGGTAAACTGCAACATGCTCAGAAGGCACAAGATTTGAACTATCTTGACTTGGAAGTTAGAGAGAGGAAATTTTATAGATCTGAAATCTTTAAAGAAAAGCATTGTGTTGCCTATTTCACTTCCACAGTGAAACATATATTCTCCTTGTTAGCTCTGCTCTGACAATTTACCACTATTTATATTATAGCCAAGATATTAAAGACCACCCAGAGACCAGTATTTGCAGCAGACCTCAGGGACAAAGACCATGGTGACTCATGATGTTTCACACCAGCTTCAGTTTAAAGGATATAGAGTAAAACTGAGAAAATGAAAGCCTTTCCATCTTGTGACTGTTGTACAATGATTATTCAAATCTTGTGGTAAAGAAGAAAGTAAAAAATAAGGTATACATTGTAGGTGGTTTTAAAAATACTTTTATGTTTTTTTCTGTTGTATATGAGGCACGGAGAGAAAAAAACAAATGTAATTGTGGCAAAGAATACTTAATAAAGTGGATTATTTGAAACCTGCAAATTGTTCAAAGAACTGGAACAGTAAGAAGTGAATATTTCCCTTTAGTGATGATTCACAAGTTCAAATCTTTACAGAGGTGTGCTACAGAATCCTGAAATCAAAGTTGGTTTTGGTACATTCAGAGTTTTTCAGATTTTCTATTGTTAAAACAAATATCTTTTCCAAGGTGTATTCCTTGTTTAAAAATCACATACAAAAAAAAACCCAAACAGAATTACTCCTAATGATAATGAGCTTGTAGATATGGTGCAATGAGGTTTTGGCTTAAAAGGAGGAAAGATTTGAGATCTAAACCCTGCTTGAATTTTCAGCCTTCTGAAGTGGCTATAATTCTGATCGAAGGAGCATGGAGGAAAAAAGGCAAAATGGAGAAGTGATAGATGGATTTGGTCCTTACATTCACAGGCGTTTGGATACAGGGTTTGGGGGTTGAAATAACAACTAGTCTTAAGAAAGAACAGTGTCTATCTAGAACAAGATCCTTCTATTATCTGAAGAGACAGGAATCAAGAGTAGTATAATTAGATGATAATCTGTGGAGGTCATGTTAGTAGCAGTGCAAACAGTTTGCCTAGACCTGCAGTAAGATTGATCTCATGGTAGGTATCAGATTAATTGCATACATTACTGAGGAGGTAGAAAGCCAACATACTTTACTCTAAATATAAGCTTGTCATGAGCTCAAGTGTATCACATAATTTTTATGGTTACCATAAGAAACCATCAGTCTTTGAAAAACAGAACATGACATAAAATGAAATGACAGATTACTGGAAAGAAAAAAGTAAAAATGTTCTTGAAAAAAACCCTATAATTAAAATTAAAAAATAGAGTTGACTAAATGAAAACTTGAATTTCAGTTAAGTCAATAAAGCATTCAAGAAAGCTCAATAAAAGAAAGAAAAGAACCCTAAGTAAGAAAACTAGGAAGGAATAGTTACCAGAAAATCAACACATGAACTATTTGCCAAGATGTGAAAGAAGGCATCAGGTAAGTACATCAATGAACAGTCTGAGACACTTGAATGGAAAAACAACAGGTACATACCTAGAGATGTTCAGTTCAGGGTGAGAGAACTCAACAAATACTTGGAGGCAAGAATGGATATGTAAAGTCAAACACTGTTAAAAAATATTCTAACAGCATATAAAAGACATTCTAATCACCACATCTAATTGCAAAGAGGAATAAAGTTCTAAAATAGCTCAAATGTCTTATGTAAAAAGAAGAATAATTAACAATCAAATTGAAAGCTGCTATCTTGACAGATGATGTATATTAGGACAATGAAAATGCAGTCCATAACTTGAATACTGAAAAGAAGAGAATTTCAGTTTATTGTGTAGCATTCTTTTTGTGAAACTTCAACGGATTTTAAATTGAAATTGATTCAACAAAGTTTTCTTAAAAGTGTAGAACTAGCCTTGAATATCTTTTTCTGTGTTCAGCTTATCTCAGCTCCTGACTGAATTTAAAGAATGAATTTTCAGAAGTAATTCTACCTAAGTTTGGGTTACTGAAACTGAGACATCCTCAATCAGAAGTGCTCTTTCTTGGTTAAAATTAGGCAATTTGTGCTTTCTGCAAGAGTGTGCAGGAAACAGCTTTTAAAATCTGAGGTTAATGCTTTCACTGACAGCACTGAAATCACAAGGAAGTCTGCAATACAGTAATCAGAGAGTAAGTCTAAATGAACAAGTAATTTAACACAAGAGCAACTCTTCTATAGAGCAAAATAGTTGGTGTTCAAGCCCCTGCATCCAGACTGTGCATTTTGGGGTGGAGTGTCAAACCAGGATTTTTGTGGTATCTTGGAGCAAATGTTTCCACCATGCATGTGCCACTCAATAGCACCAAAACATCCTTGTTTTGGACTTTCTCCGCTAGGTTTGGAGCACATTTGGTAATATCTGACAAAAAGATCTGGGACTAGTTTCCTTTGAAGAGAATCGAGCTTGCATGCGCTAAAATCGTTCTGCAAACAGAATCAGTGTGCAGTAGTGACATTCAATGAATTCACTTCAAAACCACACCATTGCTCCAAAACAAATCATTAATCTTGATATAGTGATATCTCTGGACCAGACAAGATATAGAACCACAGAATCATTCAGGTTGGAAAAGACCTTTAAGATCATTGAGTCTAACCATAAACCTAGCATTGCTAAGTCCACCATTAAACCATGTTCCTAAGCACCACATCTACACATCTTTTAAACACCTCGAGGGATGGTGACTCAACCACTTCCCTGGGAAGCCTGTTCCAGTGCTTGATGACCCTTTCAGTGAAGTTTTTTTCCTAATATCCAATCTAAACCTTCCCTGGCACAACTTGAGGGTGTTTCCTCTTGTCCTATCACTTGTTACCTGGGAGAAGAGACCAACACTGACCTCCTTTCAAATAGTCGTAGAGAGTGATAAGGTCTCCCTGAGCCTCCTCTTCTCCAGACTAAAGAAGCCCAGTTCCCACAGGCACTTTTCACAGGACTTGTTCTCTAGATCCTTTACCAGCTTCGTTGTTCTTTGGATGTGATTTATGGCAGACATGCCTGAGATTAATTGAAGTGCTGAAGGAAAGTAAAATCAGTCCCAACAAGTTATTAATGAACAGCTGAGGTATCTCAAATATATTTAGATGATTGGTTAGGTATAGCAATTGTAGATGTAGTAAGTTGTTTGAAGGCCCTGTGTAATTTTCAGATATTGTTGCCAGCAGCCAGCAGCCAATTACAAACTGAAGTGTTGCATGTTCAATGTTATGATATTCAACAGAAGAAATTCTTAATATTAAGTAATGAAAATTTAAGTGAAGAGATGCATAAAGTGTAATTTTCTTATTCACCAAATGTCACAAGAAAGAAGATCTGAATCTTCCACTGATGCAGAAATTAACAATGGCAATGCTGATTTCTGGAATGGAAAAATCCACCCAAAGGAGGTGATTCAGTCTGTACCACAATTCCATTTGGGGCTTCGTTTGGTTTACTTATTTGTTTCCTCAAAGGTTGTGCATGAAACTTGTTAGCATGTTATAATGATGGAAATTGATGGAAGGCTTTTCAGTATATTAATGTATATACACAATTTAGTCTCCAGAGCTGCTCAGGTCATGGCATTAACAGTAATCTTTGCTGTGTATCCATATGTCTGACATACTGTGTTCTTAAAAAAAATTCTTGAGTTCGAGATGTCATGTATGGAGAGTACACTGATTTTGCTGCTGATGTATTCCTAGAGTTGCTCATCATCATCACTGTGGAGCATGCACTTCATCTTTTTAGCCTGGATCTTTTCAACTTTCAACCACTGAATGCCCTTCCCTGATCAAGTCAAGATTATTATACTTTCATCAGCTTTCTCCCTGTCAGAGTACTTACAGACTGCAATCAAGTTACCTCTGAACCTTTTCTTTTATAAATGTAAATTCAGTGAATTGGTTTAATTTGACAGACAAGGACGAAGGCTGAGACACTTACATTTATCGTTGACAATAACAGTCCAGGAAAATGCCAGTCTCAGCCGTGCAGGTTCTGGCTGAACATACCAAGAGCATGCAGCGCTTGAGAACTGTGTAATAAGGAAACTGGTGTTTCTGCCTTTACAATGTGGAAAAACATCTGAATTACAGCTAGGCAGCTATGACAGAGCCCAAACTAAATTCCTTTAAATGAAACAGCTTTAGAAGAAGGAACATAATCATCAGGATGAGATGTCCTGTAGACAGGCCAACAAGAATAAATGACCAGATAAAATGATGATTGAGCACCGTAATATTTTTAATAAGGCTTGTTGTTCTGTTCATCAGAGCAGACAGTGGAGAAAAAAGCTAGCAGAAGTTGCTTACTTATTCTAGCCCTCGAAGTCCGATTCATTTGTCCTGCAAGCAAAGTACCACTTGGGTCAGAAGAGAGCAATAGTGACTAGTGAAATAGTACCAGAACACTCTGGATTAAGCAATACAGGATGGAATCTTTCAGCTGAAAGACATTTATGGAATTGACAGAGAACCCAAACCAGAGACATTAGATATACTATATCATCTACATGAAAGCTTTTGACTTGGCAGGTCAGCTGAGATCACTCAACTCACAGACCAATAAATAGTACCTCCTGAAAGCTGGAAAAAGTAATCAATACTTGCTCTATTAGAGACTTTCAAAAAACAAATCCAGGGGAGGAATATTTCTGTTCTCTCCCATATCATTATAATTATAAGACATCAAAAAAGTACCACAGCTCCAAGGCTCAGTAGGTACCTTCAGGTAAGCACAATAAAGGCTAACAAAACTCACTGGTACCATCAGCAAAGTTCTGAGTGTTGCTGGATGAGTTGTTCATTGTTCTAGGGTAATAATTACCTACTGAATGATTGCAGGATAAAGCTGACAAATATACTACCCTGGAGACAGTATAAAACGTGCAAGAATGCATTAGAGACAGCACAAAAAGCAAGTCTTTTGGTGTTGCACAGACAATCTGTCACGGAAATAACTAGGGCTCTGATGCAAAGTTGACAGCTGCAATGTAAGAAACAAATAGAATAGAACAGAGTAGCTAATCATTTTTTAAAAGATGGCCTTGTGACCACAGACATGCTCTGTATCATTAGTCATGTCACTTGATTGCATTCCATTTGCAACCATCTCGTTGCCGTGTTGCTACTATGCTTCTCTGGCCAAGGGAGATTTTTAAGGCAGTGAAATCCTCTGCCTGGCTTGAAGAGGCAGGCTAATCAGCTTAACAACAGATGACATCTTAGAAGAGAGAAGAGACACGTGCAAATACTATGCACAAAAGCAGAGCTACTATTTTTGTGAGTCCACAGATTCAAAATGCCTCCCGTTTTTTCTGCAGTTTTGTGACATTACTGCTGACAGCAATACCAGTGGCATCCCTTCTACATTTTTATGCTGTATGTGTAAAACATAATTGCTAAACTCACTCTTTGCACAACATCATAACCCAGGAACTACTGGGTCCTAAACAACATGAAAAATGCCTGTTATCACAACAGGCTGTTCATTCTGGTGATGGCAGGTTAAATAGCAATGGAGATGGTTCCCATATTTTTAAATTTTTTTTCAGAAGCCTCCTGTCTATATTGTAATGGATATCTTTTTATTAGATATTTCTTAATATCAATTCCTTATTAGCTTTCTTTTCATATCCAATTTGCTTTATTTGTTTTATTTATATACAACCTAATATTGGTGAAATTTTGCTTTCTTTCCTGCCAATGTAAACTGAGAACAACTCTGATTGATAGTAACTCCTCTGAGAGGAAAATCTGGTCATTTCTACATAATTTAACTATGTTTAATTGATCCACAGCTGTAGCATGAACACACTAGGAATGGATTTTCAATACTGTTTTGTTATCTAAGCATATAAGGTAGATTTTATAGATTTCTTCACAAGATGTAGACAGAATTTAAGGAGCTAATTCTCATTTATATCACTAGGTAGTGGACAACCCATTCCCTTAGGCATTTGTAAATCCTTGGAGGCTCTTTGCCATGTTTTTGACCACAAAGATATTGAAATACAGAAATTCTGCCACTCACCCCAGATTCTTGCTGTATAAGCAGAAGAGAAGGATATTGCAGCACTCAGTCTGTGTGCTGGATGTTTTCCCATTTGACAAAAAGAACTCTGCACAGAGATGTGTTTCTGGCTGGGAGAGCCAACGGACCTCAGCTCTTGTTATACTGGGGAAGCTTGACGTACAGCAATGCACCTGCAAGAGGAGTCTTGAAAGTAATGTGGTCTCCTGCCCCGCACTGTTGCAGATGCCACAACTATGGGCAGACCAAAAGCATAGGAAAAAAGCATGTTTTCAAGCCTGCAGTTCTCCAGCAGCCCTTGTAACATGAATTTTAATATCAGAAAGTGAAAAATGGACTTATGTTGGACATATTGCAATGCATTAATGGCATCTCACATCCCAGTTTGCCTGCTGAGGCTGAACAACAAGGGCTTGTTCTGTCTGAAGGCCACATCCCCACAGAGCAGGACCACCTTATATTTTGCCTCTGCAAACATCTTTCTTTGTGACCTTCAAACCTTCAAAACTCCCTAGTTATAAAAGGTTCTTAAAGGGTCCTTCCTCTCTCCCACATCTTCACAAAGCTTTTATTTCAGTGCTGTGATGGGATTTCAGTTTTATCAGCTCTAGCTTTATTCCAGCAGTAACTTTTAAAGAATTATAACTAGGCCATGTTTCTCCAGCTCCTGTAATCCTATACCACAAAAGAAGTGATATAAATGAGGTATATTATTATTACATATTACCACAAGAACCAACATTATAATTAGGTGCTGTATCCACTTTGTAATCACTGTGGCTTTAATTTCCAATCAAAAGCATCATTCATAAGAGAGTGACCCCACTATTGAACAATTCCTTTTCATTTTCCTTGAGAATGAATTTTCAAAGGTAAAAGGGGAGCAGGGAGGAATGATGTTTTATTCTAAAGCTTCTACGTAATTATAGCAATTATAGAAACCTTTCATGTCAGCTTTTACTGCTCACGTTTAGCTGTTGGTTAGAAGAGTCTCTGAAAGTTATAATGCATTTGGTGCACCAGAGTCTGTCCCACCATTACAAATACCAGCTAGACAGACTAATGATGGCAGAGCTTAGTGGGAAAGGGTAGTAATAAATATGGAGGTTGTTAGTACAGGTAACATAAAAGGAATTTAGAAATCTGCTTCAGCAAATTGCTGTGTGCCGTTTTACCTGTTTCTTACTCTCTTGTTATTAGCTGTATTAAAGCAGAGCCTCAGTGCCACAGTAAAGGCTCGGGCTCCATTGTGCTAGATGTTCAACAAACAAAAAAGGAAGCCTTGTCCTCGAAAGGTTTGCTGCTGTACTGCATCCCAAAGGTCTAGAGCACAGAAAGTAAGTGGGAAAGGCTCTTCTGCCATAAACTGCTTCTTTGAGTAGAATGAATAATACCAAGAAAACTGACATTATTGTTTTTTCTCTTGTATAACTGTGTCCTCCCACACACACCAGGGCTTTTCCTAATGCAGGTATGCGAAGAGCAGAAGAAAAAGGGTCAGATATCTGAGTGGCAGAGAAGTGCCCAAATTTCTGTGTAAATATATTAAGCAGCCAGCGTGAGAAGGACAGCAAGAAGCAGAGGAGATCACATCTGCCACAGGCCACAGAGCAGAGGATTCCCAGCCCTGAGAGCAACAGAAATGACAAGACTTACTGAAACTCTTCAAAGGGATTTTTCCCTTGAATGAAAAATCCAAGATATTTTCTTCAGGACTGAAAGCAAAGCAGAAAGAAAAGTTTCAGCCTGCTCTGCTCTTTGGAGTTGAGAGCAGCTGAATGGAAAGGATTACATGACTAGAAAAACTGCAGCCAAAGAAACATCAGCTGGGAACTGTGAGTCAGGCCAAGCTGCTCAATAAGCAGTGGGCTTCACTGATCAGTGTGACTGGCTGAGTAAGTTCTGGAGTTGCCTGACTGGGTCCTCTCAGTGTTTTCAAAACACAATATGTTTTTTTTTGTTATCATGATCAATATATCTTTGTTTTGATTTTTATTTTTAAAATAGTAAAAATTTAAATGTCAAAATGTTATGTATTGACATCATCAAACCTTTTCCATTGTTTTGAGTTTCATTTAATTTTCCTTTGATTCATCTGTTTATTGATATTTTTAAGATTCTGATTTTTTCAGTCTCTTTTGAGATGAAATTTTTTTTACTCTGCATGTTCTCACAGGAGAAGAAAATAATTGCTTCCTAATTCTACTCAGGGTTTTTGTTTGTTTAAAGACAACACTTGGCAAGCAAAATTAAAATGTGATTATTTCATCTCCTATTCTGATAATTTTACTCATACTGGTTATTGCTTAATTCCTACAAAGTCTACGATTAACGTGAAAGAAACAGGCAATATTTTGAGACCAGATATATAGTGTTTGACACCCTAGATTACTTTGTCCTACCAAGCTTACTTTCTTAATATTCTTAATATTACCTACTAATACTCTTAGTCATATATGTAGTCTTCCAGGTGAAAGATAGGAGAGGAAATCTTGCATTCCATGTGTGCCTACCTGTCACATGTACTGTGCCTTATTGATATTAACTTCATCCATCACGAATTTTCGCTTCCATTTCACTTTTTATCTCATTCATTTCCCTCCACCATATTATAACATCCAACCCTCTTTTCCTTCATGAGTTTCATGGCACCCAGGTATTCTGGTCTGTTTCCCTTTCATAGTAGCTTCTATCATACCTTTTTCTTTCATAACATTTTCTCTGTAACTGATGCTTTCTCTTGGGCTTGGTTTATTTCCTCAGCCTTAAATGATCTCAGAAACTTCCATTGGGGGTAGGGGGTGGGGAGAGCAGGAAGGTGGAAAAAGGAAAAGGTGTGGGAGATGGTGAAAAAAGGAAAAAGTGTGGAAAAAGGGAAGGGGAAAGGAAAAAGGGGGAAAGGAGAAAGAAATACAGGTTCAAAAAAACTCTCTTTACTCATTTTCTCCATTTTTCCACCAGCTTGCTTTCTGAGTGCAAATCCTTCAGTTATGTTATCTACTTTCAATATAAAATCCTCATTGATTATCCTCTCCCTTGGCTATTTACTTTTTTCATTTTCAAATAGTCTCTTCTGAAGTATCTTCCAAGTATAACAATTCTTTCCATAGCCTCAGTCTTGCACCACTTTTGACCCAGGCAAAAGCAAACTTCTGCACAAGGCAGTGTCTGGTACTTTTGATGGCCACTTGGGCTGCTTGCATATAGGTTTGCTTGGGTGTACTCAGGGCTGCCTTGATCCTGATTTAAAAACCGAGATCTTTCAACATTGAGGAATTTTATGGCTTTGTGATTTCCATGTTATCACTCTACTAAGTGGCATAATGCTTAGCGATACACTGTTATGCATATATATTTCCAAAGACAGCATGCACATTGACTAATTTTTGCTGCCTCATAGCATCTCCCATTATCAAAACTTAGAGAACAACTTAATGACAAGGGAAGTAAAATGCAAACGATAGCTAAAGATTGTTTCTCCCAAAAGTTTTTCTCAGGTGTACAGTAAATGCCCATAGACCTTCACATACAATAAGGGTATTGCTTGGGTGTCTCCCATACCATCCATACTTCTGACACTTCAACAGGCCACAGCACAGGGCATTGGGACCATGGAAAGAGCAGTGATTTATTCTGACATTATCCTGGTTTTGACTGGGATAGAGTTAATTTCTTCTTAGCAGCTGGTACAGTGCTGTGTTTTGGATTTGGTATGAGAATGATGTTGATAGCACACTGATGTTTTAGTAGTTGCTAAGTAGCACTTAGCCTAAGTCAAGGACTTTTCAGTTTCCCATGCTCTGCCAGTGAGCAGGTGCACAAAAAGCTGGGAGAGAGCAGAGCCAGGACAGCTGACCTGAACCAGCCCAAGGGATACACCATACCACAGAACATCATGCTCAGTTATAAACTGGGGCGAGTTGGCTAGAAAGGGCAGATCACTGCACAGGCACTGGCTGGGCATTGGTCAGCAGGTGGTGAGCAATTGTACTGTGCTTCACTGGTTTTTCTTGGGTTTTAGTCCTCTCTCTCTCTCTCTTTTTCCTTTTCATTACATTTATTAACAATAAAAATAATAATTTTAAAACTTTATTTCAATTATTAAACTGTTCTTATCTCAACCCATAGGTTTTACGTTTTTTCCAGTTCTCCTCCATATCCCACTGGGGGCAGGGATCAGGAGGGGAATGAGTTAGCAGCTGCGTGGTACTTAGTTGCCAGCTGGGGTTAAACCACAACATGTCACATTCTCAGTCAAAATCTGGTTCAAAAAAGACCCTTCCAAATCCATCTAGGTTTCCTTAAGAAGTCTCAGCGCTCTCAAATCTGCTTCATTCTGCTAATAAATCTATTAAATATTGGGCGAATTAACATTTTATTCTCCTTCCTCATTATAGGAATATATGTGTTATTATCCATACTGTTGTAAGAGCTTTTTACCACTGTGATTTGTGGTAGTGTTTTGGGCTTGATCCAGATGCCTTCACAACCTGGCTTTTCTCATACAGAGAGACATTTACTTTCCTAAACCCAAGTACTAAATCCTTAAATTATGATTTAAGTGGACATTTACTATCATGTTAGAATGCTATTAGAGGCATCATTCTCATTCAAAGTATCCAGGAAAGTACAACTTTCGAAATGAGCCATGCTATTGACTAGAATTATAGACCAGTTTTGTGCTGCTATATATAGCTGTGCAGGCTCCAAAAGTCAGGCAGTTCCTCTTTTTTTAGTGGCTCTTTCTAAGAATTTCAGAAGTACGTACCCCTCTGTGCAAATGGTTACTATCACAAAGCATATGATATGAGTGCAAGGTAAAAGATGCTCCTCTCAGCTAGTTTGTTGGATATCTTGGTGTTGTTCATTTACTGGATGTCAGCATCATCCCTAATGCTATGCAAAAGCAAAGCTTAAAAAAGCATGGATCATTAGGGCTATTTTGCCAAACCTTTATGAAGGTGCTCTAGGGATTCACTAAGCCCATTATTTATCTTCTGTTGTCTTAAAAGGTCAATCTGTAGCAAATTAGTAAGTGTAAATTACATTGCAGAAGCAATAGTGAGTACAACCTATACCAGAGTCCCAATGCAACAGAAAGCATCAAGGATCATAAGGCACAGTAGTGACACTGGCCTGTGTCTGAAAATTAAAATGCAGTAATCCATAAATTTAATTTTCCCATGTGACATATAATTTAACAGAGGCATTTGTAGTGTGGGCATCCACACCCATTACAGAAGTTAATAAACATATTTTGAGCCAAGACTCCCCCACACCCCTCCAAATCATTAGCATTTCATTTCAAATTCAGATGCTGTTTTCTTCAAGCCTCAAGACTAGAGTCAGACCACTCCTCCAAAGCAAGAAAAATGTTAGTTAGTTAGTTAGTTGTTAGGACCAAAATACTAGATATTAATTTGCTTTCTAATGTTATAGCTTTTCTTTCCAATACACACAGCCTTTGTCCAGTGAATTCTTTTTTTTTTTTTCCAAATTAGTTCTTCCATATTCTTTAAATGGTCTTTTTAAAAACAGAAATAGAGATGTATCTGCCTATAGTACCCCCAATGAAAGGTATATAAATTCCACAATTACCCATCATTTCAGCTTTTTAGCTGCTGGACAGGAACTGCTAAGAAAAGAGCAATCATTTCTTCTCCACAACACACAGAAAAGGCAGTCTATTCTGATTGTAACATAATAGACAAGACATACTTAAAAAAAAAAAGTTTACAGTAGAAAAATACTGTAAGTTAATTATCAGCATATATTGTATAGTATGTACTATTATAAATCTACTTTTATCACAGGAAAAATCACTTACAACAGTACTAAGTTGTCTGGTGCTAGGACACTACACAAAACTGCTGCTGCTAATTCATGCTGCTTGATAGCGAGACCAGGTGGGTCTTATTCACTTTAACTCAAGAGTGCAGAACAGGGGAAACTCCCTCAAAGGCAGAGGAAATAAGAGACACACAAAGTCCAGGAACCTGCAGGCAACTAGAGAAAAACAACAAAAGCAAGTTGAAAGACAAGTTTGTGCCAGAACCAGAAGTTGTGGAGTGGAGGTATGTGATGAAGTCCTACAGCCTGTGTTCTGGGGTTGTCCTGGTTTCAGCTGCCCTTTGGTGCTCTTCATCTGTGAGGAAGATCAGATTGAGGTTTACCTGGCATGTAGGTCAATACCAGTGCTATAATCTGGTTTTTGTTGCTAATATGCAGAAATGTACTTCTGTGCCTGTGAATTTTTTGCAGCAGAGTTATGATGGTGCAATTTCTCTTCTGTTTTTAAAGTTTTCCTTTTCATCTCTTTTATTTACATTACAGCACCCGATTCTCCCCTGCTCAGTAGACCTTATCTGGGTTGAGGTTTCTCTGCAATTAGAAGGGTGATTGAATAAAAGACTCAATCCTGCAGTGAAAGATTGACTGTACAGATCTTCATTTGAAAAAAAAAATAATAAAATAGATACATTCTCTTGGCCCAGATCTATATGATCTGATCTCTGTGTGATTTAGGGAAAGGGGGAGCTTTTTCAGTGAAGTTTCTGCTGTGTAATGAAGGACACATATTCTTTTCCACTCTTCACCTTTGGTATCTCCTCCTTATTACAGTATTTCAAATTATTTCCCAAAGTTTCCTCTGCAGTATTGCTCTCACCACAAATTGTATATTTTCCTTCTCAATCTCCAGCCCATTTATTATTATTCCGTTGATAATCAACAGAGGTTATGATCTACATTTTTCAATATCCAGGTATGTCCCTTCGGTTTTTAACATTGCAATATAAAATTGGGGTCAATGGCATGGGACACTGTCAATTCACAGTAGGGGGATGACTATTTAGCTGTGAACCCTTTCAGATCAGACTAAGGAAAGCAATTGTAGAAAGTCAACTGCACAGCCAAGGTCGCAGCCAAAAAATGGGAATTGAAAACTCAATTGTGGAATCCCAAGATAAAATCATGATCAATTTTCACTAATTTAGAGCTTTGCAAAACCACTCTCAGGTGATTTTAGCAATCTGTTCTTGCTGGTGATCTCCTGAAGCCTGGTGCTATCAAATCTCACAATTTTATTGCCAGTTTATGCGCTCTCTTAGAAGCCCTCATCTTCTGAGAATAGTGATAATCTTTGATAATTTCAGCAGACATTTACAAAATAATAGTTTCTTACCTCTGATGGAAATGAGATATTCAAGAAGATGAATTTTAAGGAATCCAATGCTGAATAAGAAATAAGCATATATTTATTCCAAAAGTTCCCTGCATTTTTATTTCATAATTTTAATGGCCGAGGTCTCTTTTTCAAGTGTTTAGGCTGCTAATATTGGAGTATCTTTAAAAAGCTCTAAAAGCTGAGACAAACTGATCATAAATTAACAAAGCCAAGCTGTTTCAACCCCTCAGAAATTTTAATATGAGATAGATTGCAAACAGAAAATCACATTAAATAATTTTCCCACACAGTGCTGGTATAGATTCACCTGGAATCCTGTGTCAAATTTGGGCGCAATGTTCCAAAAAATATATGGAAAAAGAGGGAAATGGGATTGCTTAGTTTAAAGAAACCAGAGAGAGGGTACCGATAAACCTCCAACAACCTGAAAGGATGATGATAAAAACAATTTATTTTTCATATCTGTGGCCGGTAGGGTAAGAAGCAATAGTCTTAAAACTGCAGCAATGCGTAGATTAAATATTAAGGAAATAAATGTTAGAAATATTAGTGAAATCCTTGATTAGATTGTCTGGAGAAGCTGTCAAGGTCTTTGAAAACAAATCAGACAATCATCAACTGTTTATGAATAGGATTGTCCTGCCTTGAAAAATGGGACTAGGTCATGTGAGGTCCTTTCTATTACTATTCTGCATTTTTCTAGAATATGGCTCTATTTGATCCTTCACATGGAAGACTCTCAAAACAATTAAAATATGTTGAAAGAGCCAATGGAAAGGAGAAATGTCAAGACACCTTGGCCTTGTAAAAGAGGGAAGGAGGAGAATGCCTCCCATGCTCCAAGCAAGGCTGGACAAAGCAGCATTCACATCTGTATGGTATGACCAGGACAACAGTAGCTCATGGGAAGATGTTAGTAGCATCATTCATTCCTTACTGCCCAATAATGCTGCACAGGTTTTTTCCTGTTATCTTTCCTTACTTTCTCTCATATCTCCTGTTTTCAGTCCTGTCTATCTTCATTATTTACCATTCCCTTTGAAATGCTTTGAAACTGAATTTCCTGAACAAGATGCTGTTCATTCTCCTGGTATGTCAATCAGAAGGCCAAAGGGAAGTGAAAGAAAAGTCCTGTTTTCAGACATGTCCTGCTCTCCTTGACTTTAATGGGAATTGTACAAGCATTTGAAATGAAGCTGTCTTGTTTAAATATCAAAAGTGTGCACAGCTGTTTGTTTGCTAAGCAAAGAACCTGAAACTGAGAAGCTGTCTGACTGCATGTCCTCTGCAAGTTTATTGTAAGAGCAAACTTAAAAACTAGGCAGCAGAGCCTGTCATGTACCAGGCATTTCAGCCATTGAAGGAAAGGTGTCTCCTTCACACCAAAATGTTGTGAAGAGTTTCAAAAAACCTCAAAAAACATAGTATTAACTGCTCTCTTCAACATTCCTCCTTCTTAAGATGAAAAAATCTGTGCTTTATAACAAGAAATAAATGATAACCTCCTCTAATGCTTGTTATAATGAAAAATCATAATGAGTTCTTTCAGAATCTGTGTAGACATGTTACATCATAGCACTTTCACCGAACGTATCACAATTTAATTTCCTAAGAGGAAAGGAACAGGTGTACAAGGCACATTTCAATTAAATTTGAACATATCTATGTATTACAAGCAACACAAGCATTCTTCTTCAGTTCATGCATGAAAACCTGATCCATGTTGACCTACAAAACTCAATACTGTCCACTTCACATGGGTACATTGCAACAGGAAAACAAGTGGAATGTAATTGTTGACATCATGTCAGTGAAGATAGTGTTGCTTTTCACTCCTGCTTTAAGTATCTTCTGAATAATTCAATTCATCAAATGTTATCCTTATGGTAAGTAAAACTGCATTACAAAAGCATTGTTAACCACTGCTTATGAATGAAGGATTAAGACTTTTACTTAGGCTCCGACTACAATTTCACAATTTTAATTCTAATTATTTTTTCTCTTCATTTAACACAAAATACTAGCACAAGTGATTTCACCATTAGACTAGTCAAGGAAAATATGTATCAACTTTCCCAAAAGAAATATTTTTAAATTATTCCCTTCTGGAAAGTGCTTCCTAATAATGTGACTGTTCTGTGATTTTTCTCCAGCTATCCAATCCACCAACAAATAAACACTATATTGATGCTTAAGACCGCTTTTCAACTTATAAATTTAATAATTTCAGAAATCCATTATGGTTTTTACCAAATTTTTTTGCAATAGCATTGCTCAGATTGCACAAAAAGAGAAAAGCAAAATCCTTTTTCTAGCAACTGTATATTTGTTAATACAGTATTGAGATTTCCCCCCACTTTTCCAGTGTGAATTTTCCCTGCTTTCTACACATAACTTCCTTCCTCATCTAGAAACACCTCTAACATAACTTATTTCACCTCTTTAACTGTTTTGGTTGGAATTTTTTGCATTACCTGAACAACATTATTTTGTTTCTGCACTGTGACTGCATCGTAAAGAGGAAAATACTGAATAATTTGTACTAAAGAAGCAAGCATCCACTTTTGAAGATAAATTTTCAAAGAAATATTTTTCCTTGTTGTAACCCTTAGCATAACCTCAATAGCCATTCAGTACCCTATGACCTTTTCACAATTTGCAAATAACACAGTCTTGAATACTTTCAATTATATTTATTCTAACAGAACTACGTTCATTTTTAGAAATATGAAAAAGGCTGCTAAGTCAAGTGCTTTTGGAAATTTTAGCCTAGCCCTCTTTTGGGAAAAATAAGCTATACATAAAAAAGATATTCTGGAAAGTTTAATGCACAGCAGTTAACTCATGGTGGTTAGGTCAGTAAGCTTCGTCAACAGAAGAGACACAGCGCTACAGATCTCCAGTACATGAGTTATTTACTAAAATGATACTCCTTTAGTTATTACATCACAGCAACTTTACAGACATGTATTTTGTTATGGAATAAACATAATTATACTCGCCCCCTTCTAGATTATATCATCTCCACAGCAACATAAACCAAACAAGAACCTTTTTCCCAGAACAAACACATAGGGGTTTATATTGGTATTGTAATTTGCAGTGGTATAGTTATGCCAGTACATTTCTCAATGGATAAAAGCCTTCACAGTGATTTGTCCCTAGAAATTTGCTTACAGCATGATTTGAAGGAGAAAAAGAAGGGGGAGAGATGAGGAATTCTATAACTACTACTTTGAACTCTGTAAGCATGTAAAACCAGTCAGTTTGGCCTATGGAAAAGCTGCTCACTTGAGATTACTCCTCATCTGCACTGAGTAATGCAAAATGTGAATATTAAATAAGGAGAATTAATTAGCATAGAATGGAGGTGAAGATAACCTTATTTTATCAGATAACACAAATTTTGTTTAAACTTTGAGCATAAAAGTGAATCCATTACAAGAACTGATAACACTAACAAGGCAAAGAAAAAAAATAGTAGAAGGAATCTGTTTTGTAGAAGAGAAACCAGAAACTGTAACCCAGAAAAAAAAGATAAAAATATGACAGGAAAATGTGCTACAAAAACATAGCTGTTAAAAATGTTATAATTATGTGACCATAAAATGCAGATGCTGAATGAAGAAATCTATTTCTACTCTGAATTCTCTTCTCATCTATTGGATGCCTCTGAACAGAGATTTTAGACGCAAATAATTATAAGAACGTGAAGGTTTAAAGATACTGTCCTATCTAGTATTTTCATAATTCACTTAGTCTAATAATATTGATGTGTTTTGTTGAAAGTAAAACAGGGCTGTACATTTTTTAAAAAGAAATAAAGATCTTCTAGAATAACACATCTTGAAAAAAACCAACCACTTCTTAGAAAGAAAAGCAGTTAAATTTATCTAAATTTAACATTGCCATTGTTTTCTAGAGGAGGCAGTAGACAGCAAGCATCACTGGGGTTAAAGGAGCTGTAGAATCAGCTTCCTGTCAGTTTTGATCTAGCATCATGGTGCTTTGCTTTCCCTGTAAAGATTTCAGCAAACTTTCACCTCTGAGAAGTAAATGCTGCTGGCTTTGCTACTGATCTGTTAATTTGATGCTGGGTAGGTCACATACACAACTGGAGCCCTGTTTCTCCCTCAGGAACTAAATGGAAATAGTGGTCTGCTTCTCTCATACAGGTTCCCCTTCTGAGAAGCTATTTAGTTCATGCATAGTCTTATAAAGGTATGGCATGACTCAGTGTGAGCACGGACACTGCGATCTTGTCCTTGATGTCCTTTGTGCTGTGTGGCCAAGACCTATCAGTAGTGCTGATGCCACAGAGGTGAATGAAACTCGCAGACTGGGAACTCCTAAGAGACTTTTGTCTGAGTCTGTGGACATTCTCCAAACATGCCAGCCAGATTTGGTGTTGGTCTTGCACAAAAGTTAACAGTTGATGGGTTCCCTGGAGTTTTCCTCTGTTGCACTTGTCCAAGGAGGAAAGCTCAAACCTCTGCTCCTCTGCATGGTTCGGAGCAATCAACACCCTGCAAGGCAGCAAGGCACTCCAGGGCTGGTCTCACCACCATTCTTGGTGATGTTTTATCTTTTAAAAAATATTAGTTATTGGAACAGTTAGTTACTCAGATATCAACAACTCTGGAAGAAAATAATTTTTTTTTTAAATTAGTGAATCTAGATATTTTTAGTGCTGGGTGACAGCTCATTGAGGTTTTCTTTAGATTACTATTTTTGATTTAGACAACTCTTCTACGCCAGTACCACAATAGGCACTTCAGTGTTCTCCTTGTATCTAGTCCATAATATTTGGGTGAAAAAAACCTCTGATAAGAAAGTGAGTCAATGATGTCATTTTCACAGACCGCAACACTGATAGTTTGATAATCACTGATGAATAAAAGTAATCACCTGTAAGTCATTCTGTATGCCAGTCAACTAGAATTAGAAGCATTTTTTCACAGAAAAGATTTCTTAGTCTAAGTTTCAGTTATCAGTGTGGCATTTCCATTTATTCTATCAGGTTGTTTTTTAAAAAAAGAAGACATTGTCAGATCAAATTTGACATCATAATTTAGAATTTCTTTTTAGTTGAGATTCTGAGAATGCTTGAAGGCTAAAGTAATTGTTTCTATAAAGATTTAATGAACGTTTCTATTAAATTTATATTCATTCTCCAAGGGATATTTTTAATAGCAATAGAAATAGTTCATTTAAAGACATAAATATAATACTAGCCATATTTTCAAACAAAAAGATATGAAAGGAACATCGGTGTTTTCTTACGATACCAGTTTAGTTTTATAACATCACAGTAAAATGCAAACCTCTTAATGTGGGATTTCAAAAGTTAAATACAATAAATTTAAGTTACTCTCTTATTTTCCCTGTTCTTGCTCCTCCTGTCCTGGATGATATAATTAGGATTAGCCAAATAACAGAAAGGAACACGGTGTATATATTTATTATATACAAGTGTATCACATGTGTAAGCAGATATATTTTATCCCAGTTAAACTGTAAAAAAGTACAGACTAAGCAAGCAAATCCAATAGTAAGAGCTACAAGTAAATACAGCAGTGAGAGTTCACTTTTGCATTTTTCCTCTCCCTCAACATAGTTAGAACTAAGCTCAGTAAACTGAATAGGGGTCTGTGTCTATGTTCACTGAAAGTTAGCCTGGACAATTATGCATATTAAAATCAAGCACAGGAAGCACTACTGCCTATGACTTTTGACTTTCTTGGACACTGAAACATCAGTACATCCTTGACAGTATACCTTTTCTGGTCCAAAAGGACGCTGCTCTATTGTGTACTTTCTTCTATTTTCGAATACCAATAATATGTCCTCTTTTCCTCATTGTTACTGCATCTAAACCCCTTCAGCATGTTTATTAATTATTCTATTATTTGAAACCTATTTGCTTTCTAATCTCTCTCCAAGGATAGACAGGCATGCACTGAAATGTTATCTGGTGATTATTTAGGTTTATTCCCTTACGTTATATTAAGGTACTCTGTGTTTTCAACATAGAATGGAAGATCAAAGAGTGGTACCTCACAGGGTATCAAAGTTTTGATCCTTGTTTCCACCCTAGAACTGTTACATTGAAGTACTCTGTATTTTCAACATAGAATGGAAGATCAAAGAATGGTACCTCACAGGGTATCAAAGTTTTGTTCCTTGTTTCTATCCTAGAACTGCAAATCCCACAAATGAATTCTTAAGCTGAGTGAAGTATTTTTTTGACAGAAAAAAGCAGAATCTGGACTCAAATGAGCTCCTATTTTCCTCTTCTATCAGCAGAGGGAAACGTTTTGACATTCACACAGCAGAGGAGAGAACTTTCCCCAGCCAGTTGCTAAACATGCACAACCACAACTCCTTAAATCCCCCCAGTAACCATGCACTTCCCTCTCCATGGAAAGATGCAGGAGATATAAGCCCATTCTGTCCATGTTTCCAGCTGACCAAAAGCCAGCTGTGATGAGGGGAAATGTGTTAGTTCAGGTTCAGAAAAACATTTACACAGTCTCATATTTTTTGTCTGCCTGAGGTCTGCTCAATCTCTGGGCTCTGGGGTGGAGTGCATTCTGTACCCTATGTGACTACACAGCTATCAGACTGAAGAAGGGTATTGCACTTGGACATTAATTCCTGAGATTACAAGGTTTTGATCACCTTTGCTATGCAAATTATTTTTCTCCTTCTTTATGTCTTTCAATCTTGTGCTGTGAAAGCCTGAAATTGTCAACCTATTTAAATTAATAGCATCTTATAAGACCATTATTTCCAACATCTGGCTAGTAATGCAGAGCAATAACTATTAGGTAATAACGTCAGTTTCTGATTAGAAAAGCTAATATTTTACTAGCAATAAACTTTGTTCACACTGCAGCAAAAATGCATCAGACAAGAGATTTGGGAAGGAGTCTGCAGTACACAAAATAAACAAGCCAAAGAAAACAATAGAAATAACATGGGTGGGTTAAAAATAAAACTCAAACAAAACAGAAACCAAACAGAAAATTTCTGTTTCCACATTCTTCACAGGGTATAATCAACTTCTACCACATTAACTCATTATCCCATGCAGTGACCAGCTCAGTAGGAATTAATCTGACTGCTTTTGGAGAAAGATGATCTTAATCTGGAATAGCCATTCAAATTCAGTCCTGTCTTAGTCATTAAACATGAGTTCACTATTCTTTAATTTTGCCCTCCTCTTCCACTTCTGACTTCCCATGCTGAAGATATTTGCAGGTGAAGGCTGTCTGCAGAAGCAGCTTCAAGCCTGAAAAGTTTTCCAGATCCCTGTAACATCAAATTCTTACCCCTGTCAAATGGGCCCCTGAGGAGTGGAGGCTTCTCAATTCTCATCCTGGATTTTGTAGGAATTATTCAATTTTATAACCAAGTTTTCTCTGGCTGCTACTAATGCTAGAAATAAAAGCGGTTTAAAATCCATGAGGGGCATCTGACTGTTTTCCATTTCTAGCTGAGGACTGAATTTTACTTTCCTCAGTCACGCTAAGAACACCTGTGTGCAAAGCAATGTTCTTAACATGAATCATTTACTCCAGCTGTGTTTGTAACTGAAAACTCCCCTGAACAACAGACATTCATTGCACCAGGTCCACAAAACCAGTGCTTCTTCAGGATCAGAGGATGCAATGAGTAAAACCAGAGAGCTATAACTGAGAGACAAAACACTAGGTGCTGGAAAGTTAAGGATAGTAAAACAAGCCCACAGGCAAAGGATTGGGTGTCCTTGGGTGGGCTTGGGCTTCTTTAAACAGAGCACCATGAGGTGCAGAGAACACGAGTGTCCCAAGCACTTTTCAGGACTGCAAAGGCTGAAAAAGTCATATTTTGAAAGGATGCAGCTATTGCTAAGCTCATAAGCAAGTTTTTTAGCACTAGAAATTCATCTGGATAGATTTGACAACCTGGAGGTGGTTTCTTTAGAAGAAATGACTGCAGTTAAATACCCAATAAAAGGTTTTTCAGAGTATTGTCAGGCATAACACGAGTCCTGGTAAATCAGGCTGATAAGCCAAAGGTTTGTTCTGTGTGACTGACGTGTGATCAACTCCTTTGTACAGTAAGATGTCCTATAGAATCTGAATATCCTTCTGTCTCCAGTATGTATTTAATAGCTCCCTCCTGACCTTTTTTTGCCACTGCTTTTAATTTTGAAGTGATTTTGGTGTGGGTTTTTTTCACATAGTACTTCTCTCATTTTGGTTGAGCATTTTCAAGGACCTTGCCCTGGTTCTCCTGAGTGTTTAGTGTTGATGAGGCTGACTTGAGGTCTCTGGGTTTCGAGCTGTTATTAGGGTTACTAGCAGTTAAAAAGCACAGGAAGTTTTTTGAAATGCTGGTTGGAAAAAACGCAGGTGAGGAGGAGGCTTTGGCCACCTTAGGCTGCAGCTTTGAACATACTGATAGTACTCAAGCAAGCACATAAAAGGAACTTCAGAAAGTCAGACCCTCAGATATTTCCTGGTAAAATTTCTTAGACTGAAGAAAAGATTTCACCTACAAGGAACCCCTTACAAGAAGGAGGGTGAGGGAACAGCAGGGGGAAAAAAAAAAAAAAAAAAACCCCAAAACAAATAAAAACAACAAACAACAGGAAAGTAGATTAATTAAAATGCAACCAGAAAAAATAGCTATACATAGCTATCTTCTTGAACGCCTTCTCCCTCAAAAAACATTGGCAAAAATGCTCAGGCTCACATACAGACTCTCTTGAAAATGCTCAGATAAGTGATTGATTTATCATTTATTTTTAATGTGGGAAAGAGATATAAAAAGATATAACATTATATTTAAGACCTGATCTCACACCTGCACCTTTCTGTAGAGGGAATGAGTCAGAATAACAGTTTCAAATTCAAGTGTCAGTTGAAAAGGCTTTGAAAGAGTTGGTAGAATAAATAGTAACAAGTGTGTGGGACCAGATGCTGCTCATGCAAGAGCTCTATAGGAAATTAAATGTTAAATGTGTAATGTGTTGCCTTATGTTTAAATCAGCCATAGTACCAAGAGGCTAAAAGGCAGAAAACATGAGCTAAATTTTAAAAGGTCTATGGGGATTCAAAGAGCTACACCACAGTAAACCATACTGGGATATAGAGCAAATTAGTTGAAATTACACAAAGGATAGAGTTCACAGACATATGAATAAATGTGATAAAATGAGAATTAATCCAAATGACAGATGGATATCATGCTTCCAGTGTGCTTGTCAGTTCGTCAGTCATGAAAAAGGACATGGATCAGTGTGGTCCATAAGGTACAATGGGGCATCTGCATTTCCAAAAACCTTTAACATGAGCAGAAAAAGCTACTCAGGAAAAGAAGCTGCTGTGGAATACAAGAGCAGGTCCCACTGTGAATTAATAACTGTGTAAGAGGTTAGAAGCAAAGGCTAGGTGTAAGCAGATAGTCCTCAGAAGAATGGTAGATTCCCAAGGGGTTTGGTCTGTTCTACTTACCCATGAATGATATGGAAAAGAAGTGAATAGTGAGGGAGTAGAGTTTTCCAATGTAAAACTGCTTCTTTGTGAGATGTTGCAGAAGGATCTCACAAGAGTATGTGACTGGCTACTAAAATATCAGATATAATGCAATATTAATATATGCAAATCAATGAACTAAAAAAAAAACCCAACTAAGAATACATAGAAATGGGTAAGTGCTAAATTAGCTTCAAAAAGGACCTTGAAATCACTGGAGACAATGTTATGAAAATATCTGCTCATTGCTTAGGCATCAAATCAGAAGAGTATTAGTGATTATGAGGAAAGTAATAGAGACATCATTGCAGTGATGTTAAAAGCTGCAGGGTACCTTGAAAGAATATTAAGAGCTATTCTGGTCATCCCATCTCAATAAAGATATAACATAATTAAAAGCAATTCAGAGAAGAGTGATGATGATTAGAGACATGGAGCAGTATCCATATGGAAGTTACACAACAAAATTAGGAGCCAATGTCCTAGGTAAAAAAGATTGAGAGAGAAATGTAACAAAGAGCTATAAAAATATTAATGGAATAGAGCTGTTGAGCAGGGAAATAGCTATTCTTTATTTCCCATACAACAGGAGCTAGAAGACACCTAACAACTTAGTCACACAGAATCAAAACAAATAATTAAACGATGGATAAAGTTTAGATATGGATACAAAGAGCAACTGCAGTAGAAAAGTTAATGAACAGCTCTTAAGTACAGCATACAGATGAAATGTTTTGGTCAGGATGTCCCTAAAGGTGCAAAATATTTAGAGACTGAAAGTAGTACATGTCAAAGATCACTTTATGTGCCTCCTGTAGCCTTACTTTATTTCCTTAAGCATCTCCTGCTTAGTACAGGAGAAAGGATGGAGCCTCAGTTTGGTACAGATCTTATGTTCTTACTTTCTCCCTCTTTAAGTGCGTTCATCTGCTTTCATCCAAACACCCATTATAATTGAATTGATATAAAACTGGAGGCTCTGGAATGGGTAACTAGGTGACCTTGTCAGAGGACACACAGTCCTTAAACTATTAAGCTATGTTGGGAAGTGAATTCCTCTATAAACAATTATATTGGATTTACAAGATATGGTGTTTACTTGTTTGTAAGTAGATTATACTCATATAATCGCCTCCTGCCTGCATGAAACCATACTTTAACCTCATATGCACCCATTTCCTTCTACATTATTCCACAAGAATTTCTCTGGTAAGTTTTACTGGAACTCATCCACCTCAAAAAAAGCCCTGTAGAGGTTTCCTCTCAGTCATATCAGCTATTTGCCCTACCATAGCACAGTGGTCAATTGCAGAGACAGCAATGAGCAGCAGAGAGGGAAAGGTAAATGGTGACTCTGTCAACATTGCTGCCAAATGTATTCATTAATCTACATCCTTGGTACATGTCATATAATTAAGGAGAGAGAATCTGGCCCTGAATTCTTCATCCTCTTTCCACTATGCATTCACAGTCACTGAATATGGACAACAACTCTGCTCCTCTTTATAGCTGTCCAAATCTCTCATCTCACAAAACAGCAACAGTTCCCATCAGTCTAAGTTTACAAAGTTAATGTGTTTTGCATCATGATCTGTTCCTTTAATAAAGATTTTGGTCTCCCTGGGCTTAGCTCAGTAGCTCTGCATTACACATAATCTCTTTAATCAGAGAACAAAAAACTAGGTTAAAAGAATGCTAAGGCAAGCTCATAAGCACAGGGAGAGTCACAGTGCAGGCTACAGCCTTTGCTAACGAAGCATAACAGGTTTTGCTACACCTCTGGGTTTTGCTTGCACCAGATAACACCCATGCAAACCTGTGAGGTGCTTTGCTCCTTCAGGACCCCAGCAACAGCTCAGGTCCTCACAACAGCTAGGCACCTTCAAGGGCTGGAATATGACTATGAATTTTATTGCTTTCATTACCCAGTTTCACCAACCTAACATAGTTTTAGTTAATTTTATATGTGGTTTGTATTACCTTGGTTTTTTTATTATTTACGAGCTTTTCCATTACAGCTAGATAAATCATTGGAAACACAAATTTAATACAGAAAAGTATACAAAACACCATAACCATACCTAATTAACCCAGTTTGCACAGATATACTCACATACTTTTCTCTCCTGCAAATGCCTGTTACCACACATGCCAGTAATAGAAAGAAAAGCTTTCAGGAGTGTCATTGGTTATTCATGTGGCACACTGTCTTGCAGAACCCCAAAGAAGAGCATCATAAATTCAAAAGGAGTTTCTGTAGTTAGTACTGATGTCTGGAACCAAATACTAGCATGGTTCTGGAATTATTTTCTTTTTTTAAAAAATAATTAAATTCCAGTGGCAGGAAATGTTTATTTCTATGGACCCTTTTCAAGTTTTTAATAGAAAGTAAAAAATGAAGTTTTAGGCAAGGAGAAGAGCTCTGTTCCCTAATGGAAGATGTAGTTTGCTAATTCACTCTACATGCTCATGTTCTCCTTCACAGACCTCAATCCCCTACCAAACCATAGCTACCTCTGGGCATTATAGACAGGAAGTCCATACCAGAAAACTTTTCAGAGAAAGATCACCATATGTTATCTGAGCTATAAATCATTACATTGGGGGGAAATGAGAGATTCCCTGGGAAAGAGACAGTTTTTGTGAAAATATCTTCTCTGCCTAAAACCCAATTTTCTTTGCATCACATTCAGGCAACAGGGTTGCAATTGAAAGGGAACCCAAAAAAATGAAGTTTATTTGATCCTGCTCAATCCTGATGGACACAACTAGAAAATTAACCTTCTGTGATGATTATACCACTGCTAAGATTATATAGTTGTCACTTACCTATGTGATGTCTAAATGCACAGTCTGGTTTTCCATTCTTTTGGATGACCAGATCCTGCAAGCCTCCTGCTTTCTTATGATTCTTGTAGTCTAGGTGCTGTCATCACACAAGTTGCAAGAGATCATTTTCTTTTTCTCAGCAGCATGTTTTAACAGTGACCTAAGATATGTTTATATTAGCAAAAAAAAAAATAGTATTAGGAAAAAAAGACTCAAAACAGCACACAGACTTACTCACTTCCTTATAACCCTAACACCATGTCTTTTGCAGATGCCCTCAGCAAGCTCATACATCTCAATTTACATGAAATATGATCATCTTTTATTTATTTTCATTGCTGTAGACATGATCATCTTTATGATTGCCCCTCTATAACTTTCAAATATTTTCTGAATGTTGTCTTATCCTGAGTCTTCTCATGAGCTTTTATACCCATCCTGGTATTCTTTCTAGGCATGCTGTTACTACATTCAGCATAGATATAGAGATAGATACAGGTATAGGTACAAATACAGATGCAGATCACATGAGGATGAATATTCACCCTAGTTAAAATGCAGCTGGTGTAATTCCTGAAAGTCAATGTATTCAATAAACTCATTTATTGATAAGTCAGTAAAGGTTGACATAGATACAGTTCAATATTCACATTTGGTTTAGTCTGGATGAATTTCTGAAGTATTTCCAGCATTATGTATGATAGTCTGGGAGAGTTTCTATTACACAAAGTCCTTATTGACTGATGAACAGTAGAAATAATATAGGACACCTCTCCAAAATTCAGAGAAGAACACATATTTAAATGAGCCAAGCTGTTGCATGTTCCAAAGACAGACCATTTTAAAGCTTCAGGTTACAGGGAAACATCAAAAGGCAAGAACAGCTTTAACTATGAGGAATCATTTTTATGATGCCCATAGCTTGCTATGAAACCTATTCTACACACTCACTTAAATCATGAAGGTTTTTGTGGTAATTCTCAGTTGTGCTAAGAATATCTTTACAAAGATAAGAAAAGGAAGCAACAAATAGGCAGACAATAGTTCAACTTTAGACATTTTCTATGAAATAGTTGTTAATTGTTTGTAATTTCTATTCCAATTACGATCTGAAGAGGAAATTTCTAAGATTAAGGTCAGTGAAAAGGAAATAGATGTTAGGTATTTGTAGATACTGTTTCAGAAAAGCACGGTACTTCACTGCACACTGCGAGCACACTGCCACTTCGGCCATCTTCCCTCAGGGGACAGTTAGGCCCAAAGAGGGAATTGCTCTGAGAAGGTGCGAGGCTGGAAACCGGGAAATCAGATTTCTCTCTCTCTAGGTCTACTTACGGAGTGATGACAAGCATTTCAGTTGTATACAGTTTTAAGTCTCAGACTGAGGTGTTCAATATATCTGCTTGTCTGCCACACGATCTCAGCCACAAGTCAAGGCCCCGAGTGTGTTTGTGTGCGACACTGGGGCTCCCCAGCACCCAGGACTGTGCTGATGGTGTGCTCAGGAGCACCTGCTCAGCAAATGCATGTTACAGCTTATGGATCCCTCCAGCGTTTGTGCCTCAGTTTCTCTCTCTCTTATTCCTCCAAACAGTTCGTGAGGATGAGCAGTTCCACTGAGTTCACACAGTGAAAGTGAATCTGTTCACTACTCCTTCAACACACCTGGATCCAGGCTTGTAGGTGGCTCTAATTTTATGAGGGCCTGTTTATTTGAGCTTATTTCATTCCCAGAGAAATAGTATTTGGCTGAAGGAGTGAAGTGCCACTTCTTTACTTTTGTTAAGTTATTTTCATTACTGAAATGATGGCAGTGAAAACAAAAAGGATGGGGAGGAATAGGTTTATTTTTAAAACCAGTTTTTAACAGAATGTACAGTATAATGAAAATATTTCTTATTTCTGATTTGTACTGAAGAAAAAATAAAGAAAATAAAAATGGCCTTTTTATTTTTCAGTGAAAAAGCACCTGGACTGGCCTGTGAAGTAAAATTGGAAGGCTACATATGGTGAGTCTTATGATAACAACGTTAACATTACAAAGGTATCCTTTCCTGTAGAGTCCAGTAACCATTGATTCTGATTTTTCTGCAGACTAGTACGCAGGAACCTAGGAATCTGTACCAGATTTGGTAGCGTTTTACCTATACAAAAGAAAAATTTCCATGATCATGTGCTATATTTTTAAGCATTTTATTTTCAGGGCCAAAGCCAATTTTATGGTTTATCATTTTTTTCCTGCAATACTACTTGCCTGAACTAGATGGTCAGATTATTTCCATTTCTTTTACCTCCTCAGAGGTTTGTATTGCTCCACACTGTAATATAAGAACATCCTATTTTCCGCCTCCTGCAGCCCTGGTATTCTGTATAGTTTAGACTGTTTACAATTGATTTCCCACTGATAACTCCCACAGGACCCAGTGAGCTGCCAGGCATGCTGCACTGTAGATGCCTGATGAACCTCAGCTGCTTTGTCAGGGCCAAGCAGCTTGCAGGCCGTAGAAGTCTGCCCAGAGGGAAACAAACAAAAAAACCCCCAAAACTCAAAATAATAAAACAACCAAACTTCCCCAATTATCTTTATCTTTACCTGGTTAGTGTCTTGCTGTGCATCATTCACCAGCTCTTTTTTCTCCCCCTCATATTCAGAAAAATCACTCAAGAAAACCTTTCCAAGTACAATTAATCCTGTTCACTTGGATTCAGATGCTGACAGAACAAACTCAGATTTAAACAATGATAAAGTTAAGGTAAATATTGAAGAGATTAACAAGTTCCCTGATGCAAAAAATAAGCTTACAAAATAATTCAGTTTGTTCTCTTTACACTGCCTTCTCCAGACATCCCAACCAGCTTATTTTATAATTGCTTCCCTCAGTTCTCTTTTGTGTTACAGGGACAGCTGTACCCTCTTTTACCCACTGCTTGTCTCCTAAAGAAAAAATATTATAAGAATTACAAGGGTTGTGGTGTTGCAAAATAGGCAGTTATCATTAGTTTTAATCAGGCCATGAGAAAATAACCTTTTTTAAAAAAATCTTCTTAAAAGTATAACATCATGGAGTGAGCGTTCTTCCAAAAATATGCTTTCATAGGACACAAATACCAATTCTCAAAATTAAAATTTACCTTAGCTCAAAATGTTATACATAACTTTTTATTAAATATAGGGGGGAAATATCTTTGTCCTAAAAAATTATTTTATTGAAAAATTGTGTTTTCATAAAGACAGACTCTGGAGGGAGGAAAAGTTCAGCCATCCTTATACAAATTACTAATACTGTAAGTGAGTTTCTAAATCAGTAAGTTATATGACAACTGAGGAGGATGATATGACTTAAATCTCAAAAATTATTAGCAGAATCAAACTCAGCCAATATTCAATTGCTAATATGAAAAGAAATTATAAACATGCACAAAGTTAAGCACATGCTTAACCACTTTGCTAAACTCTGATTTGAGTCCAAGCTCAAATGACAGCATTTTTCCTCATATTTTGTGCATTGAATGAGAGACACATGAAGGTACCTGATAGGTTAATTAGTATTTGAAATGATGGTCTATTAAAATGTAAATTAAATAAATGCTACTGCCTGAAAAATAAATGAGCTTTTAGCAACTGTCGTCAGACCTGGATTCTACCATCAGCCTCTTTGAGCTCTCATCGGCTGGATTCCAGCCCAGATGAAGTGGGCAGGAGAGCACAGGAACCTAATGAGAATAAATGGGAATTAGTTTAGCGCTCTCACACAGCTAAATTATCCAAAGATTAGTTACCTGTTTGGAGCATACTACCCAAGGATTTATTCAGCAGAGGAGTGTGCAGGCAGAATTCCAGCTTATTAACCAAACAGGTATTTGCCATGGACTTAAAATAAAACAATTTGAGTTGCATTAGAATTCTCCTCAGCGATGCCTCAAAGTCCAGATTCTTCCTTGGAAATCTCCCAGATCCTAGCCTGTGCAAGAAAACATGGGACTGGTCTTAGTGTGTGAATCACAGCATCTCTTATGCTCTCATCTTTGTATTTAAATACACACTGCTCTTGTTGAGCAAAGCTTTGGGTGCAGCTTTGGAAAGACTGAAAAGTAGCAACTTTTCAGTCCTGAAGGTTCAAAGCAGCGCTGAAGATGTGTGCTGGACACTGTTCTCTGTGCAGATTTGTGGGGGGAATCCACCTACAGCTGTGTCTTAGGCAGGGAAGATGTAGACACAGCCTCAATGGGCTGGCAAGGAGTAGTGCAGTGGTCACACTTGCACTGAGAGAGCACAGACCCCACCATGCCAGCAGCACCAAGGAGTCGTAGAAAGTGGTGGCTGTCCTGCCCTCTCCAGGATGCTGCAATGCTGTCTGGACAAGCACTAGACAATGCGACATCTTAGCAAGTACTGCAGGATAGAGTTGTGAGAAAGTGCTAGAAGTCCCTCAGGACCCATCAGCTCAATCCAAAGACCATGCCAAGACCTGGCACAGGGGAACATACTGAAAATGCAGATCACAGCCCTGGGAAATGGCGTGCAGTCCACAGGATGGATTGCAGAGCCCCATTGACTTCCAGTTTGTGTGTGTGTACCTGCAACTTATTTATAGTAACACTTTCAACTTTGTTATTTATATGTGCCCAAGATACATATGTATCTCATGGATAAGCTTCTGTGTTTGAGAACTGTCAATTCAGCCTTGGTCCAGGTGCAGCCCTTAAATCAGGCCGAGTCTTCTGTCACAGACCAGTACACTACTAACCTGGAGCGAATATGAAGAGGAATAATAGCTTTCCAAAAGCCTATGAGGCTGTATGTTTCCCCTAGAGCAACATATCTGTAATAGCTGTAACCATTTTTGATAATAACATAAGCTGGTTTTGTTTAATAGTGTGTCCTCCAGCATGATTAATATATCTAAGGGGTAAAACAAAGGCTCTTCTGAGTTTTTGAAATACAATATAAGCACGGGCCAAAGCTCTGTATTACTAAATTGCAACCCTTGGTGCTCATTAGGGAAAACAGTTTCCTGTTTACTTTGAGGAACCAAATGCAGTGGGAAGGCAGATGAGAAAACGGGCCTCTGTCTGCTGTAAACCACTGAGCTGTACCCTCAACAGCATGGAAGTGCCTGTTGCCAGAAAGCTGAGTAATTATTTTTTTGACAGAGAAAAGAAAAACCACAGAGTGTAATACACTATTATCCTTACTCTTCCCAAAAAATATCACAGAAGGTGAATTTTCCAGATGTTAGGGTGCAGTCATGGGACTTGGGAGATGGTCATTTATTTTTGCACAATGACACATGCTTCTTGGGTGACCTTAGGAAAACTTTTCTATGAATAACATTTTACAAATTACTTGAATACTTGATAATATCTACACTGCACTTGAGACAGCTCATTTCAGTATACTAAAATTTCACTGTCAGCACCAAAGGTGGTTGTCTCTCTTCACTGATATATGGGAAATTTCTGACTTTGAGCTTTTGAATGGCATCTAAGGTAGATCCCTATAGTAACTGAAGATAAATGGTGTGTGGATTCCCCTTAGAGTTAAAAATCCATAAAATACCTTAGGTTGCTACATCATCTGTTTCTAAAACTAAGTAATCATAACAGACAGCCTACACAAAGGGGTAAAGATTCAGTAATGTAATAAAAGTACTTTGAAGTTTTAATTTTACAGAAGCACAGTCACCTTTGCCACTGATGCACAACTTTGCAGGCCAGTTGTCCTCAACCCAAATGCTGAATAGGTGGAGCCAGAAAGTCCCTTTTGAAGTCCTCCCCCGAAACTGAAATAAATAATAAAAATATCAAAAAGGTATTACTAAGAATGAACACAAGATTGATATAATTAAAATCAAACTGGCATTAGTGAGCTTTATGCAAAGCAGATCAAACTGTTCAAAGAAAGGTATGACTTTGGCTGTGTACCAGCTAATAGAAATAGATTCTTATTGAGAAGGAGCATGCGGGTAGAGCCAAAGGGAAGCAACAAACCATTATTTCATTCCATGTGTATAGATAGAATTAATTTGTTATTTTTTTTTTTTCTTTTTCAAACCAGTCAGGATTCTTATCATATAAATTTGTCATATAAAAACATATTTTTTCCACTGGAGTCTCTGGACAGGCATCAAAGCACCACAGTCCTCCATCCCCCTGTCCACTACCCAGCCAGCAACTCCCACCAGCCAACCACTTGTACTGCAGGTCACAGTGCTGGACCTGCCACAGCTTCATATAGAAGATAAATGTGCCTCTCCCTAGCTGTAACAAGGGGGTGAGGTGAGAGATGGCACATGCACAGTGGTGTGTCCCAGAGTCTTTGTATGAAACGACAAGCCTAATATGTGGAAGGCCTCCCCTAAAAGGTCCTCCCTAAAATTTATTGGATGGTTGGTATGAAGGAAATCTTGAGATAATGCTGATGGTTCTCTTGTCTTTGTCTTCCTTGGGGGGACAAAAAAAAAAAACCCAAACAAAAAAAAAACCACCACACAACCTTTTATTCCATTATCTAGTTATCTAATCGCTGATAAAAATCACTATTTTAACAGATACATTAAGGTGTCCATGGCCAGAAAATCAATGTTTCTTGCAAGGAGAATCATGGAGAGGTGTAGAAAACTTTGATTTTTGGTAACTACTGCCAGAAATAATAATCTAGTGAATATAGTAAGTTTAAAGTGCCACCTATAGTTTCTGTCACCTTGAATCCAATAAAAAGTGCAACCATTCTCTGTAGCAAGGATTTGTCTTTGTTCTTTGCCTTTGGACACATTCACACAATGGAACTAGGAACCATGACTCGGATTTCTAAGCACTATACACAAATAGCTGCTACCTGAATAGAAAGTAAAGACTAAGCTCATGTCCTTAACATGAATCTGATTTTACTCAGTTTTCACAACCTGAATGGGAAAGAAAAGCACACCTGGCAGAAAAGAGATGATGACCCCTTTACCTTGAAAATATAATTTGAATTCTAAGAGCACAAAGGAAGAAAAATTAGGCCTGGTTTTTATCTTTACCTGAGCTTGATTAGGTCATAGAAAGTTCAGGTAATACTCATGCCTCACAGCCACAATCATCACAGCAGTAGAGAAGCTAACGGAACAGAAAGAAATGAATAGAAATTAAAACTTTTTAACGAATATTGCAGCTGCCTGATTGCAAAGAAAAGGTTTAAAATAAAAACTGTCTAGAAGTATATCGACACATTCTGTTCTGATTAGCATCCAAATTATTTAAGTCAGCAGCACAGCCAGTGAAAACTATTACCTGAGAGCACGCCCCTGACTTAAGATGTTTTGAGAGGAAAGCTTAAATTTAAAAACCATGATGACCATGCATTTAAATATTTTAAATTATCATGCATGAGGCTGCATAAACAGTCTTCCCTGTCTTATTTCTTTCTGAAGTGACTAGGGTTTTTTGTTTGCGGTTCTTTTTTTTAAACTTAATGCCATTGCAAAGTAAGGTTGTCCAAATAGATAAAGAAGGTTCAAAAGTCATAACTGCTATTTGCCACCATTTGCAAAAATTACTACTGATAAGTGGGGGGGGGGGGGGGGGGATGGGGGGGGGGGCGGTGCGGGGGGGAGGCCAGAAAGGTGAAAAATGGTTAACCAAAGACATTCTGCAGTGATCTCATTTTCCAGAAGTGATTGCCTATTCTGGACACTTGGACTCTGGCTGTTTTTTAAAGATTCCCAAGCTGGCGGCCCAAAATTAAGACACACAAAAACACTAGCTTCTCTTTAGTGTTCCCTTAGTGTCTTCCAGTTGTGACAGACTGTCCAGATTTCCCAGCAGCATCTTGAGCTAAAGGGCGCATCATTATAGCATTTGGCTACACAGATATATGTGTCTACATACATATATGGCTACACATATATGGCCCACAACAGAACCTTTTAACCTACACAGGCAGCTGGGACTACTCATGCTATTGGAGATGCCACAATTGCTCATTGCTTAGATTAGCTCAACAAACTGAAAATTCAGCATAAACAAAGTACAAGAGAGAACAGGACTGACACCTCTAGTAAGCTCCCAGCTGCAGGAAAGAGGCAATGAACTCTTGGCTTACAAAATCACACAGAGAACCAGACATCACTGCATTAGATAGCAAGTAAATTTTCCCACCTACTCTCTAAAAAGACTTTAAATTTATATCTGGTTTTGGTGTCTCAGAATCTGATGTCTTTCCTGACTATAAATACACTTGCACTATAAATATACTTATCTTCCCTTGTACAATGTTTTGAAATCTTCTGATGAAAAGCACTAAATATGTAGCCTTCTATTTCTGGAGAAGGCTAAGGTGAGATAATGCTCTCTGCATTGAGATTTCGTGGTTCTGTAGAGAGGGTTGGCCTCGCATCAAAGAGCTGTTTGCACATTAAAAAAAATCTGTCAATCCTGCCACTGCTGATCAAGGAAAACTAGTAAATCGACTAGTAGCAATCGCGGTTGGGGAAAAGAAAGAAAACAGCAAAATTGCAACAAAGCAATGACATTGATTCCAAGCTGGAGCATGAGTTCTTTCATCCTGAGAAATTCAACAAACCAAAATGTCTTCACACTATCCTTGATTTAGCTAATCCAAATGTAGACAGAAGTGACACCAGATGAGTCAGGCACACCGTCTGGACTCAAACTCCGAATTTGGAAGTGACAAACTCACAAAAGTTTGCTTGAATGCTTCATTTCAACAATTAAAGCAAAAGCAAAATTTCCCATTTAGCTTTTAGACAACTTGAAGTTTAAGTTATCCAAAGGTTAAGGGGTTTGCCGAAGAAGCGTGCTGCTGAGATTAATTAAACATTATCTAAGAACTCCAGTTTGAACCCATGGTAAGTTAGTGGAAAGGGCTAGCAGAGACATGCGGAAAGGACTGTAAGGGAAATTGTGTGCAGGGGTTGTTTTCTTCCTTCCGCTGAAATGTGTATGCTTAGGTTTGGCCAGGTAATGGTAGCTAACATACATTCATTGCTACCAAAGAAATCTCCGAGAGCAGTTATTACCTATTTACAATTGCTCAGTAGGTGTCAACAAACAGAAGCAGAGAGGCTTCATTCTCTAACAGACATAGAGAGCCCCAATTCTAGCTGGACTGCCAAGAAAGCATGACACGATCTGTAAGACACCAGCCCACAAGGCCTTTTGGTGTATTTGTAACTGCTAAGAGGTATGTTTGCACAGCACCTCATACAGCATGTGACTGAAAGGCTGAGCGTTTCTGAATAATAACTTAGAAATCTCTCCCTTGTGGTTTGTAAAATGATATTTTAAATATCACTAGCAGTGAATACTATGATCTTCCTTACTGCTGAACTTGTTTCTTTTATTCCTTTCCTTTTTTGTTGCAATTCTTTTACCCCATAAACACCTCAGTCTGTGTCTACATTAGGAAAGAATATCTTCATGAACTTACACCAGGAATTCTCGGTCTCATTAAGCATTGCGCTCTTATCCACACCCTAACCTATGAATAAATGGCTACAGAAGAGATGTTTCAAATTGGAATGTACTATTTTCAAAGGAAGTAATCTGATCATCACACTCCATTTAATGTATTATTCCACTAATGTAATTCTTAGTGCAAAATCAGAAAAACCTTTCCCAGGGAGTGGGTGGGAGGAAGAGAAATATGACCATGGTCAAGGTAAAATAAAGTGATTAATGATCTAAGATTTTAAAAAATACAATTGTAGGCAAAGAGTATGCTGTTTCATCTAATGGACAAAAGATTGCAGTTTAAGTATCTGAATAATTACTGTATTTGGAACAAGAATGCACGATGTTTGATAATCCTTTCTGAATAATTGTAGTATTTCTCCCAGAATTTGGGTCTGGTAATTGACTAGTCTGAAGGTTGCTATGGTAAACATTTAGCTTACACAGAACACAGTGTAGAGAGCTGATACAAACTAAAAGGGAGACCCGTGTCCCTAAAACACCTTATGATTATTTTTTTTCATGTATATTAATTGTCAAAGATATTAAGACAGGAAGAGAAAAAGAGACCAAAATAACTAAGCCACCTCTGCCTACTGATATCAATGGAATTGCAAAGTCAGAATGTGACTTGAAGATATTTCCATGAGGATTAATAATCATTAAGTTATTAAGCATGCTTTTCTCCCATCTTGTGTGCCTGCCATACACTTGGGAAACTGAAATCCCAACAAGATTTTCTTTTTTACTGACACAAAGACAATCAAAGAGATGTCAAAATAGTCATATTCTCATCTTTATTATTGTTTATTACTGATGCCAGGCAGATCCTTACTCACACGCTTTTTGATGCTAGGCATTGCAGAAAGCTGCAACAGAAATGTGTAAGATAGATAGCAGAGGGGTGGAAACACAGTTCAATGAAAGCTGCAGTGCTTAGGCACATGGTTTAGTGATGGAAATCAGGTCTTTTCCAACCTAAATGATTCTATGACAGTATCAACTCAGCTGGGTACCATAATGAGCATGACATGGTCGTATCTGCCACGTGGCCTGCCTATCTGTTAGATTTTTAGATATCACAATAAAGTAGCATTTACGAAGGATTTCAAAGAAACTAATACTCAGATTAGGGGGCTCAAGGGAGACCATCACCTGGATAGAGCTGTTCCTAATGGACACCACAGTGAGTAAAAGGCAAGTCTGCCACAGTTCTTATAGACAAAGTCTCTTCACAAGACCTGGCTTGGGCTTATGAATAAAGGGTGTTCAGTATCTGATTATTTATCTCAGATGGCTTTTGACAGTCTGGAAAGGAGATGGAAATTTTCTGGACAAGTCTCTTTATTTTTTTAAACTGCCATCATTGATTTTAACAATCTCTAGTGTGTGTTTACTGCCCATTACCAAAGCTTATAAGAATATGATAGATTTGCTGACACTGTGGACAGAACAGATCCATAAGAATACCTTCTATTCTAATTCCACTTGTCCCTGATGTAACCCATTTTAAAAATTCCTTTTATAAGCTATGTAATGAACTATAGCTAGGGGAAAAAGGCTAAAAGTTATTCAAGTTTATGGCAATTGCATGGATTCTTTCCAGTGTCTTCTTGCTCAGACAAATAGATGTGGCATCACATATCATGGGAGCATAAAAAGAAGAGATTAAAGCTAATCCCTAAAAATGGTAACAGAAGGTGATCGATAGCATAATCTTTAATGAAAGTCTAGAAATGTAAGAAACAATACTGTATTGATGACACATAAGTAGCCAAAGCAAATCATAAAACCGAAAAGTAGAAAAGGGCCATTCCATGAGCAGTGGAACTATTGAACGCAGGTTTCTCGTGCACTGACATCCTATATCACTGTCACTGCAATCACCTACTCCTGCTGGTTCCTCAGCTCTTCTAAAGTCATCTCCTGAGCCATCTCACTTACCTGTCCTCACAGCTTCTCCTAAACACCTCTGTTTCTGTCCCCACACATGTACCCATTCAATATATCATTCCTATAGTGCCCAAATCTTTGTTTTGTGGGTGTGAAGCTGTATACTTTAAGACTATTTCTGAGCTTTTTAGTGTGTACTGGTGAGCCAGCAGGCAGACACAGTGTGATGAACTTGTACTGCAGCCATTCCCTCCACAGGAGTAAGGATGCAGGGCTCTCTTCTCTGTCCATGACCAATTTTCATCAGCTGCACAATTTTCAACATCTGTGTAATAACGCTAAGAAATCCTTATCCAAGGCATTGATATACAGGTCTAAACCAGATACACAGTCTATTCTTGCATTTTCACTTCAGCCTGTCTTCCACACCAGGACAGGAACACAGGGAATTTAAATCCATACAGGGAACCAAAGCCTCTATCTGTCATTTTCAGAGGTGTCAATGGGTGCATTGGAGTTGGATCCCCACTGGCTTTCCATGGACTTAGGCATGCTAGACAATTTTGTTCTATTTAGTCTATTACTAATTTACAGAGAACACAGACTTTTTATATGTTTCACAGTGCTATCTTATACTGTCTATAAGGAGTAGTAAGTAGATGCCTCTCTTTTTTCAGGAAATTGTCATTTTTTTATTAATTTTATAAACAAAATCCTTAGTGGATATAAATAGTTCACCTGTAGCTTTCCTCTTTACTCCCTTTGTTCCTGAGAAACTTGTACTGCTTATTTTTCATGAAAGGCTTGTCAGGATGAGAAGCCATCACAGAAACATTTCAAAATTTCCCCGACAATTGGCTCATTCATAATCTAATTGTGCCGGCAGGCAAGAAACTCCAAAAGCCCCTCAATGTGCCATGACAGTTTTTACACGGATCTTGACAGTACTTGCCAAGCAATTTTCACAGCCTTGAAGTTTCTGTCAAAAGAATAGAGAAGAATGAGAAACCTGGGGACTCTGACCACATGAAATGCAGCTCAATAATTTTTCTTCTTCCAAGCTGAAATTTTAGCCTAAAATTGTCATGTGAAAGGCACACAAGGAGAGATATTTGCTCTTCTGAGTATATCTTCTTTTCAGAGTTTAACTAAGGTCATCCTGGGTTCAAGGAGAATGAGGCATTTTTACATTATTATTCCCACCACAGGAAAAAAGGAAGGTTTGTTTTACATCAGAGGAAAGGTCCACCAGTATCCTTTTCACAGTAGCACCAGTTACTAATGGATGTATGAAGAGGAGGATAAATACAGAGCAAGAACAAGCACCACTGACAAACAGGTCCCACTTCAATAGTCACGGGTTTCTCTTCCAACAGTCCTGGTGGTAGAGTTTGGAGAGGATGAAGGATAGGGCAGCAACAAAGTATTTTTCTTGGTAAGGAAGCCAAGCCAAGTGATCTCCTTGCTGCATAAAATGTTTGCAGCAGGCGGGGGAGGGTGGTGGTGGTGGTGGTGTCACATAGCCCACAGGCCTTGAACTTGACCCTAAAGAGTGACACAAGGAAGCTTATTTTCCTCAGACCTATTGTTTCTAGCTGTCTCTCAGTCAAATAAGTTTTTGTCATCTACAGACATGTTACATTTAAGTTGCCTTTATAAGTGTTTTTTTTTTTTATTTTCTCTCAATGGAACATTGTGCCTACTAAAAAAAGAGCAAAAAGTTACATATAAAATGACTGCATGATCTGGGGGTTATATAATGTTTATGCCTTAAACATCTGACCTGAACATTTATCCTCATTGCTTAATATCTTAGGTCTTACTACAGACCTGAAGAGTTGCTGCTCAAAAACAGAGTATGAGAATGAATGAATTCACTTTGCTTTTGTCCATCTCCCTTCAATTTACTACCACATTGTAACATATTGTGCAAGCTAATATAGATTTCCAAAAGCACAAGAAAAGGAAGTGTTAATGGGAATCCTTACCTGCTGTAGTCCTGCTAGAAGTCTTTTGAAGCCCTTTTGAAAGTTCTTTGTGGGTTTGAGACACTTAAAGAAAATAAACAATAGCCCATGGACTAGAAAACAATCCAGGCATCAAATTTGCCTGTTTATGACATAGAATAGTACAATCAATAGAAATGTCAGCTATCTCACATTAACATCAGAGCAGGTAGATTTACACGATCACTTGGTTGCTATGTTAGCCTTCATCATGCTTAACAATAAAAGAGCTTAAGGCTGCCTGCTGCAGGACAGAAGAATGCATTTTTTTCAGTGGTACTAATCAGTGACGATGGATTTTGTTGGAAAATGACAAAAATCACAGATTTGAGCAAGTTTAATATTTTCAGTAGGAAACATCTCAAAAGAAAATCCAGTCTCCCACCACAGATAAATGTCTGAACAAGTAGAATGAATTTTTATTAGGAAGGGAAGGGCTCTCCCTCCTCTTGTGACTAGACAGGGAACAAACAGAAAGCTTAAGCTAAATGCTGGAGTCAAGTGAAATGACTCCCCCAAAATGTTTCTTTCTATTCAAACCCTCTTCCCGCTACTGCAGATGGAAACCTCACAGTCTCCCTCACAGATGACCATGCCCTCCTTTCAGGAACACTTCCTTTTGCTAGTCTTTATACTGTATAGAAAAGCAGTGAAATGGCTGAGGAGAAGGCTTTGGAAGTGATGAAGAACAGCATTATGCTATCAAATATGCCTCACAAATTACTTGTGGTTTAAATGATTTAATGATACAGGGCTGCTGCTTCATTGGCTGGACAGATCTGGTCAAATGCCTTAGCAGCACTCATGAACATTAATACCGGTTCCGAGTGGCTATTCAATTCCATGTTCATAGCCCTTGTTATTCAGGTTGCTGTGTGACTGTCAGAAGAAAACAGATTGCTGTTCATTTTAATCAGTCAGATCACAGTTTTATTGAACGTGCCTGTTTGATGTGATTGCATCTTGCACAACCGAGCGAAATGAGACAAAAAGAGCAATTTTGTATCACGTAGATAATAACAGATGCGCCCCTCAGAATTCATTATAGAAATCTGTTTTGCAGCCGTATGTTCCACTTCATCTGAAATCCTTTTGTTCTCATCAGCCTCTTCCTGTGTGAAACTACCACTTTGCATTTTGCAAGCATCCACTAATGGAATCTGATATTACTTTGTCCGTATCCTTGGATCCCCTGCTAAATATTGAAAACTAAGAAGCCTAGTTTTCTATAACCTACTAAAATAGCCTCCATGTAGTCACCTGCTTGTAAAGCACCAGGTATGTTTACCCTCTGTATTACTATGTATGCTTTAAATATCATTCTTATATCTGGAAAAAGACAGCTTTAGCCACAAAAGGATTTAAAAATACTTTGTTTCCCAGGCTTTTTCTTCTGCCTCAGTCTAAGCCTTCAGGCTGAGCACAGCTCAATGAAATCTTTGCTCAGCCTTGGTGTCATTTTAGTTTAAGGTGTGTTCAAATATGTAGCCACCCAAATTCCCTTAGGACTTAAATGTATGTGTATGAATCAAAATTACAGGTATCGTATGCTGCTTCTTTTCCTCATAACCTTTTTTAAACATCTATGTGACTACACTGACTAATATGTATTTTATTGGGCTTGATCCTTAGTTGATGTATATTCAAGTAGCTCCACAGATTTTAATGGAGTTATGCCAAATTACATTACGCCAATGCTTTGGCTGAAATCCTATCCCCTTTGATATCATTGGCAAAGCTCCCGTTGTCTTCAGCAAAGCAATTATTTCAATGTATATGCTCAGCATAGAAAGACCCTCCTCAACGGAAGGTCGTGCAGTCAGGCAAGTGGTATGATACCTTAGTTAGCAGCAACACATTCAGCCTGAGGATTCCTAGAGGTCAGCACTAAAACATAGGTTTGTTGACTAGACAAAGGAAGGAATAAAGGAAAGGTTGGAGAAACATTAATTAGCTTTTGCAAAAATCCATCAAAGATGTTTCAGTGTAAATTTGAGCAGCAATTCAGAGCGTTTCCTTACTTTTCTTTGTCCTCTTTATAAATTCACTGGCTTCCTTAAATATCTGCCTTTAACCTTTCTGTAATTAGATTATAATTTTCTCTGGGTCAAGCCTGCAGGCATATACACGTCATAAAGTTGGTAGATCAAAACCTGGGACCCAGTGCTCTGCATCCACTCCTCGTAGCCTGCCCACGTAGTACCCTAACTTCTGTTCAAGGGCACCTTGTAACTCCCCCATCCTTCCTTCATGTTCTCTGAGCCTCTCCACCTGTTCTTGGAAGCCCTGTTTGTTTCCCATAACCATACGTCTACAGCATCCCATCTCTCCATGTCTCCCTCTATGACACCTGTGTGAGGTTTCCACAGCCATAAATCTGGTTCTCAGAATGGGGCCTAACCTCCATAATCATCATCACCTTCTACCCATGCTTCTGTGTGAATTCTTGCTACTGTCCTCTCTATACAAGCCTTTCTCCCACTTCCTAAATACTTTCTCTTTTCCTACTCCACTGTAAGACCTCAAAACTACAGCCAACTCATGGTACATCAAAGCCTTGATTCTTCAACCTACATTCCCATGGAATTCCTAATAATCTTGCAGTATGGACTGATGGAGAAAGCACCTAGATGTTTAAATTCTCTTCTGTTCTTTTCTGAGCTGAACTAAATATCTGATGTATGACCTGGGGCCTCCAAAATCTATCACATCTGTTTACATCTATTTAGACTAAATTTATCAGGATGAGGCTGTAATGTAGGTTTAAATAGCATCTTGTACAATCAGATCCTAATCTGGCAACAATTTTGAAATAGAGAAGTATTTTCATTTAGTTAGGGGAAAAAGTCATAGGGTTCTTTTGATTTTCTTGGTTTAGTTTGACTTGGCATTTTATTGGAGGGAGGGATTTTTTATTGTTGGGGTTTTCTACCATTTCATAGAGACACTCAGATCATGTTTTTTCCTTTGTTTGAAATTTCCTCTTTCCTCAGTCTGGACAGCAAATCAAAAAGTCAATCATTCAGACAATACTAGCTAGCTCTTCTAAACTTCATTGAAATACCAACAATAATAATAATATTTGATTTCCAGTCCTATTTCAGCAGAGGATGTCACATACTTAAGCTATTGCCTTGTTAGACTAGAGGTATGCTAGATGATAAAGGGACTGTCTCTCTCATGCATGTTTGAAGAGAGCAAAGGCATTTCTATTTCTTGTAAACCTGGAGGAGCCTGATAACACAGACTTCTTTTAATCTGAAAGCTAGACTTTCATCAAGTGCGACTTTTGTATCTTGAGAGACAGATGTTGAGGTTCTGAAATGTCAGAAAAACCTTCCAGTGAAAAAAAGGTGTAAATTACTCTTCGGTTAACAGTAAAGGGACAGATGCAATATCCGTATCAAAATGTTATGAATTATACTGCAGCCCTAATGTTGCTTTGTGTGTGACATTAATGCTGTTGAAAACACATTGACATAAAAGCCTAATATAAACATTACCAGCCAAGGCTGAAATAAAGGTAGGAAGGTTATCATTGACAGTATGGATATAAACATATCAGTCTTATAATAGTATTATAAATAAAAAGGTTGTTAATTTAACAATGGCCATATATATATATTTAAGTAATGTCAGTGTTCACACATTGCCAGCCTTTGTATCAGCATTTATATGGGATCTCATAAAGCAGCCAAATACTTCCTGTTAACTCTTAGGAAATGATAGCTCAAACATGACCATAAACGTGATTCTGCTGCATAAATCAGGTCTGTACATGTGTAAATTGCATTGGTAATTTATAAATGTAAATGTAAACAGAAATAGCCTGGCCATGCATCAAAAGCACCAACATAATGAAAAACGGGCTTTGGAAATCCTACCCAGGTTCCGCAGGTATGTGGCGTCAGAGCACAGAAGGACAAATACATTTCTTTGTAACTGTTGTTTGTCATGCTCAGACCTCAAAGCTCTCAAGGAGTGTATATAAAGGACAGAAATGTATACAGTATGACCCTCCCAGGTATCCCCCAACTCCATTATTTTCTTATGAAGACATGGTACTACCACAGTCAATAGGAACTTTTGAGAAGAGATTTGTTATTTCCATGGTCCCAAGCATTCATTCTACAACATATTTCTCTGAGTTCTTGCTTTTAATCACAGCCACTTACCAAGGACCTTGGGACTATGAAAGCATCTAATGTTTGAGGAACTGTGGGACTGACCATCCAAAGAGGCCCAGATCCATAATCTGCATGGCATCAACTTTCTTATCTGCGAGGCAATTCAGATTTCCTTTTAAAACCATGCCAAAAGCTGACAATTTCACGCAGTGGTTCTCCCATGCTGTCTTCTATAGGAACCTTTAAAAGGCGTGGAGGGGAACTACATATGGACCAAAGATTCTGACTTTCATGATTCATTCTTAAAAATAATTATGCGAGGCATCGGGGCTCATTGCCACACACAACCCCACTGCCAGACAACTTGACTCCCAGGCCCTCTTCTGAAACCCTAAGACAGATTTCTCTCCATTAAAGCTATCCATCTGATTTTTCATACCAATTGCACAGGAGTCAAAAATGCTTGTAGCTCTGCCTGAGCGGTGCTGCTGATGCCTGTTTTGACAAAATCTTCACTTAACCACTGCAGAACAGCACTTATTGCTGTGTACAGAGAATTAAATAATTGAACAAATATTGTATCATTCCCATAACTGAGGTATTAATGTTGCTTTAAGGAATGTGATGTTTCCTGCCAAGAAACCATCTGTTGAATGAAATATGTGAGACTAAAATGAGGCTAAAAAGGAGACTACTGATATGATAGCTCCAGATTGGAAGCTTCTTGGTACCATGGGAATGCTAATCAGTGTTGATCCTGACAGCTGTAGGTGTTCAGCTCCCGACTAGTATCACACTCTCATACCTTTTTTTTTATTTTTTTTTTTTACATTTTCAAGAGGGAAGAGCAGTCTAGAGCTACTTGCTCAGCATGTTGAGAAAAGAGTAAATTAAGGAGACAGAACATTTTCTCTGATAGTGTTTTAAGTGAGATAATGGTGGATCCTGGGAGAAGTGAACTTGTAGCAACTTCTACTGATCACCCATGAGAACAACTTGTGAGACTCAAAAAATGTTAGAGACGTTTATGTTGGTTTGATCTTTTAAATCTACTTTTATACTTCCTGGGTTTGTCAAGTGCAAAGAAAATACATGCATTCGGATATCTGAAGAGGCTCTTAATTCTTATTTCCACTCCAGTTTCCCACAGTGTGGTTAGTTAGACAACAAATCTCTGTGCATTTAATGCATGTTGGCAAAGGCATGCCTGGACAAGGGCCCAGAACGTCAGGCACCAAATTGCCCCACTAAAGCATGAGTACAACTGACTTCTGATTGATCCTACAGGCAAAGTATACCCAGAAAGTGTATAAGGATGCAGGAAAATTGTAGTTATGTGCTTGGCCCCTTCTTTTGCCTCGAATTGATGGCATTGCAGCAAGAATACAGAATTTAGATTCCAAACTAGTCAATTGCTTTGAGTATCCCACTATGATAAAATCAAGATGCTTTATTTTGGGGTTCTCAGATTATTTCTGGCTCTACTCTTTATGATTTTTCTGCATCTTAGTTTTAATATTTGAACAAGACAGGTAGAGATATTGAACTTCTGGGTAATGTGCTTTAAGATCCTTGGAAGAAACATGCTAGAAGAGATTCAACAACTTGTGCTGAGCTGAGATCTCACATACAATTTCTCTGTTCATTTGTGTCACCTAGTAATGACTAAAGGTGAGTAAAAGAAGTCCCTTTCAGATTCCTCCTCCAAGGAAATTTGAATTCTTTCAGCAGAACTATAACACAAAATTAAGAAGGTAAAATCTTCTAAACATCCTTGACCAGTTATTTCTCTTTAATATTGGTAAGAAGAGGAGTAAGATGAAGTAATTTTAAAAATCCTACCTTATATGGAAAGCTGAAACAGTGATTTTTCACCTCCAGTGACAAGAAGTAGGGGTTTTTTAATCAGCCTTTCCAAGTACCAGTACAATCAGATGGTTTTATTATGGTGTGCTTTCACAGCTGTTTTTACTGACTGTGCATGCTGGAGCTTCTTAACAGCGACATAGTCCTTTGATTAAGATCAAATAACCAGCAGAGAAAAAAAAAAAAAAAAAAGAAAGGGAAATAAATACAAGGGAAATAAAATCTTGGGAGTATTTGTAAGTTACACTGAACCTGAGGACTGTACAAGCTACAGGTAGCAAAGAAACTTCTTACCATCTTGTGCAGTCCTAATACTGGCCCTTCTCTGGTCCTGAAAACATTGATGTTTGTGCTGTCTCAGGCAAGTGACCTCCAAAAAATGGTAATGTGAGCAAAGCACTTTTTAAAGAGTTTGCCACAGGTGTCAGCCCCCAGCATCTATGCACTATGGTCTGACTTTGTAAACCTTATTCATGCAAAATATCTCTGAAAGCAATTCAGCAAAAAGCTACTGCCAGTCTTGTGAGGGGTTTTGTATGTGTGATCTACATGCAATTTCCACGAATTAAAGTTGATAGGAGGGAATTCCATAGAGATGTTTTGTTCACAGCAAAAAACTTTCTCCTCCTTGAGGCAGGACCCTGTCCTACACGTGGTGATCTAAAATGTCAAAGGGAAAAAGGAGTTAGGAGTGAGCAAAATTAAAAAGAGAAATTCACAGCACACAACTGTAGCTAGCTAAAATCAACAGAATCACCCTCTACAGCCAAAGAACAGAGCACGATATCCAAAACTTAGTATGACGAATATGTCCCTTGTAGTTCTTAAAAAAAAAAATACATTACAAAGTTAAGTGAGTAAATAAACTGATCTGCCATGAACAGCAAAAAATGGCCCTAGGGCTTTCGACCTCATTAGCCTAGACTCAAACGAAAGTGATTAATTCCACTCTTAACTGATTCTGCAAAGATTACTAATGAGACTGTAAAAGGAAGGATCCTGAACATAATGGATAGCTTTTGAAAAAATCAACAATGATAAGAGAGAGGGAAGGACCATCATTTAAACGTCTTTGTAAGTAAATGAAAAAGGTTGGTGACATGGAAGAAGGCTGTGAGGTTGTGTCCCTACCCAAACTAGAAAGTGTATCATAACTTGTATTTTCCTTTGCAGGTGGCGGACTGTGGGTGTGTGTGTAATATTATATAATAGAAAATGAAGTGTGGTGGCAAAGTGCTGCAAGATTTATGCTTGGTCAAATTACAAAACCTTGTCAAAGGATCATTCATTCCTTTCACAAGTGGAGAATGAAAACTTAAAAATGTAACTTATCACCACACTGCAGAAACTAAAACGAGAGCAAGCAGCCTCTGAAATACTGATGACTCGGTTCTACCAGATAGTTTCCATCATCTTCAATAGTGTATTATCACAATACCAACAATCCTGAGTGCTCATGACCATGTAATTAATAGTTTTATATCTGGCAGCTCATTCTACTACTTGGACCAAAACTAGAGCCTCGGACACTCTGCGTATAAACTGTAAGTCTGGCAATCAATTTGACACAAAGAGACTGCATAGAGTAAGATGCAGCATCAGCACATCTCTGTAAAGGATTGCTTTTGTTTTCCTTGGAGGTGAGCTTCATTTCCATAGGGGATTTCTTCTCTTCATCGTGGGTAGGTGAAGAAGAAGCATCACTGCTAAAGGTTATATCCCTCTTGTGGAATAAATTCGTAGTTGTTACATCTTAGATTTGGCCAGATTAGATGTGTAAAGGAAAATTACTCTTCCCATTTGTGTATGTGTTAAGAGCTCAAGGAGAAAATCTCCTGGATCTTTGGTTTCTAATCATTCTATGAGGATTTTGGTCAAACCACTAAATATCTTCAGGGAGACTATTGAAAATCACCCCAAAATATCAAATGCTTCAGTTTTTATACATTTAGTACAGGTTATCAGCCAAGCTGAAATCAGCATTTAAGCACCAGCCTATAAACTCTTAATTAAAGCAAGTGAATTCAAACAAAGGATTTGCACAGTGTGAAAGTTTAGTGAGGATCAATGCCTAAGCTAGAGTCAAGATTAAACCCTCAATAAAGACGTATCTAATGAGTTGCTGTCCTCCAGATCTAAATGAATCCCATGAGAAATGCACATGAATAATAGGCTCTGATGATCTCTGAAGCAGCTCCAGTCTATCACAGGGAACCTTAGCACAAGCGTAATTATTATGGTTCCTTCTGCCTGAACTTCTTTCCTTCCTCTGTCCTGCTCCCTGGAGAGCCATGTAAAGAAAAGGCAGAAGGATACCACACTGTTAGGATACCGTGCAAAAAGCAGGAAAAACACCCAAAATGAGTTGTTTCCTCATGGGCAGTGAGCAAAGATATTAGGAAGGGCAGGGAGCAGTTCCAGATAGTAAATAAAATGCTAGGAGTGTAATGAACACTGCAGATTTTATAATCTGACCATTTTATCACCTAAAACATTTAAAATATTTAAAACAGTGCAGAAGATAGAAGATATTTTATGAAGGGTAGAAGATATTTAATGCCTTAATCTGACTGTACTATTAAACCACTGGTAACCAAGAATTGTGCCTTTCTATGTTTTGTTCTTGCACTCAGCTACAAACTAAGTTAGCAGTGAATGAAGCCTATTAGTGTTTGAAAGATGTAGGGCATCATATGAAACAAGTCGTAAGGTAAAGGTATTAAGCAGAAATGGAAGAGCAGAGCTATATCTATATTGAAGGACCATGCAGCATTTTCTCAGTTCACAAACTAGACCGATATGTAGATAGGCACATACAGACATTTCACTTTCCCGATCCAACATCCAGCATTATTTCACAGAGCAGAAACAGAAGAAATCTGCTTGGTAAAGGAACCAAGGCAAAAGGAGTCTAGGCACAGCCTTAAAGGGCAGACAGGTTGATAGCTAAACCATTACAGCATAACCAAGCTGATACAGTGAGCCCTTGAAGATGCTGGTGGAAGAAATTCCCAATTTCCACAGGTGAAACGGGGGAGTTGTTGAAATCTTCCCCCCTCCCTCTCAGTATAAACATAGCAGGTGAAAGACAAGGCGAAGGCCAGTGTTCATCTCAGCAGTTTACCTCAAGGTCTTCAGCAGGTGTAAGTTTAGGTGGATATAAGTCAAGCCCTGCTTGGTCGCCTGCATGTTCTCAAATGTTATGGTATTATATTTTACTACTTCCATTCTTCTTGCTTTAAAAGAAAATCTCCAAACTATGTTACTTCTTCTCACAATGCAATTCAGTAGGAGCAGGGCTGTTTGTTTTGGGTTAGGGGTATTTTTAATTTTAACTGATAAATGGCAATGATACAAGAGATCTGGAAATGTATTTACCGTGAACATATTCCTGCCATCTTTTTGGTTCATAAGATACAAACAATGATTTGCACTGATTTCAGGTCAGACATAAGAACAAGTTATCACATGTTAACTGGCCCTCTAGCTCACCAGCCAGGTTTTTAGCCTGAAGTTCACCTCTCTTGGACCCTTATCACTTGAAAAATGAGTACATTTGAATATTTAATATGAATGTTTTTCTGAAAGTAAGAATTTGGAGGGGAATGAAGAACACACACACATTGACTCACCATAAGACTGTTTTGAGTAATCACAAACCCAGCATGTTTTTTGGTATGTGGCTATTTACCTGTGTTTTGAGACTTTATTAACTGAAGATTGTAAAGTGCTTAGCGATCCCTGGATGGAAGGTAGCTTATACCACACTAAGCTAAAACATAAATAAGAATAAAGTACAGGTGTATGCCATATCTGGAGAATGGTCTCCAAAGAGGGAAAATCGGGGGATTGATTTTTATGTTTATAAAAGTCAGTGGGGAGTTCTGCTCTAAGATCAGTGGCATGTGCAATGAGCTCATGCGGATGGATGGGGAAGTTAGTGTGCAGATAGATGTGGATTTACAGCCCACAAGGTATTCTGCAATAACTTGCCACAAGGGTTTTCTTAGCCTACAGTGAAAATGCCTTTGTGTGCAGTAGTCTAATAAACTATTTTGTACTTGTTCTCTATTAGATAGGTTTCTTACACCAGCTGACACACGAATTTCTACACATTACCTTTTCTGTAATGATAAATCCTGTAACAATGTCTGGATAAGTTGCACTTAGGTCTCTTTATATTCACCAAATATGTAGTCAGGCTGGCAGTACAAGCATGTGAAATCCAATTCCCCTCTGCTGTAAACTGGAATGCTTCCCTAGAAGCCAAGGCAGGTCCAGAGATTCAGATCTGCAGCAAATTCAACCTGGTTACCATGATATGGTTGTCGTAGCACTGCACAGTCTCTGAGATTCCTGCAGTGGAGATTTAGAAAACCACAGCAGTAGTTTTATACACATTGAAAGCCACAAGCAGCACAAATTGTTGGCATAGGAAGGTCCCAGCTGCCCCTGGGAGGAAAAGCAAAGCAGCCACTAGACATAATCCTTTGCCCTAAGGTAAATCTGCCCCAGAAAATTTCACATTGGTTCTCATCCAGGATGAGTTTTCCTAAGGGTAAAGGAGTTTGTGCAAAGTTATGCCAAGTCAGCTGCTGCCAGACATTTGCCTAGAGGGGTCTGCAGGGTAACCCCAGTCATGCAAGTTTAATCAGGCTGAGTTCTCCAGTGGCAGGTACAGTACTCTAAAGCATTGTGCCATCCTCCAGCAGGTCAGTGTATAAAATATCACTCCATGCAGTTCAAGTCCAAGAGATAAAGAGAAATCTCCTATGCCCATTCTTGAAAACAATGCTTTATTATATAAAAAAAAAAAAAAAAAAAAAAAAAAAAAAAAAAAAAAAAAAGAAAGTTTGGCAACCAAAAGTGCCAGGCTAGTGGAGACACACTGTCTGCACAGCAGCTTCTCCTGGTAACAGATCTTAAAGCTTCAACAGTGCTCTGTTATTCTTACAAGACACAACAAAGCTCCCAACAGGCAGAGAACAGCAGAATTAATGGATTGGAAAGTGAGAGTCTAATGTATGAGCTTTCAAAAGTCTCCCAAGAGTAGCAGCCTCATTGTGCATATCCCATAAGTTACCACTATTGGGTTTTGGGTGTATGTGATACCATCAGTGGAAAAAAAGCACAAAGGTCAATATAGCTGCAAACTGTCTCAGGGCATCTGGGTAATACTTCTACGGAAATCCTTTAACTCCAAGAGAAAAAAATATTATTTACACAACAAAGGGCTTAAAAAAATACCCAAGTAAGCAAAAGTCGGCTCAGTTCAACTACTTTACGGTTAAATCATTTTTTATTGAATTCAGGTTTCATGGATCATTAGAGAGACAGAGGCAGACTTCCAAGAGCTGCTTTGGCCTAATGAGTCTTCGGCAAATTGTTTTCTTAAGGATCCCAGGTCTTCTTTCTGGGCTTTGAAAAGAAACTATGTTTTATGTAATTTCTCTTTATTTTTTCTTAAAAAAAAAAAAAAAAGAAGAAGCTTTTTAATTGAATGTAGTTTATATCCAGTGCAATAGGTGGTAGTGTGTATTTCCTTAACCTTTTTTTACTATGAATATAAATGTCCCAACACCGTAGAGAAGGTACTGACACTTGCACTTAACTTTCTTATGGCCAAATTATGCACTTTTCTTTTTATATAGTGAAGTCAATAGCTTTAAACTCCCTGATTTTACAGGCTTATGCTGCTTTGCATCCTCTGAGAATCTATGGTTATAAATCAGTGCAACCATTACTCCTAACACCTTAAATGATTTTGGAAAACAAGAGAGGAAGTTTTAATCTATCAAAAACTTTATAGCTGATACAAATTTACCTCCAAAGGAAATATTTATTAAAAAAGAACCCTATCACTTTAACAGGCAAATGGAGAGTGAGTTGCAAGTTAATACTTTCCATGCTGGAGAAGAAATATTTGACATCAAGTTCATCAAAATCCCTTTTATCATCTCAGCCAGGGTATGCCAGTATCTGCAGCCAACAGCACAGAAGGGACTGATAGGACTGGCAGCAAATCCAGCCACCCGTGGCTTACTTAGCTCAGGTGCCTGGACTCTTCTTTACAGCTGGGTGCATGGGGGGGGTAGCGTGTGGTCCACAGCCAGGGTGGCCTCTGAGTACATAATGTGGGTTTACAGTCAGATTTCTTAATTGCTCTGCTGTTGTGTTTAATATATCCCCAAACAGACTGTCCCTGCATCAGACAGTCACCCTGGGGAAAAAAAGGATGCCAATCTAGGCAGAGAGCTCCTTCATCAAAGGAAAATTGTCTCACTATGAAGTTACCATTAGCAGTTGTCTCAGACTTATAATTAGAGGTCTTACTTTCTAACATATACACACACAAAAAAAATGCCCTTTTTTTTGAGTGCAGTGAAGTTTTTAGCACCAGTTTGCTAAACGGATGGGCTGAATTTTGCATGTTTCAGAAAATGGAACGTGTGGCACAGCTACAGACACAGCAGCTTGTGTTACAGTTCATCTACTGTTAATCCAGTCATTTGGTCTGAAAAGCCAATCAATCTTTGTAGCTCTGATTGTTGTGGAGCTAGACTTGGCAGAAAATGTTCTCATAAACTAGCCCAACAACGAGGATTTGAGAGAAGAGATGATTTTTCTGCAGAGTCAGATTTGGTGATCAATTCCAGCCAGGAAAACAGGAGAGAACACCATTTCTGAAATAAGCATTAATTTTATTTGCTCTGAATGGCCAGTGGTATGCAGGGACACACCGGACCAGTCTTGCACTTAGTGTAGTCCCTACAGAACCTCACCTTGGAGACCCCTGTGAGCTGCCTCTCATGAAGTCCTTTGTGGCACCTGCTTCCATAGGAGTTAAGGGAGGTTTGTCCATAATAGCCACCTGGGCTTCCTGGTCTCTTCTCAGTGCTTCACATGTTGAACTCCCACGCTGCATCTCTGAGACTGGCTCTGGCCATGTGGCCAACTTGTTCTTGCAAGCCCTCCTTCTCCCGGTGTTTCACAACACTTTGGTCTCTTTCTTCCCTACCCTAAAACCCTGTGCTCCAAGCTGTTCATACCCAACCACAAGGCAGCAAGTTTCAGAAAGCAAAAGAAGGCACAAATATCAAACAAGTTTTTCTTTATTTCTGCCACACAGAGCATACCAAAATACCTAGCAAAAGCACGGTTCAGGCCATCTCTTTCCTGAGTCCCCTTCCTCTAACATAGTCATTAATTGAGTCTCAAACTAGGGACAAGTTGCTAGAGGTGGTGACAATGAACTTCAACAGAAAGAACAAAGCAGCATTTATTAGTGTCTCTGGAGGGATGGATATTAGAGAGCACCATGAAGGCTTCCCCTACTCGTGAAGAGCAAGGACAGAAACAGGGTGACATGTTAGGACTTCGGGGCCTAGTGACCCAGGGTGAGGTGTGGGAGCAGCTTGCAGACTGTGCCCATGTGCAAAGCAATGATGAAAGCATAGGGCAAGCAAGGGGCAAGCAGATTCCCCCAGTGGCGTAATATTGTCTAGGGTTTTCCCTTGGCTGGAATCTAACCTCAGGAACAGAAGGCTGGGTCCCCCAGGGGGCCACCAACAAACATCCCTACTGTGCTACAGTGCTGGCAGCCACAAGGCCACGGGCGGTGGGCAGAGGGCAGGAAGCAGCGGTCTGGGGCACCCATCACTGACACCAGCTGAGACAACCACTGGGTTGCACACTGTCTCGTTTGACAGCAAAATGCAGCTGTGCAGGTGTGCATCCAGGACTACCGAGCACCTGACCATGGCCGGAGGGCAGCAGTCCAGTGAGGCTTCACATGAAAAGCACTGCTCAGACTCAGGACTCAGTCCTCACTCCAGTACAGCCTTCCACTGAGGAGTGTGGAAGTTTGTCTGATCAAGAACTAAGTTAAGGACCTTAAGATTTGTCATGTTAAATTTCAGCCTTTTGAAGTAGTTCACAGCTGTCAGGGTTGACTATGTTATTTCAGATTTTAGCTTCCTGAGGAATCAGACAAAACCCCTAAGAACTCTTTGTGAAAATGTTCAGCCCAGGAGTCGCAATTCTTTTGCATTTTGCACTATGGAAAGCTTGCCGAAACTGCTTAACTACAGAAGGCTGATTGCTGCATATCTTGAATTTCAGACAAATCACGAGATGTTAAATTTGGGACTCAGGGTGATAATGATGACTCTGCCCACTTAGTTCACTATAAGCTTCAAGTACTGTAGTTATTCTCTCAACATTAAAAGAAAAGTAGCTTTCTCCCCTGCTATTTCCCAGAAAGCAGGGGAATGAAACCAACCCAGCTTGAAACCATTCAGACTAAAATGCAAAATGATGATTTTGGCAGAGAGTGAGTACGTACAGTGGATAAACTGCAGGACATTAAGAGCCAAATGCAGAAATATACATTAACTGAAAGCCAGGGTAAGGTACCTTGCTATGTAGCGTGTTTAGAAAAATTATATGCAGTTTAAAATTAAAGACAATATATTTTTAATTTCATATGTATATATGTGTGTGTGTGCATGAATATTTGTGTGTGTGTATGTGAATTACCAGCAGTAATGAAAGGTGTAGGTAAATTACTTTTGTCAGATGAATGAGGAAAAAAGAAAAAAAGCATTTTAAATACAGTCAGAGCATATAATTAATCAGAACTACTCTGATTAATAATTATTGTTATTGTAGTTATTATTGATAAATGTTAGCACTAGACTTCAATTGCTGAGCTACTAAGAATTCAGATTAACTGAAATGCATGTAATTTGCCTGCATGTAGCTATAGCCATTTTTATTAACCAATAATTCTTCTCTAATACTGCTGGTTAACATCGCTCTCTTGCTCCACATAATATACATAGTTCCTGTTCTACACAGAAATACTTAAGGACCATGAATCTGTTCTTGTCTCTGCCCCAGGCTTTCTGTTGACTACAGTGAAGTTAATTTTCTCTGCCTCCCTATCCTTGTCTCTGACACAGGGTAACAATCCCTCCTGAATTCATAGGGGCAGGAAAGGACAGCCTTTATTGCTGGTTGTGGTGGAAGAAAGGGGAATGTGTTGCAGGGAAAGCCCTCAGAAAGCAGCTCTGATGGGTTAGATTAAAGGAACAAACAACACAGTGAGACTGAAGTGGCTCAATGAGCTTAAACCTAGGGAGGATGGATATAACTGAGGTATTTTTCTGGGATATTTCAGTCTTGGGAAAGGATGCTCAGTGAAAGGGTAACTAGTTTTGCAAAAAGAGAGAGGATAAACTTTGCATAGGAGGTGGGAGATGTGTCCATTACTGCCTGCTCACCCGATAGTGTTATGACAGAAGATGATAGATCCTCAGTAGGAGGATTTTCATCTGCCTACCTAGACTGCAGAAATCCCTCACCCTGTTGTGAGAGTGAAGCGTGAACAGATCCTTCAGCAGCCATCGTCTTCAATTTGCAATATACCTCTACCACAGAACAAAGGGCAGAGTTAAGGGTAGTGTTACGTATTTTTATTGCCTTTGCCCATTTCCTTTCTGTACACACTACTGGCCTAACCATAGCTTGGGCTCACAGTAACTGCACTGTAGCACCAGGATCAAGATCCCTTTAGGTGGGTAACTCAACCACGCGCGATTCACCTGGTCAACATGATCTATACCAGTGTGCATACAAGCCTTCTTGCTTGAGTGCGGTCTAAGGCTTGGTCAGATTTGAGTGTAGCCCTCACATAGCTACAAGAATAATAGATCAGCCTGGGCCTGCGTATGAGCTGAGAACTGGGCTGTCTCGGGGGTGTGGACAAGCTCCCCAGGTTTCACCTATGCCCTAGCTATTGACACAAGCATAAAACTTTTCAGAGGTGTGGGCTCTACATTGGTTAGCAACATTAAATGCAGGAGTTACTCTCACTGCTAGTGCTTTATTTATCCAAGGAAAGGTTTCAGACTGTCATAGGTTTAATTTAAGGGTGCATTTTTTTGTAAGTAAATAACAAATGGGAAAAGTTATCCATGTTAAAATCTATCTCCCCTGCTGAGTAATCAATATGTAAGATAAGTTGAAAAGGTATTTTCAGATGGCCAGTTATTCTCTGTGTTGTGATTTTGCACGGAGTGTATATTATCTTGGCCAGAGACAGCATTTTCCTATATGCTATAGTTAAATCAACTCTGAAGTGTGAAATGAGACAAGACAAAATCTATCACACTTCCCTGAAACTTTAGCAAAGCCATTTCCATCCTCAGAGAGCAAAATAATCTTTACTTTGAAAGGAAGCATTTCTAGGTCAAAACCACCTCTGTTTCTAATTACTTCTGTTTTCCCATGTTCTTAAGCTGCAGATGAGGAAGCACAGTGGTACCCAGTAACTTACGTTCCTTCGTTATCCACATGCAAAATTATATTATTTCATAGCTGTCTCTGGTTGTTTACGTGCATTTTGTTTCTACACTCAGAGAAGTGCAAATGGACAAAGTTAAAATGAAGACATGTTCATTTTACCTTTATGCCAACATCCTTCTGCAAGATATAAAAGAATCCTGCTTTCTGTCCACAGTGGTTTGTTTTCAGAATTGATTTCTTCCTGGTTTTGCTATAGAGAACATAACCCTTCCTCTAAACTGAAAATCAGTTAAGCAGAATTTGACCTATTTGTGCTTAAAGTTCTTTTTCATTGCTATCCTAATGAGTCTTCCACCTGCTGGAGTCAATCGTAAGTTTACTCCCAGTATAGTTATTTCAAATTGCCTGATGTTAAAATTTATTATACGAAAAAAAACAACACATTCCCAACACCTTTGTCAGTCTCTACGTGTCACCAAAACAGATTTTTGTCTGCTGTCTGTGAAGTCAAACAAGCAAAAAAAACCAGTTGCTTCCTGCAGACAGAGCCTACAGCTATTACAGACAATTCAATTTAGAATCTCCATTAATGTCTCATCTAACTAATTCTTGAATACACGTAGCAATGGTGTCTTGACTACAACCCTTGGAAATAAGTCTAGCTACCCAATTCTTTCTTCTAAGAACATTATTCTTATTCTCTGTTGCAAGCTCTGATCTAATTTCCTCCACTTGATCTAATTTCCTTCTGCATGTAGGAAGATCACTTAGAGAAAATACATATTTTCAGATATAAAGAGGAGATGAAACACTATAACAACCTTAATTTATGCAAATTTTTGTAATGCATATTATTACCTTTTTTAGTATCCACCCTTTTGCTACAATGGGTTATTGAATGATAAACTCTACATTCGGGAGCTAACAGTATCTTTTGAACTGTATTCTTCTGGATGGAGAATTATTATATTTTGTTTTACCAGTTAAAAAGTTGAAATTTTGCTAAAAGCTGTAAGATTCCATGACTTCTGGACTGCCTTTTAAAAAATGTATTGAAATTATAAATGCTTAATTTTTGAAAACATGAGAGATTTTGATTGTCCTATTCCCATACCAAATTTCATAACCATTTCTTCATTTTCTACCATTAAATGCTGTATGGCAGGAAGATAAATAACTGCAAGAGAGAGCAAATCTGAAACTTACATCACCTGTTCTTCATATGCTGCTAAAATGTGCTTTTTCTTCAACAGAGGAAAGAGAGCAGCCTATTTATCTTTGAAGCCATTCCTATTATTTATACAGTATTTATCAGGTCTTCACTTTATTTTGAAATACAGAGATGTTGAACTCTTTGCAATGCTTGGAGTATTCAAGGGAAAATGATTACAAAGGCAACCTCACTGCATAACAAAATTCAGGCTAATAAACTAACCCTTCTGATCCTTTTCTCTTTTTTCTGTCTTTTCAAACCTGTTTCAGCTCATAACTTATTTTCATAGAAAAAAACCCAAATTTAATAAGCATCCATCACACCATATTATTTAATTTTGTATCTGATTGATTGCTTTAAGCAACAAGAGGAGGAGCAACAGGGTAACTTTTCAGATTCTCCTTCCAGAAAGAAAGCAATTGAATCTCATACTACTGCTCAAAGCTCTGTGTCTATCAATCATTTGTTCCTATTTCTTACTGCCCGTCTGTGCAATGACTGCCCATTTAGTGCAGGCCTAACAGCTTCTGAAACAGTCCAAAATAAGAAGAAAACACCATTAGTACAATGCCATGCTTTTACCTCTATTCCTCTCTGAGCCTTACCCTAATAATTAATGTCTTGCAAACCACTAGAAGTACCATGCATGAGTCCTAGCAGGCCATAGGATTTCTTTTATGCTTTAGACTCTCATTTTCTGTGTTGGAGTATCATTTTTCACCCATCCCACCTACAAGCATTTATATACCATGGCTGTTCTCTCCACCCATGCAACCCAACCCTACTCCCTGAGTACAGGCAATGATTCGAGTCTCCAGCTGTGACACATCTTCTCGTGGGAGAAAAACCACAGTGCCAGACCAAAACTGGAAACGGTACACTGGTAGAAGAGGGTAACACAAGAGGGAAAGAAACTTGCATTACAGTGCATAAAAGAAAACTAGTATCAGGTGGACCACTCTGGTCAATTTATGCCAGATGATGGTCTTCTCCAATGGAGAAGTACATCAAAGGTTGTAATTACCCAAGCCAACCATGTTTTTAATTCTCATGTTCTTGTAGTAGTATTAGTTGACCTGGAGCTTTAAAGGCACATCCTAGTTCCTCGGGGGGAGGGGAAGAAAAATTTCGATATAAGTGATAATGATCTTCCATCTAGGTATTTGCAGACAAGTCTCTCATCTCACAGTAAAAGAAATTAGGAAAGTGTAAGAGAGAAATAAGGGCCCAAATGACCTTAGCTATAATAATCCATATGTGTTAATCAGAAGAATGAAACAAAGGCAAACACAGCTTCTCTAGCTATCCTCTAAACCTCATTACCTGTGCTATATCGCCTGGAGCAACTTGTTTATTTCAGGGCTACAGCCAGGGCTGACACTGGGGAACTAATCAAGGACTTCTAAACCTAACTGCCTATCTCTATAGGTACAGTAGTATCTATAAATACGATAGCACTCGAGCCAGCACGTCTGTGAAGTGCAGGATATCATGTATTATACCCTGACCAATAATAGTTCACAGAGGATTATGAGAAGGTATTGCCAGAACATAACTCTCTGGTCTAGTTTACCCAGCATTACTAAAACAGAATATGCAGAATTTAGGAGATCTTACCACCCTAGATCCTCTGTGGGTTGCATTCCTACAGTGTTTTTCATTCAAGGAACTCAAAGAAGTGTACATTACTTAACTAATTCAACCTTACAATGCCCCTGAGATGCAAGTAAACAAGTTTATGTATATTTTGCAGGTGGAAAACAAAATCTAATATTTTTCCCAAAGAAATTAGTTACAGCCTTTTGCAAGTAAAATCTGGCTCAGAAAGAGAAAGGAGATGGAACCTATGCTAAGAGCCTCACCACACACATTTCAGCATTCATTGACTTTAGGAGAGTCAGGCAAATTTAAACCAGCTGTGGGTATAACCCTCCAAATCCTTATCACTAATTGTGAAAAGCCCTGCAACACCCTCTTCCTTAACAAGCAAAAAGTAGAAAATCTTGCAAGCTAATGCCTACATTAGAGGAAAGGGTTGGCAGATTTAGCTTGTTTCTGTAGACATACTCTGAAGTAAAATGGTCGGAGAAGTAGTTAAGTTCTTACTCTTTTTTTTTTTTTTTTTTTTTTTTTTGTTGCCAAATGCAAATGCATGATAGTATACTTGAGTTTCCTGAGAATGACTAAATTTGTCTTTTTTATTGTGCAGCTGAGATACAGCATGATGTATTCTACTGCAGAAGCAAGTGAGGTACTGGCATTTCTTTTCTTTGTTCTACTCTAAATAGCTGATCTATGGTACAAACATCCATGTCACAGGAATGAAAAAACCCACGTGCTATTGCTTTACCCTTCAAATGTATTGTGCCTGCATAGGTTAAAGGAGCCAAAAGAAAAGGACAGGCAGAGATCTGGTTTATGTAATGAAAAAGATCCTGATAAATATATTGATCAAGAATATCTTTTCAATGTATCCCATCTGGTTCTCTAAGATAATATTATAGCCTTCTCTTCTTTAGTGCTGAGGGGGTCTGTTAGTTGGAAAGATACTATTAAATAGAGCAAAATACTAAGGCCTATTTCCTACAGTAATAAAAAGAAAAACAGGTTTCACCTTTTCTGACTACTTCAGGTACTTTGGCATGTGTTATTTTGGGGGATTCTTTGCAACATCATTGTGTCGAACAGAAAATTGAGGGGCTGTCATTTTCATCATCAACGCATCATCTTACTGGAGGAAAATAGAGAACCTGGATGTAACACTGTGCTATAGCTTTCTTGTCTATTAGTGTCTAACCTGACAAACCCTTAGCGGCTTGCAAAACTTTAAAGATGACGGTTCAGGAAAATTATCACTGCCAGGCAGAGTATACTAGGGGAAAATCTGTGAGAGCATTCAGTTTTAAAAGCTAGGGATATCTACTAAGGCTGTCTTTGAAAGTGAGCAGGTGTCTTGTTATGTTTTAATTTTATTACCCTCTTTTTGGTAATCCCTCTCCTATTTCAACCTGAACAGGTAGAGCAGGAGAGGTGACAGGAAGCTGAACAGGATAGTACTGCCAAGCTGTCATCAGATGACCTTCAATATGCCTTACTGCTTTTCAATATACAGTGCTACACTGGGAAGAAAAACCTGCTTTTACTTTCTCTTTGTCAGGTAGACTTCATCCTGTCCTTTAAGTAGAGAGCCTGGACAGACTGATTTATCCATATACACACTGAGTTATTATCTTCCATTTTTCCTAGACCTGGATAAGATTTGGATTTTAATATGGCATAAGCAGCTTGTGGCTTGTGAAGGGTTAACTCCTCTCCAAACACTTAGATAATGTGTGACTAGATAAAAACCTCATGTTTGTTGAAGTGAAACATTATTCTGCAACTTCTCAAAGTCATGGGTGATTTTCTACACTGTCAGTCCAAGCCAGGCTTTAACATGATAAAGAGCTCTGAAACTGCACTCCTATCACAGGTTGAACACGCTACCAAAATCATTTTTATCCACTTCTCCTATCTCATAAACAGCTGGCATTTGGCATGGCTGAGTGGATGGAGACATTTCTGAACTGACTTTAATGACCTCATAGTATATCTGCAATAGATGAAGCTTAGCAGTTAATCATGATTGAAGTTGGCACATGAAACAAAATTCTCACCTTGGCTTTGTGTTACAGTTGCAGCAGTATCTTCTAGAGATATAAGTTGGAAGCATTTCTACTCTAATCTCAAAGGAGTACTGGCACTATAAAATAATTGCTTTGGAATAAATGGATTTACAAATAGACTGTGCTGTATTTGGGTAGTTCAGGTTCACTGTTCCTCTTTGCATTTTCCTGAGAAGTTCAAGCTTTCCTGGTGGCCTTTCTCCCAGTATGTTTCATGGATTTTAATTGAATCAGAGAGATCAAATTGTGCTAATTGCCTTTTTTTAAAAAAAGAGGGTTCTTTTGTTGCTCACATTCTTTCAAAGTCATGCACCAATTGATACCCAGAACTTTTTGGCCTATTTCAGCAGCTAAATGCAGTGTCCCCACTGGTGCTGTTATTCCACCACTTCAATCTCCCAGACCAGGACTGCTTACTGAGTCTCCTGGACAGGCTTTGGGCTGCACCAGGTAATTCTCAGCAGCTGAGACCTTTGTGTCAGTATGGCATCCACTGCAAAGGGCAGGGGATACAGAGGGCTGATGGTACCCTGCACCACTTATTCTGTATTTTGATTTGAAAGACAGTGACTCTTCTGGGTAGTTTGGGATTTCTAAATGTATTTATTTTTGCAAACGGATATAAGAACATTTTTTCCAATTATATTATTTTTAATAACTTCTATGCCAACTTCAAAGCATAACCATGACAACATATGTATACATATTTTCATAAATTATGTCTCATAGTCGCTTTACCTGATATTAAACCTGTCGCATTAACAGGTCTTTCATAACATTGCTCATGTGCAATTGTCCATCTTCAACTTTAGAAGCAATAGTCTATCCTTTTTACTATAATAAACTACTAATACAAACTGTACATTGTACAACATGACAAACACTTCATAAACGTTCTTATCATCTTCTGAATATTGCAGGCATAAAATCACTTCCCTTTTATTGGGGAAGTCTATCTCATTTACCATCATCATTTACAACTTTTCAGAAATATCCTTTGTAATTTTAAGACTTGTAATTACCATTGTCTCTTTTTCCATAACTGGACTTGTGAATTTGTTTTGGCTCCTTTACCACCATTTTGAAATATCAAGTTCATATTCTGCCTGCAAATAAAACTCCTCACTTAAGCATACTTTCAGCTTATTTCCTATAATGGATTCATGTTGCATGTTATTGGGAAAAGAATGTACATTATTTTCACTGTAATCTTAGCCTCTCTTTTTTTTTTTTCCTTTTTTTTTTTTTTTTTTTAAATGTGGTATACCCACAAAATAGTTTGTGACATTTTGAAAAATATCAACTATTTCATCATGGCATTGAAAAATCTTCTTCTCTTTAAAACAGGGGGAAACCCCACAAAAATTTGTTGAGGGATGGGAAAACCTTCACAGTAAAAAAGTTTAAATCTTCAATTTAGTTATTTAAGCAAAGGAAAGAAGGTAACTTGTTAAAACTGTGCTTTCACTGTCAGAAAATACTGAATACCTAAATGGCTTTTATATTCACAGAGGGAAACATAAGAGAAACTTCTAGCTGGAAAAGGAAAAGGGAGAAATTTGCATGGGAGAGTAAAAATATTACTTTTTAATAGTAAGACCAAATTACTTTCATAAGGACCAAGGTATTTATCTCCTAATATATCCACATCAGGCCTGTGTGCCTTGCTGGTTGGTTGCTTTGTTTTACCTTTGGTATGTACTAATTATGCCTCAGTCACTTGATATTGAGCTCAATACAGATGCCTCCAAATCAAAGCTAACAGCTTGTGATAAGTTCACCCAAATAACCACATTTTCTCTTTTTTAAGTTCTATGAATGGATGGCAGATGGTGGCAGAACCTGATGGATGCTATACCCAAGAGCACTTGATATTAGAGCTGTAGATTCTTCCTTCTTAAGTGGACCATATTTCTGTAATTTTTTTTTTTATTCATTGTGAAAATATGTTCATTTATAAGAAGGATGTGGAACAAAGGGAATAAGAGTTTGTATGCCCTGTTGCTGGGCAGGCTGAAACAGAGCCCTGAGCACTCCATCCAGGATTTTTGCTGAATCACCAGGAATATGGCAGAAGGACAAAGCAGAACAACCAGTATCTGAACTGTTAATTACACTGGGGACAATCGTTTTTTTATTTTGTTGATATAATGGCTTGCATTTGCCTCTCAGACACAAAAGCAATTACAATTAAGCTTAGAATAGAGATTGTTTCACTATTAGATGGGAATGGGACTGAAGTCAGATATTGCTCGAGTCACAGTTATTGGAAGGTCTCATTTTCTCCATTCCTGTTGTGGAAAGCATGTAAGTATATGATATTCAGGTTCTGGGAGAAGTAAGGAAGGAAGTGAAATTCTGGGCATCAGGCTCAGAAAAGTGGCAGGTGGCGGGACAAAAGTTAGATCTCCCTACAGAGAAGGGACCAAACACTTCTGAACACAAGTAGAATGGAGGAAAACAGACTTTCACATGCACAAGTTTCCTTTGAAAAAGCTACTTCTTAGCCAAGGCAGAAAAAAACATAACGTATGTTTCAAAGGAGACCTTCAACACAATCTCAGCTACTAAAAGCTATCAATAGTTTATCTGGAAGGCACAAAAAAAAGGGGTCCCTTCCCTTTCTAGTGCTAGCTGATGGAAGAAGTCAACAACCTGTTTCTGTTATCAGTCACTCAATTTGTGTGACAGCAGAGATCTGTGTGGTAGATGGAAAGCTTCTTGACTGACTGATGGCAGCTTGCTGTCTTTATTCAGCTTGCTTTAAAAATATGTGTGCATATATATACATATACTTACATGTGTGTGTGTGTATATATATATATACACACTTTTATATATATGTGATGAGTAACAAAATCCAGTTAAAGAACATCATCAGCTGACAAATCAGGTACTCATAAATAGCATGTTTCAGTACAAAGTTGGCCTGTTCAGAAATATTATTCACTGGTTATTCTCTCCTATTTTAAAGATGTGATTTCAAGTGTCTGTCAGAGTTTTCCCATGTGACCTTGGATAAAACACCAAAAGAGGAATTTAGGTGCCTAAAACAGGCATCTCATGGCATTTGAGATGCCCTAGTGGAAGTGGCACATCCACATAAGGCTGTCACAAATGATGAAGGACTAGGATAAGGATACCTTAGAGTGCCTAAAATGAAATTAGACACCTGTTTTGTTTCTATATCCCTCTTCACTTTACTCTGTACTTCAGCACCACATTGGTAAAGCTCTGACCTCTACCAACAGTTTTCTTGCCAACAATTCACAATAACAGTAGATGGTAACATTCAGCCATGATACTGCTGTAGGGCCCTTTAGGAACATTGATATCTTTGTGCACATGAATTCGATTACTTTAAGCCCTTTACTCTTCTTTCTCTTTTTTTGTTTCTTTTTTTTTTTTCCTTCAACGTGACCTGTCTGTCAAATAACTTCCTGACATATATACGGAAAAAGAAGAACTTGATCTGGTGACTGTGAATTGCTTGTGAGCAAATACAACAGTAGAGGACAGAGGTTTGGTTCAGTGTTTGATGTTGCCTTATCACGTGAGGTCAGGTCTTGTTTAAAGTAAAGAAGGGGCAGGGTGGTGGTGAAACGTCATAATTTCAAAAAGGAAACTGATCCCTAAAGCCAGACTTTTTTTTCATATGCACATTGGTAGGGTACCCACAAAAAAATGGGGGAATGGAGTTTACATTTAAATTCCTTTTAAAGAAAGATTCAGTTTTCATTAATTTATCATGACATAAAGAATTATTCTTTTTCCATTGCTAAGTCTACGATGCCCCCACCTAATTGCAGCAGTCTCACAACAGTCCTTCCTCATGAATCACCCTGGATGAAAATAACATAATATCTGCTGTTCAGCTCCTAAAACACATCTGCAGCTTTCCAGAGAGTCCACACCAACAGTGCCAATAGACTAAGAACACTCCAGCTAAAAATGGATTTTTTTAAAGAAGAATAAATGAATAGAGGGTGATCATTTATTTCACTTATTGTAACAGCTCCATGAGAACATCCAGGAAAAAAAATAACGCAAGCAGAAAATCCTAAGTGTATAACTAAAGTTCACACTTAAATGTATCAAGTTGAAAATGGTAAATGAGAGAAATCTTGTGGAAGACGTGCATGCACTAAGTTTCACTGAGGACAGCAAAGTTGTCAGCAGAGCAGAGTGCTTAGCCTTCCCTAAATGTCTGGGCACTTCTCAAAACCAGACAACTCATTCTGGTTGTAGATGTGATTCCATGTGCTTCTGCTATATTGAAAGCCAGCTGGAGGCCAGACTGATTATCTTGTACATCATGAGGTTTGGGATAATTCAATGAATTTACGAGTTATAGAAGCCGTAATGTGAGGAGGGATTCACTAACAAGAAACTTTGAAAGTTAAATAGTCAGAAGCATGTCTATCGGGAGGAAGTCCAGTCAAAACCTGGTTCTCTGTCCAGAAGTAGATTGTAAAATGTCAGCTGGCATTACAATGCAGTGTTGTTCAAGAAAATACAGCTTTGGTGACTATACAGTGGCATGTGTCAGCTATTTCAGAAGGGCTGTATATCAACAGGGGTGACCCAAGGAGAAGTTTGTCCTTTACAGTCTGTCAAAAGCAGCTCCTATTCAAGGCAAAACTGTAAATAAGAAAGGAGGATGGAACCATGCCAGGTGGCAGCCAACTGCACAGATAATGCATTTGGTTTATGCCAATTTAAAAGAGCAGTGTTTGGACTCCAAGTCAAAATTATGTACTATTATGACAAATATTTTTATTGCACAACAGCACTGTCTTCATCATTTTCATACCAATCCTTCAGTTTGTGTCTCTCTCTTATTTTTCACAGAAGGCTATAATTTGCTACCACTCTCATCCTGATGAGATTCAGTATTCAGTGAGTGTTTGCCTGCCTTTCTGAACACTGGCTTTAGCACAGATGTTCTTTGGAACTATTGGCTTGAATCTAGTTTTGTTGACTTATTGTAATTACATGAGCAATTCTTACTGGATACAAGATATTTACTTAAAGTATGAGACTTTTCTCCCAAGAGAAGACTCCTGTGAGAACATTCCCATCATCTGAAAAGAGGTGATCAGGTTTTAAGAAAGAAGTCATCACTTGCCTCCCCCTACAAGGAGAGAAGACTTTGATTTTATAGCTAAAAAATGTCATGGAAATCAAAGCAAGCTGCCTTCACCAGTATACCCCTAGGCAAAATGTAATAATACCTTTGGCCCAGGTTCAGCAGAGGACTGAAGTAGGTTACACATGCAAAGTATCCCATCACCTTCTCTGAGCTGATTTTGCATACAGCCCATGTTTGCTTTTCACACAGCTGGATGAGAGCAGACTGTCTCTGAAAACATAACGTTGCTTGTGGTGCTGCATATTTCTGAAAAGTCTGACCATTGTGTAAAGGCTGCAAGGAAAGGAGCTCACAGATGTCATGTTATCCATTTGATTCATCAATGAAATAACAAATACAGGGACAATTTGCAGTGAGGGCCAAATAAAGATTTATTTTATATTTTTTTTGCCAACTTTGTAAGATATCTTTTGAGTCATCTCTGAAGTTTCTGGATTCCATTACAATTGTTTGCATTGAAATACATCTGTTATTCTCAGGCCTAGCCTAATCAATTATCCAAATCCTTCTGAATGTGTTTACCCTCTCCTTATTATTCATACTTTGTTCCCATTTGTTATCTTCTGCAGTGAAAATCTAGCTTTCAAATCCCTCCTCCAAATCACTCTCATAAGACTAAGCTCATCATCTTTGTAGCAAATCAAGCATATTTCAGAAACAATGGTCAACAGAATTTACTGTATGCTGTGCTTTGTTTCTCCGTTTCTTAACTTTTGGACTGATACATCTAGCAGTGGTTTGGTTTTCTTAACCAGAAAAACTGTAGATGTGCAGCAAACCTGAAGCTGACAGACTGTGAGATAATGCCACACCTCCTCAGGAATGGCCCAAGATCAAAACCTGCCTCTGGAGGGTAAAAGTCTGTATCAGATTTTTGCAGCAAGGGTGTATTTGTCATGCAAGTCAGACTTTAGACATCATGTAACCATTTCTGAAAATATACCTGCCAATCTGAATTGTCTTCCACACGTTATTTTCTCAGGCTTAGAAATATGTGAATGACTGATAATAAGAACATGTTTGAAACTCTTCAGCCATTTTCCAATTTGAAACTGAATTTAAACGATGATCTGATTGTAAAGTGCTGGAATAGAAATCCACAGATGAAAATTCAATATTTTGCTCAGTTACACTTTCTGTGTAGGACTTTGAGGAGTAAGTCATTTAACCTATGTTTTGCCTCATTTCTCTGCATGGAAAACTCTATTTGTAAAATAGGCATAAAGCTTAGAAGGATCAAATGAAAATGAAGTCGTGAAAGAGTTAGCCATACAGTCTGCATCTGCTTGATAGCTAAGAGGCCACTGCAGTGTCAAAGTCACCAGCTAGCCAGACTGGTTTGCATGAACACTCTCAGGGTGAGCCTTAAGGCCAACCAGATAACACACCTTAGGAAACAAATGGGGGAACCTCAGGTATTTCTGGACATACCTGCAGTACAGATGTGTGCTGACTCAGCCATTTGCCTACATCTGGCCTTGCAATACCCAGACAAGGCTGGGAGAGAGGAAAGGCAGGAAAGGGTCCTGGGTTTCAGCAAGGACGCACAAGAAAAATAAACTTAATTCACAGCTTCTACCAAGACACTATGAATGTGCCAAGCTGGTTCTCATGAGTACCCGAAGTTTGAGGCATCTCCACAGACAAGGTTCTCCATATCTGTTGAGCAGAATCAAGCAGGTCGGAGAGTTTATAATATAAACTTTGCCATCAAATAGCCTCTAGCTGCCTGTTTATCAAAGCCATAATCAGACAAGACACACAAAATACTTTCCGTGACAATAAAAAAACTCCTCATAAAATGCCATTCTCCTGCCGCTTTAAATACAATTTCAGTTTGCTTCTTGCTTCAAGGTCTATCCTTCTATTTTAGAGATATTACACAAAAAGCTTGCTGAGCAAATTGCCAATTAAGACTAAAAGAAGAAAAAACAGTCTTTGGTGTCATTTCACAACCTTCACTCTGGTAAAACGCAGCTGTCACTTTTAGTCACTGCCTTTCCCATAAGTCTGTGTTAAATATTAACGTTCAGGTATAGTCTATCGATTTGCATCTGAAGTACAAGCTTTCAGCAATGAGACCTCAGAAATGGTGGAAAATGAGCTGCAAATAGATGTCGTAGAAAAATTCACAAGATAAAGATGCCTAGGTATTCTCTAGATTTATCTTCTTTTTCTTCTTTTTTTCATCCTTTCATTTGAAGTTAGTTCTGCTTTGCACTGGGGAAGGGGGGGTTGGAACTAGCTGACCTACAAGAATTTCTTTCCAAACAAATTATTCTACAATTTTATGATTTGTAACTTTATCCACTTTTTAAATTAATACAGCCTGAGTGAACACATCCAACTAGTTATTTCACCAGCTCAGGATGTAGCTGCCTAACACTATACTTTGTCAAACATAACAATATACAAGTACAGTTGGTGAAAGTTATCTCGTGTTCCTGCTTGCACTATATGTGATATAGCAGATAACATCACATGAAATGTGTAATGAGATTTGTCTCCATTATTCTTCAGGGTAATCATCAGATTTGTTGAGCTTTTTCTCTCCTGGTATATCTTTTTGTCACTGTAATTTATTACAATTTTATATCATTATTTTGTTTTGTGAATGCCTCATCAAAGAACTTCTATGCATGTTCTCTTTTTGTCCATATACAATGTCTGACTGATAGTTAGCTATTTGTGCTCATTTTGTTCTTTACTTCTGCTCTAAATCTTTTTGTTTTACTGTATCCGAGTTATTTGCAAGAAATTGTGATCATGTTAATAACAGATATTAAACACCAAAGATTCTCTAACAAAGTGAAGTCACTTGATAGGACATCTTGCAAAACAGGAAGCATGGCTGGGTGTCAAAATATCACTGAAAAAAAGGGGGAGTTTGATACCTGCCTCTTACTTGTGCTTCTAAAAATCTCCCTTCTGCCCTCAGAGGCTTGGGAGCATTGCAAGATCAAGTCTGATTGCATATGTAGAGTGTGCTGAGCATAAGGTCTTTGTAATTCACATTTACCATTTTAGTTTTCAAATTCTAAGTATACAAGTCCTCAACTAAAATTAGCAGGCTTTCTGCCTCCAAAATGCAAAAGATATGTATTTTTTTCTTTATGAGTGTTAGCTCTGTCATTTACTAATGTAAGAATGTGTGTGACATTTTGTCAGTCATTCTTTTTTGTTTGACATACTGGAAAAAAACAGCTTGATGATGAAAAAGTGATGATCAAACTCTCCATGACCTGCAGGTTCTTTATATTGGTGTTAGAGAGTGCTAAAAGTGAACATTGAATAGTTAGCTCTGCTTGAAAAATCACAGAATCACGGAATGGTCAGGGTTGGAGGGCACCTCTGGAGATCATCTAGTCCAACCCCTGCTAAAGCAGGTTCACCTAGAGTGAGTTGCACAGGATCATATCCAGGCAGGTTTTTAATGTCTCCAGAGAAGGAGATTCCACAATCTCTCTGGGCAGCTGTTGCAGTGCTCTGTCACCCTCGAGGTGAAGAAGTTATTCCCCATATTCAAATGGAACTTCTTGTGTTGCAGTTTGTGCCCGTTGCCCCTTGTCCTGTGTCTGGGCACCACTGAAACAAGCCTGGCCCCATCCTCTTGACACTCTCCTTTAAAATATTTGTAGACCTTGGTAAGATCCCTTCTCAGTCTTCTCCAGACGAAACAGGCCCAGCTCTCTCAGCCTTTCCTCATCAGGGAGATGCTCCAATCCCCTCATCGTCTTTTAGCCCTCTGCTGGACCCTCTCCAGTAGTTCCCTGTCTCTCTTGAACCGGGGAGCCCAGCACTGGACACAGCGCTCCAGATGTGGCCTCACCAGGGCAGAGCAGAGGGGCAGGGTCACCTCCCTCCACCTGCCGGCCACGGTCCTCCTCATGCACCCCAGGATCCCACTGGCCGCCTTGGCCACTGGGCACACCGCTGGCCCGTGGGCAACTTACTGTCCCCCAGCACTCCCAGGGCCTTCTCCCAGCAGGTCACCCCCAGCCTGTGCTGGTGCCTGGCGCTGTCCCTCCTCAGGGGCAGGGCCCTGCGCGGGCCTGTGTTAAACTCCACCAGGTCCCCCCCTGCCCAACTCTGCGGCCTGCCCAGGCCTCGCTGGATGGCAGCGCAGCCTCTGGAGTGTCACCCGCTCCTCCCAGCTCTGTGTCATCAGCAAACGTGCTGAGGGGACACTGTGCCTTCACCCGGGTCACCGATAGATTAGTTGCACAGGACTGGGCCCAGCACAGACCCCTGGGGAACACTGCTGGCCACAGACCTCCAGCTGGACCCTGTGCCGCTGATCACAAATGTGGCCTTTTCACATTTCTAGTAAATAAAACAAGACACTAAAGCTTCATCCCTGCTGAAGCCTCAAAGGACTTCTGCAATCCTGTTGTTTAATAACAGCATTGCTATTGAAGATCATTGCAGTCAGTGGGTGTATAAGAGGAGGTAATATCTGCTCCCAGAGCCAGCAGGAAAGAGCAGAACAGGCTAAAGTAAAAAAAAAAAAAAAAAAAAAATTGAAAAAAAAAGGAAGTCTTCTAAACATCTATTATTGTTCTTAATCCAACAGGCACATATGCTTGCTAGAGGCCAGGACCAATTTCCTGGCTGGGAAGTCTGTGACTTCCCGAGAATGATACATGCTCCGGTCACGGCTATTGAGGCTGACATTCAGTGTATGAGGAAGTTGGAAAGCAGATGCCACAGTGACAATGATCACAGCTTTTCACCTGCATCTGCACTTTAGTTTCCCTACCAGCATCAGTTTTGCATGATACCGTGGTCCAGTAACAATAGCATGGCTGAAGGTGAATTAGCTCCACTTGGCTCTAATTGAAGCGTAAGAGTTGGAAGGGTGAAAGGAGCCTGACAACCATGGTGCCACCACCAAACCAAATCTAATCCAAACCCCTCTGATTGTTAACCTCCACTCTGTCCCCCAAATCATCGCATGCAACAAAGCACTTCAGCCTTCCAGATCCCCCAGAAGCACCATTAATGTTGTAAACATCAGTACACTGAGCCATCAGACTGACAGCAGTTTCCCAGTAGAAAAGGAAACCTAATGTATGTTGACATATGACAGGCACAGGAGCTGTGGTGCAGCCCTTTGAGGATCACACGTGCCATTTTCTCCCTTTCAGAACCGTTGAAACAACGGATTGTCCTTGCCCAAAATGGACAAGCTTAAGCCAAATGCTGTCAGGCCCTCTTATTATTGATAACACTTGACAGGACTGAGCTTTGCTTGATCTTTTTTTAGCCTTTTTGTCAAAATGGAAATGTTTTTTTTTATTTCTCCAGTTGTCTTTTCCACTCCACATTGCACACAGCTAGTCTAAATGTGCAAGAGGTATCAGTCCCTGCATGAAGTACTGGGAACAGGGACATATAGCAAAGACCTTGCAGAATTTCTGGGTGTTTACTAGCAAACTCCAGAACAAAATAAAATTCTGTGTGGGCATCCTCAGACCAGACATGAAATATTCATGCTAATGTAGCAATCTGCTGCTGGGTTTTAGAGGGTTAGTTTATTTATTTATTTGTTTGTTCTGATTTTTTGTACTCCAGTTAATTGGGTCTACCAAAGACAAAAGCTAATTTGTTTACCTGTAGAAGCCTTATCCTTTATTCTACAGGCATTTTCATTTTGTCCCTATTACTCTTTGTTAGAATTCAACCCGTTCTCCTGAGATGGTGAAACCAAGTTAGCCTGACAGGCAGTACAATGTTTGCAGACACCTAGCCGTCATGTCCTAGAATAGTTGTCACCAAGAGCAATTTTAGAGGCAAGTGGATGCCTAAAAATAAACTTATATATATATATTTATATATATATATATTTAAAAAAAAAATACTCTTTTTTTTTTTTTTTACAGGAGTCAAAATTATCACAGTTGGAAACTATAAAATGCCTGAACTACAGCTCAAGTTTGAAGTTGAGCCAAAGTGAAAGCCTGAATGCCAAAACGTTATTAAATACTAGGGTGGCATGGGACATACTTTACAAAATTTCTCATGGCAAATACTGTACTTCTCATGACATAGATTGCTACTTTTTCTTTGCTAAAAATACCAAAATAAAAACTATCAGAGGTGAAGAACCGGAAATAATTTCTTTCCACTAAACAAATTTGTTGCTGCTGTTATTTACCATAAAAACAAAGAAAGCACCAGGCAAAGACTTGGGAAACATGATTATTTTCTGTTGATAGTTCTCTGTATAGTCCTTAGACAACTTTGGTTTAGCTTTTAAGACCGTTGTGATTTCATGGGCTCCACTTAAGGCACATATATAACCATCATGAGAGGAGCCTTTGAAGAATCTACCTGTTCAGTTTTAGGTTTTTGGACCTAAACTCTTTGGATGATTTGGTAAAACACTGAACATCTTTAAATACTGATTTTACTTTATGGTTCCTCTGTCAAATTAGAATTTATCTTCTACCTCTAGCATGTCTCATCTATGTAGATTGTAAGTGCTTTAGGATAGCAGTTGTCGTTCAGTGTGTGATCAGAGTCCAAGACAGCAGATCTGTGACGAAGCGGTGGGATCTTCCAACTGATACCACAGGAAAGTACTAATAGTAGCAGGGCCATGATAACAGCTGCAATTTCTGACAGCTACGGGAGAGAGCCAAGAAGAATGAGGATGAAGGCCATTCTTTTCAGGGTGACTCTTACAAGATTGGAAAACTCCTTGGCAGGGCAGCTGTTGGGGTAAGTTTGTCCAGGTGGATTTTGTAATGGAGGAAATAAAGAAGGAGAAAGAAATGTGGGTTTGGCATCTGAGGTTATAAAAGTGCAATGAAAACTAGAACTGTGCTTGGTGATATTGTCCTGTTGAAGGAGTCCAGCACAGGTGTCATCTCACTTTCTGGATTTTGATGGTAGCTCATACAGTCTCCAGGCTGCAGCCCCCCGGCTTTGTGCCATGCCTGGCCATGTACACAGGCTGCGGACAATCTGTAAGTCATTAGAGGTTGGAGAAAGATAAAAAAAAAAAACAAAAACCAACAGCCAGGAACAAGAAAATAAGCTAGCAAGTTTCACACTGTTATTTCTCCTACTTTAACCAGCACTAACCAAATGCAGCAAGTGCTCCTAGACACACCAAATCGACAGCCAGGTATTTCAGGTCTGGTTATGCTTCTCTCACATGGCACCTTACACAAGCGTTGGCATTTCTGTCTCAGCTGTTTGGACACAGAGCAATAAGCGTCAGGGCTGAATGATTGGAGATGCCCTTTCCAGAGCCCTACTTGATGAATAGCGTACAAAAGCACATGATGGACCTTTTTGCTCTCCCACCTAGAGGGATAGCCAGCCCTGACCCAGGCAATGTGCATTACAGTCAGCTGATACATCAAATTGTTTGGTTTGTGGTTGGTTTGTTTGTGGTATGTTGTTTTTTTTTTTAATTGAGGAGTGGAGTCTGGGGAGAAGTGACTTCAGACTGAAGACATTTTGTCTGACAGCCTATTAATAGAACTGATGTCCAAGATGGGCTAAGTATCACTTGTGGAGAAGCTGACAATCTTTTTGAAAGAAGCACTCTGGAAGTGTCTTCAATATGAACTTCTATAAAAAAGATTCCAGAAAGAAAGTGTGATCTCAGCAAAGTCCTTCACACTTTTAACTCCCTTGCAAAAAAATAACAGAACAAAGAAGCAAGTTCCAGGTACAGAAAACCTACCTGGAGTTGGCATAAGGACTTTGCAGGACTGGAGCCAAAACCCTTGGATATTAACATCCTGCTGATTTAATGTTCAGTCAATTACTCTAATAAGCAGTGACCTTCAAATGGTTGCTTAGTTTCTCTCCATAGGTAAAGCATGTAGATCCCTGCTTCCCTTGCCTCTCTGTGAGGTGTTTCACTTGCAACACTGTTTAAGCTGGAAAAAAATGTTTGGGATTGGGACTGCCAGGTTTATTCTGACCTTGCATGACCCTAGTTCCTCCAGAAATAGCTACGTTCCTAAGGCCACTCTTGTTTAAAGCCCATCTCTCCTCATTTATGGGAGGAAATACTACTTTTGCAAATTCAATGAATGTGTGCACTTTTTCTGTATTCCTCAATCTTACAATCACTCTAAGGATGCAATCCTGGAGGGAAGGACTCAAGTGATTTAAAAAAGCCTCCGAGGCATGGAGAAGAGACATATCTCTTTTGTCACATAACAACTTACAATCTTTCAAAATTACTAAATTGGGATCCTTAGAAGTGCAAAACACCTCACTGTGCTATTTACAAAATACCTGCATACTTTGGGGCATTTAGGTTTTAAACCCCTCAAGCTGTTTTTCACCTATAAAATGAAATAATAATATCTTCCCACTTCAGCAGAGTGATGTGGGCTTATATCGTCACACCAGTAGCCAGCAGCAGTTCATTACTGCCCTCAGGTGTGAAAACAGCTGCTGGCACAAAGCCACTGCCATAAAAGACTGCAGCTGGAGCAATGTGTGTGGTGTTAAATACAGACTGGGAGGCTGTGGGAGCTGTTAGGTGGGCTAGAATGGCAGCATGGGAAGGCTGGAGGAGCTGAAGCAGTTGGAAAGACTACTGAAGGTTCCTCTGCTTTCTATGAGTACCAGATTTCTAGATTAGGATTTAGAGCAAGGTCTACAAAAAGAGAAAAGGAGCAAGAAGTAGTAGGATTTTGAGTGGATGGAGAATCTGTGCTAAGCATGCAATTCTGGGATTTAGATTAAAAGCTAAATGATTTTGCCATCTCTATGCATTTTTTTTTATTATTTGTCATGGTAGGTGTGTATATATATACCTATATAAAAATACATGCCAGGCTGTGTTATGCTTTACCCATAAACAAGTGTCCTAGGTACAGGTGGAGCTCTTTGACAGACAGTTTGGGTTTCAAAACTATTTTCTTCTTATTCAGGGAAACTATTTTCTGGTCCTTCATAGAATTAACTCTGCCTTGATTATTTTTTTTTCTATAGTAATATTGGAAAGGTTTTTTTCTCTTTACATTTAAAAATCAAAATGAATGGTTAAGGCTCTTTTAAAGAGCCTCTATGGGACTTTAAGTGCTCACAGCCAGTGTGGAACATCTCTTGCCTTAAAAGCTGCTGTAAGTAACTTCATATTCACCCTGTTATGCTCCTAGACTGAGCTGCTCGTCACTACGTAGCTTGGAGTTGATGAAAACCAAAGGAATATCATGAAGTTAGTGAGCATGAAACTGTTCTGCAATAAAAGGAAATTCTTCTTATTTCTCTGAAGAATAAGGCACATGGATATCCTGGCTACCAGCAATCCCTGAAGCAAATGGTCTCCTTCCTTTGCCAACCATTGCCACAGCTCCCTTGTTTCAGCTACAGCCAATTGAAATGTTATCTGAAAGCCTCAGCTTTACTCTTATCCTCTGGAAAGAAGTGAAATGATATGATAACAACCAGAATGCTGTCACTGGAGCACCCAGTTTATAACTTCAGCATGGTAAGAACTGCAATTCAGCATGAAACTCTTGGTGGGGCAGTGGGGGAATGATCTCTGTTTCTTTAACAGTAAAATTTCCTGTTAATCAGTGTGTTCCTCTCTTAAAAAGCAAACTTGGCATTTTGCTGGTTAATCAGTGGTGTTCACTGGAAAGGGCACAGCACCTGTTCAAAAATATCATTTTAATGGAACTTTACCAATATAAAAAGCATTTCCATGTTGGGAATGTTTCCTTGGCTCAATAAGAGCACTAAGAATGAAAATTTGGGAACTGATCCCAGAATAAGTAGGAGGCTGCAGCCTTTTCCCTTCCTACCCCCAAGCTGAATATGGAAGCGAAATGTTCTGCCTGATCAAGCTCAGGAACGCAAACCTGAGACCCCCATGTCTAACAGGAAGGTTTTTGGTTTGTGGGATTTCTGGTTTTTTATTCAAATACTCTCTTCCTCCCTCTTCTGTCAAAACAACTGTGATGTGAAGCAGTTAAGTTTTTCCTCTAGCATGCAACAAGAGAAACGCAAATTGGTATGCTTTCATGTGAAGTATTTTTCCCCAGCAAGTCCCTAAAAAAAAAAAAACAGTATGTCTGCAGCTGTGCCATCTCCTATGGCAATGTAGTCTGCAGGTAAATGAGTGACCTCTCATGCCCATTAAAATCTTAAGGGAAGTATGTGTGGATAGATGTTCCATCTTGTCTGTCTGATTCCAATTCAGCATTTATATTGCCTTAAAAGTATGCTGAGCTACAGGTCAAAATTCCCTTTTGATGAACTAGAAATAAATTATTAGGGTGATGATATACAGGCAAAATGTAAAAAATCAGCCCTGGCTATCTGTAGAAATTCCATATTATATTAAGGATCTGAGATATTATTCCAAATTTCAAAGTCATTTCTATTCAGATAACTGCATTTTGTCTAGTTTGGTCAGCTTACAACCTGGTGCCCTTAGGTAAATCTCAATAATGACTTGTCAGAACTAGATCCTGCACCACAGTGTGCAGACACCCACTCTCTTCGTCCTGTTTTTCTGAAATCACTACAAACTATTTCAGATGTGCAATATGCCTTTGACTTCTGATATCATAAAAATCAAATGATCTATGAATTTTGTGCTTTTTTTAGTATGCTAGCTTCGGTTCCAGTAATCATGGGGCTGCTGCAGATACAAGACAGTTTCCACTCCTGTGAGTCTGCAAACCAGGATCTAGTATTTTTTTTTAAGTGCATTCAGTGGTTCAAAGTCATTACAGACATTAAAGCTCATCAGGCGGTATTGCACCTCTGGCAAAAAAAAAAAAAAGACAATAGTGATATTCTCTTCTAACATTAATGTCTGTCTGGTTAGGTTTCTTTGAGGCAGGAGGGGTCTTGGTAATTTGAGAACCTGAAGGTGTAAAAGTTGCTTTATCTGCGACCTTGAGTAACTTCCTTCTTTTTTGCAATTTTTGAATTAAGTGCAGTTCTAGACAGTTATCAATATATAGCTCTTCTCTTGATACATAGCTTCAATAATGAATTGCTACCTAATTTTACTAAGCTTTAATAATTTTTATCAGTGGTGTCTCGTTTGCGAAGCAAGAATACAACAAATATTTGATTTAGGTTAGGTGTAGTCATCAACTCCCAGAAGCAAGCAGAAAAAACAAGTATGTAAGTGCAGAGATACTGAATGCTTTGCATAGAAAACATGTCAGTTACTTTGCAATTTGCTTTGGCCTGGATAATCTGAGTTATTTTGCTATTAATCCAATCCCTTAGTTTTGTATCATGCCTTAAGACTGTGATACAACACCCACTGATCTTCATAGGATCATAGAATCATTTAGACTGGAAAAAAAACTTTAAGAACATGGAGTCCAACTGTTAACCTAGCTCTGCCAAGTCCACCACTGTGCCATGTCCCTAAGCACCACATCTACATGCCTTTTGAATACTGGTGACTCAACCATCTCCCTGGGCAGCCTGTTCCAATGCTTGACACCCTTTCAGTGAAGAAAATTTTCCTAATCTCTGGCCTAAACCTCTCCCGGCACAACTTGAAGCTGTTTCCTCTTGTCCTGTTGATTGTTACTTGGGAGAAGAGACTGACCCCCACCTGCCTACAACCCCCTTTCAGGCAGCTGTAGAGAGCAATAAGGTCCCCCCTGAGCCTCCTCTTCTCCAGGCTAAACCGCCCCAGTTCCCTCAGCTGCTCCTCACAAGACTTGTGCTCCAGACCCTTCCCCAGCTCCGTTGCCCATCTCTGGACACGCTCCAGCACCTCCATGTCCCTGCTGTAACGAGGGGCCCAAAACTGAACGTGGGATTTGAGGCGCAGCCTCACCAGTGCTGAGCACAGGGGGACAATCACTGCCCTAATACAAGAATTTCATTTTTTCCTGTTACAAAAGGCTGCTCTAGTCAGTATTGGGATAAAACCAGGCTAATAATAATTTTTCAATTGTAAATATACAAATAAATTGTATTGTTCAGAGACTTACAGTTTCTCAGCATAATGTAATGCAAGTCCAACACTGGATGCAGCAGTCTTCTGCAGTAAGGCCTAGCAGAAAAACCTGAATGATTTCCCATCAACATGTGTAACACAAGGAAGGTGAATCAGTGAAAAATACTAGGCAAGATCAATTACTATTAATTCATTTAGGGAATAAATTTTAAAATTATGGTTAATTTATTCTTTTCACAGATAAAATCCTAGGCCCACTGGTAGTGCAGAGGATTTCGTCATTGACTTGAGAAGGTATGGAAGGCCAAGTGTTTTAAATATACATTCAAGCTAGTTTAAGCAAATAAAGCAATTATTTATCATTCATATTCACAGAATAAACTTGCCAGTTAGTTCCCTGAAATATTTGTTGCTATTACACTTATGCATAATTTATCGCTAAATTTGTTTACATGTGCTGTGTTTGAAAATGAAGCAGCATGAGAGCAAAGAACATTATAGTTTGCCTGTTATAGAAAAGAACAGAGTGTGAGGAGGCTTTTTTATTCCTGCTGTATTAAAAGTGGTAAGTTGAATACAGGGACTGAAGTGCCTTTACGGACTTACATAATAAATATAATGTTCATCAGTTCTCCTAGCTAAATATTGATCATTATTTCCCACATTAAGGATCAGTCTGTGCCCATTTACTCCACAGAAAGGAGTCTGTGGGTGGAAGGAGTAGTTTCTAAAAAGTTTGTGCCCTTTCTCTCCCACAACTGTCACCTTGTGCTGATGAACTGAAATACCAGAGGGACTGAAGCTGTCCTCAAATGTTTTCATCTTATGGACTGCTGGGTTATAGATGTTCCCAAGCAGCTGGAGTAATACATAAGTATGTCCCTGCTGTGAAGGCTTCAGGTGTCCCTGGGGCCAGCAGAGAGGATGGTTGCTGAACATGATGCTGGAGGGGCCCCGGGGCAGTTGTGGGAGTCCCTGTGCTCTCCATCCCAGCCTAGCTCCATGCAGCTGCACCCTAGCACATGCCAAGTCTTCAGCTACAGTGCCATCAGCATAGCTCTAGCAGCATCAGCAAACAAAATTTGTGACAGCAGAGACTACCTTGCTGCAGCTCCCAGTTTTGCAGCATGATGTGGTTCTGTTAGCACAGCCAGTCATCTCGGTGAGAGGGCCCAACAGGGAAACTGTACATTTGGCTCCAGAATTCCCCACAGAAAAGGAAATGTTTCCATTAAAAAATGCTTTCTTGTCTATCTGTAGGTACTGTAACTAAATAATATAAAACTCTACTGAGTTGTTTGGCACTGCAGTGGCAAAGAGGGATAAATGCTTAGAGAAGCATCTTAATTTTTTCTTTAAACTAAACATGGATGAAAATCAGTGCCTCTCTTATGTGGTGATCACACACAAACCTGTGTACCGCAGAAGGCATGGACTGGGAGTATGGTCAGAGAATTCAGGGAAAGTTTTGTCTTTTACTGAGGTCAATAAATGTTTCTTGCAGGCAATGGAAATCAACTTGCAAAGAAATAAGTCCCTAGAAACAGAATTTCCCCTTTGGCAATTACAGACTAGCACACATTGCCTTTTGCATAGATGAGCTTAAAGAAATAAGCACCAGGCAGGGAGCTGGGAGATCCTGGCAGAATCCTGATTCTGCTGCTGATGGCCAAAATACACGATTTTTCCCATCTCTTTTTCCCATCAGTGAAGTGAAGGCCGTACTTTTCTCTGAAGGGTGCTGTACCGTTTCAATATGTAATGTCAGGACAGTGCTTTGACCATATAAGCACCATATAAATGCTAAGTGCTTAATTCACCATGCCCTGTGCTGCAGTGGTGAGGCAATAGGGTATCCCTTCGATCTCATGCACAGGCATCCAACCCAAACTGCTGTAGTGACATTCCTAGATGAGTATTCAGGGCCAGTTACTCAATCCCTGAAATATATTCTCTTTCTCTGGTGTGCTGATACTCCTGCCCATCTGTCTGCATAGCCCTGTGCCCTCTTGAAGGGTCTTATTTCCATGTTAGGAGCTCACCGAGCCAGCAGGTGGGAGAGGTGTGTGCACACAGCACACAGATCAAGGAGATGGCTGCCTAAGGTGACAAAGCCTTTCTGTGATATGTTGGCCATGGTAGGCAGCCTTTCTGTAACATGTGAGTGGCAGTTTCCAGCAGAAATATGTTCACATGTTTGTGTCTTCTCTATGAATCAGCAGCAGTAATGGCTTGTATGAAAAGACTTTTTTTTATTAGTCACAAAATCTGCACTGTTAGGGCCCACTTTACAATTTAGCTGGTCTAATTTCTATTTTAGCACAGAGCCAGGACAGCCTTTTCAATTGTGTTATTGCAGTACTGCCCATGAACAGCAACTGCTGCCTAAGTAGGAGAAATTAGGATATCAGCTGAACTGCCTCAGAACTCCTTTAGATGAATGAACCTCAAGGATTGTCAGACAAAAATCAAATGCACCAAGATTCAGATTAATTGTGCAATGTTTCAGCATAAGAAAACAATCCATGCAGGCGCAACGTGAATTTCCATCTTCTTTCATCAGCTGAACGTCACCGTGGTCTTAAGGTTGCTGCTGCCCTTGAGCTTTACAGGCAATCTGTGCCTCAAACACCAAATACTGTCCCTGGATCAGTGCCCAGAGTGAAGGCAGCCAGGGGCCATTGTTGTGGTAATGGTAGAGTTGAAGAAAAACGTAGATGAAATAAACCCAGACATGGAGCCAAATAGTTGGTTTCTCTGCAGTCCTTAATCCAGAGCTGCCTCCAGCATGCAGAGGTGCCAGCGTGCACACCAGTTGGGTGTTTCTGGCCTGGCTGTTGTTTGTTTTCATGTTCCTCCTTCCCCTGGCTCCAAGAAAGGCCAAATGAAGGACGCCCAGAAGTTGGGAGGGGAGCTGGCCAACCAGACCATCCAGGCTGGATGTAGGAAGCACTGGGGATCAGCAGATGCTTTGTGGGATTTGTTTCCCTGATCAAAACACTGGAATATTCAAACTGGGAAAATGTTCATTTCATCTACTGCTAACAAGAACAACCAGCACCATGAAAACATGGCTGTCAGCATGATATGTCACTGCCAGCTTAGATAATTCCCTCATGCCACCCCCCACCTTCAGCAATTGTTTTATAAGTTTGGAGAACCCAGAATAGTGTGACTCATGCAAATATTATTTTTTTTTCCAAAAAAGAGAGTGCTTCTACACTAGTATCTTTGCCAAGAAAAGCTGGAAAATGTGAAACAAAATATTTTAACAAGTTGTAGGAAACAAACAAGACAACTGTGATTTTAGGAACAGCTTCCAGGTGTTTGAGAGATGTGTACGACTCCCGCAGTCAGAGTACTGAGCACCACAAGCCTGTGTCGGTGCAAAAGGGAAACACTGCAAAGATCTCGAGCATTGCTGAGCCCTCATGAACTTGCTGTTTTCCTGTGTCTGGGTCTAAACAAGAGCAAAATGAGGCCTAATAATCTTTCGGGAGACTAAAACTGTTTTACTCTAATCCTCTATTGAGAGAAACAATAAAATGTAGCACAGTGGTTTAAAATATATAAACCTACATTTCACTGGTACAAAATCATTAGAGTGTCTGTCCATAAATTCTTGCACCAGTCTAAGCTATTTAATTGGCAAAATACATACTATATAACATGAACTTGAGCACTTAAATTTATTATCAGCTCAGCTTAATCTCAGGTGATATTAATCACTAATTAATACTTTTCAGGGGTTTTGTTCATGCAGAAAGAATCACTACTCTAATTACCACTTGTTTGATAATGTGACTTTATCTTGATTTTAATGGGACTGCCGGTTTATTTAGATGCAAACATCTAAGGATTTTTACATCCCCAAGAGCAATTGCTCTCTTAAATACTTTCAGTGATACAGTTACTTTAAAGCAATAAGCAGTGCAAGAAGAGCCAGCATGAAATTACATTATATCTCCAGAGCTTTGTAGTTATATAAGAACTCTTGGCATATTCTGTTAATTAATGGAATATGTTGACTGTGGGTTTTTGAAGTTATTACTTTTATTAGTTTAAAAATCTTTAACTGGGATGTCTGTGTACTATTTCTATTATTAATTCAATCCAGAGGTGTATGATATTTTCTGCATTCCTATCTTAGCCAAGGGATGAGCAAAATATAAGAGGACAGAGATTCAGTCAGTCATATGTCACCCCACATTCCAACACTGTGAGCGTATATACATATTTTATGTATATGTATGTATATATTAGCAGTACCCAAAAAGCATGAGAACAAATTAACATTTTATGCCACAAATTTGCTACACTAAATCTAGCAATTTTCCGGTGTAGGCTGATTTTTAAAGTACTAATATTTCTCACATTAATTTTCGTATCCCGTAATGTATAACACAGTACTAATTAGAAATTTTCAAATGTAAAAGAAAAACAAAAATCCTCTACTTTTACTTTCTGAAACTGGACTGAAAAAACTGTAATGCACAGTTAGATAAGGTTTCTTCTTGTGTTTAAAGGACTAGAAGCCAGTAATCTCTTTTACTTTCTCTTATTTCAATTTCCATGATTTCTGACGAAGACTTAATTGCTGAATCTTTTTACCTGCCTGCAAAATGAATAATAGATATATATATAAATGATTAATGTAAAAGACCTGTAGAATTTAGTCATTTTACCCCTCCTTTTCTCGGTGAGGGCAGGTCAGGTGCAAAAATACTTTGCTTCAGAAAGGTGTCTGAAAAATTAATTCATTAACATTCATTAGGCACTTGTAATGAAAAGTGAGACTGGAGTACAAAGAATTACTATTTTCTTTCTTTACATTCCTCAAACTAAATTGGATTAATCAGATTAGAAGTGGTAATAAAATATTAGAGCCTGTTCTTATCTCTTTGCTTCCTCCCATCAGTTATAAATGAGTACACTGAATGCTACTTGCTGTTGCAAGGCAGCAACAATATTTGAGGCACTCTGAGATACCTTCTCATTTTGAGGCAGAAAATGGTTACAGAAAGATCTTATTTTCTCACTGAGCTCCACTGCTGGGCAGTAAAGGAGGGAGTGACTGCGAATCAGAGGCATTTCCTTTTTTCTTCTTTTTTCTTTTTTTTTCTGTGAAAAACACAATAGCTGTGGAATTTCTTAATTCCCTCATAATTACCAAACTTTTTCTGCCCTTAGCCACATACCTGACAAGTAAAACTTAGATCCCAACTTGCCTTGCCTTTTGCTGTACAGAGGAGTGGGCAGCATCGTTTTCCCTGCTTTGGTGTGGCTGCTGGGCAGTGCTGCTCTGACACTGCCTGTGACCTGTTGACTTTCCTCTCATCTCAAGGGGTGACATCACCTTGTCTAATGTGCTGTGAAACTGTGGTGCAATCTTGCTTCTCATCTCTGCCTTCAGGTGCAGAGGAGGAGGATGCTGCAGCCAGAAATGAGCTTGATCTTTAATAGCAGCTGAAGAGGGCAGGGTCTTATGTGAGATCTGAATCTAATTTTTGTGATTTGACCCATCTCTTCTCAAAAGCCCACTCACAGCAGTGAGACCTTTCTCACTACTTTGGCATTTTGTCCTGTGTGTTTCTCTTTGTACAAACCTTATCTTTATCAGCTGTCTAAAGCAATTACCACCCAGCTTCTCAGTTTTGTGAAGAACCTTTTCTATAGATCTTTTTTTCATTAAAATATGGTGAAACAGGTGAAACACTTTAGATGGGTTTTAATCATAGTTTTCTTCATTTCTGTCAAAGATGAGCACAGAAGAGTAGCACTTTTTTCCTACCAGATGTTTTCAGCAAGCCCTGTGACTATCAAAAGGACAGCTGCATGTGAAGGCACATAAAGGACACTTGAAGAGCTAAATGCACCTCTAGGATCTCAGAAGCTCAGTGGAGACAGACATGTAACAAGGGGGGGATAGATCTCTACTCCCAAGTAATAAGTGATAGGACAAGAGGAAATGGCTTCAAGTTGTGCCGGGGGAGGTTTAGACTGGATATTAGGAGAAAATCCTTCACTGAAAGGGTTGTCAAGCACTGGAACAGGCTGCCCAGGGAGGCGGTTGAGTCACCATCCCTGGAGGTATTTAAAAGGCGTGTAGCTGTGGCACTCAGGGATATGGCTTAGTAGTGGACTTGGCAGTGCTGGGTTAATGGTTAGACTCAATGATCTTAAAGGTCTTTTCGAACCTCAACGATTCTATGATTCTAAGTGTCTTCAACATGGACCCACAGTACCACAGCCTATGGTGCAGTATCCAGAGGCAGCAAATAGGCTTTATTAATCCAGAGAACAAGAGTTGCACAACCAAGTGTATCTTAGATCACAGTACATTTAGAGCTAGGATTTTTTCCTCCAGGATCATATAAAAAAAATGTAAGTGTAGTTCTTCCTTGAGGCCTACATCTTTGTCAGCACTTCCCTAACAGCTTTTTCTGTCCATCTTATATACACAGGGAGGAAAAATCACTAAAATCTCCATCCTTGCATTCTCCCTCAATGAATATTTCCTCGATAGATTTTTCCTGAGTGTTCTTATCTCCAGTTAGGTAATTCAGGAGACAGCTGCCCACGCTGACCTTCAGGGCTCTCCAGATCTATGGTACTGCCTCCTCTTTGTCTTTCCATCACATCCCTCTCATGAAGAAGCTGTCAATCACAGGCCTTCACAGAGAGCTGGCTGGCTCCTTCCTCAGCACTGCTGACTTTCGCTAACTCCATGGCTCTTGCACTTGGAGCTACAAACCAACTCCCACAGCAGTCTATAATTTCTGTATTTTTAATATGCGTGGTCTCCCCCCACCTCTTCTTTTAACATCTCACAGCAGGCAAGAAGCTCTGTGAGATGGTCAGCAGGAGGACTGAGTTCATGTAAGTAAAAAGAAAAGAGTAACAACTCAAGTCTTCCTCTATCTGGGACTGAATCACTTTGAAGACGCACAAAAGCAATACTCAGTTTTACTGTGGTTTTTTTTTTCATCTTCACATACTCTTCATGCTTCCCAGGGCCCTGGTTTGTTCTAAGAATTATTGAAGTCAGATTTCTGCTTTCGTCTGTGCATAAATTGGGATCCAAAAGTCTTGAAGTAAGCATTCTGAGTAAGAGCTGTAACTTCAGTCAGCCAGGCTGAAGTGAGATGAACTGAGCAGATCTTGTTCTTGGAAGATAAATAAAATTTCTACCCACAACAAGCCATGAATTTCATTTATTTCCACAGCACCTTCCAAATACATTTGTGAAGTCAGAAGAGAAGGAATCATATTCCCTTAAAACACACACACAAGGGAAAAAAAAAAAAAAAAAAAGCAGGTTAATTAGGTTTTAACCTTAATTTGTATTCATCTTTTAGGAAGTGAGAATTTAATTTTTAAGAAACATTTTTCCTACACCTTTGAAACATAATCTTCAAAACTATTAGGAAAATATTTTATTTCAAAGATCTTTCAGTTAAGAACTCATTTGAATATTTAAAATTCTGATGATAAAGATTCTTGCTGCTAAAACACCTCACTCTCGCTCACTTGGAACAAAGCAGATCAGCTATAGAAGACATCAGAGTTAATAGTTTGACCAATACATTTTCAAGGCCAATGTCACAGTCATTAGAATTCACAGTTCACAGTGAAAGTTGGGGAAATTCATGCCATGATTATTTTGTATTAAGCCTATACGTTCTGGCTGACATAGGACCATATTTTAAAACAAAACTCCCCAAGTGGATTTGAAGTTCTACCAAAGAATACAAGCTTTTTTAATCTAAAGAATTCCAGTAACAGAGTTCAAAACGCAAATTGTACTGTTGTCATACTTAAGGTCCAAGAAACTCACAAGTTTCTAGCAAAGTCATCAAGCCTCAGTTTGTAGTTCCTACCTCTTGCTGCTAAATTGTAGCCAGCTGCTCTCAAAACTTCCTTCTCCCCCAGAAGTGAGAAAAGTTGTGGTCTAACAGGATCTCCCCCCCAGCATAACCCACATTCCCTCTGTGACGTGGTTCCTTGCAGTAAGTCTTAAATGCTGAGAGCAGAAACTGAAGATGTTATTGATGCCATACACAGTAGCAATGCTGTTTCCCTACTCTGAGTCACATCCCTGTTCCAGCTAGCCAGCAGTCCCGGTTCCCTGGGGACTGTTGCACCAAGAGCTCAAACTGTTATCTGCCTTGTCCCTTGAGCAAAAAAACATAATCTCACATGTTTTGAAACACTATCTATTCTTCTTCCTGATGTAGAAAAAATCTGTTACTGAGTTCAAGTCATCCTTCCTTCAAGGAATGAGGTCTTTAGGAAAAAATGTCAGTATGAATGATAAAGTGGAATGAAATTAATATTAATCCTTCCAAGTCTCCTATGTTTTCATCTATCTCCTCGTTTTTGTGTATGGGCTCTTCTGTATCATTGTTTTTTGAAACAGCATTTTCGAATTCTAAAGAAAACAGACTTGGGGTTAAGTGTTGGATCATTGTCCTCAATGAATTTTTTCATTTGTACCTTGTGCCCACTAGAAACTGAGCCTTGGAAGTCCCACACATTGATTATTTTTGTGTGTGTGGGTCTGTGTAATGCATGTTGCATCCTCTTATAGAAACAAAGGATACATATTTGCTTTTATCTGCACTATGGAGTCAAAACACCACTGTTCATTGTGATGAGCATTGTCAGCAGCAGTCTCCTGCCAACTCTCCTCCTCCAGATTCATATTCATTTGTTAGGTCTAATTAAAGACCCATGGTACAAAGAAGCTTAGGGCTACTTTACATTCAAGCTCCTCTGCTTTTGACTGATAGTACACCTTCTGTGTGCAACATTTTCGGATTGTGTAGAAATGACTTACAGTGACAGATTGCTTTTGTACGTGCTGGCTACTGTCCATTTCATTTTCATTATACATTTCATTGTGTACTTCAGAGACAGTTTGCTAAAGGTTTGCAATATTCCAAATTTATAGTGGGATCTGAGTGCTCTAGGGATAGATGAGAAAAGCCTGGTACCTTCCATCAGATTATCCTACAGTAGCTTTAAAGGAGCTGTGAAGCCTGTATCAGATGAGAATACTGTGAAAGAGAATACAACACTTGCTTTTGTTGCAGTTCTCTCCTTTTCCTCTCTACTATTCCACAAGAGTATTCCTAAGAGGACTATATATCATGCAGGAACTTGGAAACCGGGCTTGGCAATCAATCCTGAAAATCAGCCTGGGTCCTTTCCAGGTCAGTAGTGTTCTTCAGATTCAGTTCACAGCCTTCTGGGGATACCTTTCTCCCAGTGACATTGAGAACCTGGCCCTGCCCAAGGCAGCCCAGAGACTGCCCGTCAGGCCGCGTGGGCAGCGCGCAGGGGGTGTGGCACAGACCAAGGGGCTGAAGTGTGGTGGCTTGGACCTCTCCACAGAGGGGTTTGGTTTTCTTGGAACTATGTCTAAAAAATCAGGGCAGTGGAGAGGGGAATCCAAACCTATTGCCTAAGATTTTCCTTTTATTTAATCACTTACTAGGTGAGCCCCACCTTGATCAGATGGAATCTAACTCTGAGATATCAGGGGAGAAGGGAGTTTTGTCAAGTCTTCGAAAGAAAAATAATGCCTCTTTGCAAAATTGTGGTGCAGTTATCAAGTACTGCATTCGACTCCACTTCCTCAATAGCAGGAAGCCATTAAGAAATTGTGGTAATTGGCAAGGACTGATTAAATGTTTTGGCAGGTCTGAGAGTAGGAAGAAAGTGGATTTTCCAGAAGAGAGCATGTGTTTGCATTCAGCTCCTCCAGTTTTCAGCCTAGTATCTCAGTTTAACCTGCTGATGAACGTGTGAGTTTGTGTTAAGACACTAGACTGCAAACTGAACAGCTGAAGCACAGCTGTAAATTTCCTTCTGCTGGATCTGTTGCAATAGTAGCAACCTCCTACATGAGTAGGGTAGGGCAATAAATTCTTACACCCTGATTTCAAGATTCACAAGAATGTTTGTTTTCATGTCAAACCCCTTGCAGAATACCCACATTATCTGCTCAGCTACAAGCTAAAGCCAAAGATTAGGTCCATAGACCTTTTGCTCACCACATTTGCAGTCTTGGAGAAAATTAAGAAAAAAATAATTTCTTTTTTCCTTCAAAAATACTGTGTTGCTTTATTGTGGTCATCATATTGATAAAGACAGACCTTTGCATATAAGGCAAATCAGAGATGAGATCTGATCACAAAACCATAGACATTACACTTCTTTCTAGGAACAGCCATTTACTATATCTGCATGGCAACAGTGTCCCAACTTCCCAGTAAAACATTAATATAGTGGTAGGAATAGTATTAGTCCATGTGTTATATCAAGATACTTGCTGAGATCAAAAGCATGCAATACCATATCTATGTCAATAATACTTGTCTGGAAATTTGTACTCAGTATTTAAATAAAGGACATTGTCTTGGCATTGGAAAGCAGAGCAGATGTGTGCACTACCAGGCACTGTATGTTGCCTCTGCTTATTAAACAGTCTAAGTGCAGTTACTTCATATAGTACCTGGGGAACACACTCATCCTTCTTCTCTTTTTTTTTTTTTTCCCCCCAGCTAACGAAGGAATTGAAAGGAAATGTGTCTGTTCATGAAAATATGGACTTATTCTCCTTTCTGGTTTTGCACCAGACTAAGCCCAGTTTCTGTTCTTCAGTTTTGATCAACCCTGACATTTCTCATTCAGGGAAGTGTATTTCATCCAAGCAGTCTTGTCTGTATGGGCCCAGACATCAATATGAAGGATTTTAAGGTTTTAAACGTTAAAGCTGAAACTATTTCAGTTTTCAAGGTTTCAGATCCTACTCTTATTTCAGTGAGGAAGGCATTAGCTATTGTTTTATGGGAATTCCTCCCTGAAAGAACTGCCACCAGTACTACCTGGTCCCTCAGAGGCCACCAGTGTCTGCTCGTTACTTTTGTTGATAAGTGTTAAGTGCATGGTTGACTTTGAAGCAAGAATCTTAAACTAACCAAGGCAATCCATTCTTGCTCATGATAATGTCAGCTTGACTATAAAACCACTTGATTTATAAAGATCTCTCTTGTGCAGCTAAATGCCTGCTGTCCATACTGTAAATAAAACAGAGTATAATCAGTATGATAAGAAAACACTTTTCCTGCCCAAATGCCATGTTCTCCACTAATTTATTTTCTGTACCTCTTGTGACTTCTCTTACTAATCGTAAGTTACAGGGCAGACAAGTTATTCCACAAGGGTCAGAAAAATTTAATGAATTTTTCTTACAGGACTAAATGTCTTCACAAAGACCCTTAATTGCTGACAGAAACCCACACTAATATGAGTCTATCTGCAAGGTGACTGCAAGATAAAGTTGACTGAACTTTGATGTGGCTACTAGTTTGTGGCCTCAGAAGGCCAGGCTCAGCTCCTGATTCTGCCATAAGTTTCCCAGTAGGGCAGGACTTAAAATTAAACTTGCTGCCTTGCAGGAGAGTGTTCAGCACTGGGATATTGATTCATTTTCTCCCTTTTTTGATCTGAGAGTTATTTAAGTATCTTACATCAAGTGGAATTTCTGATGATTTAATATCCACTAAGGGAAAGAGACACTACAGGCTAATAGCTGGCTTGCTCTGCAGGCTGGAAGGAAGACTTTACTAGAAAATCTCTACTATGTAAACCTTTATTTTAGATAAAGCAGAAGAATTTTGACTAGATGAGACTAGGTGCTCATCCAGGATAATTCTCCCACCCAAGTATTACACTAGGAAATGCCTGCCTGGCCTTCATACAAACTGGCAAAGTGAGTATCTTTCTCCCTTAGCACTGTGAATGAGAAAAGAGGCACAGTTCTTGCCAGCTTTGTGAATGCAGTATTTGCCCAGAAGAAAATCGTTCAGTCAAGAATAGCAGAAGTGTCGTTATGGCTGAATGAAAAGTCTTGTTCTTATCTATTTTGCAAATCCCTAGAGCTAAAAACTGTAAACAGACATATGGAGATGGTGGGAGATGACACCATAGCCTTGGACCCTGCTGTGCGGGAAGCTGACTTTGGAAAACTTAAGACAGTAGCAGAGATGTTCAGAATGCACCACACTCCTTCAGCTGGCCAGTGATCTTCTTGAAGGTTTCCAGTGTATTGTAATCAAACTAAATGTACTCCCAACCTGACTGAATATTAAATGAAGACAAGTTACAAAAGCAAAGCTTGCTGTTGAAAGCAAGAAAATGCAACCCAGGAAATGCAGTACAGTTTAAACTTGCTTTTATCAATGAAGTGGGAAAAGCTTCTGAGTTCATTTAGCTCATGGTGATGCTGGTAGCAGCACCTCATCTACAGTAATAGAGATATATGTGAATAAGATGTTGTTAGAGAGAAGAATCAGTCCCTACAATTTAGGCACAGAAGTGACAAAAAAGTATGAGGAGATGAACCCCAGAAATAAAAGCTCTCTACCCTCAAAAGACACATCTTTCAAACAATTGGCCAATTGTTCTATAACCCCTTGTGAAGGAATGAGTGTTGTCTGCTAAGATTTCAGGAAATAAATACAACACAAACCACATTTTCTTTGTCAAGATGAAAATTACAGGCATCAAGGGTCCTGCCTCTGAGCTGTGTTTGTGCAAAGCTTGACGATTTTTAAGGTTCAAACAAGCATTGACAGACTGACAACTGAAGTGGAAGCCATGAAATCTCAGGTGAATGTGAATGGCCAACTAGCTAGATTTCAATCAGCTCTATCAACCATCTCTTCAGCTCCCCGGTAAACAAGGAATCTGAGAAGATAAGCATTTCACTAGCAGTGGTTTTGTTCTCAGAATGATAACTCAGTTTTATCAGTGCTAAGGTGGTAAGGAAGTCTTAGGAATGCATATGTGTAAGGCTGTCCACAAACTGTTTTTTTTCTGTGATTTTCACTCTCATCAAAACAAAACCAAAGTATTCCTTTGAGCTTGAAATATATACACTTAAAATAAAATAATTTGACTTAGAAAAGTCATATTAGTATGCTGTAGTGTGAAGCTTTTTACTGTCTCTTAAGTCCTCTTCCATAATGCATCATGCCTGAGCTGTTTCAATAGCAGACGATTTCTGAGCAAAAAAAATGCCAGTAGAAAGCACACAATTTAATATTAGAATCTTCTTCAGATGCTTTATCTTAAAACATTGGGAAAAAAAGTCATATCCCAAAATGTTTTCTACAGAAAATTCTAAAACTCTGTCTCCGTGCTCCTGGAAGACAAAGCTCAGAGTTCATACTCTTGTTTTGCTTTATCAACTAGATTCTGATTCTTCATTCAAGTATTTGAAAGTAAGGCCTTTCTATTCATTTTGGAAAAGATTTTCTTGGTACGTGATTTTTTTGTTTTTACAGTATTTCTTCTGCCACAGCACCTTATAAAAGCTTTGCAATGTTCTCCATACAGTAAGCCCAACCAAAATAGCATGATAAGTAGGATACTATATTGGGTTGCAGAGGATCTCAGTTCAAATTCCTTCTCTGCATGATCTAGACATGGGGCTTGAACCTTGGATTTTTATCTCTTAAGCAGGTTAGCTTGCAGGCCAACAGGTTAGTTTGCAGGCTACTTCAAATGTCATGCTTTTTCTGTGTGGAACAAAAGTACCATTTCTCGAGGAAAATCTCAGGTAACTGTACTGACATGATTGTGGTTACGGTTCCTTTCAGTTTGACTCTGCAAGTCTGTTGTTGCACTGAATGACAGACAAATAATATTCCCAGACTGGACTGGATCCTGTCTTCGCATAGTTATCAGACAAGATCAATGTAGAAACTTTAATGCCTGTTCTCCTTCAGCTCTCCCTTTACTGCAGCACAGAGTAACTTCCAATCCAGATAATGAAAATTAATGTCAAAGGGGATAAGTATCTAAATCATTTTCTTGGTCTAGTTTTTAACACCAGCCTGTATCACCTTCAAGTTTTGGCATGTCTGTGTTCCCCTTATTTTCCCGTGATTTCAGCCAGTAGCAGAGAAGACAGAGTAAAGTCTTTTGTCCCTCTTCCTCCTGCCTGATCACTTGCTTTCTGCAAGTGGGCAGGAAAAAAAGTCACAGGTGTGTTTCTTTCCAAAGTCAGGTTGTCTGTATAGACTCTATGAGAGCAGAAAGCCCAAGGGCAGAGTCCACATCATTCCTACAGTTTAATTGCTTTTGCATTCTTCAGCTGATGCTTGTTTTCCTGAATCATTCACCCTTTCCTTATAGGAGAAGGAGTTGAAAGAAAGAAAGTTTTTTTTTTTAATCTGCTTGCAGTAAACCCCTTCAGTGAATTACAGCATTTGCAACAACCTGTGGAGCACATCAAAAAAACATAGAATCATAGAATCATTTACATTGGCAAAGACCTGTAAGATCAAGTCAAACCTTTAACCCAGCACTGCCAAGTCAACCACTAAACCATATCCCTAAGCATAACAACAACATGTATTTTAAACACTTCCAGGGATGGTGATTCCACCATGCCCTTGGGCAGCCTGTTCCAACACTTGATCATCCCTTCAGTGAAGAAATTTTTCCTAATATCCAATCTAAACTTTCTCTGGAGTAACAGAGAAGAACATGCAACCAAGATAAAAAAGGGACCAGGAGATGACCTTGTCTTCAGTTTTGTCACTCATGTGCTTTGATTTGCCATTCTTCTCAGGCATGTTTTCTAGGAAGCTGTGCTCACATATTCTGACAGTCCTGCTAATTCTACCAGCTCAGTGACATCTGAAAATTTGGTTACTAAGTTGAGCATATCTGAGCTCCCACAACTTCTTTTAAAAAGATCCAGGGATAGTTGTTAGTTTTAACGTGTAAAAGATTTACACATGCAATCATATTTATTTATTAATGTAGCCCATATACTTAAACATGCACAAATCCATTAATGTGTGTGCACACACACACACAGAAATAGATATGTTTAATCTCCTCAAAGACAATGAATCTACAAATGCAAGGATGGTCCTTGCATAGAGTACAGAGAAAAAGACACACTTTATCTTAGGAAAAAGGAAGATTCTCATGACGTTGAAATAGAAAATTTAGCCATTTGTTTGTAAGTCTGTACCTCGTACCATGAGCACAATGCTTATTTACTCTGATACTCTCCTGGATAAATGCTTCTAGATGAAAGAGAATTGAAATCTATTTGGCAAGAGGGGAGGAAAGATTATTTGTGGTTTTGCTGGCTGGAATGCAGTGATCTCTTCCTCTGCTGCAGAGAAAGAAAAATTAAATATGGCTTGTCCTGTAAATTTTGTTTCAGACTTGTACTAAAATTCAAATCCTTCTTGCAAAAAATGTGAACCAAACCAATGGAATGAGAGGTTTAATAAATACAGTGGTCTAAAGGAAATAGTATAGCAATGTTTAATTAATACCTGTTGTGCTTCAGAGTCAACACAATTCCTTTTTTTTCACTTTGCTGTGAGAAGATAGCACTTTTTTACCATAACTTACTCCAGACTCTTATATCAGTAAATAACAGCAAAGAAATGTATCTCCTGAAAGAAAGCTCAGCATTATGCAAAGAGTGATAAACTTCTCAGAAGGTGTTTACAAATGCATTCAGTGAAACAGAATTTTAATGAATTGTGCCACATAATCTTGCAGTTAATGAGCTGTAAATGCCTTTGTCAATTACAGTGACTGGAAACTAACTCTTTTGGATTCCAGATCAATAATGGGATTCTTCTGCACGTTTTTATTTTTTAAGGGAAAATTAGGATCTAAGAAAAATAAAAGGTATCTTTGTTATATTAGGCATCTCAGAAAAGTCCCTCATTGCTATAACAGAGCTATCTATATTCTTATTATTTGTAAAATCATCTCTCAGCTGCATTAAAAGAAACAAACCTTCTGAGACCAAATGGCAGCAGTGTTGTAAAATGCCAGTGGCAAAACCAGAAGAGACTGACAACTTCAGTAATAACTAGGAACATTTTCCAGGAGTTATATTAGATTCAACTACTATACACAACCTCCTAGAAAACAAAAATTATCCTGCTCTACCTTTGCTATCCACCCTAATTACTCTGCTGTTAGAAACTGGGCACTTTAAAGCTCTCTGAAAGACTGGTTCATCTGTTTGTATCTTATTTTAAGGAAAAGGTGTGCACACATTGCTTTTTTTCCAGGTGAGGTCACTATTCTTGCCTAGGAACATAACATTATAACATATCAGAACTGCCATAGTTCCCAAGAAAATTAAATATTGTGACCAAGCAGTTCTGTGATTCTATCCAGCAAGTAAAATATTCTTTTAAAAAACAAAGATTGGGCTCGATATTTTAATGTCTTCAAAATCTAAAGGAGATGGGACCAGCATTTATCAAAGAAAAATATGGAAGACAGGTTTATTGCTTGTAATCTCCAATTTATTATGTGACTTTTTCACAGTATGATTCTTCTTTTTCCTTCTCTAAAGATTTTTTTCCTCTTACTCATGCCTCAGTGTGGAGGATCCATTAACAGAGGAACCACATAAAAAGTAATTTCAAGGAAAAGCCTTATAAAATGTGAAAAATTAAAGCTGTGCTCAGATCCCATTAAGAAAAGAAATTGCCTTGGGGCACCCACTAAATATGTGAAATCCATTTCTGCTGAAGGGCTTCAGAGTTTATTCCTCTCTTACAAATGCAATTTCACAGCACAAGTTGAACGTTTAAACAAAGCGAAGCAGGATCTTTTTCCAGTTAGCGTTTTGATTGTTGCCAGGTCACCAAGTGCAAATTTACATAAGAATCTGAGATTATATAAATCTCAACCAAGAGGCTTTGAGGGCATTTCTGCTTGGGAAGACTAAACCAGGAAATGCTCTCAGTATGGAGAGTTTACTGTTATTATTAGTATTTGTTTTGCTCAGGTTTATACAGGAAGATAGAGAAAGCTGTAGCGTTAACATCTCCTTTCCTTAAGTGGTTCATTTAAGCTCCCCTGATGACCTAGCTCCCTCTGGCCCTCTGTTCCTGCTGCTGGCATGCTGACACCTCACACATTTCTGGTGCAGTGCCCTCACTCATCTTCAGCTCCGCAACCTCACATACAAGACTAAGGGAGCAAAAGAAAATGAGCCACCAAAGAGGATGTCTTGTCCCTGCTAAAACCCACCACTGCCACCTGCTTATTCCCCCATGTCCCATGGGGAGGTGTGCCTGCCTTGCACTTCTGGGGACCCTAGCCCAGCTCAGAGGGGCTGTGAGAAGGCAGCCGTCTTTCAGCCTTGCTGCTGGAGAGAAGCTCTTCATCCAGATGGTAATGAACTATCTGTTTAGGCTGCTTGATTGAAACACCCTCAGGACAAGCCCTGCTTTCTCCAGTAGCTATGGAACCACATGCTGCTGGTAGTGTCTGAATGTAGATCTTTCCTGACAAAAGCCAATGAACCAGGCTTTTTTAAGCAGACACACAACAATATGGTAACAACCCCATGTTGGCTTTAGGTCATCTGTATTTACTTTTTTTTACCATTACTCCATAAAACCCAGTGTATCTTGGGACAGGAGATCAGATTGGAAATCACAGTTTTGTCCTCTTCCTGAAATCACATCCTGCTGTTTCTCGAGAAAATGGGCTTTGTCCCCTCTCAGTTGCAGACAGCTTACTATCTGATAGCTGAGGCTTCATCTCCTTGCCCAAAGCCATGTTGCATGCCCATCCATCCCTGCTCCCTTGAGACCAGTCTAGTGGCAACTGTCAGCGTTGTTTTCATCATTTTGCTCCACTCTACAGAATGAAAGATACCTCCAGTGCTGCAAGACTTCTGTGGTGAGAACTAACAACTTGCCTGCAAGTGCTCCAGAAGTCGTAAGTGAGAATTTGACTGTACATAATATCCAGAGAGGAAGAAGTGTTTCTTCCCCATGTAGTTTTCTTACTTAGTCATGATTTCAAGGTAATGCCTGGAAAGGAGAAGGTTATTGGGTCGACTCTTCTAAAGAATGTAACAAGCAAAAATGACTGTAAGCCTAATGAAAAGTCAAAATGTTTCTAATCCAGCTAAGATGTATGAAAGAGGTCCCTATGGCATATATATTACTGGTTGCAATTTCTCAGATGGAAATATATGGTAATAATTAAGCCTATTGGCACAAAGCCTGTCCTTCAAGAACTGTATGCCAGCCCCCATGAGCTTATGGTACACTGCTGAATTGTTCCAGGGTCTAGATCACAGGTGTTGTCTCTTACCATCCTGTTCCCAATGCAAACATGCAAAAGGGATGTTTCATTTCACACTTAAAAATTAGAAATTAGGGGGGGGGGGGGGGGGGGGGGGGAAGCTTTTCTTGAGGTAATTGTGCTGTTTTTAAAAAATGAATAGGTCAGTTCTGAAAATAGGTCAGAGTGAAAACTGCTAATGCAGTACCACCAAAGCAAAGCGCTGAGCATCAACAAATTATCTGTTCTCCTGCTAACTCCTTTGCAATATATTACTTGGCTAATATTGTCCCTGTTTGCAGACTCTGAATGGGTAATTATAATGTGGTTCTTCCTATACAATTTTTCAATTTCTTTCTTACTGAAACTACTGGACCTTGTCTAACAGTTCCTTAGTTTCTGAATTTTGCATGTGTTTCTTGGGCCTGGATATTTTTTAGTGTACATGAAAATGAACAAATACCTATATGCTTTAACCGCCTGCTGAGCATTTACTTTTCTTTCAAGCTGTTTCTCAGTTCATTCACTCTTCTATTTAACAGAAAATGCCAGTAATTTTTATGTATATTTTTTACCATAAGAAAAAATTTGAGGTCTCAATAACACATCTCAAAATAGGGCATAGCTCTGTAAAATTACTACAGATTTATATCACCATTACTGACAGCTTGATCCATTTTTTGGTAAGGTAAGTAAATATACTCATCGGGTTTTATGTATAAAATTACTTCTGTGCCATTAATGGAAGGTACATTTTAATTAAGCCGAAGTAAAATATATCTGAGAGACACACACTTTTTGACATCAGTTACAGATGAGCAATCCTATCAAAGGATATTGAATTCCACTGATGCTACAAAGCAGAGGTTCATCCCCTGTAATTACACTTTAGAAATTATGTTTGTTAAAAAAAGTAAAACAAGAGCAGGCACAGCACTTGAAACTTTAGTTCAGCTTCAGTAGAAGAGTTGAATGCTCTGTGTTTAAGGTAACCTAGAACTGGTAATTTCCAGCTTCAAGCCTTTATTTCCTCATGTTTTCTGCTGTGTGATCCTCAGTTAATCATTTAACACCAATCTCTTTGAGGTGTTGCAGAATTTAACACCTGATATTTTCAGGGGAAGTTAAGATCTGCAAGACGTAAGACACTGTCTCTCTGTGCCTTGGTTGCCCTGCTGTGAAAAAGAAGAGTTGCAGGGGTAAAAGCCTTACCTTCCTGGGTATTACAGTCGTAAAAGCTGATAGACATTGCACTGAAGTGCATACGAAACTCATTTTACTGAAGTGCATACAAACATGAGGTATTTAACACTTGGCAGAATTTCTTAGGACTTTGATGATTTCATGAAATATGATTTCTTTATTGTTTTCTATCCTGCCTTTCAATGAAGAATTAACAATGAATCAGCAAAATACCTTACTTTTGGACCAAATGGATTAATTTCTCTTTTCTGCTGCAAAATTTAATATGGTTGAGATGGACTGTTACTTGTAGCCCTTTACCTGGAGAGATTACCTGTCAACATTCAGTGGTAACGGTCACTCTTCTTCATGGCCTTAAGTATTCTTTTTCCAACATGCTTCTCCCTTCACTCACTTACCATCCTTTTCTCTCTCATGCTTTTTATATCTCTAGCATCATCTCTCTTTTGCATCTTTGCCTCTCCTCCTTCTCCCGCTGCCCAGCTCTGTCAGGTCCTGCGTTAGATACGGTAACAAGGAATTTGGACTCGAATAGATGGTACAACTGCTGCAAACATGAAGCTGGCTAAGACTTTTGCTGGTAGCCTGAAGAAAATCCCACATAAGGAGGTTTCAGTAATTTTTAACACAGAATAGAATAAAAAAAGTGCTGGAGTAGTCTCTCTTGCATACTCAGAACAGTCTCTTTCAGAACTGCCCTTGCTGTGCTGCCATTCCCACCCTCATCCCTACTCCCTGCCCTTCACCTCCTTGTTGATCTCTCTATTTCCACTGCAAATCCTCTCTGCTAGGGGAGCATCTCTCTCTCACGGCCTTTCTCAGCCAACATTATGCACAGTCAACTCCCTCTGTTATCCCCACCTACTCAATAAAATCACACCACTCTCCTCTTGACAGCCTTCACTGTCAGGTTTAGTTGCCTTGCCAATAAAGCAAGCCATCTCCAAAGTGAATCTTTCCTGGCAACATTCCCTTTAAGGATAACAATAAGGAACCTGCATTTCAGAGGCAAAATCAGGGAAATTAAAGGAACAAATCTTTGGCCAGTCTGCTGTATAAGCAAATGTTAGTGTGTTTTTATCACATGGAAAACAGACTTGGAATAGCTGCTCTTCTCTCAGTAACCGTATCTTTAATAATAACAATGGTAGTAGTAGTCATAGTAATAAAGTAACTGTGTATATTAGATTGAATCAACGACATAAAACTACTGTTGTAACTATAGGCTGGGTAACTTTCCCTGGCCCACAACACAGACAAAAGGCCAGAAAAAATATGAGTTGTGAAGTAACTACCCCTCAATTCATTACTTCAGTTCTTCCCTGTTCTCCTGGGACATGTAGTTCTTAACCCTGATGAGAAAGTGCCTTGGACACTTTTTCCACTCTTTTCTTTTTGTGGAAAATAACCCCTAAATATGCCTTTTGGATGCTACCATGCAACAAGTATGTGGCTGCACAGGGTCAGTATTGTTAGTGGCACCTGATAGAAAATGTGTTTAGTTTCATTTGTAGGATATTAGGAACCTGCTACTTTAGAAGTCAACTTACACCAAAAAAAAAAAAAAAAATAGACTAACATGAGCAACATATTATATGGAGAGTCATCTTCTGGACAGAATTCGAGCATTTAAAAGGAAACAAAACCAGAATGGTAATCCTTCAAAACTGGTGCAGCACAAAATGAAAGATCATTTGAATCCCTCTGGGCTAGAAAGCCCATGTACCCATGGGGACCTATTACAGCTAGAGCATTAATTGGGGAAAGTCTGCGAGAAACATTTGCAATTGCAGAAGCTGTTTGCTGAGAAGATGGCTGATTTGCATAGGCACATTGCTTAAGCACTTTGTAAATGACATTAATTAGTTATTTTACTATTTAAATTACCTTGAATTATTCTTACATGTAACAACTTCGCACAGGGTGCATCATCATGTTTGTTTGTACCAGTAAGCATCCATCAGTTGAACAGGGACAAAGCAGAAGAAAGAAAGGCAGGATATTTATCTTCCACTTCCATCTTGTCTTTTTTAGCCTGTTAGCTGAAAAAAACTTTTCCCCATTTTCTTTCATAACTCCTAATATTACTTTTCTCAATGTTACCAAGTTGATTATGATTATTACTCTTTATGAGATGGAAATTCTCTCAGCCTGGGTGTTCATTCTGCTGTCTTTAAATATACCCTCTAATTTTCAGTTTTACTGTTTTATAGATATCTCAGCAGTTGTCAAAATTCAGTTGTGTAGCACTGCACCCACAACTAGTAAGACACTACAGAGTATATCAGCAAAACTGGGAAAAGGGAAAGATGGAATGAACATTATTCCCCAGTTCAGAGATGAAAAAATAAAAGACAACATCATCCAGTAATTTCACTGCAACATTCACCCAAAAATAATGCCAGGTCTCTGAAATCCCAAGACTAACTAAATATACTGTGCCTATTGCAGTGAGGCTGGGTACACTAAGGATATCTAGATGCTGCTGTGCTTCAGTAACAATAGAATTCCAAATACATACTACAAATACAAAATTCAGTCAGATTTTTATTGTGCTTTGGTATCAAAGATTTAAATGTAGCCAGAAACTAAGAGCAAAGAAATTACTCTCTGGCTATGTTGCTGCCATATTAAGGGCAGTGTAAGCTGTCTACAACTAATTTATTATTTTTTTTATCATCATCATTCTTTATTTAAAACTCATCTTTGACACTGTGTCACTTTGAAACTCACGGTCATGCACACAACTTAATCAACCGTATTCCTGTCCTTCTCTTGTATGCCTAACTCATGCTTTAAAAGTTCTCTGTCTTCCAGTTCTCCCTTCCTTGGGAGGAGATTATGATCTCCGTACCTTCTTTCTGTAAATCTTGTGCCTCACTGTCTTCTTGCCCTGCACCATATTTCAGGATGATCATATTTTCTAAAACAAATTAAACTACCTTTCTGGCCCAAAATTATCAGACATTAGAAAAATCTAGATCTCATTCATGTAGGTCTTTATCCAATGTCTCTATCTACATGTGACCTGAATGCAAAATATCTAGAGACTGATCAACACAGACAGCAGCAAACAAAAATTGCCCTTATGCCCCCAAATCCCAGAGGGCTCCCAGTATCCCCTTCTCACAAGAAGAACTTGTGCGTGTCCTCATGGATCTTTGACCTGTGAGAATCAAGGTTGGATATCCAGAAACACTTCAAGAAAGGGTGGCAACTTTACACAGCTGTTTTGTTGTTCCCTCTCCTCTGTCACAGGAAGCTGCTTCTCTCTATGTTCAAAGTCTTTCCTCACTTAGCCCTTTCCTATCGAGTCTCTCATTCCCTCCTCAAATGTCATTTCCAGCTTCCAACGCCCTTAATGCTAGTGCTCAATAGTTACTTGTTCAACGATTAGACCAGCATTTTCATGCTTTCTCTCACACGGTATCTCAAGCTTTGAGGGAGTACAGTGAAAATATCCCCAAATTTGTGCATTAGTTCTCCTTCAGTTCTTGCCTTTTGCACAAAGCACAAAAATGTTTTGCAAGTAAATGCATGTATACAGCTTCCTGTAGTCCTGGCCCATCATTCCTTGCTGCTGTAATGATATCTATAGTACACAATAATTAAACTTCATGAACAGTCTTTCAATTAAAAAGAGAGGGGTGGGGCCTGACTTAGCTCCCAGGAAAGTCATTAGGTAGACATTTGCCTCGTTCTTTAGATGAGTAACTGTAATTCTTCATGGGATTTTCAGAGAGAAAATTCCTCCTCCTTTAACTTTCAGGAACAGATTGCTTCTACAAAATATATGCATTATACTAGCATTCTCATACATGCAAGAACTCTGTTGTACCATGGGGCATATATTGCCATATGCTAAAAGACAATTTCAGTGCCAAATGGTTTCAGTTCATAATAAGCAAAAACAGAACCAGCAACAGAAACAAGCGCCAAGAATGAAAGTGAATTTTGCTCAAGGCCCTGCAGTATACTCCTGACCACTCTCCACCAACTTTTCTCAAGCCATGACACAACTTGTCAGCAGCATGTTGCCATTTTGAAGAAATCACACTTTCACTATCCACCTTGCTCTCCTGCCAGCACCAAAGTCCTCCCTGGGTCCTGTCTCCCATATCTCCTTCACCCAGTACTACACAAATGTCTCTGGGGTTTGTAAAAAGTTCATAAGGGGTTGCTTTGAAAACTGCACACATTTATAAATCAAAATCTCACTTTCTTTGTCCCACAATGGGTTTGCCTGAAGGTCCTCAGCAGCTCCAGCTGTGAGCCTCCACACAATCCTCTAAACTCTCACTGGGGCTGCCTGAAGGAGCAGGGTTTGTTAGGACCCTGGTTTTACAGCCTCAGACCTATAGTTTGTTGTGTTTTCCTCACTGCTGAATGGAAATAGTACAGCATTTGAGAAGTGCCAGGGGTTTTAAAACTAATTGAAGGCCCTTAATTGAAATGCAGAGAGACAACATATTCATTCATCCATATTTTACCAGAAAAATTAACTGCACATGGAATTAATTTATGGCACTTTGTTTACATCTAAGTATAAATGAATATGAAAAATGAGTGACATTTTGGAGAAACATGGAGAAATAAAGATCTGTATGGGAAAATATAACTGCCTGCCAAGAATCGATTAGTGTAATTTCAGCATCAGGTAATAATCTGATTATTTTCAGATCACAGGAAGAGTGATACATTACCCATTTCATTCTGTTTTGTGTAAAGCAATTGTAAATGTTTTCCAGTTTGTGTGTGTGTGTGTCTGTGTGCATGTGTTCTTCAACATGCTTGTGTTTTCCACTAAGTTTAAAAGTGGCCTAATTTGGAACTGTCTTCTAACGGCTACAGTTGTGGTCCAGTTTCCACCACCTCCACATAGTTGGAGGGTTAATAACGTGCAACGTGCTGAAGGACTGGCTATAAACTAGTAAGAAAGGCAACGGCTGCTCCTTCAAATCCCAATTTTACAGCTGCAGAAGGGAGAAACAGAGACACTGAAAGCTTCTGGATCAGAGGGGAAGTCAATGGAAAAAGTAATCCCCCTCTGTCTAGACACTCTGAATCCCAATTCATTGCCTCATAATTCTTGTTATTTAGTATGAGGTTGAAGAGAACTGCTTTCATGCTGGAAATGCCTCCGAGCACCATCATGAGCTGTACTGATTCCTGCCTTCTCTTTGCCCTGTCCTGCGTTTTGCTGTCGGTAGCTAAGGGATACATTTTGCCCATGGCTCAAAGGCAACATCTCACATGTTTCCTCATTTTGCCTAATTCCACTTTTTGTCAAGGTGGATTTCCTTAAGATTCTGGTGGGTATTAGCTGGTATTAGTTACACTGCTGACTGGGGGATAAAAAACATAAGAAAAAGAAAGAAAGAGAGAAAGAAACCATGCATGCATCTAGCAAAACTGAATTGATTTCAGAGGAAAATCTCCTGATGCCATAATCTCTTGTTACGTTACCTTATAAATCAGCATCTCTTACAATTACAGAAGTGTGGGTTTTGGGGGTTGGGTTTTTTTGGGTGTTTTTTTTTTTTTTTTTTTTTTTTTGGCCACACTCTGGTATTACAGAAAACTGCTAAGTTTTACAGAACTCTTACAATTACTGAATTTTGATCTTGGTTAGCAGTACAGACTCTAAAAAAAGGAGCTGGAGTCCTGTTCTTCCTCACCATTCCTGAGACCATTCACACTTTGAGGGCATTTATAGGATGTGTTTGCCAGAGTCAGCCACCTGCAAATGTTCTTAGCAGATTTTAACAGAGAGTACTGAATACCAAATGCAAGCTTGATCCTTCATGTATTGAAAAACAGATGAGCAAATTAAAATCTTCTGGAAAAGAATTTGGGTTAAACACAATCAGCATCTGGGGAGGTGGTATGGTTTGTTGATTGGTTTGGTTTGGTCAGGGAAAATGGCTTAACTGAGGTGAGTTTTGTTGGCTTTTCAAACATAAAGTCTATGGTACTTGAATATATTTATCATCATCTAATTTATGGTGGATTATTCTAATAGTTACACATTCGCAATGTGGGACTTTCAGGAGTATGAAGCTTAAAAATTGGAGCAAAGGATTATGAACTTGTTCTGAAAATGGATAAAAGCCTGAATAGTGATGTACTTCATAAATAGATGCAAATTCAGAAAGCCAAAGGTGGCAAAAAGCAAATCAATGTGAAATGTGTTCACCAAAGTCCTGATCCCAAATACCATAGGGAAATGTTTCAGGGCACTCGGTGTGCTTGGCAGTAGGCACAAATGCTGAAGACATCCACCTGTAATGAGGAGAAGCCACCCTGCTGCACCCCCAGAGCTGCCTACCCTAACACCAGTGGAGTTTCAGCTCTTTCCTTATCACCTTGCAGCTTTCTTCATCAAGAAGAGGGACTGACTTTCTGCTGGGGATGTGCTTATCAACACGAAACTTATAGATGTCTTCATTCCAGTTTTGCTGCTAAACAGCTGCTGATTTTAGAAGTCGATGCTTTGCCTCCTGCCTCAGTTTCTCTGACTCCAATATGGCAATAATAAAGTTAATTTCCCTAATTGTTAATTTCCTGCTTTTTTGGCTTGAAATCTTCAGGCAGTAAGCACTGTTAGAGTTCAGTGTTATTATTTCTGCACTGAGTACATGAGGGCAGCCCTTTGCTATACATCATGTTACTGTTTCACCATCTATAACAGGTATACAGCCAACCAACATAATTTTTATGTTTGTAATATAAAGAACCCAGAGTTGACCCTGAGTATTTATTACTTGATGTTGTTAACAACAATAACATCTTAATTTGGGAGAGGTGAAAAATACATTTTTTTGCAATAAATTTCAAACATATTTGAAGTTTGGCTGCTTGAATACCATTTACTTTCATCTTCAATTTATTTGTTTTGTTTAACTTCTGAAAGATAAAAAGCTATATAATCTAAATTATCTACTTAAGCACTTTGCCCAGTAAAAGCCTAAGCATGTATTTAAATGCTTTCCTGAAACGTAGTCTCCAATTTTTCCATAAGATCTACATGTGACTTCATTCTTTTTACAAGATCGAGGATTTTTTTTAATGTCATGTATCCCAAACTCCATTTTAAACTGTATCCCTCAACAAGGAATTCAAATATTTCTCTTTCTTTCTTGCAAAGTGAGTTTGTTGCAGCCTCTGCCACAAAGCAAATGACAAGCTTGACTCTAAGCTACAGAGCAGCTAATTCAGTTCAATAGTAAAAATTAGCCAGAGGTATCTTAGACAGTAAGGCCAAATAAAAGCTGTGCTCAAAGAAATCCCAGTCCTCCTAATTTCAGGACTTTGATAGGGTCTTTGCTCTCAAAGGCTCAAATAAATAAATAAACGAGGCCAAGGAATTCATTTGAAATATTAATTAAAATGCAAATTAAATCCAGATTGCATGGGCTTTAAGAAGTGCTCTCTGAAGTTTCCATGAATATAAAGCATGTGACAAGCTACTGTTTTAAATGATCTGCATAAACATACATTGTTGAAAAACTGCTTGACTTGAAAATAACCTTACCAACACCATGAACTGCAAATAATGAGAGGAAATCTTTAGCAATGACAGCCTTCATAACTGACAACGCTGTCTGTCAGGCTTTGCACCATGGCGGAAGGGAAGGCGATGTGACGTGCCCTGGCCCACCACCGCTCCTGCCCATCTGTGGCGGTGGCCCACTGCCGGCTCACGAGGACACAGGCCAGCTCCTGCGGGATGCAGCGTGCCAAGGTGAAATGGCTCTGTGAGAGCTGGCAGCACATAACTGCTGCTGGCCAGGGAGGCAGGACAATCCACCTCCCTGGCATCACTGCCACAGCATTTGCAATGAGGCCAGCCACACTCCGGTGTTACAGATTTCTTCCAATCTGGAGTAACTGGATGTAGAAAATACCTAATTCTTCCCTTTCTCTGTGCAAAGATGTTCTGTGTAAAGTACTCTCCTTTTAAGTCAGCCAGCCTTACTTAAATTTCATGCTGGCATTAACAAGTGTCTTTTTCTGCTAAGGTTCTCTTTGCACCACAATTCAGCGCTGCAGATGTCAGCCTGACCTCGGTGCCAGGGAAGATTATGGAGCAGATCATCCTGAGCGCCATCATGCAGCATGTGCAGGACAACTGGGGGATCAGGCCCAGCCAGCATGGGTTTATGAAAGGCAGGTCCTGCTTGACAAACCTGATCTCCTCCTATGACAAGGTGACCTGCCTAGTGGATGAGGGAAAGGCTGTGGATGTTGCCTACCTGGACCTTAGTAAAGCCCGTGACACCATCTCCCACAGCATTCACCCAGGGAAACTGGCTGCTCCTGGCTTGGGCGGGGGTGCTCTGTGCTGGGTTAAAGCTGGCTGGGCGGCCGAGCCCAGGGTGGTGGGGAATGGAGTCACATCCCGCTGGTGGCCGGGCACACGTGGTGCTGCCCAGGGCTCAGTGGTGGGGCCGGTCCTGGTTAATGTCTTCATCGATGGTCTGGGCAAGGGGATCGAGTGCTCCCTCCGTCAGTTTGCAGGTGACACCAGGCTGGGGGGTGTTGATGTGCAGAGGGCAGGAGGCTCTGCAGAGGATCGGGACAGGCTGGACCGATGGGCCCAGGTCAGTTGTATGAGGTTCAACAGGGCTCAGTGCCGGGTCCTGCCCGTGGGTCACAGCAACCCCCCGCAGCGCTATGGGCTGGGGGCAGGGGGCTGGGAAGTGCCTGGAGGAAAAGGGCCTGGGGGTGCTGGTCGACAGCCGGCTGAACGTGAGCCAGCAGCGTGCCCAGGTGGCCAAAGCATCCTGGCTTGTATCCGAAACAGTGTGGCCAGCAGGGCCAGGGCAGTGACTGTCCCCCTGTACTGGGCACTGCTGAGGCCCCACCTCGAATCCTGGGTTCAGTTTTGGGCCCCTCGCTACAGCAGGGACATGGAGGTGCTGGAGCGTGTCCAGAGATGGGCAACGGAGCTGGGGAAGGGTCTGCAGCACAAGTCTGATGAGGAGCAGCTGAGGGAACTGGGGTTATTCAGCCTGCAGAGGGGGACACTTAGGAGGGACCTTATTGCTCTCTCCAACTACCTGAAAGGAGGCTGTAGGCAGGTGGGGGTCGGTCACTTCTCCCAAATAACAAGCAACAGAAGAGCAAACAGCCTCAAGTTACACCAAGGGAGGTTTAAATTGGATATTAGGACAAATTTCTTCCCTGAAAGGATGGTCAAGCACTGGAACAGGCTGCCCAGGGAGGTGGTAAAATCACCATCCCTGGTAGTGTTTAAAAATCATGTGGATGATGTGCTTAGTGACATGGTTTAGTGACGGACTTGGCAGTTCTGAGTTAACAGTTGGACTTGATGTTCTTAATGGTCTTTTCCAACATAAATAAAAAAAAAAAAATGAACTACTGAAGAGAAGAGAAAGACAAATGAAATAAGAGCACCACCTTAAACAGAGACTAACCCAGGCACCTGGAAATCCTTTCTCCTAGCATTAACTTAATGTTAAATGATGCTGTCAATAGATTACAATCTCTGTTTAATTTACTTTTAATTTCTCCTCACTCCCAAAGGCAAGCCTTGTGTCTACTGATTTTATTTCTGACCAATACGCTTTTCACAGTTTGACTGGACAGCTACTTCTGACCTTCTGCCAAGCTATACCACCCTGTTAACTGGCCCTGGGAACAGGCTGTGGGATGGCCAGGACTCTGCTGGAATAGGCTACGGCCAAGTGACACCACTGAGCAACACAATCTCAAAGCGCTTTCTGAAGAAGATAAATTATGTTTGGGATACATTATAAAGAAATAATCTAAGTACTTCACCACACTCTTGGGAACACCCAGCTGTCTGGAAGGAAGTTTGCGCAGCAAAAGCATCATGAAAAAGTCTATAAGGGAGGGGAAGATTCTGCCTTAAGAACTTCAGTGAAGCCATAGTAAACAATGCATAAGACCACATGCTGAATGGCAAAGCTAATAAGAAATATCAAACCTCTGCACGTTCTCTAACCTCATCCATCCTGCTTGCCCATCAGGCAGGTGCTCAGAGAAATAAGACAACATGACTATGGACAAGAGGAGCCTATCAAAGTGCAAAAGCACCAGGAGCTGAGTTAAGGGTACAAGGCTGCCCTGCTCTGACATTTCCCAAATTCTAAATGCAGGAGTTTGTAATGAAAAAAAAATTTAATGTGAGAGTGATGTGTGCCAATTAATATATGAAGTTTATACTGCCCTGCTAGGGAGAGCTTCTAGGAACACAAGTGTAATACAATTTAGTTTCTGTACCTGGAGAAGTCCATCTCCCTGCATTTGTCAGTCATTAAAACCATCAGTGTCTTTGACCGTAACTTCATGGCATTACCAAGGACTGAGGGATTTCCAAATTCTCAGTGAGTAATCCAGAGCATCTTCATGGTACGGTGCAGTGACATGCAGAAACACTACCAGATGTCTAAAAAATACAATCTAGATGTAAGCTGCACCAAGGCTAATCAATGCCTTGAAAGATCTGGCTCAGTGGGTAACACCATCTAGATGTGATGCTCTTGCCTTTGATTTCTGAGCAGACATGGTTAAAACAAAGTCAGGTATCTTGTCGCAGAAGTGCCCTTTGTTTTCAGAGCTATCAGTCTTTAAAGTTTTTTTTTACTTAATTGAAAATAAAATTTCCCCAGAGTGATGGAGTCTGTTCTTAATGCATGTGTGTAGCTCTAATTAATGTTAATTATTTGCATTCACCAAGGGGAGAAGTGTATTACTTCAGTTGCCTACTTGGAATGTGTTACTTTAGCCTTTCATGTGACTGCAAGTGGTATACTCAATGGGAAAGATGCAGCTGTCTCAAAAACCAAGTGTCTGGGATGCCTGAGGATAATCCAGATCAGGTGTAGGACAGGATGTACTACACCACAGATAGCACAGCCAGGCTTCCTGCACCACACAAATCTGATTCGCAGAGCTTGCAAAACACAGCAGCATAGAGATCACTGCTCATTCATTTTCCCTCTGCACATTTGGGTTGGGGAGTCATTTCATCAGATACTTATACAGTGCCTAGCCAAATGGGTCCTGAGCCTCAGTACCGCACCGCCTCAGCACAAACAGTAAACAAGCCCTGGCCAATCTGGGACCACACAACAGGGCAGTGCTAGATCCAGAAAAAAAAATGCCACATCTCTGAAGACCTAAGCTTAATTTTTATCTACGGAGCTACACTTCATTTTGTGGCAGGGCTGAAGTCTCTGAGGGATGTCTCTTCCAGAGCACCGCTGAAATAATAAAGCAGGACAGATTTATCCCAGTTGAGGAATCTGGGCCATACTTTTTCATTGTAAATAAACTGCAAAACCTGGACATCTTCCATGCTCTTCCCCACACATGCAAGTTCATCCAAATTCATCAACCTTGCCAGCATCTTTCTAGATGGTTACCCTTTAACTAGGGCTTTATTGGATAACTGTAACTCAATTTGCTGCAGCTGTGTGACCCTGATTTGCTTCTGGAGTGGAGCGAGCTTAGGGAGGAACAGCCAAGTGGGAGCCCACCTGCCAGGCAGCCAGTACAGTTAAAAAGGACCAGTCTGAATGTGCAAAATCTGGCAGGTGGCAAAGATGCACTGTTTATTTTTCCTAATGACAAAATTAGCACATTGATAATAATCAAACAGAGATGTGTGCAGTGGGGGTTTATTTAATTAACAAATGTCCTTTTGCAGGTGCTCATCCATGCAAGCTGTTGCTCATGTCCCTGGAAAGCTCATACGCAAACTGCCTTTGGCTTCTTTTGTCTAGGTTTGTTCTGGGAAGGAGGTGGTTCCTTTTTTAGTCTTGCCTTTTTTAATCATGTATTCTCTTTCTTCAGAATGTCATATTCTTGTTTACATCCAAGAACACAGATCACATCTAATAGAATAGATTGCTTTGAAAGGTGCAACGGAAAAGGCTTTCTTCCAATATGTGCCCACAAAGTCGTGTCAGGAATGCCCCCTCCTGATACTTCTAACTATAGTACATCTTCATATCTCACAACTACCTGATTGGAACTGGCTTTTCCTTATTAACAGTTATCTGTGTTTTTAATATTTAGTACTTAGAAACTTCTGACTCCTTGCCTAACTTTACGTAGTACAGCAGCTTCACAGACATGACCATGCTTTTTGCTAGCATCCAGCTCGAGGGATTTATTAGCATCTGCTCACAAGTAGCAGAAGCTAATAGACTCCTCCTAGCTTGGGTACAGACAGTCAGGATAATCTTCTGGATGTCACTGCTTCAACCCATACTGCTAACTGAATTATCCATCCATGCATGATTCTGATTTATCAAGCAATCCTATCACAAGTCATCCAACGCTTTCCATTCATTGAGGGCCAAGTCCTGAAAACAACTAGATTTTTTCAGCATTACTCCCGCTGTTAGAATATTACCCCTTCCTTTCTGTGAGTTTTCTAAAGATTCAGAGTGGAGAGTCCCCAGACTAAAGCAGCTTTTCTGGTGTAGATTACATCAGCATACATTGTACAGTTACCAAAACACCATGTCTAATGTCAGTGGTGGCGATACAACTGTTCTTTTGTGGGTTTACATTATGGATTGAAGGAGTTGGTGCAGCTGCTTGAAGAACTGCATCCACCTGCCTGTACCATATTTCCAAGAGGGAAGCTGGCCAGCGTACGTAACAGAAAAGATTTTTCTGTTGTACACTCTTTCAGAAAGAAGGTAGGTGAAGGAGAACAGTAGTAGACACTTTGTACAAAAGTCAATTCAAACAGTAGCAGATTTTTTCAATTTTCCCCTGCTCAAGGGACATCCAAGCATCACACTGACCTTTCTTAGAATAGAACTATAAATCTCTAACTCCAGCGTCTTCTTTTTAAAAGGACTAGGTGGAGAAGGCTCAAGATATGAAATTCAGATTTATCTTTTACTTATTCGTGATCTTTTCTAGAGATAGGTCCTGACCCAGAACATGACAAATTTGCTACCAACTTCTATGACAGTCAAGGATATTCAAGTGTTGATTTTGCCCATTCTTTTATGGAGATAAGGTCCAGATGTGAAGTAAAAACTCTTATTTCTTCAAACATTATGGCTGGATTTGAAATCAAGTTTTATATTTCCTTTGTTTCAGCTTTGAATTTTACTCATTCTGGTTTGTTCTGCTTTTTTATTATTTTTATCAATACTCAAATCTATTCTAGCCATGTCCAGATAGCCATAATCAGCCCTCAAGAGTTTGCAAGGTAAGCACTGCCTTGAAATCAGTGACTAACAGCACAGTAGTAAGGTTGCATTGTAATAGTCCCTCATTAAGGGCAGTTGTGTAATCTAGGCTTGAATTCCTCTATCTTAGCTAATTTTGGGCAGGTAAAAGATGGAGCCAGATCCAAGAGAAGAAATTAAATGGATGCTAGTCATATATCAGCTCAGGAAGAGGGATATTCATCTAGGGGATTCTAGGGGTGTTTGAAGAGTCTTGCGGGATTGCCTAGCATGGTAGTCATGATTGCAACTGGAGCACATTGTCGGATAGATACAGGCACAAACTTGTGAATCAGTAGTGCAGTCATAAAACACCTTCATGTCATTGGGACAGGGACATAGTCAATTAAATGAGTTAGTAAGAGTGGGACAGGAAGGCAGAGAAGGATGTGAATAGATTAACATTGCAACCAAGAAGTGCATATTCTTCAGTGTAACAATAAAGGGATCAAAGACCAGCAGGTGAAAGGCCAGAAAAGAAGGCATTATAGTTATCCAGGTCATGTCACATGGTTGCACCAGAGAACTGCAGAGTGGGATTTTGAAAAGTCTAGATAGGAGATGAAAAGGTAGGACTGAAGCTGAAGACCTTTCTCATGTAAAGCCAGAGAAACTTAGAAGCCAGTGCTTGTGATAACAAAAAAAGAACAAAGTACTGAAGTACAAAAAAGAGATTGCATTTGGCCAAGAGAAGACAAGAACACAGGGCAGACATGGGGCCGAATGGAGAACAGGGTGTCAGGAGTAGGTGGCATGGCTGAAGACAATAGAAACATAAAGTGAGTTAATTCTCAAAATAAGTATAGAAGTGCCTTTTTAAAGGAGCTAAAGACAAAGAAGGAGGACTTTAAGGATGCATTCAGTAATAGAGAACAGGAGAAGGACATGGAGGCAAAAACTTCTAAAAATGATCATGTAATTAGTAATGCTGGCACAGTACATACTGAAGTAATAAAACCATTCTCTGCTGCCTTTGGAGGTGAAAGAAACATCACTGAGGATGGAGAGAGCTGCTTTTCCTTTCATGTGGGATTTTAAAAAACACCTGCAGTGTGTAATATGTCCATTATCAGCAATCAAGCGTAGAGCAAAAGAATAGGGAAAAAGGAAAGAAGAGAGGTCCAGAAGTGTGTATTTAACTGATTTTGTTGTTCCATTTGTTGTGGAAGAATCTCTGTAAAAAAAGCCTGAAATTACACATGCACACATACACACATATAACTTCTAATGCAAAGCACTGAAAATAGAAAATACTCCTAGAGATGGATATCATGGGCTTTGTTTAAGACGTAATCTGTATTGCTTTTGAGTTTATGGAGCAAAAAGAGCTGTTGAAATTGAGTGAAAGCTGCAGCCAGAGTCTTTAATCAATCTCCAAAGCTGTTTATTGTGAGTATAGTATAAAGCAATAGAGATTAATGTCAGTTTCTATAAATCACAGCAAAAAGCATCTTCTCTTTCATTGCCAGAGGTGTAAATATCTTCCTTCTTTTCTCTCAGACTTTGCTGTAACATGTTGGCTGCAGAGGTCCTTCAGGAGGAAAGAACACAAGCACAGTGTCATATACTTCTAAAACATGTACATTTAAAAATAACTTGTATATTTATTTACAGAACTGGAAACTGCTGGAAGTTTTAGGCACCTAATTCCTACTGAGAAGCTTTGAAAATCTCAACCCATCTAGAGAAGAGAACTACCAATTAACTGCAGCTACCACTGGTGGGAGGAACCAGGCATACAGCAGGCAGCAAATCGTCTTTCCAGTGCACATCCCACAAGTTCCAGATAATTAATCCAATAGACGTATCACCGTTTCTTTTCCTTGTGAAAGTAGTTGGTTGGGCACCTCTTATGACTACCTTTTGGTGTTTTTTTTTCTGTAGAAAGGGAAACAATAAAGTGAGTGACAAAAGAAATCGTAAAAAAATCCATGGGCATATTGAAAAAAGTTCTCTATTTATATGACTCCAATCTTATTTTACATTCATTTATGGCCTTATACTGTAAGAAATGGATTTAAAGCAGAAAGAAGAGAAAGCTATGGGACAGCTCATTTGCAAATCTAAAATGCCAAAGAGGAAATACTAAGCAAAGTGGAAAATAATTGCCATCTCAAAGCGTCAACATAGCATTTCTGCTTTTCCACCACTCCCACCAGTCCTGCTCTCTCATCATTAGCTGTTGGTTGAACACCTCTATCAGTGCCTCACAAGAAAACTGTAATAGTTGCCCTTTTATTCCTGTCCTGATCCTTAAGAGTCGCAATGCATCTGATGCAGTTCCACAAACCACCTACATGGAGAGAGATCCTGCTTTTGAAATTAGGTGGCCAAGCCTTCACGTACCAAAAATGGGGAGATGCTCCCTCCTCTGGGAGGAAAGTCACAGTGTCTAAGCCAGGCTGCTCCAGTGAATAACTCTATGAAGGAATCTCATATATACGATGGTTGTACAGGGAGTTAATGGAAACTAGCTTCTGGAGCTAGGCACTTAAATTGTCTGGAGCACTTATGGGCAAATGTTGTGAATGCACAGCAGTGGGCACAGAGTTCAATCTTAAAGGGTCCTTAAGGAAGATCAAAGTAGAAGCTCATTGATCTAAAAAGTAGGGGCCAGCATCAGTCAAATTAACGTATTGTAACGGGCAGAAGTGAGCCTTCAAAGTAACCGTGTCTCACCTGAAGTCTACACATACCAGCTTGACCTTTGCAAAAGACTATGGGAGCTTGATGGAGCACACAAATCCTAGGACCTTCAGAAAAGCATCATCACACTGAAATCTGTCTCTCAATATGCTTCCAGAAAAATTCACAAACTTCCCTTTGCTGAACATAAAGTTATGGGTAGACTGAGAGCAAGAAATACATATTTGGCTGTTCATCTTGTTTCCTAAACTCACAGGCAGAATAGTGAAGTAGGATTCAGTCACTGCATTTGGAGGAGATTCCTACAAATCCCCCACTGATTTATCTGAATCATATTTTCTGTTACCATTCCTGTTAAATCACTAAGACCTTTGAAGGGAATTCTCCTTGGAATTCAACACCAAGGCAAATACTGTATGGATTAAAATCCAGTTTCAGGACAATTGAAAACTATGGCATAATGCTTTTCTGGGTCCTACACTAAAGGAAAGCATTGATAAAGTACTAGAATATTCAGACTGGACTGATTTTTGCTTGCTGACTTTTGATAAAAACTTTCAAGGAAAGAATATTTTCATTCCAAAAGCATTTAATAAATGTTAAGCTACTAGCCCCGTTATAGTTAATTAAACTTAAGGAACATGGAAGTGGATAAAAGTTCATTAAATAGGTACAGGCTGACAGTGAATTGGAATACTAATTGAGCTTTTATGTGCAACAAAAGAGATACAAATGGAAATGCACTGTTATTCTAGTGAATGCCTCACATAAAAGGCCCCAGTGGAGCAGAGAATGCATGAAGGAAATTGGATTGTAAAATCTCTGAGATAAAGATCAGTTCTATGAAACACGATGCCCCATTGCTTGCTTTTCTATTTTGAGAAGATTCTTTTAATAATGCCAACAAATGATGCAGTGAATGCTGTAGGTGCGTTTGAAAGGTTCCCAGTCAGACTGGAAATGAGGCAGTTGGATTCAGGGCTTACAAAATAGAAGGGGATGTGGTGGGACCTTCATTTATTTAATGGTATGTTTGAGTATCGCTGACTTAAACAGCATAAAAACCTTAGATTAGAAAGAGCTACATATTCTGATGCTGTTCTTAAACTTTTTAAATGTAATGGTTATTTGGTTTGAAAAACCTTTCCCCAATTTAGTTTGTAGCATAACCCTGAAATGCATGTGAACTGTTCCGTTTTAGAGGAGAAGAAACGGGGCTGGGCTGAAGTGACTATACAAAGTGTTTTTTCTGAAGGCTGGAGGACACAACCAAACCATGCACTTCTCCCTGGGTTTCCCTTTCCGGTCACAGGAGCTGACCAGGTGTTGGAGGACATGCCTTGTACCTCCAAGCCAGGTTCTGCAATGCTCCTTAGGACTACAGCTGACTTTTCACCCGCAGTAACATTGGTACTAACACACTTTCTTGAAGAAAAAAGAAAGTATGCGTACAACATTTCTCACACCATTTGGAAATCAGCTTAATTGGGAGCATTGACAGGCAGTGGAGAAAATTATGGAATGGCAAGGGGAAATGCTAAGAATCTACAGAGAAAGGCTGAATTTTGGGGCATTTTTTTCTACCTGGAGCAAATGTTCATTGTAGGGCAAATGATCACTTTAAAATGTACTTATTTTAAGTATGTGTTGAGCCAGAGATGTTAATATATTAACCTCCATATAGAATTCTCCAAATGTTGTTATGTGGCAATATCAGATGTAATTTGAACTGCTCCCAGAGTTCACAATAACGTATTGAACCTGGACTTATGTCCTCTACCTCCAGCCAGTACAGTCCTTATGCATGTAAATTACCATTAAAAAGTCCATTGATCTATTTGATTTTTTTAGCTATCTTATAAGATAATTTTGGACATACAGAGCCATCTCCAGACAGCCTAATTTCGTCTACGTCCCTGTGTCTTCAGTGGTGTCTAGCCAGGAGGAACCTCCCACAGAGCTTCTGGTGGGATTTCAGATGTTAGGGAAACGTTTACAAATGTCAGGAGTGCACTGCTGTGGAGTGGATTCCCTGGGGAAGGGCAGGGAGTGCTCATCATTGAAGGTTTTAAGAGACAGATGGTAGGAACACCATAGGTATTGGTTCTGGTGGGGAGAGGGAGGAACTAGATGATCTTTGAGGTGCCTTCCAGCCATATGAGTTTATCATTACACAGTCATGGTGTTTTCTGCCAAAATAGCTTCAGGGTACCTCACTGTATAGACAAAATTAAATTCAGATGTAAACATTAATCCTGTCAAGTCCAGTTTAAAGTACATGTATATTTGGCATTCCAGTCATACAAAGATAATAGATCTAAAAATGTTATGCCTAATAATATTTTGGGGGTTTTGTAGATTATTCTTAGACTTTCTCATCACATAGAAAGAGCCATTCAAAATTCAACTGGTGTTGATACAAAGTTTTAAAAATGAAAAAATACTTCTTTTGGAGAGCATGTTTCAACTGTGCGCCAACATGGTAGAAATGTGGGGAGACTGCCATGATCCTAGGCAGGCCAAGACACGTGAGATCTCATCTGCCACGTGTGAACTGAAAATCTGGTCCAGATTGTGCGTTGACCCATGAGCTTCTCATGGAAACCAAGATTGCCCCCAGTCTTCAGCATGTGCCAGTCACAGACGATGGTCTCAAGAGCGATCCAAAATAATGCAGACATTTTCAGGTTCACTAATTTGTATTGTTTACCTACAAAGATAAACTCGTGTGTTTGGGTTTTGATTGGTCTTCTCCAGTAATTCCAGTTTAGTGCAGTGCCCTCATCTTTCCATCTACTTTAGGCAGTGATGCTCTCCTGAGTGAAATTAATTTATCTGTAATAACAACCTACATAAAAGGAGAAAGGGGAGAAAGAAAATATATACCAGTACACTCCGGCACTGTTAATTTCCACTACTTGGTAAAAGCCAACTATTACAGACACAGCCTCATTTGAGCTGTGAAAGGTATTTGATTTCTGCATGTTCTACTGATGGTTTACCGTCTGTTGCCCTGATACCAATTCTAAAGGGAATATTTGCACTACTAAAATGCCCCCTGGTAGCATATCTCTCCCAGTGTATTTCTCCAGTATTGCCCCTTCCTCTTACCTCCTCTCCCTCACACTATCTCTAAGTTAAAGTTCTTCCATTTACCTTGATAATCCTAATGTCTTTTTAATTGTATTGATTTTCACCTCACCAGCAGCCATAAAAACTCTGGCTGTGATCTTATCAGCTTCCTGGGGAAAGTATTCTTATAACTGCCTGTGGAAAAGTTTCTCCCCTTTTCTCCAAAGCCAGTCACCATTAGAGACAGGACACAGGATTAGGTGGACCACTGCTTTGATCCAGCAGGCAATTCCCTCTTGAAGCAATTGAAGTTGGCTTTGGGCAGTGATTAAATGAGGCACCGATAGAGAAAATCCAAGGTGTTGCAGGAAGCCTTATTTGATACAGAATGGTTTTCTTTCTGAATCAGCAATGCTCAAGCAAATTCACACTACTTTGCTGCTTCAAAAGCTATGCAACTATAAGAGGAAAAGAAAGATTCTTATATCCCTGCCAAAACCAGACATGCTACTTCACTGTATTGCTGTGCCCAAGACAAAGCTTATAGTGTGTTTGGGGCTTAATGCACCAAATGTTGCTGCATAGCATGATGCTCTTTGCTGCTATCACCCTTTCTTCTCAGGTTATACGCTGTTTTCCCCAGCTGCTTTTTAACAGAAAATTTTTCATCACCTCAGATCATTTGAGAACTAAAAAAGACACACCTAGAGCTCTGGAGTAGAAAGTGTCTCTACGTTTCCAAGTCTCTCATGTAACACTGGTTGCAGGGTGAGTGATTTCCCCTTGCATTTGCAGAGTGGTTTGTGCAGCTCCGTTCTGTTCCTTGCCTGCGGACGCTGCTTCTCCAGTCACTCAGGTTTATCTGGGCTTTGTGTATGTCTCTCTGTTCAACGAGTCCAAAGGAATTTGAGTGAGATCCCGAAAAACACAGCTTTTTCTGTGGCGAGGACATGTAAAAACAAAAGCGCCCAAAAAAAGGACAGAATAAATGATTAAAAATTACAGCTATCAGTCCAAGAATTTTAGCTTATAAATAAAGTCTTTTACTGGCTTCAATGAAAGCAGGATCAAGCTATCAAAGTGCATAAATGTATACATGCTAAAAGCAAGTAAAATGCTCTTTTATTTTTGTTGAGGTAAAAATAAGGCAAAAATCCAGGATTTCAGGAGTCATTTTTTATAGAAATTGATTGTAGAGAATGAGAGGGGCGATATGAGGAATTAGCTCACATATGACCCAGATCGGGAAAACGATGGACTGTTTCTCTTCATTTACACATCCTCTGCCCTGAGTTTCCAGGGCAGCTTTGCAAACAACCTTCTGTAGTCCCATCCTGAGACAGGGTCTGAACAGGGAGCTGCCCACATCACAGTTTTTAAGAGGTGCAGGGGCTTCCTGAACTGCTGCAGACAGCAATGCCTAGATTGAGTTCTAACAGGCCAGAGAGGTTTGTGGTTAATTATTATTTTTCAGGATTTTTTTTCCGATCAGAGAAATGCAACTGTCAAAGCGAGCCACACTGTTCTCCCACCTTACCCTTTTGCCATTCTTTTGACCGTGTGGTGACACTGTCTCTGTTGAGGATTCTGGAAAGAAGTCAAGTAACTAATGAATGCACGAGGCTGCTCCTTTAGAGGACTCTGCATCTGAGCTGGGAGGTATAGTTATTAACTCTTCTGGCAGCCCATCATTTAATTTACCTGCTATTGACCCCTTCTGTGCATCCCGAGGATAAACCAGTCCACAAGAGCCCTGCTATAGCTGGTGTGCAGGAGATCATTGTCTTATTCCCAATTTATCTAATGTAATCACTTCACTGCCTGCCTGTAAGAGCTCTATCCCATCAAGAAGCTTTGGAATAATGTAGAGACATTAGAGATTAGAATTTATTGGTCCTGAAGTTCATAAATTTAATGAAAATCTTGATTCTCCAAAGGAACTTAATCTTCATTTGTTCTGTCAGCGGAGGTGTCAAGAATGAGTTTATGATTCATTAACCCATTGACTACTGCTACTTTTTCCATATTCAGGTTTTCAGTAGAGGAAAGATGCCTTGTGTGCATTTACATACATTGTCTTCTCTTAGCTGCTTCGGTATTGGAGACAACTAACAACCTCTGGTTGTAAAGGGAGAATGGAATGTGGTTTCCCTATGATCTTTCAGACTGTATCTCGTGTGTTTAATTAAATTCATCAGACAGGCACCAGCACGGTCAAAACAAAAAATCTTACAACTTCAGTGGGATGTGGCCCAGGACCTTTCATGAGCACAGCAGTGCTGCTCACATAGAGACACTTCTATCCAAGAATGGTAATAATGGAAAATACGTATCTGAAAATTATTTGTTCAGTGTTACTCCTAGGTAATAGGTTAAACGCGCGCACACACACACACATATACATAAGCAATTCCAAGACATCAAGAAATGATTTCTCCATCTCCACAGAATTGCTGACTATTGTTTCATTTTTACTGCAGAGTGGCCTAAAGGCTTCCAGCCTGCAACTGGGGAGGTATGAGTTATAATCTCAGACCCACTGAGTCAGACCGTTCATTGGACTCAGGCCCAGTCATATCAACACCCTCTGCGCTGGCTTTCCAGTGGATAAATTGGATTTCTTTTAAAAATATTTCAAAATGTCATTATAAAATCATAGAATGTTTTAGGTTGTAAAAGATCTTTAAGATCATTGAGTCCAGCCATTAACCCAACACTACCAAGTCCAGCACTAAACCATGTCCCTAAGTGCCACATTTTCACATCTTCTAAATACCTCCAGGAATGGTGACTCAACCGCTTCTCTGGGCAGCCTGTTCCAATGCTTGATTGGAACCCTTTCAGGGAAGAAATTTTTCCTGATATCCAATTGTAACCTCCCCTGGTGCAACTTGAGGCCATTTCCTCTTGTCCTGTCGCTTGTTATCTGGAAGAAGAGACCGACCCCCACCTCACTACAGCCTCCTTTCAGTAGTTGTAGAGAGCAATAAGGTCTCCCCTGAGCCTCCCCCTTTTCAGGCTGAACAACCCCAGTTCCCTCAGCCACCTCTTGTAAGACTTGTGCTCTAGACCCTTCACCAGCTTCGTTGTCATTGTCTGGAAAGGCTCCAACACTTCCATGTCTTTCTTGTAGTGAGGGCCAAAAACTTATGAAAATCTCTGTCTAACAGCAAGGGATTGATCTTGTTGTTATTTGTTTCTGCTACCCCATGTGTAGAAAGCAAATTTGATTTAGTTTATTGTCAAAAGTTCAGCAACTTCAGCAAGCACATTTCTTATTTTTAGCCTAGTGTCGTACTCATTCCTAATTCTGGTATGAACCCTTCCAAATAAGAAGGGAGGTCTTGCAGCTAAGCAGCACTGGCACCAGACAGTGCACACTTAAGCTGTAGGCAACCTGTAGGGAAGTGAAGATGCCTATGCTCAAGTCTTCTGTACCAGTAATGTTATGTTCCCAAGATAACTCTGTCTATTTCTGTTCCACCATGCACTTAATTAGAAGGCTGTATTTCACAAAACAAATCTTTCCCCTTTTGGATGCCTGTTATTTTTCCAACTGATAAAACCTTGTAATGAGATCTGTATTCTTTTCGACACATGGTGAAAAATCCATAAGCAAGAGGAGAAAGGGGGGAAAAAACCCTATACAGGAAGTGTGGAGAGTAATTGTAAGTTCTTTGATATTTCTTCCAGAAGTGCTGCCTTTGCCACTGTGGGTTGGTGGTTTTTGTGTTTGATTTTTTTTAAAAAAAAAAAAAAGAATCCACACAAGCATCTGTGATGATTGTTCAGATCCGATCTGGAGCTCACAGGTGTCAATGGAATCCTACTCATTGATTTCAAGAAGCTTTAATTGCACACCTTTGATCTCCACTTACTCCTTCTCAGCTCACAAGGCTTTTTTCCCAGCACGGATGTGAGTAATGCAATGCAAAGCTTGTCTTTGACCTTCCTTTGTCCTGTACTTATTTTGCCACCCAACAATGCTCCTTCATCTGGTGTCATGAAAGGAACTGCATTTAGACTCCACTATCAGGACAACCTACAGTTTTGGAGAGGAAAGAGAATTATCTGTGGGAATAGCGCAGCCAGAGTCATCTGAGTTTTTTTTCAACTCATCCCACGGACCCATTGCCAGCTGTGACAGTGCTACTGCTGCAATCCCCTGCACACACGCAGCTTGCAGTGTGATGCACTGCTCAGGCTTGGGCATGACTTCCAGCAGCAGCAAGGGGTTGTTCTGCTTCTCCACGATGTCAAACAGGCCTGTTGTTTGCAGCATGAGCAAAGCTGCAACAGCTTCTTTCAAGAAGGGCAGCCTGTCTCCTCCCTAGGAAAACACATCAAGGGAAGCAGCAACCATGCAACAAAAGATGTGACAAATGGCCTCTTTCATTATCTCACTACTATTTGCAATTAAGCATCCTCTCACAGGACTGATCTTTCAGATTAAAACCACAAGCAGAAAATAAGAAAACATAAAGATGAAAATGGCTGAAATTGTTAAAATAAAAAAAAAGAGTATCTTGAGTTAGCAGTCAATAAAGAAACTCCTTTCTGTATATATTTGGACTGAATTAGCAAAGATAGATGCCTCTGGGAGGGCCACTCACTGTTCTGCGCCACTTAAGAATAAATAGAGTACTGTTAGAATTTAGCTTTTGCTTCAGAAATAGACCTCAAAAATTCTCCTGTTGGGGAAGGGTACATGGCTGACTACACTTTTTCTCGCTTTCTTGCTTTCTCTCTCTCTACATACTTATATAGCCAATAGCCCTTAGCAATTTCCTCTAAAATTCTGCCTATAACAAAGCTAAAATGCAGGCACAAAGCCCCAGGCTCTTTACACTCAAGGTTTTCAGCTTAAGTATTCTTTTTCTAAATGGCTATGTCCTAGAAGCAAGGAGTGAAAAGAGCCAATAATTTCAGCCACTTCATATGCAGACTAACCATGTGCTTCTGCCTGTACCTTTCCTATAATCTCTGCTCAATGAGTGGTTAAACGGAACTGTATAATCCATGCCAACAGCAGGCCCTCAGTACTTCTCCATATCAAGTTCACTAAAAAAATGCCTATGAACTTATTTTTCAGGTCCTTGCAGGGACACAAGAAATGGCTGGTAAGGCCATGTATCCAGTGAACCCAACAGCAGGAGACAGTGGAACAGGTGGCCAAAGGAGTTCTCAACCCATTTGGGACTGGGAAGGTCCAAAGAGCATCCCAAAGACTTGCACACTTTCTGAGCCTGTTGCATTCAGCCCTGCCAGTGCTTGGGAAGGGATGTTACCTCTAAGGATGGTATAGACATGAATAAACATCCAACAAAAAAACTTTTCACCATGGCAAATATCTTGAGAGTACTATGCAGGTCACCAGAAGTGTCAGAGGTGTCCTAGTCAATGCTGCACCATGGGGTATAACTGGACATGTGATAATAGATAGTGACAGCATGTATGCTCAAGAAGCTATAGCATTACCATTTTTTGATATCTTTTTTTTCAGACAAGCAGTATTTGTTTGGCACCATGAGGGGCTTCCTGTGGCAGCTTGCCACAGCAATTCTTAGTATACTTTGGGACTGGTTGTTTTCTGCAATAACAACTCTTCACATGGCTCTGTCAGGGCAAAGCCGTTTAGTGTTGAGGATTTGCTGGCTAGGGAGTAGAAAATTGTCTTGCTGCAAAGACAGGTTGGTCTTTGCCTATAGTCTGGAGGAAGGGTTGCAGAGCTGCGTTGCTTGAAGTTTTTCCTTAGCAATGAGTGAGACTGAGAGCATCAAAGATATCCAGCTTCAGAACTACAACTGCACTGATTACTCTGACCATGGCTTTGTGCAAAAATGTAGATCTAAGGGGCAAAAAGAGAAGGGCTGTTTGACTGCAGCCCCTGATCAAGGCTCAAGTGATGAACTCGGTGTGACCTCAAAACTGTAGTTCGTTTTACCTGTCTGAAAGTAGTTACCTGGGATTGGGAATGGAGATGGCAGTCTATGTCCAGCCTTCAAAGCATTTCTTATATCCAAACACAATCATGTCAGTATTTCCATGAGATAATTATTCTTAACTGAGGATTTTTCCAAACTTCAGAAAACGCCTGGGGAAAATCACAACTGTACTAGAAGTTAGTCCAGTTTTTACCAAAAGCTCAGATCCTGGAAGGCTGCATTAATAGCATTTGAAAAGGCTGTCATCAGCACCTCAGTTCACATCTCCTTTCAATGTTCTCCAAAAGCTTTCACAGATATTGCGCTGAATCTCATAGTGCTCACTTGCCAAAGATCTTGAGAGATGAGCAGCAACATAGCATGGGCAAAATTGAAAATAAAACAGAGTTGATCTTAAACTGGAGATGTGAAATGGAGCAGAGATAACTTATGTTGGGGGAAAAACTGAGTTTTAAAATTTGCACAGCATGCCTAGGCCCACTACTTTCCACACCAGCAACAACTGAGAGTCTTGGTGGCAAATTTGTGGGTTCGTCTTTTCTAGTAGACAGGCAGCCAAATTATGCTTATCTATGAGAAACAATGTATGGATAATGTAATCATCCTGCCGTTGTGATTTACTACAGATCCCATTGACCCAAAGGTCACCACAGTTCCTCAAGCACAGATAACCTGATGTTATTCCATGGCTGGAAATTCACGCAGAGATTTATATATAAAAGCCCTTTACTTACTGTAACGGTAAACTATAGTGATCGGATGTTATTCCATGGCTGGAAAATCACATAGAGATATATGTATAAAAGCCCTTTACTTACTGTAACGGTAAACTATAGTGATCGGATCAGGCATCGCTGCCTCAGCATAGGCATCCTGACTTCATAAAAGCACATTAAATCACTGCTACTAAGGCTCTGAATAACAGTTTGTGGGAGTCCTCAAAGAAAGTCCTGTGACCATTTAAAATGTGTCAAGAACTGTATGTATACTATTCTCTTTCCTGCAAGATAAACTTTTAATTCATAAAAGCAGTTCATTGTTCAATATCCATTGTGTTTTCTTCATTAACTCCAAAGTGTGCCTCATTTCATTTTTCCACCAAAGGGGAAAAATATATTGAGCTGTCAGTGATGTTATCTATGAAGAAAGGCTGCGGATTTCACATATTGAATCTAAGCTTTACAAATAGTCAAGTAATGGGAAAAGCTTTTGTAAATAAAACACAGGTAAAAATAAGCTTGCAAAAATCAAAGGGAATAGAAAAATCTAAATTCTTTATGTAATCAGTTATACTCCCCTGAGTTCTTGATCTGTGTCTTCCTTTTGAATTTTTCTCTTGTATTTTCCAGAGTTGGTAAATCAGTACTGAAAACAACTGCAGAAATAGAGTATTTCTGTTGCTTCATAGGTATTGCTACCTAGTTCTCACCCGTGTGAGAGAAAGCTCAAGTGTGCACACACATGCACATGTACATACCCTTTGATCTAAAACTTGGCCATGGGAAAACTGAAGCAGGAACTGGCCAACAACATTAATTCTTTCAGGCCACAGAGTGTGAAAGGAGGTTTGCAGGAGAGACTGGGGCTTGGTCATTTCATTTGATACTGAGACATTTGACAGTGGCCAACCTGCAATGTGAAAGAAAGGAGGTATGTTTGCAGACAGGCTAGGAGTAAAAAGGGATTGGAATAATTTCCATGAAAGTGGCAATATGAATTGAACAAATTTAAGTGTGTGGGAGAACTCTGACACAATGGGGGGCACCCTGAGAGATTGGAAGGATCTCAAAAGACTTGAAAATGTATCTTTATGGAGGCACTGTCAAAAACAGTTGAGAAGATAAAGAGGATTAAAATGACCAGAAGGCCTGAGATGTGGTAAAAAACACAGCTGAGACTTTGGGAATAGCCATTTCAACACAGTAAAAAAGGAAAGATTGAATTTATGAAAATAAAGCACTTAGATGGAAATAACTGAGGCAGAAATAAGGCAACTACAGAAACTGGAGACAGTGTGGTGGTGGTAGGGAGATTGACGAGGGGCTTTGCAGAGAATGGCCATTGAGTAAAATGATTCCTATAGTGAGATGACAAAGAGTCATAAGAGGGATTGAAGAATACATGAGTGGAGGTGCTGAACACAGTGGGAATGGGAAGCACTCAGGAACACAGTCCATCTTAAGTCAATGCAGTGTATGTTCCTGTGTCAGGCAGGTGCTTTCCAAATTCCCTCTGGGAAGAACTGTTGGGGCACACCACAAAAAGAGTGCAAACTGATACAATTATATTACAGATCTGTCTACCAAACTGTATGGAGAAGCAATGCAAAAATAAATGAAATCGCATTTATTTATATGCCCCATGCAATTGTTTCAGCCCCACTAGCAGTCTTGTCTTCTCTTTAATTCTCTCTTTCCTTTCTCTTCAATTTAATTCTGTCTGCAACAGTTCAGGTCTACGTGCTACAGATTTTTGTTTGCTTGTTTGTTTAGTGAATAATCATCCAAAACCTCTAGAGCATATCCTGTTCTAATCTAATGTGAAATGTTAAAAGCTGCTCACCAGCAAATTAGCTCTTGCCAAATTATGTGCACACCAGATCCTACATGTCAAATAAATTTAAACTGAAGTTTGGTTTCCACTTTGGTAGAGATAGCTTACAAACTGGCCCTGGGGCACACAGTCAACTGGCTGTCTGGCTTAATAGCGCACAGCACCATACTGTAATTCTGCCAGTCATTGCCTCTTAACCACTCATTGGTGCAAAACGTGCACTTCAAAGACGTTTACCTGCTTTTTCAGGGAGAAAGTACACCACGAAATTCTTCCAGTCCAGACATAACAGCAAGTCATATCTTATCCTTATAGCACGCTGCTTTTCAGGAATATACTTGAAGTGCTGGCAGCTAAACATCTTTGCAGTGGAGTTCCAACATGAATGACAGTACCCCAGAGCTCTCCTGCCTCACCGGGCTTAGTTTTTCAGCCCTTTGTAACCTTTGTTTGGAGTATCCAGTTTGTTTGCACATCCTCAGGTTGAGAACAAGACCTTGTAAAGAAATTGAGCGTTCAGACAGTGCCTGGTAAAGGAGATTTATTTGCTGCTTTGATCAGAAACAACTTTTTGTTCCTATATTTTGGCAACACCAAAGTCTCATGTTTCTCAGTCTCACAAACAGCCTTTTGCATGGGAACAGCATCAGGAGAAAGAACTATTTCAGCACTGAAGGGTAAAAATCCACCTCTGCTGAATCCAAGGGCAGTTTTGCCATTGACCATATGCACCCTGTACAGATTAAAGGCCTGAAGAAATGTAGCTGAACAGGTTACAAGAGGAAGCATCCTCAAGTTGAGAAGCAGCCTGCCTGTTTATCACCATTTGCTCCAGACCAGAAACCTTCCACAGTGGGAAGAGAAATGAACGCAAAGGAAATAAAACGTGACAGAAAGCTGAAGAGCAAGATACTGCAGCATTTTATTATTAGTGGTGCCAAGCATCCCACACACTCACCTGTCTCCATACCACTACACAAGTGTGAGCAACTATGAGCCTGACCTGAAACTCACTAATCCTGGTGGAAGCTTTTGGTTCTGATGGGCTTCTGGTTGAGTCCATAGTACATGTCACCACCAGCATGTGTAGTAACACTTGCATTTCTTTAATTTATGCAGGTTTTGTAGAACAAGTGAGTGCCAGTAATCAGCCAAGGTGATTTCACGAGGACAGAGCTAATCTATATGATGTACCTTTTCAAACAACCAGCATTTTATCTATAAGAAATTTATAAATTATTTCTAATAGCTTGAGTTGCTTCAGACGACATTGTCAAAATATGCCTCAAATGCACCTGTGAGGCTGAAGCTACTCATAAATCATGATGATTTTTTTTCAGCTGGAAAAAAAAGCTAAAAATTTGTAATTTTTAAAGGTTTTTTTCCCCAAGATTTTTAGATAAATCATTTTTATTTGTAAAATTACAAAAGAGAGTTTCAGAATAGAAGCAGCTCCATTTACAGTACACCTGAATTAATTTTTTTAAAATAATTAATTTATTAGAAAAAAATCAGTTCAGATTAAGTACATTTTAAGTGGATTTTTTGATGTGGGATCTTTTTTTGCTGTATTCTTTTACTTTGTCCAGGGTTCCATGAGTTTGACTGCTTGGATCCTAGGAAAAAAAACCATTTTTAAAAGCAATGCGTTACCAGAATATGTGCCTAATAAACCGATGTGGCTTCAGGATATACCTTTAAGACTGCAAGTCTTGTCAGTGATTAATTCAGCCTCTCTGAAGTGGAATGCAAAGCAGAATAGCAAGGAAGATAGATAGTAATCAATCAATATTGTAAATCACCACTAAAATCCACAGACAGCATAAACGTGGAGTAACAGAAACACTTTTATATGGAATTCATGTCAAAGGCAGTACTGCTCTGGCACCCTGGGGTTCAATTATATCTACGGCAGCTCTATATAGGATTAGTCTCTCATCTTTGGGAGGGTGGAGAGAAGGGGAGAGGAGAAGGAGAATGTCACCCAGAATTGCAAAACCTTGGATGAAAAATGTAGGTGTGAGCACTCTTTCTGGAACTTTAAAGTGAGTTTAATTCAAACGAAACAACCCAATAAATAATACCTTGCAGCTGACTTTGAAATGTTCACACTGGTGCTACTGAATCCTACAGCTGCAAACTTTCAATCCCATCATAAATGACATGCTATAATTATATTTTTTACAAGGTTCCCTATATATGTTGATTTATTTTTTTTTTAATTTCTCTTTCATTAATAGCTTTTTTCTTCCTTGGGAAGATAAGGTGATCTGAAAAATGCCCACTGGCTTTTTCAGTGACCCTTTTTTTGGCGTGACAATGCCAATAATAAAAAACTAATTTCCTCCTCTGATTTCCTCATCTGCACAAAGCAAAGATATCTCCTACCTGTGCTTGCAAGCTATTGGGAATATAAAGGCCAGCAAATAACCAGTCTAAAACACATACATATTTTTTCATCTTCTCTTTAACAGCTCACTTTTTAATCCATTAGCAATCACCAATAGTAAACCAAGTCACGGGTGGTTTGGGTTCCCCCTGTTGCAGTATGTCACTGCTGTAATTGATTGCCAGTTAACTTGTGTTAGCCAGCCAGTTCAGTAAGCCACAAACATTCATCTCCTGGAATAAATGTTTGCAGACTATCTATACTAGCATTTACAAATGCATTATCTAACAGGAGTTAATTCCAGCCATCCTTTAACAAAATTAAATCTAGTCTAGAGAAGAGCTCTGTTATTACTTTGCCTTGTACATTTGCTTCTTAGATTGTTTAGATGGGTTATTTGTTACTGACAGTATTGCATTACTGACTCTCACTTTAGGGCTTCCCTGGCACTGGCCTTGTCTGTCCTTCCTCCTTTTCTTTGGCTGTCACGACTGCTTTTTCCTCTGTGACACCTCTTGAGAGCCCTCCCTGAGCCCATGTGTGGATTGAGAGCATCTAGCACAAGCCTGTTTGGCCAGTAGGGTAGTCTGCTCCTCTTCACGGTGTCCACACATTGATGTACATCAGAACCAGACAGATGGCTGTGGAAATTTGTGATGTCCTGTTCTTATACCCCAAATGTACCTCCCTAAACTGATGGTTAAAGAGGGGCATGCAGACACAAGAAATAGTTCTTTCCCCAAAAAAATTATGTGGCTAAAAGGCCAAGAAGGTCAAGGACAAAAGACACTAGACACACTTTTTGCTCCTCATTTTTTGTTTCTGAAGGCAGATAGGAAAATGGGAGGGATAAGGTAAGTAGTAGAATAAGGGCAGGAAACCATCAGGAAAAAAATGAAGAAAACACAAGTAAATCAAGATGGTGGCCAAGTTGCAGTCCCCAGTAAATCCAGGAAGTGGTATTCATGCTTTTGGTGCCATGTTCCAAGGCTATAGAGGGTTGAGGGATGTAGTAATATCAGGCAGCTCTTATGTGAGCCAAGAAGAGGCTTTCAGTCCCAAGGTCATTGTTAGTATAACAAAAAAGCTGTGGAGAACTGTACTTCAAAGCCAAGACATGTTTACCACTGGGCCTCTGTTGGAAAGGCAAAGTTGTGAAAAGCAGCACCGTAAAAGAAAACTTCATCAGGAATGAGTTAAGATAATCCGGTGAGTCAGGTGGGAGGTGGTAAACCAGGCTTGTACCTTGCATGAATGTGTTTACAGCTCCTTAAAGCAGAATTTAGCCTCCCTTTGCTAAAATGTCTCCAGATGGGCCCAGGACTGCTTAGGTAAGGGCGTAAATGGTTTGTGATGCTGAGGGTCCTACTGACAAATTGCCAGGAGGCTGAGTCACACTTAATTTGCATATAAATTGCAAGCATTTTTATCAACTATAAATGCACACAATTGTAATAGAGCATTTGCTTATCCTTCCTTCTCCTTTGAGAGATGAATACAAATAGTTTGCTTTTAAGTTTAATGTTAAATAGCTGCACCACCTCAATATTGCAAAAAGTGGAGAAGGGGGAGAAGAAGTTGGCAGTGGAACCTAATTAAGGACATTGGCAAATCACGTCTGGCCAAGCAAGGGCTTTAGTAGGTACCTTCATGAACCATTTGATACCTCCAGGCAAACCAAAGGTGGAAAAATTCAAGCTGAGGGACCTGTCAGGTTAGTGCCACAACTGACAAAAATTCAGTGTACCTGATATTTATATTTAACTCAAGTCTGATTACTCCAGTAAATAGGGCTCCTGCCGTTCTGGATTCAGAGGTTCAAGCTCTTTTCCAGAGAAAACTCTGGTAGCAAAGATGTTGGTTCTGATAATATCATGAGACTTGTTGTCAGTTTTAGGTAATGGGTCAAACACATTGGTTAAGACAGTAAATTAGACTGTCCTGGATTCCCAAAAAGGCCACTTGCCCTGACATCCTCCTGTCCTTCCTGTGCTTGCTGACTGGGGTTTGCATGGTGTTACAGCATTAATGCCTAACAGTTTTGCCACTGTTCAGAATTTATTTCATTCACAATGTAAACATTGCGTCTACTATTAGCCAGACAGTATAGTCTTTAGGTTTTAGTCTTTATCTTTAATGATGACATGGGTTAAGAATATTGCTATTTGCTCCTAATAATGCATAGTGCTAATAATCCCTTCCTATAAAGTGCAGACGGCTGTGAAGAGCCAGAAGGAGAGCCAGCTGCTGTGAGGCCAGCAGCAAGAAATCACCATTATAAGGCCTGAAGGAAGGATGCTAATGGGTAGCACTTGGCACCTGTGCAAAGGGAGCCAGGGAGAAGGCAGTACAGCTAGGAGGTAAGGGGAGAGATGCTTGTATTTGTGAGCCTAGAACAGAGGAAGTTTTCATTTGTGCTTGGAGAACTGGGAATTAACTGAATGTGCATTACAAGCAACAAAGTTTTTCTGTGTGTGGTGGAGAAACTTGCAGACCTCATCTTTGCCTCTTCTGTTACAGGGCAGCCAGCAGACAAGGTTTCCCTTTTGCTGGTCTGTTTTCTTTCATTGTTTGCAAGAAGCTTTTTGCCTCTTTTTAGCTTACAGCCAATGTTTTCTTCTCCCCTGTTGTCTATACATGTGGTTTCTTATTCTTTACAGCCAGTGCTGTGAACATACAAAGGACTGAACTTGGCTCTCAGCAGTGTGTCCTAGTACTCTCTTCCAAAGAGCCCTAATATCCTTCCCAAGTCTGTGGAAAGCCTGTTGGGCTTTTCTGCTGGCAACAATGGATGAAACCACAGCCAAATCGCTACCACTGCAGATTACAAAGGATGAATCCTTGTATCCAGAGCTCTGGGGAGACCATCATCTACTGAAGTGCCTTTCCCCACCCTCCTCACCCAAAAGAGTGATCAAAAGGAAAAGAAGAAGAAATTCAGGTTCCACAGTCTAAGCATGATCCCCCTCAGTGTCACCTCCAACCCTGGCAATGTGGTGAAATCAAACGTTCACAGTCATATAGCCTGAGGGGTGGATGATGCCAAAGTGGAGCGCCATGTGCAAATTTCTTTGCCAACTTCTAAATAGCTAAGGATACTAATAGCATAGAAGCTATCTGCCTTCTTTCCCAGACTGCCGTACCAGTTGTCACAGCTGGGGATTTGGTAAAAGGGACATGTGTGTTCTGGATAACATAAAATTGAAAAGGTCTCTTGGAAAGGGTTCTTTAAGGCTGCTTTGTAGCTTTTAGTTCATTCCTTGCTTATTGTGCAGCAATTTACCTCAAAACTAGTAGTCAAAGACAGGTCTTGCTGTGATTGCACGCTTCTGGCATTGCAACAGAGCTTTCATATATAAATGAGAATAAAGTCAGGTTATTCAAGCACCTGCCAGAGAATCAGTATTGCAGTAGAGTCTGTCTAGCCATAGCTTAGTCTTACCAGGGAGAAATAAAAGCCACAGGCAAAAGGAGGTGAGACAAAAACACCAGGAAGGGAGAAAGTTTGCTGCTCCTCTCCCTCTAGGATTGTGGGATTTAATATCCCCTGAACGCCACGCAGTGTTGCTTGTAACACATTTACATATTGAATAGTCTTGGCCTTTGGTATCACCATAACTGGCACGATTAAATGAGTGTACTCTACATACACCTTAAGGAATAGCAACCAATACATATAACAATGGTCAACAGTCTGACTTTTCATCATTTCAGAGCTGCTCCCTAAGAAGTTTAGACATTTATGTTTTATAACTGCAACTTGTTGCTACGTGAACTATAAATTAGTGCTAAGGAAGGAAAGAAAACATTTTTATTTAATGCAGAAAGGTCATTCCTCCAAAAGAGGTCTTCTGTCATACATCTGTCCTAGGACAACTTGTTACATATAATTGCTAAACTACATCAACAGTTGCAGAGCTTATTAAAAAAAAATAATAATATCTTCAAATCCAGCAGCAAAAACATTCATTATACAAAATGTCTAAATGAAGATTTAAACTGGGAGTCTTATCAAGAAAAGAAATTAATCTGTAACTACAAATAAGTTAAACTATGTGTTTTAAGAAGTTGAATGTACCCAACAGGCAAAAGGCGGTGCTTTGAACTGCAGAAATCCCTGAGAAGGACCCTTCGGTGGGCCTTGCTTTATCTTCTTGCCTGGCCTCTGTGGCAGGGCTGACCTGTCCACCCTGAGGTGGTTGCTGACACATGTGAGGGAAAGGGAGGTGATCCTGTGTTGACCCCAAACATCATCAGCTACAGTGATACATCTCAAGCAGAGCTGCTGAGGTTGATTTTACCCACAGCTGTAAAGCCTCTGGGCAAGGACAAGCCTGAAGCCCCATCAGCTGTGCTGGCAATGAGAGACCTCTTGTAACCCTGTGCTCTCTACTCTGGGGGTGACCTTGTTGCCATGTCTCTTCCTCATCAGACCTTTGGGAACCTCTTGGCTCAAATTATCTTCACAGAGAGGTTATGACCTCTGCTGTGGCTGACAGTTTTCTTGGGTAGCTTTTCTCCATGGATGGAGCCCTTTCATTGTGAGATTCCAGGATAGGCAGGTACATGGAGGTGAGTTCCCTCTTTTAAAGTTGATAAAACCTGTAAGTTCTTTCCATCTCAGCTTCCCACCCTTTGGTACAACAGTATGAGGTGAGACCTCACTGAGTTTCCTACCCAGGAGCAACATCCAGAGTCCAGTGGAAGGGATAGGCACCAGCTGGCTGTGGGCAGCACACACATACACACACGTGCCCTTTTCCTTTCTAGGGAATAAGAAATGCTACTCGATCTTGTGGTTCAAACTAAACAACATCCCAAGCGTTAATCCCTTTTCTTAATGACACCAATATAACTTTGTATTACTTTACCATTTGGGGATTTGCCACTCTAACATTTTTATATTATTCTTAGCTAAGTCTAGAAAAATGTTAAGCCTTTCTTTCTTATTGTCCTTTTGTGAAAAATTTCTTAATCCTAAAAGAATGAGAACCTCTTTTTCTCCATAGTCTGTAATGCATTAATATTTTAAGTAAGTAGACTGGAAGATATCTTTCAAGCTTCAGTTAAAAAGTTCACTTCAATCACAGATATTTTTTAATGGCATTGTTGGCATTAACAATTAAACTAAGGGTTTTTTTAATAATTTTAGAGATGAGAACAATGCAAATTAATGACTAATGTTAAATCAATAAGAACTTGCTGTACTTGTAATCCTTGTTTTCTTTCTGATAGCTATAAATTTTGACTTTTGTTCTAGAAGTTTACAGAGCCTGATTCTTTTATGTAAATATTCTCCATGTGATACTCTATTTCAGATGGAGATCTTTGGTAGCCTTGGTTTTTTACTATTAAAACACATCACTAGTAAATAATTAAACATGAGAGATTGAACTTAGTAAATGCTCTAGTGAGAAGATGGCACATTTTCCCCCACAGGCATGTAATAATAAATGCTGTTTGACCAGCTAAGCAAGCAGCATGCAGAAATAAAATCTTCACAGCCTAATCCAAAGCTTGCTGCAGTCAATAGAAACAGACCCATTAACATCAAAGGATGTTAGATCATCTCTTTACTTAATAAGCGTTTGTATTACTAGAACGGCTAGGGACAAAGGGAATTGGTTGTCACCATTATGACAGCAATTCAGCCATCTCCTTTGTTATTCTTGCAGGATGCATTGCCTTTGTGTGCATGGATGTTGTGGGACACAAAGGCTTCTCAAAGACTCAGGATATGTAATGTTGGTCATCTTCTCTTCTCCCTTCTATGAAAACAAATGAAGGTATTCTTATGTGACATAACAAGGCCACTTGTTTTCTTACCCACTATTTAGAAAAAGGCACAAATGGCAGTTTTGTCTCCAGAAATTAACATACTAAACTTTCTTTGGATGGAAGAAAAGAGAAAACAATGTTTCTCCACCATGTACACAGTGTATTAGACAGCAGGCCACAGTCACACCATCTAACTTCCATGTACAAGTGACAGATCATGGCTCTTTCTGTTGCTGATGGAGAGAAGCAGAAAGCTAAGTTGGGTGTGCTGACTGATACAACGGAAGGCACCACTGACTACATAGCAAGTATACCTGAAGTTAGAGGGTGTGAATATCCATTTACATGTCCATCCATCCAGGTCACTATAAGCTTGCTTCAGCACACCACAAAAAGTTTCTCAAAAGCCCTGCACAGCAGAAAGGCGCTACGTTTAGAGAATAAAACCAAACACCTTTTAGGTTTGGTGCAGATATTTTTAGATACAAGTCCATCAATTATCTTCTTTGGTTACTCTACTTTTTTGTTGCTTCCTAATCTAAAATGTTTGACCATGTCTGTGGGTTGCTTACTACTTTATAGACCTGCACTCCTCTTCAGTCACAGCTATGTGCAGCAAAAGTCTTATCTTTGCCAAGCTTTTTTCTCACCAAAGTCACCAAGTTTGCTTTGACTTATTGTAGTAGGAGTCTACGGACTTCCTAAGCAAGTTGCTTTCTACCTTGTGCTTGACTCAGTGCATTAAGCTGTGTAACTGGAAAAAAGTGAACTGCGTTTCCCTTGAAAAAGAAAATTGAAAGACCTATTTAAAAAAAAAAAAAAAAAAAAAAAAAAAAAACCACAACAAACCAAACCAGAGGAAAGTTCCCTTAATGGACTTAGAGTGCATTAAACCTGCTATAAAATACTATACTGGTAATTGTAATACCTCTGCCATTCTTATTGAATAAGCAAAAATATACCCCAAACAAAAGGCCTCTAAAACTTCTTAAAATCTGTTTTTAATATTGAGTTAACAGTTTAAGCTCTTTGTGGGGTTTCTATCTATTTTCTTTCCTTTCTTGTTAATTTATTTTTCTATTACTATTTTTTATGTCAGGAGCAACAGTTTCTGTATGAGATGATGGCCAGATAAGTTAGAGATTTTTCACTCAACTGCCCTAGGACACATCAAAGCAGCAAAATGTTACACATCAGTTCAGTGCTATTCATGTTAGTAGCAGCAGATACTTAAACAGCATGATTCTGTCATTACACTAGCTGAAAAATCACACCTTGGATATATCACCTACCACAGCAATAACAAGAGCCATTAAGTAATTAAGAAAATATGATCAGGCGACAGGTTTTGGGGTCTTTTTAACAATGAGTTGGCAGGAGTTGGTGACCAGGTGAAAGTTTATGATTGGGAGAGGCCATTGTTGCTGTGAGACCAACACACATACACTCACACCTAGCACAAAATAAAGGGAACGGTTTCCTTTTTGCTTGAAGCCAGGCTGATTTAGTAGATAGATTTGGAGGGTTGGTTGCTTGCATTGTCTCTCAATGCTCCATTCGACTTTTAATAGCAGGTATAAAAATTTTATTCGATTTTCTACTTTAGTCTTTTGAAATATTAACCATTGATGAATTATTAAACTAAATATAAAGTGTTACAAATGTACATACATTTCATAAAAAGGTCTGCTCAGGTGGGCTACGTAATGGGACTGCTTCTGCCACAGAAACAGGCCAGAAACCAGCTCCTTTTCTCTTTTCTATTTTTTTTCCATGTCTGTTGGCCCAGGTATTTCCCAGGTAGTTACATGCCTGTGTGGTGAGATAAAATGCAACAAATCCTTACTTGAACTCTTATTTCTGCCTTTTCTCAACTCATTGCTCTCCTCATATCCTCTTCTCCTTTCTCCCCCATTTGCAAAGCCTGTCTGGTCCCATATGGACTTTCTATGAAACTAAATGTTCTTACAGAAATGGGTTGATAAAACCGCTGATCTTGCAGCTGGATCAGAGCACAAACATGCTTGTTTGATCTCTTTCACTTCAGAGTCTCTCAAACTCCATAAGACACTGTTCCTTCTTGGACTGGAAGTAGAGGTTTTGGAAAGATATTTACGCTTAATACATACTGAAGAAGCAATACTTCTTCCTGATCCAGAGAATTCAAAATGTTGCTTTTGTCTGAAAATGGTTTAAAATGGAAAACTACAGCTTTCCTATAATCTAGTGTTAGTATTTTTCCCTTTAAAATTTACACTTTTTCAGGACGGGTGCAGTAACCATAGTCAAGTTAGGCTTAAATTCACCAAAGGCTGATGCTGTACACCTCAGAGCATCTCTTGGTGGTAATACATCTTTAACAATAATATTACAGCAAAGTCACCATGAGAGGTAATTTCTTAAGTACATTAAGAATTAAGGTCTGTGCTGAATTAGTCTAAGGTACTTTGAAAAGAATCCTTTGTAGAACTAATTTTGTCCTCAAATTGACTATGAAAAAAACTCAAAAAGTCCAAAATGAACAGTTAGTCTTATTGGAAAATTTCAGCTTTTTCTGAAGGTTTCAGTTTTTCATTAAGTGACAAAAAGGAAGGAACAGGGAAGATATGAAGTGTTAAACTATCCATTCTTTTCAAAAGACTTACAGTAAGGGACCCCAAGAAGTCTATTCTCCCATCCTAAAGTGTTTTCAGTATATTTTTGCTGTAAATCAGCCTATATTCAGTCAAGCTGTTCTTAAGAGACCCCAGTGATAAAGACTATGAAACCTCCCCTACTTGTTTCTACCATAATAAATTTTTGTCCCTTGAGGTCTAACTGAAATACATCCCTGATGGCCATGCCAGCCTGATATTTCTTGCTTTACACACATGTAGAGGAAAGATTGAAATAAAATACAGTGACTGTTCTTGTGCCTTCATCATCACTCTCTTTTCCTTCTGAGTACCCAAGCCAGGTTATGTCCCCCATGGCTCATATCTTTAAAAACTCTGGTCATTCTCTGTCCTCTTTCCTGGGCTCACTTTAACCAATCCATATCTTTGTGGAGGGAGGTGACACTGTGTTACCACAGCCATGTGGCTCCCACAGTGAGCTGCTTCCCACAGTAGGTCCAGTCAGCCCAGAAAATGAAATCCTCCTTGTGATCCTGGCCATGAGAGAAGAGGAAGAACATGATGGGTGTAAATTGCTACTCCTGAGCACTATTCTGGCAAAGCAAGATGTTGACATTTCATGATTTGGGAGCTGTTGCTTCATCGTTCCTTGAAATGCCAAGAATCCTGCCATAAAAAGGAGGAAAAATCATGTTTTTTAATCATCACAATTGCAAAAAATCAGGAAAAACCATAAAGAGTGAATACTGTGCTAGCTCTCAGGGAGAGCTGCATGCACCAGGGAGCAAAACTTGCAGCTCACTCAGATACTGTTTGTATTACGGACTTCAAAGAGACACTGTGCAAGTCAGTGTCTCTTTGAAGTCCATAATACAAACAGTATCTGAGTCTAAACGCTACAGTGGGTATTGTTTGGCCTTATATAATACCAGCAGCTTTAGCACTATAAAGCAAAATGTCAAATCTGGCACTAAGTATTTGAAACATGGCAAATTACCTGGGATATTAGCTGTATTAAGTTACCATGAAAATATAAGCCTCAACAAAAGTAATTAGCACTCACACCTTGTTTTACACTGGCATTGCATTTTGTGAATAAGAGCCTAACAGTCATGTTCAAGTTGTGCTTTATCAGACTAATGGATTGTAGCCCTTCAGGTTAAAGGGTTCAGAATAATGGAAGAAAATTCAGGTGCAATTTGCTGCTCCAGTTTTGCTTTAGTAGCAAATCCTTGCAGGGTTAGCTGCTTACTCTAGTTGCTATATTACCTACGTGTTTGTGACCATTTGCATGAGATCATTTCCAGTACCCATGCATTTGTTTGCTAGGTTTCAAGAATTATGGGAAATGTTAATTATGAAAAAAAAAGTGGAAGACAGATAAAGAAACTGGCAGCTGGAATCTAGCTAGATACTTTTTCTTTTTTCATTCTTAAAATGGCATTTCTTACTTTGAGCCCATAGGCAGAAGGATCACCAGATATTAATGGGGATGTTTGTACCTCTACCTATCTTTTGTGGTTTGTTTTTTATTTTCTACTTTTCCTACTAAGATAAATAAGAGGCAGAGCTGCTGCTCTTCCTCACAGCTTGCCGTAGACCATCCCTTTTTGTATGGCAGGACATCTAGTCTGAAAGCTTGTTTATAATGACAGAAACATTCCTATGTAACTGTGATTGCTGAGGTAATTAAACTGAGATTCAACTGGGCTGTGAACAGGCTGATGAGTATCCAAAGCCAAATCTGAGTTATCTGAGTACAACCTTTGGAAATATGATTTACCCTTTCTGCTGTACAACACTGCAAAATTACTTCTTGAGTCAATCTTTACTGCTGCAGCTCAGCTGAATTCCCTACAAGAAAAACAAAAATTCAAGGTTGCTCAGAGCTGAAGACTTTCCCTGAAGAGGATATCAGATAATAACAGCATCAGCCAAAATAATCTAGGACCTCTTACCATCAAAAAAATGATTTCATTGATCAGCCATATAATATATCACATTTTCTGAAGCATCTAAAATTAAACAAAAGCTAGTTATCTTTAACATTCTGGGAACTTAAAAATAAACCTTTCATTGAGTTCTCTATATATACACCATATATATATTCATGTTTTGTTTCTCTGGAAGCAAGACAATTTTATTAACTGTTTAACACAAAGGAAGGAATTTTCTTTTTGATGCATAGGTATCATGGGAAGCTCCTTCCAAAAGTTAATGATGTCCCTGTAGTGGGTGAAGAATGGACATTTGTTGGTTAGGAAAATCTCTGGTCTCCAGCAAATCCTCTGAGAAGGATTTTATAAAACATGGAAGTTTTGAAAAGGATATAAATCCACATGCCTCAGGCTTTAATGCAGCCTCTAACTACCAGAGGTTAAAGCAACTTTTGTGGGCAATCTCCTCCATAATTAACTATTGTGGGTTTCCTGCACTGTGTTTGTAGGTTGTATCAGGCATTTCTAGAGACAGAATTTATGAATGATCTGGCATTACCGTCTGCTCTGACAGTGCTACTTTTACAGTAGAAATTGGCAGCCTTTACAAAAGGAAGAGGTAAATTTTAATTGGGATGTCAAAATTGGTTCTAATATGCTTAAAATAATCATGATGGTTTGATTACCTTTTTAACACGGTGTGCTAAGGTTTCTTGCTAAGGTGCGATACCTGAGGCAATCCAGTTACTTCTGTAACAGGACAGAAGGTCGACCCATATCTGTGTCAGTATTAGCATTCAAAATACACCAGTTCTCATATAAATGAGTGTGGAGAGAGGACCACAGCAGGGTGCACATCAGGTAGGAGGTCATGTGTATTTTCTTTTTTACTGCATTACATCCCTAGTCTGACATCCCTGAATATACTCTTTTCCGTCACCATGACATGCTGTGTTAAAGTAATGCATTGTAAGTGAAGAAAGTACATTACCATAAGGAAATCTTTCATAAAATCATATCAATAGGAAGTAACACATTCCATTCAGACCAATCTCCCTGATGGAAAAAGGTGCTTGGAATTAGCAGAGATTGTCTAGCTCCATGGATAATTTATCAGTGCCACCAGCTGATCTCTAGAAAAGGCTTAAAAATAACAAAAGACAACTAATCCATTTTCAAAAAAAAAAAAAAAAACAACCAAGATTGAAAATATGTTTCAAAAGCTCATTGGTGCTTCTCGTATTAAAAAGCTTACCCTGGTGTATTCCATCTATGGCTTTAGACTATTCTTCACATGCATGAAGAAGCTTACAGCTCTCCCCAGACAGAAAGCGGATTACAAATGTTCGTAAGTCAATAGCCTTCGCATTTTAAAGTATTTCCTTATTAAAGGCTACTTTACAAAGTTCAGAATCAAAACCTTGCTATTCCTGTTTGATAAGAAAACCTTGGCAGTTTCCTAATGCTCAGTGTAAAAATGATGCTTTACATTTCTTCAATAGTTTCCCTCCTAGGATCTCCAGGTGCTTTGGATAATTAACATGATTTTAATATGTATCCCTAGAAACCTCCTTCTGCAATACAGAACTGTTTACACCACACTCCTGCAAGAAATGGCCCCAACACTGGCATTCAAAGGCAATCAACTCAGTGGTTAGAGTCCTACTCATGTGAAGGGAGTTTTGATAGATTTTTGATAGATTTGATAAATTATTTGCTATTGTTAGGGCTGAAGGACCTTCCATGGACACATTGGCCGACCTTCACAGCAGTGAAGGATTGTGCCCAGTGAATCTCTAAGCTCATAATCCCATGGATATGGCCCCAAGACTCAGCCTTTCTGTATCTATTTGCATGCAGATGTTCTGCCTTTGCTCAGATCTCAAAGGAGGAAAAGGCAATGTGATCGTGCTGCCCATACATCCTATAGTGTGTCCTTCCCCCCTGCAGCTGAATCTATGAGGAATTTTAAGCAATTTTGACATAGCAAAAAAGACCTCACAAATGGTCCAACGAATTTTATGAAAAAAAAAAAAAAAAGAAAAAAATTATGGGTCCCAGCATTCAATCTATTACTGTGGTGGAGCTCTAGGGATATAAGACACAAATTCACATCAAACTCTCTTCATTAGCCAGGATGCTCTTGGACCAGGTTCTTATACTGGGATGGAAAAAGCAATCCAAATTCCAGCACAGACAGGGAAAAATATGTAGGACTGATAGCAAAACAACACTGAAGTGATTGTGCCTTTCTCTTAATTCTCACTAGAGGCTGTAGCACAATGATTATTCTATATAAAAGATACCAACATTGTTTAACAAATATAGTAAAAATCCTAGGTGCAAATAGTCTGTTGAAGAGCCAGAGGCAACACTTAGTTTTACTGACTTGCAAGCTATAGCTGTAACCAGAGGTTCATCCTCTTGTTTAACAGGGACTGACAGGCAGGTGTGGAAAATAGGAAAAAAAAACTTACCAAAAAAAAAAACCCAAACAAACACCAAAAAAAAACAAACAAAAAAACAAAACCAAGATTTAAAAAAACTCTTGGGCCTGATCCAAACAGCAAATATCAGATAAAAAGAATTATACAATCTGGTGGGGCAGGGGGAGAAGTTGCAGCTGTATTATAGTTGATGACTTCTCCTTTATCAGCTCTGGGCTAACCTGAAGCACACTGGTTTTGTGGGATTCCTAAACTGATTAATAACAGGGAAAGAAAATAATGATATTCTGGTAAGCAACCTCTGCAAGTTTTGCAAGAAAAGAGATGTCTAGTTGTCTTTGGATCATACAGATGAGTTAAAAGAATGTACATTACTTTTAACAACCCTTATTGTTTCCCAAATGAACTCACTGGTGTGTTGATTTTTCTGCATATTCCTTCCTAAATATTGAGATCTAGGAAAGAAAGGAGGAAATGGAAGAGCCAAATTGCCACTTTCTCGCATCTATGGAAGAGCTAAATGTAGCTTCAAGCTCTCCTACAGACCACTCTTTGGTCTGCCTAGAATATTTTTACCAGTTCATTGTTTCACTTGCAGGGGATGTGATTTTCCACTGCAAGAGTTAAATCAATACCATTTTATAAATCGTATCAGTGTAAAAGTTCTTTGTAGCTGGGTGGTATATTGCCCTTTCTGGACAGACATAAGATCTATTACTACAGGTACCCTAATACAGATATACATGACTCTACCCTTATGGTGCTGTGCCATTTTTATTATACTAGAATTTTGAAAGAAACTTCATTTTTGTGCTATAAAAAACTTTTCTAATGTTACTTAATATTTGTGCTTCAGATCTTTCCCTCTTTTCTCCAGCTTAGAGTGAAGATATCTCTAATTTGGTTCCACCCACTGCATGTCTTGCCTAAATATATAATTTCTTTAGTTCAGGGTCTTTTATTTAAAGTGAGCACATGTGTATATACAAATACTCTGTGCTGTGCATCCTGGGTGCAGTGATAACTGCTCAGGAAAAGCTGGTAACAGGATGTACTGACTTCTGTTCCACTGAACATCTTTAAAGCAATTTGGAAGTAAACTGAAAAGATACGCCCTGGATTAATCAGTGGTCATGGGCTCAATGTAAAATTTACTGAGTGAAACATAAATGTCTGAGAAATACCCAAACAAACTGTACATAAACGTAATGGAAACTAATGTATGATAAAGCCCTTCTTTAATTAGGGCTGCTTAGCAATATTATGGTGATAGAAGAATTAATACTAGGAAAAACCTTAACCATACTCTAGCTATATCCGGATAGACATATGGGCAAAGAGATATGGATATAGATATAGAACAGATAAAGATGGTCTAGATAGAAGAGGGGACAAATTTCTAAGTATTGCAAGTCCAAATGCTGGGATAGAAATCTGAGTCCCAGAGTCCCCACCTGTGGTACAGGGAGCCACCACAGTGGAGCCCAGTAAGGCAGCCTCCAGACGATAATCAAGTCAATTCAAACTGCCTCAAGAGATGTCAGCTAAAACACATCAGCTGCTGTTCTACCTCAGCTTTCTAATAGTGGCATAAGTGACTCTATAGCAGTTGCATAGCTGAGGATACAAAAGGGGAAATGAGACTCTTGACTGGATCAGTGACTGAGTTTTTCTGCTTTGGAGGATTGTTAATTATTATCCTCTTAACTGAGTCACCCTCATGTGCAGCTTATCAGCCCAGGTAAGTAGACAGGCTGTTGAGAAAAGAAACTGTCTTTACTTCTCATTTTGACCTTTATTTGGCAATTTGTCCTTTAAAAACTTAGACCTACCTTTACAGTACTTATCCTATTTAATAGTGGATGGCACACCACCTAATCTCTTGGTGTTGGTCTAATCCATTCGTGCCATGGGTTTTTTTCACTGTTGCCACTACTGGACTGTCCTTATTTATCACAGCCATCCTCACTATATCTTCTGAAGAAGCCACATCAATCAAGTAACTATCCTGATTCGCTTCATCCCAGGATAACAAGAAATGCCGCGTTCTGACTGTGCATTTTTTACCTATTTTGAGTCCTCCCACAAATTAAAGTCAGAGGAGCATTACCAGTAATGCTTAGCTGTCTCACAGGGGAGCAGCATAAGCTGCTGCATTAGGATGGGCTTTCAGTGGTGACAGGCAACTTCCACCTACCCTGAACGTTCTTCTCTGGACTTTTCTTACCCATCCAAGCTCTGTTCCCCACAGAGGTGGGGAGCAGGTTGACTATGCACATGAGCTGCTTCCCTGACGGGCCTGAAGGAACCATCCTCCCAGAGGCAATAACATGCAGGGGCTCTGTGGTCACCAGAGAACGGGTCTCTGGTCTTCAGTTGTCCACAGTCAGTTCCCAACTGGTCTTCAGCTCACTTTGGTATTTTCAATTTTCTCCCGAATTTTTCCCTGTAACTCAGAAAGGCACCGAGGAACATCCCGGTGAATCACTGGAGTCCTTATGCCAGTTTACTCGCCCTGGTCCTGCCATCCAAACCCCAGGTCAGTGTTGAGGGGTTGGGAAGGGAAGGAGGGGTAGGAGGAGGGCAGAGGAGGGGATCCTGTGGTGGAGATCTCTTATCCTGCCAGGGACAAGTCTGGCATTTCGGCCTGATCCAAGAGCTCTTCTACAAAGACTCACTTTATGAACAAAGCAAATAAATGTACAAACTCTGCAAGAAAAATTACACCCATCAAAACATTCATAAAGCCGCATATATTCACACACAAATCTGAAGACATATAAAATTACAGCCTAAACCATTTTCCGAAGAAGTTCTCTTTAATTGGCACAAGGTGTTGAATTATGCAGAACAGATCTCAACAGAGATTTTTTTTAATATAAAGTTAATTACTTTATCTTGGTTTGCATGAGGAGACACAATACTTTTTGCACTGACTCTTTGTATCAGAGACAGCTACTATCCATGTTACTCTGTTCATGTAATAAAAATCAAATTGCATCAATTCCTTAACAAAGCACAGCAGAGGCTTCCCTTAATAGAATCCTTATTAGAGAATCAGATACAGCTATCTCCAAAGAAAGGATTTTTAAAAGGTACTGGGATTTCTCTGTAGTTTATTAGATTAAGCAACACTGGAATGAGCTGCTGGGAGATGTCAGTCTGGAATAAGAACTGTGGGGTGGAAGCAGAGGCAATTAGGATACCCTCTGCTGTTGGCATGATTCAATGGATTTTTTTTATTTTATGAGCTAAGCTGGAGAGGTGAGAGGGGCAGAAGCACTACCAGGCGGCATTTTGACTCTTCCATTGCTATTCACAGAGTTCCTCCCTCATGCCCCAGTTTCACTCCCAGACAAAGTCAGGTTTTCAAACCAAAACACATTGAACTCTGCAGCCGTTTCCAAAGCCACCGCACAGGGAACATGGGGAAATCGGGGACTCAGGGGATTCTGCTATAACAGGATTCAGCTGAACTTCCTTCCTGTCCCCAAAACCACAGACATCTCAACAGGCCCAGTGTGGACTTGAGAATTTGTAAGGAAGCAAGTGAATCTTGCATGCCTTTGTTTTTGCGGAGAACAGTTTGCACAGCCTTACTCCTAGCCTGAAATGGTATTCAGTTTGTGCCCTGAAGCATGAGGATTGATAGCCCTTGTCATTTGCTCCCAGCTAGTGTAACTGCCGTTATCTTAGCAAAGCACACCCCATTGCCACCAGACTCCTCTGGAGAACAATTAGCAGAGCTTGGCAGCTGAAATAACGACAGCAGGGCAGTGGCAGCGTGGCTGCAGTCAGGCTGCGCTAGAAATGGACCCTGCATACATCTCGGAGTGGCTCTCCACATCTCCCCAAACCATGGCTGGTGACTCCAGTGGTGGCAGGAGGTTGGCAGGGTGTTTAGAGGTGGCCGTCAGTGCTGGCCAACCAACAGCCACTGCAAACCCTTCCTGATGACTTGAGCACAAATTGGGATTCAGGTTCTGGAAATTATATTTTAAATTTTTAAGTGATATTTTAAATTACTGGTGCCAGACCGCTCAGCCACCACTGCTTCTGATATTCTTGGCCACTGCCTTTAATTTTTCAGTCCTGTAGTGGCAATGCAGAGTTCACTCCAAGCTTGTGTCCAAACTAGTGCCGACTGTAAAATGCCAGGCAGCACCATGTCAGCCAGGGTTATCCCCCACTCCGTAGCATCCTCTTGCTCCAGCCCTTCAGAGCTGCTGAACTGAGGAAAGTGAAATCACTTATAATACATATCCTGCCTGTTCAGAGTTATATTTTCTCTCCTGGCACGCTGCTATGTAAAAGGCTTTTACAGACCAGGATTTCAAAAGAAAACAAGTTTTCCCCCTTCTTCTCTGGCTGTGGTGCTTTAGAAGTGCATGGGCAGTACCTAAAATATAGAGGAGGTTAAAGATCCAACAAGGCAGCTATGTGAGGGCTCCGGGATTTCCGGAGGGAAGGTATGGCCAAAGGAAAGGAGTAGGAGCAAAGGTATTGCTTGCCAACGCCGGGGGTGTTTTAAAAGGGGCATTACCCCAGCCTGCTGTGGAGCTGGATCAGAGTGCACCAAGGAGAAATGGCAGAAAGATACACATTCCCATCTTCCTCATCTTCATTCCCCAGACAGGCAAAAGGACTGTTCCTCTTCTTGGGGGTTTACCAAAACCTAGGCAGGAGGAGCCACTGGTACCTGGCTGTGACAGCAGCAGAGAGATGTGCTGAGGTTGATGCTGAACTCGCAACTGCATCAACAGCCAGACCCCAAAAAAAAGCAGGTGGGGTGCAGTTCAGAAGGGTTTTTTGGATTCATTCCCTCTGACATGAGGTATCTAACTGAGCTGTTGCCCTCACACCCTGCTGCCATCAGTGGGCACAGATGGGACCTTCCACAAAGCAGTGGTATCTTGTGTGGGCTAGTCACACTCTGAATGATTCTAGTTTCTGAAACTGCTCTGGATGCAACTGGCCCTGAATGTACCAGAAACCTCCAGTGACTCTGCTGCTACCTTAGACTGAACAAAAAATGCGTATGTACATGTACATATAAATATGTCTATACATATACATATAAATATACAGGTCTAACTGCCCATCTTAACCATAAATCATCTACTTAAAATTAAACATGTGCCCTGATGATTGGCACATACTGCTCTTTAAGTAAAAAGCTACTTATAATATTTTTAACAAGCATTAGCTGTCAAATATGAGTATGTTACAAAGTATGATTTAAAACAGCCCACAAGACAGCAGCAACATGACTTTTGGATGGCTCCAGGATCAACCCCTTTGCAGTTTGCATTGATGGGACAGGGCATCTGAATTTTTGTTGCCCACCTACCTCAGGCAAGTGCTGGGAAAAAGTGCAAAGTGTTCATCCCCGGCTTGCAGAGGCATTTGAAGACAGGAGGCAAGTTTAAGTGGAGTTTGGCATCCCGTGGGGTGAACTTTTCCTGACAGCCAAAGCAATGATATTGAGCACTATCATTCTCTGCTGTGCACATCTTTGCCTGACCTTATCCTGGATGCATCCCCTTTGACTTACTTCTTTAAAGAGCCTAATAGATTTTCTTTAGCTTGAGGCAGAGGAAGCCTCTGCTGGATTGAACTAATGTAGAAGTATTAGAAAAGATTGGTGCTGGGAATTTTTTCCCCTCTTTCCCTTGCTGTGCAATAGGAAGAAAATGTATGACCTAAATCTGCCAAGCACCTTCAAAGGGAAGGAAGAAACACATGTGGAAAAGCATTAGAAAGCCACCCAGCTCCCGTTAATTATAATGAGAATGCCAACATTGCTAAATTAATAGAAGATAAACGGAATAAGTATTAAATGATTATGGTTTCCCTCACATATTTCTTTTCATCTATTCACCAGCAGATAGTTTTACTACATAAATAAATCTTTTCAGATGTAAACAAGTCTCCAGCACATAACTGCTGGAGTTGGCGATGGAGCTGTTGACTGCTGGGTGGGCAGGGAAACTGCGATCTCCAGCACCCTCTGCAGCATCCTCGCCAAAAGACAGGCTCGGAGCCTGCGTCGCACGGCCGGGGGCACAAACCCCGCTCTGGTTATGAATATTTCCGGGATTAAAAACAGTAGAACGCACTTACGTGCAGGGTTTAATCCAACCAGTTTCTTATTGTTTCTTGGTTTCACCCCTACACAGAAGGAAAACCTGATTTGAAATCACAAAGCTTCCTAGAGTGGGCGATGCAACTTCTGTTGGAGCCCAGGTTCCCCAGTGGGGCCGTTCTGCTCCCAGTAGCCACAGCGTGAGTGGCCTGTGGAGTGGGCCAGAACACTGTGGGGACAGGGAAGTTTTGCAAATCCCTAATATCTGGGAAGAAAAAATTATCCAGGGTTTTTGAGAAACCTGAAACTCTTCCAGAGGTTGGGTGCAGAGATACCACCGCATTACTTCATTGCTTTCCATTGGTCTTCCCCCTCCCTGCACTGGAGACACCGCTGCAGCCTCCAGCCCTGGCTGGCTCTCTAAGGTGGAACAGAGAAATACAGTTACACTCTCAAGCTCTTCAATTTCCTCTTTTAATCCTTGGCTTGTTGACCAAATGGCTTTCCATTTCATCTCCACTGATCTAGCATCCACCTGCCGAGTTATTGCAATGTGGTAAGCACATCAGACAAGAACCATATCCCTTTAAAGTTCGCTAAAATAAATTAGTAGCAGAGCTCCCACGGTCAGCCACCCAGCATCAGGTACCCTGTGCAGGGAAACGGCAATGTGGGGACTGTCCCTGGCACAGAAATCTGTAGCCCCACTGAGGGTGCGGGGCTGTGCTCCTTCGTACCAGCCAGGCTCTGTCCCACCCTACTGCCCAGCAAAGAGATGCTCCCCAGTTTGTTTGTCCCCCTTTAGGAGCTGGACCAAAGGCTGCAGAGCTGCCAGCTGCCAGTGACCCCCTTTTTGCTGAAGCGCAGACATGAACTTTGATGTATTTGCCTCAGAATCAGGATGGTCTGAGCTTGCTTTTACCAAGAGTAAGAGAAAAGAAAATCTGCAAATTGTTCTTTTCTTCGCCAGCTTCCCAGGCAGGTTTTGAGCAGAGGTAGTTTGGCTCAGCCCCGCAGGCCTCCCCAGTGACAATTACACAACCAGACCCTCCTGCGTGGGGCATTTCACACTACTCAGACATGTATATAGGAAGAGGGCTGTTTATAGTGTGTGTGTGTGTATATATATATATCTTTGTATATTGTGTTTGTCTTTTGTTTTTTTATATATATAATATATATTGTGTATATATCTTTCTTCTTTGCATCCCTGTGCTTCTGAGGGCCACGTGCCCTCCTCCCTCTGCCCCAAGGTGTCCAGCCCTTCCCTCCCACCACTTCTGTTAAGTGCCTAATGTGACTTTTTTCCTGTCCTCTTGTCAAGTCACCCTCCTGCAGAGCAGCTGCTGTTAGAGCAGATGTAAAATGGTTCAGTAACACTCGCTAATATTAGCTTTGACACCAGCACAGAGAGGAAATAAATTCTTTTCTGGGGGAGAAGCACAAATTACTTAATGCAGCAGATCAGAGCAGCATCCGTGACAATGCTGGAAGAGAGCTGTTTTAATATCTCCCTGAATATAACACACCCACGAAGCAGAATAACTCTTGCCCACCAACAGTGAGAGTACAGCCTGCCCCAACACGCCCTGCACAACCTGTGGCGATTTCTGCCCAGCCTTGGAGGACTCCGGTCATTAATCTAGAATCTACTTATTAGTCCATAAAGAGCCACCTCTGGCTGCCTTGGTGGAGAGGAGAGGTGCTTCACAAGCTGGGCTTTTCCATGGTAATTACAGCAGGCACTACAGCACCAGTGGAGAGGTGGCCAAGGCATGTTGAGATAGGGAGGCTGCTTGCTGGTATTTAAGCAGGCACAGGTCACAGGCATGAAGTGGGGTAGCAAGCAGTGCCCAAGCATTTTGGCTTTTTGGCATTTTGGCAGTGCCCAAGCATTTTGTCATTTGCCCAAGTCCCCTCCGTTTATGCTTTTGGCATCAGGCATGCAACAGTCTGGCTGGTCACAGGGAGGACGAGAGGGGTTTGCAGTGGACAGCGAAACTGGATGGAGTATCGGGAGTTGGCTTGAAAAGGTCTCAGCCTCCTCCTGGGTCAAAGAAGAAGAGCTGCTCAGGGTTATGTGCCTTGCTCGGCAGCCAAATCCTGCCTGTGCTCCGCACCATGAGGCCTTCAGCTCCAACCTGTTTTACTAACAGCTCTGGCTCCAGCCTGGACAAAAGAGGGATGCAGGGCCAGAGCTGTTGTGCAGAGTTCAGGGAGTCTGAAACCCTTCTGCCTGCAGGAGTGTCCCGTTCTCTGCTACTGCGGCACACCTCCTCCCCGGAGAAATGTGTTTACTGTGCCCTGAATGACTTCTCCGAGGCAGTAGTTTGGCTGATGATTTATGGTGGCCTGAACTACAGGGCAATCGCATCCCGTTCACATGCTGCATGCAGTGAGCCAAGCTTTCCATGTGCACCAGCCTCGCTAGGAGATTTTTACCTCCCTCTGAAATCTCAGGTACAAGAGGGATTCAGCACGGATGGGATGACCTAGTATGCAAATGATTACATCTCTGACCTGGAAACTCCTCTTGTTTCTCCTTTGTTCTGCTCTTGGGATGAAAACACCGAAAGCATTTCAGCAAAGTCAGTAGCAGCTGCTCTGGTGGGAAATACCTTCAAAGGGTCCCTTTTGCTAGTGCTGCAAGCTGAACACAGCTCGGGAAATACAGAAATCTGGCCAAATTCAGGAGCTGCACACATTGGCGCCACCAGTAGTTGGCCCGTTGCCCCTCTGACTAGCTCTAATGGAAATGGCTGGTGGTCATGGGAGTGTAGGTTGTTAATCGCTGGAGCATGCACCGGCCTCGATTGTTAGCCGACTCTGTGGACAATTTCTGTTCAGGTTATGGATCAACACTGCACATGTAACATAGAGTATTATATTCAGGCAGAGAGAAAATAATGAATTCAGCACAAAGAGGCAAGAAACTAAACTGTTTAGATAACCTTAGGCTTTTCCTGCTAAGAAAATCGATACAGTTAGAAACTCAGAAACTGGCCACATTGCCAGCAGTCAGGCTACAGAATGACAGAGAGCCCAATGTAGATGGCCAAAACAATTTAGTTTCCACTTTTTTGCTTGTATTACCATTTTATTTTCTTTTTAATAATTCTAAGTGTTTCTGCTTAGTTTGCACCTACCTCCTAAGGTACCTTTGCCTGGGAAGCTTAGTATTTTTTAATCCAAAATCTTAGTTCACAGTCCCCTATATCTGGAACACTATGACCCTGTGAGTTCCCATTTTTTTTGATAGTATCTGTTATTAATCCACAGAAAATTTGGCATGGAAAAGACTGTGTCAACTTGCAGTTTCCCAGCATGGGTAGTTTATGCTCTGTATTCCATTCACACATGTGGTGTCCTTACCCCAGCAGCCAACATGGGTGCTAATTAGCAGCTACACTCCTCCTGGCAGGTTGTGTACTCACCCATCAAGTAGCACCTGACATGAATTTAATTCGCATTAGGGATTAACTGCTTTGTTATCTGCATTGCAATTACACCATCAGGTCCCAGCTAGTGCTGGGACTCAAGTGCACAGAAAAGGGAGCAGCAGTCCCAGCAGCATGGAAAATGTAATTAGGTGTAAGGGCATGAATAGGCCTCAATGACCTTGACCAGCCTCACCTGGGACCCAAATCCACACCCTTCCCCTGGACCCAAGGGCTCTATTTAAGCTCACACCAGGAGTTTAGCCTTTCCCCAGGCTATGCTGTGGGTGTATCTGTTCTCAGCTGTGTTGCAGAGCTTGTTTTCTGGATAGACTTGGCCTTGTGTCATGGATGGACCTTGGACCCATGCTGCAGCCTTGTGTCTGTCTCCTTTGTTCCTGTGTGGATTCCTTGGATGGCCTCTGGAGCTGATGCATCACCTTGCTTTATCTGGGACTGTCACTAGCCCCTGTTTCCACCAGTGCTGTGGTCTTCCTCAGCTCCCAGCTTGCCTTCTGTTGTGGAGTAACCCTGCTCTTGCTGCTCCCTGATATTGAGACAAAGTGGGGAGGAAGGACTGACTACAGCACTGCAGGGAATGCTGGAGGAGATGCCACTAAAGAGTGAGCGAGCAAGGCAGAAAGCCTCTCCTTGTGTGCCTGCAGTGGGGGACAGATGTTTTCAGCAGCCTTCATCCCACAGGATGGACAGAAGGAAATCGTAGGACTACTTGTGTCTTTCTCAGGTAAGCATTCAAGGAGAAGAAAGGGTATGCACCCCCTTGTCTTATTCCTGGAGTCAGTTGGGATGCAGTCAAGGCAGGTAGCCAGGGACAGCAGTGGGGTGTGTTTGCTGTGGATCCATCTTTGATTCCTGTGTAACAATACAGGGGCTACAACTCCTTTTCACAGCAGGATCCCAACACCCAGCCTAGGGACCCATCACTGGGTGTATCTGGAGCCACCCATGCAGCTGTCAGAGGGCTAACAGCAGCTTAGCCAAGTTCATCTCTCATTCTGCCTGGCCTAAGAGGCAAGACATGTGCTCCTGGTTTATGTACAGTCGTTCCTACCTGGTATAAGGCTGTACCATGTTCTCTTTAGCAGTGCAGGTATGCCCTTAAGTGTGTGATGACATTCAGAAAAAAATCTGGTTAAAGGAGAAGCAAAAAAAAAACCACCAGAGCAAAGAGTTCTTTTTAAGCAAATAACAAAGGACTAATCTTTGAAGGCAGTTTGTTGTTCCATGTGCATCTTAAAACTTATGCTGTAGAGAGATGATGCCACTTGCTGCAAGCTTTGTTCCTTTTATTTTTTTTATCTTGGAAATGGACTAAAGACAGAAGTAGTCAGTAAAAGAAGTATCTGCAGACACTGAAGAGTCAGGAAACTGTGAGATCACCTCCCTTTGCATACTTTATATGTCAAATGGCTACCAGTCCTTGTCAGCCTTGCAGAGTATCAGAAACTGTAGCAGACTGTATGCTTCAGACATAAGGAAAGCCAGCTGGGCTGCCCCATAAGGCAGTGCCTTTGAGCCATCTATATCCCCCAGCGTGAATAGCAGGTTTGTGGAAGCCTCCTAACAAAGCTCGGAGTTCAAATACCTCTTGGGGCTTTCTCATGCTCATCTTATTGTGCTGCCAGCCTGGAGCTGCACAGAGCTGTGTCAGCCCAGGTGGAAATACTGTGTGAAACAGCTCTGCATGCTGCAGGGAGTAAAACTTTAGGAGACTTTTACTGAGAAGGAAACCTTAAATTTCCCCACAGGGACCAGGGATGTGCATACTGAGGTGTTGGATGACAATGTAATCTATAAAACTCTCATGCTAAGAGGTGTTTCTCTTTAAAGAATGAGGTGATGCTAAACAGTAGGAGATTAATCACTCCTCCTCCCCTTTCCTCCCACTTACCTTGTGGATCATTAGGTCTCAAGAAGGTTTTAATTCTGCCTCTGCCATGTGTACATGAAAAAAATTGACAAGTTTCACCTGGCTGGTGACTAGGTCATGTTAAGATCTCTATCACAAACACTCATTAGTCCAAACCAGCAAAGAAACAATGTGTCCTCTTGGGAAAGGAGGATATTTATCAAGTTAGGAGGCTTTTATGGGGAATTATCTTGTCATCTCTACATACAGCTCTTGCTTCCTTTCATAAGAACTACATGTATAAGCAAGAGACAGGGAAAACTGGTGTTCCTGAGCATCCCTCTTGCTTGAGAGATCACAGCTTTATGTCCTGGACCACTTCCTTCAAGGAAGACTTCTATTACAGGAGCTTTTGGGTGAGAATTTCAAAATTAATTCATCAAAACTGAAGTGATTAGTGCTGAAATAATGTCTCACTCCAGTGCAAAGCCCCTGAGATTGGATTCCCAGATTGGATTTACTCCAGTCTGAGCCCACTTTGTGTTTGGAGTTATTTACTGTGAAACTTAGGGACTGGGCATTTACATTCAGAGCAACAGGCTGCCATATATGGATCAGATCTTGACTTTTTTTTTAATAGCAAATGCTCCCGAGAACCTATTTTTTGTCAGGAAGAGATTGGGTGTGTTTTACATGAGTTGACACTGGAATTCATGTATTCATCTGCTGGTCCTTCAAGTGATGTTAATCTGCGTAGAGAACAGGGATAATAATATGGGATTTAAGTGATCAGGTCAACTGAATTAAAAATAAAGAAGTGGAAGGAAACAGATTTGACTTGCATGTTTGAACTGAAGGCTGGAAATATGCAAATAGGAAAGAAGTGGGGGGAAATTAAAATGTTTCTCTAATTCTTACCCACTGTGTCTTAAGAAAATTCTTATTTTCATTTTTAAATTTATAGACTCTGGGTTTTGTGTTACTGGTAACTAAAGTTAGAACTAGCTCAGAACTTAAAAGTAGTTTATAATGACTGTGATAGCCTTTTGCAAATAAAAAAAAAAGGAATCAATCTAATTTTTCCCTCCCGGTTTACCAAATCAGGTACCAAAACTCAGCCTTTCCTTTGCAGATTAATCTAACTAGAAGCAATATTTCACTCTACCTATTACAAAGGTAATTCCACTGGTAACTGCTTCCACGGGGGGGGTGCAGTGAGTTTTAAACACTCCATCTTCTTTCTATGAAAAATGCTGTTGAAGTGTATTACAAGCTATTATCAAGTTTATAAAAAGATTCACTCTGGACTTAGGGTATTTTATGCCAGCTTTCAGCTTAGACTAAACTTTTATAGCCAGGATATAAACTTCTGAATATAGGGTCTTTGTAATAGAAAACTTGGCTCAATATAGGGTCAGGAGGAGCAATGGTATAATACAATTTATAGCCTACTCAACTTGGATTTACATTTCATCACAGCACAATATCAGGAGCAGATGTTACAATGACAGCCCTCCCTTTTTTGTTGCTGTGTAAAAACAACACATAATATAGTCCTAAAACAGAACTGCTGTTTTCTTAATGGGAGAGTAGGGATATCTCATGTTTTCAAAACGTATTTTTACAAGTATAGTCTTTGTAACAGCAATACCTCAGATACCACCCCTTCAAAAACAGTGCCATTGAAAATAAATCCTCTGGTTTTAACCTCCGATGTCAGAGACCAAAAGCACAGGAAAAGCAAAGGCTGAGCTCTTGAGTCAGAGGCCAAGCTCTGGGGGCTCCAGATGATGTTGGGATGGGAAAGCCTATTTTGGAGACTGGTGACAGGGCATTTAGCATGGGTGGGATGGTGTCATTGAGGTTGGAAAGGATCCTGGAAGATTCTGATCAAATGCTTTGCTCAAAGCTGGGCCAACAGAAGGGATAAAGCTACTTTCTATTTGACCATGTGAATAAATTATACTTTTGCTGAACTGCAAGAATATAGCAGTGCAGTACTTGCCTAGTGCCCAAATCAACCAGTTCAATGACAGCTATGTCACTCTAATGCTATGTGAATAGAAACTTTTTTCCCCTCAGTCACAGTATAATGTGCATGTAACAGATAAATTAAAGATGTTTAAGCCTTCTCCTGTCCCCTTGTGACCCTCCACTCCCTTTATTTTTACTTTGCTGGCAGAACAGAAATGAACAGTTGCTTTAAGGCATTTAATAATTATAAAAGCACTTCATTTTGAAACCCTAGGTGTTGTGTATGGGCTTCTCTGGAAATTTTTTGTTCTCTGCTCGGGGGTGGGGGGGTGGGTGGGGGCAGGCAGTACAGCCCTCAAACACAGAGCTTCCAGGCACTACTGGAAATCAAATATGGATATTGGGAAAGTCTCCCAGTAATTTCCCAAAAAAAATTCCAAAAACTCATTATTGAAGATTACTGACTACAGAAAATCAAATGCAATTATTTCTGCCTGTTTTTTTGTTGTTGCTGTCTGTCTTAGTCTGCAAGGTCGAGGGAAGACCAGTCTCCATGCACCACACCTTTGTGGATGTGTAGATCCCTTCCAGGCTTTAGAACAAAGTCTTTTGCTATCTACCATCTTATAACTCTGAGGAGGGGACAATATTGGCAATACTAGCAAATAAATCCATTCCAGGGTGAGACTGAAGCTTTCTGGTGATCCAGTTTGTGCTCATTATTGCAGTGTTATTAACTACTTAGTTGCTGGTTCTCTGTCACCAGCAGAGTTGGTAGGAAAACAATGACATTTAAAATGTTTTAAATATGTTCCAGTCTCTTTAGTTACCTCCTGGCTGCAAAGAATGCTGTGAACTACCGGTGAACCTTGGCTGTGAGTTAATGCTTGTAATTTCATGCTTTTGAGCAGTTTCACTGGTGTTTCCTAATGGTGCTTCTGGCCTTGAAGGTGCCAGGTAACCCATGCACCGAAAAGGGCACTGATGTTGGTGCCTGTTAAAGGAGGTCAGTAAGTGGAAGCACTGAAGGGGAGAAGTTCAGGCTGTGGCAGGAAAAGGAGACTGAAAATATACCATGGTTTAATGTGCTGTTATGTGCCAGTGTGTACCAGAAGGTATATACTGGGCATGATTTTGCTGTGTTGCAAGAGTCAACACAGCTGTTCGGAGGGGGATTCAATTGGCCATATCCTGGCTACACTATCAGTGAGATTTGACTGTGAAGCTTGCAAGCTCTATGCAAATAGACCTCCAAAATATTGAAGCCTTCTGATTTGCAAAAGGAAGCTCAGACTGGCCTTTTGTTGTTTGATAAGCCCCTGAATTGTATCTTTCTGGCCTTGCCGAGTATTCCACAGGAACAACCGATCTGATGCCATTTTGGCATGCCTGAATTGCACAGATCATGCATAGGCATGATTTTCAAGGTACTACTTAGAATTTTCTAAGTTTCCTAAGCATTAAGTGCAGAGGAAGCAAGGATTGTAAGAGGGTATAATAAGAGTTTCTCCTGACTGTGTGTAATCAATTGTTGGTCATACACCAAACACCAGAATGGATCTGTATGACATCCATGACACTGTCTAGTAAGCTGGATGCTAAAGGACAGACCAGAAGCCCTGGATTTCCTCATAGATTCCCTTTACTTTGCTGCTTTCCTCTCCCATGACTATTTTGCTTCCAACCTGACTTCTTACAGAGTCCTCTATGTATGCACAGTTTGTCACTCCATGATAATCTTGATAGAAGCATCAAGGAGCTATCAGCATGAAAATAAGGGGTAGGATGAGTTATTAGAAAATTTCTGGAGGACAGGATGACAGGGTGAATCTCATAGGCAGGAATTTTTTTCCCCTCCCATAATCCTGGGGAATCCAGGACTTTCAATTAGGGCAGATGTGCTCTCTGTTTTCATACATCAATCTTTCATTGGCCTTGCATCAATCATGCACTGGCTTGTGCAAATAACTTCTCCCGAACAATATTCTCACATCAGAAATGGGCACTGTCACCTGCAAACCTGTCTGAATATTTCATTGTTGCCAGATGATGCTTTTTGTTGAGGCTTTTTGTGCATTTCCTGGATGACATAGCAAGATGGTCCCTGTGCTCCTTGCCCTAATGAGGCTGGAAAGCCAAGGTAAAGCCAGACAGTGACTGGGGCTGTGTCCTAGAAAACCTTTTCTCTGTGGAGGAACACAGGGAACTGCAAACGGGGAACACTTGTTCACTATTTGTTTGACTCTAGTCCAGTCAGGTTCAACACAGCTGATGTCAAGAGTGGTTAGAGCAATGTCAAGGTCATCCTCAAGCAACAGCTGTTCAGCAGATGGTGTCCTCACAGATGTGGTATGTCACAGTCTTGTTTTCATCTGAAAACTTTTCAAATCTTCCTGTCTGCTCTCTAGGAAGTTTGGGGGATTCACTAATTAATACATATAACTAGTAGGCACTGACAATTCTTCTTGGCCTTCACTTAAAAAATATACCCCAATCCTTTCAAATTGCAAGGCCTTGGCACAAGGTCAATCTGCTGATGTAGTGTGGAGTGAAGAGGGGGCTCCTGAGGTTTTGGTAGTGAAGTTCTTGGCTGACATTGTCAGACCTGACTTATAAAATCAGTTAGCTATTTCACAGAACTTACACACATACAAAGTCTACTTTGGCTACCTATTCTTTCAGGGAAGTGTTAATCCATAGGTTACACTTCGAGCAGCTGTCAGATTACTTGTTTTCTGAAGGTGCTGTTGAAAGCCCTTTGTGCATGGTCTCTGGGAGGCCACATTTGCCTGAGTCAAGGTCAGCACAGATGAAAAGGGCTTCTCAGGGGAGAAGCAAAATGTAGAACTGAGGGGAGGCCTGGTGAAAATTATGACCTACCCAACAACTTCTGAAAGAGGTCTGGCCAGATAGGGGCAACTGCAATAAATTGGCAACTGCAATAAATTGGCTGATCTCAGTACTCAAAAATTAGTGCTGTCCAGAAAGTACATCACCTATGTAATGAACAGTAAATGCCTGTAAAGTGGGTTTACCCATGCCTGGTTTGGACAATATAATGTTGTTTCTTGGAAAGAATCTGGTATTTGTAAGTGCATCTCAGATAAGGTCACCAGTGAACTTTTATTCCTAATAACAGTGATGATCATTACTTTCTGTGATGGCAAATAGCTTCTGCAGGAACAGTGTGGTAACTTGACCCAGGATTTTTTTAAAAAATGCATTGATTAAAATTACAAATTAACACCATGTTCCTATGCTCCTGTGGTCTCAGATTTGCCCCTCCATTTACAATAGCTCCTGTAGGTCTATATTGAACTTTTTGTCTTTGTGGTGTCTCATTGTGTTTCTTCTCAGCACTGTGCTCTTACAGTAGAAAAGACTCTGAAATCAATTGCTGAAATGTAGTTCAGTGTATGGTTCATAAAGGGCTTTGGGAAACTATTTTGTATAGAAAGTGTGATACAAATACAGGCAGCATATTTATTCCCTTTTCTTAGCTTTGAAATTACACCATTAAGGTGGCAAACCTGTCAAATATGTAACTTAGCTTACTGAAGCCCTACCTAACAAAAGGTACTTAAGTGGCTGTTTAAAATTAAGCAAGTGATTTAATCCTGCCTTACACAGTTCTTAAACACATGCATAAGTCTCACTGAAGTCAAGGCAAGCACATTAAAGTTAAGTGTATGCTAAGCACTTTGTTAGATCAGGGTCTAACTCACCTTATTTTCATATCCATTTCTAATCCTGAAAAACAACAAGTATGTTACAAGAGGCAGTGGCACCTCAACTTCTGCCCCGATTAAATAACTTAAAAAATCACGAAACCTAAAGCAATTGCATTGTCATCATACTTCTTTCTTTTTATGATTAATCCAGACTTTGATATGTCTTTCTATAGGATTAATATCTTAACAGCAAGGTAATAGGTAGTATGACATTTAATCTCTTTGATTAAATTCCATACTAAAAATGTCCTATAAATAAAAGAAACAATTGAGGCAATCATAAATTACCTTCATTGTTGCAAAGTGATGGATTTAGTGGTTACGGAGGGTAAAATCTCATGAGCTCATTAAAAGCTATAAGGGTTTTTTCCTTCCACAGACCTAAAAGACATTGTGGCCTACGGCAGGTTTTCTCACGGTGCTTTCATTTAATCAGCAGAAACCTTAAGGGGAAACAGAAGATTCTGCATATATATGCCCATTTCATTTTCTAGTAGAGATAACCAGATCCAAATAGGGATCTCTGGCTTCAGGTTTTATCTTAGGTGCCTGCTGTGGGCTCAGCATTATGTGTCTAATGAAAGAGAATGTATTTTTTGGTTAATAGCCAGAATCACATTGTGTCAGGGCCTGAGTCTGTTTCTCATCTCTGCCACTGACCTCCACTGTGACCTTGGGCAAGTCACAGAAGGCCAAGTTTTCAAGAGCTTGGCATCAGCCATCAGAGCAAGCTCAAAAATGCATCAGCCACAACCATAGTGCCAAATTAATAAGGCTTGGATGCAGTCCAGTGGACTGTGCTTTTCTGAGTATTTACCTAAAAGCATCACAAGGGAGATGCTTATGAGTCCCTCTGAAAATTTGCATGCAGGAATAGGTCCCAAACATTTTAAGGCTTCAATGTGTTACTGATATGCATCTGAAGGATTCATTTCTCCCTTTGCAAAATGAGCAAAAGTTTGTACCTGACCAGAAGGGCTTCACTTAGCATAATAATGCATGAATTTTCCTATTTCATTAGAGAACCCTATTTACTACAGGTACTAAGACAGCTTTTTCCTTGCTGTTCATCTATAGCAGTTAGAGAGGTTTAGTTAAGTGACAGAAGGGGGATAAAGTGGACAAGACTTTTATCCAAGTTGCTGGAAGTTTCAAAGCCTCTCATTAGCACTTTCTTGCCTCACAAAAACTGTGCTGTCCACGTGGCTACTTACAACAAACTGTCATTGCCATGAAACCTGTCCTCCAGCAAGGCTGACACAGACACGCAGGTGGCACTTTGCCTCTGCTGAGCTGCACCATCCCCAAGGTTAGGAATGGACAAGAGGCTGCTCTAGGTCTGACAGCACACACAAAAAAAGCTAGCCCATTCATGTGATTAAGGATTCAAATGAAAGGCTTTCTGTGAAGATGCATTTTATATATAAAAGACTGCCAGCAGAGAAGTCTCCCATGGCGCAGTTTGTAGGATCTTGTAAGAGTTTAGCAAGATTAAGTTCATGTAAATTCCTTGAAGCATCTGCATAACCTACAATGAGGTTTCGCTGCACGTTGCACCAGATGAAATGCTGCGTTCCAGTGTTAAACCGTGAGTACCCATGAAAATAACAGGGCCAGCGGTACCAGGAGCACCGGTTTCCTACTGGAGCAATAGCGTTGGAAGCCTTATTGCAGGTGGCGTGGGTGCTCTGTAAGGATTGGCCATGAGTGATTTTGCTGTAGGTCTTTGCCATCAACAGAGACCAGGGAACTCTTCCTACTTCAGCCTCCCAAAAAAAAAAAAAAAAAGAGAGAGAAAAAATGCACACACTGACCAAGAAATTTCTCTCATTACTAATCCCAGGAGCTGCCTACAGCCTCTGTCCCTTAAATCATGTGGGGCCTGTCTTAGCAAAGATTCATGGAAGGCAGAAGCTCACTGACGGACCCTGATAAATCAATCATGTCTTAGATTGCTTTTTAAAAACTTCAGCCTGTTTTCCTGAAATCTGTTATTAAATATGCCCTGTTCTGGCCAGTTCCTTTCACAATGACCTCCAACATGTTTTTGCTGGAGAAGCTATAATGGGAGAATGGGCACGGGCCCAGGGACCCTCAAAAAAAATGCCTTGCAAGTAAACAGGCTGTAGAGCATGGCAGGGCCTCCAGACAGTACAAAAGACATTGCAGTGGCCCAAGTCTACATCAAAAACACCTGCCAGTGGAGACCTACAAATATTTTGGGTGGTTTAACAACGAATGCATCCCAAAGGGACCAAAAAGGGAGCAAAATCACAGCTTAGCTTCCCTGTGCTTTGTTTCTTTTTTTGGTCTTTTCTTTGTATACCACCATACTATAACTGGGCCAGTGCAATCCCATCAATCCCATAGAAACCTCACAGCAAACCTCTAGAAATGCTGATTCTTCATACAAACTTGCCAAACACTTCCCTTCCATCACCCATGTAGGTCTGAGAGTCATAGCTTGAGCTGGGGGTGGAGATGTTTTGCATTTGGTAATGTTAAACTGTTTTACCCATTCTTACAAACTGAAGGGATGTATGTAATAAAGGATGTCTATTTTATTAACATCTTCACTCTGGGTACTTGCAGCCTGAGTTCAAAACTCCTAACATCTCTGGTTATTTTAAATGCTCTAGGGTACTGGGGACATCCATGTGGGCCTGGCACATAGACCCAGGATGCAGGGCTACCCAAGCCCTCCAGAAGTGATGTGTTGCAGACGGGGGGTGGGGTGTGTGTGTGTGTGTAAACTAGGGCACCTCTGGTGACTCTTCAGACTCCTTTTTCACACTTGAATCCTATCCCATTGCCAGCAGCGAGAGCACAGGCACTTAATGCATATCTAGATGATTGCATGTAGGTGCCTCAGTCTGAGAGGCTGAATCATCCCTCCCCATGCAAGCTCCTCCTCAGCAGCACACCCCATCAGTCCCACCTGTGCTTTTGCAGGTACCTTGCAGAGCTGCTTGTAGACAATGAGCTGCTTCAGGCCATTAATATTCCTGGATAACCTATAAAACTAATCAAGCAGGGGGGAAAAAACTCATTGAAACCTGGGAAGAAAACTCATGATTTTGAAAATTTTTTTATTATGCTTTAGTTTGTTATAAAAGCTACCTCAAAATACAAATTCAGAAGTTTTCCTATGGGAAATTTTTTAGGTTTTCACACAAAATAAATATTTCTCACCAAGAATTTTATTCAAAACTCTGGTTTCCATAGGGAGGGGAAATTCAGATTTTTCCCACCCTCTTTGTTACTTACGCTGATGGTGCTCCAGGCAAGAACTGGTAGGATTAGGGGGAACTGATAGCTACCAGGACAATTTTGGAGGTCTGTAATATGACCTGAAGAAATGATTGATTTGCACTATCCATTGACAAAGAAGATGCATCATGCAGGAGGAGAGCAGCAGCCTGACATCTGAGGTCAATTGACCCATGTTCCCACAGTGTAGAGAAGGAGTAGGCTTAAATGTGCAGAGCAAACAAAGCAGTTTCTTGAATTACAGGCAATCAGCCTTGTCTTCTTTGAAGCCAAGGGAATTCTCCCATTGATTTCAATGAGTTCTGATTTATATTTTAAGGAAAGTAACCACCTCAGGTAGCTGAGTGCCATTGCTCAATTCAAACCAAAGTAAAACATGTCTGGCTGCTTTAATATTTGTTTGGAAGGTAATAATTTAAAGACTCAGCTAGAACAAGAAAAATTTTGATGCAATTAAGCCTTGATTTTCTTGTTTTTGCATCTGATCTAGTTCCTTTTCTTCAAAAAGACCCTTTAATTGTTTGTTGGTAATCATGATTTGCAGCTATAAATGTAATCCATGCAGCAAATGCAGTATGGCTTTTCTACTACTCAGTTTCACTCTTCCCATGTGCCTTTTACATCCTGATGCTATATGTGTCCAGTTTTATGCCCACATGCGCTTCTAATAAGTGAACTTGCAGGGTTTGTGTGGATGAGTATTTACAGGATCTTCCTTGTTTACCCTCACTCTTTGTACATCTATTGAGCCTGGTGCCCAAGAGATGCTGAGAGCATCAACATTCACTAACATCACTGGCAAATAAAAATGCTCAGCATCACATAGGCCTCAGTCACCTTTTTTCCAATGCTCCTATAGTTTATTTCATCCAAGGAAATTGCCATAGCCACAAGGATTATCACTAGGGTCACCTTGAAGGGGAGGGTCAGCACTTTAGTGTGTAGGCTCTGAGTTTGTATTGTAGAGGTTATTCTCTGTGGGCTTTTAAGGCTTTTTTTTTCCTCCCCCATAAGCATAAGTGTACCTCAGGTTGGCTTGAAGAGTTGTTCAAAGGATCAGTCTGCATATTTATTAGCTTTTTCTTCTAGAAGTTGCAGATTATAATTTAGTTGCAGATATAGAAAATGAGGTGTAAAACAGAAATCAGAACAGGGAGTTCTGGCATTGCTGGCAGTGTCCTGCTTGAGCTGGAGGTTTGAATGGGTGAAAGCTCCAGATACGCTGCAGCATACATCAGGCAGCAACTGTGCAGAAGCATAAATTCAAGAGGGATTGAGACAGAGAGAAAAGGGATTTACTGGATATATTTCAGCAGACCAGGATATAGGATTTGATGGCATCCCAGGATTGACTCCATGACTGTAAACAGCCTGGAGGACAAACAGTATTTCTGTTATGTTTTTGCAAATACCCTGGAGCAGGAGGCTCCATTCACAGCCAAAAGTGTCTTACAGCATTGACAAATACTGATAATACTTGGCATTTATCTGTCAAGTTGAGAATTACTGGTGCTGGAGTCTTTGTCTGTTTAGTTAATGAGAGAACAGAAGTAACACAATCTGACTTCCTCAGCCATTCATACCTTCACAATGAAGCCTGAGCTTCTAATGCTCCTGGTGCCACTGCTGTGCAGGCTTTCTTTAAGCTATCCAGTTCGTATGATAAATAGGTTTGAGGAAATCTCTTCACTTCTGTGGATCCCATGAACCAAAAATGTAGGGCTAAATAAATGAAATAAATTATTCATTCTGAATTATTTACTCAGCTCCAGTTATCTGTTCTCATTTGCTTCCTTTTTACTTAAACTAGATCATTCATCTTTTCTTCCTGAAAAGGTATTTTGAATGTGGTTTTACTCACTTTGCACACATCAAATGCTGTTAGATACTACCATCATGCTGCTGTTTGGGAAGGCTATAAATAGCATTATATGCACTGAAGTAAACAAACCTCATTAGCTTTAACTCCATTAATCACAGTCAATAACACTAATGAAGCCTATTTTAGCATCGCTCTCAGAGATACAGGACTAATTCATCTCATTATTAACTTTTGTGGAACTGCAATCCTCTTCAAATGCATCCCCCAGTCCTGTCAAATTTTATGTGAGGTCAACATTTTCCCATGAATTTTGAAATGTGAATTAAAAAAAAAAAGGTATTTTGAAATCATTTTTGAAGGTTTTGAGTTAATTGCGAAAGGACCCAAGAATGAGAAAGTGAGGAGGACTGGAAACTGAAAGGGAAACTACACAGGATTAAACAACTCTTTTACTTCATTGCTACTCTCTGGCTTCCATGTGATGGAGGTGCCACCTGAGCAGTGGTGGCCCAAATTCCAGACAGGGCTTAGTCACTGGGGACTCAAGTCTGACACAAAGATGCTGACTTAGAGGTGTAAAGATCTTTCCAACATGTAGATTTAGTGGTCTCCAGTGCACGTGGACTTTACCTTACTGTTTCCTTACAGGTTGTCTTGGATACATTTATGGACTAGGATTTCCACATTTTGGGGGTTGTAGGAGGGTGTTGTTGGACTAATGTATTAGTTTATTTGTAGACTGCACTGAGACAGTTACAGTTAGTAGATACTGTTTTGTGCAGGCCTGACATGATAGAGTTAATTCTATATGGAGCTGCAGAAAGATGAGAAGTTTATTTTCATTAAAACTTTATTCCTTTTTTGTTCAAATGTTGACAAAAACATTTTTTAACTGTATAACACTTCTAACTGTCCTATTTGCACATATATCATACTTCCTGAGCATTTTAAAATACAAAGCAACGCCTTTAGTGTTACACTAATACAGTTTTCTGCTTTTTATGGTATTTTTTTATTTTCCATATATCTGCCATTCTGTTTTCTGGCCTGGATTAAAATAGGCAGTATCTAAAACACCTTGAAAAAGATATGTTTTCCAATAAATCTTTGTAGCTAAAAGCAGGAATAACCAGTGATGTAGACTTGATAAGTATCTACTCACATTAACACATTCCAGCTTTCTGTATGCGGTACCCAAATCTTCCCTGAGCATGATGGCCTCTCCTTAGAGTTCTTCCCATTCCCACTGTGTAAAAATGGATGTGTTACTTATTTCAAAAGAGCTGAGCCTAGATAAACACGGTTCCTGTATTTCAGTCTCTGGTTATAACATGTTAGTTGGGCTTGAGGTCAATTAGTTTGAATTTTCTCTTAAGATCAAAAACCTGAAGCATCTCCAATGTGGCATTCCCTCAGCTGAGCAGCCTTAAAGCCTTTCCCTACTCCTCGTGCTTTGCAAGATAAGACATTTTTGGTTTTGTATAATTAGCTGGCAGTAAGATTCAGTAAAAGCAGGACAGAGACAAAGATGCTTTAGAGCTCCAGGTAGTGACTTGTCTGAGCCTTTACATCAGTTCCCTTTAAACTGCTCCATGACTAACTGCCCAGGTTTCTTCCAGTGACTAATGCTGGGTATTAGTTTAGTGGATCACAGTTGCTGATTGGATCATAAATACAGAAATCCCACCACTAAAGCTTAAAAAAAAAAAAAAAAAAAAAAAAAAACAAAAAAAAAAAAACCAGAACCCTTCAACAGGAGGCTAACACTCAGCACAGTCATACAACGCAGTGTGTAACTCTTGGCCTTCCCCCACAGAGGCAGCCTTTCCTGATCTTGCTGATTTTCACCTGTGCTGCAAGGAATGGTTGTTTTTCCCTCAAGAAATCCAGACCTTATAATCTCTTAGGCCAAATTCTTTTTCCATTTTCTGGAAGGAAGGGGGAGCAGGGCTGAGAGGTTATCAATGCAGGTCACTGTGGGATGGCCTGGGGTTGTTTTAGAATCCTGAAGAGCTCATCAGTTTTGTCAGATGTCAGTGACATTTCTGTTCTGTGGCCGTCTGAATTTCTAAGGGAAGAGGCCACAAACGAGACCAACTTCATTATTGCAGTGCTTTATTGAAGTCTTTGCCGGGGTGACTAAGAAGCTATTTACATTGACCTTTACAGCACTGGCCTGAGGCTCAAAGCAAGGTGGTGGTGCTCGTTCCCGTGAAGCTCTGTACGCTCACTTCATGCTGCAGCAGGTGGGAAGGAGGCAGATTGTTACAGCGATGGCCTGAAAGATTTCCAGTTGCGAGGCCTCAGAGGTCTGATGTGCACCAGCGATGGGGGGGGGCTATTTTCAGCCCTGCTTGTGTGCCTTGCCCCTGCTTTGCTTGGGTGCCCAACCGCCATGTGCTGCAGTGGTGACACCTGCATATCTAAACTGTAGTGACTGATGCTGTGGGCCTGTGCCACATCTCGCTTACAGTATCCAGGACTAGGGTGCACAATTCTGTCCAGAATTGCAGGCAGAAAGCAGAGACCTAACTTTCAAAGTCAGCAGGGGAAGGAGCAGATCAGACCTAGAGATGTGTTGGAATAAAACGTGACCAACTGCAGGCAAATGCGTATCATGAACCACGTCCTGAAACTCATCAGATTTTAAAGTAAGGCTGGGTATTTTTATTTGCTGTCTGTCTGAACAGTTCTCATGGCATGCTTCCTGTGGAGCTAACATAGAAAATAAGCCTCTGCTGTGTCAAAAAAAGGGTGGTCCTTCCTAACCCGTCAACAAGGTGATCTCGTACATGAAATGAACCCCTTTTTCCTGGAAAGATCACCAAATTATTCTCCCTTCTTGCGTTCTCTCTCACAGGTGGGGGTTTTTTGCTGCTGTTGTTGTTCCTTTGTTATTTCTATGCCACCAAAGCTTTCTAGAAGTGGCAATCAGTGTAGTCTGAGGAAACAGAGGAAAGAATTTCCCCTGTTTGTGGGATTTTCTTTGATAGCCACAGCACAGCAGTCCCATATCCATATTAATTTTTATTTTATCCCAGGGAGCCTGTGCTGGGAGAGGCACAGAAAAGGGGAGAAGAAACCTTTGCCCATGTGAATGGGAAGGAAATGCACCAAGCTGGACCTGTGTGGTCCTCGGAGTCCTGTTACTGGAGATGTGAAAGTTAAAAAAACCACCCACTTGCTGCATTAGTTGGTGAGGCCAAAGTAAATCCCTGGGTGGCCTATGGAGATGTGGAAATTGGGTTAGACTGGCCCCTCACTTGCCAAGGCATCAGCTTTCCACCAGAGTTATTCCCTTCCACACAGAGCCCTCCTGTCCCTGAGGGATCTCCAAGACATGACCATTTGAAGAAAACATGTTCAGAGTGCCTCAGTCAGCATTTCAGTATTTGAAGCTGCTTTGCCAATTCCAGCCATATAAAAATCACACAAGTAGTTTCTGAGAGCAAATCCCTACTGGCTTTCTTCCATTTGTGTTTTGCTTTGTCTTGTAATTTTTAGGTTGTATTTGGTCACATTCTCACACCTCTTTACAGCTGTGAAAAATGAACTTTTAAAACAAGTGAAAATTGAAGCTTATTTGGCTCAAGAGTGGGGGCTTTAAAATGAAATATTTCAAGACTCAAAATCCAGAATGTGATCCAGCTGAGCTGGATCTCTAATACTCTTTTTCTCTACTTATGGACTTGCTCAGGCACATTCATTGTGTCAGCTACTTGCATTTGAGTTTTAGTTTCAAGAAAGTGTGAATCTCTTAATGAAAAATAATTTCCAGGGAGAGGTCCCTGATGTGGCATGTGTCGTCGGAAAGCACAAACCAGAATATTTTTACCGGGTCCTTTGAAATACTGTTCTCAGGGCTTTTGAGGCAGGGGGGGGGTGGGTGGGTGGGGTGGGGATGTGTGCAGAAAAAAAAACAAACATCAAAATCTTTCACAGAAGCTCTGATCATTTTTTTGTAAGATCATCATAATCTTAAAAGTCATATCTGACAACCCACACATACTTTCTGCAACAGGGAAGTGGAACACCTCAAGTGTCCATCCCACAGCAATAGGCATCCAGTTCCACTGGATCTGGGCTCTGCCTTTCCTACCAAGGGTAGTTTTCACTCTGCATATAGACAGACATTAGAGGGATGCAGTGTAAAATAAACATGCTATCCATTTACTGTAACTTTATTTAAAGCTTTCTTATCAACTCAAAATTTTAGCATGTTGTTCCATTCCAGAATCCGAGCCAGCCATGTTAGGTTTCAACAGGTCCGGCTTTGCAGAACTGAAGCAGTTCAGATGACTTTTCATCTCCTTTAGTAGAATGAAAACCTGAGTATGATGTGAGGGGCTCAAGAACTTAAAATGAGTTCATTGTATTTTGGATGGAGCAAATCTCAGATATGGGATGGAGGTCCAATTGCAATACAGCTTGACAAATGTGTCATCTGCACGTAAAAATAAAATGAACTTCCTGGATGACTAAGTCTATTCCCCTGTTAGAAGCTGCATTAAATAATATCTATTTTTTGTTTTGTTTTTTAGAGGGAAAAAAAAGATTTACTTTAAAGGAACTTCTATTAAAAAAAAAAAAAAGAAAAAGATTAGGGCTTAGTAAAAAGGAAAAGACAGGATTGAAAGCTTTTCAGTCCTGGCACAGATAGGCAGACGAGCCTTGAAGCAACTGCCTTAGTGATCTTCTGTGTGAAATCAAGGTCACTGAAGAATTTAAGGAAAGCAAGGTGAGAGGATCAGTTGCATGCCCAGCAGAAGCAGACTGGAGCTTCTGCTCTCTTTTATACTAACTGGAGAGGAATACAGGAGGTAGTGTAGGAAAATAGTGTCTGCACTCATAAAGCATCCTGTAAACCTTGTAGTTCTGAATCTCCTGTGCAGTATGCCAGAACCACAGCAGAAGCACGTGCCGGATTTGACTGACACTTTGCCAAGAAAAGGCACGAGCACAGGAATGAAAGGGTTGCCATCCTCTCCTGGCAGCTCAGGAAGTCACAGATGTCACAGAGATAAAGGTTACTACAAGTAACAAGTCTCATTTCCCAGGGAGAGAGCATGAAGCACACAGCTCTTCACATATGGAATGTGGTAGTGGAGCAGTGAGTTGGGTATACACACAGGCTTCAAGATTAACAGCAACAACAGAGCTGACTTCCCTGCTGTTACACTGCTGGTTGCAGAAATTGCATACTGTTCCTATCTAATTTCTCAGTAAGTCTGTGGGGATGTGGAAGGAAAACCATGCTCTTTGAAAAGCGATGCACCCTGCAAACAGGAGTCCCTGCCTTGTTGGTGTGGGAGTCTGGCACTGGGCTCTGTGGTGCTTTGGTTATGCACCAGGATCAAAAATAGCACTGGCTTGTCTTGGGAGCTAGGAGAGCTTCTGAAGTCACAAGGTGTGGTCATCAGATTCCTGATTTCCTTCAGAATTTTCCTCAGTTGCTTGTACCGGCTTAATCAGATTGAAATGATCAAGAAGTCATTGAATTTGACTCTCAGTTCCACTCCCTGCTGGAAGCTGAGTCCTTTGCAAAAATTAAAGTATGAAGGAGAAAAGGAGACACTTCACTAAATGTTTAGAAGCCCCAGGAATGGATTGCTACACTAGGCAGAATGAACAATCCTGAATCTTACTTAGTATTAAATATTTCACCTTGATAATCTTTTAATAATTGGCAGCTTGCTAACAATTAGCCAGCAAGGCCATCTTTGATGTGCAGATCTTGTCTGTAAGAAATCAGGAAAATTGAATGTGATTTGGTCATGTTAGGGTTAGTGGGGAGGCAGGTGCAATAATTCTTCTTGTGCTGTTGCCTTATGCCCAGAAGTAAATCTGGGTGGTGACAGATGCCCTCTGCTCTCCACAAGGTTAAAAGCAATCCATGAGCAAAAGCATTTCAAGACTTTCTGGTTGAATGTTCTACATCTCTTGCTAGTTATTTTCCAGTCACTAGCTTGAAGAGTCACTGGCTTTTGGCTTTCCATGATACCCACCCTTCCCTCTGCCTTCTTGTCTGTCTGCCTATCGGTAGACTGACAGGATTAGTATAATGCTTGATTGAGTGCTAGTTATCAACCAAATCCTCCCTCCCTTAACCACCAGAAGAGTCATTTGGGTAACAAATTCTCTCCCAGGTAGGTCTGGTGGAGGGAGGGATCAATTCAGGCTCCCAAGATTTGCTCTTAGGAAATATGGGACAAAAGCACTACTTCTGATTTCAGTCCTGCTTTTTAAATCCAGAACATCCCTGTTGGTCACTTGTGATGTGCACTATGTAGCAGAAGATGCTCCTCACCTCTCTGAAAGGCTTAGTGGTATTCTTCTTTTCCCAGCTAGGAAGATTGAATTTCTTTCTGTTTTTCATTAGCTTTATCCCCTCAGTAGCCTAATAAACCTTGCAGCTGAAGCAGGGGAAGGAAGCAGGCAGTTTTTCCTGCCTTCGCTGCTCTGCAGAAGGCTGGAGCCACACTCGCGTGTGTGTTGTGCCATCACGCGGTGCTGCTGCCGCACTGCCAGCTGCTCCACGTCCCTGGGCCCTGCACTGAGCCCAGCCCTGCCAGATGGCTAATAACCCATAACTACAGCCCTCAAACCCTGCCTTCATCCCTATGAGGGGCTGCAGCCTGCAAAGCTGCTCGTAGACCAAAGCATTAAAAGCTTTTACAGAGAAATTAGCAAGCAGCCAAGGAAGGTGGTGATAGGATCTGCCCAAAAGAGGGCTTATACCTGTCCCAAGTCCTTGGCTGCTTGCTAATTTCTCTATAAGAGATTTTTAGGGAGATTGTTTTTTTGTTCTTCAGAGCTGCTCTTTTCATTTGGGTCTGGGAGAGACACAAGGGAAATGTACTGGGTCTTAACTATTCATTACCACTATCAGTGAGCAGCTTTCCTCTGGTCCACTGACAATTTCAGGAAGGTAGGGCAATATTCTACACAGCTGCCTCCTGCACTCTTGCTGATGCTAAATTCTGGAAAACTCTATCTAGTGCTTCTTACTCTGTAAGTGGTGGTAACATTAGTGAAGTTAAAGACTGTAGGAAATGTGTCTAGTGGCATTTTAACATTTTCTGCATTGTGTTATGTTTTCCAGGAGGCTCCACTAGAGAATAATGTGTCTCATAGACTTGAACCTGCACAGTTTACCCTGGTTTTCTGTAGAAACAGAGTTTGCAGGAATGTAAATCTCTCTACCATTATTTCCTTCTGTTTAAATATGACACAGTAGAAGTTTCAAAGACCTGAAATTCCCACACATTTTGCAAAAATAATAGAACAGAAAGAATCTATTAGTGCTTTTACCCAGAATAGAGAGGAGCATAAAGTGACCCTTGATTAGACATCAAAGTATGCACTTGGGAGGGCAGATGGAAGATGTAAATCCACAGAATCACCATCTCCTTTTGATGTGCTACTTGCAAAATGACATGTTATTCTCCCCTATGCATGCAAAGACAAAGAAACAGAAAGTGAACATCACAGGTGGTTCTCACAATGGTGCAATTTCCAAACTTGGGTCATTTTTATAAGGTCATGGCAATACCCTGAAATTAGAATGGTATCTGGGCTGTCTTTTCGATCTAGAGGATTCTGTTATCATTTCTGTTGTAGCTTATTGTAGCAAGAGAGTACAGACCCTGAAAATCTACAATTCAATATTTGTCCCTTAGGAATATTTATATTCTTAAAAACATACAAAGAAAGAGCTCTTCAATACAATTAATTTGTTCCATAAATTTATTTCATGTCAGGTCAAATACAGATAATCCATGAGTCGTCACAGTCAAGCCAACAAAACAGTTTTAGAACAAAGTTACCTATTACCTATAGGTAGTAGGAAAATTTTGAAATCAATTCCAAAAAAAAGTATTTATCCAAACAAAGAGCATGAACAAAACTAAGTATCAGAAATAGGTGACATGTTACCAGAAGACCGGAAAGGGAGTGAACTGTATCAAATCATTCTGCATACTTTTGATTAGTCTTTGTTAATATTCAAATCCTTTTAACCATAGGGTTGTCAGTCATGATATGAGGAAGAACATGCCCATACTGTATGCAAACCAAAATAAGTTAATCCTGTATAGCTATACTCATTCCTCTTGGTTCATTTCACCTCTTCCTTTCTACACTAATTGACTTCATGAAGTATTTTTTTAGAGTCTCTGTTCTCTGGCAATCTATTTTTTTTTCAAGTGATGAGGGCTAAGGTTTCCATGCCAATTAGAAATTCAGTCAAATCCATCTTGCTGCTTTTCACTTTTGGTTTTATTTCATCTTCTCAATTTCATCTGCTTTTGACTCCCTGAAACAATCCAGTTTAGCTAGAAGACTTTTTTCTTGTTATTAATACAATGGTTCATTAGATTAATCTCTGCTTAAAATTCATGTCCTTCTCTCTCACCTCTGAAAGGCAACGACTGAAAAGTGGCCTCCTCTGACGTGTATTTACAAGCTGCTGAAGGTCACTTTCTGAGAAACCCATTTCCTTCCCCAAAAGTTAAAAGATTCAGGATGGATGGATTATCCAGTCCTCATTTATAGCTTGTTGGTTTAGGCTTGAGGTTTTTTGGTTTTTTTTTTTTAATGGAAGGAGATTTTGAAATGCTTGCTGGAGTTCAGTGTTCGTTATTCAAACTGTGTGTGCCAGTGTGTCTTGATAAAGCAGCTGTGCTCTGAAAATGACATTTCTACCCCCCTGGGCTGGAAAAGGAAACTTCTGTCCAGGCTCCAAAGATCTCTAGTGACATTAGAAGAGATTTTCATGAAGTGGAAGGCAAACACCATTAAAAGCTGTAATTTTTGCTCTTAAGAAATTATGCATATTTAACCGGATGCCTTTGAACTCGTGCCACCTAAGTAGAAAAACAAACAGCATTTTTGAGAATTTGGGGATTATTTTACATGAGAATTTAATTTGTTTAAATGGAAATGAATATGGATGAGGATATTTGAATAGGTTCAGTGTGTTCGTCAGTCACAATTGCCAAGCAGGGACTAATCTTGGTGATTAGTAAGGGTAGTGATAAAAATATGCTTGTACCCAGTATGCCTCCTGATTGGCAGTTTATTGTTCTTGGAGGACCAGATGTCAAAAGCCATATGCTAATATTCATCACAGAACAATCCTCTGGTTTACACAGTAAAATGCACTGTCGTCACACGCTAATATTCAGCACAGAGCAATCCTGTGGTTTATGCTGTAAAATGCACCATCATCAGCACTGCTGAGCAGTGAGTGCACGGCAGCCCTGGGTGACAAGAGCCCTTTCAGGTGAAAGAAGCATTTGCTGCAGCAGTTGGCAGAAGGGGAGGGAGGGCTTCTGGGGCTGCTCCAGGCTCTGCTGCAGACTCACAGCATCTTAAGACCACAATCAGGGAAGGAGAGATGCAATATTTTACCTAAACTGCACTTCATATTTATTTAGACTAGGAATTATTTTCTCTTTATACAGCAACTAGTACAGTGTGGTTCTGCCTCATTACTGGAGATGCAGCAATGGAGTTACTAAATCAGAATTAAAAAGTGCATTATGTGAGAAGTGCATTTAAAAAAAAAGGAAGAAAAAAAACCACACCTGCACATATCAGTGACTTAAAACGTCTTATGTTTATACAGGATTTGAGTCTGTGGTCTTACTGAGCTGTTTTTTAAAACATTTTTTTTAAAAAAAAAAAAGTTTACATTTTACTGCAATTATAAGTTTTGAATACAAAATTAACAGTGGGGAAAAAAACCCTCTCCATTAACTAGTGCCTTTAAAGGTGGTAGTGCAAGCAAACATATGCCCTTGAATTATTTCACATGTAAAGAGGCAAAGCCAACTGCTGCCTTCTGGCCTCCAAAATCTAAGTGATGCTAGGTTTGACTGAAGGCAGTATTAGGGCAAATTTATTCTGGTACCATTTTCTGTGTCAAATCTATTAATCATAACAATTACTGGTAACGCTAGCCATAATGCCAAGGAAATAAGTGCCAAAGCCATCAGCACTCGCTTTCCACCTGATGAGATGAAAGGGGCAGCAATGGGCAGGTTTCCCTCCCTACAAGCCAGCATGTAGTGATCTAGAGAATTATCGAGATTTCAAGTCTCCAGCCACTGCTAGCCATAAGCAAACTCACCAAGTTGTTACTAAAGGCAATGGTGCTCTGTAACACACTGCTGTAGTTTCCTTAGGATTATTCTGAAGTTTTGAGTCCTTCTGATCTGATAGTTTCTGAAGAAAAAAACTTTTCCCTGTCAAAGGTCTGTTGCGCTGAACTGCATTCATAGCTGCTGTTCTTAAAGGTTGTTATCCTAATTTTACACCTCATCCTCTTGTACAGAGACTAAAAGGAGCACAATTTTGTGCCTGCATAATTTCATCTCCAATTGCATCTACACCCATTGCATAAACAGGAAGTATCTCTTTGATTCATCTCCATTTCAGGCCCTTTTTCACGCGAGACAAGAATAAAAGCCTTACACAAAAGATCACATGAGTCCTTTTCTTTAAGGAGAATACTTGGGTTTCTATGTCTTGGAAGAAGCTTGTATTTCAAACTTTGGGGGAGTTGGTCTGGAGTACATTCAGTCCGCAAGTGAAGATAGGGAGTGATAGTCCTGCTCTTGTACAGGTGCCAGACATCTGGCATTAGCTTCCCCTTCACACTGCGGCTTTGCAGTACTCTGCTGGTTTTAACTGGGATGGAATTAATTTTCTTCATTGTAGCTAGAATGGGGCTATGTTTTGGATTTATACTGAAAACAGTGTTGATAATTCAGGAATGTTTTTGTTACTGCTGCATCAAGGCTTTTTCTGCTCCTCACCCCACCAGCAAGGAGGTTGTGGGTGCAGAAGAAGGTGGGAGGGGACACAGGTGACGCCAAGGCACCAAAGGGATATTCCATACCATATGGTGTCATACTCAGCACACAAAGCTGAGGGAAGGAGAAGGAAGGGGGACAGACATTTGGAGTGACGAGGTTTGTCTTCCCAAGTAACCATTACACATGAGAGAGCCCTGCTTCCCTGGAGATGGCTGAATACCTGCATCCCCATGAGAAGTGGTGAATTAATTTCTTTATTTGCTCGGTCAGTGTGTGCAGCTTTTGCTTTACTTATTAAACTGTCTTTATCTCAACCCGTGAGTTTTCTTGCTTCTACTCTTCTGATTCTCTCTTCCATCCCACCAGGGGAAAGCGAGTGAGCAGCTGTGTGGTTCTTAGTTGCCAGCTGGGGTTAAACCATGACACTCTCATTCTGAAGGAAGAACAGATAACGTGCTCTGGGAGAGGAGATATGAATCCATTTCTTATGCTATTCCCCCTGCCCCTTTCTTTTTTTAAAGCAGCAATATAGTGAGGTCGTATGTTCCTCCATAACGTTCCTCTCATTTGCACTTCTTTATTAAATTCTTTCCATGAGTTTTGTAATCCCACAGTAATTAAAGAGGGCTTAATAGACCATCATATCCCCATTAGCTTCGCCCTGTGTTACTCTTGGAATGTGTCGTGCACAGGGGAGGACTTGAAGGGAAGGAGCTCCATGGCATCAAACAAGGTCCAGGAGGCAAAGGGGTACTGTTTATCTGTAGGAGGCAGAAGCGTTTGAAGACTTGGGTGTGTGTTATATGATCATGATCTTTAGCATGTAGATTTTGCCTGTCTTATTGTTCTTCCCTTTTTGTTTTTAGCTTCATGGGAGATGATGGCAGAACACGTCAGAAGGCCACAGGCTGCAGAGGATGCTGTTGAAATGAGGTATTGATCACTGCAACGGTGCTCTTGGGGTTGTCATGGTTGAGGGGAAAAAAGGACGCTCATAATGGGAACTACAGGAGTATGTATGCAAGGAGGGGTGCCCCTTTTCATAGTAAGATAAAGTTGCACCTTGTGCTATCAGGAAATCATGGTTCTTCCCTGAGAGGGTGGTCAGCCACTGGAACAGGTTCTCCAGGGAAGTGGTCAGGGCACCACGCTTGTCAGAGTTCAAGGAACATCTGGATGACATCTTTAGTCGTATGGTTGAGTTTTAGGTAGTCCTGTGAGGAGCTGGGAGTTGGATTTGATGATCCTTATGGGTTCCTTCCGACTTGAGATATTCTGTGACTCTATGATGTACATAGCAAACATATGGAGGTATTTTGCAGGACTTTGAACGGGGCTGGTTTGGAGCATTCCAGCTGGGAAATGCAGGCTGAATCGGTATACAAACCTTGTGCCAGACTATCGATGTGCCCGGTAACAATTTAGCTTTAAAAAACTTGAGGACTTGTTTAATATTTCACTAAAAGTTTTGATAAACTTCAGTAAGAATGGAAAGAGTTGCCTACTGTCTTAGGCTGGTGAGCAGAATGTGCTCTGAGCTGGTCTGGTGTGTTTGTAAGAACTGGTCTGGTGCTGCTTGAATTTTCCCAGTGTTGTTTCATCTGGTAGTTTTATTAACTGCTTTTGTAATACTGTATTATAAAGTCATTAATTGTTTTGGTTCGGGCTGTAATACTGACTTGGTGAGTGGTGTTCCACAGTCCTTGTTTTTAAGGATAGTAGCTAAAAAGTTGATTTTTCCAATCTCTAACTAACAAAACTACAGTGATTTGTTTATGGGTGGTCAAACTTTTTAAAAAGATGTAGGCTAAGAAGGGTTTTTCATTAAGTAGAACCACTTGTGGATTTTTTTGTTTTACATGTGGAAAAGGTATAAGCTAAATTGAAACTTCATAATGCTTTCTATGTGATATAACCAAGAAGTGCTGAAGCCTTCTATGTATTACAACTAGTCCCTTAACAAAACTATTTGTGCTTAGAACAAGCTCTATATGGACACAATTTTTCCTCGTGTACTTTGGTAAGGTGATAAAAATCAGTGACTTCAAGGGTCCAGAGCATTGCATGTCAGAAGAGCCTTGTGTGTGAAAGTGGTTTGCAAAGTCACTTAAAATCTTGCTGTGAATCAGAACGGATTAGCCCCTTTAAACACCACGATATTTACAAGAATCTCACTGAAAATCATGAGCTGTCAAGATCTAAATTGTTGAGGGGCTTCTGAATTATCCTGCTATTAGGTTGGATCAAACTTTTTAAAGAGGTAGGAATATAGGGAGCCATAACTGCACACAGAGATAATTATCTGTAGAGATGTTAATTAATTTACACCCACTAAAAATCACTTTACTTTGGACTTAACAAAGATGAAACTTTCATTTGTTATAATGCCATATACCTTACAGCATTAGCACTAATGTAACAGATATGTTCTGTTTTTTCAGCACATACTCTAGGAGGTCATCTAATTTTAAAAGTCCTGATGACTCCAAACATAATTATTCTGTGGAGAAAAGTCAAGTTTGGGTCACTGAATCTTACTAAGTAATAGAGATGCTACAAGTCACAGCCCTGCAAGCCCTTAGTTTGCAATTCTTTCGAAGCGCTCTGTATGTCTGAGTCACCTTGCTAGCAGGTACACTTGGTCAAGGGAGGATGGTGCTCTCAGAGGGGTTATTCAGGGACCATTTGTTAAGCTGACTTAGAATGACCCTGGTATGGCTGAGACTTTCTATATTTATTTGAAACCCCATTCTTTATCCTGGCTCAGCTCCCAGCTAAACCCAGAGCCTACTTCATGATCATAACAAGAATGACTCATATTGCTTTGGAGAGCCCAAAGGAGACTATTTTTTCAATGGGAGCTGAGGAATCCCTGTTAGTGGGAAGGAGCTCTGGCTAGGACACCATCTCTAGACATTCCAGAGATGCACTAAGCTGTGCTGAGCTGCCCGGGCTCCTGACTCTGTGAAATGGCAGCAAGTGAAGACAAATTACTCTGGGCAGGGGGATGCTGAGCATTGTGCACTTTTGTAACATATATTTTATGACTGAAAACAGCATTCCAATGTCCTGAGGGATACCTGCTCAGGGTAAAACTGAGAGCATGCCTGGATATTGCTAGGCTTGTCTTCTGAATGGCTTGTTCTGAAAAATCAACGTAGGCTGGACTGGACATGGTCTCACAGTTTTCCTGACACTGTGATGGCTTTTTACCTTAAGGCCTTATTTCCTCATCCCAGCATTGCTCCTCGCAGGGTCTTTTGAGAAGCAGCTGTCACCTTGGCCTACTTTGTGTCCTCTCCCAGTCACAGGGGAGAAGCAGATGGAAGCTTTGGGCTGTTTTGCTTTTGGGATATAACATGTTAAGAAAATAATGGCTTCTGTAGTCAGGGGTGGCTTCTAGCCAGGCCAAAGGCCAAAACATTTGTTCATACCATATGTGACCCAGGTGCTAAGCTTTAAGAAATGCCCAACAGCTCAAAGTATGGGTACAGAAAGAGCTTGTTATCTGTAGTCTGTGAGAAATGTGTGGTGAGATGCTCAGGTGCAGGTAGGAGCCGTGTGTAAGAGGAGGCAGTGGAGAGCTGGCTGCTGTGGGTGGCTGAGGTGTTTGCTTTTCCCCAAGTGCTTGGTAGGGAGCCTTGGCAAACCTGGGTAGCACTTCAATCCCTCTCTTCTATGTATTCAGATCGAAAAGCGTTAGAAACCCAAAACATTTCTAAATTTAGTGTGTTTTGCTGAAGTTATCAGTAATCCTTGTAGTCCATTATGCAAATTGTAACAGCATTTATTTTAAATAGAGGAAGGGGGAGACAGTTTATTTATTGGTTCATTCATTTTGATTTCCTCAAAGTATTATTGGAAGCAATATTTACCTGAGCATAGCTTTTCAGAGGCTAACATAAAAATATCACTAGAGCTCAACTGAGTTACTTGTGAAAAAATAGTCCTTTCCTAAGCAGACTCTGGAAATTACCCCCATGCTCCTGCAGGGTGTTGGAAATCATTACACTTGCAGCTTTAATTTAGAAGTGCAAGTACTTTTTTTCATCTCCCAGTCCCTGCAACGCTGTTTCTAAGGCAATTGCTGCAGCTTTTGGAGAGTCTGAATTGATACCAGACTCAGAGGGGTCTTGAAATCCTTTACAGGTCCCCTTGCCAGCTGCTGCTCCTGACATGGGTGGAGTGGCCATCTGTCATTTTCATGTCTACAAATGTCCAATATCCAGGATAAAAACAATCGGGAGAAGGCTGTTAATTCTTCCCAGCTGCACCTGTCAGCTGAATTAAAAATTACCTTTTCCTGTATAGCTGAGCTGTGGGCAGTCACCATTGGTGTGCTTGGACTCCCTGCTCTCCTGGCTCTTCTGCCTCCCGGTTGTCCCAGGTGTGCTCACAGCAGAGCTGCCTGCTCCTCTTCCTAATTATTCTACCCCTAGTAAGGGAAGAGTAAGGAGCTGAGCAGACAAGGGATTAAATTTTAATGCTTACTGATGCCACAGGCTTTCTCTAGCTCCAGCTAGGTTGTTTCCATCCTGCCTGCGCTGGGAAGTGCTTGAAGTTGAAGCCCTCACACATTAGGTGGTGCTAAACTCTAACAAATACAGGCAAAGTGATCACTGGAGCTGTTACCCGTTCTACTTAACGCACTCGGCAAGGCTCCACACACATCTTCGTGCTGTGAATGCTGCTCTGCAGCACCGATAGCCACTTTAGAGGCTTGTCAGTTTGAAGTTACATTTGCCATCAAATAATTCTAGATAAAAAGCTTCTTGACTACTTATTTTTTTCTAAAAGTACAACCAATATTACAAAACTTAGGAACCTGAATTTAACATTTTGGGACTTTGCTAGTCTTAAGGCTGCTCCCAGGGTGGGAATAGTTGGGGTAGGTGCTCTCATCTCCAACCTGCCAACCCCAACCATTCCGTGATTCTCTGCTACTGCCCTCATAAGCATTGAATGGGATCTGAAGGTAACAGTTGGATCCCTCTTTGAACGAAAACCTTGTCTCCTCTTACTTTAAAATCCTACCAGACACTTGAATAAATCACAATTCTACATGCAGCAGATGGGTAGAAAACTTGATTGAGGGTTGTCTTACTAAGGGCTACCTGCTTGAACTCGCCTGTAGTTGGGTACCTGGTAGAGCTGGAGACTACTCTGCAGAGCACAAGGAGTGGCAGATGTCCGTGGTCTTCCCTGCATACTGCTAGGCACAATTTTTTTGTGCTCTGCACATACCTCCAGGCTGCATGAAAGACAGTGGGATGTAGTGAGGGCTGGCATTGAGTATGCCCTGCTTGCAGACACCTATCACTTTGCTGTTAAAACATGTAAGAATCACAGAAAGGTTCCTTTGAGTTCTATTGCATGGGTGGAACTTCGAGTTAAGAGATCAGGACCTTACAGGATAATTATGGACAGCATTAGAAATTAAGGCATATAAAATAGCTAAAGGGACACTTTGAAACAAGCTGCCAAATGATGAATAATTACAAAGAACTTAAGACTCATAGTACAATCTTTTTTTTTTTTTTCTGAAGGCAAGCAGCCTCTCTTGGTCTTTTTGTCCTCTCTCAGAACAAAAGGCAGAATCAATAAGTCAGCCAATGAGACTACTGGAAACCACTTTAAAGTTTGTGATGAAAGAGAATTTTCCTTCCTGTTTGAATTGCAGATTCCTTAGCATGAAACATGGCTGGTTTACTTCCACCTCAGCAAATCCAATTAAGGCATCTAAGTTCCCATCCCACCCTACTGCCCAGCGCTCCTGAGTGCAGCTCCACTGAGTGAGTTCAATCAGCCATAGTCTGTACTGCAAACGTTGCTTTTCAAAGTAGGAGCTGAATCTATTGTTTCACCATCCCAGCTCTCAGGAAGTTTTGCCATGGCCATTTTAAAGTATTTCTGTGTTATCTGGGTGGGGGGATATGTTTTTCAAGAAGTCCTAAGCTCTTTAGTCTTTGGGGTTTTGCTTTTAGTTTGTGTCCATGGGTAGAGAGAGCTGCAACAGCACTATAATCATTAGTGGTAAAATAGGTGTTAAGGTGCATGTAAATCAGCACTTGATAGTTCCAAACAGTTAATGAATTGTTGGTTAAAAACTGGTTTGGGGAAAAAATGCCTAATTCCTAAATGTGAAAAAGTCTGAGTGCTGTGAGCCATATCAGTAAGTCTTTTAGCTTTTAAACATATAACAGGATGAAGCTGAATCTCTTGACTTTCTAGCTCATACCCAGAGGACAGTATTGCTTCAATTCTGGTACCCAGGGGATGTTTGCTCCCCACTTGTCTCCTACTTTAGACGCAGTTTCTCTTTGGCAATTTCAGACCTGTTCGGTGGCACAGCACCAATGGAAATAACTAGCATGCAGTTATGTAGGGGCTATCCCATTTTAATCTTTCAGTGGGCAGTGCTTCTCATCCTTTGCTGTCATCACGAGTTAAATACCTTGCCAGAGACATGAGTGGTCTTTATCAGTCATGTAATAAATGATTGTCCTTGACCAGGGCAGCCCTCATTTAAAGTATCGTAGACAGGGATGACTTCTGTACTCTGTATGATTGCAGCACCTGGCAGTTTCTTTTCCATTGAGGCTCCTTAATACAGTCACTAATTAATATTTTACCCCTATCCAAAGAATAGACCTAAGACAATAGGATAGCAAGTTCCAGCTAGTTTAGAAATTGGCAGAGAGGAATTTAAGTAAACTTCCTTACCCGTAAAAATTACCTTGCTAACACTGGATGGTCTATAACAGGGGTCCTCAAACTATGGCCTGTGGGCTGGATACGGCCCCCAGGGTCCTCAATCTGGCCCCCGGTATTTACAGAACCCCCCTGCTGGGGGCTGGGGGGGGAAAACAAGCAGCCACAGATGACTGCCTGCCACTTCATCCCACGCCGACCCCCTGGTTAAAAAGTTTGAGTCTGTAACCTCTTCCTGCACCTTACTGCACAGTCATTCAGCCTTCAGTTGGTGAACTACAGCTTTTCAGCCCACCAAGGCCTGTCTTCTGTCTGCAACGGTTTGTGCTGCTAATCTAGCAGGACCCAGGAGACTTGGCCATGTCCCACCCAGCAGCTCCCTCTACAGATCTTGGGTCTTTCAACTAATCTCATTTTTAGAGGGGAAATGCAGAATGACAAACCTTGGTGCCTCATATTGCTAATGGTAAAATAGATCCAGGATGAAGAACGTTTCAGAAAAGCCCAAGAGAAGACATCTCCACCTTCTCTCAGGCTCTCCCAAATGCACTCCAAAGGACCCAGGTATGCCCAAGGTTTCAGTCAAAGACTTTGTGTCCCTGTCACTGCTTTGTTGCTCACAGAAATCGCTACCAGCCCAGTCATTTTTGAAGGAAGTTCAACCAACAGAAGTGCTCTGCTACTGAAAATTGCTTTAAAACCTTAGATTCTTTCTGAGTTAAAGTAAAGCGGCAGGGAGTCATCTTCAGGTGAAGGGTGTGGAGGAAAATGTTAACCAGCTAACTGCAAAATCATTCCCTTTAACTGAAGGCAGGGAGGGACGCTGCATTTTTTATAGCTTGGGACAGAAAAGCGCACAGTATGTGACACTGATGCAGAGTAAATGTTTCATGAGCTGGCCTCCTAGCAGATTTCTTCCTGAGAGGAAGGAGCTGGCATGGTGGTGACAGCCCAAGTGCATGCAGCAGCAGGCCATGAAGTCTTCAGTAGCTGAGGTGGCTCTCTCAGAACCTGAGGAATTTCCCCTTTGGACTTCCACGGCTTCTTGTTAAATAAGACTTTGGCCCCTTCCTAACAGAAGGTTGCAGTGCATCCAGCAGATGCTGCACTGACAGATGCTGGAGCCGGATGGACTGGTGAAGTGTTTGGTGGCAGCTCTGAAGGCTGCGAGCCTGCCTCTCCTGTACTTGTGAACACAAGAATAATTGAATCTCTGTCAGACTATACTCTTATTTTTAGTAGCACTGTTGCAAATGTCCCATGTGCTACAGAGATCTCCCTCCGAAAAAATGTCATTTGCAACCTAATTTTAACATGTTAGCAGAGTTGGCAAACACGATAATAGCTTTGGGAAAACTCTTTCTGTGAAAGGAAAACCTTTGGTTTAGTCTGAGACTGTTGTTTGTTCTGTCTCTTATGCTATTTCAGCTCCATGGCAGCAGGACAGGTTACAGAAAAGTTTTTGTCACAGCTTGCAGTGAAAATAGTGTAGTAAAGGAGGCAAGAGAGAGGGATAAGAAAATAGGGGATGTATATCTTTGTAAGATACTTTGGCTAGTTACTTAAAAAATGTCAGACATCAGGGTATTTTTTCAGCCTCCTGGTATCTAATATGAATGTCAGATTACTTTTTTTCCAGAGTAGTTAATGAAATTACTTAACATTCTTCTACAGAATAGCTTTTCTCCAGTTACCGGTGAACAGTAAGGCATCTTTTTCAACCGCTGATGCAAGTCGCAGGGTCCTTTCCCCTGATAACATCATAGCAATCCTCACCACTCATAAATGAGATGTAAAAGTTAATGCTATGTCTTAAATGTCACACTGAATAAACTGAAGTATTAAGGTGCCCAGAGCACTGAGCCAGATTAAAAAGTGAACATGGAGCAGGGAAGAACAAGGGTTACTGTGCTTATGCTGCCTGACAAGGGGACCAGGTTTTGTCTTTTATTCTGTGCAGGATCTTGTTGTGCTTGTGTGGAGGTCAGCGATGATGATGATGATGTTGCTGCGCATGTGAATGCTTGTGTGACCATGTTGCTATTTGGTTTGGCCCTGGGCAGCTCCAGTGACCCCTAAAATCCAGGTACTCCTTTCTGCCCCCCTGTTCTGTAGGGGAGCTGCCTTCCACCCAGAGCCACCTGCAAGCTGCCACGGGCAGGACGGTGCTGTTATAGGACTCTCCGCTTAGCATCCTCATTTGCTTGTTCTTTGCATCAGCTAGCAAAAAGGACAGCTCTTGTTTCAGGAAGGACAGAGGCTAAAAAGCAAGACTTAAGTATCTGCATTTTTCACATAAGGAATTAATCTGCAAAATTAAGGCCTCTCTAGGCTCTGACTGAGCACCTTGGGGTTGGCAGCATCTCTCCCAATGCCTGTTGGGTTTGAATAACTTCAGGATGCAACCCATGCTTTGTAGGCATTGTAATCCACGTTCAGGGGCTTGGCTTAGCTCCTCTGAAGCCTGTGGAGCACAGCAAACTCCAGCGTGTAGGGCCTGAAAGAGTTGAAAATCCCTGGGAATCCCTCCTGATCCAAAGAGCACAGCTGTCCCCTTGTGGATAAGCAAGTGCAAATGCTTTCACACCATATCTGCTAGTAAGTTACTGGGCAGACTGTATTAGTTTCATTTTGGGTCCTGATTCCGTAAAACATCACTGTGTGCTGAAGGCAATTCCTCCCTCATGTGTTTACTGACACCATCAATTGGGAAATCTCACGTAGATATCTTCATTTCAGACAGGAGGGGAGCTACTTGTCTGGGGCTTTTTGACTGGCCCTGTTAAGCTAGTAATAGTGTATCTACCTTTAAACTTCACTTAGCTCATTAATAAAATCTTACTGCCTAGATGTCTAAAGCTGGAAAGAGTAAGGTCTGTGCTCACTGGCTCATGTGTTACAATTGGCTGCGTGTCACAGGCTATTTAATACCTTAGAGAATTGCAGAGGAATCTCTCCACTCTTCCTCTTTGCCCAATTCCTCAAATCTGAAATGGGTCTCTTTGTAATGGAAATTATTTCAATAAATGTAATGAGTGAATTTATTACTGATGTCATAACTTCATCTTTGCAGCATTTATATTATGCAAAGAAGGAGCACATAGAGCAATATACCTGCTCCAGCAGTTTTCCCCAGCTTGGACAGAGAAGGGCTTGAACCACGCTGTGGATCAGCCCCAGGCTTTGGCATACTAATTGTGTGGAGAATCTTTCTTTTCTGTCCTTAGGACTGTGGAGTCCTGAAAGCTTTACTTCTGTTGCTGGTGGGAAGACAAAAATCTATTTCAAAACCAGAGTCTTTCATGAAGGACCAACACTGTATTTCAGATTATTCTAATTTTACAAAGTTTCCCTATTTTAAGGTCAAAAACTGTGGGGGTTTTTCAGATCTCACACAAAGGCATCTTGTCTCCACAAAAAAGCACAAATGGGAGAAAATCCAACCCTTCCACCAGGGATTTGTTCCAGTGATAAGCACTGACTTTCGTTTAGACTACTTCGCATTACTTCCGTGGAACTTTTCTAGCTTAAGTTTGCAGCAAGTCATTCAAGTCCTGCCATTCCCTGCTAGGGTAAACTCCAGAGGGATAAAATTTCCTGTTAATGGAGAATAGTTGAACACATCAATTCATGAGTCGGACTTTCACCCAGTAATTCCACCAATAATTTAGTAGCGTAATAAGAGGATTACCTCCTTCAGTTCCCATTCCTGTTCCCCAAACTCAATACTCATCAGTCCAAAGTCTTCTAATTATTTTCTAGGGTGTCCGACCTTTGTCCAGTTGAGCATTAACTTGTACAATTGTATCTGACATTTTAAGTCTATTTAAATCCAGCTTAATTTGATCTTTCTCCTTTACTATATAATTCTTGATTCCTTTCCTTTGTCCAGCCAAATCTCAGGACATGGACCTCTAACCTGGTTCTTTTTCTTACGAATTGTTAGGATCCAGCTTGTGGCTATTGGGAGCCAATTGGCAGAGCTGCTTTTATGTGCAAGATCAGAACTAGACCTGAAAAAACAGAAGCATTTTTTTCTCCTGGGTGTAGTCTGAGAGCATCTGCAAAGCTTGGGCTGTCACTAGCATCTTGTGTGTGAAATACCCGCTATCTTTAACTAGGTGAATCTCTGACAGCAGAGGCTGTTATTCATGGTACCAGCAATAGGACTGCATCAACCAGCCAATTTTCTGTGTAGCTGTAAATCACGTTGTGTTTCTGCGTGGAAGAGAAAACCCACTGAGAGAACTGATTCTATTTGGGTGAGTTGTAGTGAAGGAATATTGCTATTTTAGAAATAACTATTATTGGTTTTGATTTGATGTGGAATACAATAAATCCTAAGCTGAATTACGGAGGGTTAGTAGAACCATTTTGAAAGCTCAGCATGGAAAAATTTTTAACAGCTCATGTGGTCACATCAGGGATCGTTTCAATTTTGCCCTCATGAAAAGTTGTTCATTCATTGCTGATTACAACAATCTTTTAATCAAGAAAACAGCGTGGATATTTTACTCCAGCTGGTAACAGGGGTTAGAGGAAATGGAGAGATTAATTTTACAAGCTGAATTTGAGAACCGAATTTCTTCAGAGTAATGATTCTTTCTAAATAGAAAGAACTGGCCTTAAAGCTTCTTTCAAAGGAATGATGGTATCAAATTCTTAAGTGGTGTGTTGCAAATGTGCTCTGATCCTAGAAGCAGGCCTGGGAAGGTCTGTGTCAGGCAGCCTACAGAGCTTTTCCCCATTGCTCTTCATGTGGCAGCAATGGGCAGGAGTTCTCGTTTGCCTTACCCGCAACAAATTATAAATCACTGTGAATGAGCCAGCACACAACAAAACAGCTGGAAGCAAGGATCTCCCCTTCTCTTCTCCTCACTGCTCAAATTAGCTCATGCAGGGCTGGCTTAGCCTTCAGTGTCCAATCCCAGTATCTCACAGAGTACCTTAAAGGCTGGTGTTATTTGACAACAAAAAGGTGGACAGAGATTGCAGCTGGGTTCCCGGACAGGTAGATGTAGTTAGGGGATAAGTATTTTCTGTGTTCTCCAAGTCCCATATCCGTTGTAGGTTACTCACCATCACAGATGTCTGGAAAGCACCTTTCATGATTTTCCCACTCTTAATGTTGAAGAGAAAGAAAAAGGCAGCGGAAGGATCTCTTTAAGAGTTGTTGTCTACTTCTGTGGGGCTTTTGCCCCTGAAAAAATGTTGGGGTTAGAATTGTCCAGTGAAAGGATGATAAATCTTGATGAAACCTGTTTTGGGGGTTCCCCCTGCAAAACAGACACACACACACACTTTTCCAACAGAAAATGGTACTTCTGGAGGAAAGAAACTCCACTTTTCTGACCACTGTTTGATCTGCTCCAGGACTATGACAAATCCTTCAGGTTCTGGTTATAGTCTGATGGGGTCTCCCATCATTGTTTTTAACTAGGGTCCATCCAGGTATCAATGGCACGAGCAATAGCATTTGCATCACAGAGCTGCCTTGAAGGACACATCTGGGCATCACCAGTGTCGAGTGTTCAGCTTCAGGTTGCCGTGTGGCTCAGTTGCCTGCTCTTACTGTGCTGTTGACCAGTTTGGATCCCTGCTTTGCCAATGGGGATGCTGCTCTGAGAGTAGGGTGCTACTTAGACTTCTCAGGAGACAAAATCAAGGAGAGTTTACCCCACAGACCTCACAAGTAGTTTCTGTGACCAAGTTTGGGAACCTGTGAAGGAGACACTCAAGCTGTGAGAATATAGTCTTAATTCAGACTTCTGCAAATAGGCAGATATGAAGCAAAGCCAAAAGCCCTGTCAAGCCACACGAATATCTGTTTTGCCATCAGGAGATATGACTACATAGTCCATGCTGAAATAGGACACTCCGCTTTTATAAGTGTTTTTGCAATCTGGTAAGCAGAGGAAAAACTGCATCAAAGATGTATTTCTTAACAGTGAAGTGACACTGGTAAGTTATGTACAACTTGGGAGCTTTTCTGTCAGTACAAAAAGGTATGGCCAAGATGCTTTAGTTTAGCTTTTCTAGGCACAGATGGTGTGACCAGATATCAAGGGTACAACTGATGAGAGCCTTCCCTCCTCCCTGCCCCAGCAAACTCTTGGTGGCTTTACTGGGAATCTCGCTGCAGAACTCAGGCTGAGGCCAGATACCAACACAATAAAAATCAAATGAGAAATCCCTGGTTAGGTATGTCATTACTACCTGTTTTCCCAGTTTAGTCTCCAGAGATACTCCGTTTAGGGAGTTTGTTTTTCTATTGCCTCTTCTGGAATACTAATAGGGACTGGGAGACTTGAACTATTCAAATTTCTCATTCATTTCTACATTGAGATTATTCTACAATGAGAAAATGTTTGGATTTCTCATACAGAATCAAGCAGCTTTGATATGCCGTACTTTAGCCTACCCAGTACCTTCTACATGGAGGGAGTATAAATTGACCTCTGTCACGGTGATATTTTCCTTATCTTTTTAGTGGCATGAAAACTAGCAGGTAAATCTTCTGTAGAAGCTCCCAGCACACAAATTAAACTGAAATATTTAATCCCCATGGAAACAGCTTATCACAGATGGAGGATTTTCCCCAAAATCAGATTGTGAGCTTCCAAGAACACATCCTGGAAATGGTGATTTCACATCAAAGCTGAAAAAGCGAGTGGGAGGAGGAAAGAGCAGATTTGGGGAAGGAGGGGGAACTCGGCTGCTGGTGTTCACCCAGCCTGCACAGTCTCAGCCTCTGAGATCTAAGTCCCATGGATTTAGTGTACATGTGAGCACTTCCACAGATTTTAAGCACTCTAGGCAGAAGTGCCATTGTTAGGTATTTAATCTGAAAGCTGAGAGGATAGTCTTTCTTCCTTTCAAATCTAAATCCCTTGTTAGCTTAATTTCTTAAGAGAGAAACACAATCAGATGTTTTTTCCCCCCCAACACAATTGAGAGTCAGGCTTTTTTTTTTTTCTCCTCTTTACTCCCGAAGAAAAGTACAAGTGACAAAGGAATGCTTACTTTTATTTGTAGATTTTATGATCACTGAAGCGCACGTGATGTGTCAGCTCCTTAAACCCCTTTATTCTGTGACTGTCTGTACTCTTCCAAGCATTTTATTTTCTCTGCTGTATCACTTTCTGCTTTCTTCAGAGGTTTGTCTTTTAATTGCAACATTTTAAAACTAAATGCCAGCATACCGTCACATATCAAGACACATCTCTTAAGTCTTGGATCTCCCACTCCCGTTAGTGGACCTCTACTTCTAGGCAATGTTGCAATTTATTCAGTTGCTTATGCCATCCTCCAGTGGCAGAAGAAAGGAAAATCTCTCATGAATGGCCCAGACCGCTTTCCCCAATCCATGGGTAAACCAGGTCCCCCTGCTCCTGTGACCCAGAATTTATTTTCCTTCTGCAAGTGACTGAATTTTCCTCATAGTGTGTTATGGTATTTTCTTTAACTGTCTCAAGTCATGACTTCTTGATTCTGTGGTTTCTCTCCTTAAGAAATGCCACTCAGACTCTCAATCATCTGACTGCTCATGATCCTCCACAGCCGAGGGGGAATGGATAGGTCCCAGATAGCAGCTCACTTCAGAGCCTTTTCTAGCCTTGCTGATTTGGATGTTGACTGGGGTCTCAGTAAAAACTGACATTACTTGGCAGCTGGTTTTTAAATGAGCTGGCAGCTTCCACTTTCTAAAAGGCATGGCTGATATGGAATACTGGAGATTTTTGTGACACACTCTCAACAGTAAAGAGGCAAGTGTTTGAATTAGCATGCAATCTGAATTACTGGAGCATGCTGAAGCAACTCTTCAGATCAAATTAACTTCTTGTCAGTGAAAACAACTCCCATGGGCTCAACCCCTTTGGATTATTCCTTGGAACCTGAGCTGCTGCAGAATTCAAAAATTACGTCCTCAGATATCAAGACCTGTGCAAGCAACATCCTTTATCCAAATGGATTTCAGATTGGCAATATGCTATGGGTGAGGTGGAGCCTCAACGCTGCAAGCAGCTTTGCACACGTCCGTGCAACTATATTCAAACAGAGGTTCTTAAAGCATTAGGAGCCCTCATCAGGAGACTTGCACTGAAGGCCTGCAACCCTCAGCTTTACCTCTTCCAAAGAGGTACTTGTAAAAACGTACAGCCTTCCATAAACACCACCCAGTCCTGGTGAGCGAGGGGATGGGGGAGAAGGGCCGAGTCCTTCCTCACTCAGGCAGCATATCATTGATCATCTTCTGAAAAGAAATAGTTCACTATTAATAGAACTTGGCAGCAATCAGAAGTATGAAGAGTAGCACAATCCAAGCAGCATCCCCATAAGGCCTCCACGTGCTGCATGGATGCTGGGCAAGAGTCATTACACTTCAGGCTGAAATCATTAGTCTGTCTTTGAAACTGTTCCAAGCTCAGCTCCCCTTCAGGAAGCACTGAAAAAGGAACAAATTTGTACCAACCATGATAGCAATTTTAGTGACCTTCCATTTCAAGACAGTCCTTTTTCGAGTAAGGAGTGTAAGTTTGTTTGTGACCTGATTTAACGCCTGGCAGATTCACTGAGCTGCGAGTAGGTTGTCTCCTTCTAAGATTTGCTGTGCTTGAAGGTTTGCCATCAACTACCTATAAAACAGTGGGGCAAAGAGCCTTTGTTTTCCCATTTCCAATATGTGAAATGAGACAACAGTTCTGAGGCTTGATTTACTGATGATTGTAAAGCTCATAGTAGTTTCTGTTTGGGGATTTCAAAGGGCTGCACTTCTGCCTAGTGTAAGTACCCTGACTTCAGCAAAGCTATGAACAGATGAATATCTCCATCTTGTGCTAATAACTCCTAACTAATCTTATTAAATCCTTTCCAGACCCAGACCAATATCTGAAATGCACTCTATCCTGTAATTAATCTGATGAGCCGTGTTATCCATGTTTACAAGTCCCTTCAAATTTTTCTTTAGAGATTTTTATTTTAAAATTAAACTGGATTAGCAGAAGCAGGGTCATGATCTCTGTTTCTCGGTAGCTTTTTCATACCCTTATTAAATATCCTGTACTGAGTGCACTCAGTAATTCAATGATGCTACCCTGGTGAATATACAGTTGGATAGCAGGGTCTTAAAGACCCTGCACAGGGGCAGGTCTGGCAGTTTGATGGCTTGTGTGTGAAAGGCATTGGTCAGGCCAGTCTGACAGATGCATGGATTTGTCCCTCAGAGACATAAATGTGTGATGAAATGTGTAGACCTACGTGAGTTAAAGCAGCATCAAATCAGCGCTCCTGGCTCCTACCTCATGCAGTCATGTGTCCTCACCAACACTTGGTCTACTTCAGCTCCGGGTGGTAGGGTCTACCTCCTGGTGAGGAGTTTCCTGACACCTGGCTCTTTTGCAGCGAAGGGCTATTCAACAATTAGTGATGAGCTACAGTACTACTAATTGGTGAGGGCATGAAAACACCAGCCTTTAGCTTTATATGCCCTTCAGAAAAATGGGTATGTGATCTTAGTTCGTTAATAATATAGATTACTTCCTTAATAGTATAGATGACAGCAAGACGTAGAAGTAAGATGTAGGAACAGAAGGAATTAATGGAATAATATGGTGTCTCAATTTTGTGGCCATCGACCAACAGTCACATAGCTCATGTGTGACAATGCAGCAGGCAGTAATTAAAGTGCCACAGTTGTGTCTGGGCTCAAAACCAAGGCTGCCTGGTCTAGTGCTGACTGTAACTTCCACTTTGAGCTGGACTACAGACCTCCACAGGTTCTTTTGAACTTGCCTTTCCAGGAGTCTGTCACCCTGCCCAGGAGTCCTATCATGTTGCACAATGCACAGATGTTCACAGTCTATTGTCATAGAAAGGCGTCTAAGGGCAGGGACAAGGTATTGGATATATGCACAGGGAATCATGAAAAAGCTGGAAACAATATATTTTTCTTCATCAGTCTTTAGTGTCCTTCTTTGGAAGGAACTCAGCTAACTGAAGGCATAAAGAAGGAGGTGCTGGAGAGGTTTCTGGCAACAGGGACAGCAGGAAGGCTGGGCCAAAACACTGAGATACTGGGTGAAGATTATAACCTGTATCAACCAGAGAGATTGTCTAGTATCTAGAGTTTTCCACGGAAATCTGAAGTTTTTCCCCATTTTAAGAGTGGAAATCACAAACACCTGTTGCCTTAGATTTAAGGTTTCTCCATGAGATACAAAGAATACTGCACAGCTGAAAAAGCAGTACTTGCAATCAGTAAGAAAGTTCCGTTCATGTCTTGGCCAGCACAGGAGCTGCTAAAGGTGCTCAAAGATCCTGTGAGGAAGTTCATCCCAACCCCTTTTATTATTTGAACCTTAGACAGTCATAGACTCATGGAACTGTTTAGGTCAGAAAAGACCTTTAAGATCATAGAGTCCAACCGTTAACCTAGCACTGCCAAGTCCACCACTAAACCATGTCCCTAAGTGCCACATTTGCATGTCTTTTAAATACCTCCAGGTATGGTGACTCAGCCACCTCCCTGGGCAGCCCGTTTTAATGCTTGACAATCCCTTCAGTGAAGAAATTTCTCCTAATATCCAGTCTAAACCTCCCCTGGCACAACTTGAGGCCATTGCCTCTCATCCCATTGCTTGTTACTTAGGAGAAGTGAGGAGAGAAATAGACCCTTGTGTCCTTTCTGTAGAGACTACAAGTGTGTGCTTATCAGCACTTCATCTAACAAGCTCACTTTCGCACCAGCCTTAGGCTGCTCTTGTGCCCAGCCTTGCAGCCGGTACATATGCTAGTCTGGATATAGAGACTGTTTAAGAACAACCTCCTTATCTCTGAGGGTGCTTGCATGCCTCGCTGTTCCCCTTGCATAAAGAAGAAGGCCTGACCATCCAGCTTGTGAAAATAACCCCACAGCTAGGGCACTTTTCTATTACAATGTTAGCTTGTAAGAACCAGCCTTGACCTGGAGAGCTAACCTGACCAGCCAGAGCAGTGGTGGCCTGCCAGGGAAATGGCAAGCTCTGCTCTGCAAAGAGCTGCTCAGCTGGGCTGCTGCTGCTGCATGGCATGTGAGGGTGAGAAACCCTTCTCGGTTGGGATCTGGGGCTCTGCCACACCAGGCATGTGGGCTTCACTACCAGGGTCACACAAGCACTCCCATTCCTGCAACTAAATTCTAGAAGAGTGCTCTGCATAGTTTGAATTTCACAGTGTGGGGTGGGAGAAAGGGAGCAGCTCCAGGTCTCCTCTTGCCCTTCCTCCTCATGGGAATTAAACATAAGAGCTAAGTGCTTGCTTTTCTGAAGCTATTATTGGCAACAAATGCAAAATGTCCCTTTTCATGACAAGTAAATGACCTGCTAAGTACAAGCTATAAAAATTCAGGTCATGTTTTCTGTTTCATTAATATGCTGCCTGACAAAGCCTTTGCCTGCTGGGGCTCTCTGCTGGGGAATGGAAGTTAGAAAACCCTTAAGGATTTCTCACTGTCATTATGAGATAGAAAGGCAAACAGGCTTCTAAGGGAAAGAAGGCTCCCAAAAGACAGGCTGCCTTTGTGTCCTGATCCCATGAGCAACCACAGGAGGAGGGAAGCAATGTCATTTACACACACAGTCCCAGTAGTGTGGGGTTTGAATGCTTTTATGTTTCACTAATAGCTGGGCCTGACTGTCCCAGAAGTCAATAGAAAGGTTTTCCTTGATTGCAACAGGCAGTGGACCAAAAATGTTATTCAGCCACAGAAATGTTTGTAAAGTTGGTAAGGAGGGGAAGAAGAGCAATATGAATTGGAAAGGGAATCCAAGGGATTTCTACAAGGGATTCCCAAGACTTTTCTACAAAAATCACAACTGTTTCAGTTGGAAAAGACCTTTAAGATCATAGAGTCCAATCATTAACCCAGCACTGCCAAGTCCACCACTAAGCCGTGTCCCTGAGTGCCACAGCTACACATCTTTTAGATACCTCCAGGGATGGTGACTCAACCACTTCCCTGGGCAGCCTGTTCCAGTGCTTGACAAACCCTTTCGGTGTGGAAATTTTTCCTAATATCCAATCGAAACCTACCCTGGTGCAACTTGAGGCCATTTCCTCTTGCCCTATCACCTGTTATTTGGGAGAAGAGACAGACACCCACCTCACTACAACCTCCTTTCAGGTAGTTGTAGAGGGTGGTAAGGTCTTCCCTGAGCCTCCTCTTCTCCAGGCTGAACAACTCCAGTTCCTTCAGCTGCTCCTCATAAGACTTGTTCTCTAGACCCTTCACCAGCTTTGTTGGGTACTGTAGTCTTTGAGCCAGTAGCATCAATAATTTACCGGAGATGTTTGTTCTTTCCACATAAAACTGTCTTTTAGATATCAGAGAAGTGTCTCCCTGCAGGGGACATCCAAGGTGAGTTCAGAGGGTGCATCGCTTCTAGGTGTAACTACAGGGCTTTCCCATAAAGGATCTAGGGAGGATGGACCTTCATTCATATGTTTGGCTAAGGCTGAATTGATCTAAAGCTGGATTCTGGATTGAAGGTGTTCTCCCTGTGTAGCAAGTTTGGGCTTGAAGGAATTTGAAGAGCATTAGCTTTTGCTCTTGGCAATGTTGAGTAAGATGCATCCTGCCTTCTTGACTGCATTCTCTGGGCTGGCAGGGTGGTAACTGATGTGCTGGCAGTAAGGTTGCGCTGCCCCTCCTAGGGCTGAGGTTTGCCTTTCCACTCCAGGTCAGCTCCCACTCCTCTAGTCTGTCCTGCTTCCTCAGCTACAAGCTGATAGAGTGAGTCTGGAGAGCATGGAGGCTGAGATGAAGTAGAAAGATCTGAAATGTAACCTGACAGGTCAGTGCCGTTCAGAGGGTTATAAATATTTCCTCAAGCCAACAGGCACTTCCAGGTTTAGCATCCATGCATCCTGCTGAACTCTTCTTGCCTAGAGGTGGGTTTTAGGGACCAGTCTGCTTTATGCCCTCCTCTGTGATGTTCATGACCATGTACCTTGTTCTCTGAAGTGCTCTTGCCCAGAATGCCAATGTTGGAGCAGCGTTGTCAGCCTTGTTCCAGGGATACTCAGCCTGCACTGAACACATTGATTCACAGATTATTTCTAAAGCCAGAAGGAACTGCTATGTTGATCTGCTCTGACCTCGAGCATGCAGTGGGCACAGCAGTATTTAAAGCTCTGTTCACAGCCAGTAAGGCCAAGTAAAGAACATGGTCCCTGCCCCAGTATAGATTTGACAGTCACAAGCTCAACTGCTTTATTAAGCTATTGTCCTCAGTAAATGGCAGAGCAGACTAACCCTGCCGATTCCAGAGCATGTGGGCAGACAGTGGCCCACGCACGGGACTTGTTGCACATACATCCATGGCCTGTCTGTAGCAGAAGCAGAAACAAGCTCCAGGTGCAAGGACAGAGATCTGGGAAATCCTGGGTCTATGCTTTAGTGTTTCTCAGTCTCCAAGCTAAGCCTGTCTTGTATCTTCTCTTGGGGGATCACCTTTCCCATGTTCTGACCATACTGAAGCAGCCTAAGAGATGCATAAGGTTAAGATGGCTGAAACAAGCCCCGGGAATAACAAATACCTTGTAGGAAGGTGCTGGAGAAGGACAGAGCCACCACCAACTTGCAGACTGACATAGAGTGCTCCAGAGCCCCATGGTACTGCATCTCAAATGTGGCGATGAATTGACCTGCTCAGAGCTCAAGCACACCAAGAAGATAAGCTCTCTTGTATGTGTGGAACTGAGATCATTAAAAGTGAAACAATGCTAAAAGCTACCTCACTTCCCACTTGCCATGTTCTGTCTCCATGTCTCACAGCACCCAGCCAGTCCAGGCCATTTGTCATTCTCCTGTGCTTAATTCTGTTGCCTTAGCTCTTGACGTGTGGTGAGTGTCCATCGAGAAACCTGAGCGTTAACTAAATATTTTCATTAGGTAGGTAAGCTAGTTTTTCTTCCTGTTCAATATCAAATTTCTGCAGGTTAGTGTCCTACAAGTGCTTTTGGACTGCCAGTGCAACGTAAGAAGCCCTTGTCATTCTCTTTCCGGTAAAATGGCATTTACAGTATTCCTTAGAATAAAATTTTCATAGCTAAATGTTGTTAGTGTCCTGATTGACATGCATCCCATCAGGTTCAAATTCCCCTGAGAATCTGCCTTTTCACCAGACTCTATTTGTGAGTGAACATGTAACTTACTGTAATGCTGTACATCCCTCAGATGAAATCCCTAAGAGGGAAAGTAATTGCCTTTTTGCATGCAGAAGTGGTAAAATCAGGTGGAGCTAATGCTTTGATAGTTAAGAGAATCAGTTATTAATACTTCTGCATGGAGGCAGCACAGCCACTGAGGCTCTTGCAACTGTGAATCTGACAATCTTGCTCTTGGGCGAAGCATATGCAGTCATCTCTAATCTGTTCCATCTCTCCACAAGCAGCTCACCCAGCAATGTGAACAAATTGCCTGGAAATGTCGTCATTGGGCTTCATCTGGCACTACCTCCCCTTCTGGGTCACTGATTTCCTCATCTCCTCTGCCTTAAAACTCACATCATACGTTAATTTGTGGCTCTCCAGTACTGAAGCAGCTGCACTGTGCCTTCCCTGCTCAACACCAGCAGCTTTCATCCTCTGAAGTGTCCTTTAGTGCTGCTCATACGAAGACCTCCTGAATGTGTCTCAAGTGGCCTCCCTGCCTGCTACATAACAGCATGTGCTCTGCTAGCTTTTGTTGCATCACAAGAGAGCTTAGAGCTGTTCTGCTTTCGGAAATTGGGTAAGATTCGGTCTCCTTCCTACAATGACTCAGTGTGCCAAAGAAATTACTCCTGCCTTGTAGGAGCAGCTACTGCAGAGCCCTCAGAGCTGTGCCAGCCTCTACTAGCCACCAGCTGCCCTCTGGAGAGCCCCCTTGGCCAGCAAGGAGCTGGGGCTGCTCCATGCTTGTGTCTTATGATTGCTAAATATAGAGTCCATTGATAAATAACAGAAATGCATAAAGGACACAAGAATCAACAGTTGTTGCAGAGTCGTCTTAGCTAATACAGCCTTTTCCTCTGTTCTTTTGCCCGTGTCCCTGTGGTATTTCAACACCACCCTTTGCATTTTGAGTAGATATCTCTGCAAACCAAGTTCATACTCAGTTCTTATTGCAAGGGTGTCCAAGATCAGGCCGTCAACATGTAAATCAGCGCAGAGAGATGATTCTGTAAGAGATAAAGTCTTGTCTGGCTACTCACTGATGCTCTGGTCATTTTCTGCTTGCACTAGCCAGAGTTTATTCCTAGTCCTGGTCTGCTGCCACTGTTTAATAGCCAGGTACCACTCAGATGCTCTATCAGACCTGTTTGCTGAGCTGGAGCCAGTTCAGGCAGCCAAGCTGCCAACTTTTGCCTACTGCGGGTTTGCACAGCTATTCCCAAGGATCTAATCTAGCTAGCAGAAACATACTTTCCTTGTGTTTTATTAGGAGTAATAAAGTCCCACCTTTCCTCAACACTTGTAAACTGAGCGCATCTGATATGGAAATAAGTGCAAGATGGTGAGGTCTCAAATGTGAAGCCCTTACTCCTAAATTAATGGTGATCTTAAAGGAAATAATTCCATTCAAAGGAAGCATCAGAGAAAATGAGTCTATTTCCTCAGGGAAGTGTGTTCTTTTATAAAGCTCTGCTGATCCTTGTCTTTCTAGAAACCAAACCGTCAGTCTCTTTGTTTTGGAGCCAAATTCCTCATCCTATGCCTGGAATATGTCCGGAAAAATATTTCTAGAGAATCCCCTGTTATAAATAACCTGGAGGGGGAAGTATTCTATGTAACCTTCCTAAAACAAAGAACAGCAGGCTGCAAAAGGGTATGTAGAAAGGGCTGATCTCTTGTACTAGGGGAGGAAAAAAAATCTTGATCTTGAGGCAGATGTTTGCAGTGTGTGCTCAGGGTGAGTCACATGAAAGGCAAATTGAGATAAGAGCAAAGGCTCCTGAAAGAAAACTGCTGATTTTAATCTCTGTATCCCTGCCTACAGGGTCTTTTGCTGTAGAAATAAAAGCACTATGCTTGTCTGTAACATCTCCTTGTTAAAAGGTGCAGCACCACCAGCTCCCTTGAGCTTTTTGTCTACTGTTTTGCTGTACGTTTTCTTTGTATAAAGCCTCTTGGGAGTTTTTTCTGTTGTGACCAGTTTATACATGGTGCTGTGTGGTCAGCCTGTCCCAGCCCTCTTGCAGCTGTTACAGCCACACCATATCCCATCTTTAGCCACGCTTGGCTCTTCAGTCACATGTGAACTTTTATCGGGTTTATGTAGTTACATATGAATATCACTAGATGTCCTCTACTGCTAAGTAGCTTTATTGTAGTCTGTGCCAAGCACCACACAGAAATTCACTGAAATGAATCTCAGCTGTTTAGGCTGTCTTTTTATATAGCTTCATTGTTCCTGGCCCATAGATGTGCTGCAATATTCTTCATCCGTAGCCTGAAGGAGTGATCTGCTGCCTCTGACAGACTGGACTTACAGTGACAGCAAAGCTATTGCATTGGTTTCATGATTTGGAGACACCTGGCACATCATAGGAGCACCTCAACTTCTTCCTTTGCAGCTCATTTGAGACTGAGCCATTAGGCAGGGCTCAGGCTTTGGTCTCCCTGTGCTCTTCTCCAAATTCCAACACCAAAGGTTAAGCCTGTGAGGGTCCACACTAGCGAGTTCTGATCCAGTGCAGGATGGTGTGTGCATCTCTGCAGGGTGCAGTCAGGTACAGCTCCCTGCTGCAGCACAACCCAGCTGCCCTCCAGACAGCGACACCAGCAGTGCCTTGGGTCAGCTCACGGGAGGGCCACCGCGTGCGCTCAGACCCCATGTCCATCCTCTGCCTTCTCTGCAGTGACTTCTTATTCCCAGCTACATGGCACCGGCAGGAACTTCTACAGACAAAAATCTTACCCATTGCACTGTTTCTGCAGAAAAAAACATTGCTTTTCTATGTGCAAACAGTCCCTGCCTTGCTGCCATGCTGTACAAGCCCCTGTGCTTGTAGCCACCCACTGCAGACCTCAGCTCACGTGCAGCATGCCAGGGGTGAGCAAGGGAAGCATCCCCAGCCAGCCTGAAAGGCAGCTGCCAGCAAAACAAGCCGAGAGGCTCGTGCTGCATTAACCCACTCAGCTTTAATATGGGATAATAAACTGCCACATTCATCTAGCCCTAATAGTGAAATATTATGCTATATAAATAATGCGTCCTCTTATTTAGAGACAGTTTGCCTGAAGTATAGTCTGACCTGAGCAGTTCAGAGACTGTACGGTCACTTTAATCTACTAAGTGAAGCAGAAAGAGACTGGAAATGTCATGTGCTTAAAGCTGTAGGGGGGAAAATGCTGGCTGAAATTTCAAGGCACTTTTTTCTTTTAGCTTTGTATTAAGTTCCACAGTTCGAAGCTTGCCCATCCTGCACTCGCATCCCCCTGGGGAGGACTGGTAAAGGGGGGTTCTTCATGCTACCACCTCTGCTGTCAAGTTGAAGTTTTGTTTGAGGGCGCCTTGGGGTGACTCAGCAGGATACAGAAATGCACTTAAATAGGAATTGTACTGTATAAGCGCTCAACCACAGCAGAAATTCCCCTTTAGCAATGTTGTTAACTAATACATGCTACAAGAAATTTAATGCTGCTCCAGATACTGGCTGGAATTGAAAGAGGAGGTTTTGGCTTTCCTCCTTATATAATTTTAGTATTTCTTATGGGCAGGAAGGCTACGGAGAACGGAGGAATACTCTAGACATCCAACATGTAGGAGCCAGGCCACAGGCTTTTCCTCTCAAAGGCTAATTGAGTTCAGTACAAAATGCATCGGAGATTTTCAGGCTTGAGTGTCCGAATATTGGGCTTGGTTTGGAAAAACAACCCACACTTCTCCACAGAAGCAGAAATGTGCCTCTCTGAGGAGTGGTCTGTTTAAGATGCTCAAGTACAAAGCTGGATGTTCAGATTTCAAGATCTAAACCTGAAATGTTTGGTCTACTGGTCCCAGGACAACGTTTCCCCACCTTTGAGACTATATAAACAGGCTGCTGTGTTTGGGATTTACTAATGGGTACCGCTTCCCAGCAGCTTTGCCAGCACTGCCCTCACCCGTGGCAAGATGTGCTGATAGCAGAAAGCCAGATTCCTTGTAGGCAGCCACCTCCGCTGCTGAACTGCACAAAGCTGCTGGCAAAGTCTGCCCTTGGGAAACTGAGGAGACCATTTCGCCCTGGAATTTGCAGCCCACAGAGGAGCCAAGTTTTGTACCAAATTCACGGGCAAGCCTGTGACTCCTTGTTGACAAGTGTGTGTCTTACAAACTCAGCTGTTGATTCATGTGGACAGAATGCCTCGTTTCATGGTTAGGTCAGGAAAGCCTGTGGGGGCTCTCCTGGACAAGTCTCCTGTCTCCAGGCAGGCTGAGATGAGCAAAGAATGTGTGGAGTGAGCCAGCCCCGCCAGGCATGCTGTGGCCACTTGCAGTGGGTCTGCTCCCTCTCACCTCCTCCACGCTGCTGGACCAATGTGGATTTTGAGGCAAAAGACTCATGTATCTTGTTCGTAAAATGGCAGCGTGCACCTCTCCACCTCTTACCTATGTGGGAAAGGCAGCAGAGAGGCGCTCTCTCATCCTGTGCAGGCCACAGCATGGTACCAGGCTGCCTTGGGTAGACGTTTTCAGGGAGTACTGGGCTGTGCTGCAGTGCTGATTTGGCACAGAGGGGGATCTGGGGCTGTTCACATCTCCATAGGAGCCAGTTTGAGGCATATAGGTGTGCTTTGCAAACCAGCAGGGAGGTGGGCCCTGACCCAGCCAGGTAAATGAGCAGGTGCCTGAATGCAGCCCCCTGAGATGCTCATGGTGCTTGGCACATGCCTGAGCACCATGCAGGGTTGTGCCCAAGATGCTCCTGTGGTAGGACACAGGGCACTGCCAGACCAAGTGGTCCTTGCTAGCATGGATTATTGCCTGCCCCCCTGCGTGGGCAGCGTGCGTAAGGGAACGAGGGCAGGCACAGCAGCAGGATTCTGCACCCCTCAGCTGCAAGGGGAAGGTGTGAGGGTGGCAAAGGGGTGAGATGCAAAGTGCTGCTTTAGTTCCATCTCCCAGCGCCAAGGGTACAAAGGCGAGGCAGGAGGAGTGACCACTGCCCGTGTGTTCCCTTAAGTCTCAGCTCGGGTGAGCCCTGTTGTCTTAAGCACAAACTCTGCTATTGCGATAAAAGTTCATAGGGCTTCCTCGTATTTCCTATGAGTGCGGTAGCTGGTTCTTAATGGCAGTGTGTGCCGTGTTCACGTGGCACGAACGGCGGCCGCCTAACCCCGTGCCCTCCAGCCGCTGCCGGTCCAGCCGGCAGGGACGCGGGCGTTGACCCTCCTCCTCCTCCTCGGTCCCGGCGGCCGCACGGACCCCTGGGCCCGCAGGGTCGCTCCGCTCGCTCTCGGCCCCAGCCCCCGGGCCGCGGGGTACCGGCCGGGGAGCGGCGAGGCACCGCCCGCCCGAGAGGCTTTAAGGTGCCGCCGCCCGCGCCCGCCGCGGTCCACCTTAACGCGGCGGCGGCGGACGGGCCCATTGCCGCGCCGGGGGTCGGCGGCCCCGGGCCCCCCGGGAGCCGCGCTGCCTCCCCGCGCCCGCCGGGGAGCGGCACCACAGCGAGTCAAAAGTGAGAAAAGCGTCGCCGTCACCGAGCCGCAGGTGATGGCGGGTCCCCGCCGCCGCCGTGAAAACCCCTCCGGCGGCGCCCGGCCCGGCCCCCGGCGGCGGGGCCGGGCTATTTATAGCAGCCGCCGCGGCGATATAAGGGCTGGCCGGGTGCGGGCTCCCCTGCCGCGGCCGCCGGGGCGGGAGCGGGCGGGGGGCCGGCGGCGCTGCCCGGCCGCGGGCGCCTCTCGGCGGGCATGGGCGGGCGCTGAGGGCGCGGCCCCGGGTGAGCGGGGCTCGGGGACGGGGCTGGGAGGACGCGGGCCTGGGTGGCGCTTTCAGCAGGGGCGGGGGGAGCCCCCCCCCCCCCCAATAAACCGCACTTTTTGCCGCCGCTCCCCCGCCAGGCGAGGGGCGCGGGGTCGCGCGGCCGGCAGTTGGGCGCTGCACGCGCGGAGAGCCCGCGGGCGCGGCGGGGGCACGGTGACATCCCCGGTAACGGCGGGGCCCCCCCGCCTCTCTTCCCCCGGTAACGCCCGCTGAAATGCGGCGCCCCGCTCTGGCATGACCCCCCCCGGCGGGAGGAGCGCGCCCCGGGCACCGCCGCCTTCCCGGGCCGGAGCTCGCTGTCGGGAAGAAAGGGCTGTCGCCGACTGTCGCCGCGGAGCCGCCGCTCTCAGCCACGCCGGACGCCGGCTCGGGACGGTACGGTGGCTTTGTGTCGCGGGGGGCTCTCGGGATCCCGGGGGGTCCCTCCCTCCTTCCCTGCGGAAAGCTCGGAAAATGGAACATGTGTGGCACGGCGGAGCGCTGTGGGATGCGTGCCCGCTGGGTGCGCGCTGGGCGAGGGGCGCGCTCCGGGGCGCGCCGGGTGGCGAGAGGTCTGGGGGAGTTGGGGTTTGTTGGCGTTTTGTTCTGCCTGGGGTACCCACCCCACCCCCCGATTCAGAGCCGCTCTAATCTTTTATTTTCCTACCCTTTGCATGTTTTCTGTCTTGCAAGATTTCCTATCTTGTATTAAAACTGTTCTTCGACCACTAAGTACTTTGTGAAAGCTTCCAGATTCGTGTGTTTGAGTTATTTGCTAGACTTTTAGAAAAAGATGTAGATGCTATCTTGAATTACAAAGAGGCAAGGAGAGGAGGAGGTACTTTCTTTCCCCCCCCTTGTACTTTTTTTCTGCTTTAAGAGCTGAACCGCAGCTGAAAGACAAGGACATTTCAGCTTTGTGCTTGGGATTGCTGGGGATTAGAAAGAAAACTTGTAACGTTGGTTTGTTTTGTTTTGTTTTTTAAAAAAAAGGGCTCAAGAGCCCTAGAAGCAGTGTTTAGAAAACCCTGCTTCCCAGAGAAACAGAGCCACGCTGGCTGCGAGTTGAGGAGCAAGTTAAGAGTTGGACCTGGGGTGGACCAGTCTCAGCATCCTGTGCTTGGCTGCTCTAGCAAACCTCCCTGTCGAGCTGCTCACTTCGTACAACAAATCGGGACTTTACGCCGTGGCAGTTCGGAGTAGGGGTTGGGGTTTTGTCAGGAGAGCAAAGCGTACGGTGGAGTCCTGCCCCCCTCTCCTCCAGCATAGGCAGCTGCAGCCCTTCTGCACCCATCAGCTGGGACTTTTCTGCATTAGTTGCCTAACGTTCTGAAAGTGTGAAAATCTAAACCGCCAACTCCTTAGGTATCTTAAGTCATCTCAGTTTGGATTTTGGTGGCAGGCTGCAAGGGATGCTATTGACTGGAAACATTCTATTTATGTCTTACCTGGAAATTTTTGTTTATCCAGTACTTGATACTAAGAACAAGCACACCAACCTTATAGTCATACCTGGATACAGATACACTTCTGGATTTTCGCTATGAAATTACCCAGTTAGCTCAGGCCCCCTCTGCATGAGAGAGATGCATTTCAAAGGCCTAAAACTGCATGGGTCAGGTGTCACTAATTTTCTTTAGGAAAGGTGCTTGTCTGTTGCTCTGAATCTGTTAGGGGCATTGTAAAAACAGGGTCTATTAATCAGGAGGAGATCAGAGAGAGAACAAGGGTGTGGCAAGGAAATTATGAAGTAATAGGTTTTTAAAACCTGCCTCTCGATAGCATAGCTTTGGACTGCCTAGTAGAGGTAGGATTTCTTTCTACATACTTGAGTGTGAAATACAAAGCTGGCAGTATCTCTTTAGAAATAATAGTGCATATAGAAAAATAGGTGTTCTTTATGTTATAGTTCTGCATCCATTTGTTTGACTTCCTTTGATTTTGCTCCTCCATTCCAGGAGATATCACATATGATATGAGTGTGTAGCCCGAACTACAGAGGGCCAAACACCCCGGCAGCATGACTCCTGAACCACAGCAGCTGCACCAGGTTTGGAGCTGGCCCAGCATCTTTTTTCAGAAATGATGTGAAAGGCAGTTTCTATTTATTGAAATTTTTGGTGGGTGTTTTCACAAGCTTAAAATTTTTTGCGGAGGAACTAAGAATTACAGAAACAAAGCTTGCCTTCTTCATGGGGGGTAGTGTTTGGTATGTGTTGTGTTGGGTGTCTTTTTTTTTTTATTAAACTGGGACTGAGGCTAACAAAAGGGAAGAATAAAACTGTATCATCTCTTGGTTAGAGGGGACTTCTTTCCTTTTTTGGAATTTTTTTTTTTGCGTAGGGGGAGAGATGGCATTTGGGGACTGGAAGGAGGAAGGCGAGTCCTGTACATGAGCTGATGTTGTCATTGGCAAAGTAGTACATGAGGGCAACGCACGGACAAGTGAATACAGGAGAAATTAATGAGATGAATCATTATCATTGACATCGTGCTATGGTTCCTTAGAGCTCTTCAACTGCGGACAGAAGCGGTGTCCTGTACCTGAGACCTGCGCAGCCCTTCGGCTCACACCACATGCTGCCGGTAGTGTTTTGCTGTTAAGACCATCAGGGCAGAAGCTCTTCTCCCTTCTGCTCTTAATTCTAGAGGGCTGCTTGAAGAAAGCTGTTTGGCTTCATTCATTTCTTCCATTTTTATCTTCTGTCTTTGGGTGTGAAATATTTCTTGTGGCTGGATTCAAGCCAAGAGCCTCTACGTATCGCCCACAGTTGCCAAGCCTGGCATCCCTGCTGACCTGCAGGGTAGAGGGAGGTGAGTCAATTCATTAGGATGAATCAGTCTGCCCTATGAAGGTTTTAGGCTCCAGACTTCAACTGGAACAGTCTTAATTTGGTTTTGCCTGGTTTGTTTGCTCTGCGCAGCTCCAGCCGCACTGTCACTCCCGGTGGCTCCTTGCTCAGCCTTTGCAGCCTGCGTGGGGCCTCTGGTGCGGCGTGGTGCCCCTGCGTGTGGGAGCTGCCCTCGCCTCGGTATTGTAACTTCTCCATGACTCTGTATCCCTTTTACCTCTCTTACCTGCAGAGGTAGAGGCAGGAGGGATTGCATCTCAGCAGGGGAACGTGCAGCCCTCAACGCAGAGCGTACTCCAGACTCTAGAGGTGGAGAATATTAACATGAACCCACAGGAACGAAGAAGGGAGCATTTTTGTATGGTGGTGGTGTTTGCGTAAGCTTTTACTGTCATAAGTAGATGAGGGTTGGGGGGATAGATTTAATACGGAAAATATGGAATTAATTTCCAGGCTTCCAAGACAGTACTATAGATGGGGCTGAAGAAGAAATGTGGTGTTAAAAGATAAGGAAATGTGCCTTGAAAGTGGCCTTTCAAAGATCAACTTTATTATTCTTGGTGTCTGAGGCACCCAGTTTTAATGAAGTATAAAGCAGAAGGGGTTGGGAGGATTTTGGTCCAAGTGAAAACAGAATGAGCGTGGGACTGGCAGATGGGAGGAACGTTAGCCTAGTCCTTGGTGGAGTTACTGCTTCTTTCTCCTGTTGTTGCCTACAGAAGGACTTGACAGAAGATATTTGGTGGGGAGGGGAGTGCAGCCTTCCTGTTCTGCTTGAATGTCACTGGCTCTTTTTCTCCATGGGGAAACAGAGGTCCAGCACTCCAGTCCGTCACATCCTGAGTGTTTGTATCCAGTGTAAATCTAAAGCAAGTCCATCAACTTCAATAACATCTGCGATAAGCTACAATTGGCTTTTTCTGGACAGAGAGGAAAAATGAACGCTGTAACTTCAGGTGCTGAATTTTTTGGCGTACTCATTTTTTTGAGATTTATGACTCTTATTCTCCATTTGAGAATGCAGTGGAGCAATTGCTGATCCGTCCATGCATGTATATGTGAGAAAATGTCAGCGGAGGAGTAATAAGTGTGGAAGTCTTGCACAGAGATATGGCAAACCGGCCATCTGTTTTCAGATGATGAAATAATTATACAAAAATATGTCTTCTGAAATAATGATTGAGGGAAGAGGTGGGGGAAGGGTTGGGGGAGGTTAATGATATTTCTAAGTAGTTTTCTGTACTTTATGATACTTATCCCGATATAAAATTATCCTGATAATTTTACTGCTTCAGACACTAGTTCCTCAGTAAGTGGTGATTCGTGTGGCGCAGGCATACAGGTTTTGTCAGAGAGACTAGTCCAGTGGCTGGAGCTAGCTGAACAGATGGAAAACCTGCTCCAAGTTACTTTCTGTCACAAGACTGCCCAAAGGCAGGGAGGCTAAGGTCAGCAGCTCTTATGGATAACCATAACTGTGAATCTGCCTCTCACTGAGCCCACTTTTCTTCTTTCTAAAATGGGGTAGTAGAAGCTTCTTCATTGTGGGGTGTGTTGGGAGCGTAAATATAGCAAATGCTGAGATACTTCAGAAGGCATCTAAGTATTTGAGATACTCTGGGGTTGGATTCCCCTTCCTGCTGCTTCTCTTCCACCCAGAACTGACCAGCAGAATTGCTTAATGCTTCTACAACTGAGGGTTTTTTTTAATTAATTTTTGGCTATATTTTGTTTGCCTTAGAACTTTTTTGCCATTGATGGGCTTGAGATTAAAGTCCTGAACTACTTTCTTTTGCTTTCTTCTACTACAAGTATAAAGCTGCTTATCCTTCTCCCAGATAACATAATGCTTGCCTTGCCTTCTCTTTCAGAAGGTCTGCTTCTGGAAGGACTGTTGTACAAATATATAACTTTATGCAGTGTAATAAAAATGGTTTATTCTTTTTTCATCCCTCACAGCCCTCCACTACCTAAGCCTTCTTTGTTGCTGCAAATTCCACGGTTTTATACAAAGCCTCTTTTTTGAATGTACAACAGTTCTCGCTCCTGTACTAACTTGCTAAACCTACCTGAAATGGGCACTTCATTTTGGGGAGGGGAAAATATGTGTATTTTCCTCAAGGCGAGGAAATGCCCACACATGGTTTTCTGATTTCTGCTCTCTCTGGTTATTGCCAACTCCTGACTGCATCTGCCTAGTTCTTGGGCTGGAGATGAGTGTCACTGAGGAATTCCTGGGGACTGTTTGGCACTGAGTGGTGATTTGTAAGGATCAAACATGGTGGGCCAGATGACTGGTTTATGTAGTGGCTGCTGTTAGTCCACTGAAGACCAAACAGCTGCTCCAAGTTTCCGTCATCTCGAGTGAAAGCAAGTACAACTGCACCAGCTTGCAGCCAGTTTACAATAAGCCTGTTCCCTGGGCTGTGAGTTAACCTTGCAAAGTGTCTCCTGGGGTCAGGTCTGTTACTCTTGTATGTGAAAATAAGTCTTGGTGTGCTTTCTGATTTACTGGAGTGTAAATAAAGCAAGAAGGTCTTTCACTTACAGGCTCACTCATCAGCATATATTAGTAACGCTCATCAGCTTCTGACTGGAACTTTGATGGCATAATTACTGTAAAAGGGTAACATATTCAAAACTACCTGTGTGACTTTGGGAGTTAGATTCCTAAGAGTCTTAGTCATTATTTTAAACAGGAATCGGCTTTTTAAGACACACATACTCCTGGAAGTTTTAAGAAAAGGCTTCTGTTATCATGTCTTTTAAATGACAGGTTTTAGGATGAACATGGCAGCTCTGCCACTCTGCTCATCTCTGATATTAAATAAGGAGGTTGAAGAAACAATTATAAAAATACTGTGGAAAATAGATTATCAGAGGTAATCTTGGTAGAGAGGTCCATGATGTAAAGGCTACTCTTGAGTCACCTGACAGCAGGATGGATGTGAGTGTGTACTTTCATCTGTGTCTTCAGGACATCTGGGAGGATGACTGTTGTCTCAGCCATCACCATAGACAGAGCAAAACATACATTTCTCCAGATGCAATTTGGTGCACTGAATTCAAACAACTTGTGACTGGAACAGTTCGAGTCACCAGCGCGAACGTGGTTATCGGAAGAAACAGATAAACTAAGAAAACAGTCTTGCGTACTCTAGTGTTTATGTTTGTGTAGGTAAGACTTCAATTTGCTATCAGTCTTGGGTCCCTTTTTGAGCAGTGATGGATTAGTGTTGGTACTTGTGCAATTTTTAAAGCATTCCTGTAACACTTGTAATGCAAAATTATTTATTTTGCAGCATGACTGTGAGATAGGGACCTACTATTTATCTTGCTTGTACAGCTGGGGAACTGGAGTATTCAGTAGAGCTAAACACAGCACACAGGATCACACAGGGAAGTGTGAAGCAGGACAGGCAGGAAGGTGCTGAAACTGGTTCTCAATTCCTGTGAAAACCATCAAGCTCTGATCCGTGTTCTGCCTTCCTATCAGGTTCCTCCTCAGTGCTTCTGAGGCAGCTTGGGACATTTCCTTGGCTAGACAAGGTGGGATTTGGCTTTTCTAAGGAGGAAAGATCAAGCCTGGTTATGGAGGGAGGAAGATGATGTATGTCTGAGGGAAGATGGGGAACGGGGAGCATTCCTCAGCTAAAGGTGCCACCACCACTTCTTCAGCAAGCCTGGCTTCCCCCGTGCTGGCATAGGCTGCCTCACAGCTATTGAAACTCCATTCTGCTGGGCAAATCCCTGTTCTTCCTGTGTCCGGAGCCAGCTCTGCTCTTTTTAATAAAGTTGATATGAGTGGCTGGGTTGATGATGAAGCCTTCTGTCCAGCTGCTGGCTCCACATCTGCTGCCGCCGTGCTGTGTCCCTGTGCTGCCTGGGCTCCCTGAGGGAGATCTGCCCTCGCTCCGTCCTGGCCTTGTGAGGGGCACCGGTGTTTTGGTTTTGGGGGAGGAAGCTGTTGCAAAGCCTGCAGGAGGAATTTTTTGTTTTGGTTGCATGGTGAACAGTAACAATACATGTTTTATTGCTCAGAACATATCCACATTTATATGATGCTATATTTAAAAAGGAGAAAAAATGAGTCATGAGGAGCTATGCTAATGCTAAGTATTTATGTCTATCTCTTGTGAGGCTGAAGGCAGCGGGAGTTAAGAAACGCTCTTGTGAAGTGTCGAGAGGATTTACGGATCAAACTAAAGCCCACTGAAGTCAGCTGTAAGTCATGCTGTGCCTCGCTTGGGGCCCATATCACGTACCTTGTGCTGGTTACAGGGAAATTCTTTTCTTGAAAAACCTGGAAGCGCTCAGTGCTGTTGGCTTCCCTGGGCTTGGGCAGGAGCTCGCAGAGCTGTGGGCTGGAGCAGAGGTCTTACCTTCTCAGTGGTTACTGCTCCTTCACTGGAAGGTCACACCTGGGTCGTGGCCAGGGCAGGGATGTCCCTGTCCCTCTCAGGCCATGCCTGCAGCATCACACAGCAGGTACCCACATCCTGAGCGGGAGCAGGCAGAGTCTGGGCATGGCCACTTCTGCCTGCACAAGAGCTGTAGTCCCAAGGAGATGCAGGGTTGGGGTCCGCTGCAGTACAAGCTGCCAGAGCTCTCCTGTCAGAGCCTGCTAGGGACACGGGGGTGCCAGGGTTTGATACTTCCACTTACAGCGTGTCTTGACACTAATTCAGTTGGCTTGCACTTAATTGTGAAGTGCAAGTGTGGTGTGTGTTTGTTTTATTTAAAAGTTCCTTAATGAAATAGTGTTTATTTGAGAGTGCCAATGAATTAAGCTTTCCAAATGTCTGCCCACCAGTATGGCTCTGTTCCAGTCACAGGTGGAGAAGGGATTGGAACTGGGATTCCATTACTGGGTGGGCCAAGAACAGAGGATAGAGATAGACTTGCTGTGAACAAACTCAGACAGCATGATGTGCGCAGAAAATACGGATTTGGTAACCGCAAGATGCTCTGCAGCTCCTCTGTTTTGCCCACTTATTTGAGAGGGGTGTTCGAAGTGAGCAGAAATAATTACTGAAGTGAAATCTTCAGGTTTATTGGGTGTTTTGTTTTGTTGTTGGTTTGGTGTATTTTTTTGATTTGGGGTTGGGTTTTTTTTTTTGAGAATTGGTCATATCAGTATGAAAATGAGCATGTTTAAGCTTCCTTCAATATATTTTTGTGGGGTACACTGGCAAACAAAAGGCTGTAATAGTATAAGGCTGGTTTGGGTCTGTGGAAACAAATAATTGCTCATCTTGCAAATGTAAGACTGGTTGAAAAGCTTTTGAATAGGAATCTGTTATTTGCACTTTGCTGGAAGCAAAAAGCCTAATGGTGAGTCTGATACACAACAGCTGGAATAAAGACCCACCCAATTCAAGTTAAAAGGATGTTAATGGACATTGGTGTAGCGGGAATCCCACTCATTTTTTTCTTGAACTGGCCTTCCCGCTTAAAGAGCTACTAAAATAATCCACTGCATCATGTCTCCAGGTACCTGGTCACTCCAAAAAAGCATTTAGAGGATTTTCTTCTGTGGGTTTGTGAGCCTGTGATACAAGCTCTTTATCAGTTGGTTGTGACACAGAAAGACTCCAAAAAGATAATAAATGACAAAAAGTAACACGATGCAGATGGAATTTAATCTTTCAGGCACATCCAGACATTGTTATCGAGTCTGTCATCTGTACTTAACATACCCAGATAGCTCTTGAGTGGTCTGCATAGACAGCTGGCAATTTAGTGGAGATTGTGATCTTCAGAAAATATGTCGCTTATGCCTTGTGTAACACTTGGTGTGGAAGTATTAGTGCCACCAAACTAAGTACAAGATTTGCCGGGTGGGCAGATACATCTGTCAAATAGGACTCTTCGGGAAGAAGTTACTCGGTACCCAGCATTCAGTCCCAGAAAGAGTCATGAAGGGCATTGACAGAGCTTGTGCTCTGGGGTGATCAGCTGGGGAGATCACTGGAGGAATCCCTTTGGCTTATTAGGGCTCACTGCTGAGCTGTAGTTGCAGACTGGAGGTTAGTTTGATGGCTGCTGGCATTTGGGGGGGGACAAGAGCGCCCGGCTAACCTCAGAGGAGATGTGCCCCAGTGCTCTGGGAATCCCCTAAGCTCTTGTGAATTGTTTTTGTGAAACAACAGTGCAAAGTCAAATATTGCTATCATAGCTCTCAGAGGAGTGTGTGATCTTGCTGTTAAGGTACCTGCCTAGCCACAATCCTACATCTGATATAACCATCCTTGGAGAACAGGGCAGGTGTCACCTGAGCCCATCCTATGCTTGTCCTGCTTTGCTTCCCCCTGAGGAGACCTTGGTGGTAGCTGCTGAAGGATTGTAACTCTGGATTAAAAGTCCAAAGGTTATGATGAGCCTTAGCAATAAGGTGAACTTGAATGATACTTGCAGCTCTTCCCTCAGAAAATATTTTGTAGCTCAAAGGGCAGAGTACTGGGAGAGAGACTTTTCTGTTTCCTCCGTGTGCTGTGGATGCTTTCAGATTTTGTCTGCAAACGTGTAAAATAGCAGGCATAGGGAGCTGCGCAGACTAGTTGTTTTTCTTGAGGTTTGGTCTGGTCTGAAGAGATGCTGAATGCTCAGTTAAGATGCGCTGCTGAGCATTGTTTCCTCTGCGCATTCTGCAAAATGGCTCCATGCAGCACAGAGATGCTGATAAGATGCCGCATCACCCCTGTCCTGTGAGCAGCAAGTGTTATGTTACGGGAGATTTACCTGTGGAGTATTAAGTCCTTCTCTAAAAGTCTGACTTGGACTGAACGCCTGCAGAGCATGGGAAGTCTTTCATGTCAATCAGCAAAGTTAGCTAAGGGAATATATAATTTCTTACTCTTTTTTTGCAACGTAGCAAGTCTGTTTAATTAAGCATCTGGGATTTGAATTATTAAATAACGGAACAGTTTCAGTCTACTTTTCTGTTGTACAGATCTTCAACAACCCTTTTTTATTCCTCCAGCAACCCTTTTTTGTTCCTTGGATTTTTAAATTATAAGCTTCAGAAACTCTTCGAGCCTCAGGAGGATGGCTTACTGGATCCGGGAGTGCAAAGAAATACAACTCTTATTCTAAGGTCTCCTGAGCACAGCAAGTCACTCCCTGTTGTTTACATACCAGCCTCGCAAGAATATGGGAATAAATGTTAGGTTGTTGAAGCAAAGCAGAAAAATAGTGTTTTCAGGCGTATCCCACGTTGAAGCGTCTGCTTGGTTTTGTGCAGCGTAAGAATAAATCTTTTTGCTGCACAAAACACGGGGAGCAGTTCTCTGGTTTGGAGGTCAGATTGTCTCATCTGGTTTGGGGTAAAAAAAAAAAAAAAAAGAGAAAAATAATGGTAGTTGCAGTTCTTGTAGGCTTGGGAAGGCTCACAAAGAGATGGATGGGTCTAGCTGAGAGGTGGGAAGGGGCAAAGATGAGTTGTCAAAGCCAAAGTGGTGAAGGCTGGAGGTGGTGGAGACCTGCTTCCTTCAGGGCAGCAAACGCGGAGCTGGGGAGGGGAGGGAGTGCTTTTGCTAGTGTCCATGGTGGGGACAGAGGTGCAGGCAGCCCTGGGCAGGGTGTCCTCGTGGGCAGAAGGAGGTGAGGGACTTGCTGACAAAGCCACTTGGCCCCAAGAAGTTCCTGAAATGCCTCCCAACCTCGGGAGTGCTCCAGCTCTCCAAGCCCTCCTGACCCAAGGCTAATGTGCTCTTGCTTCTGTTTGAGACCGGTGCACTTCAAAAGCCTTGTCGAGTGGAGGGGTGGGTGGACATGGTGGGTGGAGCTGATGACCCAAAATATCATTTCCCCTTCCTAGGGCTGGGCGTATACCAAACTTGTGTCTCTGTGTGGTAAAAGAATATGAACCAAAAGTGCTGAGAGATGCAGTGGTTAAATTGAAACATGCTGTGGCAGGATGAAAGTAATCTTGTCCCTTACCAACCCTTAATGCTTGGGGCTTTTTTTTTTTTTTTTTCTTCTTCAAGTGGCTGCAATCCATGCCATCTCTATCTGTGGTTTTAATAGAAAGATTTTTATATCCAGAAACATGTCAGGACACCAGGGTAAACCATCCCATGCTGTGTTATAGCTTATAAGGTCAAGATAAAACATAAGGGTATCTACAGTTGTCGTTCATACTTTATTTTTGCAGTGCCCTTGAATGTACTGAAGCATATGAAAGACCCCTGTGTGGATTGAATGTCCCTTAGGGAGAACCCAGCAGTACAAAGAAGCACCAGATCCATATTTCTTGCTCTCTCTGTGTCTGGTATGTAAAATATGATGCAAATGAGTTACCTGAGCTGCCAAGACTAAGGCTAACATCTCTTTGCTTAAAAAAAATTTGTTTAAAAACAATGGCACTATATAGGCATAGGAATGGCATATGGGATCTACCATGAGGTCAGAGCAACATAACACTGCATCCCACTATTTTTGAAAAAAGACCTTGATGTCTTTACTCCATTGTGACTTTGCAGCAGGATAACTGTACTTCACGGCTGTGTGGCAGATGGAAGTTAAAAACGGATATTCCTGGGCTCTGATGGCAGAACCTAAACATTCCTATGAAACTTCCTAGCCAAGGTCTCAAAGGGATTGAAAGTCAGGAGAATCTGAGCAAGGAAACCTGTTCAAACAGGAGAGCAGAGTAATTGAACCAAAATGATGCTCTGGAAGAGCTAAGCAATGACCAGGATTTTTTGAAAGTAGCTTTTGATTGGACTGCCATAATCTAGACTCAGAAACTTTATCCAGTTACTTTGCTTTGTTCAGTTCATGTGTGGTCTTACCTGTGAAATGACCTTTCCCATTGCCCAGGTAAGGCAGAAGTCCTGTACACTTGTGGGAGCCAGCGTTCTGTACCACTGCAGGTACACCTACATGTAGTACCGCTCACATTTAAGGAAAAATGAGTACATCCAGCCACAGTAAATTATGAGCAATGTGGTGATACCAGTGTTTAACCAGTATGTTACCCTCCTGTCCCATCAACGGTCCTTAGCCACCCCTTCGCCTGTACTGAGTGGTGTGTTTGCTGACTGTGTTGCTGTGGGGAGGGAGTAGTGGGTCAGCACTGGCTAGGCCAGCACATCTGCTCATCCCTCTGGAACGGCATCCCTTCAGGGAATGTGACTGCACAGTTTCTGGAAATCTGTTAGTACCAGCCTGATACGACGGAAGCCATCACCTTTGGTGAGACTGTGGAAGACTGACTTACATAATGAGTATAACCATGTGTGATGTGTTTCTCCCATGGGAATGCTAAAACCAGTTTATAGGGCAAAAGCAGAAGATGTTATTGTTTGGTGTGTGTAAAAGATGTTTTGTGGTAATGGTAGTGGAGGGTGTGCCTCTCGCTTTTCCTTTAACTGGGGAGAGACTGCTGTTGCTTTTAATTTTTGCCTTTTTGGTTTTTTTCCCCACAGGGCAATTTATTTTTGAGGGGGTTTATCTTTTCATGAAATTGTGAGTGAATTTCTGATGTGATTGCACAGAGGCAGTGGTGGTTGGAGCCCTGCTGTTGCCTTGTTCGTTGGAGGTGCTTCACAAGAGTGCAAAACTCTTTTGAGGTATGATTTCCCATAGCATGCTAATCGAGTGAAGTGCTGTAGACTTGCTTGCTGGCACTGTTTAAATCCATAATGCAGCACCACCTGCCAAACCATGGGACATAACGGAAGTGTTAACGAATGTACATATATACCCTCTGACGCAGCTGCAAGCTGAATGACTTAGAAGTTGAGGCAGAGGGTTTAGACTGAGCATAGGAGGAACCAGGCTTAAGGTATCCTGATATGTGCTGAAACTGAGGGGTAGAAGGGGTGACTACAGGGGTCTAAAGTTGGGTCACCTGATCCATAGGGTGCTTTCAAAGATATGCTGATTTTCAGCTGCTGCTCTGATACATGGAGTCGTCTACTTGTGACACCTGAAAAGAAACTTGAGCATTCAACAGCAAAGTGCAGGTACTGAGCAGCACCAGGTGGGACCCTGGTACCTGTTTTCTGGAGGGGTGTCCTCGCAAGATGCTTCTCTCCGGTGCTGGCAGGGTGAATATGCTTGACAGGAGGGAGAACTTCTGTCATGCGTGGATAAACTCTTCCTCAAGGGTGGTTTGGCCAGTTGCCCACTGGTCTGAGTGTCAAGGTGTGCATTTGCCACCAGGAGGACTTGCCCAGACAAGCAAGGAACAGGAGGAGGACAGCAGGGAGGGAGCTCACAGCTGAGGACGTTTCCAAAGAGAAAGGCTGAGAAGAAGTGCCAGGGCTGGCCTGGCACTTGACCAGGGTGCTGGTGGTATCTGTGCACCCTGTCCTCCAGCAGGTTCGTGGAGAAGCTGTGGCTTCGTGGTGCTGTGTGTCACCACATGTAGGGCAGAGGAGGGGGCTGCGCAGCCACCCCCATACCTAGCCCCGGGCTCTGCACACACTCCTCTTTCGGACAAGCTTGTCAGATTTGCCAAGTACGGAGTTGCATCCCCAGCATGTTGTACGTAAATAAGAGGCTCATGCTCTTGGCAGACACCGTGACAAGCCTGGAAAAAATGACTGTAATGGGTCCTGGACCAGTGATGAGATCTTGGAGTCTTCCAAGTGACAGGGTAATGACATGGACCTGGAAATGCCTGGAAAATAGCCTTCCACATGGTTCTGGGATTTAGAGTCAAGAAATTCTACCTAAAATCTGCCAAGTGCCTATTTTGGTAAACATGCGAGACGACTGTTCCTTCATCTTCTGAAGTCCACGCTGGTGCAGCTTTACTAAGCTCCAGTGTCATGGACTAGCATGCTCTGTGCTCGTCTGTACCTGTAAATGAGTATTAAATGGGTTGTGGGGAACCAGGAGGACTGTCCTTGACCCGGGAGCCTGGGAAAGCTGACAGAGCATGCTACAAGCCTGCCTGGTGTCCTGAGGTGTCCTGAAACATCTGGGCTGCCCTGTAGCTTACAGGTAATTCCAGGGGACACTGTGATGCAAAAGGGAACAGGTAATCTGCCTGTTTTTCCATAGAATATGGACAATAGTCTTTTTGCCTAGAAAGGGCATAGTCATGAGTACTTTTGGAGAAGGTTTGCAGTAGAGCACAGGTTTTGGAAATAGCCTGGACAACCCCACTCTTCTCACCTTCCTCCCTCTGCCCCAAAGGAGGGAGCATCAGCTTGGGACTTGATAGGATTCACCTATCCCCTTGTAGAAATGCTACTACCAGGGACCATCACAGCCTTCAGCTTTTTACTGCTGTCTGAAAATATGCAAAATATATTTGCCAGGAGGGAAGGGAATCTTTAAAAAGCCATTTACGTCCCAGAAGACATCTGGTAGCAACACTGGAGATGTAGAAAACATTAAATACCAAATTGAGCCTGATTGGAAGACAAACTGGGAGCCAAATGCGTTGATAGATTTGCAGGAAGGTGACTGGAATGAGATGGCCACGTACCCTTTCTATCCATAAACAGTCTCCAAACCATCCTTAGGTGCCATGAAGACTGTGCGTTGGCTCAGTCATGCCTGCCCTGCACACAGCGTGGTGTCCTTAAGCCTGCAGCACAACAAGCCATCAAGGAGCTGGGTGGAGAGGTGGGTGCACCCCTTCTTTTGGCAGGGGGATGCGGGGCTGAGTGAAGGTAGGGTGGAGCCGTAAGGATAGTTCATGCTGGGCAGTTCTTGGAGCTGCTTGGGATTCCCCCACAGCTCTGTGCTGCAGTGCATGAATTCGTTGCGTGGACTGCTTCTGCCTGCCCAGGGTGATGCTGGCTGAAGCCAGGAGGGCTGTGCTGTGCACATCTGGCTGCATCACCAGCAGCAGGGCCACATGCAGGCGGCAGAGCATCTGGCTGCAAATGGAGCACTGGTGCAGCATTGGGCTGTTGCTTCGGAAACCTTACTGAGCAGCGTAAGAGCAGCAAAGCCACCCAGGGCAGTGGATTTGGGGTCTTTTTATTGGCGTGTCAGCAGGCTGGGATGTGTGGGAGGGAAGCTGCCCATTTCCAGGGATTGTGCGAGCAGGAAGGGCAGCTATTGGAATTCGAAGCTGCTTCCTCCACTGTAAATTTGTTCTTGTTGTGTTATCTCTGGTTGGGCAGGGCAGGGGAACATCTTGGCTATCAGATTTTTTGCTACAGTATGTTTAAGTCAGCTTCACTGGTTCCATGATAACATAGGAGAGGTATTCCTGGCCTCACTAGCCAAGAATTTTCAAGAGTAATACAGGAATCTGTCATCCTCGGTGTCTCGTGAGAGCTTTGGAAATAAATGAGTAAGGAAAGGGATGGTGGGTTTAAACACACGAGAAATGATGGGCTGGCTTTCTCAGGTCCCAGTTACTGTGCAGGGATGCTCTCATGTCATGTCTTGGCAAAAGGCTTGGATCAGCCTCCAGTGGACTCCCCTAAACTGGAAACTATGCAGTTTTAGTCAAGGTCTGAGACGTACAGCAATGGATCTCATGTAGCTGCTTTTTGGTCTCATAGCTGAATGCTACAAAACTGGTAGCAGCAGTGCTGTAACTCTGCAGATGACCCAAATCTGACTCAAGTGTTGTTTTTAATTAAAATAATAATAATCTGGCTTCTGCATCTGACTGTTGGCTTGTCAGAGTGACAAGAATCTTCTTACGTATTTTGAAAAGGGCACTACATCACCAAGAGAGATTAATGGAGTTGCTGTGGGAGGTGGAGGAGTAGTTGGGGGAGGGAAGCAGAGTTCGTTTTGGATGGCATTTGTCAATATGATTGACGCATGCTGTGCTGCATTTACATACAGATCAGGACGTGGACAAGCACGTGCTTCCAAGTGAATACAAGTGAGCCCCCGTGCCCAGCCTGGCCACAGGAAAGCTGCCACTCAGTGCTGCAGCAACGGCTCCTTCTTACTGCTTAGGGTTTCGCAGCAGGGGGGGAGGGGGGGCCGCCTACCACCTAAGCAATTTCCAGTGACGTGGCTTTTTATTATTATTATTTGTTCAGACTATAATTCCATGTTTCCTGAAATAACTACCAAGTATTCATCAGGCAGCTACTGCCTTTAGCTGCCTTTTGTGTGAATCTCAAGTGCTTCATTACTCCCCCGGTGCGTTTTCTTTCTCTTACAGTAAATCCGAGCAGCATCTGTGTGGTGGGGGAGGCGATGCGATCTTGGGTTGAAAAGGAGAAAAGGTTTGGCTGGCACAGGAAACCAGCGAGGAATTCAGGGAGTGCAGCCCTTGGGGTACAGCATCTTTCTGCCCTAGAGGAGAATTCACGTCACCGCTTCCAGGACCCACAGCTACATCCTCCAAATTCAAAACCCAACCAGTTGCAGCTCTTTATTGCTGGATTTTATTATAAAATTATAAAATTGAGGATTTTATTTTTAAACAGCAGTTGGTTTATGACTTCTTTTTTTTCTCCTCTTTAGTAGCAATCTGATAGTGCTTTGATCACTGCTCCAGAAGGAAATGCCTGTAATTTCCTGTGCAGGTCTTGCCAGGTGCTGGGCTCCATCAGATCTCCTGGAAGCTGATGGGAGTTGAGAGCGCTCTCACCTGGCAGGATCCTCCTTAATGGAAAACCTCAGAGAGCTGAAATTACACTTGGGTTTCGAGCAACTTAATGCCAATGCTACGAAGGGTGTAAGGCTCTGACTTCCCACATGACAGATCTCTTCCATGCTGACTTTCCACTGAAGACTTGCTCAGAGTCCAGCTTTTGCTCGGTGCATCCTTTCTGAGGCGTTGACCAGGCAGGAAACCTGGCTAAGAGTCAATCATCTTTATTTAATAATAATTGGCGGTGGTTGTTCATACACCTGTGGGTCCTTTGGCTCTTGAGGGTTTGGGACACCATCATGCCTACTTGAGGGAGCACTCCCTGAAGTTCATTCGGTCCTGATCAGCATGACTCAAGGGATGCAGCTGCCTCCAAAAAGGGCATGTCCTGTGTTTCAAGGATTGCCAGTAGCTCCCAGTCCGAGGGATTGCCTGCAACACATGAGGCTGAACTATTTTTGTACCTGGCGAACGTCTCTGGGTGTGTCGTGGTGGTTGTGTGGCTGCAGCCAGCAGTCTGCAAGAGGAACAGAGAGGGAAGTGTTCAGATCTGCAAGAGTTTCAGCCCTGGAGGCATTGCATGGAGCTGCTAATGCCTGCAAAGTGGCCGGGTAAAAGGGCGTAACAGAGTGAGCTGTGGCAAGGGAAAGAGTTATTAATTGTAACTGTGGGAGTAGTTGGCAGCCTCAGTGGCTGATAGTCTTCCTCAGCCTCAGGTGAGGGTGTCTTCAGGTGTGCAGAGCTCTGACAGGGCATGTGTGAAGAGCTATCCATGGACCAAGGCAAGCCGATAATAGAAAAGTTCCCTTGGCCATGGGCTGATGGAGTTGCTCAGCACACATATGTGTACCTGAGTACGGGCTAAACCTCAGCCTATTGCTCCAGCGGCACAGGCTCCCTAAAGCTGTCCGGTTTGGAGAGCTGCAGCAGAGGAGAAGGGAGCTGGTGATTCCCACGCAGACCCTGCTGCAGCTTTTTCTTGAGGTTTCATAACAGAATTATGCAGTTTGTGTCGTGTGTTGCCATGGAGACTGTAAATCACTGTCATGCTGGGCTTCTCTGTCAGGGAGCCAGTGTCTTTAATTGCACGAACCTCCGGCAAATCCAGGGCTTGGTTCTGAGCTCGTTTACCTGCTGTAATGGCTTTGCCCGGGGAGCTCTGCCTCCAGAAGAGCAGAGTGGAATCAGGGATAGCAGTGCTCACTCATCTGTATTGAACATCTGGGGTCAATTTTATTATTGTTATATGTGGCCACACCTCTGCTCAGCTGAACAGAAAGTATAATGATTTACAAAAGCTTAGATCTGTCCCACTTGCATTCAGGGCAAGATTTGCAATGAGGGTGGGGATTAGAGGCCCTACCCACATGTGGTGGTGACCAATTGGGGCTTGGTGGCCCAGTCACACAAACTAAGCTGAATTTCTCAGTCTTTGGTGGTTTTGTAGTACTTTGTTGTTCCAGGGGGATAGCTCGGCCCTTCCATTCCATCCCCATGTTCAGACAGGTACACGGGGTTTTATGCAGTTTGCCTCCATACAAAATCATCTTTACAGAGGAGTCTTAGCCTCAGCAACACTCTTGGGTCAGTGTTTCTCTTTTCCTTGCCCTCTACCCCAGGAGTAGCCACATTTCTGACTGTCTCAGCTTTACTGGCTTGTGCTGTCAGGACACTGGTCTTGCCGGTGCATATGAAGAAAAGATGGTGGTGTAAACCAGCCTCCTTCCCATGACGTAACCAGAGTCCTGACAGCATTTGTCAGCACAGGGTATGGATCCTTCTCTTGGCTTCTTCAAAATAAACAACTATATAAATTGTAAGGTGATTAGCATCAGAGCTTATTAGTGTATTACCACATGCTGCTTTGTATTCAGACAATAGATAAAAGTGTCTGTGCTTCATTTTTCTCAGTCAGATCTACAGCAAACACGCTTATTCTTGCTCCCATCTGAGGAGGACTGTGTCAGTGCTCTTGCCAAAAACACAGGAAAATCAGCCCGAGCCTTGTGCACTTGCCCGTAGCAACGTAACGAGCCAGCACAGAAGTTCTGTACACCTTTGGGAGTGTTTAATATTTTCCAGGTGGTGACATGTGTTGTTTTTAAGGTTTGATTTATTGGCTGGTTTAGATGATAATCTTGTCAAGGTATGAGCTGTCTACTTGCTTTGGTTATTGGGGCAGGTGGAGGTGTAGAGGTACTTGGCTTTTGGAGGGTTTGCGTTATGTACCTACATGTTGGGAACACAGGACCTGCCATCTCAGTAGAAGGAGGATTGTTTCCATGAGCTGTAGAAACAGCCCTGCAGAAACATCTAAACTTGCTGCTGCCTTTTGACACTCAATAGAAGTTTTCATCTATTCATCCTAGCATCACCTAAAATACAGGGGTTTGTGCTCAACAAACCAGCCTACAGTTCTTGATTTTTTTTTTTTAAAACTATTTTTTTTTCAGTTCAGTCCTTGCATTTTTTTCCAGGCTACGCAATACCCAGTCTGGTAGCTTAGATGTACAGTATGACCAGAATTCTAGAAACAATGGGAAGCAAATGCCCCAATTCAACCCATAAGTGTTTTGGGCAGAGTCACAGTTTGTACAATGGGCTAAATATTATCCTAGTACTTTGGGGAGAGTTGCATGCAAGATAAGCTTGAGGCTTCGTAGGAGCAAGTTAAAGGGGCTGGTACAAAATGTCAATGAAAATGTAATGCTTGTCTGCTGAGCAGTAGCTTGTGGTTTTGTGATGAGGTCAAAAATCATGCACAAATGGAGTATGGTTTTTGCATCTGCAGCCTGTCCCCCTCGGTGTCAGTAACAATCGGTCTTTCATACCGCCTGGCCGGAGCCACTCTGCTGTGTAAAGAAGGACGGGGTGAAGTCTTGGCCACAGGCAAAGCAAAAAATTCTCATTAGTTGTGTTGGAGGGCAGGATTTTAGCCAGGGTCTCTGTCCTAAATTGCCTCTGAGGATTTTCTGACCTAAGCAGGGTTACGCAGAAGGAAAACTTGGTCTTCCAAGCAAAAATGACAAATTTAGTTGAAATTTATGGGTTTCTGTGCAGGCAAGCATGCTGCTTGTTGATGTATGATCTTGTAAATGTGAAAAAGTTGCTTACTCTCCCAAATTTGGGCTAAGAAACTTTTCCTTGGGATTCTGGTGAGGAACTGCTCTAAGAATGGTTGAGACCTCAGCTGGTGCTTGGTCTCCTTTTCCCCATCCAGCAGCTGTTGCTTGCAGTGGAAATTCTTGCTGTTCTCAAGAATTTCCTCCAAAGATAGTTTAGAAATGAGCAGAGTCGATGGTGTTTCTCTTTGCCATGAATATTTTAGCTTGTCTCAACTCGGACAAGAAGGCTTTGCAGTTCTTCCCTGCCTCAGCGTTCTCACTTCTGTGATCACCCTCTCTCTCTCCCTCCTATGGGATTTTCTTTTTAGAGAAGAAACGAAGACAGTTCATATACATTTGGTTGGTGTCCAGTACACAACCTTAATTAGGGGTCAAGGTACTCAACCTGCACAACATACAGATTACGCATATGGGAAGTTACTCCTGTGTTTGCAGAAGTCCCTCAGGTGCAAGCTGTACCTTGTCATTGTGCATAATGTGGGGGGGAGCATGGAGGAGAGGGGATTCCCTCATCTAGAAAATGGATGGTTTTTCTCTTTTGGCATTGAGCTGTGACTGTAGGTGGGAAGGTAACTTCTGGAGTTGTGTCCCACTGGCACTATCTGGATTATGCTGTGGTGATCAGAAGCAAGAATTATCAAGGAAACCTTGTTCTCATGCCTACCTTGTGGACAGAAAAAGCATGGGGTGAATCAGTCAACTTTCATCGTCTTGATACTGTCTTTGGGCATTGCTGTGTTTTGAGTGGTGCTCTCACAGCATGCCTCAGGTCACCTGCTAACACTGAATGTTTTCACGGGTTGCCTTTTAGATTATGGCTCAATTTCCACTGCTGCTTTGGCCTGAGGCTGCTTTTCACACAATTAAAACTTAAATGTGGACGTTCACAACCGGTTTTATGTTGTCTCCTTTCACGCACTTGCCCACATGCAGGGGAAGGTGGGTGTGTAGTGGGGGAAGAAGCTGGTTAGCAGAGCTGTGAAACGGCTGTGAAAAGCCCTTGCTCAAGTGACAGGTCTCCAGTGCACAGTAAGGAACATGGGCCCCCCACGCGCACCAGGTCAAAAGTGCCTGTTGTGGTTCAATGATTTTGATTAAACTGAAATAGTGATTTGGGAGAAAGGGACTAGAGAAACCAGAAACTGAAGCTCGAAGTCAGGTATTTTCTTCAATGTGAAGCCAGACAATTAGGGGGTTACGTTCGTGTTTTGAAAAACAGTCCAAGCTGCCTTTCGGGCCTCTTCAGAAACGCAGAAATGAAGTGTTTTGTTTGGAAAATATGAACAATGAAAGATTTTCTGGAACAATGTTGGTTTGGGGTTTTTTCTATACTATAGGCTGAAATGAAGTTACGTTAGTTGGCAGCTCGACTTGCAGTGTGCGTGCAGCAGCTGGGCAGCCGTGGCTCCTGAGCACCACCTGGGCCAGCTGCGGCACTGAGCACATCGGCCTTGCTCGGTGCTTTCTGAGAACAAAAAAGTTAAAAGTCCTCTTCTTCACAGAGAAAAAATCCCTATGGTTATCAGGAAATCCTCCAAAACCTTGGCGGGGGGGGGGGGAGGGAGCGCGTAGTGGGGATACAGATGCTGACAGTTTGTGGAGGTTGCCTCAGAGCAGTCCTTGTGCCCCTCGGTGCTGACCCCAGCCAGCACCTGCAGCACCAAGAGCAGGAGCAGGACCGGAATGGATGGGAGCAGGTGCCTGCACAAAGTGTCACCGCAGCTGCTCTCGTGCTCGATGGTTTGCGTCAAAAAAACCAATACCAAGGAAATCAACACCCCTCTTAAGCCTCATCATTAGGATGGATTATTTTATTTTTTTTTAAACTGTAAAACCTCCCCAAAAATGCAATGGTCATTCAAACCTGGGAGATGGCCGCCCATTTCCCATGTGACTTGCATAAGCATCACTGCTGCTGTGGGCAGGTGGAGGGCACTGCCCTCCATAGAATCATTTATGTTGGGAAAAAACTTTAAGATCTTCAAGTCCAACCGCTAACATAGCATAGGCACAAAACCACTTGCCTGGCTTCTTAAATAAGCAGCCGCTGCTGTTGAGTGTTGAAATGGGCCGTTCAGCAATGGCTGCCTCTTCTCCTTTCTCAACACGTGTGCAGTTGCCCAGTTGCAGCCGGTGAATTTTTTTAAGAGTCAGTTCCTCCGCAGCTCGCCGAGAGGAGGGGAGCGGTGTGACAGCGCTGTGGGGGAAGCTGCTCGCCTGGCTCTCCGCGCTGTGTCATAGCCACAGAAACCAGCCTTCCTGCCACCACGGGGCTGGAGGTGTCTTTTTTTTAAAAAAAAAAAAAAAGAAAAAAGGCGAAACAAAAACCACCTGTTGTTCCTGGCCTGCTGCCTTCTTGGTTTTATTTCTCAAACATGAAAATGAGGGAGAAGCAAGCAGCTAAGTGCATTTTTGTCTGCTGGCAGGGCCAGGACTGGATCTCTAACTCTGGTTTCATCCCTCACTGCCCCTTCTGCCTGCAGATCTGGCCCCAGGATGTAACGTACCAGTTCATGTTTGCTGTACGGCTGGTTGAGCAGCGCAGAACAGCACAGCTCCAGTTTATTAATGAGGTTTGCTCGCTGGCAACTGGAAGTTACCCGGAGCTTGGCAGCTGTGCTGAGCCAGGGTGATTTTTGGCATGGCCGCGTGGGCCCAGCCCCTGTAGGAAAAGTGTGCGGATGATACAAGTTTTGCACATGCGTTTGGTGGCAATTAGTGATCCTTGTAGCTGAGGCAGGAGTAAACAAGCACAGCAGTGGGGTTGTCTGCACTTCTAAGTGATGGCTCTGAGTTGCAGTAGAGCTGCTGGGGAGGTTAGGTGCTGCTGCTCCTGTCCAAAAGAACTTTGGATGTCCGTACTGCCTTCATCCTCACTTCCCAGGCAGCAGGTAAAAGCTGCCCTGTGCATGTTGCCCTCTTTTTGTTGCTAACGAGTGATCGGAGATGATCTCTTTCTCCAGCAGATTTAGCACACTGGAAGCATGGCTACAAGTGCCGTTCCCAGCGAAAACCTCCCCACGTACAAGCTGGTGGTGGTTGGAGACGGTGGCGTGGGGAAGAGCGCTCTCACCATTCAGTTTTTCCAGAAGATTTTTGTGCCAGACTATGACCCAACTATTGAAGACTCCTATCTGAAGCACACAGAAATAGATGGGCAATGGGCAATTCTTGATGGTAAGCAAGCTACTCTCGTTGTTTCTCTTCCTTCTAGCTAAGCATAAGAGCAAATTGACTTCAATGCCTCCCACAGCCTGTTGTGCCCTTGTGTCCATCCTGCTCTCCTGTGAGCTGCCAGGAATTTGAATGCAAACTGGCCTGTGAGCTGCGGTGCATGGTTTGCAGCTGATCTTCAGCAAAGCTTCTGCTTCCAGTTGCAGTGGTTCCAGTTCTGCACAGAAGTGTTTCTTGAAGTGTTTCTTGCAGGAGGGTGAAAACCTATAGATCATCATAGATAACTGGGGTAGGCTTCTATGAAGCTGAATTATAGCACTGTGAGGTGACTGTTGCTAATGATACTTCGTTGTGGTTAGGCTCATCCCCTGGGAAATAACAGTGAGTGGGTAACTGGATGAGGGTTATAACCAGAAAGAACATTTAATCAAAGCTGTCATCCACTGACAGTGAAAAATTATAACACCTCTTAACTCCCATCATTCAGGCATGATGTTTTCATATCTAGTTACCTGTTTCATTTAAATACAGGTAGGGTACCAGCCTGGGGAGCTGCTATAACCGATACCTTTCACTTCTTTGAAGAAAAACCGCTTTTTAAAAAAAAAACAAAACACCTACCCACAAACAAAGAAAAAACCCAAGAAACACCCCCTAAACAAAAACAAAACCAAAAAACCCAACCCCCCAAAAAAAACAAAACTAAAAAATCTTGATTCTGCAGGTGAGGACAAAGCCCTGTATTACCTAAAGCTACAGCTTAATAGTTTGTGCTGCAAGGGACAGACTAGCCACAGCTATAAGGGGAATCTCGATGTTAAATGTTTGGCTTTATACAATAATTAGTTAGTATTTAAAAGCAAGCAATTATTTTGTGCCTTAATTACCCAAGTGCATGTATGTGGCCACTAACACAACTGAACTAAATTTAACCTCACTTGTGTTGAGTTCCTACCTCTGCCCTCTTGTCATGAAGGTGCTGAAGATCTTTGGTGTCTCTGTGTATGTGCCATTGGTGTGGGGACAGAAAACCAGGGGATTTGCATGAGTGGTGGAATGTGGAGGCTGGTGGGTGTTTGCTGTGATGACCATAAGCTTGGTCTGGAAACCTGAGGTCTTAGTTGCACTTGTAAGGATTTATCAGATACAATTTAGTGAGTACAAATGTCCCCAAGGTCCTTAAAGAACAGCCATTACTCAGTATTTAAAAAAACCCAAAGAGCATAATCTTGCCAACGTTTTTTCATTTAAATATGTTAGTGGTTGATAGCTGATATGAGGGAGTATTTGTGAAATTGGTCCCCAAATGTTTCTTCTGTTGTCATCTGCATCAGATATACCTGCTCTCATTTAAGCACCACATAATGTACCTGGGCACCTTTTATTTTTTAAAATGCCAGTGCTGTATGAAAGAAAAATCCAATCTTGCTGTAAGTAAAATCCATTCTTTTTAGTCTAGATTCCAGCCCCCTAAAATGAGCAACCTTTATCTTCGCTAGTGCGCCTTGTGTTCTGATATAACAGTACCAGCTGCTGTGCACATTGGTGTTGGCTGGAACAGCCTGGGTTTATTTGAATTATTTGAAAGTAGAAAAGGCATCTAACACTGAATTTTTGGAATTTTTGTTTAGTCAAAAAAACAGAAGACAATCCTGACCTGGGTGTGACTGGGCTATGAGGTTGTTTGCCAACAAGCAGAAACTTAACCTTTTGTTTTAAGGAAAAAACCTTTCTTTTGCCCAGACGGAGTTTAGTGGCTATACTTAGGCTGAACTGAATTTGGCTGTGGCCTTGAATGGCACGTTGGGAATCCCTGACTTTCAGAGTTCACGTGCCCACAGATGCCTTGCAGCCACAGAAGTGAAACTGCAGCTTCTCCTTCTCTTTCCTACTGCCTGAGAATTTGAACCATCAGAATTTTGGAAGAAAGGCAATATTATTGCTTGGAAAAGCATGTGAGCCTTTACCATTTGCCCAGTAGAAACATGGCATAAAGACTGACTAGCACATGTGTTTTCTGCCACAGTTTTCTGTCACAGGCTTTGGATTTAGGCCATTCTCAGAGGTCACCATATACTTGGACAGCTGCTCTTGTGGTTGCACGTGGTGACATGAATCACTTGTGGTATAAAATTAGGGACAAACATGATTGGAAGGGTAAAGATGCATCATGATAAATTACTAGACTTTCCAGTTGTCCTTTATGATCAAATCCTTTACAAGCTGATGTTTCATGCAGGGCTTGGTGGGAAGAAGCTGCCCACCCCCAAAATAGGAACTAGTTTTAGAAGATGAGACTACCAAGTGAGGATATAGCATGAAGAGCCTTATAAGTTTCTAAGTTTGCAGAAATATTTATAAAAAAAAAAAAAAAAAGCCAAATACATTGGCATCAAACAACTTAATTAAAATTAAAAAAAAAAAAAAAAAAAAGAAAACACAGCCCACCCTCTTCCAGGCTGTTGCCTGAGCAGTTCTGTACAAAGCGTCTCTAGCATTTGGTATCTGCACCAGCATTATGTTGTAAAAAAACCCTTGTGCTAGCCAGCTTGCATAAAACATTTGGCTTCCCTCCATGAAGACCTCCACCCACATTCATTCAATGGCACTAACTGGCAGTGTGATGAAATGTTTAACTTGCATTTTTCTCCTTTGCTGAAATCACTCACTGAAAGTAGACTTAAATGGAACAGGCTTTTATTTCACGTTTTAGACCTTGGAGCCAAACCTACATTCAAACTCTTCTTTTGCATATTTGCTCTCTGGCTTGGGCACGTCTCTGTGTCTATTTTCTCATCAAAGAATAGTCTATGATAGTTCCCTGCCACCCAGAAGAATGTGGGACCTGTGTTTGGTGTGTTCAGGTCCAACACTACACAAAAATACTTTGTTGTTGGCCTAACACCAGCTTTATAAGACTATCGATGCAATGTTTGGAGGACAAGAGTGGAACAGGGCACTTAACCTGAATAAGGGATGCACAGGCAATTTGTGACCAGCCCATGTTTTCAGTTGCTGCCACCCCAATGAGGCTTCATGATCAGCCTCCAATTTTCTCTGCATATGTTATCTTCATTTATTCCCTGCTGCTCATCTTGAAATCAGCATGGTGATGTGCTTGGTTAAATGCATTCACACGCAGGTGCTGTATAGACACATCAGGTCAGAATTAAGTGGGGGGCCAGGGTTAATTGGCTTTGATTAGCTGTTGCTCCAATTGAGTTGCTGTCATTAATTTTGTATGCTCCTGGCTGCAAAATGCCAGTCTGGAATTACTAATCTGGGCATGAAGCCAAAAGTGCAATACCTTAACGTGGCAAAAAATTGCCAACGGTTCAAAGTTCCTTATGGCTCATAAACCACACAGAGATTAAAAGGTGGGGAGGAATAGGAGAGGAAGAGATGGCCACAAGCATGTGGCTTGGGCATGTTGATGAATCGGGCTAAGCTCTTGTCACCTGTCAGTAGGGCTGTGCCAGTTGGTACCAGCAAAGCAAGGAGTTTTGCCTGTGTGTTGGGCGAAAAGGGGCTGTGGTCTTCCTCCTTTTCCCTTTCTTTCCCCTGGTACGATAAACTCTCCCTGCCTAGGAGTTGTCTTCCTACTCCTGAGCTTCAGTTTTCCGTTTTATTTCTCCTCTGCCCAAGTTCCCCTCTCAGCCCCTGGGTGCCCTTGTGTTGGGCAAGACCGGCACAGCCCTGGTGTGCGCCCCTGTGGAGTAACGTGCCTTCCCCTGGGCTCCCTCTCTGCCCTTCCCACCCGTGTCTCCCGTGCATCCTTAGTGCTGAGGGGTTTTGCAGTCAGTCATCCCAGGACAGGCTGTCTGCTTTTCTCCTCAGGAAGCTTGGGAACAATTCAACCAGGAGGCCAGAGGGAGACCAAAGGTCACTGCAGACTTGCAGGCAGAAGGGTTGGTTTGCAGCTCATTTTTTTACTATTATTATTCTTATTATTTAAAATTTGCGAACTGTCATTGAAAGAATTAAAATTCAAATTAAGTTTTTGCGTTCATTCTTTTATTTGTGTGTACAGTATTTTCCCTCCCTTAATTGCTGGGATTTTGCAATCTTGAAAGAGGTTGTGTGTTGTTTTTTTTTTTGTCTTGGGTTGTGGGGATTATTATCCTGCCAGGAAAATTTTGATGTTGCAACATGGAAAACACAAGGCTTTGAATACTTGCCCTTTGTTAGAGAAAGAGCTCCTTTAAGGGCTCGCATCTTTATTCTGTTTATTGATGTGACAGCCTTTCTTCTGAAAGCCCCTCTTTTCTTTTTCTTAAAGAAAGGGCAAGAATTCAAGTACTCGGGTTTTCCATGTTATAACATCTGTGTATTTAGTTAGGGCACAGAAGAAGGGCTCATAAAAGCCCCAGTGTTTTCCCATCATGTGTTTTTCCCTGAGGAAAGCTCTCATGCTGGGATTAGTATGGCTGTATCTGAGAAGGAGCAGAAGCATCAGAATGACCAAGCTGAAGCATCTACCTCGCTTTGCACACAGCGTGGGCACCTCATACCTCTTCAGGGTGACTTGGGGTATGGGAATAGAGAACATGAGCCATGGCCACTGTTGTCTGCTCAGCCTCTAACATACTAACTCATCAGGTGAAGCCAATGGCTGGGGGGGGGGGTGCCCTCTCCCACTGCGCTGCCGATGGAAGGAAGACAAAGATGTGGGGACGGCTTTTCTCAGCCTGAGACTTTTTAGTTTGACTTGTCAATTCAAGTTAAGTTTTCCCTTGAGCTCAGCTACCAAGCTGCAGGGCCGCTGGGGATGGACTTTCTCTCTGGCCCCACCTTTTGAGGCAGAGCTCCCATGCCAAAAGAAAAGCAAGACTTGGAGAGAGAAGTACAGTGAGGAATCCAGCTGTGTAACCTGTGGCCCCCTGACGGTGCCACGTTCCCAGTTCTGCTCTTTGCTCCAGGGACTTTTCCTTTACTTCATATTAAGAACTCAAACAAGCAGAAAACGCCTGGAGTCGGATGCCTTTGCACTGCTCCTCTCCCTGGCACTGTGACCCCAGGTTCCTATCTGCCTGCTGACCCATCCGGCCCCTTAAAGGCTTGCACGTGTCTTGGGCTTATGTAGCCAAAGGGATTTCACTGGACACTGCTTGCAAAAATCAAGTCGTACACATGGCGCTTGCCTTTGCAAGCGTGAGATCAAGGTAGGCACAAACAACTGCGTCCTGCCCCTGAGCTTCCTGGCGTGCAGCCACTCTTCTGGATGCTGGAAAGCACGGAGCCCCGAGAGCCACACTGGGCTGCTCTCAGGACTGGCTGCAGCCATGTGCAGTTGCTGCTTGGAACAGGGTGCTGGTGTCTGATTTGGACAGTGAAACCCAAGGGCTAAAGGATAGAAAATGGGTTTAACCTGCCTGTCTGGCCATCTTTGGCCCCTTCAGTGCCGTGGACAGTGGAGAAACTCAATCTGGAGTTGATCTATACAGCTACTTGTCCAGCAATGTAAAGATAAAGACGTAGGAGGAAATTTTGTGTAGGTACAAAAAGAGAAGAGGAACTCACCTGCACAACCAGATCTGAGATCCCCAAAGGCTGTGTTTGAATCTGAACTGAATCCAGCCTAGGCTCTAGAAAAAGCAATGCTGTGACTTAAATTTCATAGTATGTCTCTGCCCTTGGCTTAGATTTGCATGCCTGTGTCTCTGCATGAGCACTCAGAGCACTGCTGGTTGCAAAGACATTGCCACATAAAATACCTGGAAGCATCGAGTGCTTCTATTTTGGGCCACAAATTCCTGTGTATTCCTGGGCTCCTGTGTCTGCTCGGAAGAGCACTCTAAGCAGTCACACTCTTGCCTAACCCATCGGGATTCACAGGAAAATGGTGTGGAGAGCTCTAAGGGGTCAGGATTCAATTAGCAAGTAGTTCATTGCAACAGTTGGGGTCACATCCACGGGAGAGCAGAAAAGGCCAGCTCTTCACTCAGCAACCTCCTACCTGTGAAGCAGGAGACCTCCCTGCTGGGCTCTCACAGCCTAATTGCTTTTAGTTTAGTCTCCAGCTGATTGCATGATAGTTCTGTAAAATGGCTTTGCCCTCTTTGGGTGTCTGTTGCTACATCAGGCATAGTCCTTGTCTTCTCTCTCCTTGATCTTTACCCAAATGCTTTCATTAATGCTCCTCCTTCCTGCTTCTTCGGTCAAGTTTGTGGGAACTTCACCAAGTTTGCTGTTGGAAGTCCCTGACCATGTGCTGTGCAGCCTATGAATGTGATTTCAGTTCTTGGAAGAATGAGGTAGGGGAAACCCGCTGTGCTTTGGTCCAGCCTTGTCTCCACATTGGCTTTCATGCGCTGCCAGCGGGGCAACTGCCAGTAAGAGGCAACTGCTGTTTTAAAGTGTACTGAGAAAGAGAGAGCTCACAGTTCTTCTCTGCTCATGATTATTTCCATGTCTTCTGACATCCCATCTGCAGAAATGGGGAATTTTAAAAGAAGGTGAGTGCTGGCTAACATCCTAAACCTCGTCACCCCTTCAGGAAGCCAGTCAAATCACCTTCCCAACATTTGTTTCTCCTTGCTGCTTTCACATTTCTGTAGGTGAGTCTTCTTGAAGCTTTTATGCCACAAGATTACACCAGCAGCAAAGCTGCTTGCATCTGGCCCTTTTTCAGTGCTGGTGCTTTCCAGGATGTGGTCCCATCCTGCCTACAAAGGATTGGGGTCACACTCTCCTCTCTGATTGTTTACAATGCACGTAGCACAGCAGTTTTAGGATGTGGGGGTCGTCTTTATGAAGAACATACTTAAAGTTAAAACAAGGACTTTCTCTGGCCATCCACATGATGCTTCACTTTGTATGAATAACTCATGTGAGATTAACCTTAACCTTCACTGCTGAATGTCTTTTACTTGCATTTTCAAAGTGCCATTTTAGATGCTGCCTGGACTTGCTCGCCTTTCTACAAATGCTGCAAATGAATTCCCTTTAAATAGCAGCTGCTGACACAGCAGCTCTGCCTGTGTTTAGTGTGATGCCATGGCCAAGATCCAGGCAAGGTAGGAGTGGCAGGAGCACAGCCCCATGCTGTCCCTTTGGGTATCCCTGCAGCCCCCCCGCCTGCCCAGGGCTTGTCCCCTGGCTTCTCGCAGGCAGGGCAGAGCTTTGGATGGACAGCAGCTGGGGGTGGGCTGCTGGGTGAAAGAGCAGAGCTGAATGCTCCTCGTGTGTTTCATGGGAGGTTTGCAAATGTGCCAGAGCAAGGGGAAGTCCCTAAGCAAATTACCATGCAGGATACGGCACATCCATCTCCACCTTCCTGCCCACGGCTTCTGCTCAGGCACCTGCCCTTTCTCAGGGGGAGGGAGGGCAGGAGAGCCCGGCCCCCTGCGAGAAGCTGTTGTCCCCCCGACAAGTTGGGTATGTGTGCTGGAGAGGGGGAGTGTTTATGCGTGCGTGTGTGTGTTGGTTGTCAGTGCTGAGCCCTGCCCTGACATCGGTCCAGCTGGTGCAGGAGTCAGATGAGGGCAGCCCAGCCTCTCCTTACAGGTTGGGTGGGTAATTTCCTTTTCCATCCTAGCCACGCGGTCTTGGCCTTATTCCATGGTAGCAGTTCTGCCCAAGGCATAGAAATTCACCAGCACATGCTGTGTCTTTGGGTCGGTTTTCTATTTTATTTTTTTTACAGTCCTCAAGGATAGCCTGGGTGTCTGTTTGCCAAAACCCTCGTTTCCTAGATTTAGAGGGGAGAAGCAGGAGGAAAGGCTGTGAAGAGACACCTGTGACTTTACAACAAGTTTCAGCTAGTTGGCAAACAAGCTTAAATTTCTGGATCTCTGTAGGAGCCTAGAAGCTCTTTTCACATTAAGGATTCATGGAAATTGACATTTGAGACCAGCTAAGGCAGGTGAACAAATGAGGCTGAAGGCTTTGAAGGACCCGCCATCACCAAGTAAGGTCTCCCAGGTCCTCCAGTGTAGCTGCCTTTTCTCCAATAGCGAACGTGTGTGAGCTGGTTCGTGGGGTGCACTGTGACATGCAGCATGTCCACCTGCGGCCACCTGTGCTGATTCAGCACGTAACACCGGCAGCAAAGTGGGCTTTATCCTGGCCCCATCTGGAAACTGGGACAACCTGAGTACTTCCCCCTACAGGGAACATCTTGCTAGGACTGTGGGCCTGCTCAGACTAGAAAAACCCGTATCAAACCCTGCTGCTCTGTCAGCAGTACACTCCTGCCAGTCTCCATCCACTGGTGCCCTGGGCTTTCCCCATCACCTGTGGGCAGCGGATGCTTATGCTGTGGCTGTACCACAGAGGCGGAAACAGTTTTCTCACCCAGCCCAGTTGACTGGGATGTGAAAAAGTTCCCAGTCATCATGAAGGTCCCTCATTTGCCTCAAGGGCAAAACGATGCGTTAGGACTATTACTTCTGAGCAGCTGATGCACTTTAAGCTCACACTGCATTTGTACTGGCACAGCCTAAACTGATGAAGTCCTTTTGTACTTTCCTCCTGCCAGTCAAAATCCTGGCAGTGTACAAGGCTGGGGCCCACGAATTGGTATTGATGTGTACATCAGTATGTGGTGTTTACCCAGAAGACTGGTGTAGCTTGCTTCAGATGTGGTCAATGATGTAGCTGATGGGACACCCTGTGTGGAGAACCAGTGAGTTATGGTTACATTTGCGAGTTTAACCTAGTAAGCAGCAGCATCTGGGTTGCTGCCACAACTGTGGTGTTTTAGGGGATTTAAGCATAGGTGTAGGCATTGTCAATGTACAGAAACACAATTGCTATATAGGATATGCAAGTCACTTAAAGCTTTTCTACCTGTTTTAATCAGTTTCTCAATATCACACACTACAGGACTAAATATTTAAGGGGAGCTCCTCAAGGCTTTACCATCTTACTCTGAAAGCATGTAATTTTGTAGAAATAATACCCAGGTACTGAGAAAAGGAAAACACTTGTAGCTGTTACTCTGGGCTGTCTCCCAGCTCTGCTTCACCATGCAGTTTGTAATTGTCCCTGATGTTTAAACTGGTGTTTACTTACTCTTCCAGTCTTAGGGTTTTCCATGCAAAGAACAGAGAGAGCTGGGAGAGGGATGGCTGGGAAATACTTTGAGCCATATCTTGCCAGAGGAGCAGCTCCCCAGGTTCAGTGGTCAGCACTTGGTACTGGAAAAGGAAAGTAAAACCCACGTAGTCGTCTTCCCCTCTATCCACTTCCAGAACAGGCACACGGTGATGAGTGGGCTCTGGGAGCTTTTTTTGTTTTGTAGCAAGAAACCACCTTGTCCATCTTTGTCAAATCTTGCAGCCTTTGAGAGCACCAAGCCCAGTGGAGGCAGAAGGGCCATGTAGGACACACAGTGGTGACAGCAGGTCCTCACAGTAACTGAAAACCTTCCTCTCTTCTGTCCTAGTGCTGGATACTGCGGGCCAAGAGGAGTTCAGCGCAATGCGGGAGCAGTACATGAGGACCGGAGATGGTTTTCTTATAGTCTACTCGGTGACAGACAAGGCTAGCTTCGAGCACGTGGACCGGTTCCACCAGCTGATCCTCAGAGTCAAGGACAGGTGGGTTCCATGGAGCTGGGCACTGCCTGACCCCGCTCCTGCCAGCCACTCTGGAGACCATGCCGTGGCGGCGGTGGCATGTCTCACCCTGCCTTTTGCCTCCTGGGTGTCCTGGAGCAAATCCTTGCATGTGGGTTTGTGGATCTACGTACAAGGAATAAGAAGTATTTTTCCCTTTCTGATAAGCATGTAGTGCTTTCAATGTAGAAAAGTTCAGCAGTGTTACGATGGAGGTGCAAATGGGTCTGGAAGGGAGAAGCTCCTGCCGGAATGGTCTGGCAGAGCGGCATGAGCCCGCCAGGTCAGGCACCTTTGCAGGTAACCAGTTTGGCTCTGGAGAGTGAGGACGGATGCTCCGTGCACAGTGCAGGCACTTTGGGAACACCATCAGGGAGTCAGCCAGTATTCAGCCCTAATCATTTTGCGTGTCCTGGCAGCATCCTCCTTTTCCTGGCTTCAGTTTGTGCCAAACAAACCTTAGAAGGTCCTTCATGATTTGGGACCCTGAACAAGTGTCTCGAAGGGGGGAAAGCACCTCGTGTTTGAAGGAACTGTGTTTCTTACAAGGGTTGTAACGCAGTTAATGCGCCGTGCTCTGCAGCAGCTATTTTCAGTGAATAAAAAGATCTCTCCATGACTGGGGAGAAAGCAAGAGAGGTCACCTGCTCCCCTCCCTGTGCGTGCGTGGGAGAAGGTAGCGCCGAGAGTTTGATCGTGGCAAGCAAATGGGTCCTGGCAGAGCGAGGGGAAGCTGCCAGTTATCTGCGAGATAACTCCCTCTTCCCATCCCTGTTAGAGAGGCGATGAATCTGTCCTCACTGGGTGGGGTGTGAATTAAGCTCTTATATATCTGCAGCTTTGAAACACTTAGTTTTTCCATTCATAATGACTTTTAATTATGGAAGTCATCAAGAAAAGCCACCAGAGGGTTCGGGCCTCGTTGCTGGCTTCCTTTTGCAGCTCTGAATAACTTCCCCACAGGAAGGGTGGGCTCGTATCATGTGAGGTTCACAGCTGACAGCTCTTCCAGTAAAGCATCCAAAGCGGAGCCCACAAGAGTGAAAAGTAAAGGAAAACCCACCCTTTGATTTCATCTAAATGAAGAAAAAAGTCAGTCACTCAGTCTGCCTCCCAGATCAGGACAGACTTTTTTCTTCACTGCTAGTTCAGCTTGGGGCAAAGTAAATCTGTTTCTGAAAGCTGAAGAAGGTGGGACAGCGTCTCCTGTAACCTGTCCCAAACCAGCGCCGGTTTTATCTAATTTAACTTTGTGAAAATAAGATGCAGTGTTCATTGTTTTGCTCTGGACTGAAACTTTCCCCGCTCTGCACGCCGTGTGAACGCTGCAGCCGGCGTGTGAGAAGCAGGAAGTGAAACAGGCCGGCCGGGGACTTGTTTTTGTCTCCCTGCTCAAAGCCACCTAAACGCTGCGCACGGGGAGCCTCACGCTTCACCCAGAACCTGAGCTCGTTCAGAAAATCACGGCGGTAGGAGCAATGTGAGTGAAGAAACCGGCCGGCCAGACCCACAGGTAGCTGGGAGCAGAGCGTCGCTCTGGCATCCAAGATAACAGTCGGTTTTGGCAATTTAAAATCCAAAGGAATTGCAGGCTGCCACATTAGCATAGCTGTTCAAAGCCTTCCTCCTGTTTCTTGCCATAACCTTCATTACAGTAAAACTTACAACTATAGTAGCTTTGTCCAACTAGCAATCGTACAGCTTACAACAGGGAACAAAGTCCCCATAGAGTTTTATGCCTGGTGTAAACAAGGCAAATGAGATACCGTCCAAATGTAATCCCTTTCTTATCAGTCTGCTGCAAGCCAAAAGGGAATCAAATAATCCAGACAAGCAAGTGTTTTGCTCCAGAATGATCAGAGTCAAGATATATCGATGCTCAGGTATTAAAATTATATCAAAGCCACGTTATCAGAACAAATAACTGTAAGACTCGTTTAAAATGCAGAGTGCAGTACGGTGTTTTTCCAGCCAGAGCAATGGGGCAGCATGCCAGAGAGAAGATGGAGCCCTTATCATCTTGATGAAAAATGACACAGAAATGCTGTCTGAAAATCCAGAGTTACTCAGGGAAGTGTTTTATGCAGAAACGAGTATGGCCAGCTGCTCTTTATCCCAATAAAATTAGCTGTGTTGCAGCAGAGCACTGGAATCATTTTAGGAGGGTTTAAAGTTAAATATAAGAAAATAATATTGCAGTAACTGTCAGTTATCAGAAGGGACCTACTCCCTCCTAGCAGTGGGTAAAGACCCTGCAGCATGACTTTGCTCTCTGTGTCATGCAGCTGGAGGAGATGCTCCATATGGGGGCAGGGTGGGCAGCAGCTGCGCTGCCAGGACCTCCCGTGGCATGAGCTGCCTTGGCTCTGGTTAATCACTGGAGCTACGGGGGTTTCTGCCAGGGGAGAGCCTGACCCACATGCCTCATCAGGAGTGCCTTGCACTGGACGTGCTGTGGATAGATGGGTCTCTTCTCAGGTGGTGACTGAAGGCAGCCACGTGCTTGGTAAAGTTAGAGAAATACTGAGCAGTATTACAGAGGTCGATGGTTTTGGTACAAAAGGATGGTTGTTCATCAGCTTTTCACTCTGGGATTAGAAGCAGAAGATGGTAGGTAATAGCATCTGGAAGCTTACCGAGACTCCTTGGTTCCATCCAGCCTCCTTCCAGCTACCACTGTCAGTCTTTTAGCTTGTCTTGGGGTAACAGCTGATGGCCATCTTTGCTCCCAGTCATTGTCTCCTCCTTTTGATGCCCCTCTAAGCACCAGCTCCCGGAGTCCATCTGTTCTTCCCCGACGGTTGCTCTCAGTGGATGACTAGGACATGAACTGACGCCAGTTACTCTACCACACCTTGCTGCCTTGCAGTGACGAGCAGTTGCCAAGATATGCAGTTACTGAGATGCCTTAACTGTTACAAAAGAGTCCCAATCCCCTGTTCAAGATCAATTTCTATGTCTCAGTTAATTTCCTGACTAATTCTTTAGTTCTTTCTTCACCTAGTTGGATCTTCAGGATCTTTAGCTATTGTCAGGCATTGCAAAAATGATAACACTAAGTCCTTGAACTGCCTGCAAGTAAGAATTAATATGTGTATGCATGCAATTTGTCAAGTAAATTTTTACAATATGATGAATGTATGTGTAGCACAGTCAGGGGGCTGATGTGTGTACATTTGGTCTTTCTGCTTCTTTACATGTACGTGCTACATCCGTAGCTGAGAATGTTAGATGTCAGCATCAGAAAGTGAAACTTATGCTCAGCATTTTTCATTGTAGTCTGCTAATAATTGGGTGGTGGTTTTGATTTTTTCCAGAGAGTCCTTTCCAATGATTTTGGTGGCAAACAAAGTTGATCTAATGCATTTACGGAAAATTACAAGAGAACAGGGAAGAGAAATGGCAACAAAACATAATGTAAGTTTGCGGGATTGTTTAATCGGCTGTTGTGAGTCCCATTACAGGCATTCAGAATTGAATTCTCTGCTCATTTGGAGCTGAATTAAAGCATTTCTTTTACAACTGAACATTTGCGATTACATTTTTGCCAACTACAAAGTAGTAGCTATGCAGTTTCCTTTCAGTAGGGCCACTTCACTGTTGAAACCAGAACCTCTGCTGTGCCCCAAGCTGCAGCAAAGCTGTGGCATCATGAAGCCGCCTGCACAAGGTGGCTGCAAGCGGCGAGAAATGTGAAATGTTCACAGTGAGGGAAGAAAGTGCACTATCCTGCAGTGAAGAGGTGGAGTCAGGCATCTGGAAGTATACCTGGGTATCTGTAGGTAGTGAGCTTGTTAAAGATAATGAAGTTACAGGGTGGTTAAGCCTAGATGAATGTGGCCCACCATCTTAGCTCTGCATTATTCCAGCTGTAGTTTAGCCTGAGAAATTGGTCTTGGATGGGTGTAGATCACATGCCACTGCACTAATCCCCTCTGAAACCAGCAGTCTGGAATACCCAGAGGGGAGACGACAACTCCTCTAGGAGGAACTGAATGGAAAGGTAAATGGAAAGGCCTAACACCTCTTGGCAACCTGCAGTGCCTAAATGGCAAGCTGCGTGGTGTGTCTGAACAAGCCACAATGGGCATTTGGCAGGGCCCGTTCGCTGCCTCCCCTCCCCAAGGAAGCTCTTTCCTGTCGGAGCCAGGACACCGAAACAGCAGCACAACCTGTATGCGCACACTTTGCAAAAGGCCGTGTATGAACATACCTTATCAGAGGCAGTTCTATAAATCTGCCAGCGTCCTGGACAAGCAGTCTAGGAGGCCCCATCTGGCTGTCAGACTTTGAAGGAGAAGATCATTTTACACTGAAGGGGAATTGTAGTCATGGAATATTCATGCAGTAGTCCTAACAAAATGTGGCAAGCAAGAATTTTTGGCAAGTGCTCGTCTTTCGACAACCTTCAGCTATTTTCATGTCTGCAAGCACAACTATGGGGGAGAGAACATCTGATGACATGAAGCCTATGATTGTTCTTCCCCAAACCGGGAGCTCTGATAGCAGCTGGTTTGCCTGGTGCTTATTTTGGACCTTTTTTAAGTGCTCGTTGGTTTTGCTGTGAACGTGCAAGTGTTGATAGCGGTGTCACAACAACACTTTGTTTACCTGTATTTCCCTGGTCTCTTAGGCACCTGATTTCTCCAGCTTTTGGGGCTTTTCATTTTGAAACTGGTTTGCTACCAACATGTAGGCTCTTACTAATCTCTTTTGCATTGCACTTCTCCAGATTCCCTACATAGAGACTAGTGCCAAGGACCCACCATTGAATGTTGACAAGGCTTTCCATGATCTCGTGAGGGTAATAAGGTAAGCTGCAAACTCATCACTTGCTCACTGCCCGTGGATGGGATGTGCAGGAGTCCTGGCCTGGAGAGCCAGGAGCCAGCTTTTTGGGAGCAAGGGCCAAGTGGTTTGGTTGAGGGTTTCTGGGGTTTATTAAATTTTCTTGTCCTGTATCTGCACAAAGACATGACTAGCACTTAGTTACCCTTGCAGGACAGCGCTAGGCAGGTTAAGAACTAACTGTGGCCACAATGGATATATTATTCAATGAACAGTGCAAAGCCTACTGTAATGATTGGCTTTTACAGGCAGGCAGTAAGCTCTGGACCAGTAATTTGGGTTTTCGTAGCTTTCTCCTCTCAGGGTCTCACGTTGCTTAAGGTTAAAAAGGACTGGCAAAAAATTCTACAAAATTCTAATGTTGTAGGTGACTGCTAACATTTTCTGCTCACCAAATGGAAAAAATTAAGCCGCTTTGTATGAAAAACAGCATGACCTAATGGCTAAGCCACAGGTTTCCTCCTCAAGACTGCAGAGGTTTGTTCCTAGTTTTGGCACGAGTCGCCTTTGCTCGCTTTGGCAAACGCCTGCTCTCCGGGCGAACCCCTGCTCCAGCTGCCAGCAGGGAGGGACTGCCTTCCAAAATCCCAGCTGCCCTGCAGGAAAAGAGCTGCACGCACATCTCGGCGTCTTTGCTGATAACCTCAGATCTCTCTAAGATTTGTTTTTCTGGCACCACTTGTCTGCCAGATTTTTCTGGGCCCTTATTTTTCGTGTTTTGGGAGGGTGCTGAGCTGAAACCATGCTCCTCCCCACCGTGCAGTCAGTGTGCCTCGCTCGGCAATTAAACCATGAGGCATTTATTCACAGCGTATCTGTACTTGCGAATTTTAGCGCAGCCTTGACTCAGTCTCCATCAAAAGCAGATGGTACTGCCCACTCTTCCCACATGTCTCAAAAGCAGGGGGCAGAAAGTCTTTGGAGAACTACAGAGCTGAGTTGGAAATGTCCCAGGCTATTTCCCAACTGTTCCGTAACTCAGCATTAGCTAGCTAGATAGTGCTGCTGTGTTACAGTGAGCCCTTACCCCCATCTATTCTGCTGGGGGGGGTGGTGGGGGAAAGAAACATAGCCAAAATAAGATGGTGAAGCAGTGTTTGCTTTCTCTACTTAATGCAAGTAAAGACAGGCTGGAAGGAGCATTGTAAGGAGGCATCACTGAATTCAAGCCCTGAAAATGCACTCCATAACCTCAAAAATAGGTGATGCACCTCAGTTCCCTGAGTAGTCATTGCAAAAGTCATTGCCAGCCAGGTGAAACCCTCCGTAGCACTGAGAGTACCAGAGGTGTTTGCAAGAGCTGGAGCTTGGGTTACATCAAAGAGCAGAGAGATGCTGTGTGATCTAGCCAGTCATTTGCTGCAAAGCAGCTTAGCGTGGCCTTTGGACATAGCAAACTGTCCACAGCCGTAGGATGGCATCACCCACCGAGTACTGCTTTTCTTTTTTTAAGTGAGCTTTTCCAAATAACATGTACATTTACAGCCCCCTAATAGCTGTGTCATTCCTGGAGGGCTTTACAAACCCAGAGGCTCTCAGCCTGTGAGAGTTTGCAAGCTGAGGATGCTTGTTCAGGGTTGGCAGTGTTTGTGCTCCTTGCACTTGGCCGATTCCCAGTTTATTTAGCTTCATGTAAGAAACTTGTCTGGAAGTAATCCAGAAAGGAGTGGGGTGATTGAGTCTGCCTCACAGATCTTTTAAATTTCCTGATACCCCTTTTATGCTGCAGCGGTACATACACAAGGACTGTCACAGCAGAGATCTTGAGCAGGCGTGGGACGCGGTTTTCTGGATCTCTAAAACAGTTCCAGAACACTGTGAACAGCTTGCAGCCACTTAGTGGTTATCCAAATTAACTTTAAAGTATTCTTTTACTTCAGCTTTCTAGTTTTGAGCTTTAAAGTTCTATGTTTTTCATTCTTCCAGCTTTCATACTTGCTGAAAAAAGCCCTTTATTAGTCAAAGCTGAGTTTTTCAGGTGGTTGCAAGCATTTGGGAGCTGAGGCTGTAAGAAAAACATCAGCTAAAGCCATAGTGATTTGCCTCCCAGCTATGTCTCATCTTGGTCTGGATAACTTGGTCTAAACACTTAGTTTAGTGCCCAGCATATTGCATAGCAAAGAGGCTGGTTTTGAACTATCCAGACTCTCAGGTTGGTTATTTAGACACTGTTTGAATCTATGGAAGCTGCTGGTGCTTGTATAGTTTATTTTGCAATGAAATCTAAGTCTATGGGCTGCCTGTTGGGTGCTTGAACTGCAAAGCTGCATTCTGTTCAATTTGCACTGCGGGGCTAGCTGAGTGGCTGCTGCAAACAGGTACAGTTGCAAACAGGCATTTGGGCAATGCCTCGTCTTAATGAAAAGGGAGAAGCCCTCAACAGAACATCACAGAGGTGGCTCACAATCCTGACCGATGGGCGCCGCCACGGCGCGGTGCAGGGGTGCTCGCAGCCACGTGTTTCTGGTGGCTGTGACTTCAGACAGCCAGGGATATCTTTCTGGGGTTGGCTCGCTCCCTGTGCTCTGGTGCTCTTCACCACTTCCAAGGGAGGCCCAGAGACCCAGCAGCAGCAGACTCTGTTTTTTCATTATGGCTTTTTAGCCCCCCTCCGCAACCAAGTCCACAGCAGTGCAGCAGGCTAAGGGCAATGCTGAGTGAAAGCAGACCTTTCCAGGAGGGTTTATTTCTCTCTGCACTCTGTCTCTCTTTCGTTCTCTTTCCTAATGAGCGTTAGCAGCAGTGTGATGGATGATGTTGCATTGCTTAGAGCATCCCTGTTTCCCAGCGCAGCCCCCTGGCAGGGGAGGAGGCAGCGGTTCACCCAGGGCAACTGGAGGCATAGTGCCCTGCCAGGACGTACATCCCTGCTGTTAGTCTTAATGTTTGCTTATGGTTTGCTTTCTTCCTTAAAAATGCAGGTGTGTGTCTTGTTAGCTGTGTGGCTTGAAAAGCCACGTGGTGGTGGAAGGGTATGTGGAGATACATATGCAAATACACATGTGCATGCCACGATGCCGTTCTGCTGGTGCCCAGGGCTCTGGATGCTGAGGTCCAACCTGACCTTGTTTTCCTCTCTGTCTCCCAAAACAGGCAGCAGATCCCAGAGAAAAGCCAGAAGAAGAAGAAGAAGACCAAATGGCGAGGGGACAGAGCCACAGGCTCCCACAAACTCCAGTGCGTGATTTTGTGATGGGACTGCCTGGGAGTGTCTTGGATGCCTCCCTCCTCCCCACTTGACCCACCGCCAACCCAGGCGAGGAGCAGCAGCGCGAAACCCGCACGGCGATGCCTGCACGGCCCCACTGCCCCCCCAAGCTCCCCATGGCATCTCGGGCTTGGAGGAGGTGGCTCGATGGGGTCCAGACCCCCCTGGAGGGTGGCTTCGTGTCAGGGCCAGCGTGGGAGCCGTGCGAATGGGAGGCGGAAGGGATCAGCAGGACCTCAACTTTCAAACATCCCCAGCACCTTCCAGGGGCCTCCATGATGTTTATTTAAAAAAAAAAAAAAAAAAAAGGAAAAAAAAAAAGGGAAGAAGAAAAAAAAAAGTGTTGGTTTTATCTGCAAACATATTTCTCCTTGTGACTCGTTTCTGAACAGCCATGAATAGCCCCGCTGTTGGTACAGCCGTCTGTGTATGTGTGGGGGAAGGGAAAGGACTTTTCTTTTCTTTCTCCTTTTTTTTTTTTTTTTTGTCCTCTCTCTTCTCCTTTTTCGTTGTTTGCTCAGCGAGTGTTGGGTTGCAAAGAAACACGGCTGGGGTTAGATGTTTTGCACTGAACTCTCTCTTAGGCGGCAGTGCCAAAACACGACTTCATATGAAAGTGCATAGATTTGGAGGAAGAAAATTAATTCCAGCTGCTCTGGGTGCTCCAGACATTGTGTCAGACTCTGGAGGGCAGCCAGCTCACAGACCATAAACTCCAGCTTAGGAAAGGAGGTTTGGGCTTGGATTATTTTTTTTTTCTTACCCTTTGTCAAGAGGTTTTGTTTCTGGTTTGTAATTTGGGGCATGTCAAAGTTAAGACATTTTGTTAACCTGGAAGTATTTAAATTAAAGTAATTTACAAATGGAAGGGGTATGTCATCTTTAAGTGCGGGAGAGGGGGAGAAAGGAAGTAAAACCTGAACTGAATTTGTTATCTGGGTGTTGAATTTCTCCCTCATAAATGCATGTAAAGTGGTGTGATCTAAATCCCTCTTTATTATTCCTTAACCTTTCCCTTCAAAGCCACTCTTGGATAGATGAATTGTTTTGCTTTTCCCAGGCTCATCTTGCACACACAAAAAAAATCTGTTCATGGGCTTTGACTCAATGTTTCTTCTTCTTCTCCTCCCTCCTTCGCCGAGAGTTGGTGACTTGAAAGGAAGAGGTGTTTTGAAAATGATTCAAGTGGGATGTGTCTGTTCATAAGCTTACTGTATCTAAAATGTCTCCCTGAAAACAGCAAAAGCTAAGTATCTTGATCGTTATGAAAAGAGAAGGCAAAAAACCTGCAGCCATTGAAGCTGCCATCTGTGGCACCAGAGATATGGTTGTGCACATCCTGGAGGGGCCACATTTTCTTTCACACTTTTCCTGGCACTCGGAACTGCAGTGGCAAATTTTTCGTTAAATTAATGGATTGTCACCTGCTGGACTGAAGCCATCGGCTCCATTCGCAGGGTCACCAAACCCCTTTAAAAGTAACTATTTGCTTTTCATCAGCTTGAATCCTACTCAGATATGCTTTATGGGCATGACTTAAAATATTGGCAGAGATGCCCGAGATTTATGTGTCTGAGTGCAGAATATCCTGGTATTGGATACTGAAGATCCATTCAGGATGGTGGATCATCACAGATTTAGTTGTTTATGTTTGTCTTTGCAACCTATTTGCCACTGGATTTCATTTCTTGACTCTTTGCCAGGCCACCTTTTAAAATGGGAGTTGGCTGCTGTTTCAGGTGAGTGAGGCTAATGAAAACGTTTTCCTAATTTGTCCAGTCTTTGTTATAGCCAAAAGATGGCAAATGCCTGTGGCTGGCCCAGCAGGCCGCTTATTGTAATGCTGGCTCCAGCGCCTCCCTCCCCTTCTGTGCGATGACAGATGCTGGCGATGGATTAAGGAGGGGGATATTGGAAAGAACTATCTTTCATGGACTCTTGGGTTGGATGCGGGCCATACGCTTCAGCACAGTTGCAACACCCCGTGTCAACAGGGGTCTGGCTCCAGAACATCACAGCATTTCTCCCACTATGTCGTTTCCTTGTTGGCTGAACCGTGGTGACCGACGCCATCCAGGTCAAATCCTGGCTTCTGAGACTTGCCACTATCTTCTGGGGGTGAAGAGCTCCCTGTAAGCATCTCGTTTGTTCTGGCTTGAAAGCCTCGAGTAAATCAGAAGGTGCCTGGTATTTGCCACCAGCCCCGTTTGCTGTAATCCCCGTCACCACTTTCCTGCTAGAATCTCCATCTAGCCTGACTGCTGGCTTAGGGGTTTTTAATTATACACAGCTAATGCTGTGGGATCCCACACACAAGAAGATGATGGCGTTTTCAGGGAGCCCTGTTAATACCCCCTAGAGCCCTTCCACTTAAAAATAACCTGATTTCTGCTGAAACCCCTCATCCTTATTATTTTTATCTAAACCCTTGGGAATACTTGCCTGAAAACAGCATGCGTGTATCTTGAGTCACATCTGCGGAGTACTCAGCTCTGCGTGTGAGAAATTATCTGCCTTTTCTGAAGCAGCTTAATTGTTTCTTCAGCTTCTTCAGCAACTACCAGCTATTGCAGAATAATGGGGAGAAGGGGAAAGGAGCAGATTAGCAATGGAATATGGATAGTGGCAAATGGGGAAGGCATGCCCATTCTCTACTATGTTCATCAACTTGTTTATAGCCAGGAGTGTTTTCCAACAGGGATCGCATCTCTAACGAGTCTGGAGCGCTCAAAAGAGTGAGGTATACAAAGCCTGCTGCCATCTAACTCACCTTTTCATATTCAGGGCTGTTAGGAAACCGAGAGCCCCTTCCCTGCTGTACACAGCACCTGGTGACACGGGCTGTAAGACACTGGTTGGCACTTCAGCTCCAGAAAGCACCAGCCCTGCTGGTGGATGGCGTACTTTTTTCTATGGAGCATCCAGTGGGTTAGGGACGTTTTTGCTGTGGTCAGAGACAGTCTGGAGAAGGATCCTGTAAGGGTGTGCTTGGGGTTCATTTTCCAAAGAACTGATGGTCCAAGTGACCTAACATCTTCAGCCCCTGGATAAAAATCTGCATTTGCTTATCTCGGAGCAATCTGGTTCTTCTACAACTAAATAAGAGTTCAGAAGGTAGAACTGTCTGTAGCCTTACCTTACTTTCAAACAAAATGTAAAGAGGAGTAAAACCTTGCAGATTTACTTGTATTTGGTAACCAGATGGCCTCCTCTATTCATTGTATACAATAATATTTGTAAAACAACAAAAAAAATTCTTAAGCCACATAAGTTTTTGCTTTGTAAAAGTATAACCGCCTCCCCAGTCTGGGATCTCATCTCAGCTGTACCACTGCCTTCAGGTAAACTGTGTTGCTGTTTCCTCCCTCAGGTGCTCCTGCCTGTAAAGCAGACACTGGCTTGTTTCCTTACTGGCTTTTGAGATGTATGGTATCTGTTGTACAAACAAAATCATCCATCTGTCCATCTACCTTTGTTTCTCATTTAAGGGGGGGGGGGGGAGGGGGGGGGCAGCACAGGGGAGAAAGAGAAGGAAAAGTGCCTGGCTGAAAAAATAAATTTTCGTCTGGCATGAGCAGAGGCTCTGCCTGCCAACTCTAGGCTGAACAAAAGCCTGATAACACCAGAAGTAAACACCCCCCCACCTGTGCAGGCATGCAGATGGGGTTACCTACGGACCTGCTTGCTTGGCTGTGTCAGCCAAGGCCAGCACTGCCACTGGCAAAGTGCTCAGGGACAGTCTGGGTACGTCTGAGCAAACCTGCTGGGATGGGGGTGCTCAGGAAAACGCTTGAGATGGTGAGCAAGACAAGCAAGAGCTTATCGAGGGGCTGAAATTGCTTGGTTTGAATCAGATGTTACGTTGCTCTGTTCCTTAACCTGCCATAATTAATTCTGGCTGGCTCTTTAAACCTACAGCTGTACTAGAATTTGTAAACTGGGATAGGCTGAGGGTTTTAGGCATACGCAATGTGTCTTGTCTCGAGAGGAAATGAGCATTATTAGGCATGGAGAGGGCGGCATTGTAATACTGGCTCCAACTTTTCCTTTTTTTTTTTTTCTCTTTTTTTTTTTCCTGCTTGTTACCATCCTAAGGCCAAAACAGACTGCCCAGGGCCTTGTTCAGCTCCACTGATTTCAAGTGATGATCACTAAATGTTGCTGAAGTGCTTGGGAAGGAGGCGATCCCCTCAGAGCTCTGCTAAGAGTAGAATATAATGAAGAATACAAAATATAAGAGTGTTTTAAGAGGCACAGATTGTGGACTACTCCAGATGTCAGGGTTCAAATACGTATTTACTAATGAAAGAGAGCTCGAGAGAATTTTGGCATTAGAGAAATAGGCAAGCCCCTGTGACAAATGCCTGCCATCAACCTGTGTACCTGGCATGTGACAGAAAAATTCTGTGTCTGGAAATTCAAGTTCTGTGAGTTGGGGTTCAGTGGCCATTCTGTTCTGCTGCAGGTTGGGCAGAAAGGAGGACCTTCAGTGCACGTATGAAGTGCTGTATCACAGCTGCACAGCAAATGTTACATCTAGTAAAAAAGAGATGAAGGATGCTGCAACACAGGCAGTGTTGGCAGTTCTTGGCCACTGTTCCCTGTGCTGGGAGGTCTGCTGCGGTCACATAGACTCAATTCTGTGTCTTCCATGTATGTATTTAATGCCACCTGAGATGCCTTGGGGTATCCAAGGCATTTGCCTGGGGGGTTCAGATGTTATACAAGACCTATGGGAGATCTGCGCCCTTCTGGAGCAACAGCTAGCATCCAGGTAAGATGCACATGAGCATCTGAAATGGCTCCAGATGCACATTTCAGGTAGCTAGTTGGTCTGAGAACCCTTTCCTACTTCCTAGCAGGGGTCTGAGAAAATTCTGCGGATATTTCAAGTATCTCTGGGTATTCTAGCTCTTCTCCAAGGAGATTTCACCTCTTTTTTAGGGACTCACTGATGCATCCAAACAAAGTCTGAAGCAGAAGTCACCAGTTTTGTGAAATGTATTAATTGCATCTTGCAGACTAAGCAATCTCATGAGTATCACTTGCACAACTGGGCTGTAAATAATTCAACATTTGGCTATTGGGGATTCCATTGATATTATGCAGGCTTTTTCCTTCTTTTTCTCTTGCATGTGAGGGGTATAAATATTTCATAGATGATCTCATGGACAGTTTCTGGGATGACATGGGACTTGGACTTGCTTGCAGCAGAACAGAGCAGGGAGGTGACTCTGCACGTGCTGGATCCCGTGATGGGGAGAGACAAGGAGCAGCAGCACGGAGCTATGTTCTGATTTGGGTTTTTTTCCCCACTGCTGTGGCAAATCACTGCTGCTTCCCTCCAGCTGCCACACGTCACACGTAAGTGGCCAACAGGTCAAGCAGGCCGAGGCTTCCCGAGGCAGAAGCAGCACGCAGGCACTGCCAGAGGGGGCTGGGGGAGGAAGACTCATGCTCAGCACGAGCCCTGCCAGGCTGGTGAGCGCAGGGGTCAGTGCTAACGACAGTGATGGGGATGTCCAGCAGTGCTGAGTGCAGAGTAGAGACAGGCAAAATCCCCTAATCCTGGCAGTTTTGGAACAGCTTTTTGATTTCTTTTGAATTGAGGGCTTCCTTTGCCAGTTCCTGGGGAGGGGCAGCAATATTGTGCCAAGCCCAACAGAGCAGCCTGACTTGCTACAAGTGGTACTACTTCCCTCCTTTCCATCCTTCCTCCCAGGTCTCCCTCCTGCAGACCAGGGCAAGTACAACACGGTCTGAGAGCTCAGACTGGGCATGCGGTCATGTCCAGGAGCCAAAGAGAAGGGGCTCTGACAAAATCCTGGATTTGCTCAGTAAGAGAGCAGGAGCAAGGAGAGGAGGAAGGAGCTTTGTGAATTGGGAGACTGTTCTGCAAAGCCAAATCCTCTGCAAGTCTGGGTAAAACACGTTGTATGGTCCATGATTAGGACAATCTCTGTTGAGAAGTCAGCCCAGCTGAACAAGTCACACGCTGGTCCGCTCAGAGGTGGTTATCATGTGGCGTCTGTGACAGCAGCTCCTCTTGACTGCAGTAGTCAAGCCTAACCAGCCAGAGACCCAGTCGGGTATTTGGCATGCCTCTTTGCATCTCAATAGCCCACGTCCCCTAAAAGCAGGAGCCCTGGCGCTGGGAACCCACTGAAAGGCCTGGGCACATGCTTATGGGGCAGGGGTTTCTTTTCTGCAAGCTCTATAATAAGAGCCGTGTTTCAAACAACAGTCCCCAGGATGCGAGCAGACAAAAAGCAGGAAATTCGAAGTGAAGGCTGATGCGCCGAGCTCTGCTCGCACAATTGTGGAGGTCAAACAAAGCACAATGGTGTGAGCTGGGGACAGGGTGCTGCTCGCCCTCCCCCCGGGAGCTTCCTGCCTTGCCTTGCCCTCATCCCCGTCTCCAAACCTTCCCACAGAGCTGGTCACAGAGCTTCATTCCCACGTTTTTTTGCTCAGCTTGGTGAAGTCTCTTTGTCTCCTCCATCGCCCTTTGGCCAGAAGGGTTAGCTTGCTGATGGGGTGTTTGGGCAGCCTGTGGCAGATGGTGCTTCACGGGGAAGAGGAGGTGCAGCAGGACATGGGGCAAAGCAGTCACACCACCAACATAAAATACTTAAAAGTCAGAGGTGGCACTCTGCTAGGTTTTTGTTGGTTTTACTCTAGCATGTAACAATTTTTCTGGGAAAATTCACGTGATACCTGCTGCTCTAAGAACAGAGAAGTAGCACTAACGATTTTTCATTTCAGTATCTTAAAGCATTCATGAATCAATGCAGGTGCTTTGCAGTAAGGACACTCAGAGGTGGCAGATCTCGTTCTGTAGGCTGCAGAAATGGGAGTGCAGAGATCTGAAGCGTGGAGAAAGAAAGAGGCGAAGTGGGTGAGATGTCTAAACACCTCACACTGCTGGGACTTGTGCTCAATTTGCTTCAAGCTGTGAAACTACAATTAGCATAGACTTAACAGAAGATAAATATTACATGCTAAAAGAAGAGGTCTAAGGCCAGCTATCTTGACAGGTTCAGACCCTGATAAAAATTGTAAGTACCTACTAGTTATAGGCTGCTCCCAGAAGTGGCTTATTTCCCGGTATTTTCAATTAATTTTTTTTCCTAAATAATTCATCTCCTTCCTAATTTGGGATTCAACTTACCACATCATAGAGATAAAACAAAAATGGAAAAGGTCACAAGCTGTACTTCATTTAGGGAAAAAAAAATTACTTTTCAAGAAATACCTTTGGACTTATTTACATGACTGCTTTTGTTTTCCTTACAGAACAAAAGCTTGGAACCAGCTTGTTCCATGGAGTCCCCAGTACCGGTGACAATCGGTGATGGGCTGCCCTCGGAGAACAGACCTGTGAGCCCCGAGTGTAAGCTATTTAAGCTCACAGCTAGTTGCTGTTTCAAGTTTCCAAGGGGCAGTGGCTAATGCGTATTTTAAAACTGACTGGTCCTTTGGCAATGTTGTCCTATGGCAACAACAAAGAAATTACGCTATCCGATGCCAGCATGGCTGTTCCTCTTAGCATCCCAAGGACCTTCAGAACTGGCCGTATAAATAATGTTACTGATGCCTGTGCTAAATAAGCTGCTTCAGCTTCTTGGGCCAGAGTTAGCATCAGCCTGACCAACACTCAGGGAGGAAGGCTGCCTATATGTTTCTTATCTTTTATTGCCAACTAATGGCAAACTGCAGGCTTATTCAGCCCTAGCAACAGCCTCGGTTGCTTTTCCTCTTATTGTGACCAGTATGGTACTTGCAGCACTGAAAAACCACTGGAGAGCCAGTTTGGCTATGGCACAGCATCTTTTACTGCCCAGCTGCCCCTTCTCTGCAAAAGTCTTTTACCACAGGCTCTGTAAAGGTGGGACAGAGCTGGCGCTCCTCCCTGGGTAGAGGCTGATGCCTGGAATTTGATGATGTGTGCTTGGGTTTGTGTCTAATGCACAGAGCAGCTTCGAAGACAGGGTCAAATTCATTGCCAGTCTGTACGCAAAGGGGGTCTTAGCACTTCTTTGGGGCAATTTGGCTGTTTCCCAGAAATGAATCCCCTGTGTCAACCAGCTAAGGACAGGAACAGTTTGTCTGTGTTTTCATATGGTATCAGGTTTAGCTGTTTCATATAGAGATTAGACCCCAGGAGAGCATCTGTGATGTGAGATGGCCTTACCTGCCACGTGGATCAGCCTTGCCCCAGCAGTCTCCATCGGTCCCACCTGCCCCTTGCAACAGTGTCCAGCAGCAACCACAGACAGGTGGGTGGCACAGGGTCCTTCAGACACAGCCAGCCATATGGCATCTGGTGTGACCGGGGAAGTCAATACGCCCTCAGGACCCCTTCGTGTGTGTGGTACTGCCAGCAGGACCGCCAGGTGCTGAGCACCACTGGGAACCCGCTGGGGTTTTTGGCCAGGGTATACTACGCTTGTCCAGATCACCCCTGTCCCCTTCTCTTGCATACTGGTGCAGAAAATAATCCAAACAACCACTAAACAGCAGAAAAATCTTCTCTTAACACCTTAGTCCTTTGTGTCCCTTCTCAATGAAGGTCAGGAGTAAGGCTGCCCCAAAAACGATGGTGAAAAAATTGCTGAAGGGGGAGAGGGAAACTCTCTAAAAGGGAAACTAGAAGGGAAACTAAGCAATCTGCACTTGTGTTGGTGGTGGATGGTTTTTAGTATCACTGTTACTGGCTATTCAAACACCCCCAAAAAAAGAAAAGGAAAAGCGGAGGTGGCAGCCTCAAATCAAACAGAACATTTCAAACATTTCACAAACTTTTTTCTAAATATATTGATCTTCCAAAGACTGTCTGTTGGTTAGACTTAAATAATCATGACCTAGTACTTACTGAGTAACTAAAATCTTTTGAGAGTTCACATTTATATTCCAGGAGATTATTGTAAAACAAAGGGCTGAAAAAAATCCCATTTAGATGTGAATATTTAATACGGCTGTTTGGAAAGCTGCTGTGCTGACATTAATTTGGGCAGATAATCAAATAAGTATTAAGCCACACAATTATGCAGAGATAAAATTAGAACAAGAAAAATCTTAAAGTTAAGCTAAAAGAAAATGGTTTATAAAGACCATTTGACCATGGCCTTTCAAACACAGCTGGAACAAAACACCAGGGTTGTTATCTTATATTCAGCATTATAGATCCGTGGCAGTACCAGTAGTACCTGGTATGGACATAGGATGGATGTTGAGTTTGTTCCTCAGAGACCCACTTCAGAGCCTCTGAGTGTTAGCCAGAGCCTTTCTGTTATGTCAAACAGACTTTGGATCAGGCTCCATCACCTTCTGATGAGGCAGTCCCGCAATTTCTTTAATTGGCAGCTTGCAGGAGAAGCAGAAGTGAAACCTATTGCAAAAGCCAAGCTCCAACAGGAGTTCTGTTCAATTATGCCTTAACATTAAACTGTAGCTAATGTGCTTTTACCAGATGTCCTGATGAAATACTATTAAGAGCTGGTGCATTGCATTAATTAAAGTGAAATTTCATAATGAATTCTTTTTGCCAGGCAGCAGGGATGAATTGGTGACCTACATAACCTCCCTTCCCTCCGAAATAGCTTTCTGAACTAATGAAATGAATCCCCCTGGTTGTGGCAGGAGAGCGGAGGGAGCCGTGCTTTGCATCCCAGCTACGCGCTGCAACACGAAAAAATCTGGGCACTTTCCACAGAGATTATGCCTTGCCTTTCATTGTGTCTGGCAACAAGAGGGAACTTTCAGAGGCAGGAGGACTCTCCATTAAGGGCACCTTGCATAACAGGAGGCTTTTGAAAGCTCCATTAAAATTCTTGGACAGTGCCCTCGCAGAGAAGCTGGGGGATAAGCTGGCTGACCCTCTACCTTACAAACCAGCACGAACACAGAGACAGCGAAATGCACGTTTGTTTGAGCATAAAAGGCTTAGGGTATGTCATTAAAATATAATCCACAACACACAACAAACATACACGCAGCTGGCAAGCTCAAACCCATTTTTGCCAGCGTGTTAGGAGAGAAGCAGGAGAATAAGCATTACAGAGCTCGTGTACACAGGGAGAGGATGGGAAGAGAGGAGATGTCTGTTCCTGGGCATATGTTTTTAAAAGAGAAAATGTGCCTGTGAATTCTGGTTATGGCTGTGTTAGTACGTTTTTATCTGTGGCGGTTTGAGATTAAAAGCGATTTACGATGTTCCGAAGTCTTCAGCAGTCTACATTTCACTAAGCCATTGCTGTGCAATCAAAACAGCGCCTGTACCAATGCTGGATTGTGCCAGTGCGTCCTAATTGCCTGAAAGATAATGGTATCATTAAAGTCCCTTGCCCCTGTGAGGCTTGGGCTCCTCGACAGAAAAGATGCTTTTATCGTTGGTTTCAAAGAGCCCTCAGTCACTGCTGAAGCACATTGTTCATTGAGTACTGGGAGGCTGTATTCTGTAGCTGCTTTATTCCTCTGCTTTTCTCTTCTTAGGCAGTGGACAGGGGAGGGCAATGGAGAGATACACAGAAAAAATGTTGACTTTTCATTAAGCAAGCCAAAATATAAATCAGATATCGTTCAGCTAGATACCATGAGGGGCAGAAGTGGCCGAGACCTTGCACCACTGGTTGGGCTTCTAGCAACAGAATTGGAGAGTGCTTCTGTGAAAGGAGGCACACTCCACAAGAAGTGCCAGCTTCACTAATAATTTTCAATTCAGTAATCATTTTGACAAAAAAGCTGTGACCAGCTTCCTTATTCATACAAAAGGCATGTGGCTCTGCAATTGTGCCTTAATTCATAGCCATCCTTCTTGCTGGACAACTTCAATTAAGAAATGACATCTCCCTGAAACACTAAATTCTGCTACATAATTTATTCCTGTCTTCATCTGGTACCATCTTTCTAAAAGGCAGAAAGGTGCTTATGCAGGTAAATCCGTCACTTGTCAGTTTATGCATGTGAGATTTTTTTGAACAGAAGGGGTTTTTTTAATTACCTGTACTCTGAGCCTTGTTAGCTGTTGTGCTTCGAGCCTGTCTTCCCTGGGGTTAGCAATACAAGACCACATAAAAATGAAAGTGACATGCAGCAGCAGCCTATTAACAAATATTTTCTCCGTTTTTGCCATACAAAAATGAACAGAGATGTATTTAATCTGTAAGACCTAGGACAAGTAATATCTGCTGAGTACAGTAAGAGGCTTGGTTTGCAGAGAGGCTGCAGTCCATCTGACCTGCTACCCTCATAAAACCATTGCAGTTAAATGTACACTCAGTTATGCTTAAGAGACTTATGGCAGGCCATGACAACATAATCCAGAGTGCTCACTAAATGCACGCATTACAGAGAAAATGCTTTGCGTTGCTGCTGCAGGGTACTTTAAAGCAAAGCATTTGGACTTTGCAGCTTACAAGAGTAAACCGGCTCTCCGCAAATCAGCACTCAGATATTTTTTCCTTTCATATTTTTCTTCTCCTTATCTGCCTTTCATTCTCTTAGCTGCTGCCTTTCCTCCCCCATGGCTGTCTTTCCATCTTCCCCCCATATTATCCACCACAGCTAGTATAACAGCCTTTCTTCACTGCATCACCTTTCTGGAGCATTCTCTGTTGTGGCTTTTGCGACTGACTCTCCATCTGTTTAAGACTTACTGGCATTTAATGTTTTTTTTTTTGCTGAAGCCTTTTGAAAATGTAGGATCTAAAATATAGTCCTGCTGCTCAGGGCTGTGCCTGTAAGGTGGGACCAGAGCAGGGGCTTCATCTGAAAAACGAGGAGCCTTGGTCTGTTGGGTGGGTAGAGGGACCTTACAGGTGGAGGGGAGACAAAGAAGAGCTTAACACTGCTCGCCTGAAATGTGAGCAGGGGAGAGAGACTGGTTAAACTCTGAAAACAAATGTGGAGACCCCCCTGTGCATATCATGCAGCAGTCTGCAAGTCAGGAGGGTCCCAGCAAGCCAAAGGGGCTCATCCACAACCACACTGGCCAACCCAGGGCAGTGGCATGGGCTGCTCTCCCCAGCCTCCCGGACCCCCTTGTGCACACTGGGCGCTGCCGGGGGCTCACTCTGATGCCAAACCCTGCAAAATGTGAGGTCAGATCTTAATCCAGTGTATTCAAAATAGACACTGGTTTACTTGTTTTTATAAAGGTCCAGAGCACAAATGGCAGTAAATCCATGAGCCTTTTGGCTTAATCCCATTTCAGACACAAAAAAGAAAACCCTGCCTGACAGTGACAAGCTCTCTGGGAAGAGTCAGCTCTTCCTATATTTCCCTAACTATAATTTCACTCAGTCATGTGCTGTCATCCTCCAATCCTCTTTGAGTGTCACTTGAAGAAAAATATCTGTTGCCGATTATAACGACAATGCATTGAGGATGGCTTACAGCAGAGGATGGCACTTCATAGCAGCCGGCTGTGACAAATCTGGGTTGGGACAGAACGTTGTGTGTGTTCTAGAGATTATAGCTTTTAAAATAAAAACCTCATTCTCATCCCCTGGGGCTTTTTAATGAATTGCCACATGCAACAATGCCTTAAAGGAAGCGTTGGTGATTACCCAACTGACTCCAGCTCACTCAGAATTTACAAAATAAAAGAGCAGTCAGCTCCCTGAAAACCCTAAACCTACTTGAAGAGCTCTGCCGATGCTAAGGATAGCCCCCACTTTAAAGCCAATGATATAGGAGTCACCAAAAGAGCAAAAACATTTAGAGAGGTGGGACATCCTACCATGGTTCACATTACTTAGAAGGATGGTACATGCACCTCTGAGCTGTGTACCAGTTGCACCACACAGACTGATGGCAGTAAGTATGATTCAGACATCTGGGTAAAGGGGAATCGTGTTTTATACTGCTGGCAAGAGCTAGAACAAGGCCAGGAGCAGCAGTCCTGCTGGGGTGACCCAGAGGGAAGCGGTTCTTGTTGGACCATGAGGATACAGTCCAATGAGGTCTTGCGCTTAGAGCCAGGGATGTCCTGTCCCATCCAGGTATCTGCTTAAACACATAAATAAGCACTATGGCTTTTCTCTCTCAGATAGACTTGCTGGTCATGGCGTTTAACTCTGCATTTGGCTTAGGCGTACAAGTGACGAGTCCGAACTACCACAGCTCCTTCTGCAGTTGCTGGATGAGATGGGCTCTTCTCCTGTGTCATGCAGGCTCTTCTGTGGATCGCACCGCCGGAAAGCCTGCCTCTCTCCAATGAATATACCAGGGCCTCTGGAAACCACAGTCTTAAATTAGACACATCATTTAAATGCCTCAGGTTGGGTTGTGCAAATACTCACCATGGTACCAAGTATTAGTGGAGACCTTCAGCTCCCCTGGCCATCTTTAACCACCCTCCGCTGCCCATGCACTCCCCCTCGACCCCCTGGAGCTCCCCCAGTCCTGTTACAGCCCGCACACTCAACCCCAATAGCTTTCAGTCCAGAAGTATGTTTTAAAGCATCCCAAAGCGGATTGCTCAGAAAAGCCTCTGCACATGTGGAAGAAGGCTAATGTATCCCAAGGCACTGGCTTTGCTGTGCATGGGACAGTGTCGCTCTGCATTCGCCCAGGATTTCCGGATGCCCGGCAGCCTGGCTGGCAGATGTCCAGATATCCGCTAGCTCATCGCCCGTGTCGCTGTAGAGCTGGCAAGTCCGCACGCTTCCTCGATGCCCACCCCGCATTCATCTTCTATTGCTCCTGGGCTTGGCGGCTTCCAGGATAAATCTGGGTCAACGTCTTTCCATAGGATTTCTGTTCCCTTCCTGCCGTGGCTGGCAGGAGGAGCTGTGCCTGGACGGTACTGAAGGGCCATTGATTGATGAGAAAGGGCAGGCAGGGAACGAGGGGGTTTGGTTTAACTATGTTGATGCTGTGCACAAATATACAGACTCGTAGATGGACATTGCTAGCAAATGTCAGCAAAAATCGCAGACTGATGTAAGAAAATCAGTTTTCTCTAAAGATTGCACAGGTCCATTTGAGTCAGTTGGAAATTCAGTGTTTGCTTTTCTACCGTGGCTAAATAGCTACTCAGATTTTCATAATTCTAAGCCATTAATGTGTGTAACAATGTAAATTTAAAACCATACTTAGACCAATGCAAGTCTGACTGTTGGGAAGCCCACAGAAAAAAAAAGTCTCAACCCTATTTCAGTAAATGTGCAGGAGGATCAGTATGGGTAAAAGCTCTTGTAAGTTCTCTCACGCTTTGCTCTTAGTAATTGTTTGATATTTTGGAGATGAAATAATCTGTGGAAGTTGCTTTCTGTAGAATGTACTGTTAACTCTCTTTTTTTTTTTTTCTTTCAGAAGATCCTTTTGAAATTAGACACAGCTTCTGGAATCGACCCCAGACACTGCTTTTCAAGCCAGAAGCATTTGTATAAGCGTTATCAATCATGCCACTGGCTCTTATTGCTACTGTATATTCACTTTCTACCTGGTTTGAATTCCTAATTGGCCCTGCTGTGCAACTTGAAGCCTTGAAGAAAGTGGTGAAAGGGAGGTGGGGGAGAGTATGACTTCCCCAGCTGGTATTGGGAGACTTTCTTGAAAATTACACTGATAAATTCTGTTTCCTGGAGAAAATAGACAAGAAGCAGTTGGTAACAGGGTGAGTAAGAGTCGAATGCGATGGGGTATGATGTACGAAAGCATGTACAACTGGCTCGATTATCATCAGAGCAGTTGGCCTGGCAGCTGCTTATATCATGTGTTTCAGGCTTGTGTACTCTAATGCAAGCACATGAGAAATCATTTGGATAGGAACAGAGCAGATAATTCAAAAGACAAGGCTGTTTCTCTGATTTAAGTACAGGAGAAGCTCTGGAAAATGCAGGTGATTTTCTGTGCCGTTTATAGCAGGATTTCTCTTTCCCTGCCTAGGAAACCACTGATGCTCTCTAAATCCTCTAGCTCTCATTTATAGCCAACCCTAAGGTTCTCTCAAGCTGCCTAAAGCCATGTTAAGTGGGTGGGAGCAGCCCCATGGGCACAGTGATGGGCCTAGGCTGTGCCAGGTAAAGGGCTGCCCCCCTCCATCCAACAATGATGGGTCAGATCCCTGCACAGCCTCAGGTACCACTAAGACAACGGCAGCTTGGAGCTACCTCTCCATCTTAGGTGCAGAGTAAGCATGAATAGGAGCTCTGTTCACATATAGAACATCTATTCCATTGCTTTTCATCCCCTGCTGTTCCCCACCCTATTCCCATTAAGCACTCACACATGCTGCTGAAAGCCAGGGCAGCTGTACTCATCTATCAAAGCCTGTCAGCTTGAGAGCATAGGCTCTTTGCATTAATTAAGCAAATGTAATGTGATTAGCTAAGGCTGTAAATGTTTCTAGGCCCACTTAGAAAGCTACAAAACACTGAGCATCACAGCCTTTCATTTTCATGCACTTGTGCTATCTGAGATGTTCCTCTTGGACTGAGATTTTTTTGTTCTTAAATTTCTGTGTGTGAGAGAACATAGGGAGATGTAATGGAAAGCACTAGGAACAGGTCATATCTTGCAGTTCTTAAATTGTTCTTTGAATTATAGGAGTCTGAAGAAGAAAATAATTTCTACACTTTTAAAATACCCTTCTGCCTACACCTATTTTAAATGGATTTAACAAGAACTGCTGAAAGCTGAGATTTTGGTAAGAATCTATACCTCATTTAAGATTTCTACTTGCTTTGATGAAAAATATATATTACTTAGCAGTTAAGGATCTAAACTGGGGTGCTTCAGGCTGTCAGCTTGAAAGCAAATGGAACAGTCATTGGGAAGCTGCACGCAGAATAAGAAAATTCTTGAAGCCAATTTTAGTGTTATGAATAAGATCCAGTTAAGGACTTAAACCTAAAGTGCGATGAACGTGCCTAAATTTAATACTGTGATGCTGAAAAACCCCTAGTCAGCTTTTGACAGACTTTCAGCATGTGTAAACTCCAAAGGCACCTCCCTGTTTAAAGCTCCCCCAGATGTTTACAGGCATTGCCATCTCTGGGTCTCAGAAGTGCCTCCATCCCATCCAGGCTGAGCTGCTCAGCGTGTCACATGCAACTACAGCTCTTTGGGATCCAGAAATTTAGCGTTCTTTTCCCTAAATCCCTGCAGCAGCTCAGCCTGGTAGGCATGCACTAAGAATACCTCAGACAAAACGGCTGTGCCTACGCAGGCAGCTTAGGCCACTCTCGAGCTCCTAGAAGGACTTCCTAGGAGCTTGCATCCACACGTGGTTTGCAGCAAGTTACGCCTGCTGCCTGATGTCTCGCCCTCTCTAGGTTCCGTGCCAGCACTTGAGATCAAAATCTTGGCACATCACGTACCTGCATACGGATGTAAAAAATAGGCAGGATACGAATCATGAGAGTAATTTTCTGAAGCCAAATTAATTTAAATGAGCCACTCCACCAAGCCCTGATATCCTCTGTGCAATTTTTCAGATTGCCCAAATCCCAGCTTTGTTTCCAGAAATCTGCTGGGTTTTTTAATTCATGAGAGAGGAAGAAGCTGCCATCACAGCAGACAAGGTAAGAGCACGGATGTATGCCTGGTAATTTCCTCTCCTGCAAGGCAAAAAGCATTAGGGAGCCTGGGGTAAGAAAGTGTTCCCTACAATCCCTATCTCACTGCTCTCACAAATATCCTGGGAGACGCAGGGAGGAAAACACTATCTGAAAGCACTTTAACTCCCTCCCTGAAATGGGATGGCCCTCCAGATTGCTGTTTTCAGCAGGCAGAGGGAAAGGGCCAACAGGCAGCACACGGGAGGAGGTTCAGCAGCAGCATCTCACAGCCTGATGCTTTCTGAGGACTTGGTTCTCTGATTGCCCCGAACTCTTCCCAGGGAGGACTTCTTACTACTAATTATCCTCTCATCTAGATGAACGTGTGATTAGACATGAGGTTTGCCCTCATGGCAGGTCTGTGGTGCTTGGGACCAAGGCTGGGCTCAAGCCCAGTCCCTCTCGAGACCTGCTTTTCCAGGAGGAGGCGAACATGCCTGGGCCCTTCTCTTACAACATGTGCTTGCAGCTGCTGGAAGGGCAGCAGCAATACCACATTCTGTAGAGTTCCTTTGTGCTGGGATCAGCAGGAAGCCAGAAGTTAATTCACCTCCTGGCTGAAGGAGATTCAAAGATGCCTCTCATCAAGACAGTGTCTCACTGCAGCCTTGTATGAGGAATCCTGGTATTGTACCAGGTATGAGGTATCCTGGACCAAAAGCAGAAAAAAAATTAATATCAGACCTATATGGCCAAGGAGCACTTACAGAATAGGATCCAATTCTGGAGCTTCATGTTTTGGGCCTTTGCCTGGCTGTTAGTATATTTGAGAGTAAACATATCTACCAAAAGACTGCAGCATCTCCTAGCCATTGCTGCAGTTGTTTCAAACCCACCTAAGGGGCACGGGTTCTCTTTTTTTGGTGCAGTTAGACCCAAGCCATCAAAGGTGATCCCAATGACTGTAAGATACTGAAACATCTCCAGGAGCCTATGACTTATCAGCTTTCAAGGAAGAATAAGTTATCAGCCTGATTTCTGAGGGCATGTCAGCACTGGAAGAGACGTGGGGAAACCTAAGTGGCTTTCTGACAAGCTCTTAGGTACCCTGGTGGAAACTACAGGAGCCTGATACATGTGGTATTGTGAAACTCTGCTAGGTGTCCCTCTGCTTCTCCAGGCAAGATCCTCTGCAGTGTTGTAATGCCTTTTTGAATCAGCGGTGGTTAGATGTCTGAATGCTTTCAGAAATCTGGCCTCCACTTTTCTCAGAAATGGGAATTTTCCCCTACAATTCATGCTATTGAGGCGTAGCCTCTACCAGTAATAGTGGAAACCTAAATATATTACTTAGAGGATCCAAAGAGCCTTTTGTGTACCTTGGTTTGACACTGGCATTCAGTTAATGTTGATGTAATGTCTCCTTTAAAAAGACTGTAATTATATTTACCAACTTGATCACTAAAGAATCATTTATAAATTGTGTCTATAGTTGCAATTCAGCATGTGCTGTGAGTATTTCATTGAGTTAGTCCTAACATCACAAGCTAATAATACTGAAAACGGAGATATGGGTAAATCATAGAGGACACTTCACTCAGTATATAGCTAACAGTGATTAAGTAGTCTCTGGTTTCAGAAGAAAGATAAGGGCCAAAAAGAATAGGTCCCTCGATAACATCAGGTAATTCTTATATATGGTCTTTCGTGACAGAGGCATAAATCACAATAAAACCCATCTGCAGATCCAAGGGGTGAAATCATAAATCCTGCTTTATAAATGAGACCTGCACATCTGATAGTGTACATTGTTCCAGATTTACAGCAGCTGTAAATGATGTACTAAGGTTCACAAAACCATTTGCACTCTCTGACTAGGAAGAAGGGAGGTGAGATTTTTCCAGGGAGGAGAATATATTTCAGGATGTACTCAGAAATGAGAGAGACTGTGTGTGCGAGTGAGAAACTGATGCTTTACACGAACTTGTCATACCTTGACCTTACACTTCAGACTCTCTCCTCTGGCCCCAGTTTCCGTAAATCCATGGCACTGCATTATGCCTTCCCTTTTGCTCTCAGGTCTGATGGGGTAAATGCAGCTAACGGGCCGTATGCCCAGCTTTGGCTGGTTGCTGGAGCACACTGGGCTCAAAAAAAAACCCTTTCACGCTATCCAGGGGCCTATGTCCTTTCCCAGGCTCCAGCTCTGCATGCCAGTTTCTCCTGTCAGCAACAGGCAAAAGCCAAATGGTCATCTAAGCAAGTGCAGGGCTGGATGAGCCAGCATCTTGCCTGGGTTTTGGGCCATCTTCTGGACCAAGCTAGACAACTTGGCCATCCTTCTCCTCTGGGCATTGGAGGTGCATCTCCCTTGGGACAGGCACCTTCCTCCACCGCAGGGCTGCCTCGTGTTTGTAACCCCTGCGTCCCACTCAAGACCGCTCACCACTGCATGCACAACGTGAAGCACCCCCTGGGGCAGCTCTCACGATGGCAGGTCTGGGTTCCAGGCTTACCTGGCTCCTTGTGTTGCTGTAGCTGTCCCATGACTGCAGTTGACAGTGCACATATTTGTCTTTTCTGTTGTCAGTGTGAGAAAGATTATTTCCCTGGTGCTCTTCTGTGGTTTGACAATGCTAAACACAGGGCAGAGACTGACTCAGCACATTTTCACCTATGTGGCATATTCTTCCTCACACCAACTCCTCTGCAGGAGCTAATGAGGAGTAATGTGCCTGCGCTTCCCTCACACACTGCTTAATCTTCAGCCTGTTAAACTGAGGCATTTTCTAAAATGCATGACAGATTATTTAATTTTGTATTCCTTGTTGGGACTGGAACCTTGGAAACATCCCATGTTTCTTAAAACATTTACATTTCACATCCATTAGGATGTTATCCCAGCAGCACTCTTGGACTGGCTTGGGACAGCCAGAGGAAAGTGGCTCTCCCCACGCAGGCTTTCACTGCAAAAAGTCTTCTCTAGCCTTCATTTTTTTAGCAACTTTACTGTGAACTTTCAGTACACTTTGCAGCTGAGGTTAGTGCAATCCAGCAGCGATAGCTTCTCTCCCTGCTTTGGTATTACTGCTACACCGAAGTTACGTTTGTATATAATTGAGTCCAGCAGTTTTGCTTCTTTCAAAGCAGTTGGAGCTCTCAGGCGTGAGCTCTCTGTGTTTCCAAATGTCATCTATGTAAAGTTCAGTACCTGCTCAACAATCAAATATGTTGCTGTGTTTTCCTGTAAAATGCCTCAGGGAATGAATGTAACTAAAATGTCAGTCTGAGGAAGAAGTGTGTCCCAAAGGGTGAACGGAGCTCATAGAAATACGGACTTTGTTTCTCTAGGGGCACCTGCCAGACATCTGATGCTGCACATAAAGTTACTTGCTATCTGTCAGCTCCCCAGAAATCTTCTTTAGAACCTAGTAAAAAAACCCCTTTCTTTTATTATAGATTTCTTTAAATTTTTTTCACATATAAATAAATACAGCATTCCAGCTTTTCAGCATAGCCCCTTAAGATAACTGCGGCGGCACGGTCCCTCTGCCTGTTTCTCTGTCTGCCCACGGTAATCTGAATTTCTTGGCCATATAAACACATTAGACAGACGGATGGAGGCCTCCAAGACAAAAAGTTTACATAAGCTCAATGTAGAAATCTGTGGCTGGAGAGAAGAGAAAATTGCTAATGCCTCTACTGAGGGCAAAGTGAGGGTCATCTCTTCTGCTTGGTGGCATCTGGCTGCCAGTCATTCAGGTGTAGCTTCAGGTTAGCCACAATCCCATGCTGTCTTTTGACCTGTCAAGAGGCAAAAAAGATGATGGAGAGCAGGGAGGCAGCTGGGAAGTTGGCTTAGAGACCACACTAGGGAGTGAAAGGCCCAAACATGTGGTAAAAGAGAGAGAAAAACATGGGAAAGAAGTCACAGAGAAGTGTAAGGAGCTGGGTGTTCTCTTTGGGGTGTCACAGGGAACAGCTACAAGGAGATAGATTATTGCAGTGGGACAGCACAGGGGGCATGGACCACAAATCCCCAGTGGGCTTGCAGCTCATGGAAGACTTATTTCAGAGGTGGTGCACCTCTGTTTTCATCACTCATTAGCCTCTGTCCCTGGGATCAAAGCCCAAAAGCTAGCGATGTCCCAGCTGCTTTTGGGCAAAATGTGCAACCCTGTCCATGGCTCCTGGGAGGAATTCCCGAACTCTACCAGTGCTCATCAGTCTCCTCTTCCCTGCTGCAGGCACCCGGCTGGCACCTGAAAACCCTTATAAAAATTATGGTGGGTTTTTTTCGCATTCAGAAGGTTTATAGTATGTGTGTCTCCTTTTCACACTCCCATATCTCACTTCAGCATTTCCATAGTGTCCGTAACTTGCCCCTTTGCCCAAGTCAGCTGAAAAACTGTTAGAAATGTCAAGCAATTCAGAACCAGTTACTGTTACAGATAAAGTTGCTTTCTGAATGCTGTCTCCATTAGTTTTGCCGGCACTTGCAGCTAACGGGGACAGAACAACATAGCGTCTAAACCAGTTGCCTTCCATATTTCCAGAGTTTAAAATATAGGAGGGGTATTAACTGCACTTTTGCTCCACTTAGATGATTACCTTGTTTTATTGTATCAGCAAGTACTCCAAATGGCTCACTCGGGGCCAGCAGTTGTGGCCAAGGCTTGCCTTACTGCCTAAGCTCTTGCTGATCAGCCCCCTGCAAGGCAAACCTTTGCCCAACAAAACAACGAGACTCAGCCTGCTTTCTGCAGCGCTCCTGAAAGGTCCCAATCTTGGTAATAACCTTAATGCTTTCAAAACAACATTTTGTAGACTAGTTTTGCCCACAGTCCCCCAGCTGGAACACGTGGTAAGAGCAGCAGGGCTGGTGCAAACGCTGTGCTGAAAGAGGCAGCAAATGCAGTGGGGTGGCTCGTTGATGAGTAAAGTGTTGCTAATATTTCTAGTAGGTGCTTCTCATGGTTCCTAGGAGGTAAAGGAGGAAAGAGATGCGTCCTGTGGATTAGGAAACATGAGGAGCAAGAAGGAGGGCTTTGCAACTAGCTGAAGTGGCAGCTGGTGGAGGCGCAGGACAGTTGTGTGCCCCTGAGCACTGCGGCTGAGTCACAGCCAGGGGCTGTTTGTTTAAGTTGCAGTTTGAAGTTGGCTGTGGGCAAAGCTCTTTTGTTTAGATGCTGGCTCAAGGTCTGCCTGGGACAGAGCTGAGAAAAGAGCTGGCTGGGGAAGCTGGGCAGCCTGCAACCCCTCCAGCAGGCCACCACCTCCAGCCGATAGGCATCACCTGTGCTCTTCAGCACTATAACCCAGGGGAAGGTGGGCTCCGTGGCCCCAAGGGGGCTGTTACTTCCCATGGGCGCTCGTCTGAACTGTTCTTGTTAGAGGAGGATAGCATGTCCCTGCCCACCACTGCTGTCCCAGTGCAGTAGGGATAGCTCAGGCTGGCTCCTCTCATGACTTCTTACGTGAATGTTAAGCCAGTGGTTTAGGACTTGCTCACCCACCAACCTCCCCATCTACTTGCACACAATTTGCTGGTGGGAGCCACTGCTCATTCCCCCAGACAGAAAAGGATGGTTGGAGTTGGGATACTTTACCGTTTCAGATTATAATTGATCTTCAAAGTGCACATTTAATACTGCTAACCCACTTCAAAGAGAAGCGGTACCTTCCAACCACCCTCCTCCGTAGCATCTGACAGCTTTCTTGCACTGTTATTTTCCCTGAAGATTCATTGCACAGCCATAGAGATGCATTGAGCATCTTAACCCTCCTGGATTTCCAGGGTCTCCCCGTCTTCAGCTATCAGCTGCCTGAAACATGGCCTGACCTGTTGGCTTGGCCTCCATAACCCACTTTGATGAATCTGCTCAGCTTGTCCTTGATGACTTGGATACAGTGGTTCTTCCTGATATCCTGAGCTGGCCAGTATGGGAGCACTGGACCTGACAGCTGTGGGCACTGTAGCCGTGATGGAATAAACAAAGACCTTCCTGTTTCAGAGTCTGCCAGGCTGTCAATCTTCAGGCAGGGAAAGTATCGCTCACTGTTTCCTTCCCCTCCTGCTCCTTAAATGAATACAATACTCTGTTTGAAACATGCAGAACTCGCCTCCCCCCCCCTACAACTGAGCATCTGGGAACTTAAACCCGACTCTCCTAGTAAATAAATAGAAGCAGCTTGATTAGTTTTATGGCAGCAAAAGTGGGTTAATCGCTAAAACTGCTTCTTATGCTGTCACGGTTCAGTTAAATGGGTTTAGCACAGCAAGCAGCCAAAGGGCATGCATTAGTGGCTCCTTCTGCAGCGGAGGAGGAGAGCACGCTCAGCCCATCATCCCTCAGAGGCACCAGCCTGCTGCTTGTGGAGTTGGTGGCAGACTTCCCACTGACTTCAGTGGAGCCAAGATTGTGCTGTAAATAAATATATCTGCTTCCAAAGGGTACAAGAGACAGATCAAACATGAGCGAGCTTTTCTTGTATCTCGTAAGATCTTTTTCCTCTATTTCCTCCACTGATTTCTACAGCATTAAAGTTTCATTAAAAAGAAAATTATTCTAAAATTGCATTTACCTAGAGCTTCTGACTGTATGCAGCCATATTGCCACATCAAAAGCATGAGTATTCTCAGCTCCTACTGGAAATAAAGCTATCTGTCCTTCAGTTCTGGCGTGTATAGCGCCTGGGTACAGCAGTATCCCCCCTGGTTCCACCTAAGCTAGACCTAGATCAAAAGCATCAGCAACTGGTGGCCAGCACCAGCCGGCTGTTTGCACTCTACAGCCACATTGGGATAATTTTGTTTGTCTGGATGCAGGACTCAGACTACGTTAAATGATCAGGTGTAGCCTGGTTTTGTTCACACAGAAGTTACAGCAGTGAAAAGGTACAACAGCCCTTGGGAATGGGAAGAAGTCAAGGAGGGAAATGAGTATCACCTCCTAGGTATGGGGGGGAAATGCACAAAGGTTTGGTGTAATCACTGGTGTCTGGAGTTTGGCTAAAACTTAGGACGAAAAATTTTGAATATAGAACGTTACCAGCTTTTTTGATGCCCAGCCTACTGTTGGCATTAGGTAAAGCTGTCACACAGTTTGGTAGGTTGGTAAATATAAATATTTGGAAGTATTGTATTCCATTAGCATATCACTAGAAGCCCTTCAAAAGCAGTTTCATGGGGTATCAAGAAAATGAAAAGTAGTTTTTAATTTCTTGAATGAGTAACTGTACCAGTTCCTCCAGAACAAATACTTGGATGGATGGATCTGATTTCTGACATTTCACATGCAATAGAGGCATTTACTCCTGCAAAGCAGAGTCACAGTTCATGTGTGTTACAAACCTGGCAGAACTGTGTTTTGGTGCTTGTTGGTTTCAGTACTGGCTTCTGTCATGTTATTTATCCATTGCCCTGGCAAACTCTCACTTAAAAACAATTAAGATGCACAAAATTATGAAGCTGTGATTCTCATCTGTTTTCAGTCCGCTGCTAAGTCAGCCACTAGCAGCCCCTTTCCTACAGCATGCTGCTCCCTTGGGAGGTTTTCCAGCCAGCCCTGCTTCTGCTTAAACCTGAGGATCTCACCAGACCTGGATGGGTGACTGTTACACTGCCACACCATCCTCCCCTTCTTCACAGAAAGCAGTAAACAAAATGTCTGCTTTTGATTGACTGTGGCAAACAAGCAATTTCATGTGTGCGTGTGAGAGAAAGAGAAGCCATTTGGTGTGGGTTTTTACTTCAGCAAAAGTGTTCACACCAGCTGCAACCCTCAGCTCTGCTCCCAGGCACTACGCAGCTCTACTCTCCTCCCTCCTTTTGCATTACCAGTGCTGAGCAGGGAGATGCTGCATATATCTGCTGTCAGAGCAGCTCTCTGGGCTGGTGGCAATGGCCAGATGGTTGCTCTGAAATATCTCCAAAAGAGGGAAAAAACCAAGAGCCTCCCAACCCAGTGCAAGTTCCTTGTAATGGCTGTGTCGGTAAGCAACGTGCTTGAAGGAACCAGGGGAAGCAAATGAAGCAAAGAGAAGGGTTAGGTTAAAATGAACACTGAGTCTCAAATCAGAGTCCTTGATGCAAACTTTTGCGTAATCTAAGTTTCCTTTCTCTTCCCCAGTTGCTCAGCTGTTGCCCATTTTATAAGGAGAGCAGACCCAAGAGAATATGAAGCAGAAAAACCTTGGGAGTTTTTCTAGGAATTGATGTTTCCTCTTCCACCCATGGCATTCAGATTTTTTCTTTCTTTGTTTCCCATTCATTTGAAACGAGGCAGCACATCCTAGCAGTTGGCAAAGGAAATGGGGAAGCCGCCTCTCTGCTTGAATTTCTCACTGTTTAATTGCATGAATGCCAGTGCCGCTGTTAGGTGCCTCAGGTGTTGCAGGGATTCTTGCTCAGGTGGCCTTGGGACAGCATCACACTGCCAACAGCTTTCAGAAACACAGGTGGAAGAAACAAAGCTGCAGGCTTCAGGGAGGAGAGGACCTGTAAAAAACCTGGTGCCTCCCCACCTCCCCCAGCCTTACACACAAAATGGAAATCAGGGGTTTGAGGTGGGCTGTGGTAATTATGATGTCCCCCTGAAGTGACAAGATTGGCTATAAATATATTGTCAAGGTCAGTAGCACCAGCCTGCTCCCTCTATAGGTAACATTTGCACTCCCTGACAGAGGTGTGTTCCCTCTAACAGGCTATGTGTACTGGGCAGAAAAGGCCTCTGCACAGGTTTCCCAGCAAATGCTTGGTGCATCAACCCTCTCCCTCCCAACTCCATCATACTGTAGGTAAAACACCCCACATTCACTGGACGGAGGGAAAGCCAGGCAGAGGAAGAGTGTGAGACTCCACCATTCCTACTCAAAACAGCTATTCCTCCATGTGCTCGTCCTCCTTTGTGCCCCAGCTCTCTCTCGCATCATTGGTTCCATACACTGACATCTGAGTTTGCCTGTTTTCTTGTAACATCCTCCACGCACACCACTACACTACACCATGGATTCCTCTAGGAATACACCCTTTGCTGGAGCACGTTTTTAGCAGTCCAGCTGAGGAATGATGTGTGAAACACCCACATTCAGGTCAAGCATCCAGAGAGCAGCTCTTGCTTGAATCACCGCTGACTTTAATTACAGCACTAGGTTGCGAGCTCTTCCAAGAAAGAAGTGCTGGCCTCAGTTCTTCCCTGCCTCCTATTTTGGGGCAAGCCAATGGGTGCAGCTCAGTGTATTGCACGATGCTCATTCCATCCTGGTAATACAATTACAGCAGTTGCTACTCTGCTCACAGCTGTGCAAACCGTGCACAAGTGCTGTGTGAGGGACAAAGTGTGTGTGCTGGGGTGGAGGGTCAGGTTTGGGGCTTTGAAATCCTCCAGCACAGCTGCAGTCCTGCCTGCTGGCAACCTGCACGTGATGGTCCTGATCTGGGCTATCAGGGCAGGTCAGGGGCTCACAGCAACATGCTGCTGGCACTCATGGACAGGGGCTGCTGAGCTGCTGTACAGGTAGACAGGGGTCTGGGGAGCATCTGTCAGAGCCACTGGACTCTGCTGTAGAAGTAATAGTATTGCTGCTCTCAATTAGCATTCATACTGCTGCTTGGTGGTGAGCATCCTTACCGTGTCCACACTGCTGCTGCTTTCATCATCTCCTCCATGCTCTTCATTTTCAGTGTATTTGTTCATCTCTCTCCATTTCCAGACCATAATTATACTGAACATATTCCAAATCTCACAGTAAATCCCTTCCTGTCTTCAAGGCTCCCCCAGTGCTGATCTTCCCGGCACTTTCCCTGGTCTCAGATTAACCCCTGCACTGCCAGAATCTCTTGACCACTGATGAAGGAGGTGCTTTAAAGACTCCACATCCCTACTGAGTGCTTTGCCTTCCGGTATCTCTCAACCAATTTGAAGTGGATAGGAAGCTATTATAGCCCATAAAAAAAGGTTTTTAGCAGAGTTTTGAGGTTTTTTTAAGGAGTAAATATCAAAACATTGTGCCTTTCTAGCCCAGGGAGATACAAAGATGTCACAGCTCTTTGGAAACAGCATTATGCCACAGACAAAAGCTATTTTTGCTTCTCTTTCTCATTTTTTAATGACGCTGAATAGCATTCTTTCTCTCTCCTCAGGGTACATTCTGGCTAATTCATATCTCACTGTAAATCAAAAGCATTTCCACTAATCTCAGCAAAGACTGACTCAGTGGAGAGTAGGATTTTGGCCAGGTAATTAGGGCATGAAAAATAGTATGGTCCTGAGGCTTTCAAAATTTCTCTCCAATATTTTTGCAATAGTCTCTCTGCAAAGGTGACCAGGCAGCAAAGGAACCTACTTAATAATTAACTAAAACCAGCACCCCTCCCCTGTGTAAAAGCTATGTTGACACCCAAATTAAATAATCAAAAGCCACTCTTAGATTCACTACTTTGTTACACTGATATTTGTGCTGATAAAAACATGGTCTGTTTCAACAGGTTTTAATTGTTCTCCTCATCAGCAGAGGTTTGATGGTGTCTTCTGATAATTAACAATATAAAACACCAGACTGCTCAATTTTTTGAAATGAGGCTTATGCAACAGCACTGTTTGTCATCCCACATCATTCTCCTCATAGTCCCATCACTGTCAGCTGCATCACCCAAACTTAAACCAATTGACAGAGGGAGGGAAATAGAGACCTGAAACGTATCGAGTGTCACAGAATTAGTGAAATGAGTGGAGAAGATAAATGCTATTAATGACCTCAGGTTCCTGCACAAGGAGGAGGGAAGGGTGGGATGGAGGTGACCATTCCTAAACATGGGAGAGCCCATGCTGGAGCTCTGCCAGCGTACGAACCCATGGGAACAACATGTCTGTGGTTTTATCACTCCAGCTTTGACGTCTCTGTGCATGGCTTGCTTTGTATCCTGCTTAACTTATTAGTTGAGAAGGTACCCTCCTAATGCAGGCTATAATGTCTGTTATTTCCACAGATCACTGAGGGGACCGTGGGCATGTAAGTCCATTCCCCTGGGTCTCTCTTCCCCCACTTTCCTCCCCCTTCAGCGCAGCAGTGACAGCCCCTTCCTTCCCTTCCTACCCCACAGCTGTGAAGAGCATAAATACAGTGAACATTGTGAGCAACCCTCACCTATCACCTCTCTTGCCTTCAATCCCAAATATATTTCTATTCTTACAGCAAAAATGTCCAAATACTGTTTCACTCTAAGTCCCCTCTTGTGAGGTAAAGCATCTAACGGTGCTTGAACTAGCACACGCATCCCTGCACGGGCCATGTTGTCCAAGCAAGTACATGCACATGCTATGGGCCTTTTGGAGCCTATTCTTTACAAACCAAGTGCATTTTATATGATGCTTATATATGTCAGCACTTCACACTTCCTCCCCTCCCTGCCCTGCACTAGTTTGGGTTGGTAATTCACCATAGCTTTGACATCTGGCAGTACAATCAAAGCAGAATCTCACTTACCAAGGCTGCAAGGCAGGCAAATCTCTGTTTCCTTGCAGCTTTGTCACCTCATCCTGTTTCACAGCAGAAAGTTCATAGCTGCCCCTGTGACAAGGCTCTTCTGCTACTAAGGGGATCGTTCCATGTCAGGATTGCTCAAGCAGCAAGCTGGTGTAATAAGTTTGTCTGAGCTCAAGCCCCCACCTATGGATGCTTGACCCTTTTCAGGTGTGCTAAAATTTTTTTCTGTGGTTATGCCCTCAAAATTCTTTGAAGTGGATTTGCTGTAATGTAGCATGTCACACAGATTCAACTATTCTTGCCAAACATGTAAGAGTACCTCTTACTCTATGTTATAAAATACTAATGAACACAGTGAAGTCTGGACTTTAAAAATAATTACCAAAAGAAAAGGAAATGTGATGTGTCATTTTGTATTTTTTGGATGGAAGAGGGGCTGATCCAGCTTCTACTAAATTAGGGTTTAAGCCTATGCTTCCAACTGTATAATGAAGTATATTTATTTCTAGACTAGAACGTGCACACAGGAGCTTACTCTGTCAAGCGCAGATTTTTAAGCTGAGAAGGACAGGAGAGGCTCTAATGAGGATTAAACTCAACCCTTCCCACTGTGCCCATTCGCAGCTGGCTTGTTAAGTGGCACTAAGTCACGAGATGCAGTCATCCACCAGCACGACCACATCTGACCCTGCCCCAGGAGCCATCCTGGTCAATGCCCCCAGACAGACAAATCCTTCATAGCAATATAAGAAAATCAGTGGGGGAATAAGGCAACATATAAAACAGTTCAATATCTGACAGGTGATTTGTTGGGATCTGCAGTCACTTTTGTTGAAAAGGAAATAGTTACTTTGGCAAAAATACTCTGTCACACTGTATAAAAAAAAAAAAAAAAAAAAAAGAAAAGAAAAGAAAAAAACCCAAACCCCAAAAAACAAGCACCTTGAAATTATAACAGAAAAACAAAGCTAGATAAATACATATTTCTTCCATTACCAGTCTGTCTTTGGATCTGGCTGATTTTAATCCCTTCCCCTTCTGCACCCATGCCATGTCTCATTTCAGTCCATTTGATGTTGAGCAGTGTGGTACTCCCACTAAGGGGTAGGACCAGGCTCTTACATTTGCTGTATAGCTGTCAGTGCTGGCTTGGTGTTTTTCTGGCTTTTCATATTATCTGCTGCTCATGCTTTGGATTTCTTTTCCCCTCTTTCTTCCTAAATGCTGCAAGTGCAAACCAGCTATCTGTAATCTTACAGCGACTCCTTCATTCACAGAGCAGGCACCAACACATCTCTGAGACCCCTCTGCAGCATCCAAGGAAAAATCAATTCCAGACATACCATATCAATTTCAACTCTTAGTAGGAACTGGCAGGGTTTAAATCTCTTAGCTCTGTACGTCTTGAATCAGCTTTGCCTTTCTTTTTTCATAGATACAGTGGCAGAGTAATCCCCCTAATTTTGAGGGAGTTTAATTCAGGTGTGCATCTGTCTAAGGAAATTAAATAAATGTGTTGCTTTCAATTTACTTACTTTTTCTAAGGCAGGAGGAAGATGTGAGTGCTTGCATTTGGAGGCCAATTCTGGATACTTCCAATGAGTATCAGCTACCTTTACCCTAGTCCCACATTCTCCAAGGGAATCACAATGGAGCAAAGGCTTAGTCTTGTTCCCATTCACATCAGTAATAAAATTCCCATTTGTTTAAATTAGAGCATGAGTGATCCTAAACTGTGACTCAGAACTGCACAACCCAGCTTTCGCTGGGTCAGGCTTGAAGGGTCTCTCTTAAACCACAGTATAATACATACCCAAGCTCCTTGCGTGCAAAAAACATTGGCTTATCAAATTGTTGTAGATTATCTTAAGTTTTATTGAATCTTTCTGTACTTTGTGTTTGTTTCTGAAACAGTTAGCTATAGGAACATCTTGATTTTAAGAAGTATAAAGAAGTGCCTGCTTGTTTACTTTGTGTAGATGGGTTTTTCATTTCCCAGCTAACAAAATGAGGCCCCAAACCCTGACTCATTCCTTTCCTTAACCAAGCTCCCACTGCAGTACTGTAAATACTACCTAGGGAGTTAGATTTGTTCTCTCACCCCTACAGCACCATCATTTTTTTTCCTTCCCTCCCCTAAGTCTTCTACTCTGTAAGCCCTCATGCTTTGCCCTGTGCCTTTATAGAAACAGCAGAAGCAATAAACTTTCATTTCCCTCTACAAACATTATGAAACTGCTTAATTATTAAAATGTCTGTGTAGTTTCACTGGAGGGAAAAAGTCAAGCCCTGCATGTTTTAATTGTTTGTTTTCTTCTCAGTTTCCTTGGCATAAGGCTTTATTTATATTTTTTTTTTAGCTTAAACAAACATTTCTCCAGACTCCGCATTCAAAAAGGTCCTGGTGAATTAAACTGGTTGAGGCTCACCAACCTGAATCTTTCAATGGAGATGGGATGAGGGGAAGTGTTCTCATTTTACGACAATATGTCTGTAGGGTATCGCCTATGAATCTCTGGAAATGGAAGAATGCAGTTTGCCTTTTAAATCCCAAGAGTTACAGTCAAAAACCTTCTTGAATCCGTAGCTGAGCTATAAGCAATGTGTTGCAGAAAGTGTTTTCTGATCAAGACTTAGCGAATGCTGTAATAACCTGTGATTCAGGAGGTCTTTGTGGTTGCCAGGCCCTAGTGTGGGGAGCTCTGCAGAGGCAGCTGTGCAGGTAGGGCTGCCTCCCCACACCTCCCCACACCTCCCCACCAGCACACCTCGCAGCAGTGATGCAGGACATCGGCTCCTGTCTGGAGAAGCAGCCTCCTGCCAAAGAGCTCAGGCTCTTACCTCCTGCCCCAAACTCCTCCTGCCCATGCTGGGAGCTGCCCACAGGAGCTGCAGGCAGGAGACAGCTCTCAGTTCCCTCTCTCGAGGAAAGCTGCTAGCACTAAGGCTGCGCCTCCCTCTCTTTCTGGATTTCCAAGGCCCCTCAGGCTGTGCCCCAGCACATGGGCAGCACAAACATGATGATTCCAGCATATCTGAAGTCACCATGCAAGGGATCTCAGCATGCTTCATGGCTCCAGTCCAAGCCTCAGCCAGCTTGGGAGAAGTTCCAGACAGACGCAAGTTCAGGACAAATGGCCAAAGTATTATTTTTCAGCCTAGAGAAAGTTGGCTTTGTGAAATGGGTCCAGTGAAACCTGGACATATGGTGGCTTTAGCTGTAGAGAGCTTCATGTGCATAATCTGCCTCCCTGCACTTCTGTCGGTGACAGCTGTGAGGTCACTATAATTATCCTGAATTTGGATGCTGAGCAGCAGTGAGCACTTGTCTGTTTGGAGGAAGGGAGAAAATTTGTTTGCAAACAGCTTGTAGCCTAATGTCTTCAAAGTGTGCCTGCCCCTTCTCACTTGTAAGGACTGTGCACTGAGAGATCAGGCAGAGGATTAATGAAGGGGATACTCATCTCCTCATCTACTCCAGGTTTTGTTAAAGCTGAGTCAGTAAACCCGATTAGTTGATGGAATGTCCAGGCAGGATTAATTTGGGCTTGGAGATAGGCTGGTAAATAAATGCTGGGTGTGTTTCTACTCCTCTGTCAGGGCTGCAGGTTGAGTTTCATGTGGATGTGGGACGTGGTGTGACCAAGCAACTAGTTCATGAGGGAGGTTGTCAGCAATGAGTGGGATGAGATGGGTTAGTCTCTAAGCTGCCAGGAAAAACAGAAGGGAGGTCACTTTGTTCTCTCTTCGCACTGTTTGCTTGATATTTTATCAGAATTGCAGGCCCCTTCTCCATTAAAGAATTATTTGTCTGTACTCCAACTTGGACTCTTGATAAGACAGGGAATTTTAAATTAGAGAGTCGTGCTTGAAGGAGTCATACAGTTCCCCAAATTTCTGCAGGAAAGCTAAGTCCAGTTCAGTCATTTATCAAGTAACACCCAAAAGATACTAAAGGAAGCCCAGAAGGATCCAGATTTAAGGCCAAGAAGACAGTAGGGTTGTCCTGGTCCTACCTGCTGGAGGCAGAGCACATCATCCTGTGTGCACTACTAAGGTTACAGCAATGCAGATTTTTCAGGACCAAGAAGCTTCGTGGATGGTGGCGATCAGAGTGGGATTCGTTTCTCAATACCACACTTGTGTGTCAATCATTCATGTGGAGGGTAGTAGCTCCACCAGAGGAGCTAAGGTGACTGACGCTACAAGGTCAGTAGGCACCTCAGTGTTTCATGAGCAACTCCCAAGGTGACAGTTTACAGAAGGACTTACTGTACCCAGGGCTTTCTCCAAATACTGATTAGGCTTTCCAGAAAAGTTCAGTTATACAGGGTACATACAAAAGCATGGTGTGGTGATCTCTGTGAAAGGATGTGGCATGCTCTGCTTCAGAATTTGTCCATAAAACATCCAGCACCTTCAGACAGACAAAACTGGGGCCTCCTGCCCGGATTTTACTCTGCCCCTACTCATAATTACTAAAGGTCCTTTAAAGTGGGTAATGTTACCTGCTCTCAGCTGTGCAGGCTTACTGTGCAAGCAAGATACTGTAACACAAAGCAGCAGGATGGCATAGGGAGGAGGTTTTTTAATCTTTGACTTGTTAATGACCCATACAGCTAATTTCAATCATTTGTATAATTATGTTTAGACAGAATGTGTTGATGTTTTGCTTTTAAACCCAGAGGGCATTTTTAGCATCTGCTAACTCTATTTCAGTACTTTACTAAAGCTTGAATAAACTCTCTGATCATAGAATCATAGAATGGATTGGGTTGGTCCTGGAGAATCATTTTGGTCCAGGAGTGGCAATTCTCTAAGAGCAGCCTGTGGAGTCACACGTATCACGTAAGAAGTGACCCCATTCTTGAATGTACAGATTGCACAACATAGCTCATTTCATTTGTGGGCTCAATGCTTCATAAATGATACTTTCCTCCAGGGACTGTTGTGGGAAGGCATCAGGGTAGACAGCTGTGTTTCAGTCCTCTGTTTTCTGAAGCTTTGTGCTAACCAGAAAGCTTCCTCTCCTCCCAAGTAAGAACGCCAGTTCTCTCTAAATATTCTGTACAGTACGCTCCAGATTTTATGGAAAATACCTCTAGCTGACAGATGATGACAAATGGTTTGGAGGGGATACTTCTGATTTTGCACGTACTCCTGGGAGTCATTATCATTACTCAGGAATAATGGCTTTAAACTGAAAGAGGGTAGATTGAGATTAGATATAAGGAAGAAATTCTTCATTATGAGGGTGTTGAGGCATTGGAACAGGCTGCCCAGTGAAGCTCTGGATACCCCATCCCTGGAAGTGTTCAAGGCCAGGCTGGATGGTGCTTTGAGCAACCTGGTCTAGCGGAAGGTGTCCCTGCCCACAGGGGATGCTCTGGTACCAGGCTGAAGCCTTTCTCCTGAGAATAATAATTATCAGGACTGCTCCAAATTCCTTAACTACAACTAATCAAGTCCCCCCCTGTGTAAGTGCATAAGACACTAACTGCCACTGGAGATGACAAAATTAAACCACCCTTGGAGAACTGACAGGGCTGAGCCCATGCTGGTTTCAGTCAGCTTGTGCTCCACCCTGCTTTCTCATTACAGGCATTAGTCAACAGCCGTGGCACAAGCAGACAAATTTCTCTTAACAACTAACTGGGAAATGCAGGGATACCTTTTTCGGTTGCCTGGACCACAAAGCACCAGGAAATCTAGCAAGGAAACTGGTCTGCTGGTGCCTCTTCTAGTAGCACCATATGAAACCTCTGAAAGGTGGAGGGTTGGAACTACCTTTTGCAACTGCTGCCTGTTTTCAGAGGGCTGGTGCCCAGGGCTGGCTGGAAGCTGATGGAAACAGGCATGTGTGGTACAAAGCCCAGCAGCCAGTGCTGCTGGGAAGGGGCCACTTGTGCAGGGGACATGTGAAATGCCAATGGATCAGTTGGAAGAGCAAGGTGGCATGTGTGCATTAAAGGGTGACTGAAGTGGGGAAACTTTTAAAATCATCATAAGGCATTTCCCTGAGCAGAAGTTGCCTGCTGAACAGAAAACATGGAGAAGGAATTCAGGATGAATTTTGAAACTATTCTTGTCCATAACAATGCAACAATTACCAGGTAATCACACTCCTTGTCATGCTCCCCCCACTACACACACACACACACACACACACACAGAGGGATCTTAACTTGGCCCCCTACTGTTTGGAGCCTTGTGTCTAACATTGGCTGAAAGGTGTTCAGGGCTCTGAACACAGCTGGCTGCTGCATAAAGTCACTAGCTACCAGCATGAGGAGTAACTGAGGTCAGTCTGTTTTTCAAAAGGAAAAAAAGTATCTCTACCTGGACGAGTTTAAACAGATCACTCTTCTGCTCAGAAAAGGAGAATAAAACCAAGTTTAAGCAACTAAAGAACACATGCAGTCCCAATGATCGCCTGGAAAAGATTTTGAATTGAAACTGGTCTGTGTGTTTATTCAGAGCTGATTATGTCCACACAAATGCACTTATTTTTCTCTGCTATTTTTCAAAAGATCTCTTTTAATTACCTTGGTTTGAGATAGCATTTGATAGCATCTAACAGCTGAACAATCCTGATCATCACCTCTGATTACAAGAGACTAGACAAGGTGGGAAACTTGAAGTTTTGCCTTATTTGCTTCAGAGCTTCTATTACTTTTTATGCTTGATCCAGAGCTCACTGGAGTCCAAATGAAAGTTTGTATTTCTTTTAGTTCAATACCTTTGCCAATAGCTATTTAGTCACAGCCTGACTGCTAGCATATGTAATCAAAACAAGTCTTGCAACTAGATGGTAAACAGTATTTGTGGAGAGCAGAGGCTCAGCACAGATTTTCAATCTGGAGAAAGAGGCTCTCCAGGTCACTCCTGAGGTACTTTGGCAGGGTGAAGACAGTGGCATGAGTGCTCAGCCTGTGTTGTCAGTCTGGCATGATTTGCTTAGACAGATTGATTCTAAAATGACCTGAAAGCAGCAAGCATTCAAGCATTCTCCTCACAATCCTCTTCTGATATTCCTTGCCTGGACCTACAATAACTTGGGAATGCAGGTTGTTACATCTGAGGCATGTAGTCTCTGAAAAACAGAAAGCTTGGGGTTTTGTCCAGTGCAGCCAGATTTTGTTACAGCCACTTAAATGGATGAACTCCTACACAGACAAAGTTGGTTGCTCTATTTGGGCTTTTTTTCCCCTGTTTTCATGTGTATTAACTTACTCCTTGCAATCCCAGTGGAACAGAAATCAAGCATTTCCTCATTAAAATTTAGCACTATTAATTTTGGCATCCTCTGTGCAATAAGCACCTTTATTTCAGATAGCACATTGCCTACATTTTTCATCATAGACAGCTTTACAGAATAAAGCAAGAAATACAGTGTCAATAGTAGAAGCAAAGAAAAGACGAAAGGACCAGGTTGAACCTCTCAGGCACTGGGTAGGACATAGGCCAGGACTACATTAGACTTGTGGCTGTTATTAACAGAACAGGGTGTTTAGGTTCAGAGGTTTTATTAGATTCTTTCCCCTACACTAATAATAGTAAACACACAATTGAGATCTTGATTTTTGTGTGAAATGACTAACTAGCCACTGACCACATCCTTAGAAATGGTCCTTAATGTTTATCAAATATGCAGGTTAGAAAGGAAACAAGACTGAGGTGGCTTGGATCATGAGAGGAATCAATTAATTCAGGCAAGATTTAATAGAGAGAGGGAACATTTGCTGGTAAGTGAAATGTCTGTTTTGGAAGAAAGGGAAAACACGCAGAAGAAATTGTAGTTTAGTTTTTTTCTATTTTGCTAGGCTTTGTGCAAATGAAGTTTTTCTTACTGCTGCTGATCTAATGTTACCATGGATAGGCTTGGAACACAAACAGGCTTTGATTTTATCTTTATCCCTGGGCTACAGTTTCTGTCTGTATGTGTGTTCCCATGTAAACTGTTCATTCTAGCTGCTCATTTGCATTAAGCAACAATAAGTAACTGAAAGGTATGCAAGTGTACTTAGTAACAGTCATCCTGTCCTGTAACTCTTCAGTCGATGAAATATTGGCATCTGTGTGCAGCAAATCAGAATATCAAAGTGATCTGTAAACAAACATCAGCTCTTGCTGGTTACAATGCTGTTCTGTAAGTTTTCCTAAGCTTAAATCCTTCTCCTGTTAACTTTGTACAAAGAAATCATGTGGCAGAAATATTTATTAAAACTTTATTCTGTTTCTGAGCTGAGGACACCATGACTCATTCTCACCTGGTTCTTAGATGTCATTACTCATCTGTGAAGTTGCCCTCTGAAAATCACTTGGATGTCTGTTGCACTTGATATGGCTGCTCTCAACTTTGTCTTTTAGTACTAAATTATTTATGGCAAGCTAACCAATAAGTAGTTGTAATAATATATGATAAGTTTTCCTTTGTCCTTATGAATATCACGGACTGCTCCTCCAAATGCAGCTTCCAGCTTTTTGATTGACTCTCCAGTTTGTTGGCTCCAGTCTGTGTGATTCTCCAGATGTAACATGTGAGATCAGTCACTGTTATCAACTCCAGATTAGTAGGAAGATTACTTCTGATGAATGCAAACCATTCTTGGTATTTAACAATTTCTGTTTCAGAAGGTGGATTATCAGTTTCACAGTCTTCTGAAGTGTTATCCCTCTATCTTCTCTTGTGATTCGTGATACACAAATGCAAACTGCTGTGATAATAGGCCTTTGCAGGCAGGGTCTAACAATTGCAATGTTCCTGCCTTGCATATTCTTTGTCATAGTACTTCACACTTGTTCATCTGCACGCAGCACGCTATCCCTACCATAGTCCACAGACCTTCTCAGCCCCTTGTTTTTATTTTTTCCTTGGAGAATACCTTTAATTGGGGAAAAGGAAGTTTCTATTTTGGATTCAATCAATATCTTGTGAGGAGACTTGAAAAGGATGTAACACCCTCTTGAGGAGCCCAGGAGACAAACAATAGCCTCTGAAACAAAACTGTTTTCTGTAAACCAACGTAAATTCCCCTTTGTAGGATACTGGTTGGCTTGAAGTTTGTCTCAGGGATTTCACACAAGTTTCTTCTCATGTAGAGTTATTCAGTGGATATGGAAGAATCCAGAAGTGTTATTGTTTATACTATGATCATGCTTTATAATTTCCAATGATACTGAAGCTGTGGTATTTCACTTTTAGTATTTAGACCTGGAGTATGATTGCAGTTTTAAGCAGCTCTTAGGGGACAACATACAAATCTGTTCTGGAGTGACTGTAGGTGGCAACTGGATCTTTGGATACTGCATCAGCTGTGTAGGTCTTCGATGCTTATTTTGAAAGTTACCCACAGTGTCTTTCCTTAGAGTTTACCTTTGCAGATAGAACGCTTATGCTTCAAGCCAGCTCAAGGAAATTGTACATAGCGCAAACTTCATCAGACATCACCAGCAACACGTATTTGGAGCAGCAGTAGATATATAAAATAACCTGATATTGTGTTATACAGATTTCATTTTAGCAACTATCCTGATGTCCTGGTTTCTGCTAGGACAGAGTTAATTTTCATCCTAGTAGCTGGTACAGTGCTGTGTTTTGGATTTAGTATGAGAATAACGTTGATAACACACTGATGTTTTTAGTTGTTGCTAAGTAGTGTTTATACTAAGTCAAGGACTTTTCAGCTTCTCATGCCCTGCCAGCGAGAAGGCTGGGAGGCACAAGAAGGTGGGAGGGGATACAGTCAGGACAGCTGACCCTAACTGGCCAAAGGGATGTTCCATACCACAGAATGTCATGCTGAGTACATAAATTGGAGGAGCTGGCTGGGGGGGAAGATGGTTGTTCAGGGGCTGGCTGGGCATAGTCAGCAGGTGATGAGTAATTGTGCTGTGCATCACTTGGTTTTGGTTTGTTGTTTGTGGGGGTTTTTTTCGACTTTTGTTTCTCTTTCTCCTTTTTTATCTCCCTTTTCAGTAGTGGTAGTAGTAGCATATTTTAATTTATTTCAATTATTGAACTGCTCTTAACTCAACCCACAGGTTTTACCTTTTTTTCCAATTTTCCTCCTGGTCTCACTGCAGGGATGAGGGTAAGCAAGTGGCTGTGTGGTACTTAGTTGCTGGCTGGGATTAAAACTTGACACCTGAAAAAGCTATTGACCTGGAAAGCTAGTACTTAAATAAAGACATGCTAGTAAACTATGTAAACAAACCTGTCTGTTCCTGATCAAATTCATTGCTTAAACAGGAATGAGTCTCCATAGATGGTACTGTTTTCTTTAGGCTTCTAGCTGTGAGGGGATCTCTTCAAAACTTCATTGCAAGGATACAGCACACACAAGTTTATCTGGTCATATTTAAAGCTACAAGAATTCCAGTTTCAGAGGTCTGTGCAGCCTGAAGAACAGCTCAATAATGTTTCTTAAAGTACTGCAAGATCTTTAAGTGACTCCTGCAATAGAAAAGCAGACTATTCAGTGGCTGAACATCTTATGCTTTTCCCTAAGAAGGCAGTATGGGATCAGACTCCTCCCCTCCTACACACAGACACATACCACAGAGTCAAAGCAGATATATTTCACCTGGTTTGGCAGAGCAATTGGCTTATAGAAAACAGCTTTGGTTTACTGTGGCTGCTCTCTGTTTCACACACTCCTTGTAAGACTTGATCAGCTCCCACACAGAAGCTGGTATTTTTCCCCAGTTAAACATGCTGTCCAAGAAAAAATGCTGTGGGTTACAGCTACAGATGATCCTGTCTTCTCATGATGACCTTTTCTTAAGTATTTTAACTATGAGTTTCTGACTAAGAAAAAATTAGATGCCACTTCGAGAGTGGAACTAAAAAAAGTAGCTAGGTAGATTTTATTTTTAAATTAGAAACTCCACAGGCTGGGAATGGGAGTCTCCAGCAAAAGCACCGGGCAAACTGGCACTCAGTAGGGAAACAAAGAAAATGGTGGATTTCCAGTGGCGATAGAAAATTATTTCTGCATTAATGGAATGTTTCTTTCACTGTTATTATCAGCATGAGTCCTCCTTCCCTAGACAGTACAGATGTGGATCTAAGCTTTGGTTGTAACACTGAATAAGGCATCTTAAACTGATTAGGTTTCTATCAATTCAATACGTTCCAAATAGATCTCACTTTAACATTCAACTTGCATTTCCTCTTCATTTAATCCAGTTATTTCTATTGATAACTTTCCCCTAGAACTGGGGTGTCTTTTCAGCTGACCTAAGGCAGGGTGGAATCTGTGCCCTGTGCTTGTGTCAGGAGAATGTTCTCCTTCATAGCCTTCAAATGCATGAAATAAAGAATTGTCAATGAGAATATTATGGCATTCCTGATTTGACTTCCTTTGCCCAGTCTCAGCTGGCATAATCTGATCATTAGAATTGAAACTACTAAGGCAGGAGACATATCCTTGCACCTCCTTACACACTCTGCACCACTAAAGGACCCCAGACTTGGGCATATGCTTCACTGAGGCTATGAAGACATCAACCATACACTTTCATTTCTGAATAATTCTGTACATGCCAACAGATTTTATGTTTAATTACCATGGTTTATTTCTGAAATGTAGCCTTAGCAGATAACAGTGCCCACCTCCTTGGGAGTTTTTGCTGTGATCTTGTCAAGTTTATTGAGAAATCAGTCTGACTGCATGAGAAGACCAGCAAACCAAATAGATGCCCACCTGATTGTTTTAGATACTGTCTTTGTATTTTCCAGGTTAATTACCAGAGAATCTGACATGTACTAGATCTGGTGTACAAAGTCATGCTCTGTTAAGAACAAATGGAAGAAATGAATTGCATTTCATCTCCAGTATTCAACCATATCACCATTCTGCTTTTCTTAAGCAAAACACATAGTTCCATTTCTTTGGGCATTGCATCCATATTTACTTTGTGCTTATGCCAAAACACTGTATATGTTACAGCCAGCATTTCTGATTCATAGATACACTCTTAGATCTTTATGTTGTCATGTTCCATGTACCATTCTAGCTATGCATAACATGGAATATTTAATAACAATCCTCTCTGTGGTATTTCCACCAAAGAGCAATCCTCTGAATGCAATTGCTTTCTGTCTCCCAGTTATGCCAGCAAAAGCCAGGAACAAATCTACCTCTAGACCAGAATTATAAACATTTTAAACTTTTGTTCCACAACACAAAACAGGCCTAGTCCACAGTTTCTGTTCCCTGACGCTCTCCTGCCAGAACAGCCTATGTTTGGTTTGTACCTTCCACAGCTCTTAATGAGATAGGAAAATACGTCCTTAGCTGCAGTGAGTCTTGGAAGGTCGTAGTGTTTGCGAAGTACTCCCACTATGGAGCAGAGCCCAGTGACCACCTAGGCTGATGGACTCAGTGAACCAGCCCCAATTTCTGCTTGTCAAATATCATTACCTTTGCAGTAAGGAGATCAGGAATTCTAAATATTACCAAAGTTAGACAATACGATCAAATCTGTTAAATATTACAGCACTGCCTCTAAGAATTGGCATCCTCCCCTGCCCAAGACATGCTGCTTCCAATTCTGAAGGAAAATGGTGCTAATCAGCCATATTATGAAGACATGTGACATCTTAATTCATTATAGCTACCTTTCTTTCACTACAGCTAGCTAATTGCAGGACCAGAGCTTTTGAAAATAACGACTATGTTAGTTATAGACAATGCACAATTGTCCTAGTTACAAGTTTAGCTTATATGCACTGGCAAGAAATCCCAGGCTAGACAATGAACTTAACATTTTTAAGTTTTCCTCTGATTTTACCAAATGGCATCACAATGACATTTGTAATACAACTAGACCCAAAGTAATTTAAAATGCAATATGGTATAGGGTCTGTCTGCACAATGTGCATGGACCCAAAGCAGTATTAAATAGTAGTAGAATACTTGCAGGACCACAGAGTTAAGCATGAATTGATTTGCCCAGAATCTCTAAGTGGTTTGGCTTCTCAGCTCTTTGCTGCGGGTATCCAGATTTTCCACAAGCATCCATGTTAACCTGCATATGTGTCTGTTAGCCTCAGCAGAGACTGCAAAGTACACTCAGATCAAGGATTTTTTTATTATTATGCTTCAGGAGTCCCGTTTCAGAGAAGGATTTTCTCTTTTACTGCACAGATGCTTAATCTTTATCATCAACTTTTGGGGCATCCAGCTAGAGCTAAGAGAGCTTGTACAATTAGTCCCAGAATTTCAAAAAGCAGTAGCAAAGCGATTAAAACGTGATCACCTGCATGTTTGCCCTTTCCCATGTCTGCCACCACAAAGAACCTGCCTGAGTTTTAGGCAGATCTGAACCAGCAGAGGAAAACTTCAAAATGTAATGCCAAGGGTGTTTGCATGGAAACAGAAGTCAGTCCTACAGTCATGTAGCCAGCTAAATGCCTCACAGCCTCTTTGCTGCCTTCTAAAACACTAGCTTTTGATCCCTGACCAATTATGAGCTATGGTACACTGGGAAGAAAATCTCTTCCCAGCTCCTCTAAAGACTTTGTTCTACTTTGATGGCTTTGATCTATATACCTGCCAATCCCAACAACACAATTGGCCATCTTTTTGCTCCTTCTTGAACAGTGGGGTCTGAAGGTTTGGTTTGAGACCAGAAATGGAATCCCCTATTCTATTCCAACAGCTGTGTTTCTGAATGCTCATCCTTTATTATGCTTGTCCATATGTCACCCCTCTTGAGAGGGCAGCACAAGGTATGTATTTATCTTTAAGAACATATGCGTGTCCCAAGAATAAGATAAATAGTTGGGAATAGATCACCTTTTTCTACAGAAAAGGCTTAACAAGGAGACAGGAAACTTTTTTATACTACTACTTTTTTCACATGGCTTTGATTATCAGCATAAGACTGAATAGCTTTTGGCATTCCAGCCAAACCTTAACGCAAGGGAAAATGTGGATTCTAACCTGTGCTATCTGAGCCCATAGGAAACTCCTAGAGTAGAGGGGAAAAATTGCAGTAATATCCCACATCAGCTGCGTGACAAGAATGTTCCGAGATGAAACTATAACAAAAGCAGTGGAAAGGGGACATGCAAGGAAATATTATCAATATTGTCCAATATTGTCCCTTTTTCAGCAACTGAAATTGCTGAAATCTCAACAGCTACACCTTCATGCTTTTGCTCAATGCTGTGTACACTTCAATCCCACTTTGCTATTAGCTGCAATATGGAGATGTGCAAATTGCTCAGAGTGGCAGGCTGGCAAAGCATTTTGCCACCAGCTTTTTTTCCCCTTCAGTGCAGTAAGATGACCATTTAAGCATGAACAGGCTGGACCTTTTGACACCTGTCGAGAACCTTAATGGTCACTTAATATGTCAGTTTTCAGTGCATTGTCTGCCGCCTTCTGCTGAGTTGGAAGTACTTCCAACACAGGTCATTGTAAGTCACCTAAACACAGGTACTTTCTAGGTACACGTTTTGCTGAAGAGCCTTGACTGCCCTTCCATGCACTCACCACTCATTACTGAAGCACTATGCTCAGCAACATTGAAAAGCCGTCCAGGTAGCGGCACCAAAACCAGGGGGGCACGTCATGCCCTTCCTTCACAACAAGATCTTCCCCAGATCTGTCAATACACCTCACTTCAGAATCTTTTTGTAGGCTAACATTTCGTCTGTTACTCATCAAACTTCTCTGTCCTGAAGCCTTTGAATTAAAATGGGAATGATTAATAAAATCAAATATATTATTAGAAGTTTGACTTTAAGACAATTGAAGCAAATGAGTTGTTAATGGTTAATTCAAGATACAAATATTTCTGTATGTCCTGCTTCATTAAGCACCAGTAAATCCTTTGTCTAAAAGAGTAACTTCAAAAGGAAGCACTCCCAGAAGACAGATGAGCTGATTGGAAGTTCACCATAAGGAATGAGCTCAGCAAAAACTAAAGGAAAGGTAATTCCAGCAGGCAGAGACTGTGACCACCAACCCATTGACCACAAACTCAAGAAACCCCCCAGACCCCAAAAGAAGTCGAGACTGAGCATGCAAACTAATTAACATGAGAAATGAGAGAATTGCTTCACAAATAGGAAACCGAGTATTAAGTAATGAAGGAATTCTGTAATTTGTAACCAGTGAAGGCTGATGTCTTTGCTTGCTGAACTGTATAAATAGTGTAAAGTTTGACAATTGGTGAGCTGGGCATTTGTGGGTGACCACCTAGCTCCCTACTTGTGCACACTACAATAAAAGAATAGAAATACCTCAAACACATTTGTGAATTGGTGCTGCACACTGGGTAAGGAAGCCACCTATGGACAACATCTTTAATTTGACAAACGCTCTTGTAGAAATCCCTGATATCTACACTGTCCAGTCCCTTGTTTTTCATCATTGCTTCCGCAGACAATTAGCTGACGATCCTTATCCTGCAGACTATAATTTCTCTCTTCCTGCTATCAATGTTACTCTATGATCATAGACTCACACAGTACATTTTAGTCCCAGAATCCTGCAGCATCTCTTCCATCTGACGCCTGCAAGAACTACATGAAGAAATGTTTGGCACATGTAATATTGTGTAAACTTGGGCCAGTTTATGCTTCATACTTCATGCTACCCTCCAACAGAGCTTATGTCTGGAGGCTGGATTACACCACAACCTGCATAAAAGGGCAGATAAATGGACTCCATAGAGGAAGAAGAGGTTGGGGGAAGAAATGTATATATCTCAGACTGCTGGACACTCACTGACTGACCACATTTACTTTGGAGATCACATAAGGAAAACAGGCTGTGGGCCCAGAGAAATCATTAAGAGAAGTCCATGACTTTCAGTTCTGTACTTAAGACTCAACTTTTTGCTAATGCAACAAGACTTTATATATAAAATTGTAAGTTAGAGCGGCAGGTGATGGTAGGCAGCTATATGTCTTCTGGTAAAATAAAACTGTAATGTAATTTTGAATGAGTAACTTAGAGCATGTCCTATAGCACCACCTAGCAGGCTAATTTAAAAGTGATCTATATCACTGGATCCCTGACAACAACGATGTGCTTACGCAACAGAAATAGGTTGCACTTCAATCTTCTTTCACCTTCCTTGCTCTAACAGCTGCTTCTTGAAACCAGAATCATACCAACATGGTAAAGTTACATTAGTAAAGTTGGGGTCTCCACTTTTCACAATCATATTTATTATAAAGCTCTTAAGAGAAACCATAGTGCAAATGCAATGCTGTGCCAGCCTCTTGAGTTTTTGTGTAATAAACCATCGGATTCTAGACAGCTGATACAGGAGGCAAAAGCATCTTTCAGAAACTCACACTGTGCAAACCCATCCAACCCTCCCCTCCACATTCACTGGTAGGATAAATAAGTCTTAGTGACTCTCAGGCTTTCCAAATCCATCATCCCACTGTGTGTTGCGGTTAGTGAGAAATCTGGTCTCCAGCTGCCCATCATCGCCTGCATGCACTTATTCTTCATACATCTGCATGAAGTATGAATTTCAATGCAAATTTACAAATTTCAAGTTTTGGTAGATGATGAAGCTACATGCTGAGGCCACAGACCCATGGCTATAATAGCTCTCTGCTGATATAAAGGGGGAGGTGAAGCTCTTGTCTCCTTTTTTTCTGGCTGCCTCCCACCTTTTTACAGCCCTGGCACTTTTCAGACTTTTCAATGATCCAGTTCAGCTCGCTAACCTGGTAGAAAATGATCCCTTTTCCCCCATTACTATGTTTCTGCTGCTAGTGTGTTAAAAGCAGTGCACAAGAGGGTCTGATAGATGCCAGATCTGGCAAAAAGTGGTTCAGAGGGAGACAGAGGTGAGGAAGGCGGAATCTTTCCTCTGACTTCTCCCCTTGGGTGCCAGCGAACCATTCATCTGCCTTGCCGTATTGCAGAAAACCGTAACTGAAGGGTAGAACCGTACCCTCTCACGAAGGAACGTGTTTTCTTAGTAATTAGCAGTTTGTTTATTGGGAGTTAAAACCAAGGCTGTCATTAACAGTTGCTGTTCACAACAAGGAGGGATGCTGGCTAGGCCTAGTCAGGCCTGTTTAGCACTAGCATTTCTAAAATGCAGGAGATCATCTAGTAGGAAAAAGATAGGATAAACACCTTCATTTGGATACTTTCACCTAAGTCCTGGAGGAAGACCTGAATTTGAATGGAAACTCCTAACCCTTTGGTTTACAATCTGAATCCTTTTATGTGAGAGTAAATCTCAGGCCAAAAGATCTGGGAGCTGAACCTTTACTGGCAAGAAATGCCTCAGTCGGGGGCTGCTACAAAGAAAAGAAGGCCTGTTGAAATTATTCTAAGTAGATAATAACCATGGATTTCTTTTATTTCTGTTCTGCTGTCTCTTAACCCGCTACAAAGCATTATTTCCATTTGGATTGTGAAAACAGTTACCTCACAACTGAATGGTTACCTCACGATGGCCTGAAGGGACATGTTAAAACAGCCATCACAGCACCCATGGATACCTTTCCTACAGACGAGGCAAACCCAATCTTCCACTATCCACCACCCAAACGAAATCCCAAGCTGGCCAAAAGCTATTCCGTGTCCTTGTTTTGCACGGACTGTAGAACCCAGGGCAAGGCTGGGCTTACTGGAGCTGTGCCCTCAGCAGCCAGCGCTTACTGACGGGTCTGCCGAGGGACGGGCAGGCCTCCCCAGGGCTGCCTCAGAACAGATCCACGCAGGAGTACTGAGACACTACAGCAGCCATCTCCTGCTTTGAGCAAATTGTAACCTGAAAACGAGTAAAAATCCCTGCACGTGTTATTTTCCTGTTAGGGATAGCACATAGAAAACAAATGGTACTTGATGGCCATTAGCTACGCCACGGCCATCCCAGAACGCGTTGCTGCACTGCGTTGGGAGGGCTGTGTTGGTAATACCTACGGGAAGTATTTTGCAGGAAAAACACAGGGAGCTGCAACATGAAACACAACAACCCTGCATGAATTTATGACTCGGGGGGAAAACCAGCCACCGCACACACACACACCGCGGCCGCAGTTGCCGCCCGGGGTGTCCCAGCCAGCGCTGGCCTGGCCCCTGGCCCCTGGCCCCTGGCCCCTGGTCCCCGGCCGCACGGGTGGCTGCCCCCGAGGGGCAGCTCTGCCGCTGCCGCTGCCGCCCACCCACGGGGCTTCAAATTCCTGGGAGCCCGCCAGCCCCGGATGCCCGTGCTGGGGCAGCCCCGCCACAGTGCTGCCGCCCGCCCCTTCCGCCCGCCGTACGGCAGCGGGGAGGTGGGCGCCCCGCCGGAGCCCCGCCTCGGCCGCCGCGGGAGCCTCGGTAGGTGCGGGCGCGGGGCGGGGAGGCCTGAGGCGGGGAGCGTCCCGCGACCGGCCCCCAGCGCCGGCAGCTACGGGAGGGACGGGGACCGCCCCCACCCCCCCACGCCACGGCCGGGGCTTGGGCCTGGGCCTATGACCGGGGCCGGCCAGGGCCTCGCCTGCCCCTCGCGTACAGGCAGTGAGGGCCCACCCCCACACACCCCCTTTTTTAAAAATATTTTTATTTTTCGACAAGTGAGCCTTGAAACCCCGAGCCCTGTAGTCTTTGCCAGACTGACACTGTTTTAAGCTGAGCTTTCCCCTCGGCTGTGTGTAATTAAAAACAAAGATAAATTATCTCTTCGGTGCGCCCAGTTTGAACTTTAGCTGTTAGAATTCGCAGGCTGAAGTGCAGTTACAAGCCTGTGACACCCCAGAGATCTAGACGATGTCAGTGTATGGGGAGACCACCTTACATGCCTTGCTGTGGCTTCGTGGGGAGCAACTAAGTGCTCAAGCCTGTAGGGTATGGTCCGTGTAACGTTGCCTGCCTTATACATAAATGGTCTAAAGTTGACGAATAAAAATAAAGGTGCCATATGCAGGTAGGGCTGCAGTGGGGTCTTCTGCAGGAGCTGGGAGTCTGCACTGGCCCTCGGGGAAGGTCTGAAAGCAGGGATGCTATAAAGTGTCCAGGGTGATTTTCCTTTTATCTTTGTATTTACTGTCGTGAGACAGCGAATGCTCCGTGGCCCTTCCTGCTTGTCCTTGCGTGAGGTGCGTGGTGGGACTGGCAGGTGCAATCCCGGCAAGAACATGGCCTGGGCTGCCGGGGGTCTGCCCGCACACGTTTGAAACCATGCCTGCAGAGCGGCTAATTCAATTAAAAAAATTCTAAAAATACTTAGCCGCTGTTACAGTTTTTATGACTGGAGCAGGAAAAAGGTTAGTGTTAATGCACTGAGGTATATCCTGCCGTTACGGCTGGTTAGGAGAAGCATATAGATAAGCACAGCGCTTCCTGCCCAGCTTTCCTGGGGTTCACCCTGGGCTGCCAGCCTGTCCAGGTGTGCTTCCCGGCATCCCGAGGCGCTGACCAGGAGAGGGGGACTTTATCCTTGCGGTGCTGCTAATCTTAAAAAGACCTGTTAGCCAGCCCAAATGAGAGGACATTCTCTAACATGTGTGGGAGAAACTTGGGAAGTCCTTGGCTGAGCTGCATGTGTGGATCAAGTGGTAGTCTTCATACAGTCATCCCCTTAGTAGGGCTGCCACACACCCCCCCACACACCCTGTCAACACCATGACCTTTTCATTCAGATCTAGACTACCAGATTGGCCAAGAGGTCATTAACGCCAAAGAGGTAATTTGGGGTTAGTATTACTGTTTTCTGGGGTTTAGCTCTATTATCAAGGAGGTTTTTTCCTGAAATTGGGTTTCATCCAAGCTCTTGGCCCTTTAGTGTGTTTTTCTTAAATAATTTTGTCATGCAAATCACCACCTCCAGTCTTCAGCAGAATGTAAGAATACCACCACTTATTAAACTAAGAAATACATATTAAATTGTGTACTCACATGCATCATTGTTTTTATTAAGCACTCAGTATGTGTTCAGTGCAGTATAAACATTAAACAAGATTATTCTTCTGGTGAATTTGCAGTCTGAAAGAGCTTCATAGGAAGGAGTAGTAATAACATATAATTAAAACACCGCCTTTAATTTAATCCCTTTTTGTTTCCCTGTGGTTACTGCTCATTTGCTGTTGATCGTGACTAGTGTAACCTGGCATGTCATGCAGTGCTGTTTCATGATTGTTACAGCCCCCAGTTGTCCGCTCTACCCCTCTGTGGGAGGTTCTTGTTCAGCGTGAGTGGAAGAAGAGAACATATGTCTGTGTTTCAGCTGCTGTTGTACAAAGCCCAGCAGCATAGCTGAAACCCACCTTTGATGGTACTCTACACTAAGCCCTTGGTTGTTGTATCAAAGCATGATTTCCTTCTGCCACCTCAGCTTCCTGTAAGGACAGCTGGAAATACTAATGTCTTCAACAGCTGCAACAAGATTCTCTGAAGCTCATGTGTTAAAGCCCTGAGAGAAGGGACATTACAAGATCAAATGAGAACAGGGGCATCCCTTTCTCACTGATGACTTTTGGGTTTAAGTGCCTAAGTCACTTTTATATCTTTATGGTAGCATCATTTTAGGGTTGAATTCTGTAGCCAATGGAATTTTTTAAGAGATTGGAGTTTTCCTGGGCAGAGCACATCACATGGCTTGGACCATAAAAAGAACTGATACTCCCCAAGGGAAGCAGGATTCCTGAATTGAAGGACTTGGCGAGTTTGAAAGTTTTAAAGTTTATCTGGTTATTTAAAGAGTTACAGCATAGTTGTCTGCCCTGAAACTATTTCTGTTCCAGTTTCTGTTCTGGATCTGCATGTATTATTTGTTAGAGAATTTATTTCAGAGACAAAATTTTAAAAGTAGTCACTGAAAGCATGCTGCTTTCTGAAAAAAAAACCAGCTGCTTTTTGCTGAGTAAGCTAGAACCACTGCCTGGAAGTTGAAATCCAGGGGAAAAAAAAAGAAGAAAAAAATACATACTGTACTTTTATTTTTTTTAGAAATCTGAGGTTGACTATCCATTAGAACAAACTCTAAAGGAAAATTCTGTCTCCTGAAATTTTCAAATCAAAATGAGATTCTGTTTTGAAAGTTGTAGTCAAGCTTAAGTTACTGAATTTAGTATTGTTTACTGATTAAAAATATTGGAGCTGTACTGTAGAGGAGGTTAGCATAGATTAATCTAAGTATTGGCTCTTTCTGGCCTTAATATATGTGGTCTATGTCCAATGGAATGCAACGGTAGGATTGTGCTGGCAAGGGCTGTGCTCAGTAAATACAGAATGCATATTGATTGCTGGGGAAAGGAGGCAGTATGGTGGCTTATGGTCTTTATTGCAATAAATTGATTTACTGGAGGAGAGGGTGAAGTTAATTCTTTGTATCAAGCATCTTAAGTTCCAAGGCCCCAAAATTAATGAGTATCCCTTCCTCTGTTAAGGTGTTTTGTTAATGTAAAAGAGTGAATGTTTCTTTGGTTATTGTGCTTTGCTTCTTCTCATGTGTTTTTGCTTTTTTGTATTTTTTTTAAATGCTACGGGTATGAGAGACCCACTTATGCACACTTTAATTCATGATTTTGTGTTATAAACAGGTTAGGATTTGACTATGGCAGTGCGGTTCCTGCAGAAGGCATCTGTGTGGTTAAAGAAGCGCAAGATCACTTTGTTGGCTGTTTCTTGCGTGGGACTGTTTGGCGCTAACCTTTCCTATCATGTGTTTCCTGAGCAGACATTCAAACTGTTGCACGAGTGCTGGTCAGAGGGGCAGCCAGCTGAGCTTTCACAGAGGCTCTGTGGTGTCTTTCAGGATGTCCTTCAGGATACTGCTGTGAAGTCCACTGAGTCCTATCGAGCCTTTGCAGCTTCTGGCTTCCACCCTGTGAGTGCTGGTATCCCCTGGCTGCCTGCAGGCTCTTTGGTGGGCATCCCGCCTAACTTTGATAGCACAATTGAGGATAAAAAAGGAATAGTCAACCATGTTGTTGTGATCAATGGCAAGAAAGTAGACTGGGAGAGCAATGAAGGTGTTGCTTTGAAGGAAGCTCTGACATTTTCACTTGGAGCTCAGAAGTTTGCCATTGCCAGAGAAGTTATGTATTTGCAGAGCAGCAGCCCTTTGGCAAGTGCAGTTGTGGCTCCAGCTTGCTTAGCTGGTACATTTATCTGTGGGAGAGTTATAAAGCTACTTCTGGGTTTATCTCCTGGCCCCGTAATACTTCATGCCATCTGTAACCTCGTAACTGCCGCTGGTGGGCTACTGTGCTATTACATTTCTTATGACGCCGTGACCTATCACCTAGACTGCAAGGCTGACAGAAAGGCAGCTACTGTTTCCAAAGACTATGCCAGAGGTGGGGTTGAATTTTATGACAAAATCCTGTCCCGCAACAGGATTCTTCGTGGTCTGATGGGCAAAGAAGGGATAAAAATGTATGCCCCGAGTGGTAACCTTTTCCCAAGGTACTGGTTCAGAATAAAGTATACCCCGTACACTTACCGAAGAGATTTGATTGTTAATATTTTAAGAGAGCTCCAGGCATAGGAATGAGTGCTTGAATTTTAAACTTGTGAATTATGTATTCTCTTGGAACACTGCTGTGCTGCTTTCCGCCTTCCCCCCACCGCCCTCCGCCCTGTATCTTCATTAGAATTTTGGGGTTTATTTTTGCATGTAGTTTGGAAGAAGTTATTGCACAGTCTGTGAATAAAGAATTCCTTCTTAAAAAATTAAAAGACTCACTTCAAAGTGCTGTGTTCTGTGTGCATCTCGAATCACAAGACCACTGGGGAAGGGAACTTCTTAGACCCTGATCTGGAAGTTCTGCTGCTGTGCTCTGCAGTCCTGCCATTGCAGTCTGGAAAATAAAGTCCAATGGGGAGTTTTGGGAGTATTATCATTTAGACTGGAGTGTTTGTGTGTATGTTTGCCATTCCTCCTGTGGAACAATCCAAAGGTGTTTAAATAACTGGGCAGTCTGTATCGTGCTGTTACACAAATACCAAGACAAAGCGTTTCTGTTCTGTGTAAGTTCTTGTGCTGTGTAAATTCTTATGCTGCAAACACTATTCTTCAGTAGGGCGCATTAGTTGTCCTGCAGTTCATACTGATACAGCTATATTATTACCAGCACTTGCATAATTTTCTTAAATCTAGTTCTGCTTTCTGCATGACATGGTGACTGCGTGTGGGTATCTGGAATTACTCCCAGCAGTGGCAGTGTGTAACACAGACTGTCATGGGTTGGTTGTTTTCTCCTAAGTGGGATAAGCATGTTCAGGAGAGGGTTTTCTGTTTGCTTTGGCACAATTTTTGTTTGATTTTAAAAATACATGCAGATGTGTGTCACCTTCTGTGTCAAAGAAGGCAAGGTATAAGACATAAGTCTGGCATTTGGTGCAGAATCTGGTGAAGTCTGTGATGAAGAGTTGCCAAAGGAAATTGTTCTCCTGTTTCAGAGTAGCCTAAGAAGGTTTTGTCTGGCAGAACCGAGCTTCACCCAGGATTACTAATCTTCTGTAAAGGTCTTTAGTGCATGGGCAGTAAACTTTCTACTGTAGCCTCACCTTGAAGCTTTTATGTAATTTCCAAGATGATAGTTCTCAAACTTTGTAGTTCCCCTTTATCAGTGTTTCTATTGCAGCCGTGCTAGTAGCCCTTCCTGGTGACATCACAGCAGTCCTCCTTGTCGCTGTTGTCATTCTTACAGGAAACTTAAATTATTTTGTATCTTCTCAGTCGCAGATGTACTGAGTGTTCTCTCTGCCCTGCTTTTGTCCTTTCTTCATCTGCTACAATAATAACTGTTACGCCTGTGTTTGCTCAAAGGATTACCGAGTTCTGTTTTCCCTTTGATTCACATGGTGACATCAAGTTGATATACCGGCTGCTGAGATGCTGGTGTTGCTTTATAATGCTGAAGCGGTGTGTGTATAATATATATATAATATATATATGAGATGTTTGGGGTTCTGCTGAAGTAATGTGTCATGTTTTTCTGGACAACCACCTATCACTTGCAGTTGTCCTTGAAGTATCAAGTAATGAGATGCCTTTTAGGTGCTTTGTGGCTGTAGGTTATAATGTTATTGTTCTTGTGACCTTTGTGAAAAAGTTTGACACAATCTCCTCGGCTGTGGAATAAAAGGAGAGTTTACCTTTAGGCAGGGGGCTTTCAAAGCTTCAGGCTAAATTTGACTTTTCTTCCAAGTAAATCCAACAGGTCAAGATAGGGGGTTTTTGGTTGAGTGATGTAGTGGCTCAGGACTGGAATATAACTCCTGTTTTATGTAGCCTGTGAGTTCAATTCATCCTCATGTTATTCCTTCAGACAAGTCTAAACTCCATGAAATGTTCTCAGAGAGAACTTGGCCCATTTGTTTTATGTGTTTTAAGGAGCTGCTACTACATAACAAGTGCAGAGATAAATTGGGGCCTTCTTTGAGATTTACAACAAGTAGCAGTTTAAACAAAATTAAATTAATCTGCTTGCCTCTTACCACTCCTTGCTGCTGTTTTTCATCAAGATGTCTGCAGCTAGTGCTGTTAGTTAACATTCTTAGGTTGTAAAGCTCCAGTGATGTTGATGGGTTTTGCAGTTGAGCACTTTGCTTTACTCTCACAGCTGGATTCTCCAAGAAGCTCCATGGTATCTGTAACTGCTGTGTCTGATTTACCTTTCTTTGAACTTGCTGTGGCATAGTGGTGTCAGTAAGGGATGGCTGGCTAGTATTAAGACATATGCACTTGCCTTCCAAAGACATGTCCTGGCCAAGGGTTTACAAACCTCCATCTCTGTATAGTCAAGCTCGTATTCTGATGCCATCTGTGTAATGTGGAAACTTAGTGCTGTCAATATAAGGGAAACAGGAATTTGAAATCACAGCTGCTAATTAAGATTTCCCTGAACTTTGGGAATGTGTGGGTTGCCCTCAAAAAGGTTTGTATTGTGTTGCCAGGTAATTGTTGCTTCCAAGATTATCTGTGGTATTTGGCAAGTAAGAATAGCACAACTCAAATATATGGCCGTGAAAATACTCATGCAAACTCTTACAATATTGCAAATGTTTTCCTGTAGGTGGAATTTCCAATGAAATCAAATACTGGTGATAGAAATGATCTAGTTTTGTGAGTACAATAGAAGCAAGCACTCTGGAATTAAAGATGAAAATGTTGGTTGATCATGCTCTTCCGTGCTAAGAACAGTCTGACGTGGAAGAGCAAGTTCATTCAGTGGCCCAGAACAGCCCAAATGAATCGGTTTGTAAGTAGTGTCAGTCAACAGCCTTACAGTCTCCCCCAGCTCTGAAGCTGGAACTCTGAGAAAGTTCAGAAAACTTGTTTTAGTAGTGACTAGCTTCTCTTGCACTGCTCGGATGAGGCAGGCTTTGTACGATGTTAATGTGTAGAAAAGCAACAGAAAATGTTAAGCGAAGGGAATTGCTAGGAGATACGGATATAAGAAGTCTAAGCCAAGAAACTGTAAAATGAAGGTGTCAATGGAATCATGAACTCTCATAAAAATGGATATTGTTTACAAAAGTGAAGCTTTCTGTCTGGTAAAGTGATTAAAGGCTGAAGTATGAGCAGCAAATGACCAAAATGAGTTGCTAGTTTAAATTTATACACAATGTTGTTTAAAGAGAGATTTGACTGGTTTATTTATGTTGTTATCCTGAATTTTCTAGACAACTGCAAACAAAATGATCCTGTAACTTAATTTTTACCTAAGTGTGATGTTTGCTGCCACATATAGCTTTAGTGGATAATGCTGCAAGAGACAAGGGCCCCCTAGGTGCTTTGCTCAGAATTCCCACTGGTGTGCAAGAAATGCAGGGTCTGGCTCGCAGGTTTCTTTCCCTATCCTAAAAAGTGTAGTTTCTTTACAGAGATGCCTTCAGCTTGTTCAATTGTCAAAACCATAAAACTGTCAGAAATAGAGCAAGACTGAGAACTGGACAGTCTTCCTGAAGACAAACTGTAAAAATAATCTGATTTAAAGTAATTTCTGAATCAGCTGCTATAGGTATCTGGCTCCTCTTGCAGTTTACAGGAAGAAGGAGCTTCACAGATGGCTTCCAAGAGAGAAATATCCACCCAGGCGGCATGTGAGTAAAGAATTTCCCCCACGGTATTTCCACAAGGGCTTCAGTTGAAATGTAGCAGTCCTTTAGAAAACAGCACTTTTTATTGCAGTGGAGCACTGTTGTCACCCCTTTTCACATTAAAGTTGTTGTCAGAACCTGACAGATAAGAGGATGAGAGAGCTGACTGCCAGGCTGTGGAGCCTGTTGCCCTACAGGGTAAGCTGGTGGTGTGGGGAGAGGTGATGCTGGAAGCCTGAGCCTACTGCTGTTGTTTTGCCCTTGGCCATAGCAGTTGTGAAACAACCACTGTGACAATGTGTGGCTTGGGTGGGAGTGAATTAAAATGTATGAATCAAATCATCCTGACTGAATCACAGGCAGCTTTCATTAAAGGAACAAATACAGAGAATCCATCCCAGAGCGAGTGTGGCTACATGCAGCCGTTGTGGGCATCATTAAAACAACCGTAGGTATCTCCACTATGTGGAAATGCAATTCCTAGCAAGCTGCAGACCCGAAACAAGTGTGTGGGCTATATCCTGCAACTGTTATCCGCTCATGTTCATGAAAAGCTTCATGTAGCAGCTGTGATTACATTAATGTAAAAATTACTAATTTGCAGACAACCTGCCATCCATGCATCCAGTTCTTCCTTGATTTCATTCATCTCTGCTGGAAGTGTGTATAACTGAAAGGCAGAATGCACTGGTAAGCGGAGGAGTGCTGATGTAGGAAGACCTAATTAAGAGCTCAGAAAAAGGAGAACACTGTCAGGAAGAGAGGGAAGCTGATATTGGTTGTTATCAAAACTAGACTTAAGAACAGAAAAATAAGGTAATGATTCTCTAGGAACTGGTATGTTAGACATATTAAATCTGAAGGACCTGAAAAATGGCTTATGGATGTTTTGCTGAGCTTTCCTTTCACTGAGAATATATCAGTTTGTTTAGCTGAAGTGACTATATTCAAGCTGCTCAAACTGCCAAAACTGTAAAGTGGAGAAAACTACTAAAATCTGGCTAGAAATCAGTCTGTATTTCCCATCTGGAAAAAAGGGATTTTTTTGGACAAGCCAAACTCTTAAGCTTTATAGCCAGAAACGAACACTGGAATGTCTCTGCAGTTGGGAGCTCTCACTCTGAGTCAGACCAAGTTTGCCTTGATGTATCCTGGTCTCTAGTCTTGAGAAGAGAGTGCCCTTAAAAACTCTGTGTCTAAAAACGCTGTTTAGAAAACACAGCCAGCCCAGCTGTATGTTTATTTCCCTCCCCCTGGCCCCGCTTCAGTACTCCTTACAGCAGGAACCATTTGTGGTACTGATCTGCTTATGCAGTACTTACTATAATGTGACCTCTGCCTAATAGTATAACGAGCTTCCTATATATGGTGATAATTAAGTGTATTAGGCCCAGGTCAAAAAAAGAACTGTCCCCCAAATCATGTTTCCTAGAGAAATTTATTTTTCTTTTGATGACTGAACTTTCATCATCTGGAAGTTGACCCCTTTTCCAGTCCTGATCAGGTTACTCGGAGTCAGTAGCTACTTCGGAGCGTTACTGTGTTAATATAGTCACGGCATTAACAGCTTCTTTCAGTATAAATGAGTAACAGGTGAAGCTGTGTCTTCCTTTGCGTGTGGCCAAGCTACTTCTGCTGTAGATGTCTTGTGAAACAGCAGATCTCATTAGGATAACTAAGAGTATTTAGAAAACATAAGACACTGTGAGCCTGATCCCAGGTTCACAGCTCCAGCATTTCTTGTGGAGGGAACATTAAGAAAGGATATGCAGTATCTGAAAAACTCCTCTGGTTACTGTCTAGTGGTTTAGTGCAGACCTGCTGACCTCTGGTAGCTTTGTTTCTATCATTTGGTGAAATAACGTTCCAGTGGGAACGTCATTTCTTCATTCCTTGTTCCTTTTTGTTTCCTCTTGCTCTGCTACTCTAATTGCCTCTGCTGCCTGCTGACTCATCTTGCAAGCTGCTTCAGCTCACTCAAACAAGATTTGTGAAGTTTTTAAGCTGTCACTTGCTGCTTACACTTCCATTTGCACCACCTTCTTGCTTCTACAGTACTTACTAGCCGAAGACCACAGCAGCTTGAACTTCTGTTTTGCTTTATTAGGTTTAGTCTACATGTTTTTGCAAGGAAAAATGCCTTTGACTAAATGAAAAATAGGCATTGTGGTTAAAAACCACCTTCTTTTGCCACAAACAGAATTTAATACTTCTTTTGAATCTTCCATTTAGTGTTACTTTTTGAAACATGCTTCTTACTTGCTGTCTATGGCACCCAGTTCACTTTTGATCTTAATTTACTTCTGTCACTTTTAAGATGCCGCTGTTCCCTTTGAGCCCTTAGAAGTTTTGTTTCTTGTTCTTGAAAACTGCAGGGAATTTCATATACTTCTATGGCTATAGGTGATGTATTGTGACTTGAGAGGTAATAACTAATATTGTACCATTAGCTGCTTGTACTGATGTTGACCTAGCTCGGGCACACCCGTGTTACACTTGAGTGCTGTGGTATAGAGGTATTGCATGCTGGCTTTGAGAACTGTGTCTTCTGAAGTTGCTCATATTGCCAGTTCCACTGAGGAGTGTATAGATGTCTTTTAATCACCTGCTACTGAGCAGAAGCAGAGGAGTCTCTTGGGTTTTGTCTCACTAAAAAGAACACTTACTCACTTTTGACAGAGAAAATATTTTGACTGACTCTTGCAAGGGCGAAGGGTTTGAAATGCAGAAGAAAAGCCCAGGCAAAACCAAGGAAAATAATCCCATGTTCCTTAAATTTTCTAAATCTTGGATGTTGTTACAATACTGTACTGCACAAGAATTGCAATAGACTTCTGTACCAATTACATCTGATTTCTAGGTTATTGCTTTAATAGGGCTAAGCTTTGCAGTCCTGACAGTATGCACAGATACTTAGCTGCTCTGGAGTAGCATCTTTGTGTCTATGTCAACTACAGTAGAACTCCATCTGGTCAGTACATCCTCAAGTAGTCACTTTTCCATTGCTTCCCAGTTCCTGGTGTGCAGCCACATTACGGGTACTCCAGGGAACACACATGTGCACCCCAGGCAAAACTTTCTGCTCCAGTTCCCTTGCCCCACCAATTCCTTTTCCGTGCTCCTTTGGGCTGGAGGCAGTTACTGCACAGCCACCAGGTATTTCAGTGGAGTAGCCCCTGATTTAAAGAGCCTGAGAACTGAATGTGATGGTTTCCTCTACAACTTCCACTAAGCAACACGTGACAGTTCAATACCATGATGGCTCTGCCAGGTATGCTGGTCCAAAACCCCCGTGCTACTACTTATTTCCAGCTAGAGAAAATGGAATTTTGTGGAGTTCTGTTACCACAAATATAACGGTCAATATCAACATGAATCAGCTGCGGCTGAAGCTATAATTTGTGATATTAAAGCTAGAGGTGGAATTTCCAGAAGTGAAAACTAGTGAAGTACTCCACGCTAACTATAAAGAGATTTAACAGATGTGGAATTAAAGGTAAAGCTATAATCCACTTTACTATTGTAAAGCTATATTCATTCTTAAACAACAAACGAATGAAACAATACAATGAAACGCTGAACCTGTTTCTCAGGGGAGATAGAAAATTAAGATCAGGTTATGTTGTAAATAATGATGCTGGTTTTGAAAAAAATTTTCATTTTTCTTTTTTTTTTTTCTTCCCCTTCACTTCCTGACTAGACTGGAGGCATCTAAGTATTTCAGAAAACAGAAGAGTAGAAGAACTATTCTGTAGAAAGTTTTCCTTATAAGATCTTTTCTCATATGGGATGAGTTCCACTGCCTCAGTGACTTACAGAAGTGTATTATATAATTCTCTGTAGATATCCGTATACAGATGTATTTATGGCTTTTGGAAACTTTGTGTAATTTAGGCATAAAACTTGAAGTGGGTTTTATAGTTCCTCATTAATAATAGTTGAGAATTATGCTCATCTAAGGCAGCACACATAAATTCTTAATGTTCAGACATTCATTATATGCCTGTGATGGTTAGAAGTTGCCATAGGAAAATAAAAGCCAGTGATCCCAAAGGTTATTTTTTTAACTTTTTTTTTAAGCAATTTGGAAAATTGTGTTCATCCCCTAACACTTCTTTCCCCTCTGCTTCCACATTTTTCCACTTAATCTAAAGATATAACAGTGAATATTGAAAAAGTCAAATCAGGAATGAGACAAACTTTTTATTGATGAAAATTTCATTAAACATGACAGCATCTTATAAAAGGCAGTGCTGAATCCATCATTTTATGGAGGTTATAAATCCAGGTAGTTTTTTGCAATCATGATTTACAGATCTTAATAGGGTTCACTTGTATCACATGTGAAGATGGCTATGGCATAGTTGCAGGTGGCTAGATGAAAGCTTAATATATGTATGTTAGCTTTACACCTATGAAGCAGGTAAAAAGGCAAATTTTTTTTCTTACTTTCCTGGCTAGAATGTCATTTGTGTTGCAAATTAAAGTCATGCTTTAGTAATTACAATTTGAACTGTGAAAGCATTTCTTTCAGATTTTTTTTCTAACTTTCCAGCAGCTGAACTGGATATGTAGAGCCATAAAAATGCAAAAGTTTCAGTCTGAGAACAGAGTAAGAATGAGAGTCATTGAGATTTTTCTATATATTTAGAATTTATTTCACTTAGTATTAAAAAAATCTGGGATGAAACCTCACAATAGATGGATCAAAAAAAATACATTTTCTTCTAAAGTAATGTGGTGATCAGATCTTTTTTTCTGCTTATGCAGTTAGCAGAAAAAAACACACCAAATATTGTGCCATGTTCTGAACAAGCAGTTTGGCTGGCACAGGTTCTTACCGTTTCCTTGGTCCAGATACAAAATTGCTAGCACTGCGAAGATCCCAGAAGCAGGTTTTCCTGAAGCACAAATGTCCCACATTATGCCATGTCTGTCTGAAGTTTCTTTTATTCTGAGACTGGAAACAAGTTTGATGCAGCTTTGAACCCTGTCATATACTGTGTATGCGTGTTGAGCCATCACACGTGTCAAAATTCCTTCCCCTTTCACTGTACTTTTTTATCGTGGATTTTCAGATCTGCTAGCTGGTATGAAAGAATTGTTCCTTATCTGGTATTTTATGGGTATCGGATGTATGTTGGCTTCAGCTTCAGAAATTGTGGGTACGAAAGCCTCTGGAAAAAAACTCAGTTTTTTTTCACGGTGGTGGTCTGGTTTTAATCTTACAGAGTTTCTACTGAGTTTTGCCTTGAATGGTGTAAATAGAACCAATATTGATGGCCAAATCCAACAGAGGTGCTTGCCTAAAACCAGTAAAAGGTATGACTGATGTAGTGATACAAATCTGTAATTAGAAAATATGCATCACCCAAGCCCAAGCACCTCTGGTTTCTTGGCAGGCAGAATTCAGCAGGGGTCTGGAAATGACCCAGTTGTGCTGCTGGGTGCTGACCAGTGCCAAGCCCTGCTGAGCCATGTGTGCACTGCTGCTGGATTTGCGGAGGGGATCAATCTGTTCCTGTTCTCTGAGCCACCCAAAGCTACACTGCTAGGATCAAACTCATTGCAAAGTGCAGCTGGGATGTCCTTTCAACACATGGCTGCAGGAGGTGACATTGTGCTGTGCTGTGTAATACGCTAGTGTTCATCTTGAGGAAGTAGGCCAGTGCTGAATCATCCCTTCAGGCTTACGATTTGTAGGTTTAAACCATAATCTGCTGGAGATAATTTGAAGGAGAGTGTTGCAGCAAGGATGGATGAGGGGGATCCCTGGGCTTGTAAAATTGTCACAGTGCAGGAGGAAATGCAGGAATTGTGGGTCTCAAAGGGGAAGGGGCAAAAGGAGTATTCTGGTAGGTTGAACAGGAGGACCATGAGCTGCTTCCAGCATGCAATCCAAGGAATATTTACATCTTACAGTCTTTATAGCTAATGTGAAAAGTGTTTTAACCCCTTGGAAAGCAAGAGACTGAAACCAAGTAATCCCACAAGGCGGATGACTTAACCACAAAGCACTAATCTGGCTCTCCTTGGACAGATGATTTTCAGCAGTATGGAACAGTGTCCCCTCTGCCTGCTTCTCAAGTCTCACTTTGCCTTTGGTTTTCTTTTAATGTTGGCTTCCTAGAAAAGAAAAGAAAAGAGGAAAAAAAAAAAAAAGGCAATTTTACTGCTACTAAAATAGGTTAAGGAGAACAAAAAGACTGCTAGATTTTTTCATTATGATCCAAAAAAATCTTTCCATAGACTGTGGCACAGAAGTATTATCACTTCATGTGTCTCTTACAATTTTCCATCTTTGCAGTGGTATTTGTTAGCACTTTGTAACTTCCTTTAGGTTGGTCTTTACCCAGGCTATCAAAGAGCATGCAATATAAATTTCCTGTTGCACAGATAGGTTCCCTGAAAAGCAATGGGTAAAATACAGGTCATGTAGCTGTTTTATTTGCTGTCATTTAATGTGTGCATCCATCATGCCATCATAAACTCATTGAACATTTTGTAACTCAGCTGTTAAAAGTTCTTCCACCCTGTAGTGTAGTCGGTGGAAGGGTTCACAGGCTGTCAACTATGAAACAGTGATGCCCTAGTTTAAAAATTAGTCTGCTCTGTTCGATGTCCCTATAAATAATTTAAAGCAAATGACCAGTTCAGAGGTTTTTTGCCTGCCCCTTTTCTGATGATAATAAATAATATCATGGTCCAAAGAGCAGTTATCTGTCAGGCTGAGAACATCCTAGGTAAGCTTCTGTGTGTCAGATATGAACTTTGTGTACCTCTTGGCAGGCAGTCATTCGCACGAGCACTGGCAGCAAGTCAGTGAGCATATGCGCTTGAGTAACTCGTGCTCAGTGGGGATAACGCTTGACATTCTCTCTGAAAGAGAACTTTTTTTCAGGAATTCAGTAAAGCACCTAGACTCTGAGGACATAACTGCTTTTCCTGGAATTAACAGGCTGAGTTGCAGGCTGAGGTGCTTTGGTTCAGCTAACATCACATGCACCGTTCGTAATACTGAGTTTTAAATGCAAGGCCAGGATGGTAGGAAAACTAGCAACTAGGTGGAGGGCTTGATTAATGGGAGTCTAACCAAGGAGAAGGGAGGCTGGCTCAAGATTGCTGTCATCTATTAGTAAGACCAGAAAGAAGTCTCCACACTGCAGCAACTATGAATTATTTAGTTACCAGAGATGGACAGAACGCCATTTGAGTCATCGGGATTTGGCCAAAACCTGCCATCAGAGATCTGGCTTTGCTCAAAGCCCACCGAAAGCCATATACAGCAGGTGTCTTACAGAGACTTTTTCCCCTCCCCCCCCTCCCAGTGAGCTTTGGCCCTTTAGCAGCATGCCAGTTCCTCGGAAAGAACTGAACCATCCTCTGCTGAGAAGCATGATTTTTATTTGTGCCAAGTTTGCCACTCAAGGAAATAGTGGCATACAGACAGCTGACTGTAGATCCAAGGTTTCTGCCATGTTCTGTCCCCAGCTGAGGGGAAAAGCCTCTGAAAGGTGCTCTTAATTTGTGCCAAGTGGCATCCATTCCTAGAGAATCCTCCTTGAGCTAGGTATAGCTCCTTCGCAGCATCCTCTCCATCATCCTACACAGCTCCAACTAGGAGCTAAGGGAGACCAGTGGACAAGGGACCAGCTACAACACCTCTACACGATCAGAGGAATAGCACTGGGATCTTTCTGGTACAGCAGGAAGAGTGTGTAATGGGTAGGCTGAGATGAAAAATGTGGTTCAGACCAAGACTAAAATTTGTATTTGGTCAATAATGGAAAAAACTGATAAACCCAGCATTGCTGCTGCTTTGTGATATCTGTTGGCCAAGCAATCGTGATGTAGGCTTGATGAATACACTATTTTCAGGCAGCTCTCGGTTTGTGCTTACTGTGCATCATTTTGGAAAAATAGGGTTTTAACCATAGCCATAGAAATGACCTGTATAACAGAGGAGATTTCAGCATTTTATGGTTTTGGTGAGAATGACAGAAGGAAAAGGAGAGAATATTTGAGTAACCTGACATCTTGACCAATATGGTCATTCTTGGGTTGACCCAATGCTTTTGTCCAGGCTGTGGGTGGATGCATCTGCAGCCACTGGGGAACAGAGCCTGCTGGCTTCCCTGGAGCAGGGCTTGGCTAAGCCCTATGCAGGCTGGCAGAAAAATCCCATCCCTGCGCTGAGGAAGGGCAGAAGCAGAAGATATGCAAAAGGTAGGATCAGAGGAGAATATGCAGTGGCAGGATGGGAGTTTGAAAATGAGATTGAAAGCCACAGTCTCGACTTTTTGCCACAGCTAAAATCACTAGTTTGAACTTTGAATCCCCTGCTGCTTTGGTTTCGTGGTTGGGTTGGGTTGGGGTTTTGGTGGGATTCAAAAGAATAACTGCACATTTGCAATGATCATCTACAACCGTCAGTTGAGGATTATTGGCATCAACATTATGGCACTCCTGGACCAGCGAGACCCCACCCCTGACTCAATTTTAAAATACAATATTCAATCCCTCTGGCTAAAGAATACCCTTCACCTCAAGTAGCAATTATTCTCCTCCTACCCTGTATGTATAGGGACAGAAGAAACGTCATGATTAGAGCTTCCATGGATGAAGCCCAGGGGATCTGGTGGGCACAGCATACCTCAGTTTTCAGTGTTTAATGAGGGCTGCATGCTAGCTTTTTTCATTCCTGTTGAACACGTGTAGAGAGGGCAGGAAGCCTTAAACCAGTAGAGAAAACAAACAGGGCATAATCTGAAAAGTTTGAAAACTACAATTGAAACAGATTTGTTATGTCATTGCTGAAGGTATTGTCTGCAGAAGTCAAAGGTTTTTGTAGCTTCTCTGCCCTTTCAGCATCACTTTGGGTTATACTTGTCTGGACATTACTATTTTCAATCTAAATAGACATAGCCTCTCCTGTTACTCTCAGCTGGAGATGTTACTTGTCTTCCTGGGCTCAAACATTGTGGAGTGGCCATTGAAAATCACCTGGCGTTGCCATAGAGATGTCTATGTTTTAATGACAACAAAGTGATTTCTGTCCTTTGTAGGGCATAGGCCACTGTCATTGTCACTGATGGAATAATGGGAGGTTATCAAATGAAGGGGGCCAGGCTAACTGGTTTTGTCAGGTGTAATTTTCACTGAAGTTTCACAAGGGATGCCGTATATTTTGCCAGAACTCCTTTTGAACCACGTCTTTAGTGGAGGTCTTTTACCAGAGAACCTTCAGGAATATATTTGGAATTAAATTTGCTTCCACCTGCGCTGTTCTTGTTGGATATTTTCTCCCTCAGCCCATCCTAAAGTTCAGAAGCTTAAGTTTTAATTCTATTAGTATTTATTAACTTAAAGTTTTGTAACATTTGATTTTCTTTCTGCTTTTGGATGGAGGTGGGATGGGAAGGGAGATACACTGATGGGGTAGTTACATGACAGCTGCCCATGTATTTGGGGGGTTGTCCATCAATGAAGATTACTCATTGTAGGACCTCTCAGTCCAAAAAGGATGATGAGAAACTGGAAGGGTCCAGCAGGAAGCTACCTATTGGAGAGACAGAGCGCAAGGCCTGTGACAAGAGGTACAGAGAGCTGAGTTTATATAGGTCAGGAGAAGAAAAGGCTTAGGGGTAAGGTGTGACTGGTGGCCAAATGAAAGCTGCAGGATCTGAGTTTGGATCCCACTTAGGACAGTCATGTCAGGCTAAGACTAATTGCCACGTAATACTGCTACTATGTTTGTAACAAAACTTGTATCACGTACAAAAGCAATCCTGTAAGAATTTGTAAACCTATGATATTGTGGGTGAATACCTCCTGCTAGGTCTGCAGTGTATTTTCATATACTTCTTTCTGGGGATTTTCATTAGCAGACCCACTCTAGGTTTGACAAATTGCATTGCCTTTTTTTTCTGCTCCACTGACGTTTCTTGCCTACCAAATGCTGGCTTTCACTACTCTCTCATTACTCATTCATTGATGTATTTAGCAAATCAGGTTGATTTTATTATGGTACATAGGAGTATTTTGCAATCAACCTTACGTGATGTAGAAAAAATGCCTAAATATTTCTATTCATTGTTTTCTGGCTCAAAGCCAGCTTCTCATTGACTGGTATCCCTTGCCCACTTACTCTTCAAAAGCAGCTTTTTTGCTAGGAGAATGTCAATTTCCATTGAAATGATGATATTAATTTTCTCATCGCTTGTTTACTGACTCAAGGAATCACAGAGGAGTAGAATAACTTCACTTCCTGTAGAAAAGCCTTGTTGTGGAACCCCAGCCATAAGGTCCATGTTTTTAGGATCTTTAGGTGATTAAAACTAGCATGACTGCAGTATCTGTGGTGTGATAATGCTGACTTGTGTCCAGTAAGAATCTCACTTTTTATTGGCAATGACAATAAATGTGTAGGAGTTAAATAAGAGGTGAGGCAGTGGCGTCAGAAAGGACAAGTGATCTGGTACATGGCAAGATAGGATATATGGGCTTTTTTGGGAAAGTTTTCTTCTGTGAACATAGATTTAATGTTCTGTTTCTTGTTGATGCTCTGAGAACAGCATCTTCACATTGGGAAAATAAAACTTTCTGCTCACAGCTTCCCACAACCAATTAATTATTCAGTATTTGAGAATTCAATTTGAGATTTCGTAAGTAAAAACAATGGAGTAAGAATGAAGAGAAGCCACAACACGTGACGCCAGAACTCATGTAAACTCAAGCACGAGAAGGATGATTTATTTGAAAAGAATGCAATATCCATTCTTTTATTTATGTTTTGCACGTTTATTGTGGGTCTGCAGGATATAAATAATCTGTAACATTTATTTTCCATTAAAATACAGAAATTAGAACAGTATTTCCACTTGTGTGCATGTTAGAAGCAAGTCACAAATTTTAATCATGGACTAGAAACTCAGTTGATATAAATTGCAACATCTCCTCTGAAATCAACAGAGTTACATGGATTTATCTCAGAATAAGTTTTGGGCCAGTGTATTTTCAATAGATCCCAAAGTGGTAGTCGGTTTGACTGTCCTGAAAAGTAAGCTAATCTAAAGAAAGGTCTACTGGCTGACAAGAAAGAAATAAAGAATATTTTATACAGCTCTTCCTGTTTCTTGAATTTGGTCTAACCGTTGGTCCGTAAGGTGACTAGCAGGTTTCATATTCAACACAGCAACACTTCCAGTAGAGGTCCTTTTGTCTTCTCGAAGCAGCGGAGCAGTGGCTGTCGTACCAGCCTAGCAGGGGAGCAATTACCACATCCTGCTCTTGGCTGCTACCTGGATTTTCAGTGCCATACGTACCAGCCTGGCATGGGCTGGGGAGAGCGGCAATCACTAGTGTAGCCCCCCTAACCTCCAAGTATAAGGGGTTTTGTTTATCATCTGCCTAAAGGTGTCATATTTGGTCTGCTTTGGTGACTGGCATTAACATGGATAAATGTTTCAGGAACAGCATTTTGTCCGGTTCAGTATTAATCACCAAGCTGGTTGCGGCCACACAAATTTTTATCTCATGTAATTTCATTCCTATGTGAGGATGACTATGTTTTCTGTTTGGGGATGTTTCTCTGACGGCTGTCCAGCTTCTTCCATCTTTCTTGTATCACAGTGGGCTGTTAACGTGGTGTAGTTTCATAGACAGAATCCGCTTTCTGTATGTAAGTATGTTATTCTGAGTCATCTTAACAAGAAGTAGAATGGTTGCACTGGAAAAGAGTTGTTAGCTCCAAAGCTCAGTGACAGAAGGTTTTTGCTGCAGAACAGTGAGAGAGCTTGAGACTGTGTAACCCAATAATCTTTTAATATGCTAAATCTCTGTTCCCTAAACTCAGAGTCTTTTTATATTACAGTAAGCTTGTCATAACTTGCAGGTGTAGGTTGGTAAATTGTACATCTTATATTTAGTAAATAGGAAAAAAAAATTAAACCTTCCTTGTAGAATTTTTTCCACTATAGTACCTAAACTTACTGGAAAAATCCAAGATGGCATAAACTGTGAAGTGCCAAGACACACCTGATACAGCTTTTTCCCAGGGGTAAACATTCAAGGACATTCTAGCCTTTCTGCTTAAATTCTGAAAAAAAAATCAGGCAAAGTAAATACTAGGTTTGTGCTCATTTCTTTTCTTTGCACATCAGGTATCAAGGCGCTTGCCAGTTTTCACTTTGGCAAGCCTGATTACCAGGTTTGCTTGCCAAGGGTGTAGAGAAACACTCTTTGCTGGCAAGATGGACTAGATGACCTAATGCTCATAGCTGCTCCTTTCTACAGCTTCTTTACTTCTGCTAAGGATTGCAGCACCGTAGTTTTGACTTACTGAAATCCTGTTGTTTCTCTTACTTCTTGACTATCGAAGTTAAAGATACTTGCCCGTAACAAGTATATTGTATTTGAAAGATATGAGCATTTGTCAAAGCTCTATCAGGGTTTAGGTGTCTGGGGGCCACATTTTCAAAGGTACCTAAATAACATAATAAACACATAGTGAAACTTGTGAAGTGCCTGAGAAGCTAAGTGATAGTCTGCTCCTGGAACACAATCTCTTGGTAATGTTTCTCCATTGAGCAAAAGGACTTAGAGGCACAGATTTCCACCTACTCTACTAGGTGAGAAAAATCTATTAATCTCTCTCTTCCCTCTCCAGGAGTGCTATAAATGCACCAAACAGTGAAGTTAAGTGATTTTTATACCTTGTAATGACAAATTGTCCATGTTACAGTCCTTCTTTTAAAAGCAGGAACTATGTAAGGCAATTCTTCAGGAAATTAGCTTTCTCCTCATTAAGCTAATCTTTTGCTCCAGAACATAGAGTATACCACATGTTCACAATTGCTGAAACATGCTCTCATGAAGTTATTAATGAAGGCAGCTAAGTAAGAGATACCATTAGAATCATTAACTAGTGACAAGATATAAAATTATTCTGACATCTCATTTCTTAGGCTGAATTCTGTTATCATTTGGTGTTTTATTATCAAGATAAGAATTAATATAATAAAGCCAGAGTTTAGAAAATTTGTTTCTGATTTTGGAGCCATATGGTCCTACTGTATAATGGTAACTGCTGCAGCAGTAAGTAAACTTCATGAGTAAGGCAATGGCAGAAAAGTAGCAGTAAATGAAAATGAGAAAAGAATTCTATGGTTAGTATTCTAAAAGACGTGAAGCAGGTGAATGCAAAATTACCCAAACTAGAAATGGATAACCACCACGTACCTTGGCTGTCACTGGGCCACAGTATCATATCCTCATTCACTACCTCTGCAACAGCACCACCAGAGAATTGGATCAGGCCAGGACCGTGCTGCTGTTCTCTTTTCCTTCTCAATGCACCATTTTCTTTTAAAGGTAGTTACAAATTACATTTTTCTATGCACTAAACCAACAAAGTCATAAATATCTGACTTTGTATCTGATCGGAGACCAAGACAGAGAGACTTTAAGTAGCTGGCAGAGTAGACAGAACCCTTATTTTATGACTTTACTTTCTGGGTTTTTTATTTATTTTGAGGACAAGGGAGACATTTAACAGGTTATAGTCTGCATTACTTTTTAAGCAACGTGTGCATGTGTGTGTTTATTTTCTTTTGCTTCAGTGATAGGCAAACACAAGTGCAAAGTTCAGTACAATTGTGTAGAGGCAGGTATATTGTAATGCTAGTAAACTGTCAGCCAAAGCCTCGTTACCTCGAGGAAATGTAACACCAATTTTCATCTAGAAGTTCTAATAGCTACTAATTCTAGCAGAAGGGAGGTTGATCTGCTGCAGGAGGGTAACACTGTGCATAGCACTGCAGGGTGCGTCTGCACCAGCATTTTAGTTTGGCTCAGGAGCATGCTTTTGAGATGTCTCTCCCAACCTGCTGCCATCCCACGCCTTGTGTGGCAGAGAGGTCTCACAACACCAGCTCATTTCCTGAAGGCTGCGCTCTGAGAGGCTGGTGTGGCTCCCATCACCTTACCTGGTTGTCCAGTGCCACCCCCAGAGCCTCCACATTCCTGCATATCACCCACTAGGCCAACAGCATGACTGTCCTGTAAAAGCCTTGCTCTGGAGGGCTGCAGTACAGCCAGCATGTTCGTTCACACACTGAATTGAAAAAAAGCCTACTCCTTGTCGTTGTCATCATTGTAGTAGTAGTAGTAATAATAATAATAGTGTCTCACAAGAAGAAGGACCATCGTGTAGTGTCCTTGGGGCATGATCTTTGTAAGGAGCGAGCCCTGATCATTATGGACATAAGCCAACCTGTGCCTCCAGGAGGTGGGGATCACTGCCTGGCCACATTTCATTTCACAGTATGCATATCTAGCCTATAATTTAGAAGAGGAAATACTTCCCCTGAAACTTATGAAGTACAGGCTATCCATAAGGTTTTGCACCACAAAATGCCAGGGCTGTACTGTTTTGGCCATTGGTGATAAAGGTGCATTTTGTTCAGGGTGACTGTGTTTTGGTATTTGGCAAAGGAAAAGACAAAAGCAGCATCCACATGTCTTGGGGTTGAGTCTTGGAGAATATTTGCATGGCTGGAGAATTATTTGTAGAGTTTGTGCATTTACAGTCCTGCAAGCACAGCATTTGATCAGAGATTGGGGGCTAATCAGAAGTGAATATACATTAGTCAATCTTAAACAGAGACAAGAAAATAATGAGAGACTGAGTGTAGTCAAGCATTAAAAGAAGAAAAGGGCAGAGAAAGATCAAAACCAACATAAAGAATGACAGTCAATGGAATAAGGACATATCAACCAATGTATAACCAGTGATTTCATGTTTCTAACTTTTGACTCATTTTTCCTCCTCGGTTTCCTATGTTTCTTTTATCTCTGTTTTGAACCCAGAAATATTGTGGTAGTGTAGAAATCCACTTGTGTGCAAGAGCTCGCCGGTCTGAAACTAAGATTGCAAGTACTTTGGAGCTAATGCTATGTCTGTTTATTAGCCTAGACAGAACCAAGCTCAATGAATAAATAACAATAGTTTATCCTGAGGAAATTGATTTGGAAATAATTATTCAATAGAGGAAAGTGCCAATATTTCAGAGCAACATTTGCATGAAATATTATTTGCAGAGTATTATTCAAACATATACTGAGGTACTGAATAAGGAAAACATTTATCCGTAATAAGTATTTGATAAAAATATTGCCCAGATTTGCGATGAATAATTCAGTCTGCATTAGTAACATGTGCGTGACTGTGCATATTATTCCTATCTTTATAAATGCTATGGTAAATTGCTACAGGTTAATAGGTACTTATATCCTTTTCTGTGTCGAATGCTATTAGGTCCAATTTTTCAGAGGAGCTGAGCCACCCAGAAGTTTAAGTATGATAATGAGTTGCAGATACTAAGTGTGTGTGTAAATCAGGCCATGGCAACGTTAGTCACAGGGAGGCTGTTTGGGACTGGCACGGAAGGGTAATGCAGCAGCCTGAACTAGCAGCACATTTTGTAGGGCTCTGCAGAATTGTCATGTATTCATTTCACCCTAAAAATTATTTTCTTCTCAATGCAAAAGACATATGTAGAATGGATACAATTAAGTGTTTAAAAGCTGATTAGAAACCATACAGATTGGTGATAGAAATACTGAAAGACAGATAAGACATTACTGGACAATGCAAAGAAAGATGACAAACCCTTGCGAAAAACAAGACACTGTACCCTAGAAAGCTCACTGCAGAAAGATCTCCCTACCATGTTTCTTCTTCTGTTTTATTATAACTGACATTTAAGCAGGCAGTGGGAGTTGAACAATGTAAATAGCTGTGAATCTGGCATCCCGTTGTTAAGCTCTGGACAGGCATTGAAAAAAATCCATGTTCCAGTCCACAGAGATGTATATGAGGTATGCATAAGAGAAAAATAGGATGTGAAACAGTAATAACATTTTCTTTGTATTTAGCTTTTTGCACTGATCCAAAAAGCTCATAATTCTAAAGCACACTGGAGTTGTTTGATTCTGTAAAATGTTTGGTTTCTGGGAGGATTTAAAGTTAAGCCGGTTCAATTATTCACCCTTTGACTTCAAAGAACTCTCCAGACTGTATCAACCCATGTGTCTGGTTAAAAGTTTGCATATGTTGTAAAGCAGTTTTGATAACACAGCAGTAATATGGCCGTAACCAACAAATATTAGTAACAGGTCATTAAAAAAGCATTGTACCTATTTATATCACTGTCTCTGTTTATCTCTATACACATCCTAACGGACCATTGTTTCTGTACAGCAACCTTCGAACAGGGATGTACGCATAACTAGATTGTGTTAATGCTTCATTAGTTATTTTATCAGGAAGCCATGCCATAAAGGCTGCTGAAGAAAAGCAGGGGGTTATAGCGCAGGCCAGCAAGAGCACAGGAACACGATGGCAGCAGGGCCTCGAAGGTGCAGGCACAGGATGTCACCAGAAACCTTAAGAACAAAGCGCAAGTAGTAAATTACTGATCTCAAAAGAAATGCAATCTTGAAAGCTGGCTAGAATGAGTTTTAGGGCCTAACTGGGACATGTGTTGTGTAACAGCTTATTGCAGCTGGCTGGCAGCACAGGTGGAGACATCTTTAGATGGTACACAAGATTGCAACAAAACCGACTAGTTGCACAGGAATCTTATTTAGGAATTGGGTATGCGAATTGATCACCCTGATATCCTGTATTGATATGTATGTAAAAATATTTCATCATCATATTTGCTCTAGTGTTGTATTGCTTGTGTGTGGTTTGAGGCTTTGGTTGTAATTTGGGTGTAACATGCAGAAAGCTATACATTTTGGTTTTCTTGGAAAAGTAACATCAACACTAACTGCTGAGTTTCTTAAAATACCTTGGTTTTATACAAAGTTTGCAGACCTCCATCATCCCAGATGATGCCATTCCATATGTCCAATTCTAGCATAATCTGGCATTGTAAATCTTTGGAAAAGACTTCATGAAACAGGTATGTTTAGACGTAAAATATGGGTTTAGAGACTATACTGTCTTTGCAGGAACGAGATTATGGTCTTGTGACTGATCTTTAAGCTAAAGAAAACTGATGTGTCTTTTCTGCCTGCTTTTATTTTGTGCTGACGTAGGCTGGTAGAGCAAATAAAAAAATAATGTTTACATAAAGCTGTTCTAGAATCATGTAGGTTTTATAACATGGTCATACCTGAACAGTTTGATGATGTCGAGTATGTAAATTAAAGATGTTCTTGGTGCATAAAAAGATGCTGCATGCTGTAAGTGACAAAGCTGACTTACAAATTAGCCATGCCATCCAGTGAGCTTGTTAAACAGCATGCCTCCAGAAGGCAGTAGTAAATGTGAATGATCAGCTATGAATCCACTCAGTGGATATCCTGTAAGAATAGATTTTGAGCCCACATTTTGTATCTGCAAACAGTTCTGAAAAACGGTTATCTGTGAAATGATTCCATAGTGCAGACATTTGGTACAGGGGTAGTGTTACAGCTCCAGGACCCCCTTTTTCTCATAGAAAGAACAAAGGACTTGACTAGGAAATAATGTGAGTGGGATTCTGATCCACCATACGTTGACAGTGCATGGCAGCCAGTGGTCGTGGACAGCCAGCCTCCCTTAGTGTCACACAGGGCTCTGAAGGTTAAAGCAAATCCACTTTCCTCCTCCTCTGGGACAGAAGTTTCAACCTGCAGAACCAGCGTTAACTTCGTTGAGCTCATATTCATACCTCATTGCTAGAGGCATGACTTCTTGTTTTGAACCTTTCTTACCACTTTCCCAGATTTGACCTGTTTTTCTTTCTTCCTTCCTCCTTCCTTCCTCCTTCCTTCCTCCTTCCTTCCTCCTTCCTTCCTCCTTTCTTTCTTTTTTTTTCTTTTTCCTTTCTCTCTCTTTTTTTTTTTTAATTTCTGAGAGCTAGTGTTACAGTGCTGTTCTAAATGAGTTACCCTTAAACACTGAGAGATGCCTTCTCAGGTGTTTTTTTTTCCCTGCATTATATCTGATGTCCACACAAGCACTCTGTGTTTTAGAAAGTCACTGATCTGCTGTATCAAATCTTAGCATCTCCCTTAAGGACCAGAAGTTTCAAACAGGCAGAATCCTCTCCATTTCCCTGTTTTCTTTATATCCTTGGTAGGTGGTGTCCAGCTGATGTACTGTGGCTCCCCATGCTGCCTCCCTTCCCTCAGCCCACTTCACTCTGGAAAGCTTTGCATGTAAGTACCTGGCTTCCTCTGAGGAGCAGGAGTGCTTTGCCTTTGCCCTCACTCTAGGAGAAAATGAGGTGTTATTGGCAACTCTCAGGAATAAATAACTGCAGCCTCCTCACCGAGACGGAAGGACAGAATGCCTTCAGACCAAGCTCTGGGTAGTTCACGCTGTGGATCTGAGCAGGTCTAACCCTCTGATGCAAGGTTATGTAGGCCAAGTCATGGTGCCACGTGCTGTTTTACTACCAACACTTCAGTAAGTGATGGTTATTAGTCACTTCAGATATAACAGCTGTAGGCTACATGATGTAAAAGCACAAATGCATCTATTTTGCTGGATGTCTGAGTAGTTGTTTTTTAAATATATATTTTCTATGTATATTTTCTTTTGAGAGGGTGTTCATGCAACAGTTTACTTGCATTGGTTTGTATTGGAAAGGCCTATTTTAATGCCACTTCTCAGCTTCAGAAACTATGTTTAAACTTTATTCTAGCAGGACCTAATTCTTTATGTCACTGAAGCAAACCCAAGCTGTTTGGGCTGTTAAAAACAAACAACAAAAGCCCATCTCAGCCTGGCAGTTTCGGCAGAAATTTAGCAGCATGAAATGATGCATTAGGCAAGACCATTACTTTTACCAGACATAGCGTGGTGCGTTGTAAGTATTATCAAAACTGACCTTCAGTTGTCAAATTAAGTGAATAGATTTGAGGCACATTTGGGCAAACCTCTACACTTAGTTTGGCAGGGCAGACCCCTGCGCTCCTCTGAGATGTGCAGCCTCTTGGCAGTATGGCCAGCGCGTTGGAGCTGATAGCCCAGAGCTGGGCTGCTGTGCCCTGAGCCTAAGGAGGGCTGTGATGTTAGAAATCACATGCGATGAGCCTCCGGGTGGGCTCTGGGCATCTTCCTGCATGGACCTTGTTCCAGGATTAAAGGATTTTGTGACAGAGGAGGCCACAGGGATCAGTCAATCTGACTGTCTCTCTAGAGAATTTTACCCACTGTAGCTGGTAAATTTCCCTCATACAAATTAGATTACTGCACCCACTGCCTTTAACTGAGCACTATTAAATAAATAAATAAATACGTATTTCCCTTTTTATTTGTGGCTCAGCTTTTGCAAATCACTAATATACAGTGACAAAAAGCTCCACAAAAAACATCACAAGCCTTGGGTAAAAAGGCAGGAAGCATAATTAATGTTGTGCGCAACAAGCTATTGCACATGTGGTGAAGGTGTGATCCTAGCATTGATTTTTTCCATTACTGTATCAAACTCCATGTGTGAAGCATTAACAGTGCTTCGGTGGTTGTATATGAAAATCTGTCATTTGCTAAAGCTGCCTCAGTGCCTGTCCTCTAACATCCCCCAAACCTGCGCCATGCCCCCCGCTGGGTATTTCAGCAGTGTGAGAAATGATCACTCTTGACACCCAAGAACTAGAGAAAGATAGAGAGAGGGGAGCAGGCAGCACCTACTGTTTGCAAGATTGCACCTGCCACAGCACCCTGAATGATGTGGGAAGGGAGTCAGGGTTTTGCAAAGCGGGCAGAAATGAAATGAGTAATTTATCCCCTGAGAACAGGAGCTGCCAGTACATGTGTGCCAACGTGCCCCAGCGCTGTGGTGAAAGCCAGCACCCAGGGAGCAACCTCCTTCGCCTGGGGTTGGGTGAAGCACTCTATCTTGTCCTCTTATTAAGCCACTGATCCAAGGCAGACACGGAAAAGAGCCTTTCTGTTTTGAAACTTCCTACAGTTCCCAATTCTATGTACATATTCCAAATCCCCAAGATACAACTGCTGTGTTACCTGCTTGATCCACTTGCCAGCAAATTTGGTTTTCAAATGCAATTGGTAAAACGGTTGCTCTGTGTGGTGTAGCCATCCTGTGCAAAGCCTTACTTCCCTCTCTGCTTCACCTTCAGGAATTCTTTACTTTCCCTAAAATGTGGGCGAGCTGCCTTATTAGGATCCTTAGGGCCACAAGAAAGGACAGCAAAGGAGTTGGAAATGGCACACCGGAACCTCCAACTTTTAAAAGGTTCAAATTTTGGGAGGGAACAAATTACAACAAGAGTTAGGGAGTGGTGTCAGATGCTGTGGTTGGAGGGTTGGTAAGAGGAGGCAGGGGGTGCATCAGGATCGATCCGGTTACTTGGGGGAATGCAGAAATAATGATCTGGTACCAGCTCTACATCTGCTCAGTCTGGAAAAACTGATTCAAGTTCAAGATGTTACAGGCAAGAAGATAGTGAGCAAAAGATAGAGTAGAACTGGGAAAGAAGGGGGTAGGGTCAGGGGAGTGAGAGGGGACAATGAGGTAAGTTGTTGCATGTTGTGGTATAACCCCAGGCAGCAACTAAGCACCACACAGCTGCTCGCTCATTTACTCCTCCCCTGGGAGAAGAGAACTGAAAGGATAAAAGTGAGAAAACTTGTGAGTTGAGATAAGAACAGTTTAATAACTGAAATATTATTATTATTGTTGTTGTTGTTATTATTAATGCAATGAAAAGGAAAATAACAAAGAGAGAGAAATAAAACCCATGAAAGGCAATTGATGCAAATGAAAACAACTGCTCAGCAGCAACCAACCGATGCCCTGCCGGTCCCCAAGTAGCACCTCCCCCCACCTCCCCAATCTTCCCATCAGCTTTACATGCTGAGCAGGATGCCATATGGTTGGAATATCCCTTTGATCCATTGGGGTCAGTGGTCCCAGCTGTGTCTCCTCCCAACTCCCTGTGCACCTCCAGCCTCCTCGCTGGTGGGGTGGGATGAGGAGCAGAAAATGCCTTGACCCTGTGTAAGCACTGCTCATATATAATGAAAACATCCCCAAATTATCAACACCATTTCCAGCACAAATCCAAAACCCAGCCCCACACTAGCTACTGTGAGGAAAAGTAACTCTACGCCAGCCAAACCCAGCACGTTACAAAAGCAGTGCTGTGTTTCCCCAGTGTGTTATATAGAAAAGTGAAAACCTGTTGAGATTTTATACCATAGGGTCAGGCTTTCTGTGAGCATATATCTTCCCTGTGCTTGTTACCTGAAAGTGATTTTGATTATCGAGACTCTTCCAGGATTATTTTTGCTATAAAATGACAGTCAGACACTTGGCAATTGTGATTTGAAGGTAAGTAAAATTTATTCAGTACCACCAGTGTATCATTCTGCATGATTGATTCATTGAATGTCCTGCAAGAATGTTAAGTAATTTCATAGGAATATAAAATATACTAAAGGAATCGGGTGCCCAAAATTTATTTCCTTGCTTTCAGTAACTCCAGTTGCTATTGCTTTTTAAGCAAATTTTCTAATATTGTAAACTGCAACATTTTCCAGTTTTGTTGTTGTTTCTTTTATGGTTAACTGGAGTAAAAAAGGTCCACATAACGTTTGGAGTTTCTCCTTACAAACAGAGAGAACAAGGTCCAACCCAGGAACCTGGGAAAACTAAATGCCTCCTCCTTGGTTTTCCTTAGCAAGCAAAATTTCTCCACCCACCAATGCTCCAACACTGTCCAAACAAAGAAGCTGGCAGTAAAGGGTACATGGGAATATTTTTGCTTTGTTTCCTAGTACATGCAGATAAAGAGTCATATTTATCTGCACCCTCAAGCTCATTTTAACTTCTACAGTAGTCCATCAAATCATAGTCCTCCTACCTCCCCCCTTAGCAATAACGCACCAAAAAATTAATTCCATAAGTCACTCTGTCAACTTAACCCCACTCCTGCTCTGGTCAGGAGGCATCGCGTGCCTCTTGCCAGCCTGGCTCCACGGGAATCGCCTGCCTGGTCCTGCTTGGAGCTACCTGCAGCTCTACTGAAGCACCTGGCAGGCAGGGCCATGGGAGAGGCAGCCCTGCTCTGCGCTCTTTGCCAGCTCTCGCAGTGAGGGTCTCTCTCTGGGCTGGTGGCTTCCTGTGACACACATTGCGCAGGGGAGACCTGGGAGCAGTTCTTGTTCTGGCAAATGGTGCTGCTGCACTGAAGGCTGGCCACCAAAGACACGTATTTTGAAAAGCAGACATGCAACCCACCTGCTGCCCTGCCACATCCGTCCTTTCCCATGCTCGGCGCCCCCGGTACACCTCCAGCTTCATCAGGAGATTTTCTTGTATTCTTGTCTTTACGGTTACTTCTCAGCTTGACCTGTCTGTTGGGAGGCTGCCAGCAAAATTAGAAATTAATTTTAGGTCTAGCAGTGGTTTATGTGCTGCAGCTGCTCGGCCGCTGGAAACACGATTCAGTCCCAGATGCAGTTGCTGGGCACTGAACTGACTGCACAGGGTAAGTTTTCAATCAGTATTGACCTGAGCTGGGGCTCAACCCATCTGCGAGAGATGAGAAGCTCCGCAGAGCTACCATTTAAAACTCCCTTTGGTATGCCGAATCCCTAGCACCAGCATATCCCTTCTTTCCCAGGATTGTTATGAAGCAAACTCCATTTCATTTAGGTCACGACCTTTTCTTTGATTTTTTAGAGAATTATGACCTACTTTGTGGTGAGGCTTTGTGCTTGTTTTTAGCTCTTTGGATGGAGAAACTAGTGAGTAAGTTAAACACCAGAGGCTAAGCGTTTATTTTTTAATACTAGCTTCTCAGTGCAACCAACCATAAAATATTTATGGTTCTTCCTTGTAAATCTAATAGCTACTAGTTCTGAATTCTCCTGACCTTGATGTAGTCTCCTATACCTCACTGCAAAGTATTATGTGAAATTCTGCCAGAATGACACCTCTGGGCTTGAACACAGTAAAGAGTCCACAGCTTAGAATAATGCTGTGTCTTGCCACTGGCTAAACTGATTTAAGCATTACTGTATCTACTAAAAGAAAGGAAAGAAAAGGAGATACCCCCCTCCCCACTCTCTTAATCCACCTTTCTCTATACTAATCTGAAGATGAGCTTGTGAATAGTCAATAAGGAGACCAGGGCTCAATGACAGTTTGCTGAGCATCTGGCCTAGATCCTCAGCTGATGTAGATCACATATATTTTGAGGCTCATCACATCAGCAGCAGACAGCTTCCTGAACAGTAAATATTTACTCCTATAAGGCCCTATTCAAATTCAACAAGCCATCTTTTTCTATTCCAGCTTTCTTCCTAGATTAAGTTCAGATAAGCTAATTAAAGCATGTTACAGCAAGATGGGCCAACACAGCAGTGTTTTGAAGCCAGGTTTTGATTTTTGCTGGAAAGGAAGCATGTCGCTGATGCTGTACCTTAATCAGGTCATATTGAGGTTTCCTCATATTATATTTGCTCCCTTCCTAAAACAGTAAGTGCTACCAGTTGGCCTATAACACACAGTGCGTTTCTGAATAGTGTGTAATATGGCAAATTATACATAATAAGCAGACTCCTAATAATGGGAATCTGGGATAACGAAAAACCTGATAGAGGGGACAGCCCTGAAGAAAGTCTCTGACCTTCACTTTGCTTTTTCTAAGTAGAGACTCCAAGACAGGCTGCAATGCATTTATCCCATAAACATGTCACACAAGAGAGGCTGTGCCTGAGTCCCCGAGTCCCTGGCCAGGGCTGCCTTCGCTGAAAGGTAAGAGGATCTCGGGTTGTTTACTAGAAGTATTGCACAATTCACAACACAAGTTAAAACCTAGGTTGGCAGGCTCTGTGAGAGCCACCCTGGATGCTTCCCCAGCTGCCTGGGTCAAAGGCTTGCATAACATCAGGAAAAATAATGTTTATCTGTGGTGCTATTTGATGTGTAAGCTTCATTTAAAACATAATCTACTGTAATTTTTTCCAGCTAAATATGCAATTTTGGATTTCTAAGATATAAAGAGATAAAAAGCACTAGCTCATTGTACTGACGTATATTGTTCAGTTAATTTTAGATTTTGTCGCGCTCTCTTGGTAAACCATTTCACACATTTAGGTAATTATCTGATACAATTGCACGTGAGTAATACCTCCAGGATGCACAGACTTGCTTTATCCCTCTTCCATGCAGTGCCAAATAAGAAGCCCTAATGAAGTCAGTGCAGTTGCTCCAATGTGAGATGCATCTCCAGTGAGAGCCTCATCTTTACACCACATAGATATATAAACAGAGCGATACTGTCACTGTATTGTTTTAAAGACTCGGTTCTGTGCTGAGTCTTCAAATTTATGTTGACTCAATAAATTGTTTGATGGTCTCAGTGTAGCATCTAGTGGAGAAAGGGTAAATAACAGAAAAAAACACAAAGCAGAACCATGCCATTACCTCTTGCACATGGCAGGGATGAAAATGTGAACTGTTGAGGAGTGGGAATGCTCACTTCCCCTGATGAATCAGCAAAACACTTCTAGGGTTACTCCGAAGCGGCTGCAGTTAACTGGGTACAATGTGGGGCTTGTAATCCTGGCAGAGCAGGATGGTATCAGTGGCTTGAATTCAGCTCGGGAAGGTCTCTGTCTGAGGTGCGCAGTTGCTATGATGACAATTTATCCTTTAGAAACTTCCCTACTTAGTTTAAATTTGCTCTCACTCCGGCAGTAGTGTTTCTGTCCTGGCTAAGAGCCAATTTTGCGTTTCTTTCGTTCGTGCCAATGCTGTCTCCAGTCTAACTCGGAGCCAGGGCTACTGTTCCCCACGTTCTGTCCTGACTTAGCTCCTGCACAACCCAAATGCTGTCGGTGCTACTGCAGTGGCTGGCTGCACTGGAAACATCGCAGCCAGATCGGGCTCAGAAGGGACTTGGCTCAGGACTAGTCCTGGGCTCATGGCACAGCCAGACTTCACGGGGCTCAGGGAAGCTGTGAATGCGCAAGCAAAGCAGGAATTGTTCCTGCTGCCTTTCTGCAGATTTAATCTGGGATTCAAGAGCTTAGCTTTTGAGACATATCAAATCTTAGCAGGTCCTGAAAAATGGCATTGAACAACAGCAAACAAACCTGAGAGTTACATTTTTAACTTTTTTTGTTGCTGTTCTGAATGTCATTATTATAGCCTATTTATAAACTAGAGTAGGATACCAATGGCAAAAGAGAAGAAAGCTTAATTTTCAATAACCATGAACTTAACAGGGTAAAGGCTTGTTTTGTAATTATTTTTCTTCAGACTTTACTGGGACTTTTTCATGTGCATAATGTCTTCAGTATTTTATGGGGAGGTGAACAAAGAAGCACAAATCTGTACACCAGAATCTGCCTCTAGGCACAGTTCATAGTGGAGAGTCCTCCAGAAGCACCACTGTTAGAGGAGGCAGACAGCTATGAAATTAATGATGGGGTTGCAGAGCCAGTTCCTCATGATATGGCATGGAAATGCGCTGCCTTGGGCAGGAATACAAAGTAGAAGGTAAGTATGTCCCTCATTAAGAGTACCTCTAGAGAACACTGCGATTAATCCAAAATGATCTGAGATACAATTGCTTTGCAATTCATGAGGACTCTGTATGTTGCCATATACATTCTATGATTTTATGATTCTCATTTTCCTATCTTGGTGCAAAGAGTATATAGCTGATAGTGCTGCCTGCGGGCAGTGAGGCTGCTGAGGTCATCTCCTGAAGTGCCTGTCAGCTGTCTCCAAAATCTTAGTCCAGTCCCTCATTACTTGATGTCTTCCTTTTCCTCTGAACTGCTGGGGTTCCCATCTGGTGATCCCAGAACAAAAGCCCACCGGAATCAGGATAACTACCCTGTTTGCTGAGAACTTAAGAAAGGGCAGCAGGCATCACTGACAAAATCTCTTCACAGCAGTCCAGCGACAGAGCCTAGAGCTGGAAAGAATGAGCTCCAGATTTTTACCTTTTTAACTGGAGAGGAATTACTTTTTGCACCCTTTCTGCTGTGCTGAGGTGACTTGGGAGCATCAGTAGCAACACTACTGGTAAAGCCAAGCATTCAAAAACAAGTTTGTTTCCAAGATGATGAAATACAAAATATAGTTGCATTTTTATTTGCATTCTGGTTTTTTTCTCACTTTTTTGACTTTCATATTTCCAAGTCCCCACAAGTGTTATGACTAGCAACGTTGTCATTATCATTCTTATCATCAGTACGATGGCTGCTTATAACAGTAGTACCTGAAAGCTAAGATTCTTAGATAATAAGCAAATTTCTTGAGCTGTGGGCAACATTACAGACCTGCTGTAGATCAGATAAAAGCCACATTAAATCTGCAACTAATTGGTAGCCTTGGTGGTGGCGTCACCAGAGAGATGAAGCACTGAGCCATCCTGACCCCAGTGTGTAGTCCCTCTGTGGGTAAGGTAGGTTCAGATAGCATAGCGGTGTAAATGCAATACAATGCTTTATTATTTTCAATGCAGACTACAGTCCACAGGGCTGACAACTTGCCATTTATTGGATGCTCTGTTCTTCTAAGCCCGTGCTAACACAGAAGCCAATACTGTGTCTGTGAAGGGATCTTCTCAGGGCTCCATCCACCTAACAGCAGCCAAACAGTTTGAAAACTTCCAGTGGCTCTCTGGTCTTCTTGTCTTTGCTGGCTGCTTTGGAAGATGTCATCTGGTACACTCCATCCATACTATTTTTAGGGTACGTACATTTTTAAATAAAAAAAAGAACACATACCAACATTTTGCAGTCTTGATCTGAAAATAATTTTTTCACACCCTGTTAGAAAATGCAGTGAGCTGAATTTTGTGTAAACTTTGATGCTTTTTATTATTCTTAATCTGGCTAATTTCTACACGATCAGCCCAAGCCTTTTAATAATTTTTGCTATTTATAATATGAACTTTGGAACTACTTCAGGAAGCCAGAAAGTGAACGTTCTGTGAATCAAGAATTCAGAACGAGTTGTACAGTTCCTGGAAGAACTTAACTGGTCAAAAATCTCTCTTGACAATTTTAATTACTTTGCAGGGAGGCCAGAATGTGGGTGTACCAGGAAGTAGTTTGCACGTATGTTTTGTTTAGCTGAGTTGCTGCTGTGCAGTCTTTTGTCTTTTTCTTAGGAAAGGTCAAATTTGGCAGTTTTCTGTACTGCACATTTGAGCAGATGGTTAATGCAAGGTAAAACCAAACCACAACAGTCAATAAACGCTCTTCTATTTTTCTCTTTAGAGATACTTGTAAAGAAATTTACTTTTGAAACACATCATGTTATACTGCGACAAAGAAAGATGTTTCTGGGACTGGAGTTGCATTTCTGACTATGGCTTACCAGCGGGGGAAAAGCCTTTCACTGGTGCTTGCTGTTGGCAGACAATGTTGACCTCAAAACCTCAACTGTGAAACTGTGGAGCGGTGAGAGGTGACATACGGTCTCCTCTGTGTTTCAGATGAGTGAGTAGTTCTGTGCAAACTTTTGTAAAGAAGCCTGTGAAAGGCCAAAGTAACCAAACACTACAGTATTTTTTTAAATCCTCAGCAACAAAACGGGAAGGGATGACAGAGCAGCCATTTTCTCCTACTTCTTTTATATGTATTTGTGTTTTTCAAAAGGTTTCCCAATGTTTTACTTGAAACAGGCCTGAAATATGAAAACTGCCCATCTGAAAGCCTCAGCTTATTCCAGTGCTTGCCTTGCAGATGAAGGAAACAAAACAAACAAAAGCAACTTCTTTACAGAGGTGGAATGTGTATTGTTTATCTACACAGGCTGCTGTCACCTTAGAGAATAAAATGCCACAGCCTTCGCTCAGAAGTGGAGATCTTAGCAACATCTTAGCAGCAACTTATGCACATATGGCATACTACTTAGAAACACTGCTATGTGACTTTCAGCTTGAGAGACAGCTGTCTACCTTCCTGAAAGTTACCTACAATTCAGCCAGATATAGGTCAATGTGAAGTTAGGAAAAACAAAAATAAAGCCTGTAAGGCTGGAATCTACATGCCTGAGCTGCTTGTTTCAGAATATTAATTGGATTTCTTTTTTTGGTCACTGTAGAAAGAAATCAATAGAAGAATTGAACTAATTCCTTACAACTTGAGCCCACTGGTACTCTCTTGCTTTTTTGCATGTTTCTCTCTCTCCTCTAAAGTACTCCAGAAACTTTTGACAAGTTGCAAAACGAGGAGGCTTTGGTGGCACTTCTTAGTGCTGGTTTGCTTAATGATGGACTTAGGAAAGGCAAAAACTATTTTAGAACATGCAAGATAGCTCAGACCAAAGTTATAGGCTTGTTGCAGAAATTACTGGGTGAGGTTCTTTTGGCTAAGTCAAAGTGGAGGTCTAAATAAATGGTCATTTTTGGCTTTGTATCTATGCAACTGGTTTGCCTAAAATAAGATCACTATGGATTTCATCTCAAAATGTTGATCAAATCCCTGTTAAGGGATATTTCATTCATTGAAATGTTTTATCAGGATTTCTCATGTTCAGTACCCACAGGATTAGATAGGAAGCAAAAATCATGAGACAGATGTCTTTTCTGCTGCAGCTTTGTGTAAGAAAGGCTGAATTGCATCACACCAAAGGTCCAGATAACCTGGCACCCTGCAGTTGCCTATAGTAGAAATATTAAGGACAGAGCTGTTACAACTTCATTTCTCCTCCTATTTACCGTCTCAGTTTCTGGCAGTCTAAGGACAGAATTGGAGGCTCTGTCCATCTCTCTGTAAAGCAGCCTGTTCTGCCATTAATTTGTCTAGTTACTTCTTGCAGCCCTCAGAATTTTTGGCGTCTAAAATATCTCATGACAATGAATTACACAAATTAAGCAGATGTTTAAATAAGTACTTCCTTTTATTTGTGTCACACTTCCATCTGAACAAATATTAGTAGATTGATCTTAGTTCTCCTAAGAAATGAGTAATTGTTCCCTGTTCACATTTCCCATGTCAGACGTGATTTTTGATACCTGTATTATGTCTCCCATTTGTTGTATCTTCCATGTAGTCCTCAAGTACTTGATCTGTCTTACTAAGAAGGCGCTCCATCTTTCTGATCAATCCAGTCACTCTTTTTTTCTGTTTTTCTCATGTTATTCTGATGCTTAAGATGCAACCACATATCAAGGTTCTATAAGCAGAAATGTGTGTTGTATCAAAGGAAAGAACGTGATTCCTGAGGATTTGTACAGCAGTATTATGATTTATGTTTGCTTTTTCATTTTCTTCATTCCTTATTCGTCCTAACTGCCTCTCTGAGCACTGAGATAACAATTTCAGAAAACTCTTCATACTTACTCCAAAGTATCTTTGCTGACTGATGTGAACTAATTTAGAGCCTACTACGTTGCACAGGTAAGAGGGAGTTTTTGCTTTCCTCTCATGGACATCTGTGATCATTGCATGTCAGGTGCTATTTTATCATCTATTCAGTCTTTATCATGATTTTTTTTTGGCTATTTTGTGCCAGCAGCCTTGGTTTTGGTTTTCCTCAATAATTGTGAATCACTGGAAAACACTGTCATCTCACTGTTCAATCATGTTTCACTTATCACTTGTGAACATCTTTTAAAGCATAGGTCTTGCTGGTTATTCCCTTCTTTGTGATCACTTATTCATCCATCTTCCTTTCAAAACCAGTTTCTAATCATAAAAGAAGCTCCCGTTTTGTGCTTTATAAAAATGTTTTGGGAAATCTGTGCACGTTTGCTTTATCTAGGCTGCATGTTAGATGTTCATGTCACGTTTAGAGTTCCCTTATTGTTCAGACTAGGAAGATACCCAGAACATACTCTGTCTCCTCTGTGCCATACATTTGGATTTCCTTTCTGTGGAAATTAGACTGAGAGCAAAAGCAAGCTGGGAAGAGAATGAGAGGAGGCAGGAGACAGCAGAAGATGGTATGTACTTGGTCTTCTTCCAACAGGGAGTTGGATTATGGCTGAGAAGGACTCCAATCTCCCAATGTTTATACAAAGTCTGTATAAGCCAGCTCCTCTTTATCAACATTTGCTGACATTGCTGACATTTTAAAGCACTACCAGATTTGCAGTTTCCATCTTTTCCCATTATATAGTGATGAGCCATGTGTTTGACTGACTGGTCTGTCATTTCCAGGTTTTCCCTGAAGTCTTTTCTAAAAATTGGAATGTCATATGCCACTTTCCTTTCCTCCAGGACAGAGTTCACTCCAAACTATAAATTACAAAGCACAGTTAATAGTTTGGCGATTTCAGATCCAAGTTCTGTTAGAACCCTGGGGTGAGAAACATGTTGTCCTGGCTGGCAGGTACCATACAATTTACTGATTCACTCCAAAACCGTACATATTAAGTTCTGTGAATGTTTTTTTCTGACTTTGCCCCTAAAAAATATGTCATGGCAATGACCTCAAAATCTGCCACAAAGAACAGTGGTAGGAAAAAAGTACTCAACTTTTCTCCTGTGGTTTTCCTGAATGCTTCTGTTATACCTTGTTGCCTACGAGTTCCTCATGTTCTCTAGCAGATCTTCTGTTCTTGATCTATTCAGAGAAGTTTTTTTGCTTCAAAATATTTTTTTGGCCTGCTTTATTATGGTTTTATATTTAACTTCCCAGAGTTTACGTTATTCCTCTTTTGGACAAAAGCAGAAAATAACTATTCCGCAAGTGAATGCAGAGACGGCATTCATAAAAAGCTCAAGTATTTGCAGTGGGCATCTAAAAATGCAACCTTGTGGTACTTTGATGAGTGTTAAAGGCAAAGGATTTTGTCGAAGGCTGGCTGGAGAAAAAAGGACTTGGCAAAAAGTGGCCCAGCAACTGCAGGTGTTAATGTTTCCATCAGCTTTTATTCTCAGCTTATTCCTAGAGGGTTATATTTTAAATATATTTTTATGAGAAATACAGCCAGCCTCCAAAGTGGATAATAGCTTCAGCAAGCTTATTAACACAAATTATTATTTCACAGTATTCTAACAACTAGTACTGTGGAGCTGTATTGTTCCAGGTATTGCACAAACTTAAAGAGAAAGTTAGTCCCTGCCCCAAACAGTGAAATGATTCTGTCCCCGTAGCTTACCTAGGACATTGCTGAACAAGCATGCTCAGTATTTATGTCAGTATTATGTTTTAACAGTGATCCCAAAGTCAAGTTCGAGCACAAACTTGCCTACTGTTCACATTGATCAGTGGCACGCTCCCCACAGGATTTGGCCAGTCTCACTTTAAGGTTGTGCCTGTGCGCCTGAAGTTTCTGTGAGCAAGGCGTGTATGTCTTGTTTTGCTGAATCAGGACCCCACTTTACAGAAAACATATCTGCTATTAAACATACATTATGCTTGATCTTAGTGTTAAGATTAAGTGCCTTGTCTCCTGCTCCTTTTGCAGCTAAACTCCACCTGTGGTGAGAGTCATTCATCTTGAATTGCTTTAATGCAGTGTTCAAGTATGTCATCTTGGCAACAAAGCAGTTTGCATGGTATTTCAGTGAGAGGTTTAAAACCCCATTCACATTTTTAATATACATTTCTCTCACATAAATTATCACAGCTTGGTTGGCAGGCCTTGCATGAGTAATAAGGTTGCTGGCACAAACAGATACCACAGATTTATTAAGTAAAGGAGAAGCTTTTGTTTGTTCTTACATTTATACGAGAGCTGTGAGGTTTAACTTGTACAAAACGGTTTAAGATACTGGCTTTTTACTAGCAGGACATTACTAGTCATGAGATAACATATCCTCCCCAAAATGTACCCGTGGCAGTCAGATATATCCTTATGCACCGGTCTGAAAATTCAGCTCTCGTTATGTGAAGTATCGATGCAAAAGGCAGCTTTCATTGCTTATACACACAGGCAGACTGTAGCAGAAAACTTGCTCTTTTATAGGACACCCATGCTGCTGAAACTGAGCTGAATACACTTTTTACATGTGAAAGGAATGTGTTCTCTTTGAAGTAAATAATGACAGAGTCACATTTCAGTTTGCTTTTTCTTTCATTCATAATTTTGGGAAGTGATTGCTCAGAGTACATAACACAACTCAGAAATCAGAGTTCTGCAAAGTAAGTTATCTGCTGAACTCCTATTTATAAGTTCTGAGCAACGACTGTATGCAAATATCTTGCAGTGCAGTTTTGCTCCAATGATGTTGTAAGAGCGTAAGCTGGAGAACTTTGTCTCAATATCTCTTTTTAAAGCATTTAGCGTTCTTGCAATGTAGGCCTGACCTGAAGTACTCTGCACATGGTGGGCATCTTCCACTGCCTTTATTTAGAGCTTTGAATCAAGCCTTCTGTAAACAATGAATTAGTGGAATAATAATTACTGCGAGAAAATAACTTTGGAATGTCCAGCCTTTAATATCTGTGTCACCAATTTTGTGATAGATTAGCAAAATATATCCTTTTGTAACAGCTTAAGGTTACATTTGCCAAACAAATGTTGTGTAGTTCTACAGTCACATTGAATGGTTTGGATTGCTTCTCCATTACAGGCTTTGTATAAAGTAATGTATTAATTATTATTATTATTAAATTGAACATAACTGTATGTTTGACATAAACCGGGCACAAGTACGTGTATACGAAAATGCAAAAGGCAGACTTCGAAGCTTATGTGCAAATGAATTAAAATGTAAGTATGCAATTTGTAATAAATTTGCCATGATCTTGAAGATAATTATCAGGAAATGAAGATAACTCTGCAGCTAAGGATCCCTTTAATGCACAGAAGAACATATCCACTGCTTGAGAGGCTGGCAGTAGTTCAGAAATGCAGAATGCAGTTATTCATTGTCTCTAGTTATTGGCTATCTCTACATGCACCACAATCAGTTTGTCAATACAGCTATGGAAATGTTCAGGAAGAGCTGGAGCAATGTGGACACTATAAGGAATGACATTACTGATGCTGTGTGTTATTTTGGGGCTTTACAAAATTATCAGCCTAGGAATTGTCAGTCCACAGGAAACATTCACATTTCAAAGTTTGTAATATTATTTATAGACTTTCATTAATGAAGCTGAAATAACAGGAATTTATGAGTGCATTCTAGTCATAATCATTAAAAAGTCTATTCTTTAAAATGCTCCAGAGGTTGTGCATTATCTAAAATTCCTGCTTGACTACCTTCCCCAAATTCAGTCTTCCAACCCCTAATTCAACTTAGTCCTGAAAGATGAGACAGATGGAGAATCCTGTGTGACTTAATACTCAGGAAAAGACAGAGGAGGCGTTTGGATTATTTAGCCTAGTAAAATGAAGGGGGTATGACTGCTTTCTTTAAAAGAATTGGAGGTAAACACTGCTAAGAGGGAAGGGCTATATTAAAGCAAAAGAACAAAATTGGCACAAGAACAATTTAGTCTGGAAATGTACAGAAGGTTTCCAAACATCAAAAGAATTGAGATTTTAGAAAGCTTCCCAATTAGAAGAGCACATGCAAACTCCATTAGTATTATTCTGCATCTTGTTATGGTTAGGAAGTGTGAAATCCAAGAACTCATTCCCAACCATGTATTCTGTGTGAGTGTTATTTGGCAAAGAGCTCGTTGTAAGAGGTCATTTTAACAAGTGGGCATTAAAGACATTTTTTAACCAAACCCTTTCACACATAATATATATACATGAAAGCACCAAGGAGTGTGAAGCTGAATCTTGCAGAACCAATTTTCCCATAGGCCACATACAAAAATCTTTATGTAGCCAAGAGGCACAACACACCTCATACCTTGGAGAACTCTGGCAAGGACTTACAGTCAGAAATTACTCTCTAGGACATTTGCCAGGTGACAGGTGGCCAAGACCAAGGGTTACACCATTAAGTCAGCCCCATTCCCCCTCTCTGGCTCGTTTCCTCCCACTGTAGGTATTTTGACTACCCAGCAGCCCTGATGTCAATGCAGACTGGCTGCCATTTAAGTGATGTTACCCTGACCTGGCAGTTGCGCTCAAAACAACTTGCAAGCCCCATGAAATCCAGAGGCACCAGTTAGCTACATGTCACCGAGGCACATTATTGTTACTGTTCAGGTGAGCAGTACCTCACCAGCCTTGTTAAATGCTTCCCTCTGCTTTGCTTTCTCGTTCCACTGCTGTGTCCCTGCCAGCCCTCCAGGCCCGGAGCGCTGCCCCACTGCACCCCTGCGCCCACCCCCCAGGGCGGCTCTGGCACTCACACCCCGAACAGGAGGGTCCCCAGGCTGCACCTGCGGGTGCGGAGAGGTATCACCTCTCCCACCCCACCCACGTCAGGGGCACCAACACAGATTATGGGGAAGGCTGCGGCTACACCTCGTCTTTCAACAGCGCCATTTCTGAAGAGGGGGAAATCCCCGCTTCCCCGGGGCCTCGCTGCCCGCAGGCACGCCGGAGGCTCAAGGGGCTGCCTGTGCTGACGGCAGCGTTTCGGGTTAACGTCCCGTGGCGGGAGCAGAGGCCAGAAAACCAGCCCATAGCTCCTACAGCCGTAATATCCCCGGGGAGGAACCTCTACCCCTGAGCGCGAGGAGAGCACGGAAGCAGCGGCCACCGCTGAGGGATGAGCTCACAGAACGGTGCTGCAGCCGTGAATGACAGCTCAGGTAACCAATCCACGCTGAAAGACCGCCGTGGGACACCGCCCCCTTATATTTGACGGTAGGCCCAACCAATCAGACTGCAGAATGAACTCTCAGTTCTGCCTTCGCTTTTTAACGGACAAGCAGTTGGGCCGATCAGAAGGAAAGCACACCGCCCGCTTCCCTTTCAACTCTCGCGAGTTTTCATGGGCTGGCTCCCGTCCCCCCCTCCTGCCGCCGGGTGACTGCGCAGCTGCCATGTTGGTTGCTATGCTGCCGGCGCTGCCCGTGTGAGGCGGGAGGGCGGCTATGAGGGGAGGAGGCTGCTGTTCCTTCCCCCTTCTCCCCCGCAGACGCTCGCTCACTCTCTCGCTCACCAGCAGGGAGGGCGCCTCTGCAGAGCCCCTCGGCCTCTCCCCTCCCCGGTCCCCTCCGCCTCCCGGCCGGGGCTGCGCACAGGGTGGCCGCCGGTGCGTGTGAGGCGGCGCCGTGCCCCGTGAGGGAGAGTCCCGGCTCGCGCGGCCGCCGCCGCGCTGCTCGGCGCTAACCCTGCCTGCCTGCCTGCGCCCCGGCTGCCGCCTCGCCGCCCCCTCCGGCCGGGCGCTGTGAAGAGAGGGGGGAAGGAGAGGCCGGAGGGGGGGTGTCCGCCGCCTTCCTCCCCCGGGCTTCCCCGTCCCTTCCTCCCCCAGCTCTTCCCCCTCCTCCCCCTCCCGGTCCCTCGGCCCAGCCGCCGCAGTACGATGTGGTCCCCGCCGCTGCGGCTGGGCGCGGGGCGGCTGCTGCGGCTGCTGTCGCTGCTCCCGAGGCTGCGGCTCGGGCGGTCGCTGCGGGGGAACTGAAGGCAGCGAGCGGCGCGCCCGCTCCCGCGCGCGGGGGTGCGGTGCTGCGCGCGCGCGTGCCCGAGCGTCTGCGGCGCGTGCCCGTGTGCGCGCGCGCGGGGGGTCGCGGGGCGGCAGCGGCGAGCGCAGCCCCCGCGCCTCTTCCCTCCGCCGTCCCCGCTCCCCGCTTCATCTGGAAGGACGTGGCTGTTTTATGAAGGTAAGGCGGCCGCCGGGGCGCCGGGGGCTCCGTGCCGGGGAGGGGGGGAGAGGGCCGGGGGGGGGCGGGGGGCTATGCGCCGCATTCCTGTGCTGTGACCCCACCCCCCTGCCGGCTGCGGGGGCCGAGGCGCCGGGGCTCCCCCTCAGCCCGGCTGCCCCTCAGCCCGGCTCCCCCTCGCCGCAACTTCGCGTACAGGTCGCCGCTGGCGGAGAGCGGCTCCGCCGAGCGCCCTTTTGGTGGAGGGGGGTGCGTGTGTGGGTGCCCCGCCTGTCCCCCCTGGGAAGAAAGGGGACCCGGCTGGGCTCGGGGGCTCGGGGCCGGCCCGCCGAGGGGGCTCGTAAACAGCCTTTGGGAAGCGAGCGGCGGGGGCAGGTCCGGGGGCGCTTGGGGTCTGTAAAACGTGGTAAACTCGGCTGAACGGCTGAAAGGGATTTGTTTTTTTGTTTGTTTCTAGTGTGTTTCATGTGAAAGTTTGCGTTCCTGTGCTTTCTAGGCACACGTGCACGTTGCCCTGGTTATGGGCTGGGAAAATGGGTTTGGGTGCTGTCGTTGCATTCCTCTGGTACATTTTTAGCATCTCCCTCGAGCAGAAGGCTTGTATAATCGCGTGTGTCTATATGCGACAGAGACTTTCGGTGTACCTGGTGATGGGTTAACTCGTGTATACTGTTGCAGCACCAACTGGAAGCGGAATAACGTCTTTTTCCTTTGAAAAAATCTCCAAGACCGGGTTGCTAAAACTAGATAGCTGCCGGTGTAGGTGAAATGTTCGTACCGCTTGCCTATTCAAAGAATGTGTGTCGTTCAGATGTAAAATATACTTGAATGAACTTCGTGCTGCCACTTTACACCCTTCCAGGACTTCAATGTGGCCAACGTGTTAAATTTTTTTTAACTGTGAGATAGGAAATATCTATGTGTTTTGTGTATCACAGAAGTGCTAATGGATCTCAGCTGAAGAATAATTGCTGGACTACAGTATGCACATACATCTTCTCGTCCATGGGGCATTTTTCTTGCCCTGAGCTAAACTCGGTGTTGAATAGTAAGGGGGGTTTAGTGAGTGCACATGTTTGTCTGCTTGTTATCGGCAAATAACTGCCCTGTAATTTTGGGAGCCACTGGTGTGTTCACACACATGCAGACATTTATGAGCTTGTCACATCGTAAATGTGCATTGCAGGAATACAAGAATGAGTTAGATTAGAACTGGTAAAAACATTTTCTTATTAGATATCTATATTGTAGGAAAGTTTTCTGGTTCATTGCCTAAACATAAAATATTCAGTACTGTAATTTTATGGATGCCATTTTCTTGACAATGGATTTCTTGCTTCACTGACCTAAAAACTTGGTTTTGCATATTGGCATGACTCTAGCTTGCACCATGTTGATAAAATATTATGCTGAGTGATAAGCTTACAAATATGTACATATGTGTCTATACATTTCCTAGGCACGTTTATGCTTTATAAACTCAGAAATGTAACTGATTTTTTTTTTTTAATAATTTTGTGGTCATTACAGTTTTTGTGTATTTTTAGATTGTGGTTTTATTTGTAGGGATTTTTAAGTTCAATTAAACATTGAAGTACAAATGCATTTTCCTCAAAAGCAGGAATGTATCAATATTTTACCTTTGGGTATTTTTTCCTTAGGTTTTCAGTTAAGTTTGTTTGGAATCAGATTCACCTACTTAGGGTTTAGTTTGATGTTTATTTCTTGTTCAGTATAATTTTCCATGAAATGTATTGTTTGTTGCCATGCTCTACAATTCTGTTGTCCTGCTGATGTCTAATTTAGGTTGTACACAGCAGTATTGATTGAACACCCTTGCTAAAAATACTTTCAGGGTTGGGTATACTTACACTGTAGCAGCAGGAAAGTTAAGCCTATACTGTTTTTCAGTGACTAGAATTAATTTATTCTTAGCAGCTACATTTGTAAAACATGAACAAAAGCAAAATCCTGTAGTCTTAGAAGTAATGCTAATTGCTCTATGGGGTGGATGAGCTCTTTGTTAATGAACAGAGTTCATTTCATACCATTTACATGTCATTTCCATTAGCATATTTGGAATATATGGTAAGTTAATACCCAGGGTACATGATTTTGGCTCTGATCCCACAGTGACCCCTGTTTGGGCAGAGGGATTCACCTACACAAAACTTGCTGTGGGAACTGGAGCTCAAACATTCATTCTATAGACACTAGATCGATGTTTATTGTGAGCATTTGCTGTGTGTGAATGTATTGTTGTTAATCTTTGTGTTTGTGTGGCATATCATACAGGCTTCCGCATGTGCAAAGAGCTGCAGGGTTGGTGCCCAGAGTAACAGCCTAATGTGTGACATGACTATTTTGTGAAAAAGAGGGGTTTTTTTTGAAATTGCTTTCATATTGTAACTTAGCACTGCTGAACAGTTCTGATTGGTATTTGAGGGTTCCATCTCGCTAGGGTCTTTTATCCTTGATGGCTTATTTTGTGAATGTTTTGTTGAATGTGCATGGAAGTTTTGTGCATTGATTCATGCTCACATATGAAATGTGTGCTGTACAAGCATGTTTTGGAGAACTGAGTGAAAGTTACAAGCTTGAGTATACTGCAGGGGAAAGTACTCAAGATAGTTCACTCAGTTCTGTAAACAAACCTGTACTTGGGAAACAAAGGCAGAGTGTCTTGCTCATGGCAGTTTAGACCTTTGGACAAGGTAAATGGATCAGGTTAAGTGTCTTCTGAAAATTATGGTGGATTAAAAATCCTGTTTTAATTTTTCAGCTAATCAAAATTACTTAAAACAAATGCTAGGCATGTGTGTACTTTGTTGTTAAAGTCAATGTTAGGTTATTTTTCTTAAATTGATAAATAGCACATTTCTGTGGACTGTCTTCTTAGGTCTCCATACTACCATTGGTTAGATTCTCTGGTATATCGTAATTCTTTTACATCCTGTTTTTGTGTCACCTTGCTTCCATTCTCACCAATTATAAAAATGATCAAATGAGAATCTTTCAGCAGATGGTTGACTGTGCTTTTTTTTTTTTTTTTTTTGAAATACCACACTTTCACCCTAGTGCTGTCACTTTTCATAAAATGGCCAGACAAAATTGTCATGGGTTTTATTGTGCTCCAGCCTAAACAACTGTAAAAATGTTTTGTGTGTATATAATATGAGATTGTTTGTAGTGGAAAGAAGGAACTGTGAAGGTAGAAGAAGAAAAAAGCGGAAGGGAGAATGGCCTAAGCAGGAGACAAAACTGAAAGAGCTGAACAGTGGCCTGGTAATACAACAGCAGGTCTTTGCTGTCTGGGCCAGCTGTTCATATATGCTTGTTTGTAACAGAAGCTGTTTTTCCTTGAGGACTTGTAATCCACTGAATTAGGAGAAAAATAGTTTTATGTAGGCTTCTGAAAGCCTTTAATTTCTAAAATTTTGCAATTTTCTGGAAGTTTTCCCTGATATGTCATAGAATTACATATCTGCAGGTATGTATTCAAAATCTCCATTTTATCTTGGAAATTTTCAGAATTATTAGAAAACTATTGTTATGTGTCACTTACAAAATAAATTCAAGTTTACAGTGGTTAATGTGTTCACAGAAGTTTTACTGATGTGTTGATATACCAGGATCAGATGTCTAGTTATAGGTTACAAGAATACGGTCTTTTTATGGTGATCTGTGTTACAGCGTACTGAAGTCTGCTGATTGTATGTACAGTGTCCCAGTACGTGCTATGGAATATCACAGCTGGTAGTCATGTACTTACTCAGGTAGACCAGACGAGCATAACTAGATGAATTTTTGTTTTGAGATGTGAGAATTGAACCAGCTTCTCCTTTCTCAGCTTATACACTTTGAAAAAAGACTTTGTAAGGTGATGCAATTAGGCCTCTCTTGGCACACATCTTTGTCTCACACTGCAAGTACTTCTTGGACAAGTTATAAGGCAACTGTTGGATGATAAATGCAATTCCATTTGTGTGGTTTATGAGATACCGCCGTCTCTACAGATACATGAGGAAGGGGGAAATGGCTAATATCCATTTAAAAATCAACAGTCTTTTAATTATGAGTACTTATGATCTGTAATGAAGAATGTTCTGGGAAATATTTTTGCTGATTGGGGAATGAAGTGCAGTTGTCACTTGAAGATTTTCAGGCCATCTATAAGATTTAAGAGGAAAAAAATTGGTAATCTACTTCCTATGGCACATGTGTTCCTATATTGCCTTTCTGTCTGTTCCTTACCTTCTGCAGGGTAACTAGCTGAGAGAGTAATGACTGAATTATTCTGCATGACCAAAAGCCTAAATCTTCAAATGAAAATACAACATAGTGCTGCCAGAGATTAACATTTCCATACTTGGATCTTTTTTATTAGAATGGCATAGATCAGATTGAAGTAAGATATATTCATTTCCCTTATCAACACAGGATTTATACTTTAAATTAAAAATCACTAAATATTTGGTATTAAATACTGAAAAACATATTCTAATGGTGCTTTTCTGGGGATGATGTTCCACTCTGGACACCTTAGTTGCGTGTAACTTTCGTTTGGTAGTTTTCATAATCAAATTAAAAAGAAATCATTTAAGTGTAAACTTTTTTGTGTTTGTTAGAAGTAACAATGTAAATTGATTTGGTTTATGTTGTTAACTGTGTTTGGGTTAAACAAATAAACCTCACTTACTTTGTATCTAATAGGATATTGACTTTTAAGACACTTGACTGTACTTTAGCTTTGGCAACTTTGTTGCATTTGTGTATCAACATCTCTTTGCCCTACAGAAAACTAAGTAAACAAAGGACGACTAAACCTAAACAATGTTCTGTGACTGTTGCAAGAGAGAGATTTGTTTATTGTTTCTATCAGTACTGCACTGAAACTGTCTATTGAGCGCAATGAAAGTTACATAAAAAAATGTTTTCTCAGATGAGAAAATTATTCTTAGATAAGTCTTATCATTTTTCCAGTGGGTTTTTTTTTGTTTGGTTGGGTTTTTTTAATGGCATCGGTCAGGTTTAAAACCAGAAATTGGAATTGTATCTGCAGCGGATAGCTCTCCATGTAAATCAAAGCTGCGGCTGGTAAAAGGTAAGAGCCTGCTGTGGCTCCTTTGTCTCAAAGATATGCCAACATAGTTTGTCTTGGAAGAAGTTTAGCAAGGAAGATTCCTCTGTTTTTTGGTGGAAGGTGGTATTTGCAAGGGAGTCAAGCAAGTGGATTTGATATGTGGAAAGGCTGTGTTTTTTAAAGAATAGACTGAAATGTGACATACTAGAAACTTGTGCTCCATCTTGTCAGTGCCAATAGAGATGCAGTGAATAAAATTACGTATGTTGTTAATTCCTGTGTCCTGTAGGTAGAGAAATTACCTCCTTTTCATTAAGAGCACATAGAAATATGCCAGTCAGTGGAAGAGCAGTTACTGCCATTAATGCTGTCTGAACTCCCAGGTTAGAACAGTTTTATCTGGATGAACAAATAATTTCTTGATGACGCTTTGCCTTGTATTTTCCTAAGACATGTCAAATAATTGTAAGTTGAGAAGCATGTTCATTGTAACTTAAAGTTCTTATCATAACTGATTTGAAAAAAAGATAATCCAAACTTCCCAGAACTTAGAACTGTGATTCAATACCTTTGCTTAAAACAAAACAAACAAACCAAATAGGAGGAAAATCACATGGTAAAGTTGTGGTTTGGTTTGATATTCCTCCCACCCCTAACCTTGTCAGTGAATTCAGAAATGGGGGAAAAAACCTGAAGTCTTTCCATGAAGAATTGGCTTTAGAGAGAGTTAAAACTGACATGTGTGGCTTTGTATTTGTCTGTTTTGATACTTGAAACAAGCTTTTAGTGTCATCTGAAAAAGTAGTGAGTTGTATTTTTGTCTTCTGATGTGTGAATAGGGTTAAAGATGACCAGTGCTGCTGATCAGTGATATGTTGCATAGTAAGTTGTTTTTTCCCATGCGGATTGTGCATGTGCACTGCGTATGCCAGCTTTTTATTGTGTCTCTAAACTACATATAGTCTCAGTACTTAAAATGTTTTACTGAGTTTATATAGTGCCCCTTTTTTAGAAAAGATACAGTACAGGAGAAGGGACATGTATCAATTTGTTTGACTTCTTAAAAATAAAACTGTACATAACTTTGCATTCTAAATCACTGTGGCCTGTAACCTCCAAACTGTGAGCTGCTATTAAGACTTCCCTTGGAAGAGGTTCTTGGCTTTTTTCAGGAGGCAGGCTGCTGTTATGATTGATGCCATAGTCTGTTTTTAGTACTTGAGTGCAAATGAGGCTATGGGTGAGTCTCGGGAATCCTAATCTGCAAGGAATTCCCCACTTACTATGTTTTAAAGCATATGTGTTGACTACTGCATCCTGTTAGCTCATCTGAATGCACTTGCTTTCTGTGGAGCTGATCTCTTCAAACCTAATCTTTGAAAGGACCTTTCCAGGTCTAATGTTTATGAAAAGGGGTTTGAAAGATTAAAATGTTGCTGCCTCTGAAACTGAAGGGATGTGTCACCTTAGTCTAAGTCTGGAGGGAGAACAGGGGAAAGAGGAAAAGGACAGCTGCCCTGCAGTGATAAAATGGATAAGGTTCTGGAAAACATAATTAAAAAGGAAAGGTGAATATGTTTGGTTTGGGTTTTGTTTAATATCAGCAAGTCATATGACCTTGTGGGAAGCTTCTGCTTCATAACTGGTGTACACAACCACAGGAGGGGGAAACTGAAATACAGAAGTGGTATTACAAAGGAACAAAAAGATCTATATTATGGGGTCATGCCTCTAAATAATTTGAATAAATTTGGCTTACATGTTTCTTGTGAGCTTGAATTAGACTACTGATTTAGATGTTGCAGTTGCTAATACAGTTGCTTCTAGTTATGCTTCTACCATCTCTTCTCAGGTTCATTATGTGTACAGTTGGGTAAGGAGGGATAGAATGTTAGCAGTAGTAAGAGTTTTTATACTTTTCCAAACTCTTGTAACCCTTCATTAATGAATATTTTGCTTCTATCTTGGTTTTATGATAAAATACACCATTTTGTGATAAAATACACCAATACAAGTCATAAAAAAACTCAGTTTGGAAGTGGCTTGAACTTTTTGAACCTTTTAGTATTTATATTTGGGACTACTAAGGAAATAGTTTCATTTTGGAGATCTCTGTCAGGGAAATTTATTTTTTGCTTTGCTTTCCTGTGTAGTGTGATCTGCTTAAAATTTTTTTGCATCTTCACTGAATGGATTTGCTATTACTTTAGAGACTTAAGGCACTGGTGATAGTGTCTTTTCCTTTAGCAGATAGTATAGATTTGAGTCCTTTGTTCTACAGCTTTTAGATCCACGGGGGGAAGTGGCTTGGTGTGAGTGTGTGTCTGGGGCACGGCAGAATGCAGTGGATGCTCTCTGGGTTCTTTTTGTAAAGTAATTTTTTACTTTTCATAGTCCCTGTGCTTGCAAAAACTGCGTTATTTTCAAATTCACAGTTGTTAACTAAATTTTGTCAAATTGAATAATAGATGTAATAAATATATTAAGATATCTCTGCTTTTAAAAATGTGCAACTTAAAAGGCTGAGAGATACAATAAGAAAATGAGGCATGAGTAACCATTCAGGATGTATACAGTTACACTGAGAACAGAATTCTTCTGCAGAAGGCTAGGAAATAGACTGCAAATTTACATCTGACAAAAAGTCCTCTAAGAGGAAATTCCTATAGGAGAACTTCATTCTTGAGATTAATTAAATGAAAGATTAGAAATTCTCTAGGTAGCTGTAAGCTATTTAATAAAGCTGAAGTAAGCAATTAAAAGACTGAGTTGTAGTTACCAGCAGAAGCGTTGCCTCCTTTTTATGATCCTGGTGCTGTGTTCCCCCTGCATCCCCTGCCCCATTACATAAGTTCTCCTTCGTTTTACAGGAAAGCTATATGTGCAGTTCATTAATGCTAGATGTTTTCTGCAGAAGGATTTTCATAAAAAGCATCCCTCTCTGAATAAGGGTGATGTAGATGGTAACTTTTTTGGCATTGAAACACATACACAGTCCTGAGAAAACAAAGTGCTTTGTAGGAATTATACTAATGAAGTATATGTGAGAGAGTAGCTTGAAAGAGAAACCTGATGAGTATCTGAAACTTCAGCTAACATTTAGCCACCTTTGAATAGAAATTATGTTGCCAGTAAAGCTGCTTTGTAAAATCTCTGGTTTCTAAGTTGCATTGATGCAAACATTTTTCAATCTACTTCTTTATCGGGTGTTTTTTTCCTATATCTTTCAGAGAAACAGTTTAATTCTAACTATTCTGGGAAATGATTGTAATTACTCTGGTACCTGCAAAAGGCATTTCCACTTAAGTTCTTCATATTCACTCTGATTATGTCTTGCATTCTGCTGTACCTCGTAGGCTGTGACAATTTTGTGTACTCTATCAGTTGTGTACAATAAGCTGGGATGTGTTATATCACTAGAGATCTATCCCTTCTTTGAGGGTGATGTGCGATAGAAAATCACATTATCATGTTGGGGAGAAAAATGTATAACTGCAGATTGGCACTGGATTCCTCAAAACTGAAGTAGTTGCCATAGTTCAGCAGAATTACTATGTTACAAGTAAATAGGGAAAATGGAAAATATGAATCTTTATGTGTACCAAGTAGTACTATTATAATAATTTTTTTCAGAATAGGTTACTGACAACTTAAGTCATTAAAGAGGAGAGTGCTCTGTGATGAGATTTTTTTCTAAAAGTGTTCATTATCGTCTTCAGTTTATAAGAAAACAGATATGGTCTTCAGTGAAAATAAAGGTAGGCTGATACAGAAGTTCTAAAGGTAAACTTTGATTATTTTTCTGTTGTAAACAGAAAGCCACTTTATAAAAATCTACTTTCTAGGCTTAAATGGCTGTAATTAGTACTCAAAAAAAGCCACAGTATAATTTTTTTCTTTTGGCAATGTATAAATAACCTTATTTTTGTAACATTTAACATTAAAACATAATCTATTATCAGACTTTAAAGCAAAACTCTGAAAAGGAAGAGATGCTTTTCCTAGTGGCCATTGGTTTTGCATTTATAATAATTCTTTATGTCTAAGTAAAAATAAAAAAGTCAACTAATTATTACTAAAATAAATGGGCATTATTTTTGTTGTAGCTTCCAAACCATGGAAGTGGGCTAGAAGCCCAGTTTGCTATGTACAATTAGTAGAAAACAAATTGTGCTTTGAAGGTCTAACATTCTGAAGGTGAGGTAGTATTCCTTGTCCCCTAACACACTCATCTCCTTACACTGTTAGTGGGATATCCAGTCGCCTTGCAAATGATTTAAAGTGTATTAAGGATGGCATAAAAATGAATGAATGCTCATGAAAGAGGGCCCTAGGGACCCAGGTCTCAAGCTTTCAATGCACTTCCAGCACTTGCAAAGCATGTTTGATAATATATGTATTCCTAATAACTGTACTATGGATAGGCCTAAAATCAGTAGGGAATTAGCTTTTCAGAAGCATATCTGTTTAGTGTCCATAATATAATTAACATATGTAGTACCTGTCAGGTATATCTGTACACTTGCTAAATAGAATATCTTCACATTGGTATTTAGTGGACAAAAGGATGGAGTGATAACATTTTAAAGTCATGTAACAATAAATCCATGTTTTACTATAGAACATATTTGAAGAGTATTGCAAGATTTTTTTGAAGTAATATTTGAGAAGCAGATACCAATGTTCATACTTCCTCTTCAGGAGTGATATGGAAATGGATATTGTATATTGTTTTTGTATTAGACTTAATGATTTCTGCCAGTATCGTACATGCTTGCACTTAAAAAAAATGTTGAAATGTTCTGTTGACTTCTTGAAACTTTGTTTGGCAATGCTATGCTTTCCATTTATTTTGTTCCTTGTTTAACAGTTTTTGTGTGTGTTTTCAAAAGCACTTCCATTCACCATTCAAGGAATTCAATAGAATTCTAATAGGAACTGCACATAAATAACTACAGAAATCAATGCTTCAATTCAGCCAAGAGTTTTTTGTGACTTCAAAAGCCACAAGAGCATTTATTATTAGAAACATACAATTGACTTTTCTTGTATTATCATTTTGCATAGTGATTTGGTTTTTACCACCACAACAAGATGTTTGACAGTTTCATTTGAAAATGAGGTATTTGCATTCGGCGTTCCAAAACAGTGTAATTTTTATCTTTTCTATGAAGCTCTATTCATGTTAATCTGCATGTTTAGCTCTGTGCAAAGGTTGTCAGTGAAATATTCATTGGTGCATTTCTCCTCAAAGGTCAACAAAATGTTAAACATAGTCTCCTATTCCTGTATTGTAATGAAATTATAAAGAATGGAGTTGTGTTAATTTTTGTCTGTTCAAGTCATACAATGTAAAGCATATCCATTCTTCCAGAATGTGCAATTTCCTGAGTATAACAACCACAGAAGTAACCACCCTGTGATAGCACAGGATTGTCTTGGAAGTACTTCCAGGCTTTAGTATTTGCATTACACCTCAGGCCACGTCAGCTGTAACAGCCCTTTTGATCCTGAAGTTTTCAGATGGGTTATAGAAAGTGAGATTGTCTCAAAGGACGTTGTTTGAGCACACTAGAAGCCTTAGAAAACTGATGCTTCTTTTCTTTTGAAACAGCCTAAAGATGATGTGACATGAAATACAGCATTCAGTGTTCAGTAGTGTTTGTTGCCTTGTAAATGGACATCTTGAGTGCTGTGGCTTTTTTGGGCAGCTCTTGTGTGCGGTTTCCATCAGGTAATAGAACAGTGTTAACACCTTGGGTGGAAAGCACATCCAGAAGGAAACAGTTTTGTTGTGGTTGTCAGGAGGGTACTCACAGATTAATGGATTTTTCTGCATTAATGTTTTGGGTTTCACTGTTGCTGGTAGTTTGGAAAACAAAGTCAGGTTAACAGTTACTGTAGGGGGCTTTTAGGTGGCAATAATAGCCTTCCTGCACCCTCCCAATCTCCTAATTCCTGTTTACCAGCCAGTCTGGTTCTGCATGAGGAGGATGAGGTGGTGGTAGGAACCGCTTGGTGAAATTTCATCTTGTGAACTGGTGCTAAGACTTGCCACCCACCCCTCCAATTACCTCGATGCAAACCAGCAGTCCCATGCCCATCTACTTTGTTTGCATGAGCAGGTGCTGGTGGTGGATGTGTGTTTCGGCACTTGAGAAACATTTCAGCTAGGTGGAGAGGTGGGGGAAGCATGGCCTGTCTCTTGTTCTTCCCTGTGCTAACTTTGAAGTGGAAAGACTACACAGGTGAAATTTACATTGTACCTTGAGGAAGTTTTTAGTGGTCATGAGGGGAAGAGAGGCAGAGCATGGTGAGGAGCAAGATTAGTAACACAATGTCATAACTGCAGTTCCATTAGCATTCAGTGTTGTTGTCACTTGGAATTACATGCATTTAGGATTTGAGTGCTCTCATGGTGTTATCTTAAAAAGGAATGATAAAGGAAGTGAAGTCAGACTTTCTGTTGGTTCCTCAGAGTTCTTCCCCATTTCCTTTTACCACTTCTGTCTAATTCAGATTGCATTTGAGTCAGCTGCTTTCATCTTGACACTTAATGTCATTCAAGCATCCACAAAGTTAGTATGCTAATGTCTGCATTTCAACTGACTGATAGCTACACCAAAACCTATCTTACTTTTGTCACTGCAACATGAAGCTTCTTTTAATGTTGCTGGCACAATTTGTAAGCCTAATGTCTGAAGTTTATTAAACATGGTTTTCTTCCTGAAATACACTCTAGCCTTTCCTCTGTTCTTGTGGTTCTGTTGAGGGGCAAAAAAGGCTTTTTGGATTTGTCCAAGAGCAAACTTTCCTCTGTATTTCTAGGTTTGTGGGTCTGCTGCTTCTTTATGAAACCCAGCTTATGGCAGTAAACAAGACAAACCAGACACCTCAAGTTTCTCTTGAAACTGCTGCCAGTATTATCCATCCCCTCTTGCACTGCTGCTCTTACATAGCCAATCCCAAATGTATCAGTGGAAAGGGGAAAAATGGGTAATTTGTTTTGAATGCCAGAAGGAGAAACAGAAGAGAAAAGAAACAGATAAGAGAGATGGGAAAGAAGCAGTCTTCCCAGCTCTTGCAAGTAGTTGCCAAAAAAACAAGCACAGAGGTATTAAAATATATTATTGGTATGGAGCAACAAAGACTTTATTGCTTGATACAGGACATTGTTTTGTAGCTCCACCCTATCATGTAATCCCTTTATTGAACATTGTTTTCAAACTGGTTGAGGCTCCTTTATACCCTGTTTGTAGAACAAGTGGTTAGAAATTTCTCAGAGACAAAAATATAGTCCTAAATTTGGATTTAATTCTTCTCTGACCACTTTATTTACTGTATTTTTTGTACTCATCGTTCCTTTTCCAGAAGTGCTTTTTTTCTGCTGCCTGGGCAGTGTGTCTTTGACAGTGTTGCTGTCCTCTGTACCATTAAAAAAAAAATCTAATATCTAATTGGTGTTATATTTTAAGCTTCTTTATAAGCATTCCATCAGCTATATATTGGGAAAAAATTGTGGTTTGAAGTACTTGAAAGCTTATTATATAATACATATAATTTTTGCAGTCTTAGGGGAAAAAATCTGATTTTTTTCAGTTTTATTGTGCTTTTTCAGGTATTTCATTTTGGTACTGTTTGGTACTGGAACAGTCTCTTTAATTTTTTTTAATTGATCTATGTCTTTTTCTGGAATCTTAAAAATTAATCCATTTGAACTTCTGCAATATTGAACAGCATGAGAGAGGACCCCACACACTGTGGGCTGTGTGCCTGACTAAGCATCCTCATATGTGGAATTCCCTCATTCCCTCTCTACAACAGCATGACATAGTTGGTTTATGTTTGTATCTTGTGACCTACTAAAAATATTTCCTTTCCTTCCCACTTACCTTCTAAGATCCTCTTCTGCAGAATTGGTCTATAACCACATTGTATACAATTTCTGTATTTTTGCAATGCAAAATGCCTGCTTGAGAGAGAATAAAAATTGTCCAAACTTATAAAAGAAATATATGTTTTCAGAAAATAGTTTTGTAACTATATTTTTAAGAATAAGTGTTGTTCGTAGGTTCTGAAGACAGTAACGACAATTTAAGAAAGTCTTGGTTGGTTGGTTGGTTTGTCTCCTCTATTTCCACTTGTGTTACTGGGAATGAAGTAGATCTTATCTAAAATCTCAGTAACTGGCTACAATGTCCATGAGATCTTATGAAAACTACCAAGAAGTAGAGGAAGCTGACCAAAGAGAAGACTGCAAATGGCTATACCATAAGAGCAACTAAAAGGATGGAGAGACATTATTAGTCATGCTCTTCAAGAATCAGTCTTGAAATTAATCTTGTTTCATTACATTCATTAATAACCTTGGTGAAAAAATTATGTCTTTTTATTAAAAGCTGTGGATAACACAGAGTTCAAAATTTTTCTTTTAGTATTTCAGAGGACTGGATTATCCTCTAAGGAAAGTAAGATAATCACATAGATTTGAGTACTAAAACCAAAAATCCATACAATTTAATAATAGGAAATCAAATATTTAAGGCATGAAGACATTTATTTGGTTTTAGGAATCATGAACTGGTAAGTACGAGGGGAATTTGGGAATGCTGATAGTAATGTAGGAGTTCCCAATATGAAGCATGAGCAGGGCTAACCCACTGAATAGTTATCAGTGAATCACTAACAGAGAAGAATGTACCTAATAGCTTTTGCACCCGGTCTACATTGGCTAATGATTTTTATTACTGGCTTAGACAGCAGAAGAGAATTGGGGATAGCACTTCTTAAGTTTCACCCACAGCACCAACTAGGAGTGACTGCTAATACGTTAGAGAAAAAAATTCAATGCAGAATTTTTACATGATTTTTTGTAAATTTCTCAAGGTAAAGTAGGGTCGAATTCAATAGTGTCTGTAGAAGGTAGTGGGGTTTTAAAAATGTATTTGGAAAAACAATTTTCTAAGAAATATATCAATCTTTTTAAAGTTTAGATAGTTTCCCTTGCACAATTGTTTTACAGCCCTCCTTTACTTTTTGTATGAAAATACACCTGGAAACCAAAAGCATTCTTCTAGAGTTTTGCAATATCTTAGTTTTTGGAAGGAATTACATAAATTAGATTGCAATTCATAAGAAGCATTCACAATTTTAATATAAGTATTAGAAACTTAGTTTTAATAGTAATCTATAGTATGGGCAGATACCCTGATTTACAAAGCTTATGGCAACAAATTGAAAAAATGGCCTTTTACTTCAGGCGGTCTGAAACCAGCTGAAGGTCATAAAAGAAATTCTAGTTCTGTCCCCCTTTCTCTGAAAAAGAATGCTGCTACTCAGTGCCCTATTAGGACAGACAAAAGGCTGATCAACAGGAACATCTGGATCCTACTGTCAGATGGCCCTAGTGTGGCTCTACAACTAATTGCAGCACACTCAACATTTGTGTCCTACTTCAGAGTTACAGCTTTGCAGTAAGATTACCAGTCTGTTATGTTTGGTTTTTTCCCCTTCCTATTTTTTCCAAACATTAAAAAAAGACTTTTATTTGTTTCTGAGCAATTTATGTAATTTTAATAATTGTAAGGAGTAGATAATGACCTTTAAAGGCATTAATACAACTACTCTATGGACTGGTCTGGCTGTCTTAAACATTTTTTTCAGTGCCAACAGCGTGCCAAGGTGAGCTGATCATGTGTAACAAACCTTAAGGATGTTTGGAATGCTTTTGATGGTTTGTATGTCTATATGTTGTGTATACCAACAGGATTTCTCATAAAGTATTGTGCATTTTATGGAATCATAGAATCATTTATGATTTTAAATGTCTTTTCCAATTTGAATCCAACAATTAACCTAGTACTACCAAGTCCACCACTAAACTATGTCCCTAAGTGCCACATCTACACATCTTTTAAATACCTAGTGGGATGGTGACTCAACCACTTCTCTGGGCAGCCTGTTCTAATGTTTGACACCCTTTCAGTGAAGAAATTTCTCCTAATATCCAATTTAAACCTCTCCTGGCACAACTTCAGGCCATTTCTTCTTGTCCTGTTGCTTGTTACTTGGGAAAAAAGACATCCCCCCACCTCGCTACAAGCTCCTTTCAGGTAGTTGGAGAGAGTGATAAGGTCCCCCTGGAGCTTGCTTTTTTCCAGCCTAAATCCTGGTTCCCTCAGCCACTCCTCATAAGGCTTGTGTTGTAGACCCTTCACCAGCTTCGTTGCCTGTCTCTGGTCATGCTCCAGCACCTCCGTGTGTCTCTGGTTGTGGGGGCCCAAAATTGAACACAGGATTCAAGGTGGGGCCTCACCAGTGCCAAGCACAGGAGGATGATCACCTCCCTTGTCCTGCTGCCCACACTGTTTCAGATACAAGCCAGGATGCTGTTGCTGCCTTGGCCACCTGGGCACACTGCTGGCTCTTATTCAGCTGTCAACCAACACCCCCAGGTGCTTTTCCTCCAGGCAGCTTTCCAGCCGCTCTGCCCCAAGCCCGTAACACTACACGGGGTTATTGTGACTCAAGCACAGGACCCAGCACTCAGCCTTGCTGAACCTCATACAGTTGGCTTTGGCCCATTGGTCCTTATCCCTCTGCAGAGCCTTCCTATGTTTAAGCAGATTAACAGTCCCACACAGCTTGATGTTGTATGCAAACTTACTGAGGGTGCACTTCATTGTCAGTAAAGATGTTAACCAGGACTGTCCCCAACACTGAGACCTGGGCAATACCACTTGTGACCAGCTGCTTGCTGGATGTAACTACATTTGCCACCACTCCTTAGGCTTGTCTGTCCAGCCAGTTTTTTACTCGGCAAACAGTACACACATCCAAGCCATGAGCAGCCAGTTTCCTATTTTAGTTAAATGTTGAATTGCCTTTCCTTTAGGATTCCTGTTTCTGCTTGTTTAGTCTCATCTGAGCTTACTTGGATCATATCTATTACAATACAAAAAATGTACAGGACTTACCTATATTGGAATTTCTTGTAAAATAAAATTCTGCTAACAAGTAAAATCATTATTTCAAACCTGTTCTTGTGGACGTTCTTATTCCCTGTTGAGTGTCTAACTGACTTTGGTTGAATTCTCTTCTGAAGTGAAAGGCAGGCAGCCTTACTGTTAAATAAATGGGTGCTGGTTTGGATTGCGTTAGAGAAGGAAAGAAGAAAAGAGTGAAAGAAAAAGGTGTGTTAGATTTTTAGTGAACTGGATCAAAACCTGAACATATAACGTGATTTGTCTTGAGCTTCTGGGGATGCATCTGCCTATTTTTTTTTCTCAAAGAAAAAAATTTTGCAGTCTTTTATGTATCTTAAACATCTTAACTATCAAAATACATGGAAGAACAAAATATCAGTATGTGTGGAACAAAATTAGAACAGTTAAGAAGTGAATATATTTCATGTGATAGTTTACGTGACTTGGGCTCCTAAGCACTTACAGCAGTTCTGAAAAGTAAATGTAAAGTTTCATTTCAATATCAATATGTACATTTGTTTTAAAGGAAAACTTAAGTTTCTAGATCAGTCAAATATTTTTGAAGAGTTCATTTGCCATCTGAAAGGCATCTCACAACTTTTAACCTAAAGCTAAGCTAATGGATGTGTGCAGCTAAAAATATATAGCGATCTCAATCCTCCTTTCCCTATGCCCAATTAAACATTGGCTACTGTGTATAAATATTTTTCTTCTGTAGCAATTACTGTTCCAAGGCCTACACTGATGCCTGGTGTGGTCATTTTCCAGTAGATGTTAACTCAGCTATACGTAGTTAAGCCTATATCCCCTAAAGTAGTCTTGTTGTCTACAGCAGTAATACATCCTTTGAGCACTGTAAACCCTCTGAAGCAAGGTTCTTTACGGCTATGCAGTTTCTTAATAATATTTTTAATGGGATTATTCTGTGTTATTAATACTTTGCCTTTTCAGCAGAATGTGACTGTTCACTGACATCTTAAATACATCAGAAGCTTTCTGAATAGTAATATTAATAGGTTAAGTCTTTCACTTACAAGCAGTTTGGCCCTTCTTGTTGAGAAGAGAAACTGAAGAACATATGTATAGGTGATGCAGCTCCCCAAACCTGTAGGGAGCCTGCAGCAGTTCCTAGAGGCAGATTGTTTCATCCATTTTATTGCCCTTGCCTTTCTAATTCCAGTGCCACAGTCTCAGTACTTCTTGTCATCTCCTGCTATAGCCAGGGTGTGATAGAGGTGGGTGGTCGTTGCTGATGTTGGCTGATCGGTTTTTGAGTAGCATGATGCAGCGGAAGCAATTGCATGGAGAGGTCAAGATTTATGGATGCTGCATTCAAATAACTGTTAGAAACAGCTGATAATGACGCAAGTTTGGAAGGGGAGAAGCAAGTAAATCCTGCTTTATCTCTTCCTTCTGCTCCTTTTCTGCTTTACCCACAACGGGGCATCAGTACAGGTCTTTGGAGTCCATCCCTGTACCAGCTATATGGTATTTTCAGGTAGGAGAACATGTATCATCAAGCGGCTTCATAATCCACTTGGCTGTGCCTACCCCACCCCCTATTGCCCGAGCTGAAAGTTTTGTACCAATTATATTAGACGCACTGGCATGAAACTCTTCGTAGCACAACATCTTTAATCTCTCTTTTATTTTCATACATCCAAATACCATACTTTGTCTTTTATTGGCAAAAGTGGCAATAATTATTTTCAATATGTTTATCTATTTGGACTTGGAAGTCTGCAGGATGAGAAAAAAAATGATTGTGAATTAAAAGTCTAGACTCCAGCAGTATTCTGGCAAATAGTAAAAGGGAGCACACGGTAAGAAAATTATGTGATGGTTTCAGCTAGAGGGACTAATTGTAGAAAAGGGTCTCAGTACCAATTGCAACAGGAAAGTCTGTCTTTCTGGAAAGGTCTGCCAAAGTCATTGATGAAGATAAAATCCAGTCTTTCCTGAGCTGCTTTGTGTTATTGTGGGCCAAAGATGATATGCTAAAGCAATTATAGACTTTATGCCAAGTTCTGTGGGATTTAAGGATTGCTTCTTAATAGGGGAAATTTTTTTTAGTTGTATAAATTAACCTTTTTCTAACAATTTATCTTTTGTTTGTGTATTGCTACTCCTTGTCCATTTGTAGTTGTCATAATTTCCCCCTCTCCCACCCTCCATGCACTAGTCACTTTCAGTACCACGGGGAGAAGAATTCTGTGTCAAAAGGACTGACACAGAACGTGCTGGAGATGAGACCCGAGTGCCGTGTTTGATCAGATTAAAGATCCAGAACTCAGTAATTCCGACAATAACATGAAGAAGTGTAAGACACAGGTCCTGTATACAGTGAACCTTCCTTGCTGGAGCCACATATGGATTGGTTATAAATCAGTTTCCTAGTTTTGTTTCATTTTAACATGTAGGTACTGATCTATTTTTTTTTTTTTTTCTGTAGAAGATGTAACTATTTTTAAATGTTCATGGTAAACTCAAAAGCATCTTTGGTGTCTTTCAGGCAATGAAGTACTGGACTGAAAAAGGAAGGCACTAGTGTGTTATCTTTTAAATAGAGAGCATTGTATATGCTTTAGTGTTCATTTTCATAGCAAAAGAAAGAACAAGCACAAATTTGAAATTGTGAGGATCATGTTGTTAATACATATGGCATGTAACTATTATAAAAGTCCTTATTCTAATGCCAGTACCTGATAAGAACAGCAAGAGATGTATGACCAGTGTGGGCTGCTGCCACTGACTCACTGTGTAATGACAGGCAAATTACTCAGTTTTCTGCATCTCGTTCTACTCCTTTATAAATGAGAAATATTTTTTCCCAGTAAAACTCTTTGAGATCCTTGGATAAAAGGAGATTATTTTTTTTGTACGCCTACTGAGTATATAAATTTGAAGTGAGAAAGTGCAGCAAATACCAGATTCTGTGCAAGTCTTTTACCAGTACAGACACAGTATGATGAGTCTTGCTGCTCATTATGGATTGTATTAAACCACCTTGACTCCTGAAGGCCTCTGTAAAGCACAAGCAAAAAAAAGGGGGTTAGGTCAGCCTTGGCACTTGAGTGTCTGTGTTCTGTTGTTACAGCCTTTTTGTAGTTAAATACAGCTTTAATAAACTTTCTCTGATGCGTGCATTGATAACTACCATTCTGTTTACTTTGATATGCCAGACACTGTACCACCTTCAGATGAAACAGTATAGGGAGCCTTTTAGAACAGGTTTCTGTCAGTCTCCATCACCTCTTTCATATTATGTCTTTGGCTCTGTTTTATCACTGAATTTTCATAATGTTTTGGGAAACCTGACCTTTCCAGAATTGTCTGTGTTAACACTATAGTCTTAATCTTCCCCCTGGCACCTCCTGAAACAAAATACAAATTAATGATTCAGACACCACAAAACAAATCACATGCCACTTGTTTCTTCCCAACTATTCTTCATTGTCATTGTTTGCTGTATTGTATGCAAGTCCTTGTGTATTCTGTAGTGAAAGGGACCTAAATAATGCAGGAGATTTTAAGGGGGGTCAGTGGCAGATAAGTAGATAAATGATGCAACAGTTTCAGGTATATACAGAAGATGATATGGAGAAACATAAAAGAATGCCATTTATTTCAGCACTGACATGTGGAAATTAACTTAGGTTTGATGTATGGTTTATTTTTTAATAAATTCAGACTTATTTTCTGAAAGTCCATAAATAGGTGTTGAAGTGGTGGATGGTACCTGGAATTTCTGGTCTCTGGTGAATGACTGTCTATTTTGGCATCTTTATCTCCTTCCATTCCATTTATCATCATTCATCATCCTTTTTTAATTTGGTGGCTTCCTTAGATTTTTTTGTTCACAAGAAGAGCCTCCTTTGGTTTCATCATTTAAAAAAAAATAAATTCCATCCCATCAATGACTAGCTATCCCCCCATTTTACCTGGTTGTGTCCTGCCTCAAATTCAGTAAGTAAACAATCTAAACCTTCAGTTTTTAATTTCTCTTTACATATCCCCCCACCTTCTCACAATTTTTCACTCTTATTCTTCTCTTGAAATTGCTTTTGCCAGAATGAATGATCTTCACTTGGCTGGATGCTAATACCTTTACTCAGTTTTCCTTGATTTGAGCATGAAAGAAGCAGCTTCCCTCCTTCGTGGCCACCTGTGGTCCTCCTTGTGCTGCTGTAGTGCTTGTGCTGCTGCACAGTGAACCATATTGGGGAATTGGTCTGACTGACAAATAATTTTGCCAAAATTGTGTTGCTGCTTAATTCCCTACTCTGGTTTACCATATGGCTGTACAAATGGCTATGTCAGCAGTAGGGAGAGGATGATGCAAGGCTGGAAAGGAGTGGCCAGACTCAGGAGTGGGTCAGGAATGCTGTGTTAGCTGGCGGTGCCAGGTTATGTCAAAATAAAGAGTTCATCAGAGTAAAGTCTAATTATCTCTGATGTGATCACATCCTACTTCTGGAAATCCTGATCTCTGCTGCTTTTCTTTCTTAATCTCTCTCCCTCTCCCCCTTAACTGTTCAACATATTTTCCAAAACTGCTTGTTCATCTGTCTTACAATAAGTGATCAATAACAAAATCAGTAGAAACCTCCATTTCTTAGTGTGCGCAGGAGGTGGAACCTGTCATCCTCAGGACATGTTGAAAACCTCATATTTAAATCATTTGGGTGGGCATCATTAGTCAAACCTGTACCATCATTTGGAGATACCTGTTAAATAATTATGATAAGGTTTAGACTGATAAGCTGCTGGAGTTGGATACTTCTAAGTTTCAAAAGAATTATTTAAGTCAGTGGTTTTCTAAGGCAGCACGTGATAACTGTTTAGTATGACATTTTAAAGACTTAAGCTATTTTGGTAGAATCATTAGCAACAAAGATGATGTAATACAACCTTATCTGCTTTCATAGTGTCTCTCCAGCAGGGACCAGATACCTTCACAACAAATAATTTTGTTTTCCATGTCCCTGAAATCACAAGATGCTTTTTGTCTGTAAACAAATGCACTGATTAATCCCACCTTTCTCCTAGGTCTACATAGATGCACTTTCATTAGTCTGCAATCAAGTTATTAATTGCAGCACAAAAGTGTTTGTGGTTTGGTTTTTCTTTGGAGGTGATAATGGTGGTTTGTTTTACCCTACAGATATTGAAGTGATTCTGAAATGGTGAAACATACATCTGAATTTGTTACCTGCAAAGCTGGGCATTTTCAAATATGAGCCTAGGTTAAAACCCATGAAGAATATGAATTCACATCTGAATCCAGTTCTGTGTACTCCAATAGTGCTGGGTAAAAAGGTGTTCTGGCTCAATCCAAACCTGTGTGCAATGGTCACCTGCGTACACTTTAGTCTCAAAATTTTTCAGCCAACCTGAGAATATATTTTTGTTGTTCTTAAAAATTCCATATAAATTATGTTCCCTCTATTCCTTTATTTACTTGAAAAAAAGTAACAGAAAAAGTGGCATTGTTTAACAGTGTGATACACACCATTGCGATATCCAGCTGTGCACATCCTTTCAGAAAGGAATGATATTAATTACCCTCTGGTCAGTCATATGAGCTGTAGTTCATTGTGTTGTCCTTGCCTTCTTTCTGGCTATCATAATCCTGATTATTGACTTTCAAAATTTCCATTTGTTTCTAGGGCAAAAGGATCAATCTTTGATTCTTTCAAAGATTAAACCATGAAGTAAAACAAAAATCTGAGCTTAATGCACTGAATCAAACATAAGCTCACTCAGGCTACACATGATCATTCAGTATTAGGGTTTTTTTCAGTAAATAAGTAATTTTCCAAACTTTAATACCAGGATTTGATGCATTGCCCTGATGAAGGTGAGCTGTTGAATTCCAATCTCTTGAAGTATAAGCTAAATCAGAAATGGCAAATAGACTCTTCTGTGGTGTGTAAAATGTAAATAAATAGGACTTTTTGTGAGTTTATGTTCCACAATCCCACCTTCTCCCAGAATATCCTAAGGCCGCCTTATGTGTGCACTTGACGATCTGATGTCCATAAGGCTGGCAGTATGCCTTTGCCTGAGAACTCTTACTGTCACCTTCGTCCTATTCTCAGTAGTCGTATAAAGTCTTTTTAGCCTCCATCCGTTCTGTACAGTTGGTACCTGCTGATAACATGGATCCTACTGCCTGCATTTTTCCATAAGCCTTTCAATGCTGTTCTCTTTTTTCCTCCTGAAAGAAAGGCATGATCTTCATTGGGGAGTTGCTTTTGGATTCCTGAGGTAATGTTTTTCTTGAATTGCTGCCAGTGGAGATGGTGGTTGTGTTCTTTTTACTTAAATGTTGCTGTCAAATAGTTTTCTATTTCTCCCTTGTTTCCTTGCCTTGGTTTTATGTACTTTCCATAGATGTCATATTTTTCTCTGTAAGTGTTCTGAAAACAGACCTTTTAAGTAAAGGCTCTATGATCTCCCTTAACTCTGATATAGTTATTCTGGAAAGTGATCTTGTATTCTTTTAAATTCTCTATCAATTGTATTCAGTAGAAAACTGAAATTAACTTCTTAGTGAAGCCAACAAAACAGGAAAACAAGCTCAATTTACAAAAGTAAATTTCAGGTAAATGTTCGAACTATAATTTTAAGACCTTTCCCATCCCTTGAGGTTCAGACTGAAAATTCAGCAGTCCATGGAATTTCAGGATGAGATCTAAGAACCAGATTTGTGCTATTATTAAAACTTGCCATGCAATGGTGGTGTGGTTACTCCTACTCCAGCTACCAATATCTTCCTGTATCGTGTTTCAGCAGAGTGTAACAGCGAGTTTACAAAATGGCTTAATATAATATATAGTAGCAAAAATATTGGTGGTTGTTCATAGATGTAAGTTAATTTGCTGTAGTGACCACAGTGTGCCAGAGAGATGTACACGCAGCATAGCCTATATATTTGTTAAAAAACAAAGCCTACCACAAAGTATGCATAAGCTGTAGGTTTGGGTATCTGTGCTCTTCAGTTACTTATTTTGGATTTCTTGAGAGCTAGATGAGATTTTTCTGCACTTTCATGAGCTCTGTCAGCACTTGTTCAGTCTAGTTGGCACCTTTTCATTTCTCTGTGTTTTTTTCAGCAGATTTTCTTAGAGAAAGGCGGATGATCTAACACTGTGAAGAAATTCTAATTTGTGTTTCTCTTTATATACTTCCAGAGGACAGATGGACATGTCTGTTATTTAATAATGCTCATGTTACATCTTTCGTAAAGAATCAGAATAGCTCCTAGCAGTCTGCCTGCCTGTCAGTAGCAGACACGAGCTTCTTGCTGGTTTTGTGTTAAATAACAGAGATTTCTGCTCTCCAGGCTCCAGCTTTCAGAGTTTGAGAACAGCACATTCTCAGATGGGCATTGTAGATTGCTCATGCTCTTGGCTGCTGCAAAGTTCTCTTTCTTTGAGAGATTTTTGGGTGACCTCCTGGTAAATAAACATGCTGTGCTGGTTCTTGGAGAGTGGGAGCTACTTTTCAAAAGGATGAAGCAGTGGTGGTAATAAACACTTTACCATTGCCTCTTTCTCTGATGCACGTAACATAACGCCCATTCTTCAGAAACTGCCTGAGCCATCCTGACACTAGCTTCTGAATCTGGAAAGGACAAGCTTTGTTTCATTTCTTTCCTCTGAATAGTCAGGACTGAAGAACTCTCAGATATTCTTTAGCTTGTCTTCTGAGCCACCCTACCATCAACTAACGCTGAAGGAGTGGAGTGGTACACAGCACTGGCTACTCACTGTTTCACAAGTGGTGTGTAACATTCTCAGCAGCCTCAGCTCAGTAATTGAGTGATCTGACTGGAACTGCATCTCTTTTGTTCTCAGGCTCCCGTTTTGGATCTGCTAGCACTGACTTCAGAGGACAGGACCTTCTCCAGCACTGGACAAAGTTGAGACTTCTCAAACCTTTATTGGACTATAAAGGGACTCATCAGTCTGTGTGTTTGTACTCTCTTTGCAACTTTCTGGAGTCACTGGAAACTTTCCAGCCATGGATCACTGGGGTCTCCTTCCTGTGATCTAGGGAATAAATTGTATGCTGTTGTCACACTTTTCCACGCAAGGTATTAGCAGTTTTCATGGTAGGCTGGGATGCTACCAGTGTTGCTCAGTTTGCTGACAGTTCTGAGACTGTTGAACTCTGATATTAGCAGCCCATTCCATCAGCTGCATGGTTGTATCTAGATGACTAGCCAGTGTTTGCTGACCGTATCAACAGATGCTTGCTGCAGTGTACTTGTTCTGAAATCAGTATTGCTAATGCTGGTATGGTAGCTGGAATTCAGAAGGGATAATCTGGATTTTTTTGGCTAGAGTACTCCCCATAACCATAATGCAAATGTAACTGAATGCTATTACAGAATACGGTTTCTATATCTGCTTCCAGATTTATTATTCTGTAATGGGAAAAGGATCCTCTCCATTTCATGGGTTGAAGTTTTTTGCCTCTTAGTATGGCGAGGTTGTTAATCTCTGTCACAGATCCACAAATTTTATCAGGAAGGACTTAACTGTGAAAAGAGAACAAAGTGGCTGGTGGTTTGGTGTTGGTGCGCTGCATCTTCGTAAGCCTCACTATTCTGGGCTGTCTCCTACATCTCTGTCAAGATGAAGCTTGTTGCTAACTCAGTTTATCATGGCATGTTTTGAAACGCTGGATTTCCTAAAGTCCTTATTTAAAGTACTTCCTGCAGTGAAAGGCTTGGTCCCCCAGAAGAACTGAATCTCATCTGTGATACTCTGATGAGAATATTTTACTATTTAGAAAGAAAGTAATCTCATCCTGTCAGCAAATATGGCTATCGCTTGTGTGATACTAGTGTCTTCATTTTGGGAAAATACCTCTTCTGAACATGTGTGAAAGTCCAAGGAAGAGCTTTGTGCCCTCAGCTGAGCACCATACCGCTGTGCAGAGACACCCTGCCCTGCAGAGCAATGCTCCTGTTGCTTCCAGCTGTGGTTCCTGCAGCTGCTTGCAGGGGAACCGGGCTGTGCTGCAGAGCTGTCAGCAGGGGAAAGTGCGTGTGAATAGACATTGGAAAATAGAAGAACCCAGTTACTTGGTTTCTTTGTTAATGTGTGCATTCCATGTTCTGCCATATGTCCCTCTTTAGCCTTTTAATTCTGGGATGTTATCGATGATGCTTTCAGAAGTGCTTCAGTAATGTCAGACCGTGTGCCTGTTGTAAAACACCATTAGAACAAATGAACACATTTTCTTTTTAATAATGTGGTAATGTTAGTGTTAATACAGCATGGAAAAATTAACTAAAAATCAACAACAAAAAAAACGAAAGACGATTCAGTTTTATCCTTTATAGTGGTATTACACAAGACTCATGAATTTTTCTTATCTAAACCCTGAGAACCTATCTTTACAGCAGTTGGGAGAAATAATATTTTTCTTCATAGGCAGTATAAATAAACTGTGCTTCTAAGATAATATAGTTTATCTATTTAGCTTAATAGCTTTTTAGCTTGGCCTGTTCTTTTTTTTAAGGATATGAATTCTAGATAATGAAAAAGCATTGAAATAAACAGTCCAAAGCAGTATTACTGATGCTGCTTTATAATAAAAGAAGTTGTGTAATAATACAATTTTTATATCGTGTCTTTGCCTCCAAGGAGGAAAAAAGGGGAAAAAATTGTGATTCTCTGTATGAGGTAGAAGCTTCGCTTTCTGTCATGTAATGCAGAAGGCAGCAAATAGTTTGGGGAAGCAGAGTTTAATTACAAAAGAGTGCCTAAAGTAGAGGGTGTGAGAAAGCAATTGGACCTGACTGCAGAGGCACATGAATGAGAAGTTTTTAAGCATAATGCCTGAGAGGAGCAGTGCAGGTATGCTGACTTGGAGAGCTTGTCACCTTTTAATGCCATCTTCATAGGTTCATTTGTGTGTTGTTAGACTGTTCTTTCTCAATGCACTTTGTACAATATTTTTATGTTAAAGAAAAAATGAATATAATCTTTTATCTGCTTAGTGTCTTGTCACACCTGATAGAGGCTGTAAGTTTTCTTCTTAAATATTTGAAAACTTAGCTACTGGAAAGCTGTATCGTGTCACTGTCAACATGTTTCTGCATGTTGAGAATGTACTTTATCAGTTTTCCTTCAGGGTTTTCTCTTCTCCTAAAAGTCTTGATTTGAAGGAGGTTGTCCCTAAGCATTACAGGCATTGAATTAATTCGATTGGTGAAGATAGTAGGAAAATGAGTCAGTGCAAAGTTCTGAAACCCAGAAATAGCTTCAGAATTTGTGCATCAGGGAGACTGTGCAGGTCCTTTATGGATTTTTCTTGTGGTGTGGGAATCTTTCTGTACCTCGTGTTAATATATGTGAAATTTAAAAGCCTTGTAGAGATTTTTGGTAATACTGTGTAGGTGATTATGTTGCCATCCATCCCTCCCATTCATAACCATGTGGAAAGCATCTCAGTGGAGTGCATCAGGCACCTTACACCTGTGGTGTTACTCTGACTACAGGTGTACCTCACATCTCTCTTTAAGCTTGGGAGCAGACTTGGGCATTGCTCTTGTCTCTTGGCTACAGTGTTTCATCTTGCCTCCAAGGGGGTACATGTTTCATTTTGTGTGATTTTTGGGGAACATTTTGGTAACTTCTGTTGCTGTTCGGTTTTCTGTACCTATCCCAAAGGAGTAGGGCATGAAGCAGCAAAGACAAGGATGGAGTACGCTGGAGAGAAGTTGAAAGGTTATTAGAGAAATGGGTATAATATAGGTAAGGATTTGAGTGGTGAAGGGACTCAAGCATTTAGAAGAGGGATTGTTAGATCCTTGAGAAGTAAAGGAGGAACGTGGAGGAGATCTGGAATACTTGAAGGAGGGGAATGGTATGGAACTGGTGGTTTCAGTAATAAATAATTATCTTTGTAGTTTCAGCATGGCTGCTGCATCAACCTGTGAATCTGTAACCATCAGCTTGTGAATCCAACCCATGTTTGTACCTGCCTTTCCAGGGAAAACAACGGGAACAAGAGCCAAGCTATTTTAAGATTACTTAATTAGTATATTATTTAAATTGCCTAATGATGCCTAATGACTTTTAAAGGGCTATTAGTAGCCACATTTAAATGTTTGAAAACATAAACTTAACAGTGTGCTATTTCCACTGTTCACTATTATCTATTATTTCTTTCAGGGGTTATAACGTGTACTTGCTAAGACAAAAAAATCTTGCATTTGAAGTCAAATATTCATAGAATAATTGTTCTCCCAAGAGAGACCATATCTTATCATATTTGTAAAATGAGAAAATACATTAAAATTTTTCTTATTTATACTACCATCTTGGTAGAAATTTTTGTCTATAATGGTATTCATAAAGGTAACTTAATATTCATTACTGTAATTTGCTTTCATGTCTCTGCCAGTCTGCGCTAATACCTTTGACTATAACAGTCACAGCCTTTTATTGTGACTTCATGAACTCTGAATATAAGCAAGAATTTTAGTGGGAAATTTTAGAACTGCATTTTCTTTTAAATAAAACATAAATGCCTAAAGTAAGCTCTTTTAGAGCTTTTGGGATACTAAGCTAGATTCTTCATAAAACTTGCCTCATTCATTATTTTTGAGATTTGCTTACCAAATTGATCTTACAGCTTTGATTTCTCATTTGTGCAAGTTATGGCTAGTGGAGACTAATCACACCTGATCTAATGATGGGCTTTTTTCTAATGACTGCCCATAATTTTGGAATGGCTGACACCAGGCTGAATTCTAGATGTTCTTTCTTTCTGTCATCAACAGTCTCTGCACATGGCATTATTCAGAGGGAGCCACTGCACAGATACTAATTTGTGCTCTGTACTTTGCGAGGTGGGTTTTTTTTTTTTTTTCAACAGTAGCTTCTGTTCCCTTTTAGAAAAGGGAAATGAATCTGTCCCAAAATGTTGACTGCTTGGCAGTTGAGCAGAAAAAAGTGTTCAATGATGGCCTCAAAGGAAAGGTATTTAAGGAAGCGATGATTTTACTTGCTGGCAGCTTCCCTTCCACTACTTTTATAGAAAACAGCAACAATTTTGATTCTCACCTTTACTAAAAGGACAAGAAGCTGGGAAACTTGGGTACATTCTGCAAATCTTTTTCTTGTTAAGGAGACTTAAATTTATCATTTCTGTCAAAAGACTTGAATCTTTTTGGCTTCACAGGCTTGGAGGAATTTCAGTTTGTCAGAGATTCACGTCTTCACGTAACAGTGCACGCTGGAAGCATGGGTCACTTAGTATGTATGGATTCTTGAGAACTGAAATGCTGGGCAGAAATATGCTTACCTACTAAGTCCTCCACTGTGTTTGGCATGGACCACAGTCACACCTGAGGAAGTAGTTACTTTCTAGATTTAAGAACTGCAGCATCATTTCCATGCTTAGTTTTGACTGTGAGGAGTTAATGCCCTGCTTTTAATAGGTGTTCCAGCTAAATGTCAGCTGTCTACGTGATAGCCTGTACTAATTTCCAAATATTAAAGGTCTATTATCATAAAAGTACATTGACTTGTTGTCTTACTAAGACATTTGTCAGAAAGCTTTGGAGACCGACTTTCACCCCTTGTATAGAAATAACAAATATGGTAGCAGGGTGAATTTTATACTGTGACTGTTCCTCAGGCCGTCATTGCAGATCAGTTACTTAAAATGTGTGTTCCTTACATGCTTCTAGAAATCATGGTATTTTAGATAAGTTTGTTTTTTCTTGCAGATTTACATTACCTCTTTATTTTGACTCTGAAATTGCTTTCTGGCATTTGTAGTATGCCAACTTTGCTGAAAACATGCTCACAAAGCTTTGCGTTAGGTCTCCGTTGTCAGGCTTTTGTAGACTACCACATGCTTCAGATGCTTGTTACACATTTGAAATAGGTAGACATTCAGCACAGTCTTTCATTATTATTTAAACTAATTTTTCAGTAGAATCAAAAGAGAACAGAGAGCACTGAGGGTATTGGTTAAAATCTCTTATTCAGGCGTACTGCCTTGCACAGTCCCTGGCTCAGCAGAGGTTGGGCTCAGGACCTTAGCACTTGCATGAAGGAGCAAAGAGAACTGACTGCAGTAAAGATGGGACAGCTCTGCAAACTTCTGGTTTCTAACAGCTCAGGTATTGTATCTGGTTTTGTTCACTTACAATACTTATCTGTTCACTGCAATACAGTGGAAGAGACTATCAAAATGGGGGTTTTGCTAAGCATTTTGTAAAGCTGATGTATGTTGGAAGGTGAATTAGTTTGCATAGAAGGCTCTTAAATTTATCTGCTGCTTCAGTCATTTTTCAAAGAGAAAAAGAATGCTACATCCTTATTTTTAAAACAGCGGGAAAATATTGTTAAAGGCTAGGATGTCACAGTCTCTCCCATACACAGTTGAACAGTAAAATAACATATGTTCATTTTTAACATTCATTTTTTTTGCACCACTAGTGTGAACTTCACAGTGGCATATAAAGCTAAATTAATTACTTGATTAAGACTTCTTTTGAGAGAATTTTTATGGTTAGATTGTTTTATTATGAATAAGTAGATGTCAGTTGTAGGCAATGTAGTGTAAAAGCTGATCTGCGTTTCACTTAATTGAAGTTTGGTGACTAGATATATAACCTCTGTCATCATGGTTGTCTTGGAATTAAGCTTTGGTTACAAATAAATAAATAAGATTGGTCTGATCTTTTATACTACAAGTTTGAGAAGGTTTTCTGTGATGACGTGTGGACTCCTGTATTGGGTTGTGGCTACAATCAGGTTGGCATTTATAGTTCTGGTAGGGGAAAAAACCAAACATTGAACTAGTCTCTGCTGAGGGATGGTAACTGTGCTTGCAGCCTGCAACACAGTGAAGAGGCCCCACCTGGCAATTTGAACCATCTTACAGTTTTAGTGGCAAAGAACATATTTTAACAGGGTACTTGCAGACCTCCGATTGTTTTACAAAGAAGAATAAGAGGTAATCTGATTACTGTCAAGGTATCATTAGGGACAGTGGGCTGTTCCCGTGTTGGTCTGTGGCAGGAGGTGTGTGCTAGCTCCCTATCAGGAAATTGATTTGGCCAGATGAAAGTTCTCAGGAGCAGCAGAGAAGTAAGTAAATTAAATTGAAGACCCTGTGATATGCAGGTGATTAAACGGCACTCAGGGTTTTGTTCTTGCTTAAAAGTGGTAAATGCATGAGACAAACTATAAATAGCAGTGTGATAAATAGTAGTGTGACATTAAGCTTATAAATAGCCTTTAACAATTTTGTAGTACTTTCTCCTTTTAATAGCCTGTTGCTTTTTAACTTCAGCACACACTAACTCTTCATCTGTGTGTTCATTTGCCTTTCTCGGCAGTGTTTTATTCCAACTGAAGCTGTGATCTTTCTTTTACTGCTTCATTTTCAGTTGATTAACTGGCTTGTAACGTGGTTATGTGCTTTTTCAGTGGAAGTGGAACTTCATACTGAACTGAGCCAATATGATAAAGAAGCTTTAAAGCCTCTGTTGTCTTCCTGAACATGAATGCTTTAGTTGTTTAGTTGCTTTCCTACTAAAAATACAATCAAATAATAATAGAATAATTGAATTAATTCCTCTCACACCAACAGTTTCTTGCTGATTCTGAATGGCAGCTGATCCAAGCAAAATGGCCAGATAATTTTTTTCTGTCAGATGTTTTATTAAACGCAATGACACTAAGTGTTTTATATAGAAAATGTATATCCTGAACCTGGAAAATAAATCACTCTTAGTAAAAACAATTTAACTTCTAATTAAAGATCTGAGATTTAATTGGATGGGCTGAGGTGAGTAGTATATAAATACAGGATTTGTGAGTGAATTTTAGTTTTGCTTGGGTAATGTAGTATGTCTTCATTTTGGTGCTGTGGTACATTAATTCCTTTTTTCTAGGTTTTGTGCCTGTTCCTGTTGTATACGTGGAACTTTGTGCCTTTACTTTTTGGATGCAGAAATGTAGGGGCTTTGTTGTTCTTGCAGTATACTTGTAGTTATAAGCCTTGACAGTGTAATGTTGCTTTTCGTACTGTTAATACCTTCTGGTATTGCTGTTAATTTTGTGGAAACTTCAAAGGATTACTGTGTAATTCTATAAAGACCAAAGGTATAAGGAAAAAAACCAGTCATATTCAAGAACAAAAAATGTCAACTTTTTTTCAAAAGTCTACTTTGATGAACCTTGGTAAGAATTATAAACTTTTCAGGTAAGCTTGGATCTTACTATGTTTTCTTCCAATGTGTATTTTTACAGATGCTTCTGTAAGTTTGTCAATTTAGTTTCAAAAGAAGGAAATGCATCCCAAAAAAGAAAAGCATTTTTAGATAACTATTAGAAATAGTCCTGAAGGTAGTTTTTCCTTTTATTCATTTACATACAAAATTGGTTGTAGTTTAACAATTTACAAAGCTCAGAATGTATGAAGATAAGCACGTGGAGCCTGCAGTCTGGCCATAACATTTAATCATGTTATAACCCCTGAAAGAATGCCACTGTTGAAGTCAGTATGCCACAACTTTGGAAAACTTTTGCTTTGGCTTTGAGCTTCACTTTGTAAAAAGTACAGATGGAATTGTCCTGTTGTTCTCTAGTCAAGATCTTTGATCCTTTTACAAAGTAGGTTTGTACAGTTAACAAATCTGGGGAGCTTAGACTGCTTTAAGATACTTTGCCAAAGAAACTAAACCCACAAAACTCTGATTATTTTTTTAAATTTATTTTTAAAGTTCCACTGCAGGTGAACAATTATCAATTTAACTGCTTAATCATTTGAAAATGAGTGATACTTTGAGATACCAGAAGTCCCAGATTCACTGAAATAATTTTGAACTTCTAGTCCTCTTGAGCTGGCTTGAAAATGGAAATTGTTTCCTGTAAAGATAATCTTTGAGAGGAGACAGAGGTGAGTCAGAAAAATACTTACCTAACCTGCAGTGAAGCTGTAAAAATGTGAGCATTCTTAATAATAAATATAACAATAAATAAATAAATAAATAAAAGGAGAACTAAAATTTGGGATGATAGAATAGGATGATTCTTTTGCTACTAGACAGGTCTGTCAGCAAAGCTGCTCTCGTCCTGTGTGGAGAGCCCTTCATTCTTATGCCCAAAGGTCCTTTGGGGTCTCTTTCTAGCGTGCACCCCAAGAACAACCAAAGAAACGACCTGCTCTGCTCTGATACCGCAGGACCAAAAACCTGAGGAGAAGCTGAGTACCCAGGTGCTCAGGAAAGGAGTGTAAAGCAGCGCGGCTGAGAGCCAGCAGCACGGATGGAGTGAGGTCACTTCTCTGGGCAGCACTGCTAGAAGGCTTCCCTTGGTTTGTTTTCTATTGGAGGAGGAAACGGACTTGACAAGTGTTATCCAGGCAGGTGGCCAGACAGGCATTATTTTAATGTGTCCAGCAGAAAATCGGTGTTTTTTGGCAAAACTCAAGTTTTCCATATGAAAATTTCTATTTTGTGGAAATGGCATTTCTGATTAAAAACTAATTTTGATGGAAAGTGTCCAGTTGGTTATATTCAGCCTTAGAATTAGCATCTGCTGTGTTTAAGTCTATTGAAAATAATTTGGCTTTGATTTAGCAACTCTGAACAGAATATACACAGACAACTTTCCTCCCTCTGTCTAATACTTCAGTTCTAGTGCCAGCCAAAATTCAACTTGAAGTTGGCTATGAGTAGAATAAAAGCTTTTTCCGAATTTTGCCAGTTTGTTTTCAATTCAGACTGCCTTCAGCTTCAAAGGCTTCACAACACAGATGCCATGGCTGGAACTAAAGCTGCCAATTCAACTGGCTGCTCTGGACTTGAAGATCCTGCTGTGTGCAGCAGTATTGATCTGTGGGTGCTCAAGTGGCTAATAGCTAGCCCACAAATCTTCTCCATAGGTGTTTTCTGTTGATGTTGTCTTCAGATAATCGTGGTTGAGGCTTGTGCAGCATACAGTATGTGGGATTTCTGTGCATTTACAGTCGCACCAAGTTAGAATATGTAACTCCAGCATTTGGTGTTTTACCCCTGTTTCGTCTGCATAGTTGTATACAACTGATGAAGACCACCAGTTGTTATTTACATGTAGTTTCTTTCTCTTTTGGGCTTCATAAATTGTGTTAAAACCCCCTCCTATTTGTAGATGGAAAAGGTGAAATCAAAACCTAATCCTCACTTGCTACATTTCCTTGATTCAGCATGTGTAGTCAGGCTGTCGCTGAAGTTCAGAGCTGTTAATAGTGTCCTGAAAGGACTGTACTAGGTTGTTCTAGCTATAGGCAGTTGCACACTGTCATTAAAGGCTCAAAGATTACCAGGATCCTTTTAGATACTAAAGAACTTTTGGTTTCTATTAGGCCCGTGGAGGACTGTACACACCTTTTGTAATAGGTAAAGAAATGTTTGGGGTTTTTTTTTGAGTTATATAGCAAAGGGGAATCAAATTCAGTTACCTCTTGATATGTTTGAGGAAAACTGTAGGAAGAAGTTTGAATGTTTTTGGGTTTGTTGGTTTGGTTTTTTCCCTTTCTTAAGCAAGATGTAAAATACTAACTTGTTATTAGCACCCGCTGCTTCTGGTTTAAGTTTGTCTGAACTTGCACTGGTTTCAACCCTTTCTTCTTTTGGTGAGCAAATATTTAGGCTCCCTAATCTTATTGTTGTATGGGAGCCAGAGTTTCCTTTTAATGAAAAATCTATTTAACTTAGTTGAAGAACACATTTAAGAAATTACTGCAAACTTATTTTGAGAAGTTTCTATCAAGAAGATATTTTAATAACGCTTCTTTGTAGTCTCCATTTATTACATCTTATTATAGCATTGAGTCATGAAACCAAGAATAAGAAATCCAGCTCCAGGAATGGAAAGAGTTAGATGGAGTAATCATCTGTGTGAGGGTCATGGATTGTCATTTTTAAGGCTATTTTCAAGCAAGGGTAGGCTATGGAGATAGTTGAGTTTAAAATATTGGAGGTGGAACTCACTTGGAAAGCTTCTATTTATTCCTAGTGATCTTTTCACATGGTAAATGCCTCCAAATACCATAAGCTGAAAGCTGCATACTAGGAAACAAGGGGTTTTTATGTCGTATCAATGCATCTGCAGATATGTTTAATATATAATATTTTTTTAAATATAGAAAGATGGTTAAATTCACCATTTTGTGATATTTAAACAGTACTCCTCCTCTTAGTTCTTTTTCCTGGCAGCTTTATCCTTTTCTGACTGCTTCAGCTATCTGCCCTTCCATGGGGTTTGTTCTGCATTTTTTTTTTTTAATAGTTAGATTTAATTTTTCTTCCCTGCTAGCTTTGCCATTTTCCATCCATAATTGCTTATTTCAGGAGGGGGGGCTGCTGCTGACTTGGTGCACATTTCTTTGCTGTCCATCAAGCTGGCTGAGGTGGTCATATAGTGGTGCAGTGACTACATATGTGCACCCAGGGGCTCTTCCTTCAGTGTGTCTTCATGGCATGCAAGCTGGCCGCTGCTATAGCTGGTGGTTGCTGTCAACTTCTGTTTCCATATCACAGGCCTTAAGCTATACCAGTATCTTTACTTGAAGACATTTCTAGCTCCAGCTGCCTGCTCTGTTTCTTCGCACCATAGTATGCCGTTCCTAAACCATTTTGTACAGTGGTCACACTATGATCCAGTTGACTCCTGAATTTCAACTCTAGTGTATTGCTTAATAGAGGGATAGGTGTGTTTTTCTATTTCATTGAGGGGTGTGCAGGTATATTGCTATCATATAGAACATTTCTAGACTTAATGCTCAAAAATAATCTCTGAAACCTCCTGTAAAGTTTTTCACACATCTTGTTCAATTGTGTGTGTGACTGTTGTTTCATAAAACTTCCCTTATTCCTCACTATCACCTGCAAATGAAAGGTCTCCAGGTCAGAAACAATACGGCTACACAAACTTGTATGATGTTTCAAGTCTGATTGTAGCTTTAGTGTGTCACCTGTAGGACAGATGAGTTTGTATCTGTTGTGAATAACCGTGGGTTATATATAGGATATGAAGACTTTTCCTAAAGGCACATGGACTCTGGGCATTTTTCTTACAACACTGTGAAATCATGCAAAAGTCCTGCCTCTTCTGAAGATGTCAGGTCAGTGAGTAGTGAGCCTTGAGCTGGCAGGAGGTTTTCTGTTGTCTTTGCATTTGTTCACGCTCTGACCTGGAAGATTGTTGCAATGAAAAGGGAAACGGGTTGAACCTGCTCAAGTAGGATAGGGTAAAAACAAAAACAAAACCCAAACCAACAAAAAACCAAGAACCTGTGTGGATTCTAGATCTTTATTAGCTGCAGACTTCTAGTGTATTGGGTGTATTTCTTCAGCTTTTCTCAAGCTCAGTTTCCCACCTAGAGAACTGGTCAAAACCTGGGAAAAAAAGATCAGATTTACTATGACAGGATGTACTATGGAAATCCAGTGTGTTTATCAGGCTGCCAGTTGTCATGTGGTGTGGACAGATATTCACTAAGAACAAATTTCAACCTTAAAAGTGGGTTTAAAATGAACCATATTGAGCTGTTGGGACTGTAAGTCCATTTGTATTATTTTTTTCTCAAAATACTGATATCTTCTCAGGATTATCTAATCTAGCATCCTGGATAGTGAAGATGGAAGAGTTACTTTCTTGATGTAAAAAAGGGCTGGGCATAGGAAGGGAGGACATACAAGGATTTAGGTTCAAAATAATTGACAGTGTTGATGGAACGGTTTTTGAGAACTACTTTTTTTTTTTTATTAGTATTACTTCTAAACTATGCCATTAAGTACTGTAATCTCAGACTAATTAATTCTACCGTGCTGGTTTTGTGTTTCCTGAAATGTTAGGTCCAGGAGTGAAAAAAAGCAGATACCAGACATCCTGAACTGCCCTACTTCAGACAGTAGAGAAAGGGAGCAGCTGAATTTGAGAGGCTTTTTTTTTTTTTTTTTTGTTAGCTTTGAGCATAGTGTGCAGTTCAAGCATAATGATTATTGACATTTAATTCAATAGAAGTGTCATTTATAACAGGCTCTTGTGTTAGTTATGATCTTGTTCTCAGGGGAGGGAGAGAATTGTTAAATTGTCAAAATAGTTTATTTTTCAGATGAAATAGTAGATTGCTACATTACTACCAAACTAATTTGCTGTGTTCTGGTATACATACTCCAGCTTTCTCTAACAGATTGGCCACTATCCTGTGTAGAGTGACCGAACACTTATTAATTACTTTTATGTTGGGAAAAAAAGGGTTTCTGGGAGTGATAGAGCAAGGTGTTCTGCCTTTAACCTTTGTCTCTGTTAGTAATGACATGATTATAACAGTGAAAATCTTGCTTGATATCACACAGCAGTTTTTCAGATTTGAAACCCTTATCCGAAGAAGTAGATAAAAAGCATTATTCAAAGAAGTCTTAATTTAAAAAGAAGTCCTCAAGTAATTTTTAAACTGAGAGTAATCATTAATTTAGGTGTCGAGCCTGTACTGAAATCACAGCCAGCCCCATGAAATCCTCATGTTCATAAAATTAGATGAATTAACAATCTTAGAAACTTATCCGAATAAATGGATAGAATATGAATTCTTTTGTTACTGGCTTGTGTATAGGAGGAGCTGATGGTGGAGAAGAGAGGCTAAATTCCACTTCTTTTCTCTCAGCTGTTGAACTTCAGGCCCAAAATTTTCAGAAACTGTCAGATGGGCTTTAAGAATTAATACTTATTGTGTTAACTTGGCTCTCCACGTAGTTCAGGATCGAGGAAAAGGAGGACATGAGTAGTTTGTTCATTGAAATGCAGGTGAGATTATGGACGACTTTGGGAGCATGTGGGTATGTTGCTCTTTATTGCTCTCGAGTGAAGTACTTGCAGATAGGAATTTCTTTTGCTGTTCTATACTTGCATCTGTGAGGGATTTAATCAAGCAGCTCAGAGTGCACAGAGATAATGTAAGTCTTGAGGTAATGTATAAAAGCAGCTGGAGATTAGGGAAGTTTGGTGTACCAGTTTCACATATGAAGCATGGATGCAGCTCAGGGCCAGGCTGTAAAGGGTGTGGGAAGCCCTTACCGAGGAGTGGGGTGAGCTTGGAGTTCCGGAGCAGCCAGCCCCATGCAGGTACCTGGGCTAACAAGAGCTCAATCTGGTTACCCACTAGTGAAGAGAATTTGCTGAGGTTTTGGAAACTTTATCTTCCTAACTTCCAATACCAGTATCTCCTTGTATCCAGTGTGCTCTTTTGACAACGTTTTGGTGGTGCAGTAACATTGAAGGAATTGTGCTGGTAGTTGCATTGTGCAGTCACTGTAACTGTCCCAGTTTGTCAACAGGAAAAATGCCATATCCCTCTTTACCAGTGGAAGTTTTAGGAAGAGGTTAGTAAGTGGCCATATGATAGCTTTAAAGGAGTATATTATGTTCCTTAAACAGAATTAATTTGATTAATTTATATATTTAAAAAAATCAGAAGGTTTTGATAAAGCCCAGAATCATTAATGATGCTGTTGTCTGGTTAGAAGTCTACCTTGAACTTTTTCACCTGGTGCCAACAAAGTGAAATGACCCAAAGTTTACATACCAACTTTGTGGTTGTAAAGAGTTGATACATGTAACTCTTGAAAGTTATGGATACTTTCCATTGTTTGGTCAGCAGAAAGCAGGAAGAAATGAATGAAGCATGAATTGTTGGAACAAGTTCAGGATTGTAGTGCATGGGTCGATTCACTTCAATGAAAATGCATTTCTACTACTGATTTTATTTATAGGGGATGTCCTGAAGCTGTATGCTACATCAGAATTGCTGAAAGCTTTCAAAACATATTTTTGAAAGAAAAAAAAAATGTGAACTTTCATTTGTTGGACGAATGTGGACTTCCCTCAAAGTAGTACACAAACAGCTAATGTTTAGCATTTTCAAATTGGTTTTGGGTAAAACATTTAATGTAGTTTCACTTAGATGTTTTCAGTAAATGTATATGAAGATGGGTTTTAGATATAGCTCAGTGTTTGAAATGCAGTATGTTGTATTACTTTCTGTTCAAACTTTCAGAATTGTCTTTGTGCTCTTAATAGTAGGGTTTTTTCTCCTAATTAGGTTGTCTGGATAATTTTAGTAACCATGAGGTCTGCAATCTATTTAATGTGTTGAAGCTACATCATGTTAAAAGGATGTGGGTTTTCTATGAATTCAGCCTACTTTTCCAGCTCTTGTAGCAAATTCATGTACTGTTTTGGACCCAGATCAGTAGGTGGGCTACAGTGGAAATAGATGCCCTCTGGGCTGCTAAAAAATTGGCTTCTAAACAAATGGCAATCTGGAAATGCATTAGCTTCTTAGGTGCTTTAGGTTATCCATGAAAAATGGAAGTTTCTCGTATCTTGGCATGCATATGTTCATATTGTATTGTGCTAAGGTGGTTTTCCTTGTGTACAGTACCTGATGCGAACTCTCTTTAAAAGAACTCTTTTACTTCAAGTCAGTGAATTGGTTGCACTTTTGGATAAATTAAATTTCAGTTAATTACCTTCTTAACCAACTGCTTATTTATTAAGCTGCTTAAAATTGGTTATTTTATTGTAAGCCCAAGCAAATTGCCTTTTTACTGTATATGTTTACATAAAAGAATATAGGATGCCGAAAATTCATTTGTGAAGCTTCTGTGTGCTCTTTAATGCCCTAACCAAGCCAGTATTGCAGGAATGTTCTGCCCTTTGATAGGGAACACTCCCTAGAATTGCTTCATCGCTTGAAACCTGAGCTCAGGCAGGAAATGTACAACTTACTCCCTCCACAGACCTGAGAGCTAAGTGGAGTTTCATTGCACAAGTTCTGTGCTTCTCCAGTTGCTGTGGCAGCACATGCTTTGGATTGTTAATTCAAATGTCTGACTATTACATGCTTAGCAGAAGACACTGAAAAATAATAAGCAGAAACCTTCATATGCAGAGATTAATCCAATTTAAGTACAATTTAAACATTCCACTTGCATATATAGAAAGATTTTAGCATAAGTGGCCATGATACTGTCCGTGACGTGGATATGCACACACAGTAGTACCCTGTTTAAGTTAACCTGCTTTAAGTCAGCTGTTCTCAAACTTTATTTTGGTTGAATGTCACCTTTTATCTTTACTCCTGTTTCTTTTGGGGCTGCAGATTTACTTGAGAACTTGCAGTCAGTCCTTTATTTGTTCCATACTGACTTTAGCTATAACATTTTCATTGCAGGAGTTTGCAACCAGCGTGGCTGAGCTTTTATCAGTTTTGACATTTTATATATCAGTATTTTCTGGGCAATCAGATAGTTATGATTTATAACCTTATAAGCAACAGCTAGCCATCTCACTGTTTTGCTAGTGTGCTTTCAAAATGTATAGCAAGAATGGCAGTACTTGGTTAGGAGAAATAATATTGTCTGTGTTCTTGGTTCATGTATTTTGGGAAGAAAGGAGTGGTGAAGATGATTTGGATACTGTTTGCAGCCAATTATGTTGTAAAACAAGTGTGTCACAGTAAGATCAGTAATCACAGGGTCTGTCTGTGCTTAAAAACTGCACCTTTTTTACACGTAGGTAAGCTGATAGAGGTTTAAATATGTGTTTTGTACACAATTGGCCACAAAACAGTTACATGTAACAGCCCTGGCATATCTTGGAAAAATCGTTCTGAGAGAGCCTGTGGCGGTGAAGGCATTTAAACCTAATCCTTATATACCTCCATTGTTTCTTCGCTGACATGGGGAAAGAGTAACTTTGAATGTGGTTTGCAGAAAATAGTCTGTCTTTATTCACCTTCTTCTCTATTACTTTCATGGTTGTTACAGTCCATTTTGTACAAGTATTTCAGTGATTATACTTGTAAAACTGTGTTCTGTTGTCGCAAGCCTCTTGGTTTCATGGAAGAAACTTGTCTACTGCAAGATGGCTGGCTGTTCAGGCCACTACTTACTGTGTGTGGGACATGGAATATAATGCTTCGTTGCCTAATGTGCAAGTTCAAAACATGGTTTCCTAAGTCCATGAAGAAAACATAAATGACTGATGTCCAGCATGATGTGATTATGAGCTCCATGCCAGGAAGATGCTAAATTCCAGACTGTGGAACAGTATGTGGGAAATATCTTTTATGGGTGTCCTGTTTATTTCTTCCTTCCTTAAAGAGAGTGAGAAGGCATTGCTCTTCAGACCTGCAAGCTAGATGAACTGTTGTTCTGACCCAATATAGCTGGTCCTGTTTCCTTAGCAAACTCATAATGCAGTGCGTGCTTTCTTGAATTTCACCATTTCATTTATGTTCATTGAGAAAGATCTGATTCACTGTCTGAGTCTACTCGATGTTTCTGTTCTGTTTTAGTAGAGATCATTGATGTTACAGCAAGAACCTTGCTGTGTCTGCAGGTTGGGTCTAATCAAAGGACAGGGTGAATGGTTGCTTGATATTAAAGGATTTTGAAGATCACTGAGGGCAGATTTTCTCCTTGTTTGCTCTTACGAATTTGTTGCTCTGTTTGAATCCCAGAAGTTTTTTGTCTAGTTTAAGGCAGTGATGAGTAACTAAGAAACACTGTTGGTCTTGATCAACAAATAAGACAAAATAGGGGAGAGAACAGGTGGCAAAGGTGAGATTTGCCTTTTTCTTCCCTTAAAGCATGATGGGGTTTTGGGGTGGTTGGTGGGGGTTTTGTTTTGGTATTTTCTGGGTTTTGTTTTTTTTTATGGCAAAATTGCGGATTGTTGCATTAGACCTGCCCAGCTCATTACCAAATGGTTTTTTAATGCAATACTTACTTGAAAGCTAAACAGTCCCACTTTGTGCACTGGTGTTTGTGTTCATGGGAAAGGACTCTTACGATAACCCTCACTATGCCTTGGTTGATTTGTCACTTACTCAAATCCTTGTAAATATCCTGTCAAAGGGTTGCTTCTGTGGTATGGATGAACTTTTTAATCAAATTGCATACTTTTTTGAAACCTTCTTTGATTGAGCTCACAGGCAAATAGCACTCTAAAGTCTTGCCTGTAGTTACTGATTGTGTAGCTGCACTGATAAAAATGGTGATCTTTACACCATTATGGCTAGTAAGATAATTGACTTTTAGATTGTGTCTATGTGACAAAATATTGTTTGTGAAATGTTAAGCTGTTGTCGCAGATCGCTGATATGGATGTTCAGTTCCTTTTTCTTCTCTATTAAATGTTTTCTGCCTTTTATTCTTGAGACTGGTATTAGGCATAGCAGAAGCAGCCTCTTCATGAGGAGTTGTCAGACATGTACCTTGTTAGGCTTTACTTTTGAGTTTTAATGCTTGTGACACAATTTTTGATTGTTCTATCATTAAAAGAAAGTAATGAGTTTAGCCTGCGTCTGGTGGGTTTATCTGGTATCTTTAGCTTTTCTCAGTTTGTCATATCAGTTTAGCAAAATAAAAATAAACTTGCTGTAATTCTGCATGAATACAACATTGCAGTTCTGAAGCCAGGGTGACTGAGTAGCAAAAAAAAAAAAAAAAAAAAAAAAAGGCCGTTTGGTAAGGAAACAAGTACTTTTTGCTCTAAAAATGCTGGTTAAGTCAAAACGGAAACATTTTGCAAGTGTGGCTTATTATAAAAGATATACCTTGGTTTGTTTTTTTTTTAGTCTGAGATGTGCGGTCATGCTGAAAGAGCTGAAGATGTGCTTTAGAAAAGCAAAATATGTCAGGGATTTTTAGGGCAGTCACTCAGAAGGTTGGCTGCAGGCAGTGGGAAGAAGGTTAAACTGCAAAGCCTCAACCCTTCCTGATACAGGAGGCTTGGATCTTGGTCTTCCACTTTCCCACATCTAAGCTATCAACTAGGAGGGGACTGATCTACTTTTCAACCCTATTCGTTTTTGTATATTGGAGCACAGATATTTCTTACAGTCCGGGCAAGCTCTCTAATCACTGCTGGGATGTTTGCTGTCCTCTGCTAAATTCTCCTTTTTTTTTTTTTCCTTTTATCATGATACACACCCACCTCCCAGACTAAGAGGGAAATGTGTGAATGTTTTTGAAGTCTTCATAATTTTTCACAGAATAAGGAAAACCAATCATTTTGTATTCAGTTTTGAGAATACCTCTTTTCTTTTACTACTCTTTAAGGTATCTTAATTTTCTATCTCAATATATTTTCTACTTAAGTTATGAAACTTTTTGTTTGCTCACGCCCTTGTCAAAGGATGTAGAAATAGTTTGGCTAGTGTGTAATTAAGTGAATCACAGGCCCTGATCCTGTGAGGTACTTAAAGTAACTAGTATCATTGGATAGAGCTAATAGCATCAGGTGTACACCTAAGTAGTTTGCTGGCCTGTGCTTGCATAATAATTAGAATCTTAGTTTTGAAAAGTGAAAGTCACATTTCAATTTTTGCGTTTCATGTATCAGCACTTGGCACACGGTGTAGACGTGTTGGTCGTGGTGCCTTATTTGGAGAATAGGAGTTGCTTGTGCTTCCAAACTAGATATGTAAATACAATCAAATTGACCTAGTTGGAAGATTCAGTAGTTTGACAAACCTTTATCTATTCATGTTGCAATCAAAAAAAACCCCAACCAAACACCCCCCTAATACTAATCTTTTTGTTATTGCTGTGTATTCTCATATCTAATGATTATATAGTAAATGCATAAGCTATACAGAGTAATACATCGATATCTTTGTGTATTTGCTGTTTTCTTCATGCTTTTTTTCTATAAAGATTTTTGGTGTAAGCTTTTTTTTTTTGCTGTTTTGCACTGAAATTAATTACTTAATTGTCTCTAATATTGGGAGCCTAATAGCCATGATGCCTAGCAATTACAATGCTTTTTGAAGTGCAAATGCTGTTCTGAATCTTTTAAAAAACCACTAAAACCAACCCAACCAACCTAACACCCCCCCCCCCCCCCCCCCAACCAAATTCACAAAGAAACCGTAAAACAGGGAGAGAGTGGAAAATGGGCAGAAAGGAAAGGACCGAGTATCTTGGAATAAGGTTGTGTTGTAATCTGCAAGATCTAGTATTGTTATTGGGTACCATGAATTTGGTACTCGTTTTTGTTTTGTCTGTAATGGTTTTTTAACAATTAATTTGCTGTGTATTGACCTTACTTGTATTTGCATTTTTTGATCTCTTTTCATTTGATATTTGTTTTGCCTAAAGACCCTGTGTGGACAGTAATGACCGCACGTTTCCGATTGCCTGCTGGCAGAACCTACAATGTACGAGCATCTGAGCTGGCACGAGACAGGCAGCATACAGAGGTGGTCTGCAACATTCTTCTCCTGGATAACACTGTACAAGCTTTCAGAGTTAATGTAAGTACTTTGCTTATTGCAAACCGATTTCGCTGAGCTTGCTTTCCTTTGCTTGATTTGTATGTCTAGAGTTTGACTTTCAAAATAGTGTTAAGTACAGAACAGAAGGGGAAGTTATGTTCAGGCAGGCGTGCTTGTACATGTTACATACTAAGTCACTGTGAACTTAGTCATTCTGGCATGCTCTATAGTACTAACACATCTTCATTTCAAAATTGAATATACAAAGCATAACTTATTTCTAGTAATTCTCTTAATGGACTAAACTTGTATAGAGGAAATGGAGAGCAGTTTTGCCACTGAATTCAATGAGAAACAAGCTTTTGTTTTGCTCCATTCTGGTTTTTGCATTTTGAGCATGTGTAAGGTGTAATGTTAACTCTTCTGATGGCTGCGTAGCTAACTATGTTCAATCATATATATGGTTATATTTGGTTACAGCTGTAATCTTAAAGTATCTCTTTGCTTTTTGCTTTTCTCAGATTATATTCTTGTTTTATGATTTCCCTTGCTTAAACTCACCACTTTCTAATGCACTAAATGAGGATGGCAGGAAAGAAAACAGGAAGCTGGTTGCTGAATGCTCAGGACTGTTACTGGGAAAAGTTAATAACTTTTACATATGAGCCTGGAATTTAAAATAGGTTATTCATCAGATGTTCTAATCTGTAATCCTAGATAAGGAGTTAAAATGAATATGTTCATGACTTTGTGCCTATGTTGACACAAGTGCAACAATTTCTTTCAACTTCTTGAGGAAAAAAAGCCACAGTAATTATATTGAATTCCAATATACAGCGTTCAGTTGAGGATATTGATACATTTGAATGTTGTAGGGAAGATCTGTGAGAGTGATTGCATTTCTTTGTTCTCTAGTCAGGTGGTGCAGCCTGCAGCTGTCTTAAGGAGTGAAATTTGTGTTATCTAAGCAAAAACTTGCTAGGATCCAGTGTTGAGCTGCTTAAGGTTTAGAGGTAGACTTGGTTATTTGTTTTAGATATTTCAATCAAGATAGAAGGTTTTAGGATGTTCTCTTAAGGCATTTTTGTAGTCTGTTCAGGAGCTATTTTAACTTTTGGGGCTTCTGAGTTAGCTAAGGGTGGGAATTTTGGAAGATGGAACTGCATGAGGGATGACTTTTATTAAAAAATTATGTATATAAAAACTATCAACAACAAGCTTCACTTTCTTTATGGGATAATTTCTACTCTATACCTTTTCCCTTTTTGTTTACAGTATTCCACTGTTCTTCTGTATCTCTCTCTTGCTAACAGTTACCTAATCTAAACTGCCTGCCAAAAATCAGTATGTGCAGAATGTAGTTGGAGACAGAGCATTAAAAGTGCGTGAGAAATTGTAAATGTTGTGTACTTTGCTTTCAAGTTCATGAGTTTTTCCATTGAAGTATCTTATCTTCCAGGATTTTCCTTTCAAGAGTTGGCTAAAATAAGGAATAATTATTGTACAATAGGTATGGGAGATTATGCTGCTTTTTGATCTAGGTGTTCAAAAGCTATATGTTGTTAGTGAATGCTAGTGCCTGTCTAGAGTAGAATCACCAGTTATAAATCTTCAAATGTCTATTCTGTCTCTCCCAAGAAAAAAGATATGTAATAGGTTCTTGCCACCTCCCTAGTGTACTAAATATTTTAGTTGCATGGATCACGCTTTACTGCTTATACAGATCAGCCTGCAAGTTTGTCTATTAAAACTGAATTTAGGGAATAAAAAGTTCCTTGGTGCTCAGCATTTTTATCTTGGGTTTTAGCCTTAATCTGTTTTTTTTTCAAAAATAGGGAGTAATAAAGTATTGAATCATGACAATTGTATGCTAAGTTACATAGTATACAGGTCTTCAGGGTTTATAGCTGTGTTTTACTTTATTGTGGTTGACAGAATACATGGCAATAAATATTTATGGAATTGTTTTCAAAATAGAAAGAACAAAGATAACATCAAATAAATTAGCAAGGTTTTTTTCCTCCTGGTGATTGCTATAGGTGTTCTGTATGCTAATGACTGTAAAGCTTAATCATCTGGAGTATGTAGTGCTGTATTAATAAAAATGTACTCAAATACTATTTCTCCTCCAACAGCAAAGTACTGATCACAGACAATGCCTCTTGATAATTTGTGACATGTTTTAAGTTCACATTTCAATCAGCCTTTTCCATTGATCTGCAAAATAGGCATTCTTGTGCTAAGCCTTACCTTGTATAGAGCGTAACAAATCAAATAAAATAATCCCTGTGGATTGTAGCCAGACAAACGTTATTTTGGTAACAGGCAGAAGAATCAGTTGCAACTAACCTGTGCATATGTTTGGAGAGTAGAAGTCCTTTCTATAAAACACACTGCTTACCAAATGAACTCCTACTTCGACCCTGAAAAGCATACTTGATAAACACATAGCTGGAAGAACTGAGGCTGACTTAATACCGTGATCAGGGTGATTTACCTTACTGTAAACCTGCTTATTCAAGATAAGATTGCTTTAATTAGTTTTAATTAATTGTTTCAATACTTCAAATAGTATCTTTTCCATGCAGGCTGGCTTAATTGTGTTCCCTTAAAGCCAGCTCATAGATAGGGAGATCACACTAAACTTGAGGGAAAGCCAAGTAAGTCAAGGTAGATGGAATAAGTTGTTCTGTGAGCAAGACCTAGTGGGTTAGTGGTCATGGACAAATGTTTCAATTCAGAGCCTTTATCATCTCAGACTTATCCTCAAACTTAATGAATGTACATTCTAGTTGAAGTAAAATCTAAAAATCTGTAGAATAACCCAAAACAAACAAACAAACAAAAAAAGGTCAACACCTCTGCAGTTTTAGAAATGAAAATTTTCAGTAATTTAGTTTTCAGCATTACTTGCTTCCGTTTTTTCTTTGACCAAAAAAATAAATAGCCTGCTTGGAAACTTTTTTTAAAACAAGTTAACTTTTTGCAAAGCTAAGGTAAGCTGTAGAATGAAAGGAGACAGTAGTGCAGTGCTGGCTGTTTGGGGATGCACTCGCCTGAGTTGCAGCACAAGTATTGCAGTGAACTGCAGGAGGAGAGGTTCCAGTGTTTTCACTAGTGAAGGAGCAGCTCAGCCTCCCACAGACCTGTGAGCAGCAGAGCAGTCTGACCTCCTCCAGGAAAGCCCAGGACCTGTCATCCCATTCCTCTGTCATCAGAAGTCCAAATTTGTTTGGACTCACATGGCAGCAGCATGTCCTGGTGTTTGCTGTAGACACGACCAGTTCTGTAGGCTAGCAACAAACCCAGAATGTCAGTAATGTAAATTGAAAGGATGTGGTAGTTGGTAAGCAGGCATTAAACCTATGTAATTGCAGATGTTTTCCTAAATTTTTAAACATGGATGTTTGTAAACAGCCAACAAGCATTTTCTGATTAGGCATTGGTGTGTATATATCTCGTGGCGCTGGATGTTAGCGACTAGATGACAGATACTTCATAAAGTGCAGTTAATATATTGAATGTCTAATGTTGATGTCAAATTTGTTCTGAAAGGCCAAGATTTGTCAGACATTTTGCCCCCATCAATGACTGATAAGAAGTATGGTTAACATGATAATACTCCAATTCAGAAAAAATGTTGTTATGTTTTGTATCTAACTACTGCAGTTTTATCTTGGGTGGTTTCCCTTTTGTCATATATTTTTGCATTATTCCCTGTTTTAAGAGGAAATATTAATGTTTAATTTTGTTGGAATAAAGCAAGTTTCTTTTAATGCTAATCCACATATATTGGTTTTGCTTTTCTATTAAAAAAAAGGCTAAACTAGAAGTTTTTTATCATACTTTGTACTTTATAGCAGGTATACAATGGCTATGATAGCATTACAAGTATTTTGGACCTTTCACAACAAGCAGGATTGTGACCTTCACCTGCTCTGGCAAGCTGCAACATCATTATATAAATATCAGAGATGGGTTAAACTGAGGTCTGGTTTTACTAGATGCTTATCTTTATTTTGCACTGAGAGTAAAACATTGTGATCAAAACAAATGCTTCATGTTGAAACTAGTCTTCTCTTACCAAATTTCCTGCTCTGTTGCAGGAGAAATACCTTCCTTGTGGTCGTGAAATGACATTCCGTATTACTAAATTCAAACTGATCTGCAAGTTCTAAGCCTTTTCATTAGGGAACATTTATTGACGTGTTTAAGAAACAGTATAAATTCTCAGATTTAGATTGGAAAAAAGCTACAGAACTGGTATTTTCATGTTATTTGAAGAAGTAGCATGCCAGCTGCGGTAAAAGTAAGCCTACCCTTGGGTTCCAAATGTCTCCCATTTTCTGATAGTTACTGTCATAAGTTCTTAGTTTGAGTTTTGATTTAAATCTATGTGGGCAAAAATGCCAAGAAGCAATTAGTGTTGCTGTGTAATTTTAAAATTAGTTTTATTGCTGAAAAAACCTATACTGATTACTGGTTTATTTCAAAATACATTAGAAACTCCTGATTTAGTAAAGATGAAATTGACTATTGCCTTATGCATTCATTCTGTTGTGTATTATATTAACATCTGGTTTTTTTCTTTGCTTCCTTCCACTTATTGGAAAATAAATTTTTCAATAGTGAACTTTTCAGCAATGGTGTTCCTACTGGCTGTTCGTTTCATTAAACATCAAGAAATTTTCTTGGTATGATTTTTTACAAAAAATAGGATCTTCTTTCAAAGTAAAGGAAGTAATTCTTAGATCACTTTGATACAAATTTATATGGGACCTGAAATAGATGCCTTAGGCAATTTCACCTTAAATACCGAGAGCTATGGTTATGATGGTCCTGCTGGGATCTTTTCAAATATAATTTGTTGATAACTATTTTATAATTTTATTATGAAATAAATTATCAGATTCTTGGAGTTTTTAGCCCCCAATAAATGGATTTGATGGTTTGCTTCAGTTAATTTCAGCTGAACAAAAAGAGTTTTGATAGGATACTCTTAGATGTTAACAAACGTCTGAATGTGTTATGTTGATTTTTTTTCATATATGAATATTAAAAAAAAATTTGCAACCGTCCTTTGACCTTTTAGTTATATCTGTTTTAAAGACTGTAAAAGTAAACTGTTGTATAATCTCTATGAGAAGTGAGGTCATTTGGGAGCAGAATGGCAGTGTTTTTGTTTTAAAACTTTTAAAATATCTTACTGCCTGCAGTAAACAAGGCAAGATGTATCAAATCCACTGTAGCATCAATAATAGATGGCACCTAGAAGATTATTAGAAGCTTGCTTGGTGTCAGAGAAATAGAAGATCTGGGTGGAAAATGTATCAAACATCTCTCTCATCTTTTTTTTGTTTGTTTGTTTGACAATTGTTCTTGCAGAATTTTTCCTCATCTTTTGTAATTCAGAAAGCTATGACACTAAGTTATTTGGGAAACTCCCTTCAGTTTTCACCAAATATATTGAGTCCTGTCATAATGACACATTCCACGTTTCAATTACTGTGTTGGCAGTATGTTCAGGTTAGGGAAAAAAATTGGTAGGTACCAACAACAGATTCTTTTTATATCATTTTGAGGGTAAAAATTGTCCATATAGTAGAAACCAAGTTTGTTCACTTGTCACTGAAAAAGCAACGTTACTGTTACTCAGAGGAGTGAAGTAGTATCTTTGGGAGAATGCATTCAAGTGACAGTTCTCAGATACTTGGCTCCTTCAGCTGTCTATGCCATTTGACTTTGGAAACGTTTTCAGTATGCTGGTTCATTTAGATTCAGGAACAGTTTTCAGATAGAATAAGTAAGAATAACTTGTACAGACCTGTACTTTTAAATTCAGTGACCCAAACAAGACTACAATTTTTTTTTATCAAATCCTAACCTCTCCCTTTTTTTTCAGTGCTCCTTTTAAATAGCAAATTTGGCTAATGAATGGCTTTCCAGTTATGTAGCTAGCTGAGAAGTAAGAAATTCTTACTGTCAGAAGATGATAAAGAGGAAAAATTATTTTGTTATATGTGTTTCAAAAAGAGAGATGAAGTTAATTTAAAAATAGTGTTCCTGGGATACACATTGTTATATTTAAAATTTAGGCTGCTAGAGCACATCTGGAAGAATGTGTATGTGCTCTGTCTGCCTGATGTCTCTCTGTCCAATTACATACTTGTTCATTTAAAAAAAAATACATTTATTTGTTCTCTGCAGAAACATGATCAGGGACAAGTTCTATTGGATGTAGTCTTCAAGCATCTCGATTTGACAGAGAGAGATTACTTTGGTTTACAGTTGGCTGATGAATCCACTGATAATCCTGTAAGTTGACTCTTGTTTTATAAATAAGATTTTGTAAATCATAATCATGTTCATCACTGTGCTCTGTGTCACTGTAAAGAGAAGTAAATAGAAGACATTGCAATATTGTGCCATCTTCTCTAAATGTATCATTTGAATGGGTCAGTATCACCTTTTATTTATGATAAAACTAAATGTTAATAGCTAAAAGTTTGGAGTAGAATGTTCAGATCTGTGCTTAGGATATTGCTTGTTTTGTTTTATCAATTTACTAGACTGCATGATCATTGTAGGTTGGGATAGGAATTAGTAACTCCTTTTTATTTATTCATTTATTTTCATTAGAAATTACCAAAACATGAGGGGTTTTTAGATTGTCCTGCACAGTGTTTTTGTTTCTAGCCCAGATACGTGGTAGGTCTTTTAACAGTGCTTTGTATAGACCACTGTGTGTCAAGGGCTGTCAGCTCATCGCTTTAGCAGAAGGAAGGGACTCCTTTGAACATGGGTGTTTATAATAATAGTTCACGGGCTTTAATTGAAAGGAAATTCCATAGGACTGAAACTTTGTAAATCACCAGCAGAAACTACTGGATCCAGCTGTAATATTCAGTGTAATAGTTAAACCTATACTGCTGAGGCCATGATTGCTTGAAGAATGCTTCTTGAATACTTTCTTTTATAGACAACAAATATTCAATACTTGTTTTAAAGTGCAGTTTAACTGATATAGCTTATACAGTTCTTTACCTAATTCCCATTATATGCACGTCACAGTGATGGGGTCTAAATTTATCTCTCAACTCGTGTGTCAAAAGTAATTTTGGTTCACAAAATGTGCAGAATGTGATCTATAGAAATAAGTGACACTGTAAAGTGTTATTCAGTAACTAAGGTGAATTTCAGAAGACATTGCGACTTCCTTTTGTAAGTGCAGATTTCACCTACTGTTGTTTTATCATCAAAAGTAACTGTTATAAATAGAAGGAATACTTTTTTATCTTACCAGAGGGTTGGGGGGATGGTGTGGTGGGGGTATGTTTACTTGTTTTCTAACATCTTTTAAAATGTAGAACAGGAAGAAAAAAGTCACAGCCATGATATTTCTTTTGCCTGAATAGTGAACTACTCCTGCATTTCTTTATTCTCTAAAGCAAATCATTCTTAATCAGATTATTTTTCTAAATTCTGGTAACATTAAGATTATTAATACAAATAAAGCTGTATAGCACAGTTGTAGATATTAGCAAATATTTTTTGTAACTTTGTGGATAGTTCTATTAAGGCATTGACAAGCTGGTCTCCTTTAATCTTTTTAGTCTAAACTTTGTTTTCATCTGAAAAGATACAGGCATGCTATAGGAAAGGCTGAATTTTTTGGCTTTAAGTAGTATTTAATTGAATATCACCCAATATTTTACTCAACTTTCAGAAATTTGTAGTGTTTCTCATTATTGTATCTGGCTTTCCAAAGCTTAGACTTCTAAGTTTTTTTTTAGTTTATCTACCTGGAAACAGCTAAACACAACACTGTAATAGAAGGATCTGGTTAAGAGTTAGTCCAAAAGAAGAATGACTTCACAGCTATTGGATATAAGCACATGCTTTAAAGGTTTAGTATTCTTTGCCTTCTAAATATTATGGCTTTTCAGTACATATCCAGTTGCTATGAAAACAATGTGTCGGAGCTAAATAGAAATGTTACCAATATTGGACGTGCAAGCTTGAAGAATTTGTGGGTTTGGCTAATTGCAGTTTTTGATATCAGTTTACTTTTACACTCCATTTGTTTGGGCAAAGAAACCAGACTGGATTGACAGATATTATAGTTACTTGTGAAATAACACAGCGGACTATTAAGATATATTCAATATGGCGGAAGATAAAGGTGAGGGGAAAAAGGGGATTCTGCTAATTGAGTGTAAAACCTCTACCACTGTGCCGGAATGTGGATTTTGTAAACTGCACAATCTCTATGTTTTTGTATAGTGTTAATGTCACAGTAAAAGTCAATGCAAGAAAGCAGACGCTGTGTACAGCTGGCATGGTGTATTTGTTGGGCTGTGGGTGCCTGGAACAGTGCTGAGAAGGTGGTATTGGTGTGTAGCGGGAGCGAGGATGCAGCAAATACTGTCACTGTGGGTGCTAGAATACCCTGGGCAGGAGGGAGTGAGGGAAGAATCATTGTTGGGAGAGGAGGGAGTAGAGAGAAATAGCGCTCTGAGGAACTGGCGTACAAACTTCATGGATCCCCAAATCTACCTGCCTCTCAGACTTACTGGGGTATAAGTGTCTTGCTGGCAGCACCTTGATTCATACAATTGCCTAAATCCTGTCAATTCCAGCTTCTTTACAATATGAAGTGGTTTAACCTTCTGTGGTTTCCCAGAGAGAAGAATCACCTTTTGTATTTGGATCCTATGATATCACTTGAAAGCATGGATATTGCCTGTTAAATATGGTTCAGAAAAAAGTGACTCTTGTGGTTTTGAGCTATGCTAGTACACACCATAATTGATGTCTAATCTCTCTGAGGCTCATGTGATAATCATAGAACCAAGTCATAGTTGAACTAGCACTGTAAGAGACAGACACCTGGACAACAGAGGTTAATCTCAGGGAAAGAAAAAGTAGCAACTGATGATGATAATGTTGGTGTCTTTCCAGAATCAGTAACAAGACTTTGTATGCCAGTCAGACTTTTTTTGTAAAAGACCAAGTAAAAAGTAATAGAAAAGCAGCAGTTTCTTGATGTGTAAAGCTGTAATTTGTACTTTTTCATTTCTCTAAAGTTGGTGTTACAATTTCTGTCTTTCCAGAGGTGGTTGGATCCAAACAAACCTATCAGGAAACAATTAAAAAGTGAGTACATGTATGTATTTGGTCAAGTCATATGCCATTATTATGCTGGTTTTCCAGGGTACCCTGATTAATTAGAAGTAACTTTTCTTGCCTGTAGGAGGATCTCCTCACAGTTTGAACTTCAGAGTTAAGTTTTTTGTAAGTGACCCAAACAAGCTCCAAGAAGAATATACAAGGTAGGTCTAGTTACTTTATCAGTAAAACATTTTTTTCTAGAAGGCTTATGTTTAAGGGGAAAGTGGTTATTAATTTTTTAAAGGTATAACATGGAAATTTTCTTTTAAGTCATTTTTGTATCGTATCTGCAAGCTTCTAATTTTTGCCTAATAATTACAGATATGAACTATGCAGTTGCATCAAATCAATATAACAAAAATCTTCTGTGAATAAATTTACAAATTTATATGCAAAGTGAAGTAACTACATGAAGAAAATACTACCAAGTAGAAACAGAAAAGGGAAAATAGAGAAGAGAGGAAAAACTTAATCCCACTATTCACCAATGAGTACAAATTTAATTTTATCCTTACTTGTGTTCTCCTTTGTGATTAAAAAATACCTGAGCTTTCTGCATTATTTTTTTTTTTGTGACATCCCTCCCCCCATTTTCTGCTTGGCACTAATAAAATTAATCTGTTTGTCTGATTGTAGTCCTAGCTTGAAGCATGTAAGCTTATTTTGATAGCAATGTGTTGAAGTCTGTTGAAGAAAATGCTCAGTGTGAATCAAGATGGGAGGCTTGTGAGTTGCAATTAGTCCCTGAAGAAATGCCTCAAATTTTCAGTATTCTTAATTAGTTCTGGTCCTCTACATAAGTGGCATGATTTGACAGATTGGAATTTTTGGATGTCAGCCATTCTGAAAACAGGTCAGCCCCGTTCAAAGAACAGTACATAAATTATTAAAGATAGCTTTAGAAACATAAGTACTGAAACTGTGAAAATTAGACTTCACATTTGTTTATAATTTCTTTTGATTTGTCATATTTTGGACAAAATTTTACACACATCTATGCAAACAGAATTTACTAAGTGAGTCCTAGAGATCTTGGATCGGGCTTTATTGTATTGAAATATTTATTCTAGGAAAATTTGGCAATTTACTATGTCAGAATAATGAAAAATGTGTTATTTGAATTAAAGGGGATAATATGTAATATTCCTAAGAAGATGCAAAAAAACTCCCACCAAACAACAAATGTTGATCAATATGAAGTAAACAGTTAAGAAAAGAAAGAACTGTTTAAATGTTATGCTGTAAATACAAAATGATAAATACAGTATCCTTTTAGATGAGAAATAATGTATGATTGCTGTATCTAGGTCAGCTCTGCCTTTTTTGCTAATAGGCCTAATTGCCCCTTAGAACTTGTTTGTATTTGGAATTACTATAAAGAAAGAGTTATTATCCATGGGGGTTTTTGGAGTGAAGTTAGGATGCCTTGTTAAAAATAGGGGGTCCTTTCATGTACTCAGTATCCCCCCCCCCCCTTAAAAATAAAATAAAATTAAATAAGGACAAACGTCAGACAATTCCAGCTCAAGACGAGACTTATCAAAGATGCTTAGTTTTTATAAATTTCATGAAAACAGAGGCATGACTCTGCATGAGAGGCAGTATGAACGTTAAGCTCCCAGAGGTCAGGGAAGGGGTCAGTGCAAGCTCGTGTCTTATTAGGCCTCTGCAAATTTGTGTGAGGGAGGCAGGTCATGAGTGCTGTAGGTCAGGCAAGGTCAGCGGGAGCTCACCTGGTGTTGGAGTGTTTAGCGTTAGGAACTTGTCTTGGTAGGAAATGAAGCTTCATTAGTTCTGCTCATGGCAGAAAGACTTGCTTATTAACGTTGACTCCAGTTAGCAATAATTCTGTCTTCTCTAGATATATCTACATGAGGAAGATGAAAACATTGTAATGCAATGCCACCTTCATTGTTTTAGCTGAGTTTGTTGTGCAGGCTTTTCCAGATCTACATGGCTAAAGCTTCTATGGATTTCCCGTTTTGGTCAATAACATGCGAGGCTTCAGTGTTCAAACTGGGGCGGTTGGCTAACAAGCCATTAACTTTGCTGCTGAAAACAGGGGACAGAAAATGAACTGTGCTTGGTGCTCCTTACTCATGAGGTCTGTTAAGTACCATGGAATATTTCTAATAAAGCATTGCACTAAAAAAAGTAAAATAAAATGAAAGAGCAGCTGCACATACAGAACTTTTTTGTCCTACATTTTTGCAGCCATAAATGTTAACAGGAAAAATCGGAAAAAATTATTTGTTCAGTGTAGCTGTGAAGAGATGCTCAAGCTAAGCATGTGAAGCATATTCTTATAATATTTCACTTGTCATTTATTGCTTATTTTTAACAGGTAAAGAAATTTTGCTTTATCTGTTGTCTTTTTTTGTTTCAATGTGCATTTTAAGGTGGAAAACGAAAAAGTATCTTGAGGCCTCTAAAGCCTGACTAATATCACAGTTCGAACTTCTTGAAGTTCATACCTTAATCTAAGCTTCTTGTCATTCTGGTCAGTTAAAGAACCTCTGGATGGGTTTGTAGGAGTTGAGCACATGGGCTAACATCTTTGTCTGTTTGCAACTGTTTTCCCTCGTTTTCTCTCAGACATGGAACATTTTACCTTTCTGCTATGTTTAGCTTGTAAATGACTGGATTTCTGTGTGTGTATTTGTAAATGTTTGTGGAAGTCTTTGAATTGGTAGTTAATCCACTTTCTGAAGACTACACAATTCTAAGTAGTCACATGATGGTATATTTTATATACCGTTATATGGTATAAAGAGGTATATTTTGTTTTTCATTTTTAAGTGCAAGTTAATATTGGGAATTACTTAATGTTTAGTTTCAGTCAAACTTGAACTAGGTGGGTTTGATCAGCAATTTTGATGAATGTTTATGATGAATGGGTATGGCTGACTCACTTTTGAAGGAAACCAGACAATTTTTATAATAATAATAATGATGATATAGGAGGTCCCAACAGAATAAATTTATAAGAAAGCAGGAATGCTGTTTAAATTTTCCACTCATTGAAACTTCTTTTTAAATAATAAGGCATTAGAGCCCGACTTCTACAGCTACTTTTATGCTTGGAGTTTTTGCTGAAAGTTTAAGCTTGTGCTAACATCCTGCCATCTCAGTAAGTCTTGGTTACCTCACTTCAGTCGCTGTGTCAGTGGAGGTTTATAACAGGTGTGATTTGCCACTTGATATAAACATTTATACTTTGAAATTGTCTAAAACCTTTTAGTGAAATATGAAGGAACTAAACTGAATGAACAAAAGATTCATTCAGAGAAGTTAACATATTTGGTTTTTGTCAGAGGAACAAAGGAAGTAGTTTAGAGGGAAATCTGTTAGCAGTTCCAGGTTTGGTGGGGGTTTTAAGTTATGGGGGTTTTAAGTCGTAGTGCTTCTGCTGTCACTGTTTGGTGGGAGATAGTTCTTGTTTTAAAGTGTTTATCTGTTCCTTTTGCTGTTTCCATCTCCATCCTGACTTGAAAAAGTGAGCATGGGAAGACTAGATGAATTTCTAAAACAAGCTTTTCTCACATCATAATTAATGAAAACTTCAGAAGTTCAAGGGAAGTCAGTTGGAAGCATTTGACATGATAGAATCCACAACTTTTCTTTAGGAATGTAACTCCAAAATACTAGGAGTAATTATTTTCATTTAAATGAAAAAAAAGTAATATGAAATACTCAATGAAGATAAATTTGTACTATCTACCTGGAGTACAAATTATTCTTACTAAGGTATCTCCATACACAAATGCAAACAACTTCTGGTTGCCATATGGAATTATACTGTTGTTCCCACTCATTCATCATGAAGACACTTTATTTTTTTTACTTTTTTTGAAGTTTTAAGTTCCACATAAATACTGGAAAATAAAGCAGGTAGAATGTGAAATTTGCAGCCTTTAAGTGAAAGATAATGTGTAACTTCATAGCCTGTAACAAGTTTCATTTACAAAGTTGTATTTTACTAATCACAATTTAATTTCTTTCCCATAGGAGTTTAAGAAAGAGCATGCAAAATGTAAAGTTCTAGTTTTGCACTAACTGAAAGCAAGATGCATTAAGTTGACGAAAAATTATTAAATAACTTTGTTTTTTAATTATACTGTTTTTTGTTTGTTTCTTTAAATAAGGTACCAGTATTTTTTGCAAATTAAACAGGACATTCTTACTGGAAGGTAAGACATTTTTGTTGTGTTAAACATTAAATGCAACTTTGAGAAAAAGTTAATGGTGAGGGATTTTACCTGCAAAAATAAAAATACACTTAAAATAAATTACTGTTTATGCAAGTAGAAATGTGTATAATTATTATCTGCCCAATATGTTTACAGACTATGAAAAATTAGGCATTTCAAAATAACAATTTTTCATATTAAATGTGTAATTTTATTTCTCATTTTAAAATCAAAACAAAACAGATTGCCCTGTCCTTATAATACTGCTGCTCTTCTGGCTTCCTATGCTGTTCAATGTAAGTATAGTTAGTGTTCGTGTGCATGTTAGTACTGAAATACATAAAAAGTAGTATTGCTCAGTTTCTAAAAAATGTAGTTTGTATAGCATTGTATTGTGATGTTTGTGGATGTGGTGCTACTTTTCTCATGATTAAGGAAGTATGGTCAGTTGAGTTTTCTCCCCCAGCATGTTTTGCTGAATTAGATATGGAAAAAATACTGGCAACACTCTCTGCTTTCCTTCTTTAAATCCATGAAGTTAAAAACCCCCTCTGTGTTTCTCTGTATTCTGAAGTGTGGGGTTGGGTTTTTTTCTTGAGAATGTTACTAAAGCATTTTTTAGACAATTAAATATATTTAAGATACCATACAGTGAACCTCCAAATAGATATGGAAAAGGGAATTCTGGTCATGTGTGGCCAAAATGTTCAATACCTGTGTTGGCAATTTTAAGGCATCCAGTGAGTAGGTAAGTCTGGCAGACTGAGATGTAGTCCTCTTTCTCTCACCCCATTTTCCTTCATAAACTTCCGTTGTTCAGTGGAAAAAAAACCAACCCACAACAACCAAACAAGAGACTGTTCAGCACTTTCTGAAATTTGTGATTGTCAGAAATTCAGTTTTATAAGCTATATCCATTTATATTCATGTGTTTTTCTACTATTAAAGATACTTATATCTCCATTTAGTATTATGTTTACTTTATACATATCAGAGAAATAATGCCCATGCTAATCTTTGCAGGGAGAAAAAGGTATAGTAATTTTAATGTAACGTTTTATGCATAGATTTGGTAAGTGGTCACCTTTTTCCAGATCAATCAATGGAGCATTTTCTCTTAAACAAACCTCCCAAACTCCAGCTACCTGAAAACAGATACGTACTGCAGGTGCTGTCATGCTGTAGGGGTTTGCCTTGGAAGAGGTGAAGTATTTGATAATGAAGCAGGCACTGTGAAAAGTTCATAACATTTTGGGCTTTTTAAGAATGCAATATGTTTATTTTTCAAATATTACAGAGGTGGTGGGGGCTTGCAGTACGTTGTAGTTACATTTATATATGAGATCCTGCTGCCCAAGTTCTTCAGTGTGCAGACTTCTGTCTAATGATTTTCTGTGCATGCCTATTACTAAACTGTCCCTGGGTTTAGCTTTTGGGATTCTTTATAAATATAGGTAAACAGCACACACAGATCTCAGACAGTCCTGTATCCTCTGTAGTGGATTTTAACAAGGCATGCACTCTGTTATGAAACCTGGTCCAATTTTCCAGTTTTTAATAATTTAAAATAACATCTGTTTCTGGTGATGCAAGTGCACTAGACTTCTTTCCTACTTTCCTTTCCCTTGCTTATTCTCCTGCTCAGTGAGTGCCTTCATGCCTCTTGTCATTTCCTCCGTGTCGGTAGGCCTGCCCAGGACCCCACATCATGCTGTGTTGCTGTGAACTTTCCAGTTTTCACATGTAGGTTACTTATCAGTCACTGTCGATCTGTTAAATGGATTGCAGATATTTAAAGCTGAATTTTTTTGGATTACAGTCACAAAGCCTCAAAGCCTGTATTTTTAGCAAATGTTGTTGTTTGTATGGTTCTTATTCTGACGGCAAATGTGATTTTGGTTTATTTCATGTATTTTTACGAAAGTGTTGCAAATTATATAAATGCACTTCTTAGTATTTTCAAGTAAAGTAGTTTCAATGTAGCTGTATGTATGCATACTTTTTTTCCATACATACAATTGAACATACAAAAAAATATTTTTCTAATGCTTCTGAATGTGTCTTGGTACAGAATGAGTTCATGGTTTTTGCAGATCTTAATGAAGAAATAGCAGTTGTAGTTGCAAATATATTTATTGTGTAATCACATGAAAGCAAGCAAAGGTTAAAATAAAGAAAAAAATCAAATACCTTGAAGTATATTATTTAGTGCTAGCAATTATGACAGCATTTATTAATTACTTTGTGTATTAAAGATTAAACACTTCATAAATTTCCTTTATAAGTACCTACTCAAACCTGTCTTTTAATTATTTCCATGGTATTCACTGAGAATGTAACTGTTTATTCAAAAGGGAAAAGGGGACTTAAAGTGTCTTCTCTATTTTTGTTTGCTGTAGATCTTAAAGAATGTGGGAGCAGAAACTTGTGAATTTGGGGGCATTGCACAATGCCAAGTACATCAGTGATAAACAATAACCTCTCTTTTTAATATTTTAGCCGAGCTGGGAGACTACAACCATTCAGAAAACTTGCCAGGCTACCTCTCAGACTATTCTTTCATCCCTAGCCAGCCTCAAGACTTTGAAAAAGAAATAGCAAAATTACATCAGCAGCACATGTAAGGATTTACAGCAGAAGATATTGACTGACTTTGTCAAATCCTGACTGCTGGTGCTGTGCTATTATACAAAAATTGAGTATTTTGTCTTAAAGGTTTCTGTTGGGGTTTTTTTTGTTGCTTTTTTTTAAGAGTATGTTTAATGTGATTTTTTTGTAGATTGTCTGTATAAGAAATACCATTGATACTCTGCACAGATAGAATGTCTATGACAGAATGGCAGGGAAAATAAGCGAAAAAATGAATGTGTTAAAGGTACACTGAAAACAGTATTTGTGTGTATTGCATAGCATATTAACTTAGCAGGATATAATTTCAGATTTTTTTTCACTGTTTGAGAATGCTCTGTGCATAAAGGCTTTGTTTTCATGGGGCTCTTACCAGAAAACAAAGAGTTACTTTAAAAGTAACAAAGTCCTTTTCTTCAGTATCTGCTCTTTCCTGTGTGCAAGTCTGTGACCTTTTACTGAAGAGGAAAAGGCCATGAAGCAATGGAAAATATTTTTTTTCAGTGTGTAATGTTGTGGTACTTTTTCAGTGATGGTTCTTGGTATTTCAAAGCTTAAGTGCTTTTTGATACAGTTAAATTTAACTTGTAAGCTATGTTTACAAAAACATTTGCTGAATTGGGGCATGTTGTTGGCTTTAGAAACTACTGAATGTTGTATTACATTTCAGTCCAATGGCTTAGCAAATTCTCTTAGGTAGGGTAAAGAAATTAAAGTGAGTTGATGCTAATTTAAATTTTAAACATGAGCCTTGGAGAGAAATTGCTGTTATCAATACAAAATACAGGACTGCAAAAGTAATTTCCAGGCTCTAGAGCTCCACAGACATTTAAATAATACAGTGTGCTAGAAATAAAATGTGTGTTTGCAAGGTGTGTTGTAGACTCTTGTAAAGACTTTCGTCTATGTGGAAGCACGAGTATTTTTCTGTTAAAATTTTGGGGTTACAGTCTATTTATGGTGAGAAAGGAAATTCAGATTTCAGGGTAGGGGTAGAAGTAGTAAAACAAATGCAGATTTTCTGTTTGAGCTCACTAGGGAGCCTGATGTGGGGGGTCATCTTAGAATGTTTCTGAAATAGCTTCTTTCTTTCAGAGGGTTGTCTCCTGCAGAAGCAGAGTTCAATTATCTCAATACAGCACGTACCTTAGAACTTTATGGAGTTGAATTGCACTATGCAAGGGTAAGCTTGGATGAAAGACTGTTGTAATGTGAAAAATGGATTCTTCTGAGATTCATGGAAAAAGTAATATTTATTTTTAGTGAGCCTTCCTGGCTGCTGCTTACAAGACACTAAAAAGGAATATTACCTTATTAGGTGCCTAACTGTAATTTATCAATTTCAATAGCCACTATTTCATAACATTTTGTAATTTGGCCTTAGTTGTGTGTGTTATTCAGGTTAAGCATTGTTGGCCTGAATGTCAATTCAGTTGGCTACTGATGAGTGAGAAAAATGTATTTGTTGAATGTGCTTTTGATATTTAAGAATCTGTCAGCTTTGAGAAGTATTTAATTTGCTTCCTATGAGAACCAAATTATAAGTCATTGTCATATAATATGAATTGTTAACGTAAGGTGAAGAATGTACTATGATTTGATAGTGTCAGTTTTATCTGGTAAAGCAAGTAGTTCGAGGTCTTGACTCAAACAATCCTAACCGGTCAGTGCAGTGTTACCATTTCTGCAAAGCCACTAAATACAATTTTTGTAGTAACTAAGACACCTCTAGTTTTTAAATATTCTTGTCCTATTCTTTAAAGTTAGAGAAACTTGCAATAGAATCTGAAGTGTACCCCACTGCTCTCTGTATCCTGCTGTTGTTGCATATGTATTAAGAGATCTATACCAAGTGTTTGATTAGAGTGTGAAGACATTTCAAGAAAAATGTGCTGTTTAAATATGCTTACAATACTCTTTGTTTTACAATCTCTCCTCTCTGTGTTCTGAGATTGCAATTTCCTCTCACCTAGGAATTTAAGTAGCTGGTTGCTTCTAGTGTAGCAAACATCAAGCCAGTTTATTAGTGTTGTCATTTATAATAAACTGCTAGAATACTCTGTGTTGTGTATTTCTTCAAAGTTGGTGGGAGACAGAAAATCTAACGTAAGAAATAAAATTCTGTGGTGGCTTATAAAGAACCTGGAGCAAATATTTGGGCTTGTCTTAAATAAGAATGAATAATTTAATTCTTGTCTTATTAAAACACATTTATTTCCATGTTAATTGAGATCTGTTTTACTATGTTATTTGTGTTTTTAGAGAGAGAGATGAGAATGAATATATATGAGGTTTCAAAGATATTTATATTGTTCTTCAAGTAATTTTCTATTTTCTTTTAAAGGATCAGAGTAACAATGAAATAATGATTGGAGTGATGTCAGGTGGAATACTAATTTTTAAGAACAGAGTACGAATTAACACCTTTCAGTGGTAAGGACAGCTGTTTAAGCTAATGTTTTGTTGGGTTTTTTAAAACATGTTTTTATCACTACCAATGTCACGTGCTTTAAAAAAGACTGCAACTTAGTTGTAGCGTATCAATCTGAAATTATTTATGTTATGCTGTGGTATGGGTAATTTTATGATGGGGTTTTGTCCTATTTTGCATGCTGTGCTGTTAAATGATTGTGGTGCGAATTGTAATGCATTTTTTTTCTTCAGGAGTTTGTAAGTGTACTTTATGTTTAATTAACCATATACGCAGGGCCAGTGTTATGGTCTAGCTCACAGTTTTTAAATAGACAACTGAACTTAAAAGCAATTACTCTCCAGGTTAATATTTTTATCTGTTTTGTGATGTATAACTTAATTGTGCTGTGTGTGTTAAATTTAATGTAGGTATGGCACTTGAGGATAACTGGAGCATTCAGGATATTGTCATCTTTTCATCCACAGATAACCATTTTCATTATAAGGGTTAAAAAAATACATTTATTCCAGAAAATGCTGTCATTAATTTCTTAACTAAAATAGTTTTTAAACTGTTTTGTAAACATGGAGTTATCCTCATTAAATACGTTACTCTAGTTATTGCTTCTTAAGTTGGGATCCAGTTCTTACTCATCGAAGAAGGGGAAAGATCTATAAGAAATCCTGTTCTACACTATAACTGCTGTAGTGCTCTACAGAAGTTATGCCACCTTTCCTAGTGGTTGGGTTTTTTTAAGCTCCCTCAGAAGTAACCTTCCCTTGGTTTCCTTTGCCTGCTTGGAATCCACTTTGACAGCCTTACTTATTACATGTGATTGAGTGTGCTACAACAGCATTCTGAGTGAGCAAGGTCAGCCATATAAAAATATCACAATCGACATTAGTTTACCAGGCGCAAAAGCTGTTTGCTCTAGAAAAATCACAAGAAGTTTTGCATTTTCATTTGCTTTTGATTTTGCATTTTCATTTGCTACTTGTGTAATGCAGTACTGGACTTTTCTAAAATGTTCTTGGCTAGTCTGTCATCTTCATATAAACAGATTAAATTGATTACCACAATTGAAACTGGAAAATCTTCTCTCTCAACTCATACTGATACTGGCAGTTGAAATCCTTGAGGTTTTGTTGTTTTCTGTTACCATGGGGTAAGATCCATTAGTGTATCAGTGACTGTGTTCACTTAGTGTGTTCCTTTGGAGAGATTCAAGAGTTAATCACAATCTTGATCTTTCCTGCAGCCCAGTAAATTTCTGAGACATTCTGGTTTTCTGTGTTAAGCTTAGTCTCAAGTTTTGTTGTAGGAGGTTATGTATTCTGTGGTTTACCATATTGAGAAACCACGTGAATGGTCAAAGTTTAGTAGATTTGCCAAGAGAAAGAAAAAACAAAGCTATGACATAAGTGTTATTCACAGCCAGATACAATTGAATATGGTGGTAAACGTTTTGCCTGTAAGCGCTGAAGAAAAGTAACCCTGAGGCAATTATGGAGCATGTAAATTTTCAGTCTCCATGGTTAGCTGGGTAAATTAAAACTGCCTCTTGCAATGGTAAGTCTGGAGCTACTGTACTAGTTAGTCAGACCTGCCTTTATACTAATGACACGTTCTAAAAGAGATGCCCTTCATCTGCTAAGAGTTTTGAAGTGTTAGAGCCATTTCTGGGTTAAGGCCTCTTTATAAATGCAGTGCTGTAATAACCAGGAAGGTTTTAATTCAGGCTTTTTACTGCTGTTATTTTTTGGAAAACAGTAATAGTAGAAATAGGTTCTATAAAACACACTGGTAAATTACTGAGTACGTACTATGTAAGTCATAATTAAGCTACATGTCCCTACTGGAAACTAGAGGTTTCTGTGAGCGCTGCTTCATATTGTTTGCATGCCAGTGTTGCTGATCTAAATTCTTAGTGTGGTTTTTGTGTGTGTAATTACCTAAACAGTTCTTCTTTGTATTCAACCATATCAGCTGACATCAGGGATATTAATTTCTTCCTGTGAAGACTATAGTACCAACAACATCGGTCTTTACCAACAACAAAAAAAGACACACACACCCATTTCATCGTATTACAGGCTATCTTTTGCTATGAGTAAGGATCTGAAATTTCAGTTCTCACAGTATAGCTCAGTAGTAGACCTGCTACCTTTCCTTTTTATCCATAGCCATGCAGCTGCTCCAGTGACACCAGTACTGACACTTTTTCTTTTTGCTCCTGAGCAACTGGAGTTGTGTAATGTCTTCCCAGTCCTTTATAGCTATAGTGAATGCTTAGATATCCCTTGGTCAGTACTCTTGAACTGAGTTTGGAGACAAGAGGATAGACATGCATGTATGTGGGAAGAAACAAAAGTTTAACTGTGTTGCTCAGAAAAGAATCAAGTAAAATGTCTGTCCTCTCCCTCTTTCTTAATTTGATATTATATCTAAATTACATATTATGAACTTCATGATCATGAGGAGAAATTAAACAGGAAGGAGACAAGGCAGGAATAAGGCAAAACAAAGATAACAGCCTTTTATCCAGCGTGTCCTAACCTGATCTTCCTGTATTGTGCGTAATTCCTCTTTTCCTCAAACCGTGCTACCAGGCACAGAGACCTGGGAATCCAGGGAGTAGATCTTGCCCTTGAAGACCAAAAGAGAAGATCATGGAGTACCTCAGCCTTTCCTTTTCAGCCGTGGAAACATGGTTTCTTTGCCTCTCCTTTGCAGTCAGTGTGCCCCTGGAAAGCTTTGTTGCCTTTCACATCCATTGCCAGTTGCACTTTGGATTTCCTAGTTTTATCCCTGAATGTCTAGGTAGTACTTCTGTGTTTGTCCTTGGTTATCTGATCCTGCTTCCACATCCTGTATGCTTCCTTTTGTGTTTGATCTCAGTCAACAGTCCCAAGTTCATTCAAGTTGGCCTCCTCCCATCCTTGCGTGTTTTCTAGCACATCAGCCTTTTAAGATTGGCCACCTCTCCTCAGTTCACGTGGCCTAAAAGGCAGCTTCCAAAACATTTAAGCTACCAGAGCTCTGAGCAAGCTGGAGTTTCTTCTGAGCTCCGGGGTGGTTTAGTTTGCTGCATCTCTCCTCACTTCCTTCAGGATCTTTAGCTTCACCATCTCACAGCATCTTGATCTCACATCTCACAGTTTGTCTTTGGCTACTTAATCTGGACAATCCTTCCTTGTTTGAGAGTTTTGCTGCCAAGAGCATCTTGCCTAGCTGACTGGTCCAGAACCTATGTCAAATAAGTCTTGGTCAAGAAATTTGCTGGAGTGCCCTGTCTTATCACCCTCCTGGCTATTGTTGAGGTGCTAAAGTTCTTAGTGAGAACCAGGGCTTCATATGAGATTCCTTCCACATGTTTAAGTACAGTCCTCACTTTAGACTAGGACTTTAAAAAATCTTTTCATTTAAAAAGATGTATCTTATGATTTAGGATGTCTGAGATGACTGGGGACTATATAAATCATACCAGGAAAATATTATTGATGCCTGCCTGTTCTTACCCTTTTTCTTGGATATGCACCATTGCTGACAGTCAGAGAAAAGAAACATAGGCAGACATGCCTTTTGCTTTGGCTGAGTATGGATATTATTATTTAATGACTAACAGGGTATTAGAAGTGCATATGAACTCTCTTACCTGCTCTATTTTTCAAAAATAGCTGAGTTTCAGCTTTGCTGAGTAATTTCAGTGACTCTTATGGGTCAAATTAGACCTTAATGGCTAATGTTACAGTTTTGAGCCTGTTCCAAATGGTTTCAGACACTCTGCCTAAATTATGGGCTGAGATTAAAACCCAGCATGTATAGCTTTATTTCATCCTTATCATTCTCCTTGAGCCTGTACATCACTGAAGTCAGTAATTTTTTTAGTGGAAATGGGGAGGGAGAGTAAAAGGTAGTAGGATGATTTTGTAAGTGGAATAATTTTATTTTCAGATTTTCTGTTGGCATGCTAAGCAAATCTGATATGTTGTAGAGTGTGTGCGGTTCATTTTTTAGAAAAGGTATATATTAAAATGTTCTTTTAATTGCCCTGTACCCCGAAATTTTAGAAAATTAATTGTAAAATACTTCTGGTTAACTGCAGCCTAAATAGTGTAGTAATTTTTTTTTCTATTTTTTTCCACAGTCAGAGTGCTATAATCACTACAGTCTATCCTGTGCAGCAAATTTAGGACCCATCCCTAATTATTTGTAAGCAATTGTTTGCCACAGGAGATGCTAAGAAAATTGCTGCATTGCCAATGGAATAATTTGTTTTCAGTCGATAAGTTGTAGCCCCCTTTATAGTTTCTAATTCTTGATAAACTAACTTCAATAGCAACAATTTGTTAAGAACTGGGGGGAAAAAGCAACTCAAAAACAAACCTAAAAAACAGAAGACATAGCTGCTTATTTATTTATTTATTTATTAACTGATGGCAAAGATAGGAAAGAAAAAAGAAGTGGGAAGGGATTTGAATAAGCATAATTCAAAGGCTAATAGTCACAGGCTCCCTTTAAGTTACTGGAGATAGAAACACTCTCAACCAATTAGGACATCCAGGTTAGGTTCCTGCTCTGAAAAATCCCCTGGAGGAAAATGTCTCCATTTGATTCAGTTAACAAGATAATTTCTATATATAGATATCCAACTTAGGTGTCTGTTAATGTTTTACTTCTCATCCTTCCTAGTCTAGAGGGGGTTTTATTCAACAAGGTGATTAATATGCAAGTAGTAATTTTGATCACTATTGAGGTATATTCTTAATGAATAAGTTTATCTCAGAAATTGTAGCACTGTCTTAATGGATGTGGGGTTTGGGTTTTTTGGTTTTTTTGGGGTGTTGGGTTTTTTTGGCGCTTTTTTTCCTGTTTTCTTTTTTTACTTTAAAAGTAAATAAAAGTAAAGCTTTTTTTTACTTTACCGAACTTGAAGTACAGGGAACATGAGATGATAGTTCAGATTAGTAAGGGTGCTTCTTATAAACATGCTGTGTAAAAGGTTGATTGCAAGCCCTGAAGAGTTTGCTGTGTAATTTCCTGCAAAGTAACTGTGATCTAGGTTCTCTTTTGCTTTAAGATTCATGACAATTGTCAGTGAAATCTCCTTTGAGTGAAATAGCATTTTAATTTAGTGTTCTGCGGTTTTCAGCATCATATTAGTTGTTCCTTGCAAATTCACAGGATTTACTGTTTTTTCTTGTTACAATTGTAACCTTGCTTTTATTCCTGACCAAAATAATATTCCTGTATATTTAATAAAGGGTGTGCACTATCATAATATTGTGTTTCTTTGAAAAAGTATATAATTAGATTGTGACGGAAATATGGCCTGTCTTTTCCCAATTAGCATCACTAGTGTTGTAGCGACCATCTAAAATTGTCAAGAATTACCGTCAGCACCTTCTATGTTTATAGATAACCTGCAAGACAAAATTATCTATAGGCTGATTTTTCCCAGTCTTGTGATATTTTGAATGTTTTTTCCTCCTCATAATGTGATGATTTTGATTTGTTTTGTTTTTTACACTTTACAAATACCAAGATTATGAGTCCTTATCTCAGTGCTTGTATTCTGTCATAGCTATTTTAGTAAAACAAGTTCTGGTTATATTTAAAGACATGTAAGAACATAGAGAAAGAATGTCTTTCAGGAATCAGGTGAAGTTCAAAGTATTTTTTCATATTCTAAGGGATAATTAAAGTGGTCTAAAAAAAAAAATAAAATCTGGTTGGAATGACCTCAGGATAGAATAGCTCTTTGGACTTTGGAACTGGGAAAAGATATTTAAATTACCAGCTGCCTTGGGTTTAGGGTGGAAACAAGTGAATTTGATAGATAACTTAAATATACGGCTCATAAATTTCAAATTATACAACCTGTTTTGTATAATCTTTGATATCTTCTGTCTATGGAAATTTCATGGAAATGAAATGAACTCTGTTCTCTCTAGAAAGTATATTTTCAGTAGGTGTATTTAAGCCTTTAACCATGATTCAGTATACTAAGTGTTTAAATATTGTGATTTTATTTTTCACTTAGGTTGAAGATTGTAAAAATTTCTTTTAAGTGCAAACAGTTTTTTATTCAACTTAGGAAAGAATTGGTGAGTACTGTTTTAAATTGCATCTCAAAAAATGAGAGAGCAATGAAATTTCTCTATGCTGCACATTTACATTATGCTGACTGATATGTTGATTCTTGCCTTTATCTGCAATTAAAAGGCCACTTTCACTAACATTCTGGCGATCTCTGTTCTCAAATGGGCCATTACAATGCTTTAGAAGACTTTTTTTCATTTGATTTACCTTATATTTTACATACGTTTAGTTTTACATTTGTATGCAGGAAATATGACTTGCTTATATAAGATGAATGTTGAAAAGGTTAAAAGTAAATCAATATTAAATTTAAATTTCAGAAGAAACCAAATTAAAGGTAATGCTTAATGCTGCTTCAGTTGTGTATGTGCTTGTAAATAAAGGTTTGATTAAAACATGCTGATTTGTATTATTTAGATTTAGTAATACAAAGTTGACTTTATTACTTATATTTAAACAGAAGAGATAAGAATGCCTTTGCAGTTTTAAATTACGTGTGGTAATTTTTTAATGCCTTCTTCTAAATTGGTTGGGGAAAAAGTTGAAGGTTTCTGTGAGCAATGTATGTTTCACTGCTTATGGTGTGTGTTTGCTACCCTGTGAAGCAGCACAGGACCACTGCACATTTAATTCAGCAAGAAATGGCTTGTTCCATACCTCCAAGAGATTAGTGTAAACCCATCACAGACACATCGCTGGGGAAAGATGGAGGAATTAATTAAAAATATGACTATTTGACTAATCAGTTTAGTTAAAAGGTATCAGTTCAGAAGTAGGATAACAGGACTTAGAGGATTTTGGAGTAATTATGTGTAGAAAGAAAGGAATCTTGTCTATTACATGAAATAAACAGGAGGATCTGTCAACATGAGCAGATATTATGCAACGTGAGCAGAAAAAAGGTAATGATACAAAAAAGGGGGGGACAGGGAATATTTAATCGTGGTGACACAGGTATTTCTTAATACGCTGCAGGAGCTACTGGGTAGTTCTCAAAGGCAAACTGATCTCTGACAGCCCAGAGGTCAAATTTTGTCTTGATACCAGTGTGTGCAACTTCCATTACAGTTGCGGGAATGTTGTCTTTAGATCTGAGACAAGAATTTGGGTTTTTATTTGGAATTCAGAAATTTTGAACTATAGTTGTTTTCTAAATCAGAACTTGAGGAAAAGGTTGTAGTAGCAGAGTTCAGAACAGCGATGACTGAGATACCCACATATAAAATTGGATTGGATTTTGTATGAGTATTTTCTCTTCTTTCTGCAAAAAAAAATATGCATATAATTGACAGTAATATAAAGATAGGTTTCTCATCTTGTTTTTACTGTTGCTTTTTAATACTCTGTGTATTTACTTGCACCAGAATGTAGTATATGTAACTAATGTAATTTCTTTTCTGAGACGTCTTACCCAAGCCAAAAATTAAAAAGCTTTGTGCTGTTTTTCTTTAAACTCTATGTATCAGATGGAATGAATGAAAATTAAGCTTTTGACATCAGTTTTCAAGTCATGAATATCTTAAGATCAAAGCTTAAATTTGGCTTCCAAAGAAGGCATACTTAAACGAATTTAAATCAAACTTAATATTAACATTGTTATTTCCAGAGTTACTTTCCCCGAGTAGACTCATAGGATAAGATTCATCTCACCTATATTCATCTTCATTTAGGTTAAAAGAACGCATTTTCTGTTTCGTGATCACTAGCTAACCAAAGCTAATTATTAGACTTCCTCTAAAGTAACCAGATACATGCAAGGGGTGAAACGTCTTGCATGAATTGGAAGTACGTTTTAGGATGCATTAAGTTGCTCTCTGGTGGGTATGTGCTTACTTTTGCTTTCATTCCCATTAACAGTAAAGAGCACAAATGGCTCTCTTTAGGCAGCAGAAACTAGGTGAAGTGACTCAGTGATTGCACATTTGGTATGTAAAATACCTCTGATCTAGTGCTTTGAGTGTATATTTAAAAGCACTGATTTACGATACGGCAGTGAAAATACAGTCATGGTATGCTGATGATGTTTAAAAGTTGTGTGTAAATATATCATAAATTGTACAGCTGAGTAACCATATTTATTCAGCTGCGAAGCTGAGATGCTATAGAATATTAAATTAGTGGACTTTGGATAGGAATTTTCTAGTGGTTTTGTTTTTTCCAAACTGGGCTGCATATGCCCTAGTTTAAGCAGTCCTAAACAGATATTTTTCAAATAGTGTTAATGAGTGTTGAGAGCTTTTAATTGCAACGGACCTCAAAAGTGCAAGTGCCTTATCTTCTAATCACCTATTAAATTTATTCCCTGACTTGGCATTGCTTAGAGGCATCAACATAAGTAAAGAATTATTTGCCTGCTTTTAATAGATTATATCTGTGTTTAAATAAATCACTTAAGTCAGATGAAGCAGTTTAACGTCAAAGTCATTTTCCACTGGTAGCATAATATAGTCTTGAATGGAAGCTGATTTCGTATTCTGACTGCTATATACCGGGAGCACACATCCACCAGAGTAGATTTTCTTTCCATTGTTTCTTTATGGTTTTGTGGGGGTAAAAGAATGTTGTATGTATGACTTACTCATCTGACACAAAAAGCTCTCTGAGCTTTAACTTCAGTGGCAGGTTTTTTTCACCATATTTTGTGTATTCTGCCTGTTCTGTATGCTGCTTCCCTTACATGCTTTGAAGCTGTTTGAGAATTATTAAGTAGTTTCATTTTTCTGCATGTTTCCCTAAGCTTCTAGGTTTAGGTAGTTGCACTCTTGGCTGTTGTAATGTCAATAGTTAGCATCAAACTCTTAATGCAATCCAGTATTCTTTAGTGGTCTTGATTCTTTAGCAGCCAAATAAGATGTTCAGCATGTTTCTTTGCTTTTTTAGAGCCCTAATATCCACTGAAAAATTACTTGAGTCTGTAAAAAAACAATATCATAGGTTTTGTCCATGACCAAGACCTGGTTTCAGTGAGAGGCCAAAATGATTTATTTTCTTTTTAATTTTATATATACATTTTTTTTTTGTCTTGCTGACTTTTAGACAGAATGTGGGCTAGAATCACAAGGCAATATATGAGTTTATCTGCCCAAGTACATACTTGATCTTAAATAACACTGGCATTCATTAGATGCCTAGTTGATTGCTGCCTAATCCTATTGAAGATTTTGCGTTACAAGCAGATACTGTTGGCACAATCTGTGTTGCATTTAAGCTTCCACAGGACTTTTTTCCACTATTTGTGGAACATCTTGAGTCTCTGGAGCGTCTGCCGCTTATAAAGCACAAGTCTTTTTGTGTCTCTCAGAGATGGGGGTAGGGCGTTTTTGCTTTGTTCTGGGATTTTTCTTTGTTTAGGCTAAGTGAAAGGGACCCACTAGAGAATATGTTTTTCAGCCCAGTTTCTCTCCTGAGCAGCGAAAGATCTGAAGTCCCTGTTTCAAATCAGGCAAAGGTGGGTTTGAATGAATGTCCCCACCCAAGGTGAATGTTAAGGGCAGAGCTGTTGTATGAGAAGGAGGCACCAATATAGATTCTGCTTTTTTTGTTTGTTTTTTTTTGTTCTTTTAATAAAATGAACCACAAATATGACTTAGACCTTTCTTTCCCCTATCCCTCCAGTGTTTCATCTTGGATTCTATAGGTAGCCTGCTATATGGTGTACATCTGTAAGGTTATGCTTTAAATTAACTTATATGGTAATATTTGCCTTACCTGAAGTTTCATGCTTGGGCCCTGAGCCTCATCACTGGTAATGCATTCCAGCTGCTTCACTCTTCTCTCCCTCTGTAGCAAGCAGACCATTTTCCTCTCTGCAGTAGGAAGCATGGACAAAATTAGTGAGATAGTAGTTTCAGAGCAGAATCCAACTGCGACTCCCTGAAGTAGTCTTCTAACACTATCTCAACAGACCTAAAATACCTCTATGTCATTGACATACTATAGAGCATTCAGCATCTTCTTGGAGCCTTGTGGTATAAAAACGTTTTTGTAAGCTGCAGTACAACAGTCCTGTTACTTTATGTGCTTTTGGCTGAAGTACCATGGACATTGTAAATGTTACCTTGGGGTCTTATGCTGAGCCCGCATTGATTCAAGCCTACTATTTTCAGGGAAAACAGGGTCAATCTTATTCTAAATTCAGCTACCAGACAGCAGTAGAACAAGGGCTTGCACCCCAGAATCATCAGCAAAGATGAATTTCAAGTGCCCAGCTTATGTTTAGGTATTACAGAACCAGCAAGGGTGGATAGAAAAGGATGGGTGCACTTAGGAGCCAATATCTTACACTTCTTTACATTAAGGATTGATTCCTCGCTGTAATTGAGATCAAGGGTAGGGTTTGAGAATCAGTTCTCTCTGTACTGCAATGAAAGCCTTAAAAGCTATGAATAGAACTATTGTTAAGGTACCTTTAAAGCTCTAACACACCAAGTTCCTGTGAAAGTGCTGTTTCGCATTACAATTAAGCTGATCTAGCTGCAGCTCCTTCTCATCATGCGACACCAGCTCCTCCTTCATGCTTCATGCCTGATCTAGTGATCAGATGGTGGCATGAGAATCAGATCAGCTTGTTCTGTGAAGTAACAAACTAGGGGAAACAGGAGAATTTCCCCACCCCCATCCCCCATAACTACAATGCTTTGAGAGACATGAACATGCATGATCAGCAGCTCATATAAGTTGTCAAATTCTATTTTCCAACAGTTTAAAAGGCTGACAGAGCATTAACATTTGCTACAGCATGAGAACTTTTTGTTGGAATCTAAAATCTTGGTGGGTTCATCCTTTACTGGATGCAGATGACAGTCCATAAATTTTACATAGTTGCTCTTTTGCAGTATAGTAATGTATCTTGTTTATATTATGTTATTTATGTTATTGATAAAGTCTTTTTTAACTGAATAGGTAATGGACTTTATATCTGTTACCTTGTTTGTGACTTTTAATTTTTAAGTACTTTATTTAATATGTCTAGAAAATACAGGGCACAGTTGGCAGTACTTGGATATTAAAACAAAAGATGTAAGTAAATTTTGTGAATTAAAGTAAAATATCAGGTTTTATTTTCTTGCATGTAATTTCTTGAATTTCATCAATAGATACCCAGGGTTGCCGTTTACTTTTAAAATGCATTTTATTCTTTACCCTAAATTCCTCATGTGGCTGAAAATACCGTGTCCGTCTTAGCCGTTAGCCTCAACTTCCCAAGTACAGTGCTGGGAGAAGAGTTGCAGGTCTACATCTGGGTATCTCAGCAGATCTAAAGATAAGCAGGCCAGCAAAAGCTTAACTTGGAAAAGGAGTTTACTTTTAAGTGAAAGCAGTTTAGGTGTGCTAAATGTTGTGGAGGATTTAGTACTGTGAAGAGAAAGCAGAGTGATGATGGTGTTTTCTGACCTACAAAGGTTGTAATCAAGCTCCCTCAACAGGCAGAATATCTTAGCTTGCTTGCAGTTTTGCTTATTTCCTTTACCAGGAGCCTAATTGATCATTTAGAAGTAGACTCAGTTGCTCTTGAGATCAATAGCTGTTACCAGTCTTTAATTGGCAAGTGTGCATGACAATTCCTCATCTTAACTGTTGTAATCTTGAAACAAGGAGGCATGTTGCCTTTGAGTTCTTGAATCACAGACATTTTTTTAAATGTCCTACCTTTTGGGACCATTTCTTGCCATCTAGACTAATGTTTCAGTATCACTAAACAGACTGTTAACCTTTGAGCAGGCTCATTAAGAAAAAAAAAGAAAAAAAACCTTTGAAGACAACTTAGAGGTATTTAAAAAAGGTTTATAATACATAAAGTTAATGTAAAATTCAAAGAGCATAATTTTTTTTAAAAAAAGCTAAAAGTATATATCTTAATTTCAAAAGTAACTTTGAACAATTTTTATCTGAAATTATTTTTTTCTCCTCTTTAGCATGAATCTAGAGAAACATTATTGGGATTCAATATGGTGAATTACCGCGCATGTAAGAATTTGTGGAAAGCTTGTGTTGAACATCACACATTCTTCCGTTTGGATAGACCGCTCCCCCCTCAGAAGAACTTCTTTGCACATTACTTCACTTTGGGTTCCAAGTTCCGGTACTGGTAAGTGCTGATTTAAAATATGTGGGAAAGAGCATAAGCTAACAGGGAACTCATCAATAAACATAGGGAATTATTTAGAATCCTGGTTATAAGGTGCCATAATTCAAGCAGTTTTTCCATCCTGCAACTGTTCCCCTTCCCTGTTGGCCTAAGTTTCAAATGTTGCCAGTAAATTTCTAGAATAGGTTGAAAATATAATTATTGTATTATTAGTGGTTGTTATCAAGCTAGTACTCTTGAGATTGTCTCACAGGCTGCATTTCTAAATAAAGATCAAACAGAAATTAATGAAAAGAAGATTGTATAAGTAAAGCCCACTTAAGATAGATGCATGCTAATAGGAACTAGGTGAAGACAAGAGACATACATATTCTGCACCAAAACCAGAAGTTCAGAAAATAAGTATAAAATTAAGTCTGTAACTTCTAAGGATGAACTTAACATAATTGCAAAAATCTTGGAGGTGCAAAGAATGACTGTGGAATAACTATAATCCCCAAGTATAATTTCTATCGACGGAGTAGGTGGTGTTGGTTTTTAGTGTATTATGCTTTTCATAAAAAAGAAAATCCCAGCAACTGAGGTAACAGCCTCTGCAAGTAATGCAGAATGCTGGTGGTTTAAATTGTGCCTGAAGTAGAGAATAACGGAGCTGCTACTAATCACCTGCCTAGAATGACAGCAGTATCTGTGATGTACAAAAGGAGATGATGAAAAGCTAGACAACACAGTAACAGACTGTTTCTGTTACACTTGGGGGTTGTATAAATGTATAAAGAGGAAAGTAATTTGGTGGCTAAATTCTTATACCATTTTTTGACCAGGATTCACAGCACTCATTTGAGAAACATTCTGTGATCCTGAACAGTGTTTGAGAGTTGGTTCAATATTATTGTAGTGAATTTGGGGGAGCTTTTTAATTTTTGTAACTATTTTGAATTTGAATAATTGTGGTTAGTATTATAGGATAGTTCTTGGAGGATGACATTCATTTTATGTTAATGTAAGATGAAAAGGGAAACTGCCTAAAATTTAAGATGATCATTAAAGTTAATGAAGCAGCCAAAAGGCTAGAATTTCTGTAGGTAGTTTGAGAGATTGTTTAGAGGCAGCATAATAGTAGTAACATGGCACACAAGGAGAGGCTGAGGGCAGTGGGCTTGTTTAATCTGGTGAAGAGAAAGCCAAGGGGGAATTCTGTAGCAAGCCTAAAGCTACTTCAAGGGCAGTGTCAGAAATGGTGGAGCCAGACTTGTGCTGGTAATTGCAGGTGACAGAGCAAGGGGCAACAGCCACAGATTTCATCTTGAAGGTTCTAGCTGGACATTAAGAAAAGTTTTTGGGTTTTTGTTTTTTTTTAGGAGAGTAGTGCATTACTGGAACAAGTTACTCAGGGTGGTTGTGGGATCTATTTTTGGAGGCTTTCAAAACTTGGGTAGACAAAGCCACGGCCAGACATGACCTAGTGTTAACAGGAGATTGGACTAGAGACTTCTAGCCAGCATTTCTATGAGTAGAACAAACTAATAAAATGCTGAATTGCCAGGGCTAGACAGAATTATGTCTAGTTCTGAAAGAAATCAGAGACATTAAATTGTTGAACTATTAAATGTGTTACATAATTTATTGTTTCCATTGGTCTAAAAGATTATAATGCAGCAAATTACAAAGCAAGGTGGTTGGATTGTTGTTCTTCCTTTTTTTTAAAAAAAAAAAGCTTCCAGGAGAGATCAAGACTACTGATGAGAAAAACTGATTTCTGTACACTGTCTTTAAATTTTCAAAGTGGTTCTAATAGTATTCCTTACCAAATACTCATTAAAGAAGTTAAACTGCCAAAACCTGAAGAGTTTTATTGTATATTAGCAACATTTTAACCAGATGTGTAACAAATAGGTTCCTTCTTCACAACAAAGGGAAGTTACCACTGAAGTGATACAGGTTTTTGTAGCAAAAGCTGAAGTTGACTGTAGAAAGTTTCGGTGGTATGTCACAATGAGTGAGTAGGCAATAAAATGGTAGATTGAGTTCAGTGTCTAAAAATGCAAAATAATCTACACAAGGAGAGAAAAGAAGAGGAACGCCAATTATAAATAAGCTGTTACTGTCTTGGACCTTTGTAGTTCTCTGAAAACATTAAATCAATTATAAGTAGGAGTTAAAGAAAGGCAAATACAATGTTAGAATTACTGGAAAGGAATAAAGGAAAATGTAGATGGCTTACTGCTTGTTGGATTTAAAAATGTAAAACCCTAGGAAGTTAGTAGGCAGCAGGTTTGAAAACAGAGATTTCTTAGAATCACAACATGGCAGAGGTTGGAAGGCAGCTCTGGACACTGCCTAGTCCAATGCCCTGTTCAAATGGGGTCTGCTACAGCAGGTTGCCTAGGACAGTGTCCAGCCAGGTTTTGAATATCTCCAAGAATGGAGACTTTGCACCATCTCTGAGCAACCTGATCCAGTGTTTGACCACCTTCACAGTAAAAAGTTTTTTTTGTTTGCTTTGTGAGGATTCTTTTTTATTGCTGTTGTTTTTTACCACCTTCTGTTTAAGTAGGATATCTCATATTTCAGTTTGTGCCCATTGCCTCTTGTCATGTCACTGGGCTCTCTTGAGAAGAGGCTGGCTGTATTTTTTAATTCCCTCTTCAGGTATTTATAGGCACTCATTTGATGCCCCTGAGCCTTCTCCTCCTGAGGCTGAACAGTCCCAGCTCTCTCATCTCCTCATGTGTCAGTCACTCTGGACCCTTAATTGTTTCTGTGGCCCTTTGGTTGACTTGAAGGACCCTGGAACTCAACAAACACAGCACTCCAGATGCAGTCTCATCCGTGTTGAGTAAACTTGCTTTCCAGCCAGTTGGCCCTTAGCCTGTGCATGGGGTTATTGTTCCCCAGGTGAGGGTCTTTGCATTTCCCTTCACTGAGTTTTATGAGATACCAGCTGGCCCATTTCTCCAGCCTTCATACATACAGTAGTTCTGTAATATGAATGTGAAACGAGCTAATTATTAATGAACAGTTTGACTTTACGATGTAAATGTCCCTGTAAGAGACAAAAAACCCAGAGTTTTAAGTATCAATATACTTTTACATGTATCCTCTGAGTTGAGTCTGTGCCTTGGTATGAAGTTATAAATGGGGAAGTGGGTACAAGAGGGAGTTTTGTTGATATCTTGCCACCACTATCAACTGCTGATAGACAGCCCCCCCCAAATTGCATATTTTTTTCTAAAACAGAAATTATGAAATATTACAAAGGATTTACTTCGACACAAGACATCTGATCTTACATGAAAAGTCAGCAAGTTAGAAGATCTGATCTTGGTTTTGACAAGTTGTACAGAAGAATACAATTCTGATTTGTTTATCTTAATTTATTCATGATATTTTGCCAAACTAAGTAGCAACTAAGATATTAGTGATTCAGGGAATAGTTTAGGAGGAGTACGGAGGAGATGCTGTGACTTTTGAGTGTGGCTAATGGAGAGGATTATAGTGTTGTTACCCGAAGATCCAAGTGGAACTTTTTTATTGCTTTGGATAAGAAGAAAAAGGAAGAGAAAAATTTATGTCTTCATGCCTAAAATTAATTGGTCGTTGTTAGAGTTAGACTGTAATGGGGAAGGCAACCTACACTTCTACCAAATGCTTTCTAAAGTTACACTGTACTGAAGCTAGCTCAATTGCTTGAGTATGACTGAAAAGAGAATCTAGGGATTTTCTGTTGAGATGGTTCGATTTTAAGCAAGAAATTGTTATCCTAAGCTTGTTGCATTTAGTGGTTTTGCTTTGTTTTGTTTTATTTTCCAGTGGGAGAACAGAGGTCCAGTCTGTGCAGTATGGTAAAGAAAGAGCAAACAAAGACAGAGTATTTGCAAGGTAAGCAATTTACATTTGTACAAGATCAGTAAGCCTTCTCTGTTTGTATGATTTTAGATGCTACAGGATCGTTTTCTGTTTGCAAAAATGTAAAATAAAGAGCAACTGTTGTTGACTGTTGCTGGTGGCTTGATTTAACTGCATCAAGGAGTTTAATTTTGATATGGGAGGGGTGTTTCTTTGGGGCAGCCAGAAATAGGGGAGAGTCTTATGACAGAAAATAAGGGTATTCTTTAATATGTCCTTCTTTATATATTTTCAAGATTTGGAATAGCCTTCAATCTGTGTAGTTTATTGCTATGTGTACTAGTCTTTTTAGTGCTGTCATTATTGCAAAGCATGGTCTCTAACCATTCCATTAAAATATTGAGTTAATGGGTATGTTTTATCCTTGAGAACAACCTACAACGGTACAGACATACTTTCTTTAGAATAAGGTACTGTGAGTGACTGACTTGGTCAGAACAGCATTATCACTATAGTCCCAGTGAAGTGTCCCTCATAGTCCCTATGAAAAATTTGGTGAGGAGTGAGCTGCTTCTGAAGGTATTCTGTCACAGAGTAGCTGGCTAATCATAGAATCTATTACTTAATTGGGTTTCAGACTCCTGAGGGGTTCAGTGATTGCAGGGAAACAGTCAAGACACAGATTTAGCTCTTCATCCAGAAATTATGTTAACAGTATTCAAAAGTAAAATACCTGCTGCATCTATTTGGCAGATTTCTGATCTGATCTTTAATAGAAAGAATCCTTATGGGAAGGGAACATGCTCCGTGCTTTTTCTATGCTTATACTTTTACTGAAATGGGAAACGTCTTTCAACATAGTTACCCCTTAAGGAAAGCTGGAGTACAAATTGATGTTCACAGAAATTTAGCAACAAGCCCAGCAACCTTTCTCAAGTACCTGCAGACACTGGTGTTCAGAGCATTGGTGAATTCTGCCTTGATTTCCTGCCCCCCCTCCCCTTTCTCCATGTACAATACAATAAAATTTGAGTTTTTAGCTGGGCACACCATAGATAACCAGCTCCATGTTAGAAGGATTTAGGGGCAGAAGTGCTGTCACATGGTGGTTCAACAGGTAGATTTTATAAAACCAATTTGTTCTGTGTGCTGTAGAATTATTTTTTATTCTATTTAATTTACTTGGGGAGGCTGGTTAGATTTTTATGTGGGCCAACTTTTCTAGTACCTGGGAGGCTCATCACTGTGACAGCTAAGTTTGTTACTTAAATTACCATTGTGAATCAGTTAAAAACTACTTTTCTTGTTGCAGTCTGAACTTGGCAATTTCCCACAAGTAAGGTAGAGTGGAGGAGAGCTGTTTTTTGTTTTGAAGAGTGTATTTATAATATTAGAAAATCTTATTCAGTAGATGGCACTCTTCCCTTTGTGTCAAAACTGAAGAAGTGGTGCTGGGGTCACTTGTATTTTGTGATGAATATTCTGGATAAAATGTAAAGCCATGGATAGAACTGCTATGATGTTTTCTCATGTCTTTGGCGCTTTTTTTTGTGATAAAATACTTGGTCTCTTTGGCCAGTGATTTTATTTTCCACTGTTGCTTTTAGACTAAGGAATACAGCATTCATCCTCACCTTTTGATTTGTTTAGTAATGCTGATGACTGATAAATGTCTGAGGTATATACACATATGTTGGTGAACTGAAATTAATAGCATATTGTAACAAATACACCTCAACAGGCTTTTATTAAATCATCTGTTTCTTCCTCTGTCCTCCCCATCATAGTGTGCAATTAATACATTTCAATTTTAAAGACTTTTAGTATTTTCCAGTGTGAAAATATTTGAAATATAAGACATTTCTAGAACACCACATGGTTCAAGAAGCTTAATCTAAGAACATTATCTTTAATTCTTTGTCTTCTAAAGATTTACATTTCAAATTTAAATACTGAGTGGATGTTAGCCCTTTTGTATTCATAGAAAGGATAAATTTTGCTTTTTAAGGTTTTTCCAGGCATAACGTGGTTTTTGTTCCTAGAATCGGCTTTTCTCTTTCTGAGTGTGTCTTTCTCAGACAGTCATTGTGGTGTTGAACAGCTTTTTAAGCTGTCAAGCAGTGGACTCATTTGGGTTGCTTTTGAAAGTTCTGCTATGTATTGGTTGCCTTTTGCTATGAAACCAGGAGCATGCCAGCATTAAAGTCAGGTCTGTCTTGCAAATTAAGTGGACGCTTAATTAAAAAAAAAATTGAGTAATTACTCTTGCTTTTGTTATTACCACATCAGAAGATTATTCAAGATCAGTTTAAAAACAAAACAAAAAAAACCCAAAAAACCCCAGATTTTTTTTTTCTAGAGCTATCCAGACTTACACTGTGTTTTCTTACCAATATCTAGTTAGAAACTGCCTTATTTGAGCTAATACTGTTTAAGCAGACTTTTGAATCATTTCATTGTGTTGTGGTTTAACCCTAGCTGGCAACTAAGCTCCACGCAGCTGCTCGCTCACACTGCCCCACCAGTGGGATGGGGGAGAGAATTAGAAAAGTGAGAAAACACATGGATTAAGATAAAGACAGTTTAGCAGGTAAAGCAAAAGCCACATGTGCAAGCAAAGCAAAATAAGAAATTCATTCACCACTTCCCATGGGCCAGCAGGTGTTCAGCCATCTCCAGGAAAGCAGGGCTCCATACACATAATGGTTACTTGGAAAGACAAGCACCGTCACTCCAAACATTCCCCACTTCCTCCTTCTTCCCCCCAGTTTATATACTGAGGATGATGCTCTGTGGTGTGGAATATCCCTTGGGCTGGTTCAGGTCAGCTGTCCTGGCTCTTCTCCCTCCCGGCTTCTTGCACACCTGCTCACTGGCAGAGCATGGGAAACTTGAAGAGTCCTTAATTTAGAGTAAGCGCTATTTAGCAACATCTGAAACATCAGTGTGTTATTCTCATTATTCAACATTATTCTCATACTGAATCCAAAACACAGCATTGTATCAGCTATGGGGAGGAAAATTAACTCTCTCCCAGCAGAAACCGGGACACATTTTAAGAGAATAACACGCATAGTACATTGAGATGTTAATTTGAGTGAGGTGTTTATTCAAAGCTGGGAAATAGTGATTGCCGCAAGCAATGACCATGTAGCCTTTGCACAATGAGCAGAACATAGATACAGAACACAAGACATGGAAGTAAAATTTCTTAACAGCCATTTGAATAAAAAGAGCAGTTATAACCTATGATTAGCAGGCCTAGCTGTTTGTCCTTAGGATTTTACTTTAAAATTAGGTGAAGTAGTATTCATGGATTATACTTTTTTTCCAAATCATAAAACCATTTAAAATTCAATTGTAAAAAATTGAATCTGTTACTGTGAAGGAGATGATTTGTAATAAATTTGATGCGTTTTGTGGATGATGCTGTTTTCTTAATCTTCATGCAGTACTAACTTTAGCATTTAGGAAACTGTTGCTGCAGTTTAGATTCTTCCCCCTCCCCGCCCCTTCTTAATTACAGCTATTCTCTTGGCCTCATTTGTTGCAGGATATTCAGAACCCAAGAAAACCCATAAGAATTCCCTGGAGCATAGTAAAAGTGAAAGTAGATAATCAAAGTGAATACAGTTTTATCAAAACATGAATTGAGAGATTTCTTAAAGAACACTGTTCTCTCTTAAAGTCCTTGCAAAATATTCTTATTTTGTTCAGTTCTGATGGTGTTTACTTGAGCTGAGAAAAGGTGGTTTGTGTGTGTTGTATGATAGTGGGTGGGTGTCTCGGTCATTTGTATTTGCAAACTCCCTGTTATTAAGTTGCAGTCTCTGTTTCCAAAGATCCAATCGCTTCATCTATGCATTTATTTGGTTAATTAAATAATTCCTCAGTTGCTTTAAATTGCATATATCATTTGTGGTGTATCTGCAGATTTGTACATAGTTTCAGACTCTCGGTCTGAAGCAGTAGTTGCCAGTTGTGCTGAGAGGTGCATTCCCCGTACTCCTTGTCAAAATACAAAGCAAGGCTGTGACTCCAGGTTGTATTTCTTTTTGGGATAGAAATGATTTAAAAGATTCGCACCTGTGTTCCCAAACAATACCCTCTTTCTTTCCCAGCTTGTGTGAGAATTTAGCACTTCGTCTGTGGGACACAAAACAAATTCTGTCTTCAAAAGCTTTTGTGTACTATAGCTGAGCTAATACAATTTGTCATGCTTTTTTTCAGTTGCATTATGTAATTTCATCCCGCTACTCAATTTTTTTTATTTGACATATTATTGCAGCTTGTAAGACTGTTCTTGAGTTTGGGGGCATGTAAAGTTTTCAGTCTCTGTCCTTACTCAGGTAGATAGGACTTCTTGCAACTTCTTTAGGAATATCTCTGCCAATACACCAAAAGTTGAATCTGAGAATAGTTTACTCTGTTAATTAGAAGTGCCCTGTGCTGGGATGCAGTAGAAGCATCCAGACTGAGCAGACAAAGGTGGAATTTAGAATTCCAAAGTTTATCAAAGAATTTAAAATATTTTTTGCACCTTACCCCCTCCCATCTCCTCAGCTGCACTCTGGCATGAGTAAGTTATTTGCATATTGTAAGGAATTAGTGATACAGGAGAAATTTGCAGGAAAATTTCACAACATATCTTATGTGTTAATAAGAAAAAAAATGTTAGATTTAAAAGTGTTGGTAGGAGAACTAGTATCAAAAAGCCACAGCACTGAGAAGTTCAGTGCTGCAGTGTGGTAATTTTTTCTTTGAAATTTCTGCAAAGACAGGAAGTAGAGGCAACAAACATGAGAGGGTGGGACTCTGAGGTTAGAGCTGTTAATAAAATAATTGAAACGAACATTTGCTGATAAACGCTGCAGCTGTTTATCATGGTAGTAAGGTATTATGGCTGAAAGAGCAGACCCTATCCACAGCAAACGGTGAGTTTTCTTAACATTGGATTTTTTTGATAGGGACGAAAATGATGCTTTTCTCATTTTAGAGTTATGTTCATTTTTTGCATAGATTGAGGAAGTTTTCAAAAATGTAGTTACAAACTATGACTTCAGAGACAGTGCAGTGGGTTCTTTTTTTTGAAGCAGTCAAAAATGTAATTTCTGGAAAAACTTGTTTTTTCCCTTCCCTATATACTTTTGTGTCTCTGTGACTTAATTTGTTTTATACAGGCAAGGATAGTGCCCTTTCACTGTTGCACACTTCAAAAAAACCCCAACAAACTAAACACAAACCAAACCAAGTTTCTTATGTTCTAATTGTTGCTTTTTCACTGAAGGTAAATAAGGTTCAATAGCTGCCTTTATATGTCTGTCAGAAACTACTGTATCTGCAGTCCCACATTTCCCTAATTTAGCATTGGATGTATTATGTGGCTCTGCATCTTTCCCTCAGCCTGTTCTCTAGGCAGAGCTGGCTCTTGGTGCTAATCTGCTGACTGCCAGCATGCTGTCAGCAAGGTCTAGCTAATGATAGCTTTGATTAGTAAACGAGTACTGAACAGATAACATTAGACAAGCATTTCACTTCTGCTGGTTTCTTCTTATTTCATTTGTTCAGAGCTGCTCAAATTTGCTGTGTTTGTGAAGAAAAATATGTAAGTGGTTTAAGTTGCTCACATCTGAAACACATTACAGAAATTGAAATGTTGGTTTAATTGACATGATGTCAAGCTAATTACTTCTTGAATCAAATTTATACTGCTTAAATACAGTGAAGCGTGCTAAGAAGCTGGATGTGCTTTTCCTCAGGAATTAAATAATTTATATTTTCCCTGTTTTCAAATATCAATATGCTGTCAGATTATTTTTTCCCCAAGTGGAAAAAGACTTGAAACAGTAGTATTTAGAACAGCCCATCTCACTTAACTGTCTGATGTTTTCAGCTGTTATTCAGTAAGTCTTTAGAGCAGCAAAGCAGCGTGCAATACATGTTCAGAACTGCTTGGGGATGTAAAAACACACACAGATCACAACTCCTTTAGTATCAAACACACAGTGTTGACATCATAGAACTTACATATTTCTGCATGAAGATAGATTATTTGATATGATGCTTGATTGGTTATTGTTGTAGAATTTTTTGATAATATGGGGGGCAGTCTGCTTAAGGTGGTGGCTTGCATTGAATTTTAAGTTCCATGAGAAGCAAAAATGTATTTGTAATGAAGCTTCTCGTTTTCAAAAGGATGTAATTCGTTTGCGGGTAGTTCCTTAATTTCTGAAAGTTCCTTCTTTCTGGACTTGCACTTTCAGTAAATTAGTAATGTGATAATGATGGAGATAAGGAACAGTTGCCTTGTGTCCCAGGGACAGGAAAGGCAGAGGTTATTTTGTGATGTGGTTGTATGGAATTGGGGAAAGAACTGAAGGAGTTACGCTGATACAATAATATGTTGGCACCTCATTGTGCAAACCTGGAGAGTAGAGATGAGTATAGTGATAGAATGTAAAGGCAAATGGGAATGAAATTATCAGGGCACAAAAACCTGAAGTTGAGGTATCACTGGAACAAAATGTGGTTGGGTAATGATAGAGGAGAAATTTGAACTATATAGCACTATCAAAGTACAGTTAAAATCCAGTGACACGAAATATGCAGGACGTTAAAGGATTGTTTAAAAGAATTGTTGCTGGCTAAAGAATTTTCAGTTGAACACAATAAATAGCAAAAGTCTGGGTATATTTAGTCGCAGGATAACTGAACTGTCTAACGTGATGCTAAGAAAAAAAACAACCACAATTCTCAGATGATTCATTTGATGATTTCCAGTATAAAAGGGAAATACAGTATTTCACAAGAGATTGCAAGTATGGTCTTATTTGTGCTTAAGAAATAGGTGAAAGAAACAGCAGAAGGGTATTCTAGGTATGCTGGGATGACTGGAGAACAAGAAGAAAAATTTCCTCAGTAACGAGAAAGGGCAATAAGTAGAAAAATACAATTCCTTTTGTATAAAAACACTGGTGATAACAACCTTTAACCTGAAGGACATTTCTGGCACAAAACCAAATGAAGTTTGGTTACCCCCAAAGAAGTTTGAATAGGACAACTGCATCTGTCTTACAGGTAACAAAACATGTTCTGGAAGAAAGCATGTCACCTTGATGGAAAACCCTGATGAGTAAACAAAACTCAGTAGCTGTATTGCCTTGGTGACGATTACCACACTTTCAGTTCTTCTAAGTCTTTGGGAAGTTTTTTGGGCTGATGTTTCTACTGCTTTATTTTTCCTGAGATGGCTAAATAGTTGTGTTGCTTAGAGGTTTTGGTTTGGTTTGGTTTGTGGGGTTGTTTTGGTTTTGATTTGAATTTTTATCTCTCAATGGCTGTTTTGAGTCAGGTTCTCTCCGAGGCATTAGAAATGCTTAGTGAAGTTTAGTGGGTTCCTCTTCCACCTTTCCTGTCCCCCTCCCAGCCAGCAGTATTTTATGACTGTATTTCATTGACTTTCCTGTACAAAGTACAGAAAATGAAGTACAATATAATGAGAAAATGCAGAACTGCCTGTGTAAATATAGTTTTGCATTATTGTAATCAGGTTTCCTATTATAAAACATCAGTTTCATTGCAGTGAATTTTATGTAATTTTATTGTTATCTCATAGTTTTTAGTTAGTCGCTTTACTTTCTTCTTCTAGATCCCCCAGTAAACCCTTGGCACGGAAGTTAATGAGTGGAATGGACTGGGAAGTAGTGAGTAGGAACTCACTGTCTGATGAGAGGCTGGAAACACAGAGCCTACCATCACGGTCTCCACCTGGAACCCCAAATCAGTAAGCAGCACCAGATCTTCTCTCCCTAGAAGTGACTGTCTAACCTCTAATGTGAATGACCTACTGGTGTGAAAAAAGAATTCATGCATTACGGAGACAACAAATTTTGTGCTGAGTGGTTCTCTGGAACGTTTGCCTCCAGATAAGAGAAACTATTTGGGGCTGAATTTTGGGTGCTTCTCACTCAACCTATAAAAAAGTGTAAGATGTAGCATGCTACCTTAAATTTGAGAGCTTGACTATTCTCAAGCACAGTTAAAACTAAATTGTTCATTTGGCTAAATAATAATAATAATAAAAAATAACATCTTGGTGATATTTTAGAAATAATTGATTCTGGTTAACACCACTTCTTAAAACATTGGGGAAGATTACTTAATGAGAAATGCTTGCAGTTTTATTCCCCTCAATTTTTCTGCATTTCCTTTCAAAGCTCACTCTTTTCATATGAGAGAGCTTAAGGTTTGTGTTAGTGAAAAATCATTCCTGAAAAGAGCCACTTTTCTCAGTGTGCTGAAACTGGCTTAAGGATCAGTATTATCCAATTTTGTATTGCATAAACCAGAAGGTTTTAAGATTCTTTGGCACTGCAGCATATTATTCAAAAGGCTGTTGTTGTAAATATCGTTAGCTTTTAAAAATTAATGTGAAAATTGTGTAATAACGACACTTATAGCAAAACATAACTTGATCATGCATGTTTCAAAGCATTTTAAGAAAGATGCCTATGCCGCTATGCTGTTTTTGAGATGGGAACATTTTGGTTCACATAAAACTCTCAGTGCAAAGCTTATAATTCTTCTAGGAGAAGAAGCAGGAGATAAAATGTTCATCTTAATCAATTCAAGTTAAGGTTTGCCATGAACAGAGCCAGGATTTCTCCTCTCAGGTATTCCTTTTTCTTCTCATTGACTGGACTCTTAGTCCCGTAGCCTGGTCATTGGACCTTAATGCTTTCAGGCTCCTTTAGTTGAAGGCGATGGGGGGAAAAGGAGAAAAAAGAAGAAAGAAAAATATTAGCCATTTAGTGTTCATGAAAATAATTTTTGAACACTTTAAAAAATAAAATTATTAAATATAGCATGTTCATCTGACAACATAATTGTTTCAGTGATTTTTTTTTTAAACCTTAAACTACTTAACAAAAAAAATGTATATGAACATATGCTTGCACTGAGAGGAATTAATTATTTTATCATTCCTTTGTAGCAGGGTAAGAAATGTGGGTTAATAATACTTTTTTCACATTGCACTGCTATTATTTCTCTTAGTCGCAACTCTGCCTTCGCTCAAGAAGGAGCCCGGTTACGACCCTCATCAGTTGGACATTTAGTGGACCATGTAGTTCACACTTCCCCAAGTGAAGTATTTGTAAATCACAGATCTCCATCTTCCACTCAAGCTAATAGCATCATACTGGAATCATCACCGTAAGTTCTGTTGGTTGTTACTGTGTGGTAGCATTCAGGGCTTCTGAAGATAAATAAGAAATCTTTGCCATTAAGAATTTGGTGTTAAATGTTTGAGTCGGAGAGAGCCAGAAAAGCTAATAAAAAGGTAGCTGTTGCTTAGATAGTATTAGTGCAGGTCTTGGGGAGAAAATTATTACAGGTCTTATTGAAAATTAAATTATTAAGTAAAAACCTACCTCTGACATGCTCCTAGTGCAGGATTACAATACCTGCCCCACCTGCCTGCCCAAAATGTGGGTTTGCTGTAATGTGACCATTGGTGTCTGGATGTCGAAGTGAAAGTTAATTTTTTTGATAGAACTGAACTGGTATGTGATAAAAGTTTTTAATTCCCTTGAGTTTGGAAATTTTGCTTTTTGTCAAGGCACAGAAATATGAGTGAGATGGACAAATTACATAGAATGCTGGGGTGCTATAAAGGTATTTTGGCTAAGGCTTCTAGTATGTTTTGTATATTGTTATACTTTTTTTTTTTTTTCTCAAAGAAAGCATTATCAGGCTTTTTTTCTGTTATGCTGAATATTCTTGATATTGTAAGTTTACTATGCTGTGTGGGTAAAAGAAAAAATATGATTGTGTTTTAAGTCCAGAAGAATGACAAACAAAAAAATGTTGAGTTATTCAAAGATTTGAAATAATCGATAACTTGTGGCCAGAGTACAGATTACTTGGGGAAAGAAGATGCACAATGTATGGCTTATTAATACTGCCACTGTACCTCCTTATTTGTGTACACATACACATCTCTATGGGTAATGCTAGATTTGCCCTCATAATTTTGTATAATCTCCGTTAGCAAGGAAATTAACTGTTTCAAAAGTATTTGAGAACTATAAAATAGCATATACGTAATTACAGGCTTATAAAACAAATTGTGTGTCTCAGGAAAAATTACTCTGGGAAGGTATTTGAACACAACTTTAATTTTTTGCTTGGACTGTACCTTCAGTTTTAACAACTACGCATAACTTTGGAAAGGGAAATACAATAAATTTTTTTTTAAATTTTTACGTAAAATAACACAAGATACTTTTTGTGTACAAATTTAGGGTGCAATAGTTATTATTTCACCATCAGCTAGTTACTTAGCTTTCAGAGTTATAAAACAGTAATTTGGCCTAATAAAATAAATTCTCCCTTTTTGGTGGTCTTTTTTAACCTGTTCGTATGACAAGGTGGTTTCAAAACTGGAACACTTGTGAAACTTTTCTCATATTAGAGTTTTGCTGTACAAAGGCCACACAGGGGTAGGTTCCTTCTGTTCTGAGAGTTTCAGCTGAAGTCAGTTATAAGAAACACTGAACGGTAGAGTGATACCGTGAAGTAAGGACAATTCTTAAATATTCTCTTTTATTCATATACCACTAAATTAAATTGTAAAAGATGTTCCTGAGTGTCCTTGGGATTTTTGTATTTAATACCTGATTATTTGTGTAAGTCACTATAGAAATGAGTCTTAAAAAAAGAGGAAGTGGTTTTGCAAATTAGTTACGAAACTATGGTTGTTCCTTTTGATGATTTTGCATTTCTTACACCGGAGCGGAAAAAAACTATTGCTATTGTGTCACTGTTTTGGTTTTTGGTTTTGTTTTTTTCCCATGTTGGAAGCTTAAAAGTGGAATTTGATCTCCCAGTATAGATACCTGGCATAAGATATTTTTAAAAATGAGGTTGCTGGCTGTCAAAAACACATGAATCCCATTAGGGTTTTCTGAAAGTTTCAGGTGATGTTATTGATTCAGGATTTGAGATTTATGAAAGACATTGGTAGTCATGAAACTCATATTACTATGTAATTTAAAATTATATTGTTTTACAGTTCAAAAAGCTATTTCTTAAACAGTATGATCTTTCAGAGTGAAAAGATGCGAGTAGTGCATCTGCTCATTTTGGGGGAATTTTAATTGATTGAATTTACATATGTAAGAAAGTCAGAAGGGTATCGTGACAGTAGGTTTAGTGATCTCTAAGTCTGGAGTCAACACAGCAAAAGAAATTCAAATTTCTGTTCAGTTTAGAAAGATATTGTAGTTTAGCTAATAAAACCTTTAATTCCACATTTTTTTCTTCATTTGCCTGTACTATTGAAAACAAAATTGACACTATTCTGCTTGTAGTTCCATGAGGTAAGTATAACGTTGAATTCCAAAAGTATATGATATGCGTTCAGGTTTATAAATTTATGGGGGTGTGTCTGAAACTTTTGCTTAATATATTAAAAGGTCAGACCGGATATCTGTAACAAAAATACCCAAAGCTTGTCAGTGGCAGGGTATGTGTGTTGTTTTATTCTTATGTAAATTGCTGAATGCAGTAACAGAGAGTTGCTTTGCCTGCAAAATAGGCTGCTTTCACTGCCATTGTCTAAGCATTCATAAGAAATTCAAAGCTGACTGGGCAAATATAAAGCAATGAAGTTTTTGCCCAAGGCTCGATTGTTAGTTCTCACAATTCATTATGCTAATATATTACAGTACTTGCCTTGCTGCCTCTAAAACGCTCATTTAAGTAACTTTTCAAATCTTTTCTATAAGTTCGTATGTTCAGTAGGAATTTATTTGTGTTTGTTGACATGTATGTGCAGACATCTAGTCAAACATAAGATCCCATCTTTTACTTTTATCAGAATGACTTCTTTTGTGTCTCTACTCATGTTTTCTGTTCCTTTTTTATTCAGTGTAAAAATCTCAGGAGTAATTGTTTACAGGAAAATAGATAACCATGTTGCCCTTCACTTAAAAGGCTGAATGTTCTGTGCTGGCCAGACTTGAGTGAATAAAATACATAGGCAATTAAAAAGCTCTGGGTGACCTTTGTAAGTCATTGGCTGAATAGTTTATAGCTGCCTTGAAAATTCATTTTGCAAATGTTGGCAAGCGTTATATTTTACTCTCTTTCATGAAAATGAATTTAGAAGAGCTGCTTATCCTCAAAAATGAAATATAAGGATGATACACTCTACTGTCATTTGCATTGAAAAGTGTTAAGAAATATTTTTATTCTCTAGCATGTTTTGAATATGAGGTTCTTCAGATATCAGATACTGAATAATTAGTACTTTTAACACTGCATGAAAAAATTACTTTCAGAAAGTTAAAATTAAGCAAAACCATACAGAAATAATACTGTTATGATCTTTTCAAATATGTTGTTTTCATACATTGACAAAAAAATTTTATCAATATTTTGCTTTCTAGGAAAATTGACTGATTTTTTTTAAACAGAAGTGGAAAATGTGTGGTTCTTCAGTTTGTTACATTTCTTACTCAGTTTTCATGCTTTTTGAAAGAGGTTCAATCTGTATGTGAGATCACGGTAGACAATTGTGATCTGCTTTTTTTGTTTTTATTTGAAAACCTGTATCTGGGATCTGCCTGCCTTTAATTGTATAGAAACAAATCATACAGTATGGAATCTGATGTGTGCCTTAGGTTTTCTTATTTGCAGCAACTTGAAATGTTATGCTGTCTCATGATGAGTCTTACCCTGCTAACAGGCTACTGTGGTTAGACCAGTTAAATACAGTAGGACTGCTCAGGTGCTTACTTGTGCTTTTTAGAAGGATTTTACGCTATGAGTTGCTCCTACAGCTTGCTGATAAAAAAAGGGGCAATGTGCTATTCCTGGCTTCTGGGAGAGTACTTCACTACCTGCCTGGTGGTTGACCCTGTGATAAATCAGTTCACCTTGTTGAACCAGCAGAAAGCTACCCCGGCTTGTCCAAAAAGTCAGTGTATTTTTTCTTGCTCGGTAAACTGCCTTAGCCAAGGGAAGAGCAGCAGAGCACTTCAAGGAAGGGGCTGTGGGTGAAAGAAAGAAAGAAGGCACCAGTTTTTCGTGGTAGTGTTCTCTTTAGATTTAGCTATAACCTGTAACTTTCATTCTTGATGGTTTTTGCATTTGCCACTAGTATCAGTGGGCTGTTGTCATAAGTCATTAAATTGCTTAATAATGCCTTTTAATGTGGCTCATGGGGAGAAACGCATGTATCCTTGCCAGCGTGTGGAAACTGGTATTCAAACTAAGTTAATGGGAACTATATGCTAACTGCCATTTTGGGCCTCTCAGAATGTTCTTCTTAATTCTTAAATACAAAGCCATGCAATGAAAGATGAATCATGTATTTATATAATACAAATTATACAGTTGAGCTTTTATTCCAAAAGGACTAATAAAGGAAATTATCCATATTATATGTAAACACAGAGAATATTTTTATTAATCTACAAGAGACTGCTTGCAGATCTAAAACAGAAATAGAATTTCTGCTATTTTATCATCAGTAATGGTGTTATAAGTCAACTAAAAAATGCATGTGATGAAACAAATGTTTCAAAGCTGTGCATGTTTCAATGGGGAATATGTTCAAAAGAGGGGGAAAAACCAAAGTTCTCTTGAAATGTATACATATACTTCTAAACTGAAAAGTTAGAATTTAACACTATCAGCTCCAGTGGGCTGTTCAAATAAGTGCAGGGGGACAGTTGAGTTGTCTTCAGCTTGCACTCCTGTTTGTAGGTTAAAAGCCAGTGTGTGAGCACTTTATTATGCTGCTTGTGTCTGTTTTTAAGATCTAAATCGCAGGTGTTAATTTAAGATGCAAACTAATTTATTTTCTTCCTGAGGAAAACATATTAAGTGACATACCTATTTTAGAATTTTATTTCTTTTTCTAGCAAGAATGCAGAGTATAAATGCAGTGAATTTGATAATATTCCAATATAAAGTGGGTTAAGAGTGCTGAAACCCTTAAAGTCATGTATACAAGTTGAACTTCCTAGTTCTGTATGCAGTTGTTTGTCAAGAAAAAGGCAGCAAAATATCCAAATGTATACTTCCAATATATTCCACCACAGTACCTTTTTGAGATTCTAAAAGTACATACAGATATTCAGCTGTGAAACTTTTGATTTTCTTCTAGCATTTTTGGTTTACTTGGAACCCTGAAAGAGCTGTCAATAGCTCATGATTATTCCACCTTATACTTCTGTTTTGGTACTTAGATCTCAAGAGACTCCTATAGATGGGCAGCCTCCTGCGTTACCACCCAAACAATTTAAGAAGAACAGTTGGAACCAAATTCATCATTCACACTCACAGCAAGAACTGGATAACCATATTAATGAAACATTTGATATTCCTGCATCACCTGAAAAATCCACAGTAAGTTTCTGGATTCGGTTTAATCATTCTGCTTTCTATCAGAATGATAGTGCTACCTCTCATGAACTTGGTCATAATGCATTTCACAGAGCTGTTGTGTTTGTGCATTGCATTGCGGCATTTCCATTATATATACCATCTCTTTGCTAGCTCCCGCTGTTTTTTCCACCTGCTAGAGTCATCCGTTGTCATCAAATGACTGTGTTGGGATGGATATGCAAACATTCTGAACATCAGCTTTTCAGCACATGCAGAGATCTCTAACCTCTTCTTGGAGAAGTCACTTACCATCAGTTTTAAATACCATTGCAGACACTACCACTGGTGTTAAATCTAGCTTTTATCAAAAAGCTGCAACTGAAAGTGTCTACCAGCTTCTAGAACAGTTTTGTCAGGAGACGCTTCTTGGATCTGTGGTTGCATTTCTCATCAGAATTTTCAAGGAGGAGATTCTACCAAGAGACCTGTGACAATGAATGTAAAAATCTGGGCAAAAGTTCTTTTCCCACACTTAAGAACATATTAGATGAGTAAGCTAGCCAGTTGATTATTGACAGAGGTGAGATCTCACTTGACCATTTTTGTGATTTTTGTCCTTCCAGAAGTTTTCAAAAGGTTCTTGATTTTATACTGATGTGGGACAAGAAATGTTTTGCAGGATGGGAAAACTGTTTAACATCCAGATCTAGCAAATACTGTATAAACAGTTTTGCCAACCTCAGACATTCAAAATTATGAGTCAGTTCCCAAAATTGATATTTTAGAAATGCCTTTGGTTTATTTTTATTTGCACTTGAAACTCTAAGCCTAGGGTGCTCTCTCAGGCCTCATTACAAAGTTAAGATGCTCATAAGCCCCATATTTAATTTCATGGCTGGGGTTTTTAATAAAACACACAAAAGTGAGACTTGTAAATGTATGAGCATTTTGGGAATGTTTTAAAAGTATTGGCTTTAATTAAATAATGAAACAGAATTTTTAACAGCTTTATCTTCTGTCAGTGCTTACCTGAGTCATATTGAAGTTCTGTTTTGAAAGATGACACTACTTTACTCATCAAGTTTTTCTGCTCTGTGTTATCTTTGCCAAATTGACAAAAATAACTTTCAGCTGTTTTTTTAACTCTTTTCAGTTCTGCAAAACCAACACAGCTGTGTGAGAATGAGATTCTTTTTTCTCTGTGCATTGTCAGTGTGATTGTTTGCTGTGGTCCAATGGGCCACGTTTATGCAGCCTCACTTAAGGCAGTGCACTGTTGTAATTAAAGTTCTAATTTGGACTGCTGATGGATTTTTATTTTGGGCATTAGAGAAGAAGGAAAGCAGCACAACTGAAATTTTGTGGAATTGTAAATTTAGGATTTGGAATGTGGGGTTTTGTTTGGTGTTTTTTTTCTTTTTTCCCTGAAGTTGCTTTCCTGACCAGAATCCATTTCAGATTCCTGCACCACTGAAGTCTCTTCTGCCACTCCGTCTCAAATATTTTGGAGGAAGACTCCTCACTATTTCAACTTTATTTAGCTATTGAATTGCCTTCATCTGTTGTATGTATGGAGAGTCTATTTAGAAAGGTAGTAGGACAGGTTTGGGAATGACAACTTTTTACTCCATCTGCAATTCCTAAGTATCCAGTTTGAGAATATCCAGAAGTATTTGAAAGCAGGTGTGGTCAGGAGTCCCTTCAGTCAAACAGTTTAATGATGATACGCAATGCTCTCTTCAGGTTTTTCATTATAAACTGCTGCCCAAAATAGCCTCTTAAATCAGGCAATTATTATTCCCTTTTTTCCTGGGGAATGCAGTGACACAAAAGTTGCCGAATGCTGCAGGTGAGCATTTGGTGGTTGTTCCTTCTGCCCAGAAACCTGAGCCTGGTCTCCCGTGCCAGTGAATATAGGCTAAAATGATTTGCATATGATCAGGCATCCTAAGCACCCTTCCTTCTCATAATGTATCTTACTGTTACTTTCCTCTCCTTCCCCTAATTTTTCATCTTTTCATTACTATGAATGTGTTTGGGTGGGTTTGTTTCGTTTTCACCAAGAACTTAAAACACCTGGAATTGAGTTAACTTTTTGTGAGCCAAGTTGAGATTTCTTCTACCTATTGAACCTGCAGGTTTTGAACTTCCTTACATATAGAAATGTTTGCTTTAACTTTTTTTTTCTTCCTTTCTGAATATGAGTCTTATGTTTTGTCTGTAATTGGTAATGTTGAAAAATTCCTTGAAACAAATTTCTTTAATAATACTTCACATCCTCACCATAGAAACAGTAGCTGGTGTTCAGTCTGTGAAATAAATACTGATGGGAACAAACTAAAAATAACTTTAATGGCACTAAGTTGATTTTTCCAGATTATAAAAGTATCTAGTATTCCCCAGTTTATTGGTAGTTCCTTTAACAGTGGTGGTGTGATCAGAATGAAACCAGCTGAAGTTGTCAGAGCTTCATCAGTGGCAGAGAATGTGTCACACAGGGGATATGGAATCAAGATTTTGCTGCCAAACTTGTCCTTGTTTACTACTGTCATATTGCTGTTAATAGAAGCAAAATTATACCTTCAGTTACCTTATTTTTCATCTTTTTACATTATTACTGCAGGCTTTTCACTGCAGTCTTAATTAAAATGAATTTAAGGAGTTTCCGTTGAGTTAATGGTTCTTCTTAAGACTGCTTGAAACTAGTTAGTCTTTTCTCATACTGTTTCTTTCTTTGAGCTTTCTCAGACATAACTATGTTAAAAATTTGTCCTGTCATAGACTCTGAAAGGTGTAACTTTTCCGTTCTAGGCAAAACTGAAGATAAGACATTTGCACTACTAACTGATGTTTTCTCAAGTGTCCAGGAGCAATTACTTGATGAGGAAACTGCAAAATTATTGCATACCATATCCTCAAAGTCTAGCTATGAACAAAACAAATACTAATATAATAAAATTTTTGTTTACTAGCCCAATGGTGGTGTCCCCCATGACAATCTTGTTATGATCAGAATGAAACCAGATGAAAATGGAAGGTTTGGCTTCAACGTAAAGGTAATATTACATCTCTTCCCTGCATGTCTATGAACAAATAAAATAAATTGTGATTTATTACTAATTAAATTTGTTTTTTAAGGGTGGATATGATCAGAAGATGCCAGTAATAGTGTCCAGGGTAGCTCCAGGAACACCCGTAAGTTATCAAAAAAACAAACTTGGTAGCAATATCTGTGTATCTTGAAGTATGTATTCAAAACTAAATTATTTCATAGCTGCCTATGAAAATCAGTTTGTGCTATAACATTATGATAACAAAGCAGATTATGTGCAGGAAGAATTTGATGGGACTACCTGAGCTATTTTTAAAAGTTCTTCAGCCCTCAAAAGTATTTTTTTCCTTATTGAAACAAAGTTTAATTCCTGAAAATGACAGGGAGTTACAGATGTTCAATATGCACTGTTTCTCGAGTTGTGTCATTCTAAAAATACATTTGCTTTATTACTTTTTTAGATATAGGCATTCATATAATTTCACATAAATTATATATTGAAAGAGTCTTTTGGTATGTTAAAAAAAAACTAAAATAGCATTTCTCTCATTTTAGTAACAGATGTACTGAATAAATCCAAGATTTAGATTAAAATCATACAACATGAATCATTCATCAGGTCTGATTACGTGTTGTTACTGGTGTTTAGTGACTATCAATAGTGTCTTTAAATGAGGCACAATATTTTGTCAGTTGATTGCCAAAAATACTGACCTGGTATTCAGCTGAGTGGAGTCAGCTCTGCTTACACCTTTTAGAGTAAACTGTTTATTTGCTAACATTAAAGTAGTACAGTTTCTTTTTTTTTTTTTTTTTTTTTTTTTTTTTACTCTGAAACTATTAAAATGTTTGCCAAGAGCATTGTTCTTGTCCCTGTTAATTACGATCTCTGAAATATTTAATAATATAGATAATTTTTGCTGAATTAGCACCACCTCTAAGGAGAAGATAGGTGATGGCACATGTTCTTTCTTTTCTACAACAATGTTTAGACGATGATTATAGTAATGATTTTTATGACCTGATTCCTGTCTCTGGGATTACTGGCATTTCTGCATTGTCTTCAGTTCTTGTCTTACTCTTGTCATGATGGTTGTGATATTTCACACCTGAAGTGTTTAAGCCTGTGAAATTGATTTGGATGAGCCTTTGCCATGTTAGTCCCTTCCCTTCAAAGATAAGAATGTCCTGCTTTTTAATTGCCTATACAAAATGTGATTCAGAGAGAGGTGCTTTCCACTTCACCCAGGGGAGTGGAGTAACAGCTGCTGAAAGATGCTACAGTTGACAGTCCCAGTGGCAAATTGATTTGTTTCTGTGCATGGCACTGTCTTAGGTATTGTGTAACACTTAAATTTATCATTTGAATACAATGCAGCAACCATAGCAACTAGGCTGTTGGAATTCAAGTCCCCAAGTCTAGTTACTTTAAGTTGCTATTTTAAGGTGAGAAATTGGAAATGGCTTGTTTTACATATTCTTTCCCCCCCCCCCCTCACCTTGCAGGCTGATCTCTGTGTCCCTCGTTTGAATGAAGGGGACCAGGTTGTACTGATCAACGGCAGGGATATAGCAGAACATACCCATGATCAAGTTGTTATGTTTATTAAAGCTAGCTGTGAGAGACACTCAGGGGAACTTGTGCTCCTAGTTCGACCCAATGGTGAGTGATTTGTACAGAATAATAATAATTATTAAAAATAAATAAATCCACACCTTGCTTTCACTTTCTAACCTCCATTTTGTGTCCTGAGATGGAATGCCTCACATCTTGCTAAGAAAGAACTCTGTTTCTTGAAAAGGGGTTGCAGCAAAACAATATATTGTACAAATCATGATCAACTCCATACTTTTAAGGAGCTGTGCATAACCAGGTGTTGAAAATTAATGGGGAAGTCAGAGATCAAATATTTCTAACAGAGCCAATTTAAGTTTTGTTCTCACTCTCATTAATAAAAATGTCCAGAAAGCTGTATAGAGATTGAAGGTAGTTTCTGAGATTGTTGTTATTCTCTTAAGGAAAATAAACATCAACCAAACAAATAAAAATCCCTCATCAAACACCCAATGTTTAGATGACTTTGAAAGTTGATATATGCAAGATCCTTCCCTATGTTTTCAAAACAATCCAGAATGACTGGTAACATTTCTACTTAAGGAGGCTTAATAGAAGAAAGTGCTAAAAATGCAGTCTAAATAACAGCTTGTGCACTATATTAATGAAATACACTGTTGGAACATTGCCAGCATATGGTCACTGGATTTAATTCTGCTCCACATCCCAATTATAATACAGTTGCAGAGGAAAATGCAAAATGAAAAATAATGTTATTTAATTGGAATAATTGAAATTACTTTAGGAGAGTACCTCAGCTGCCTCATAAAGATTTTTTTTCCTTTTATTCACTTATTTGTGCTCCCCACTTACTTATGCTCTCATTCTGTAAGTTGTCTTGCAGATTTTGTGTGCTTACTTTCCTTTTCAGACAAAATTCTTGGCTTTGTTTACAAATTTACTGAAACAATTTCTGCTTGTGTGTTTATTATCTTTTGTATTCTGGATGAAAACATTTGAGTTGTAGAAGGGAGGAGTTGCCAGTTTCCTCCTTTATGCTCATGGAATATCATTTAAAACAGGGTTTCAAGCAGCATATGTCTGTTACGTATAGTAGAAGATGCATATTATTTTTCAATTTATTTATAGGCAGGGCACACATACAGAATTGATAGTAATGGCATATATTGATGCCATTTTCTCAGGTGGTCTGCACATCTTGCCCTAATTACTGAAGCCTAAAATCAGTTCAAAGTGAAATAAAAGTAAAAATGTAAATGCAACTATAATGATTTTAGAGGCATGATGTGAGAATCTGAGATTAGGGAGTTCCATCAGACATGAGTTTTGATCAAAATTTTAGTAGTCAGTGGTGTGCTTTCAACTTAAAATTACTATTAAACAAAAAAAGATAGTTTTGTTATGGATGATAATGATCAGTAAAAGCTACTTGTGCTTGCTAATGGGGCTAAAATCGGTGTGCTAAGAAAATGTGGATTTTTCTACAGGAGAAACACTTTTTTTTCTGTTTTAAATAAATGATTTACAGTTTACTTGCAAACAGCACATTCAGTTAGAGCCTTCATACCTTTATTTGTTATAGCTGTCTATGATGTTGTGGAGGAGAAGCTGGAGAGCGAGCCTGACTTCCAGTACATCCCTGAGAAATCTCCACTTGATGGTGTCCATCAAGATGATAATGCTCTGAGGGAATCCATGATTCAGCTGGCAGAGGGGCTTATCACTGGAACAGTTTTGGCTCAGTTTGATGTGAGTACTGTGTTGCCTGTAGCTGTGTGCAACTTCCAAGTCTTTTGGGACAGTAATTACTTTAAGCAGAGCAGATTTCTGTTAAATTTTAGTAAAGTCAGCATCTTGTAGCAAAGCAGCTGTCTTACACTCTCAAAAGAAAAATAACAAAAAAATTCCAACCTGATATAAGTGCAAACATATGGCATAGAATAATCCTAAAACTAGTTTATTTAGTGGGTTTTGTTACAAATTTCTTTACTGATTGCTTACAGGTTTTTGTGGTTATCAGGGACCTATGCTAATAAAATAATTTGAGATGAAGACTGAAAAGTATATACCAAAATATGTGTTCTGTACTCAGACCTTCATTCCAATTCTAAGTTACTGTAGAAACTGAACGACAGCTGAGCTGTTGACATTTTATGTGCGATCTCAGTGAGGGAAGGTAATGTTAAGGTAACCCTTAAGGGTTAATGTAACTATGTCTTTATAAATAGTATATTTTTGATGACATATTTCAAAAGAACAGTGCACTTCCTGTGGGGCCCGAAGGTGCTGAAAGCTATAGTCTGTCTTTAGCGCTAACTTGTGCCTTGATAATATTCCATCTTTAATGCATGAGATCAAGTGAATTAAAGGAGGAAGGAGTTAGTTTGTAAAACACAGCAGTGTGAATTCTGTAAATTCCTCACCAAATGGAGACCTAGCATTATATATTGCAACATATATTTATGAAATATATGTATATACTATTCCTAAGGAACATTGGTAAAATTAACTTACATATATAGAAAAAAAAATTGTCTCAAATTGATGTAAAATTCCTCCTTAACCATACATTTTCAGTCTCCCAAGCAGGTTCAGCGTTTTTAAAGTGTTTTTTAAAGTAGATAATTTCATTGATATTGTTTGCACCACAATGGTTGTGGCAGTGCGTGGCTAAGGCATGAGGGGGCAGGAATCTCTCAAAGGAGATTTTGTGCAGGAGAAGCACAGGGTAGCCCAGGATTCCTTCTACAGTTATTAAAATATGGAAGGATGTCTAGGGAAAAAACAGCAGCAATGTAGGTAGATGCCTATAAACAAACTGCTTGCCCCAAATCACTGCGTGCAGTGTCGATATCAGCCATTTCTCCAATATTGACTTTTCTCAGGATCATTGTTAGTATGGAAGCTTGAAATCTAATGTTCAGTTTGTCTTTAAACAAATTGTGATGACGTCTTAATTATTTTCAGTGATCCCACAGCACAGCTAAATTCGTAGTGTTTTCTTTTGAAAAGTATTTTCATGTGTGTTGAAGCTACCATTGCTCAGTACTTTATGTTCTACAAAGTACCTCCAGGCAAATAATATGATAATGAGTCTTTTGCATCTGTTATGGCCTGACCATGGGTTTTGTCTTTTAGCAATTGTATAGGAAAAAGCCTGGAATGACAATGTCTTGTGCCAGATTACCTCAAAACATTTCCAAAAATAGATACAGAGACATTTCGCCTTGTAAGTATGTTTCTATGTATGTGTGTGCTAAAAGTACTTCACTGTGGTTAGTAAGTAAGTAACATCTTTCTAAAACTTATTTTCAGATGATGCTACACGGGTTATTTTAAAAAGTAATGAAGACTACATCAATGCAAATTATATAAATGTGAGTAGTATTTTAGAAAGAACTTCTGATACGAAGTAATTTTGCAGTTTTTCAATGGAGAAGTAGATTTAAAAAAATCATAAATTTAGTTCAGACTAGGACGGCTGATAAACCTGTAATCAGATGATTTGGAATTTATTGTAGATATACTTATTTGCTAATGCTTTGTGGCAGGTGTTTTTATTAATGAAACTAAGAAAAAGAAAAAGTGCTAATAGAAGCTAGCCCTCTACCAGAAGAATTAATTCTTCCTTTCTGATGACTAATGTGAAAGTAGTGTTCAACATCAGTAAAATTTAATCTGGAAGCACCTTTTTTACTCCCTCCCCACACCCACCCACCCCCCACCACCCCCCGCCCCCAGTCAGTAACAACAAAATTACAGCTACTTACTTTGCCTTTCAGGAACAAAAAACAGATTAAACAAAATTCCAAGATCAATATTTTAAAAGCTAGTGTCAGAAACCCACAGACCATGCAGTCTTTGCATGTGAATTATTTGCCAACTGGTCTATTATTTCTTTTTTTGACCATTAATTTTTATTCTGGCAACTACATAGCTGTCAGTTAATATGTGAAGTACTTGGATCTTTGTAATACTTTTGCACATGAAACACTTCAAGAATTTTTTTTTATCTGTACCAATCCATGTTTACTGACTTAAAATAAATAGAATTAATATAGTTGGTGGTTTTTAAATGTATTGATTACTAAATACTATGTTTGATGCCTGAATTACATTGCTGTAAGAGTTGAAGTAATGACTTTGTCTTGTCTTAGATGGAAATCCCTTCTTCCACAATAATAAACCAGTACATTGCCTGTCAAGGTCCATTACCGAACACTTGTCCTGATTTTTGGCAGATGACTTGGGAACAAGGCTCATCTATGGTTGTAATGTTAACAACTCAAGTTGAACGGGGCAGAGTAAGTAAAAGATTTCCTTAAACCCTACTTGCGTAATCTTCTAAAAATCTGTTGATGATTAGCCTTTAAAAGATTAGTGGAATATACTATTATGACACAGGTTAATGGTTTTAAACTAAAAGATGGTAGATTCAGACTATATGTAAGGAAGAAATTTTTTATGATGAGAGTGGTGAAACACTGGCACAGGTTGCCCAGAGGAGGTGGTAGATGCCACATCCCTTAAACATTCAAGGTCATGTTGGATGAGGCTCAGAGCAGCCTGATGTAGTTGATGTCCCTGGTCATTGCAGAGGGGTTGAATAGAGGACCTTTAAAGGTCCCTTCAAACCCAAACTATTCTATGATTCTGTGACTTTTTTTTCATAAGGGCAGTGCATTCCTAGTATTGTTGGATTGATGACTCTGGCATTTTAAATCTTCTGTTATTGTTAATGTGGCTGATACTTAAACTTTGTTTAGTTCTGAAATATATTGAAGTCTTCACGTATTTCTTAAAATATTTTTAGGTTTCTTTGCTTGATTACTCTAAAGTAAAAAGCAACAAGAATTTACTTTCGTAAGATTTTTTTCTTTAAATTTCAAAGGAAGGAACTCCAAGAAGTTTCATCAGTTTTTATCGATTAGTCCTCTGATAAGTAGAGAGATTAATTTTTTAAGGCAGCCTAACACAGCTCTGTAGTGTGTTAAGATCCCATGCCTGGGTGGCTGTCTTTAAGAGAATCCTTGATAAGCCTGAAAGCTAAAATTTTTCATAAAATCTTCTTCTGTGGATATAACCATCTGTTTAATCATATGAAAGAGTCATTGTCCTTTAAGTCATTTTCATACAAAAATGTGTAAAAAGAGAGTACTGGTAATGAAGTAATTGGAGTTATAAATTACTAAAAATAATCGTGTATAGTGCTGTAAAAGGCCTTGGGTGTATTTTGTGGTTTGTTTTTTTGTACCGTTTTTGAGCTATAGCTTCTCCTTAATAGCTTTGTTTATTATGTAGCTTTGTCCTTTGGAGACAGGCAAAACAATCAAATGTGGTCATACACACAGTGGAGTTCCAGAGTTACTGGGTTTATAGTCTGGAGCATTGACAGTAGCACTGGCTGATTGAGCGTGTGGACAGAAATGATGGTCTGGCATAGTAGTTTAATGAAATTTCTCCACATTCAGGTTTTCTTTTGAAGATAGATTTATAGTAGGTTGTAGGTGTTCTGATCAGTTCAGACTGTAGTTCAGCTGTCTGTATATATTCTAACTTTTTAATAACCATATATTTGCTGGGAGGTCAGGCCTCTCTAATTAAAATAATTGATGCACAATTGCAGTGTTTTTAAACGTTTTTTCAGTGACTCAATGTTTGCATGATGCTGCCTGCTCCAAATAAACATGATTAGAGGGAATTTCAGTACAAGTGCCCTTTTAATTTAAGTTTTCTTTGCAGATCTGCTAAGAACAGACTTGCAATAGCAGTTCTCTGAGGTTCCCCCACCCCTTCAGTAATGATATTTGTGGAGTTCTTCGGAGAGCTGCTTAATAATGAAATAAAAGGACTTATCTGTCTTATACCCATAGGCAGACTCCCTGCTCTAAAGCTGATCATGAGGCTACTGACATCACTATCCCACTGCATGCCAGGATGTCTCAGTGGAGCAGGAAGTCTGCAAATCTGGCTGCTTTTAAAGAATCGCCAGGTGGGTTGGAAAAATAAAAGTACACTTGAGCTGAAATGACCTCTGTAATTAGGCATTTAAGCAATATATCTGAAAACTTTAGTGTTTGAAGTATTCATTCACATTTGATGACTTGACCAAGAACCTTTGAAGTCTACCATCTGCATCCCCCTGATTTCTGCATTAGTTTAGCAATTTTTATTTTTGCTTGTCACCTTTTTTTCCCCCCTTTGTTCTTTTCTCATATAAATGTGCTTTGAGAAAATTAGATTAGGATTTTGGAGGTCAGAAATGTTTATAAAGCAGCATCTTTTTCACTCAAGTCTTAAGATGGAATATTTATAGATATACTTTTTTCTTTTTAAATTGTAACAAAAGTTAAAGGCATCCATCTTCAGTTAAACTAACCTCAAGAGCTGGTGCATGTGTTCTCTTGAAAAGAGAACCAGGAAATCTCTGTGATACCTTGTTTTATAAACAATTAAGTAACACAGTCAATTTGGTAAGTAAATTAATAGTTATTACAAAACGATCAAAATAGTCTTTAACAAAGGCATAAGGAACTGGAGAGAATGAAAATAATATGCTGTGAATTTAAACACAGGCATCTTTAAAAATGTGTTGACCTTAGGTTAAATGCCATCAGTACTGGCCAGAGCCATCAGGAAGCTCATCATATGGGAATTTCCAGATTACCTGCCATTCAGAAGAAGGAAATCCTGCTTATGTCTTTCGAGAAATGACATTGACTAATCTAGAGGTAAAATAATAATATATTTTTAAGTATTAAACTGTGGAAACCTCACAGACTAGCTAAAACCTGTTCAGACTTTCTTTTCAACTTTGCGGCGTATCCACATAAGTGTTTATTTCTAGAAGCCTTTAGAAAAATACTCATACTGCCACGTACTTATAGTATAAAATCTGCTTATAGAATGATAAAAAACTTTTTCTAGCAAAATAGCACAAAGATTCAGTTTCCATAATCATATTAATGGGATTTAAATCACACTAAAGATGTATTATTTGTCTTAAAAGTCTTTGTTGGTGTCTTTCATGCCCTAGCCAAAGAAAAAGAGTAATTAAAGAAGTTGAGAAACTTGTGATTCCCTTGATATTTTCAAAACATGAGACCGTAGAGGTATTTCATTATTGCAACTAAAAATCTGTCTTTGTAGAGGCAAAGAGTTCTTAACAATTCCATCATGAAGGGTACATGCAAGTAGATGGAAGATAAATCCTGCTGAGAGAAAGATGAATTGGGATTGGTGGCTACATGTAAACAAGGACCTTCTCAAACGTGCATTGCATGATTTTCAGGGCATCTGTAGTTTTCAGAGACTCCTTAGCCAGCATTTCAATCTCAGAAGAGTTTGGAAATGAGTATCTGGAATTTAGTTCATGTACTCATTTCTCACTGTTTGGGCTACCAGCTGAGATGCTGGGTGTATAGAGCTGCCTTTTAGTCAGTTTGGAGTTAAAATTCCTTCCCTGTGTCCTGTTGAGACATTTGCTTATTTGTTATCAGTAGTGGAATCTCTCAAAATTATTCTGTGCCTAGAAGTTGTTTAAAGTGCAGTAACTCCTGTTCTTTGAAATGCTACTTTTATACTGATTTTAAGGCCTGTCTTCTCCGCTAACCAGAGGCAGATTGTGTTAGTAGAGCAAGGGGCAGGAGGAAGTAGAAAACAGTGATTTTGCATCTTCTGTGTAGTTTAGTACACTGGATAAAATTGAGATGCAGATAAAGCCAAGACAATGCTGCTGTTCACATGGGGTCTGAAGGAAAGATTTTATGTCTGAAAGTACTGCCTCTCCCCACCCTACCCCAATTCTGTCATTTGATCTAGTAAGAGTTCCTTTTTCTGTTAAATTAGTTTTGCTAAAAATTTGATCACCTTCTTGTGCATCTAGTGTTCAGATACATCATTGATATCCTTGAATTGCTTTGCTATTACATGGCATGTATTTTTTTTTTAACCTGTTGAAAATGCAAACATTTGTGGATTGCCTTTTTTGTTTTTAAGAAAAAAAGAAAAATCTAAAATCTGGGATGAGAAATATTTAACACTAATAAAGTGCTACTAGTTGCCTGAAGCCACCTCTATGACGAGTACGAGTTGCTGTAAATGTACCATTGATACTTTTTTAATTTTTTTTTTTGCTTTATTTTTTTTTAATGGGACCTGATTTAATGTTGAATAAATTTCATGTTTCTGCTTAGAAAGAGGAAAGCCGCCAATTAACCCAAATCCAGTATATAGCATGGCCTGATCATGGGGTTCCTGATGATTCCAGCGATTTCCTGGATTTTGTGTGTCTTGTGCGAAAGAAGAGGGCTGGCAGAGAGGAACCTGTTGTTGTTCATTGCAGGTATCCATTTTTTCCCAACTAAAATTATTTATCATCAAATATCTTTTCTGTGCTTTTTTGTGGAAATAAACATTTAATTGTATCTACTTTGGGGATGACATTTAAATTAAATAATTACTGAAAATTGTATCACATTTCAATAAGAAAAACTGAGTATCTACATACATTGAGCTGTGCAGGGATGTTGTTTTGGGACTTTTTTTTTGTTTACACTTTAAATGCTTGTCTAACAGTCTGTGTAATAATTCTGGGAAATGTCAAAAGATACTGAGGAATCCTTTCCTCATGGTGACTGTTCTACGAAACTCCAGAATAGCTGTATAAATAATCCATAGCAGAAATTGTGGGTGGTATATGCAATGATTAAATAAAAGACACTTTCAAGTCTGCAGTCTTAGGCTACATGATATTTTGATACATACATTAAGATGACACATTTTCCTCAACAATTTACTTGTGTCATAAATTAAAATAACTCTTATCAGATTTTTATGTACATATGAAATGTGGTTTTTGTTTTTCTTGTCAAGTAGTTAATAATAGCATTCTACAATCCTATAGTAAATTCGAAAATCTTAATCCTTTAAAACACCTGATTAGTAAACTATAATAATCCATAATGCCAAATGTCTTCAAATGAACATGTGCTATACCAATTCTTGATGAACAGTTCTGTGAATAAATTTGAACTCTAAATTCCTGATTACTCCCCAGTCATTGTTCCTGAGTCAGGTGTGCATTGTTCCTGTTTCAGAGACAAGCTGAGAGTTTTAAGGGATAAAATAAGTTTAAAGACTATGTAATCCACAAGTAAAGAAGGTATTTATTGAAGAAGATGAAAGAAAAATGTTTTCTCTTTTTAATGCTTTGTGTATCAGAAATTGTATTTAGTTGGTTTTGCTTGCTTTTCGCTGAAATATATGTCAGGGTATATTTTATTAACTATGGAAACCAGTAGCAGAATGCCACTGTCTTAAATGATACTATATTGCTCTTTAACTTTCATTATTGATGTTCTTCTGGTTGATACTGTTGTGAGCAAATAATGAAAATATCAAACAAATACAACTTGTACAATATAAAGTGGGCAAGTATGCAGAGACACTGGCAGAACAACTTTGGAGAGTATGAACAGTTTCATTCATCTCAATGAGTCATCAATTCAGCTCCACAGATAATTTCAGTACCAACATTGATAACAGTTTAATCTTTCACAGAAGAGACAGAATATCACAGTTCAACATGATTTACTTAATTGACCTAACTTGGTGGCTGTTGGGAAACATAACCAAATTCCACTAGTTAGTCAAGCTGAAGGAGCCCAGGGTTCTTCTCTATTGTGCGTACACACTATTTTTAACATCTGTTCAGTGTAATAGGACAAGGCATTAGTACAACAAAATGGTGAAACTTGTTTTCAGAACTAAGCCACCAGCTTTAGTGTGGGAAATCCAAGTAGCTAGTAGAGCACACTATTCTTTTGTGCAATCGTAGTTTAAAAACAAAACCAAAAAACCCAGAAAGATAAAAAGCAACAAAACCTTTAAGAAATTGGAAAGGTTTTTGTTATGTTGAACTACTTAAAACATGAATTTCTAAGCTTGTGTTCATGTGTTTTTATTTTCACAAGGCTCTTACTAGTTCAGTTGAACAGTTTCTAATTTTTGTCTAGGTGTGATGGTGAGCCACCCATCCTGTCCATGTCTTTCGTGATTTTCATGTCCTGTGTCAGTGTTCCCCTCCACTAGTCAGTGACTTATTTTTCCAAGCTGAAAAGTCCTACTCTACCTCATATTTATTATATGGAAACTATCACACTTTCCGTTGTTGTTGCCCTTCTTTGAATCTTTTGAAGTTGTAAAATGAGTCATTAGGTTCTTTGAACAGATACTGCTCCTGTTTGGGTTTGGTAAACCATTCTGCATATAAATTCTATACATATAAACCACTATTGAATAATCGCATATAACCAGCACATTGATCTCTTGTCATAAAATTCTCATGGCATCCCTGAAATATATAGTAGTTTTAATGCCACCTTCTGGGCAAAGATTTAAAGTAGTAGATTGGCCAGGGTTAATTAGAAGTTATGCTTCAAAATCAGAACAATTAAGTTTCAAAGCTTGGAATGTTTATATTAATTAATTTAGAAGCACTTTCATTTATAGACTGAAATACTAGCTGAGTTGAGAAGGTGTTGGGTATTGAAAATATGGATTTGGTCTTGTCTTCAAATATGGAGAAACATTGGTTTTCTATTTCAAAAGTGCAACAATTTTCTTGAATATGAAGAATCTGAATTTGAAGCTGATAATCAAGTTCAAGGTTAAAAATTCAATTGTTTAAGGATTGCTATTTGTGGAAAAGTGTATATATATGTAAAACAATGCAGATGAATCTGTAGACGTGTTTTTAAGCTAAAGATGATTCGTGTAGGCTCTCTTAGACATTTTTCCATTCTGAGATGTATATGATGCGGTTCTTCCTTGTATTGGATGGGATTGCTATTACATGTTCCTTTTCAAGCTACACAAGTTAGATCTCTAGTACTTTTTAATATTAAGAAAATTATCATTACTGTCATCCTCCAAAGGTTTCTAGTAATTGTTCTATTCCTTATTCTGAAATATGAAGGTATGGATCACTTCAAGAACATGAACATGGTTTCATCAAGCCAGCCCAACATTCTAGTGACCGTCATTCCAGTAATGGTCAAATTGACACCAAGCGCACAGTGTATGCTAGGAATCTCTGTGTTTTGTAATCATCTGGATATCAGTATGATTTATAATATGGTATGAACAGATACTTGTTTGTAAATCCTGCTCAAGTGAAAGGCTGGGTTAAGACAGTCTCCAAAGGATTGACAATTCTGCACTGATTTTTTTTTTCCTCTGTTCAAGCAGGATGGAGGCTTCCAGTGACACAATCTGTCTAACCCTATTAGTATTATGGGAATCATAACTATCACTCATTGAGAATTCTTGAGAAGGAAGGTCTTTAAGTATGAACTATATTCCAGACACTTTGTTTCACTTTCCATTTTGGGGTTTTTGTTGGCTTTTTTCAGTGCTGGGATTGGACGGACAGGAGTTCTTATCACTATGGAGACAGCTATGTGTCTCATTGAGTGCAATCAGCCTGTTTATCCATTAGATATTGTAAGAACCATGAGAGATCAAAGAGCCATGATGATCCAAACACCTGTGAGTATCATACTTGCTGTTCTGTTGCAGAAGAATAATTTCCTATTACCTAGTCGTATCATTAGATGGATTTTTAATCTACTTGCTGTTTGGTCATATTGCACAGAGGTCATCTTTACCCAGTGTAGCTGTAGCCTTGGCTCCAGGCAGGAGTAAATTGCTGAGGTTATTGGAAAGGAAAAATTCTTTAAATTTCTACAAATAAACCTTGAAAAAAGCAGCAGCTGATTCAGAAATACCCAGCAATTCATATCAAAAAGAGCCAATTTTTGGTAGTGTAAAAATCACTCAGCAGAGAAAGCAGGAGTCTCATTCCAGGTGTTAAGAATGGGAGTAGCGTTAAAAGGTAAAAACAGAAAGACTGAAGACACGCAAGAAACATCTTCAGTGATGCAATTCAGTGATTTCATTATAATTAAGGCAAAAAAACCCAACAAGCCTTAACTCTGCCCTGTAGTGACTTAAAGGGAAATAATGAGAGAAATAATATTTTTAAAAATCAGTGTAATTAAATCTGATGTGAGATATATCAAAGTAACTTTAAGTTTAGTCTAAAGAAAAAAAGTGACTTGCTACCAGGATTCTTTTGGTGCCTTCACATCTGATACGTCTTAAGATGCTGGAATTTTTCCTGGAGCTATAATATTTGGAGATTTTTGAGATAATTGCAATGTTGCTTTAATGTATGATATTTCAGAACTCTAAAAGTTTTAGAACAGATTTAGAAACATTTTATTTGTATCAGTCAGATGTTGCATATCTCTGAGGGTAGTTTGTGTTTACATTTTTAAAAAATACCTAAAAAGGGTTAAAAGATTGGTCTATGTTGTCTTTTTATTAAAAAAAAAAAAAAAAAAAAAAAAAAAAGGGCTTGGAGTCTTGATTGTTCCAAGCTTTGAACAGTTCAACTTTTTTTGAATCAGTAATTAGTTTTATAGTTTACTCATAGGATATATAATTTAAAGAGAAAGTATTTTGAAAGAGGAAAGGGACTAGGGACAGTATTAAATCTCTCCCACAATTACCTGAAGGTAGGTAGTTACTGTATTAATTTTGATGTCCCTGCTGCTATTCCTCTAATCAAATTTGAATAAACCTTTTGTGCTCTTCAGAGAGTATTCAGACTGGCAAAAAGTACACATGGGCATCCATTTCTAGGTCATCTGTCATTCAATGCTGCTGTCTAGTATTCATGTTCCCCTAAAAAAAAGTTGTATCATTTAGCTAGCTAGGAAAGATGAGGAAGATGATGACCATACGTGAAAAATAACAAAGGATGTCTCTTGCTGTTTGCAGTGACTATACAGTATGAATAGCATATCTGTCTAGCATACGTAGTAGAGAGGAAGAGAGTTTTATTAGTAAATGTAGGATGTGCAGTGGTAAGGGGTGTAACTTCGGTGAAACTCAGGCGTTTACTGCATCAGAGGGAGAAAGGATAATAGAAGACTTAAAGTGCTTTTCTTTAAGATTTCATAAAGATCAGCGATTACAATTTCTGCTTTGGCACGCTCTTCCCGATTTTGTGTATCTTGAAAGATTCGTTCAGTGACCACAAGATGGCCCTACGGGTGGGTGTCTGTTGGAGAGTGCAAAGTCTCCTTCGGTAGCACTGGAAGCAAAATAAGTATTTTACACAAATATGTATAAATTTAACTATTTTAATATCCATGCAACAATACAGTAAATAATGATTCTGTTACTAAATCTGTTACTGTGCCCATTTAAGATCTGACATCACTAATCACTCCATGCAGAGGGATATTCCAGGACACTGAAAATGAAAGCATTCTGGCTTTCTGACCAGCATATACACTGTTATGCAGTATTCAGTGTTAGTCATGGTCTCTTACAAAATAGTGATTTTATTTAATTTTATTTTCATTATATTCCAATTTGATTACTATTTGGGTTTTTTAACTATTATTTGTGTAAAACAAAATATTACTGATGTCTGTGTATGCAGGTGCGAGACTTGAATGCATTGGCTAAATGTATTAAATATCTAAAACATTATATAATGTTTAGAAACTGGACTTCTGGCTTTTTAAAACATGAAACAATTTTCTTCTTTATGAAATTCTGAGACGGAGGTGCCACTAACATGCCAGAATTCATGTATGAAAAAGTGCTTTGAAACTATGTCTTCTAAATCCCAAGTGCATGGAAACCTCAGGTCAGTGAAACTTCAGCAGTGAAATGAAGAGCAGAAGACTGCAAAATAAGTGATGTTGTAATAATAGTGCTGTTTTTGTGGGTATGACTTTTGGTATGTATTTCAAATATGCCATTCATCCCATTTTTCTGCTGAGAAGCAAGATGTTCTAATATAAAGTTCCTGTTGCTTTGTGCTTCCTAAAGTAACTTTGAAGCACAGTTCTTGGCCTGTCAAAGAGAATGGGATGGGGAAATCTTAGAGTCCTTTTCTGCTTCCAAATGACATGCTTCAATTACATTTCTTTTCAATTTACTGAATCTGCTTTCCTTTTCAGAGTCAATATAGATTTGTATGTGAAGCTATTTTGAAGGTGTATGAAGAAGGATTTATTAAACCTTTACAACCATCACTGCATAAGTAAAGAGCAAAAAAACATAGGATATCAATTGAGGAATCGTGTCCTCTATAATGAACTGGCAGCATTCTTCGTGCCGTGTTACTGCTTGCAGGAAATGATAGTGAAGTACAGCAAAGAATTGACAAAGGACTTTGAAAACTTCAGCACTGTTGCACTTTACGTTGAAACAAAATCAGTCTCTGAAACTCTTCTAACCTTCATATGTTTGAAGACTTTATTTTCGTGCTTTGCTCCAAACAAACCATAAACTGAAAGAACTAATTGTGTTCAGGGTAATCTACGATATTTCATTGTAGTGCCATATACTGCGCTTCTGGTTGAATTGCTACAAACAAGGCTTGGAATTATTTCACTCTGTTTTACACCCGTGTCTCTTAAAATGAAAAACAAATGAAAAATTACACTAAGCCATGGTCTTTTTCCAGTGCTAGGTTTATTTACTATGTACAGAATCTCACTGTTTTGTTTTTTACAACATTAGCAATATTGCCGATACTAGATAGATACACACTGCCTACTGATGCAGCACACTTTGTCCTACACCCTTACTAGAGACCAGCTGGTTATTAGAGGAAAGCTGGCGTCTGTGTTAACCCAGCAGTAGCTGCATAATGCCCACTTACCAGCATCTTGTACAAAATAATAATAATGATAACAATAAAAATAATAATAAAAAAATAAACAGCATTTCTTTGACACAGCTTGTGTGTCATACACTGGTGTATTCTGATTCGTGTGACAAGAGTACGTGATGGGAACTAGTGCATGCATTATGTCTTAACCCCTTAAGTGCCTTGAGACTTACAGCGTACATCCAGTGAAAGGCACTCATGATTCTGTGGGGGTGGTATTGTCCTGTCATATTTATCTTAATGGGTTCAGATTTTAAAAACGGCCCTTGGTGCTTGGAATGTGTTACCGCAAGGGGTCATGGAAATACCATTCCCTCTTTCCTTATACAAGTACCTGTGTGCTATTCTCGGTAGCAAAAGCACCTCTGCCAACTTAATGAATGAGCATTGTATGCTGCTGTATTGTAACTATGTGAAAAATCTGACACATTCCTTCATTCCTTCCAACTAGTAACTTACTAGCAGCTTACTATGAAATGCTGGTAGGTCATTAGGAACTGATACAATGTTTTATCCTTCTATTGAGAATAGCTGTCTTACTTGATTAGAACATAACTCTTTAACAGCACTGATAATTAAGTTGAACTTACAATCAGATGTGATTTAGTTCCATCATCTCTTAACCAATTAAGTCCTCATAGTTGATTTCAAGCCATGTTCGTACAGGTCTGCCTTTTATTTAATTGTTTGAGTGGGGGGAAGGGAGGAGAACACTATGAGGTTTTCCCAGAACTTTATTTTAATTCCATAGTGACCCCAGTCCCCTTCTGTTATGCTTGTGCAAAATTGTTCCAGTTGATATGGGTTGCTTCTTATTTAATTTGGTAGAAGATGTGTAAGAAATATCTGTCTGATACAGTATCTGAACTCGTTCTAAAGATACATAAATGTCCCAGTTTTTTAACATTTTTCCGGTATAGGAAAAACAAGTCAGAAGCAAGGTATCCAGTGTAATATACTGTAAGAAAAAAATCAGTCACTTCTTTGACTGCCCTGTGACAACATAACTTTGTACCCTCTATTTAAAAGTTTTAATTTATTGTATTGGTTTCCTGAAAATGTTTATCCAGTAAATCTTGTTGTAAGCTATATAGAGCATAGAATTAAAATGGAAAGTTCTACACTAAATAATTTTTAACTATCAAAGAATTATATTATATAATATACTGTGTTCTATGGACATTTGAAAGAGATCAGCTATGAACTATTAAATGAGAAGGGATTCAGACAAAGTGAAATCCTGGCTTATGACTTCAGTGATAAATGTGAACCACAATGCCAAATGGAAGATAGAGTTTTAAATATTTTTAGAAAACAAAATAATATTAGGTGGCCTGTGGCCCTGTTACTTACATTTCTAGGTTTGATGCTTAAATCAATATTATCCCTCAGTGAAAAATTAATCTTACAAGAATCTCTGGATCTGATAAACTGAAAAAGAGAAATAAGGTAGCTTTAATCTCAGTTTTATTTAAAGCCATTTGCAACAAAACAAAATTCTTCTTTAGAATTCTTCTTTAACTTCCATGTGATGAGATTATTAGCTGAGATGCTGGCTAGTTGGAAGGTTATTTTAAACTCAGCACTTATAATTAATCCATTTTATTGAAATAAATTTTCTTCAAGTTGTAAATGAAAGTAGCATTTGCCCTTTTATTCGGAGGGAAAACTGAAATGGAGTTTATAGCAACATTATATAGTGTTGGTATGTCACATATTTAAATATTCTTATGTAAAGTTGCCAAAGCAATTTGAGTTCAAAAGACCCATTTATACCACAATTAAGTGTGGGATATGTATCGGTCATCTGTCATTACTGCTTCGATTACAAACAGAGGCAAAAATAATTGCTCTCTTCAAAATCCTGCTCTGCACTGACTTAAACTGATTTGTAATGTATATAACTAGTTGCACTGGGAAAAAAATTGGAAAAAAGTAACTATTCTTAGATAATTGGCCATCAGGGACTCAGTGGCTTTTTGGCTTCTCCAAATCCAGGATAGTGGTAACCAAAAACTGATTGAAAATAAAGAGAAATAAAAGGGAAAGAGAATAGCATTGAAGCCTTTCTGCACCATAAATCATTTGTTCAAATGTTCCTACCTGTTGTGGTATAAATGGCCTTTAAAATATTTTTATATGGCCAAAAAAAGCTGAACTGCTAAATATTTTACTTTGGGTTATGAAGATCTGTATCATCCTTAAGGGTTTTTAAAAGAAGTTTTTGTATGTTTCATGCTGTACAAAACATGAATGTATCTTTCAGACATAATGACCTATAGACCTATATGTGATTGGTGTTATGACTGTTGGATTTTATGAATAATTATTTTCATACCATTTGATTAGGAAAAATATTGGGTGGGTGTGGGAAAGAGTATGTTTGTAACACTTCCATTGTACGAATCCAGTTTAAAAAAAAAAGAAAAAAAGAAAAAAAAAAGAAATATTCATTGTAAATAAGAGCAATATTCTGACAATTTTGTGCCAATGTATAATGTTAAGACTTTTGTTTTCCTGTTAGGTTCGGATTGAAAACTACCACTACCATCTCTTGTTTAAAGTGGATTTTTAAGGGTTTTTTTAGTAGAAAGACATGGGGCTCTAGTGGGGGCTTTGAGTGTTTTGGGGGCATTTTTTATTTTTGCTAGATATGAAGTAAGATGCAGGTGTTGATTAATAAACCACCTACAGATTGTCAGCCAATCCACTCTGAGAAATACTGCTTTAGATATACCAGATAACTGAGCTGAAGAATTCATTTATGCTGAATTTGGAAGCATTTGTTATTTAAAATAACTTGCAAGTCTTAAGCAGTAAAATACTGCTTTTATGCATTTTATTTTTATATATTTTTCCCAGTTATGAAAAATAGGAAGCCTGTGGGGTTTTCTTCTCACTAGATTTAATGCTATCGGATGTTTCTTCCGCATTTCTCTGTTAAGTCTTGAAAGCTTATGTCCCATATAGGTAAAGCGGTACCACTTATAGCGTATCTGATTACAGTCTGGCACGCCATCTATTAGAGAAATGGTGAGAAAGCAGTTGGGAGATACAGGAACATGAGGAGTTTGTTGCGGAACCTGTGTAGCCGGCAGCTTTCCCTGGACACCTTCCAAAAAGCTTTGTGGTACCCATAGAAGGGCCAAAATGCAGCGGACCTGCTGCAGTTGCACTGCCCAGGGAGACGGGAGGTAGGGAAGGTCTGGCATGGAGTTGCTGGAGCTGAACTGTGTGATATTTCTATGCTTCTGCAGTGTGTGTGCAGGTGTGTGGGTGATGTTTGATGGCTCAGGGAATTAGCATGAGCATGAAAAACTATGGATCCACCAATTCCCAAAGCAGGTTGTACAATGTGTATGCTGTAGTTTTGACTGTAGGGCTACTATGCAGGTAATCTTCAAGACCCTCAGCCCTAAGGATAAAGGGAGGGATTGGGTTATCATCCAAATTAAAATTTTGCATATTTGGACTTCCACAAAGTGCAGGAATGATGCCCTCTAATGTCAGTTGCAGTCTTTTGGTAGCTCACATCTTGGGTTCCCACTTGCCTGGGTGTATTTGTGAATTTAAGTACCCACCTTTTCTCTTGAGACCGGAAAAGCTCTTTTCCATTACTTTTAGTGCTAGGATCCAAAATCAAAATCTGGTAAAAAGATATTCATTGATTAGATGTGGATCTTGCATGAAATTGCAGGGATTATAATGAGTGTTGATTGGGAAGCTGTTACAAGGGGAAAATGGTTTGTTTGTTTCAGTGTAACTGTTCTGTCCAGTCTGTATTATCCCACTGCAGTTATAAATTGAAACTGATTTTATTATTTTTTTTGCGTTTTTGTTTAGTGGTCTGCAAAGGAGGCCAGCTTGTTATCAGTGGATTCTACCTCTGTGCTGGCTGTTACCATGAGCATGCATCTTTCCAGTTCATAGGGCTTCTCTAGCTACAAGTTTTTAACTGGTGCGTAAGCTGTAAGCTCTTGATTGTTGGCTTTGGCATGTTGTACTGATTGAGAGCTCAGTGGTAAAAACTGCAGAAAAATCACTTTATAAAAAAAATGCTGAAATTTTCAATTAAAAATATAGGACTTTTTGATTTCTTTCAACAAGTAGCCTCATTTAAAACAAAACTTGCCACTAAAATATCTAGCATTCTAGTCTGCTATAGCATGAACTATGGTTTTGCAGACTGGCTGACAGTTTGTTGGTTGTGTTATTTTGTATTTAGCAAGCTTATGTTTTTTAAAGGGTAATTTTTTTCAAAGTGTTTTGATGTTTGAATAGTAGCACTTTATTTCATGCTTACTACTGACTGAACTATTGGACAAAATGAATAGGGTTTGGAGAGAGATGTTTAATGGGTCTCTGTACAGAGATTATTCAGATTACACCCTGGTACGAATGCTTTCTATTGTTCCAACCATTTCTGGTTTGTTGTTCATGTATTTATGAGGGATTGTCAGAAAATGGATATTAATAAGGTATTAATAATTCTATCATCTCAGTTTTCCTGTTTTAAAAAGAATATAAAGCCTTGCATTTGAAAAAAAAAAAAAAAGGTGCAAATAGAAACTACAGGGTACTTGTAATTTTAACTCTGTGATCTCTCTCAGCTAGCTGCAGATTAGGTATGTTTACTGTAAATGTTTCTGCTAAGCATTATTTTTAACATTAGATCAATTACCTGGAAATCAGTATTTTTTTTTACTTAACTTATTTGAATTTTGATAACTAAAGGTAATGCACAACGAAGTTTAAAGAAGTTGTCACCCTTTTACTCCTAGGCCAGGGGCCTAAGACATGAGTGAAAGGGTTAAACAGTTTACATTAAGCTGTTGTTTTCTTTAACTAGAATATATCCACAAAGACTAGACTATAAAAGATCCAGTGCAATTATTTCAGTACATTGGGGTACCACAGTAACAACCCATAATAATCTTATAGGAAAATTAAGGTAAGAAAACAAAGGTTGTATTTTATCCAGCATATCTGGATTTGTTTTCCATTTGCTTTGGTTTGTTTACCAGTGATCCCATTTTAACCAGTCAATTTGGCAGGGCTGTTTGTGTAAGGTTTGGGGGTTTTCTGTAACAGGTGCTATACTGTGTGTAAATATAAAGGGAAGAATATTATGTAGATCGTTATTAACAATCAGATGGTGGCAATATTTTTTGCTAGTTACTTCTGGTAATTGATTTGCATTTCCAGCTGCGGCTTTCAGTTGCCAAATTTCATCTCAGTTTCGTACTGCTGAATGATGGACTGCAAGTGTGAAGTAAATCATCTCGGAGTTGAATAGCTCTTTTGTTATATACTAACTCTTGTGTATCTTTATTAATGTTGGGGGGATGGGAAGGTTCTTCCCCTAAGTTGACTTTTGCCTATAAATTTGTTTAAAAGCACATGAGGGAGGGGGAGGAAAAAAAAAAAAACAAACCACAACTAAATGCAACATCTTGGCTAAACAGCCAGGGTGATTAATTGAAAATGTTGGAAACTTGAAATTGGTCAACACTGGACAATGTGAAAATAAATTCAGCTTTTGTCACTGCAGCTACTGTATGCTTTAAAGGGCCTTATGTATTTGTTCTCATTTTGATAAAATGAAATTTCTTGCCATTAAAATGATACACTAACTTCTACCGAAAACCAGCAGTTCCCAGGATAAATATGCTAATTAACATTTAACAAGTCTTGTTTTAGTCTTAAGTAAAATTTCATTCTATTATGTGAAAAAATGCTGTTATGCATATTTTGTGGATATATTTAATTTCAGTTGACAAATAGTTGTTCTAGGTACAGACTTGAAATATATATATAGTTTACTTGTGGATCTTAATTGTTTAATTGCAAAATAAAGATGTGCTTTAGTAATTTAATTTTTTGCGATTTTCTTGTTACTCTACACACTGTTTTGCTGTGCTACTTTTATATGTTTCTGATGCCAAATAATGTTCATCTTGTGTTTTACTTTTTGACATTGTATGTCATAAATACAGCCCTATGGATTTGAGTACTAGGAGAGGATGCTAAACTATCAGGAATGAAATTGTTGGGTACAAATAAGCATGAGAGTATCAACCAAAGTTTTTTACCTGAAACCATATACTGCAGGTTTTGCACTAATGGCAGAATAACTCTATTGATCTTTTATACAGTGAGTGTTTTGGAGACAGTGTTCAACAGAGATTATAGTCTGATCGCAAACAGGACATGAGGAATAGTGATGTGAAGAATAAAAATTCCAGATGGAAGCTTGTGATGAAATCTTTGCTGCCAATAAGCGAGAGGGTGTTTAAAGCAAAAGTAGGGAAAGATGGAAGGACTTAACAGGCAAGACAAAAATCTCAGGAGGGATAAATTAGTTAATCTCTACTGAGGATTCATCAGCTATCTGAAAACCTCAGAGATAATTTTCCCCCTCTTTAAATATAGTAATTTGTCTGTTTCATTTGGGAACTTTATTGCAAGCTCCCATGTGTATTTCATGACAGACTGCCTGGAGCAACCATAGTCCCTGCCTCTCTGATAAAAAGTATCTAAGTTCCCCTGTTTTGTGATTTAGGTTTGTGAGGAAATACCAAGGCACAAACCTGAACCTCACCTTCCCCGAAGCCTGCCTTGCTCCTCCTGCTTGTGGTAGCACAGGGTGACTGTGTTGTCAACATAGGGGTGTTTTAGTTATTTTAGAAATTTAACATCAAAATCAGCCTGTTGCTTCATCAGCAAATACTGGGCAATCACCTGTCGGCTCTTTTTTTTTTTTTTTCCATTTTTTTTTCTCCATTTCATCAAATGACGTCAAACTAACTCCCTGGATATTCGGGCGTGGGAGCGGATTTTGCCATAGCAGTGTACTGATGCGTGGTTCATGGTGGCGGCTCCTCCGCGTGGCAGGTGAGTGACCGGTTACCTCAGCCTGGGTTTCAGAGCCGAGTGCAGGAAACGTTGTGTTACTGTGAGCAAAAGCCGTCCCAGTAACAAGCCACAGTCTGTTTTCCCGGACTGTACACAGGCTGGATTCCCAGTTATCCCGGGGTGTTGAAGGAGCCTGGAGCTTCTTTACTGAGAGCAGAGTCACTGCGAGCTGCCCCTGCCCGCCCTGCCGTTGCTGTCTGGGCCCTCCGAGCGCCGCAGCTGGTGCCGGGGAGCGCGGCCCGGTCCCCTGGGCTGGAGCAAGTGACAAAAATGATAAAGTATGTGCGCCACCGCTGGGGTTCGCGTTTTCAAAGGGCGTTAGGATACAAACGGCGGTTTTCCATCAAGCTCCTGTTTCAGCACAGGAGTGCCGACAGCGCCGGTTTGCAGATGGTTCTGCTGCGCTCCGTGCCTCGCCCCCGTCCTCCTCCAGGCAGGGCTCGACACCGCCCTCTGCTCGCCAACCTAACGCCTGGGGCGGCTCCCTGCTCCCGCTGGCCGGCCCAGCCGCCGGGGGAACCGGCCACTACCTGTGCGCACGAATTCCAGAGATTTTCCCAAGGAATTCGAAAGCCATCCCGAAGGCTCAAGCGCAGTGCCCCCCCTCCCCGGGCAGCACGTGGGCCGGGCTGCGCCCCCGCCCCCCCGCGCGGCCCTCCGCTGGGCGAAACCACCTGGCTCGGGGCGGGGGCGCCCCTTTCCCACCGCGATCCGCCCCTTTAAAGGGGCGACGGCCCCGCGGCGCGGTGCGGTGCGCTGCCTGTGCCGCCAGCCCCGCTCCGCCAGCCCCGCTCCGCGCCGGGCGGGACGGAGCCGCCGCGGAGGCCGCCAGGTGAGTGAGCGGGGGGCGGGAAGGACGGGCAGTCGTTGCCCGTTTAGGGGCCTCCCACGTCGCTCCGCCATGTTCGGAGGCCCGCCCCTGCCGGGGGCTCCCTCACCGCCCCCCCGCTCGCCCCCAGGGCCTTGAGGAGCCGCCGCGGGGACGCGCTCCTGCCGCTCCCGGCCGCGCCGCTGCCGCCGCCTGGGCCGCGGGGCCGGCCGCCAGGTGAGCGGCGCGGGGATCCCGCTGTGGCCGCCGCGGAGGGTCGGCGGCGCCGCGCCGGTGCTCGAGCGGCCGCGGCGGGGGAGGGCGGGGCGCGACCCCCGGGGGCGGCGGGCCGGGAGCGGGGCCGCGGGCCGCGTCTGGGAGGGCGCCGGCCTCGGGGCGTTATGTAAGGGCGGGGGGCGCCCGGCCGGCGGCCGGGGGAGTGAGCGGGGGCGGGGGCCGTGCCTTGCCGCGCTCCCCCGGGGGAGGCGGGCGGGCAGCGCCGGGTTTCGGCGCGCTGGGCTGGGCTGCGAGCCGGCGAGACCGGCCGGTGGCTGCGGCTCGGGGGTGACTCATCGCCGGGCGGGCGGGGACGCGGGCGGCGCCGGGCCGGGGCGGGGGGGGGCAGGAGGGCCGGGGGGCGGCCGCGGCGGGCCGGTCTGCGCCGGGCCCCTGCAGGGCCTGCCCGTGGGGGCTGGGCACCAGCGTCCCGGCCGTGAGCAAAGTCGTGGGGCGGGAGGGGTCGGGTATAACTTTGCTTTCGATGGGAGGAATGGAGTGTGACAGCCGAGAGCACAGCCGTGGTACGTACATCTTGGCTGCTTCCCAGCTTTGGGAGAGCATCCCTGTTCGGTTGAAGGTGTACCAGCGTCGCTGTTAGTGAAAGATTGCCATCAATTGTACGAGATCCACGCCATCGCTGTTTTTTCCCGAGTGTACTCTCGATTGTCCCAAAAATCATCCCAGCTCTGTCAAAGGTTTAAGCTGAGGGTTTTTTTTCAAAGTAAAAGACTTAGCCAAAGACTACAGGTATTTAAATCCAAAGAAGTGAAACATCCGTTTGAATCTCTTGTAGCTCTTTATCAAATTCAGGCATTTTTTAAGAACTTTAAATGTGGGCTGTTATTTTTCTTTTTTCTGTGAAGACCTGATACTAAAGTGTTCTTTTCCTGTTTTGAATTTCCTAGCAAAGATGCTGAGTTTCTTCCGACGAACCCTTGGGCGGCGGTCTATGCGTAAGCATGCGGAGAAGGAACGGCTAAGAGAGGCCCAAAGAGCTGCAACCCACATCCCTGCAGCTGGGGACGCAAAATCCATCATTACCTGCCGAGTGGCGCTGCTGGATGGAACAGATGTCAGCGTGGACTTACCGGTACGAGTGATGCAAGCTTATTTTTTAAATATGGTTGGCTTATGTCAGTCTGTCTGCTCTCTTTGCTGCTTACAAGTTAGGTAAAGGCGTATCTATTTGTTGTAGCAACTGACCATGCGATTTGACATCCACTCAGTTACAGGTCATTGAAAGGCGCTGAAAGAATAGTTATCTTTGTTATTCACTGAAACCGGAGAGGGTGTTTTGTTAGATGTCGTTGTGCCTTATACACTGAACACTTTCCAGCATGTTATTGTAGTTGTTGTGCCAAGGCCTAATTCAGGGTGTTTTGGGTGAATTGGATTATCTTTGTGGTGAGCTGGGCATGCATCTTGAGAAGGAAGGTAAATTTCCTGGTGTAACTGTTGAGGGGGAGGGATGAGCAGAAGTACTAGCAGTAATTTCTGCGTGGATTTTGTTTTGATTTGGTCAGAGATGGGTGCAGTTTTTAACGCTTACTCGAGAAGGGAGGGGGAAAGAAGAATTCTGTTTCCTCCTTCTCCTTTAGGGCAGATTATATAGCAGGGATTGTCTCATACCATAGTGCTTTATTGGGAGTGAGGTGTTAGCCACTGTTTTACATTTCTAAAGCTTCCTTAATATATACGTGCTCGTTCTGTTCTGCTTAATTATATACCTGATTTTGACCCATAGGATGAACAGTAGCAGTAGAAGTGATGTGCTCTGTTTTTTCCATTACCATGTGTTATAGTTGTTAACGTCTTGTTTTGAGCTCATATAGGTGAGCTAGGAAGCTGTGGGTCGGAGACCTCCTGACTAGTTCCGTAGGATTTTGGCTGCAGTAACAGTTGTGCTGATGTTGGAGCTGCTGGTTAGAAAGAGCATGTGGAGCGACCATTCTTGAAACATCTTTTCCTTCCCCCCCTTTTTTATTTTAAGCACAATTCTAGAGCGTTTATAATGTTAGGTAGTCTGAGGAAGGCTCAACTTGCTAGAGCATCAAGCAGTGCTGTTGGCATAGTGAGCAGTAATAACTCCTGCAATATCCAGAGCCCCAAGTAATCTAGGGTTGAAGAAACTGTTTGGCATCTTTATTTGTGAAGTGACTACGCAGATAAGCATTTACAGAGGGCAGTAGAACTGATTTGTATGTCTCTGAAACAATGGAATGAACATATCTAGTGTGGCTTAGTGCCTAGGATGTTTGATGTGAGGCCAGGAATGCCCACAAACACTTTATAGCAAGAGTTACACTTAAAAAGTACTCGAGCTTAAGTTGGTGTCTCCACATAACCAGAGTGGTAATCTTTGGAGCTGGAGCTGGCTTCGTAGGCAAATTCCTGGTGCCTCTAACAACATTTCTAAGGCCTTGAGGAGCATAAATTGAACCTGAAAAGGTGTCACGACCTACCGTCTGGACTATGAAACTTAGATCGGAGTTCAGTAGTAACTGTTCATTTCTACAGGACGCTTTTTTCGCTCTTGCTTTTTTTTCTTTGTTAGCCAGTATAAAGCTTTGTCTGTGCTTATCTAAGTTATAGGTAACAGTAAACAAATACGCGAAATCAGCATACCAGATGCAGTAATTGCAGTGCATCATCAGTGGCTGGCAGGTACCAGTTCCTTTGGTGATTAAAATACAATAAATTAAAAGATCAGATTAAATGTTTCATTTCAGACTCCTTAATGTGTTTGTTCTTGTGTCTCCACTTGCATTGTTCATATTTTGAAGTTGACTCTTAAAGAGGAAAGAAAAAAGGGACGGTGGGCAGGGGATGAAGGGAGGGTGCAGAATTGTGGCAAAACAACATTGCTTCACTGCTTTCTAAAATCTAAAGCTAAATTAAAAATACATTTGTGTGTATCTAGAAATATCTCTTTTTCTTTTACAAAAACTTTCCTTGAGAATCGTCGTCCTGTTGCAGCTAACACCTTCACCTTTTCCAAGACTGGTTCTCTTAGTTTGTTGGCAGTAGATTTGGTTTAAAATGAACTCTTGTTATCTCAAAGAGGTGCCCTCAGGTCTGCCAGTTCAGTTGTGCGTAGTCCCATTGTCTATCTATGTTCTGTGAGATTGTTTTATTAAAAGAAAAAAAATAACAGAAAGTGTTTCTTAAGACTGAATCACTTAGCAAACAGGTTAGTTCACAGCCAGAGAAAGAGGTGCCTTGGCAAGAATGAATGCCATACCTTTTTTAATCTGTGGCTGCATAAACACTTTACAATGGCATAAGTTGTTGCTGCCACAGGAAGAAAAGATGTTGCTTTCGTTATTGCGTTTGTCCTTGTTTTCGCATACCCCTTGGCAGAAGAAACAGTTTTTTGGCAGCCAGGCAGTAAGCTAAGTCAAGGAAATGCTGTGGCTGAAAATAATCAGTATAATTTCGTTATGTTAGTTTCCAGCTGGAGTGATTCTCCAATCTGGTTCCCCATGTGCCTCCCCAAATGTGGTGAAGAAGTGTTTAGAGGTGGTATCAGGCTTATGCTTGCTTAAAATCCTTGTCGAGCTATACCCTCACAGTGAATTTGCTACTGAAGAAAGACTATTGTCAGGTTAAGGTCATTCTTATAATTGAATCTGAGATTGCTGAATTTCTGTTTAAATTTTAAAAAAAAAAGGGGGGGGGAGGGAGGGGGAACCCCCAACCACAGGGCACGTAAACCAAACATGTTTCAGAGTCTTTATAAGCAGAGACTGACGCTTTTATGAATATTGACAATGAGACAGAAGGGACATGTTGTAAATGATTCAGCTGATATTTAATTATTGAACACAGAGCCAGGATTTGAGTAGTAAATGTGCTTTTTGTCCACTGATCTTATCTGTGGTGTCTGTCAAGCCACTTAATCTGTGTGCTTTTCTATTTCTTCTGTTGTTTTTAATTACAGAATTGCCTGACTTGAGCTGTTCATCAAAGCTACAGTCCTACTCCAGTACATAGACTGGATTCTTTTTAAGTATCTACTTATTTTGTAGTCGTGTCAATGACTGAAGGATATCAGTGTTATGTATACTATTTAGTGTCGTTTTGATATGTTCAGAATAGGAGGCATGATTTGAGTGAGTTATCAATGTTTTTGGGGGGCAGTTTGAAAGATGTGGGATTTTTCCCCCCTCCCAGCTTCATCTCAGATTCTAAAGTTGTGTTTTGACCCGGTAGTTTTCCTCGTCTATTACCACTTGTTTGAAGCTTCATGTTTGTCTGAATGCATTCAGTAATTTTGACAGACCTAAGTGCTTAATGAAATACTAAGAAAATTACTGTTTCTTTACCGATGAAACGTTTTTGTAAAATACAGGGCGTCTGTTAACTGTGTTGCTGTTGATGTTCATCACGCACAATGTTTTACTGTTAACTTACCTCGAGTTCAACTTGGACGAAAGTCAGGTTGTGCTTTTTCTTCTAATTGTTTAAGAATCATGGGTGGAATGTTTGCTTACTGGTATGAGTGGTGAGAGGACAAGAACTCTGTTTTGCTGACATCCCTTATCTTACTTTTAATCCTGTTCCCATGCAAAACTAAACTCCCATCTTCCCCCACTGCACCTGTGGAATTTCCAAAAGCTCAAAAGCCATGAAGAGCCCTAGTTTGGTACCTGAAGACTCACTTGTACTCATCTGGGCTCTCAAGGGAACCTCTCAGCAGCTGGAATACTGGCTCTTCAGGTGGCCATGGTTTATAGGGAAGGACAGGATGGGGAGGGGGAGGGCATCATAGTGGTGTTTTTCCTTGAAAGCTGCTTTTAATTGGAGTCACCAACAGCTTATGAAATACTCGTGAACAAATGTCAAGAATTTCAAATAAAGTGCTATTTTGAGTACTGGAGGGGGCTCCAGAGGATTTTTAAATCAAAAGATCTAAAAATTGAGTGTTTGTTGAGATAATCAATTTTATGCTATACATAGTAATTAATGGGGAGAGGGGAGAGGGGAAAGATAACCTAGATGAAGGGGAAAAATGGCAAGAGAAATAATGTAAATAAAATTACAGGGATACACTTGGCATATGTACCTTTTAAAAAATTTGTGGATAGCTTTCTGTGGGAGAACAAGGTCAGCCGTACTGTAGCAACAGATAGTAAGTATGGGGTCTTATAGAAGCAGCACTGTAATTTCTGGAAGCCAGAGGTGTTTTGGTAAAAAAACACAAACACACAAAAACCCAAAAACACCAAACGAAAAACCACCATCTGATCCTGCTTAACCCGTAATTTACATAATCTTCTCATGGACAATAGAGCATTAATTGTATTCCAGGCTCTGTACATGTAACCTAAGTTTTAGGCAAAACCTTTCTAGTGGTACAAGGTGAAAGACACAAATTATGAGAATGGATGCTCTCTGAGTAGTTTTTCATCTCAGAATATTCCTTATTTATGCATGCATGAAATGTAATATGGAGATTGCAAAATGAGATGATTTTGTCCTTAGTATAATGAAGTATTTATTGTTAAAGTAAGGTCTTGTATAAACCAGTGCAAGGGCTGTGTGGAATAGCAGGAACTGGTTAAGCTGTTTATGGTTTTGGAGTAATGCTTACAAAATAAGATAAAAAGGACTGTATTTGTAGTGATTATTTTAAATAAAATTAAGAAGTCTATATGGAATGCCAAAAATGTTGCCAGCAAACTGTTAATGAGTGCGGATGGTTTTTTGTGTAGAGGGAGATGATCTGTGTTTATCCGACTACAAGATCAGAGATGTATTGTGATAGTTGATTACTGATTACTCAGTAATCCATTCTGGTGTTTATTAAAAGCTTGTAGAGTATTTGTGGGTACTTGCTGAATATTTGTAAATAAATCTGAAATACATAATGCTGTCTGTGGCACAGGTGCTGATTAAAAAGAAAATCTAGTAATGCTAAAAACATTGGAAAATCAGTCATGAAATAAAATGAGTAATTTTATTGTCCAAGGCTGGCTTTGAAATTTTCAAAATAATGCTCAGCTGACAAAAGTAAAGAATAAATAAATACTTGCTTGCGTGCGTTAAGATTATAAAGTTTTGGATTAAAACTTATTTTCCCACGTGGTCTTTGTGTTAAACTGTTGACACACTTTTGGCTATTAGCTTAAACAACTGAAAGACCTTTAGGGGACTGAAATTGGAAAAATTGATCCTAAGCTGAGTCTTACAAGGCCGAGGTGCTGTCTGTGCGGTGTAAGGGGGCCCAGCCACAGAGCAGGTTGATCCAGCGCTCCCTGGGCTGCCAGGCTGAAATGGTACTGAGATCGCTGCGCTGGTCCAGCACTTGTGAGCAGCAGCAGAACTGCGGAGTTGTGCTGGGAGCCCAGTCACTCTGGGTGAGCAGCAGGTGAGCGTGCCAGCCTTGCCGCAGCGCACCCACGGAGCCCTGCTGCGGTCGGGAAGGGAGGACGGGAGCAGCTGGAAGCGAGCTGTGGCTGCTGTCAGTCATTTGTTTGGCCTGCAGTGTGCTGCCGAGTGATCCCGGGCATGGTGCTCCAGGCTGGTTTAGTTGCCTGAAGGTTTAGCATTCTTAACTTGCAGCGTAACTCCCCCTGCTTTCCTGCTGAGCTGCCCCTGTAAAGAGCACGCTCAAAAGTCTGAGACCCTCATATGCTCTTAACCAGACGGCTCCTGAGAAACCTGCAGGTGCAACACCAAATCAAACCAAAATGTTGGAGAATATACTGGGGGGAAGGTATTGAATCTCTAAACCTTAATTGCTGGGCAAACAGTTTGGATATATTCTGTATCAGAAAGAACATTAAGAGGTAGAGTCAGGAAATCTATTAAACCAAATGTGTAACTGGAAGATAAAAACTTTCTAGGAGAGGAAAAACAGAGTCTCCTGGCAAAAAAAAAATATGTTTTGAATCTGTATTTTTATGTATAGGGTCAATAAGCCTAAGCATAATACGTTAAAACCCTTCTATACAGTGTTCTAATAAACACACAATTATGGAGGGTATTGAAATCACTTCTTTGTAAGGATTTTTGGGAGATGCCTTGTTCTTTCTCCAGAGAATAACAGAACAAAGTATTTAATCATAAATGTTTATCTTCCTATATCTGGGAGAGAGTGAGTAAATAGAAGAATTGATAAGCTCTGTCTCTGGAGGTAGAAATTCTCTGCAGCATTCCAGCCTGCAGTGCTTTTTACTCCATACAAGAATAAATGGTGCATGTTGTCAAAGGCTGGGAATAAACCAGAGAGAGAAGCTGAACTGGTGTTTTGCTGCCAGTGGCATCTTTAGATGAAGGAGAAAATCGACTGGGGAGTTGGGAAAAGTTATTTGAAAGATCGATGCTTGGAGTTTGAGGAGAGGAGCAATTCCATTTGTAGGTCAGTACTTAAAGCCGTAAGAAGATCAGGATGGTACAAATAATGTGTACTTCTAACACTGCCATTGTAAAGATAAGGCGTTTTAACCCTCCAGTTCTCCAGGAAACCTTAATGGTGTTAACTATAGATAGTTTTCATGTTACTGAGATGAAATCTTTTTCCTTTAAAGCTCACTGTGGTGCTTTCTGGTGGCTTATTTTTTCAAACCATGTTGTTTGGGAGAAGGGGGATTAACTACATGAAAAAATGGACAGGCTCATCTGCTGCTCCCACAGTGCAACGGTCTGTCAGTGTGCTTAAGTGGCATCCTACCAACTGGGTAGCTGTATATCCTGAATAGGGGTCCCTAACTTCTTGGGGTGGGGGGGTAATTGGAGTCTTGCTGAGGAAACTGGTATGTATATAAATGCCCTCCTAATGAATTGACAAAAAACAGGAAGGGAGATTTTTGCCCTTCAGTAGCTACTGAAGTAGCAATAGCTACTGTTAGTTACTGTTAATAAGCAATATTGACATAATCATCTGAAGAAATCTTCTGACAAATAAGTACAGCTACAAAGACATAAGGGATAAGTCCCATGAAGGTAAAGCCTGCTTTGGGTTTTTTTTTCAGTGTTCAATAGGGACCTCCTTTTCTTCACAAAGAAAAGAAAGAGGAGAAAAATCCTTTTCTTATTTAGTTAGCAAATGGTTGCCAGTTTGGGTGGTTTTTTTTTCAAGTTTTGGAAGTATGAAGTACTCTACTGTGATTAAAAACCTGATAACAAACCTTATCAAGTGAGCTGTTCAGCTGGTGACGGCCCAGCACCAGGTCTCATCCCCCCCAGCTGTTGTAAGGCCGTGTTGCTTCACCAGTGCTGGTCTGTGGTGGCTGCTGGCACTGAACATGGCTTTTCCGTCACAGGCAAGCTGTGGGGCGCCGAGACCGTGAGAAGAGGGTATAAACTCTGCCTCTGCTTTTAGGCAGTGAGTGACTGAGGTGCCTGAGCAAAGGGGCAATGTCTCTGTAGCACCTTGTCCCAGCGATGAAGGGACAAACCAGCCTGCCGAGGTGAACCCCAGAGCTGGCTTTACTCATCCTTGCTGCTGAGCTACTGGGGTTGTGTCCAGCCTTTTTAACACCTACTCAGTCAGCAGCCACAGTTACTAGGAGCAGCAGGAAGATGTCATTAGGACTTAAGTTGGGGGCATCCCTTCCACTCAGGGGTGGGGGCTCGATTCATGCTAAAGCAATCAAAAGATGCTTTTGTCTCATTCCAGAGTGTGGCAGAACAAGTAGGTGACCTGTCCTGTATAAAATGATATATTTTCTTTAATTTTCCCAGTTCAGTTATTGATTCTGCTGTTGCTTCCTACAGAGTATGGCAGACTGAGTAAATCAAGTAATTGGGTTTTACAGAATTACAAACCCATGAAGAGTTTAATTTGTGCCCTGAAGGGAGGACCAGCCACTGGCTGGACTGCTTGTGAATGGAATCGTTAATAGTTCATTGGTAACCATTAAACAGCTTGAAAATATTTGTTCTTTGAGAGTAATCTGAGCTCTTCTCCAAGGCAGGTAGTGGTGGGGAGCAGCAGGATAAAAATGTCATTTAAACTGAATGTTGCCATTAGAAAGTTAGGGTAACTCTTCACCAGAAAATGTAATGAAAGTGTAACTGTAACTGTTTTCTATGTCTTTTGAAACCACTTGAGATAGCAGTTGTATTGTATACAAAGAATTAATTTTGATTTGTAAAATGTGACCATTACAAAGCAATAATCCTTTTGGTTGCCATTTGTTTAAATATGAGGAGGAAGGACTTCATAAGGCTTTAAGAAATAATTTGAATTTCACATTAAGGCAAGTGTGAAACTTCTGCTGACTCCACCAAATACAGCTGATGGTTTAAGTCATATGCAAAGTACTGCATAATTCCATGTTGACGGCCCTGGTGATTAAGTCAAAAACCAACCAGTAGCCCAGCAACTCTTTCCACAGCCGCTCCACTGCTATTCTTCAGGGACTTTCTCCCACATTAGTCATCCTGGGTCCACTTAATCTTTGAGTCCTTTGCCAAGATTACCAAAATGGTGAACATGCTCCGAAACTAATTTGACACTGCAGAATTTTGAACAATAATAAGTTCTGGTTGTCGGTAGTATGTTAGGAATTCCAGGCTTGAGTTGAAGTGCTCTGTTGCCCGTCCCCAGGAGTGAATTTGGCTGGGATAACTGGTTAATTACAGTTTTAAAAGGTGACATACTGAGTAATTGAGAAAAATCTAAAATGTTCTGCTCAATACGGGGAGATTTTCCTCTAGTTTTAGACAAGCTGCAGAAAGCTTCTTGCAAAATAAAACATATTTTCTAATTTTGCTGTTGCAAATGCTGAATTGATTTCATTTGTATTTCTTATTAAGCAGAATATAACCTGTGTGAGGGGAAATACCAACAGTTCAGTGTCTTTCAGGAAAGAGGCTACAGACTCAAATAGCGGAAGAAATGTGTGGTTTTAAATATAGGTAATTTGCCTTAAGGCATCTGTTAGAAGAGTCTGGCTGGTGTTTGAGAAATCTGCTGTTGCCTGAGATGAGAAGTACTATTTTCTTTAAGTCAACAGAAGGAACTTGCCCTGAATGAATCTGATGAGGTCTGCATATCAGCATTTTCTTGACATGGTGTTTTGTAGGTGCTGTGTGCATGTAAGTTCCCTGCTGGTCTAATTGCCTTCTGTTCCCCCTACCTCCCCCAATACCTGGAAATAAATAGTTGTGGGAGAAGTAGCTTAGGCAGGTTCAGTTTACAGACTTTTCTGAGATTTTGCTTTGAGCTGTGAAATGTCATCTTGGATTTAACTGATGCGTTGAGCAAACCAATGACTATGATTACAGAGTTGAATATAAAATATTTGAAGGTCAGGGTAGAGGAATGTGGCAACATTACGCCTGCTGCTTTATTTACATGAATATTACTCAGTGATTAAACCAGATTATTTCTGAGAATAAGAATTCTGGCTGGCCCAGAATTTTTGAGAGATGGGCTAAATCTGCTAATTAGTAGCTAACTAAAAAATATGCTTAGAAAGTTAGCCCATTTCTCAAGCTGTGAATGTATAAATAAAAAGGTAAAAGATTGCAAGGCAATAGCACTATGGAAATAGAGAAATCTTTAAACTCCTTGCAGAGTAAGCATAAATCTTTTCTGCTTTCTTTGCATTTAAAAATATTTCTTTTCAACACCATGTCTTGTACTCTGACCTACTAATTTATTAATTATCCTTATTACATTTAGGCATTACTAATACTAAGGTATTACTGCTAAACTTTTCTTTCAGTGTGTTACTATAAGGGAGTTCATAACATGAAAAATGTATGTTGTATAGAAACTGTCCAGTGCTATTTACATGCCTTCTCTTGTAAAAAATTCAAGAGCTGTTTTAAATCATTGCCATTAAAATGACGTTTACTTGGGGCCAGAACTAAGATTTTTCATAAATTATGTATATGCATATGCAGTGGCTTTTTACACCTACAAGTGAGTTTTACAAACTTATTTTTCTAAGTGTGTTGTCTTAAGTACTATTAAAGTTACTTGCCCCAGACTGTTTCGTGGCAGTTGTTAAAAGCACTTGCTAATGGAGTGCTATATCCTAACTCAGTGTGCTCTGCTACTTGCTTCAAACCTGGTGAATTGCCTAGATATCAAACAGTAGTAAATTTGTAAGCAATTTGCTGTACTTTGCCTTGAAAATTTTCCAGGACATTAGTTATTGTAATTGTGCTATAGCTATATTTCCAGTTCTATTGAACTTCGGTGAGTAAGGAAAGCGTGAAAGGGATGATGATAAAGTGACGTTGTAACACTCTGTTGTGCAAGTCAATGTTGACCTTTTCCAAAAAAGGAGATTATGCAAGTCCTTTAAGGATATTATGTATGCTCCTTGTGAGGTGTGCATTTGCTGTTAAAAAAAAAAAAGCCATCAAAAAATATGTGAGAAAAAAATAATTTACACATTATGTTTTCAGAAACTTAATTTTGGGATTCTATTACTTTTGGAATTATGATATGAAATGTGTCTAGAAGAAGGTAGATGCTACAGTAAATCTGCCTGCTAAGTACTAAATCCTTTTGTATTTTCAGAAAAAAGCCAAAGGCCAGCTCCTGTTTGAACAGATCATGTATCATCTGGACCTTATAGAAAGCGACTACTTTGGATTAAGGTTCATGGATTCTGCACAGGTAGCGGTAAGTAACAGTATTTTTTTTCCCCTCTTTTTCTTTTTTAAGCAACACTCTAAAAATTAAATATTAATATTGACAAAAATGCTGTAAGAAAACTGCCTTTTTTGAGTTAAATTTTGTGCAGAAGCTCTCTTTAGTTTTAAGTGATGTCGAGTGTAATTCCACCTGGAGCACACAGAAACACTGTTGTTTCTTTGTTTCTTGTCTTTCACTTGTTCCTGTCACGCCTTCTGGTGTCACTAGGCAGGTTGGTCCAGTAGGACCCCAGAGTCTGCTGCATCACGTAGAAATGCTTTCCCCTTCCTTGTTGTGCAAAGTGGAGAAAGTTTTCCTTTACCAAAGCCATCAACTTTCTCGTCAGCAAAAGTCATCTTGTTAATGTCAGCTTGGGAAATAATCTTGGCAAGAGGGGAATGGATACCTTTGATCTGCTCAAATCAGTTGTGACTTAGACCTGCAACCAGAATTTTGGGGAAGGATTAGGTGTGTTTGTATGTACCAGACAGTTTGAGTAGGGGGTTCTTGCAAGCCTGAGTTTGTGAAGTTTATTGTGTGTTTGTAAAAATGTGACTGCTTTTGAAAACAGAAGCAGAGCATTGTTTGTCAGAAGTAACCACAGTTCTTTCACTTGCAGGCTGTGGAATCTAATTCTTATGGCCAAGTATTTAATCCTGCCCATGAGGATAGCTGCAAGTTAAGGGAGGTGTTAAACAGGGACTGGGTTTTTTTCTCTGTCCTGTGTCCCTGTAACTTAAACCTGTATTCACTTATCCCAATGCCCTCAGGTAGAATGAAATCTGAGTTTTCATACTGTGTACGTCAATCTTGTTTGTTAGATGTATGACCTAATGGCTTCTGTGTTTCTAGTCTACTCAAAATTATTTCATGATCAGGGTGGCAGTGGTGGCACATACAGTTACTGCTGAGCTAGATACCTGAATTGTTCAAGGTCAGCATTTTGGAGGCAGTGATGTACATTCCCTTGCTTCTATGAGGGTCTATGTCTAGAACAATTTGAAGGTGATGTCTTAATTGTTACAGCGTTGTACGATGACCAAAAAACTCCCCAAGCTTGAATCCTTGAAAGAAGCTGACAAGTTTGGACACAGTGTTATCCATCCTAAAGCATGCTTAAAACCTGATGGCCTCTTTTCAAAATTATTGTGATGGAGTTTTATGCTTAGCCCATAATTGCAGAGAACATTCTCTTCAGAGAAAATAATTTCTGTTCAGCATCTGAAACAAACTACATGGCTAGCAGGATTAGCTGCTGCTGAGCTGCAGTTCCTGGTAGTGAAAGTGGTCTTAAACCTCTTGCAGAACAGAGACATATAACACTAAGGAGAAAAAGACCATTACACTAACAGAGGGATGTCATTCAGAACCATGCATAGCTCTTACCAACAGAAATTGGAAAACAGGTCATTGCATGCTGTTTTATTTTTATAAAAATCACGTTAGCTGTGTTAAGCATGTGTAGTCTAGGATGTTGAGTACTGATAAGAGTATGACTCTATTGCATGTCTTTTTGCTTCAGGAAAAAAGTGATTTTTATGTTTTAGGTGCCCTAACTCAGTTTCTGCCATGTGGCCTCTGAAATATTTCCTTGTGCCTCTAGGTTTTTGTAAGAGTTTACAGTGGGGTAGTTGTAACTGGTGAAACTGTCTCTATGGTAATTTTTTTTTTCTCTTGGTGTTCTGTTAGCAAATAATGTAACTGTGTCTTAAAATGGGGAAATGTTAATCTTTTCTGCCTCAGCAATGGCTTATGGCTTGCTTTTGTCTAGCAAATTGTTACTTCCAATCCAGACAGCACCCGACTGAGTATTTGATACTGCACAATCTACCAGGTACAAGCAATTTCGAACTTAGTGTTTTTTTCTTTTTCTTAACTATGTGTGACTGAAAAGAGGCAGAGCGGAGATAGTGATCTGTTTAAACTGGACTTTAATGATACGCTGTATAAGGAAGCAGAAAAGATTGTGTTTTGCCAGAAGCACTGAACACAAGAGCCAGAGATAATTGTTTTAAGAAATGAAGAACTGTTGTGATGGCAGCTGTTCTTGCACAGAGGAGCTGGCACATTCTAGCAGAAACCCAATCTGTAGCTGGAAACAAAGACACAGGCTAATCAAGTGACTTGTCAAAGATTATTCAGGAGACCTATTAAATAAACAGTGTAAGAATCCAGTCCCTTACTATGGACAGAATTGTGTGCTGGCTTTGAAGGGAGATAATCGTGCTGCTGCCCAATTTAAATCTAAGGATAATGCCTTACTAGCTAGTTGCACCTGATGATATAAAAACACTGGCGAACTAGCAACATGTAGTTAAGCAGGGAATTTCTCAATTTTTTAGTTGTTTTAACTACAAGTGAGTTTTCAATAGACTCATTTTGAACAACTGAAGGATAGCTTTTTTTCTTCTTTTGAGCTGCTGAAGCAATTAGTATACTGTTTGAATTTATGATGTGTTGGGGATTGGGGGGAACTCAGGTAATACAAACTCTTCCTGACGTTTTGAATTTTAGGATTTGTATACTAGCTTCTGTAAAGAAGTTCTTGAAACAAGTGGAAGAATTGTTTTCATGTGACTTCTGTGTTTGTTGCTAGCCTGATGGTAAGGAGTAGATAACCACCACCCCACATCCCCAGTAAGAGGCAGGAGATGGCAAAAGGAGTTATTTGCAAGATTGTCCACGACATATCAGACTTGGTCTGGCAGCTAAGGGAACGAACTATTAATGTTAGTGTCTTTGATTCAGGCTGACAAACAGCACAGCATGTCCAGTGACACAAAGATGAAGATTGCTGTTAGCTTGGGCTATTTGGCTTCTCCTCTAGCTATGCTAGAGAGGTATTTCTAGTAAGGAGGCACTGAACATTTAACAGGTGGCAAATTTCTAGTTCTGTCATACAGGTTGCAAGCATCAAATACTTGCTGCTCTTAATGGAATTGTACAACACTGGCAGTTTTATCTAATGTAGTGCTTAATGCTGAAAACTATTTGTATAGCATTGCACTAAGTATGCACCCATTAACTCCATATAGTATGGGACCAGTTTTAACCCCACTGCCTTGCTGAAGAAACACAATTACCTTTTACCTTCTTGAAATGTTACTGAGTTTAGGTTTAGGGTTTTTTGTGTTTTATTTTTGTTTAATTTCTTCCAGCAGCACACTGTTTTGCTAAGGACTTCCAGTACACTATGCAGTCTGTTGTTCATACTGCTTTTTGTTTAGCAAACTATCTCTGGATTTCAGCAGTAGACTCTGCTGAGCAAACTCTCATCAAAATGTAAACTTTTTTGCCAGGTCCACTTGAATTCCATTTTAAACATTTGGAATAAATCTTAAGTTTCCTGACATCTGTGTGTGTCCGTGCATGTGTTTGTTTTGGTTTGTTTTTCTTTGTTTTGGCCCTGTACCCCCCACCCATTTAAAAGTAGTTTTGTTCCCCTTCTTCCACACACACCCTTACCATGCAGACAGAGCTCCTGTGGGCAGCAGTGGTAAGAGCTGAGCAGAGTCAAACGCTATCAGTGCCTGTCGCGGGCCTCTCAGTTGCCTTCCCATGGAATGTGGAGGAGATGAGAGAAAACAGAGGGAGATGAAACAGGCGTGCACAGCCAGTCCTGGAACCTAGAAATGGTGCTCTCTGCCATTTGTGTATCTAAATCACCTGCAAGCCTCCCAGTAGGTAGTTCGTGGATTTTTATGGCGGGGGAGGGAGTAAGTAAATTGTCTCTTACAGCAAGTGAGTTTGTGGAATAGGAAGACAGATCGTATCATTTCCTTAGAGAAACCAAACAAAAAATTGCTCAGCTCCATTTTGCTCCTAGTGTAAGCAAAGTTGACATAAATATTTTTTTCATTCTTCCTTAAGCTTCCTGCTTTATTTAAAAAATATGTTAGCTAGCTTTCTGTAGCTACTTTGTTTTCATGGGTAATGAGAGCATTTTCAGCTGTGTGCAGAGCTGTGGTAGATGGTTTAGTTCTGATCTGCAGCTAATCTATCAATCACTGTATATCCTGCCTGTGTTACAGGCTGACTTTACACACTCTCTGCGGAAGGCAGGGCTGCTCTGAAGACAGGAATGTGTTTGCACTTGGCATTGCAACCTGAAAATACCGGTTCTTTCTCATACCCCTGTTGCTTTTCTGTCCTCTGTGAGGCCTACTGTGAACTTCGTGGCATGCAGTTAATGAAATGAGTGTTCCTAAGTGTATAATTCATCTGTATTAGTTGCAAGGTGACATTTGGGATTGATCAGATGAGGTGGTGTTACTTGGGCATTGTGAACCGTGCAAGACGTGGTGTGAGTTTGTTCTGGCTGTTGGGTCAGTGCAATTACGTTCAATAGGGTGCTGTGTTTACTGCTTAACTGAGTCATCTCCTTCGGAGGAGGGAGCTGCTCACTGCGCAGAGCGTTTGGTAGTAGGTCTCTACCGCTAGCTGTATGTTAGCTTTCCAGCTTTCTCTTTAATTCCTGTATAAACTCTTCAGCAGTGGGAGTATATGCAATTATTTTAGGGAGCATAGCATATACATGTAGGTGTTTCTTTCAACGTGCCATCTATAGCTTATTTTTCACATGCTGTTGTGCACAGTATAAGTGAAGCCATTATTTTGGCTTCACGTCTAGTGTATAGCTTATAATTAGCATTAGCAGGTGAGGCAGTAACTTCTGTCCTCCCACGTGACAGTTGCTAAAACGTCACCTGTGAATAGATTTTAGAGAATTAGGTAGACCTGACCCAGACATAGACAGCTTTGCTGTTACTACCCTTAAGTCATCTAAAGAAAATGCCTGAAAGCCCACAATATTTATTGTGTCTCTCCCACCCCAAGTAAACCCTGCACGCAACCAAGTGCCAGTCTCCAGCTATGATTTATGCCTCTCTGGCACATTGTCACTGGCTGACCTACTAATATGTGAATTAAGTGTTTGTTTGGACAGGATGAAAATTTTAGTAATTAAAATAGTTTGTTAGTACATTTTTGTTTTTGAAGTAGTTAATGCTTTCTTGAGGATTGGCTTTAAATAGGGCACTGCAGGATGTTTCTGTTGTTCAAAACTGACATTTTGCATTACAAAGTTTGAGTGAAAGGATCTTTGATGAGCACTCAGAGCTATGAATTGTGAAAGATTTGAATTAGGTTGTTTTAGAGAACTACTTGTTATTCCAAGATAGTCTTCACTAACAAATAGGTTTTTTTCCTTTTCTGTTCTTTCTGTGTTATTCCTGTGTTGATAATTCAATGAAAGTAATTTCTTTTTCAGCATTGGCTGGACAACACAAAAAGCATTAAAAAGCAAGTTAAAAGTAAGTGTCCTTTCTGTTTTCTTTTGGGATCTCATATTGAACATACAGGAGGCACAGAGTTGAAACTGGGGGGGGCGGGGGGGGAGCGGGGGGAGTCAGTGTCCTATGGGGGGTGACAAGACCTGGTGACAAAACCCCAGCATGGTGCTGGTGATTGTTTAATGACGTCTTCCCTCTGTGTAGCTCATATTACTTCAGTCTAATGTCCTTAATTAAACATGTTATAGGCTCATTAATTATAGTTTAAATGGAGTCAAGGCAGCTGAAGGTGTTTTAGTGTTATAGATCGTTCTTCTGACTATGGGAAAACTTCTTGGAGCCTCCATCCCTTGGGGAAGTTGTGAGTGCCCAAATCTGTGTTTGGTCCACCAAGTGCTTACCTGCTGCACAAAGGTTTAGGGTGGCCTGGTTGTTTCAGTGGTGTGTGCTTGAGTAAGCTGTGACATCGGCTGATTTTATGTTTAGCAGCTTCCTTGCTCTGCGCTGTGGGAAGTCTTCAGGGATTTGTGGAGCTGTGTAAATACAACAGAGGTTTTGGAAGCACCGAGAGAGAGAAAATTCCTCCTGTCAAATGCAGGAATCAGCAGAGTGCTGCACATTTTTAAAGAACTGTTAATCCATCCTTTTGCTGAATTAACTCTTTAGTTTCCAGAAAATATGATTCTTCCACAGAGGGTCTGTTAAATCCCCCTGAAATATGTCTAAACTTCTGTGGAATAAAGGGGTCTGAGTCGTCAGCAGTGCATTTTTCCCAGAGCCCTGGGAAGTGATTACAGAGACCAACAGAATTCTTGGGGGTTTGGTCAACTGCAGAGCTTTCTTGGTGATGGATACAGTCCTTAAATATAGGGATTAACCAAGATTTGTGTGCTTTTGGCAGGACAAATCAACTTAATGTGATATGACTGTGGATTGACTTGTAACATAGTTCTATATGTTGTGCATATTTAAGTGTTCTTTCATCCTGATGATTTTCATGCATTTCCCTGTCACAAAGGAATTCCTGCCTTAAGTTCCTGTGGTAGGACAGAGCCAATTTCAGTCAAGTGTTGTGATGTGATTGTGTGTAATAAAAAAATAAGATGTCTTGTCCAGTAACTGTTACCACTGTCTTGAACGAATTCTGCTTTGCAGTTGGCCCACCGTACTGTCTGCATTTTCGTGTAAAGTTTTACTCATCAGAGCCCAACAATCTACGTGAAGAGCTGACAAGGTAAGAGGGAGTTTGTGAGAGAGAGAAACACCCAAATAAGGGCAGGAAAGTGTTTCTGTGGTATTTATTTAAACAGTTGTATGATGCTTTTTGGAAAATTTCTTAGCGCTTCTTGCTTGCTTGGCTTTTTGTAAATGTTTCTAATGTAGCTCTTGTGAAATAAATGAGCTTTAATATAGAGAGATCTATATATTTACTGTGTTACTTGATGCACCATTTATCATTAGGCAAATCTGGCAACTGATTTGAGTAGCTTATACACGATGGGCAGAGGTTTTTACTGGAAAGAACAGACATTTTCTTATTCTTAAGCTGCATTTAGTTGTAAGTGTACACAGTCATCCTGTCTCTTTAGGGAGAAAAGCATTGAATTGCAAGTTAGAGCTTCTCTTTGACAAAAATAAGTTCAGTTAACATTTCATTATTTCTGTGGTCTTTGCGGGAGCTTACGGAAAGGGAAAACAGTATTTTACTACCATGTTGAAATGTGAGTTGACAGTACTAAATGTGTAGGATTGTAGTATCAGGTGAGCAGCAGTTTCTGGTGATTAAAGCATTTCACAGATCCATTCATAATGCTGTGTTTCATGTCGGACTGAGACATCCTTGGGGTGCTTTGGAAGCAAACACAACCTACCATCTGTCAGTATAAATCCATTGTAAAAGGCAACATTTCTTTGCAGTCACCACTGCTGGTGATCTGTTTTGGCGAGAAAACAAAATTACTTGATAGCTGAAGATGCTTCGTACCCTCAGCCATTTGTAAGAGCATGAAGTGCATTTGTTTGTTGTACAGGTTTATGTCTGTGTGGATGTTCAAGTTGTGCTTTAGCCAAATCCCTAGGAGTGCTACCAGGAAGATTATAGTAGCATTACCCCTTGCAGCCATATGTACCCTGTGCAGCTTCATACTTACATGTAGTAACATAATGTTATAACTGCTCTTCTGTAATGTTTTCCTGCTGATCTGGGAAGAATGTTTTGCCTCACCATTTGTGTTCCTGAATAAACATTTAACTATCTTTAAAAGTAGTAACCATAGACAAAATTCAGACCTACATCTGTATCTACCACTATGAAATGTTTTCATCCATCCTGACTGAGTTCTGCCAGTCAGACCTTGCTATACAGGTTTTAGCAGGGCAGACCTGAAACCTGAGGGCTTTTAAACCCTGTCTATCTGCTTAGCTAATCCCCCAGAACAGGACAGCAGCAAGTCTTTCTTCTGTCTCAAGATAATTTTATGCCTTAAAGAAGCAGTGGAGCTCTGCAGCGGGTTACAGGTCTCAGTAGCAGGGGCTTTCTGAAGTTTCCACCTCTTTTTTTTGAGCAGCAGTATGCCCAGCTGGAGCCACTTTCCAGTTTCTGCCAGTGTGGTGTGCCCATGTTTTCTGCCAGCTTCCCATCAGATGCCACCAGTCAGCCATCCTAACATAGCCTAAGCGCGGAAAGTATGCTGGAGTTGTTTGCAAGTGTTATGTGGCTGATAAGCATGGGCTGGTCGCACCCACTGTACCCCGCAGGCTTGTGCTCATTCTTTTGGTATCTAGGGACAGTACCAAACAAATTTATTCCTCATACAGGGGCCAGTGTTCAAAAGGCTTTGGATTATAAATTGTTTGGCAAAGTATTTGTGGATTTGCAAGGGACCTGTAGGAAGAATACCTGCGTCTGTTTCGTGTCTCTGTATGTGAGTACAAGGAGACATAGGCACATGTTGAAACAGAAGATTTCGTCTTTGGCTCTGTGGGTAAGGCTTCTGTTCAACTGTTGTCGAATTCAGACTGGATACCATCGCAGATGACAGTGTTTTGGTTGATGAGACTACCTTTTCTCTTGTTAAAGGAAAGCTGTGTACCATAATGGAGCGAGAGGGCTACTCTGTGGGTATTGGATCGGAAGAATTGGTGTTGCACACCAAAGGAATAGCAGCTTGGTATTCAATATTTGCCCAGTTTCTAGGCAAGAAGAGTACTGAATAAGCAAGGCAGTGAAGGGAAGTTGGCACTGAAGTGTAAACAAGTTGAAAAAGCTGCAGCGTACTGTTTATTTTTTTGTCACCTTGGCGTCAGCTTTCTGGGTTAGATTTTAGCTAAGCAATCCATATTAGGAACATTTATTTTTAAGGCTTGAAAATATTCATTATCTTATGAGATCGCTACATCTATGAATAGTGAAGAAAATGTGGAAGACGCAAGTTGTTCTTTGCCCAAGCAGGTTCAGAAGAGAATAAGTAAGACTTACTTAGGTATCCCATTTCTTTTTCCATGCAACACTGTAGTTTAGCTTGCGACAACTTCTCATTTTGGGCTTACTTCATTTGAAATGTGTGTAAAGCATATAAACCCAACTGATAAAGCCTTGAAAGATCACAATGCAGTTTCTTTAGTCTTGAAAACCCATGTAAAGAGTAGAAAACATTTTTATTTGTCAGGCTCTAACTTCCTCCTGTTGTCTGAGTGACACAGTTCTTATTTAATTCTGCAGGTATTTATTTGTTCTGCAACTGAAACTGGATATTCTTAGTGGAAAGTAAGTATTCCCAATAAATAGCCCTTTAAACAATTACAGTTTAGCATAGGATTTATTAAACTTTTATTTGCTTAATTAATAAGTTTTGTGGAGTAATGCACTGTTATATTACTTTTCTATGCATGAATAGCAGCAGAGGATTGCTTAAATAATATAGCGCTTATCTCTTGTAAATTTGGTGAAAATCTGCTAATCTTTTTTTCATTTTCTTATCCCAAACATTTGCAATTTCTCACTGTCACGTATATGAGTTTTCTGCTAAATCGTGTCAGCTAAGGTTTTAACAATGCGTTTCTCTTATGGCAGATTGGAATGTCCTTTTGACACGGCTGTTCAGTTGGCAGCTTATAATATGCAAGGTGAGTAGGTATGAGCCGGGAAGGGTGAAGTTGCATGAACAGCTTTGTGTAGATTCTTCCTACCTCTTTTAGTCTGTCCTTGTTATATCAGGAAAATAGGTTCTGCCCAGATGTTAGCAATCCAGTATGAAACACAGCTCTTTTTGATTGTAGTTTTGCTGAGAGTGTACGTGGAAAATTACTCGATTCCTGAGGAGACAGAGCAAGGAGGTTCCGAACATAAACAGTGTTGCCCTAAACTTGTTTTCTCAGGTGCTTGTGTGCAAACCTGTCCACTTTCACACAACACACGAGGTCTGCAGTCTTCCTGAATTGCTTTGATGTCGTAACATTGGTCACTTTTTTTCGTGCTGAGACATCCATAGCTTCTCAGAGAGCTGTGGTCTGACCTTCAGTTGCTTGTATAGGTTGTGCATCACTGATCTTCATGGCCAGTGTCTTCTCTTGTTTGGATAAGGGTGTTATCTTAATGAATGTGAAGTTTGTTGTGGTTTCAAGCAGGGGAACTCACAAAAGAAGAGAGGCTTGAAGTTTTAAACTGTCTGCTAGAGTAGGTTTTTGGGTCCTTATTGGAGGATATAGCTATATGGTTTTATTCAACCCAGTTTATAAGTCTACAAAAAATCCCAGAACCTCTGCTATAAAGCTGTTATACAGCCCTCTGAGATGAAGAGGGAACTGGGAGATGTGCCATGCATTTTATGCCACACAAATTTTCTACACAACATTCATCTTAGAAACCAATGTGCTGTTGTACTTTGCAGGCATTACGTAACAGGACCAAGTCACTGAAGTTTTCTCTTACGGATATTTTCCAAAACACATTTTGTTCTTCAGGCAGGAACTAGTAATGACCTTGATCACGTATAGGTAATAGTTGGGATTAAACTGTGAAGATACCTGCCTTTTTAACCTGCTCTTCTGTATGCAAGGAAAACAGTTAGAATACATTCCATAGTTAAAATATTAGCATTGTTAGAGCCTTAAGATATGGGTTCAGTGAATAAGTTTTTGGAAAAACAAAGTGATCTAATTAGGCCATATATCCAGTGCTTTTTGTGCTGGTCTTTTCTTTCCTCTCTCCACAATGAGGTCTGTAGCAGGGCTTTAATCTTACTGTCTGACAGCTGTGTACTTTTATTTAAATCAGCTGGAACCTAAGCTGGCTTTGACAGCATTCCTTTCAACAGAGGCAGGCGTTTTAGTGGGAGTAAATTATTATAGAACTACAGACTTCTTCAGTCAGCATTTAAAAAAAAAAAGGAGGGGGTGAAAAGACTATTATTATGCTTGAAGTGTTCAGAAATCCAAGAAACAGGTTTTTAGGTCATGTAGTTTCTGTACCTATGGAATACTATGTGTATTTGTTTGACTTTTCCAAGTCTTCCCAAAGATGTCACTGTTTTTTTCCTCTACAAACATCTGTAGTTTCTTTCCTCAGACAGAGCAATTATTGGCCTGTGTCATAAAGCCAAGGTCCAAGTTACAGACTTATTCCTAATTTTTTGGATATGAGCTGAACATTAAGAAGCTGCTGGAAATCAGTGGGAGGAGCAAATGCTTAGTGACTCTGAAAAGCAGGACATTTTAATAAATAAAATAAAAAATAATAATATTTTAATAAACTGTGAGTTTCAGCATTTTAGATGTGCATCAGTCTGTAAAAGCTAGACTTGTTAGCATTGGTGGAAAAAGGAAGTTGTGTTTTTGATGTGGCACACCCATTGACGAGTGTGTTCCAGTATGCTCCCTAAATAGCATCTCTTATTACCCCTGTTGAGCATGCAGCCATGGACCAGGTGAACCATTTGACTGACCCAGTAGGGCATTTATTATGTTCTTGGATGAAAAGGAGAGCGACAAATAATAGCTGGAGGATTGAGCCCCTGACAGAGTAATTTTAGCAGAACAGGGAGATTTATGGTCATAAAACCAGAAAATTATTTTTAGAATGGACAAATACTTTTTTGAACAGTGTCAGAACTGATTTTGCTTTTTCAAATCTCAAAGAGATTTTGTTTCAATAATTTAAGGCAAAATTCCATTGTAAGCTTAGTCAGCTGTTGTCTCAGTAGAGACTTCATTGGTAAAAGTGTTGAAAACTTTCCACAAGAAAGAAAAAGTGAGTTGCAAGGATGTTGGTAACTTGCATTTATAGGAAGCTTGGTAAAGAATATATCAATAGCACTTTGTGAAAATTAATGCAAAGCTTTTGTGCAGGCAACACAACTGTTTGTTCAATGTCCATAATTTCCATGTTGAAAAAGTTGACACTTCAAGTATTGGGAGGACTGGAGGAGGAACAACACAAAAAGAAATCTAGTATTTTAGATTAACCAGAAAACTATGCTGAAGTTCCTGTTGAGATCCACTGTGTTTACTGGGAACATTGCTTGACAATGCTGTTCTTTTGTAGCTGAACTTGGAGACTATGATCCTGCTGAACATGTCCCTGAACTGGTGTCTGAGTTCAGATTTGTTCCCACTCAGACTGAAGAGATGGAGCTAGCCATTTTTGAGAAGTGGAAGGAATGCAGGTACTAGATCTTTCAGTGCATGCTGCCCAGATGTTTGCGCTGGCTTTTCTGTGAAGAGAATGTATTAAAAAGATGCTGCTGATGCTTCTTCTATGGTCTTGTTCAGAAACATAATTCTAACGTGGTTCTATCCTATTTTGTAAGAGGATATAATGTGGAAAATGAAGATTTTCAAAGGTCTGAGTAAAATGATGAGGTACAGAATCTTGAAATGCCATAATTTTTGCAGCAGCAGTTTCAGTTTAAAACTTACAAAAGTGACCTTAATGTTCGTGAAAGCAAACAAGTGTCAATAGTGTTTAAGTTTTTCACAAATTTCAGAAATTTCTTTTCTTCTTTCTTCATATACCAGTTTTCCTTTCTGTACTTTTTCAGGCATCAGCCTAACAGCAAAAAATTTATTTCAGGGGGCAAACACCAGCACAGGCTGAAACTAATTACCTAAACAAAGCTAAGTGGCTGGAAATGTATGGTGTAGACATGCACATCGTCAAGGTACGTTTACAGCATGGTGACCTTTGGAAATGATACGTTAGTTTTGTCCCACATTCCAATACTGGTTTTGCTTTGAGGGGGAAAAAATGGAATATTATACTCATCTAAACTGTGTAACCAATGATGTGGCTTTGCATCAGCATTGCATTTTATCGTATGCGTTTCTAGAAGGTATAACTTAAATTCAAGCATATCTGCTCTGTGTTTAATATGTGGTTGGTGTGGCAATATGTACTACAGTTTGTATTTAGACTGGGAGCTATGTGAAAATCATAGTAATTAAATTAAAATTGGCTGGGGTCCAGTGAGCTACCAGCTGAAGAACTACAAGTAAAAATAGATCTCCTGTGGAGAAGGAAGTGCGGAGAACTGCACAAGGAGCTCCTTATTACACAGACAAATCAAGAAAATTTAATTTCCCAGTTTAGTCAGCCTTATTGAAGGGTTGCAACTAGAAAAATCCATTGCATTGAGATCATTGAAACATGAGGATTTTATTACATAAAATAAGCAGATATTTGTTTAATTGTAACACTGGGCAAGTAAGCTACATTAATCACTGCAGTAATTTGGATAAAGAGTCAAATGCCAAAATGAACGTAATCTTTATTTTGTGGCAATTAGGCAAGAGATGGCAATGATTACAGCCTGGGACTAACACCTACAGGAGTTCTTGTCTTTGAAGGAGACACAAAAATTGGTTTGTTTTTCTGGTAAGCTCTCTGATTGCAGGTTAAAATATATTTTAGATTTTTAGTCTTTTGTTTCTTTTGTACTTGCAAAAAAAACCCCAACTTGTTTGGGACATAAGGGTACCGTGAATACTAGGTACCCGCAGAAATATTCTGTAGCCTGTGTTTTCATGTTGTCTTAAAATAGTCTTCCTTTTTTTTTTTTAAGTTCTTGGTTGATATGTTAATAGGCTGTATATGTGTGACATGCTAGAGTCAAGTAAAAGATGGAATAACTTTGGGGTGTTTTTATTTTTTTTAATAGTGTGTTTGTTGTATTTTGCACTAGATTGCTTTGGAAATAGGATATGCACTCAATCAGTGAAATGAAGCTTCTTCAGATGTTGTAGCCAAGTGTTAACATTTTACTGTTTAAAAAGAGGCAGAAGTAGTATTACTAGTGCAGTTTTTACGTATAACGTCATCTGGGCAGGCTTTTCATTAAGAAAATGTCTCTGTGCCCAGTAAAGGGCAGAAATGTCCCTTTCTGCCCATCAGTAAGAACTAATGCAAAACAAACAAACAAAACCCAAAAAACCAAACACACCAACCCCCACCCCAAACCAGATCTATATATGGTCAGGAGATAGACAGCTTCATTTAGATTTTGTGAAGATATGCTGCTTTGTCAAATAATTGAATAACATCCCATGGTTTCTTAGAAGCATTCTGATGAAATTTCACAGAACTTTATATTGCGTAAAACACAAGGTAGAGAACTTTCTAGCTAGCATATTTGGGTCTGGGTACACAGGCATTTATGGATTTTTAAGTGCTTTATTCTGTAACATCCATCCAGTCTTTCAAAACTGTACACAAAGAATAGGCAGATAATGAGGTGAAATTTCATTGTGTGAATAGTTAGTTTGCGTTAGCTCAGTCCAATTTTAAAAACTTCTCAGATAATTACTCACTTTGTAGCAGAAATGTTATCTGTGTGTCTTGTTCCTCCACTATTAATTCTGGGTATTTTTCTGGTGGGCAGGAGGGAGGGAAGGTGTTTGCATTTTTGTGTCATGTCATGTTCATGTTGTTCACTGTGGCTGGGATGTTCTGAAACAGTCATCACTGTGCAATATATTTCAGATCAACTCCTGTGATTTACATTTTTTCGATGAAGCAGGGTTATTTTGGCCTGCCTTTGTTTCTTTCTGAGTTCAATTTTGTGGGCTTGTGGAAGAGTAGGCAAGCAGGAGTATATGGGTGGAGTTTGATTTCAACTCAAGTAATTTTTAAGTTCTGATAGAATTTTCTCTTTAGAAGTTGCTGACTTCTTCTCTTTAAGGTTTCTAATTAAGTGTTAAATTTTGAAGTGATATATTTGATATCCACGGTATAATCAAGCCCTACTGCGTGAACTTAAAATATCCACAAAAGCAGAAAAAAAAGTATTTGGTTGAGAGGCTTGGGACCAGCATGTTGAACCAACCTCTCTGAGTTACTAACAGAGTTAGATGTAAGCTGCTTTTTCTGTTCGTCTTGCAGGCCAAAGATAACAAGGCTTGACTTCAAGAAGAACAAACTCACTCTAGTTGTTGTTGAAGATGATGAACAGGTAGATAACTATCTGTTTAGTTACATCTCGGTCTTGATTATACAGTACTAGTTTACATACTCCTGATCTCTTTCTTTATATTTATGTTTTGAGAATTAATGCAAATGCCTTGCAAGATTTTTCATTGTGACTTGGGGGGAGGAGGGGTGTGAGGGGACTGAAGTATAAAATAAGTAGGCTCAAATTACTTTTTTTCTCAGCTGTTTTTAAAAGAGGAATACCATGTGAAACTAGTGTAGACCAGATTATTTGGAAACGGTATGCATTGTGTAAGAAAGTTTTAAAAAGTCCATGTACCATATTTAATGGAATGAATTCCTTAAGCAGGTGCCAGAATTGTTCCTAATTGTTCAGCAGCTACTGAAAAGGCTAATTTTTCTGCCTAAAATTAAGCATACGTTTCAGAACTCATAGAAAACTTTTATTTGGCTTTTTATGTAGCTTTGAGTTATTCAAGCCCCCTGTAAATCACCAGTATGCTTTGTGTGTTTAAGGGAAAGGAGCAGGAGCACACTTTTGTCTTTAGACTGGATCATCCCAAAGCCTGCAAACACTTGTGGAAATGTGCAGTGGAACATCATGCCTTCTTCCGGCTCCGAGGTCCTGTCCAAAAAAGCTCAAGTCGATCAGGCTTCATTCGATTAGGATCCCGGTTCCGATACAGGTCAGTGTCATCTGTCATTTAGCACTTACCTTCTGTCATTTCTGGCTTTTCTTGGGTTATACATGGAAACGGGAGAGAACTTGGTATTCTTTCACCTAGGACATAGCTTGCAAGTGTCATTTCTCGATGAGTGAGTTGCATTATTTGTTTTACGGTACATTGTGGTTTATAGATCACTTAATCTTGAAAACCTGCCTTTTTTTAAATGAACCGTAGAGGGTGGATGATAGATTTGCAGAGCTGGGGACATTGCACGTCTTTTGACTTGAGTTCCTGACTCAAAACATCCTGTTTGAGTGATGGTAGTACTTCAGAAGCCCAAGATAATGTTAGGCACTACCAGAGCATGTAACAGACTTCCGAATAGCTTGTGGTCCCAGACTGGTCTGCAGGATGCTGTCAGTTGCCCCACCAGAGTTGGTGAGAACATATGGAAGGGGGTTTGGCATGACCCCAGGCAATACGTATATACTTGGCTTCCATTTCCAGCAACTGTAGCAATACCATCTAGTCTGCTCTAGAAAGGATCAGTGGTACCAAGGAGTCCGCAGTACGTGAGGCTGCTACTGCCCTGGGGGCAGAGTCTGGCCAAACTTGGGGGAAAAAAGACTTGCCTGGGAACAAGAGCATCTAGATGCTGGATTTTAGTCGTATTACCATGTTTCTCTATGACCTTTGGCAACACCCTTAAGCTTTACTCTCCTAGAATTTTCAACTTCTCCCAAACCACGTGCGCTGTGAACACAGAAATATGCAAAGGGAAAATGTGCTTTTTCAGCAACTTTATGTTTAAGGAGTCATTGCTTCAGCCTTTGGTCTTGGGAAAATGTGAAGGTTAGGATGCTTGTAAAACTTTTTGTGAAAGGCCTTCTAAGGTGTTAAGTTTGGAAATTCTTAATAGAAATGAGATCAGATGATTAATCTATGAATTTAAAATAGAAATGTTATGTTTTGATGAGCAGTGTCAGTATTCTGTCATTTAAAAATAATTGATTTATTTTGTTGTTTTTTACTTTTATATTACTTTATTAGTGGGAAAACAGAGTATCAAACCACCAAGACCAACAAGGCAAGGAGATCGGCATCCTTTGAAAGAAGGCCCAGCAAGAGATACTCAAGACGAACACTGCAAATGAAAGGTAAAAGGCCTTCCATTCTGAGAAGTATAATCCACTGTGAGAATCAGGTCTTCATACCCTTTAAAATTTCTGGGTAGGAGTTCTTGTAGCTGTTTGCCCTTCTGAATTTTCAAAATCAAGTTTTCTTTGGCTGCTTTGGGAGTGCACATGTATTTATCAGAGAAGGCTTGTGTCCAGAGCATATAATTATAGCTTGCCTAGCAGGTGAAACACCCATGAATATTGCACAGTAGGTCTCCGTATGACGACGGAAATCTTGGGCCCAGGAAACAACAGTATATTAATGTTAATATTTGAAATTTGTGAATCAAGTTTGAAATTTTTGCAATTGAGATTTTTTTTTCATTGTTCTTAGGAGTTGCACTCTGTTGTCGCACCCTGACAGCATGTGATACCTTGTCTCTTATTCCTGCTCTTGTATAGGTCAAGTGTGACCTCCCGTGCATACTTGTAAATACTTGCTTAAATCTGACTCTTTGGTTTGTTCTTCAGAATTCTTCTTTTATTTTTCCAATTTAGAATTTTGTTTTTTACACATTATACATGGGATACATGTAACCTTTTCTTCATTTAGTTGCCTACTTTTAGGCAGTGCTATATTATTTTTATTAATAATATACTGAGTATTTAACTGATAACCTAATTATAAATTAAATTTTAATTAACACTTTATATTTTTGCAGCACATGCTGCTAAACTTGAAGAAACAAGGTAAGATACAACCCAGTATTTAAATTTCTCTTTGTTTGCCACCTGTATTTGAGCATGTGTTACAAGATTAGTTATACGTAGGTCTTAAGTGTGGTTTTGCTGTGGGTTTTGTGTTTGTTTGCTTTACATAAAACCTACTGTTCAAAGCAAAGCTCATGTGTTGCTGTCAGACAGAAGATTTTGCCAGACTTGCTTACTAGCAGGCAAAGAGGTTTGTTTATGACTAGCTGTGATTCTTGCTGGATATGAGCTGTAGTTTCGTGTGCTGCCGTGTAAAGAGATCAGGTAAAAGCATGTGAGGATGTCTTCTTTCTGAAATCTGCCTGTTCTGGGTATGTGACTAAAATACATAATCAAGTGAAGGACATAGACAGGGAAAATACAGTAAAATAAGCAATTCATATTCTGTACTATATTTGCATTTATTCTCATTTACTTAAATATTTTATATATGGATACTAAATTATTCGTGATCAGCACTGAGAGGGAAGACTTTTGGTTCTTAATTTCTATACCTAGATTAGAGTCTTTCTGCTTGTGTAGGTTTATACTTGCTGTTGCAATGTAAATTACTTATATGAATCTGAATCGTACAGTTTTCATAACTGTCCTTAAGGGAAGAGAGGAAACCAGGCTAAAAAGAACTACCTGGTAGTGAAGGAACTAAGTCAGTTCTGATTTCTGTCCTTTGCCCTAATAACTTAAGAACATTGCAATGATCGATTGCAGGCAAATTATTTTTAGAAAGTAGATACTTGTAGATATTAAGCATCATGATATTCAGGAGCGGGGTAAGGAGTGTTGAAATAACATTTCAAAAGAACAGGCTTAATACAGCCGCACGTTTTCTGTTTGTAGCAGCAAGGTTGATTCTTGCATGAGAGGGGGAGAAGTCTAGGAAGTGTGGGGACAAGGCTGCAGTTACTTTAATGGCAGTGTCTCTGTCTTTGTGACCTGTATTGTCTCTTCTTTTTATAGAATGGGAAAGTACTCTTCAGAGCTGGGTGTCATTAAAGTGCTTAAGGATCCTCTGCATGCAAAATGTGACTGTGTGCTTAACTAGTGCTGTCATCTAGTGCTCTCATCGTGCTGTGTTGTCATGCCCTGCTCAGAGTTTCATGCTGGTTAGGTCATTCTGAGAGTGGGAAGAGAAACTTCATATGCAGTTTCTCTTTCTGATAAGACGGCCATCTTCTGATCTGCACCTAGGTGTGGCACTGTTACGCTAGTCTCCAGAGCAATTTATGCCATTTCTGAAACTCTACACTCAACCCTTGCTAATTGAAATGCATCATGAAAGATGTATGTTGTTCCATTCTTTTGTGTTAACTCAGCAGAGGGGAATGTGCTACCCAGAAGGCGTTCCTTAATATTCTGTTAAATGTGCTCTAATCTGTGATAACCTCCACGTTCTCTCAATAGAGAGAGTGTGACATTGGGAAACAGGCAAGGAACAGGTTGTTTTGTTACGACATTATGGTATTTAAGTAAAATAATTCTGAAGAATCACTGAAGTAGATACAGAAATCTATTTGAATTGTCAGGTTGGGTAGCTATTGTCCAAACTGTAAATCAACTGGAACCATTTTTAAAAAGATTAGAAGTCTGGAAAAAAGTTTGCTTTGCATGAGATTAATAATGTATAATTATTGTGCAGGGTGTTAATGTTTTTAAGTCTCTTAAATGTGTGAAAATAGGAAATGTCTCTTACAGATTCAGAAATCATCAGAACTAGGGATGTGGGTCTTATTTAATTTATTAACTGTATTACATAATTAATAAGATAAAATTATTATCAAAACTATGCTGAGTTGCTGTGCACCTAATTTTGAATGGCTGCTTTTGAGACTCAGAAGGAGTAATACAGTCCAGTAGAGGTTACACATACAGAAGAAACTTATTTTTCTGCTAAGCTTTGAAACTTCAAATCAGAAGAGCCCTAGTATGGAACATAGTATCTACAGCATGTATGTGAGGTTTCGACAATGTCATGTATTGCTGAGTGTTTAACTAAAACTGTATCTGTTTTACTTTACAAGTGCCCTGCCTTACTGCTGAATCAGTTTCTAAACTAAACAACTCAACTTGAACAAATAAAAAACAAAGTAATACCCTTAGTTACCTACAATGAGGCAGCTGACCTGAAAAATAAGTTTTTTTAAGTTTTCTTTTGAGAACAGTTAAGTACTATGGAAAGATCTTTGTTACACTTTGTGCTTTCTGAAAATCTTTGCAGCTCTGCCAGCCTGCAAAAATAGTTTGTTCATCTGATTCTGATTTAAATATCTTTTTGTCTTTCAGTACTGCAAACAATGCTGTTACCCACCAAACTAATGGATCACAAGTAAGGATCCTCTTATTCTTTTTAAAGGCAGTTTTCATGTATTTCAGCAGATTTGAGGATTTTGTTATTCATTCTTAAAATCCAGTGATTGACCACTTGAAAGTTAAAAACAGTTAACTACTAAATTGCATGCCAAGAAATGGCTGCTAATTTGCAAGCAAGATAATAAGTTAATTTAGCTGGAGCAAGGAAGATACCCCATGGGGCAGTACTATAGAAACTGCTATTTATAGATACAGATTTTTATAGGTACACAGAGTACCTTTGTGTGAGAGTTCATAATGTCTGGGGGAGGGGTGTGGAAATTCATCAACACCTATGTTGATGCTTGGTTACAGTATTTTTTTCTCTGAAAGGGGGATGCCCCTGCAAATTGAAGAACGCATTGTTAGAAAAAAATCAGTGTTCTCTGAGTCTGAGAAGGAGCTCGGAGACACCTGTCCCTTCAGCACTTGTACACAGAACACCTTGTTTCACTGAAAAGGGATGTTAGTGTAAAAGTAATGCTGCTTCCGAGTACCAAAAAAACAGGACTTGGAATTTGAAAAGGCCCTATTTCTCTTTCTGGAGCATTTCAGATGCTGAGTGCAACGGAAAGGGTCACATATTGGTAGAAACAGGATTATGGTTTGTTTTGACATTAAAATACTCAATCTCTGCTGATGGATAGATTGCTGCTCTGCTCAGCCTTTTTGCATTCTGTGCAAAAGGAGTTGGTTTTTTTTTTCAGGAGTAGTTATGTTTCAAATGGCAGTCCAAAGGCCTGCAACCCAAAGGTGCCAGCTTATTGCAGTTACCTACAGAAGGAAAGAGTTGGACACAGCAGGCTGTAGCTTTTTACTGAAATCTTTGAGCAGCTTTGGATTCATTATGATCCTCATACTGTGTGCGGTACTGGAAATGACTGGGCATAGGTATCCGTTGCTGTGGAAGCAAGGGAAGACAACAGCCTCACTTTAGCTTTGTGCATAAGGAGAGGTGGTGATATGTTTTGCTGTGTGTAACGTGTCGTCACTTTATTAATGTGTGTATCATAACTAACTAACTTATATCCTTTCTCCGAAGAGCTGGAATGCAAAGCCAAACCTACCTGTCTTAACAGCAGTTCCTTCTGCCCCAATCTTAGTGGAAATAGAAAACCTCCCAAGGAGCCCAGGAGCCAGCCAGCAAGACAAGAAGTGGTACGTTCTGCTTTGCTGGAAAATGAATTTAGCTTGCTTATGCATGATTCAAGTGGCTGTTTCTTTATCTGCACTTAAATAAGCTGCCATCCTTGTATCTTTAACACAAGTTGACAGTCAAGTTAACGGTGATGCAGCTGATTTGTTTCTGTGAATGTAGTGTGGGGAGGTGAGGACAACAGGCTTAGTCACTGCCAACCAAAAGAAAAATTCTTCAGGGGCTGAAGATATGATTAAATTGGGAACACCATTTTCAAGCCTTGGAGAGAGCTGGGTCCTTCTCATTTGCCATAATACTCCTTGTAACCCTTTGCTTGGTACCATGGGGCCCAAGGACTTGGCCTGATCCTTAACAAAATGCAGAACCTTGTAAACCAGTATCCTTGTGAACCATCTTTTGAACTTTTTAAAATGGGCAAGCTGATTTTTTTCATTATCTTCGGTAGAATGGGAGCTTGAGGAAAATGACACAAGCTGAAGATAAGAGCTTTGATTTCATGTAACCAGATTATTAGTTTTATGGATTGGATCCATCTCAAAATGAGGACAATTTGTTTGAAGATAAATGTACATATCATTTATCTTAAAGTAATTCTGTATTGCAAAGGTATTTCAAAGCCAAAACTGACATAATATCAAGCCAGTACTTCTGCACATGTCATCTTAACTTTTTCAGCTTCTTGTGCATTCAGAGGCAGTATGGCTTATCCTAGAAGGGTAATTCTGGTTTCTGCAAGACTCTTCATGAGCAGCAGCAATGGAATGGAGCAAGACAAAAGCTCTTATCCTAAGCAGTTTCAGCCCTCAAGAGAAAAGGTCCTTCTCCCATTGTTGGGCATATGAACCTGCTTTGCTTCAGTACCTCTTAAAAGTAAATGATATCTGTTTCCAACACTGCAATAACAACTGTACTTTAATATTGTAAAACTTCTTGATTAAAGACTTCTAATACTATGGGTTTGGGATTATAAAGGGGATGGTAATTCTGCTTTATGTGTTGCATTTTATTGAAATTTCAATCAGAACCTGTGATAAATACTGGTTTTCTTTCTTTTGCCCTTGATTTGTCTAGTATCTGAAATCTGTGCTTGTCTATGGTGAGATCCTGTTGATCGCTCAATTCCTTCCGTGGTGGTGGGTGAAAGGTGGTGGTTTCTTTATTCTTCAGCATTCTGAGTATGGTTTTATTTTTATTCTTTTGGTCTAATTGCAAGATGTGTGCTAGTAACCAGTATTTTCTTTGATGGAAATGTTTGACTCTTGCTCCAAACAGCTGCTCTTGGGTGTGATTCGTGCTAGCGTTCTTGCTAGTGTTTACAAGGCTTCTGTTGCTTATTGAAATCTCACTGCTTCTGTTCAGAAGCAGAGAGGACTCTGTAGCCAATCTGTTTCAGTTTTGGTCTTGGTACACCTGTTTTGGGATTAAGAACTTGAGCCTGTCTGTCTTAACGTTGTCAAGGAATCTAAGCTTACATGCCAGCTGCCGCAGTATGTAGTCTTTCTATAGAAGAGTGGGAGTGAATATAAAATACATCTGCATGTAACCCAAAACAGCGTGCCGTAAAGAAAACAAGCTTCTTGACAATTGACACGTTTTAATGGAGTCATCAAGTATTACATTTGAGTCATTAAGCATTACACTTAATGCTTGTACTGCATACGTGTTACGTTTCTTAGAGATATAGCATTATTATTGAAGGCAGTAGTCTTCTGGCAAAGAGGTTTTAATGTGTTCACTGGAAACAGTGCTACTTGTAATAAAGGGCAAATCCAGCTGTAGGAAGAAGACAACAGTTTGGAGCTGAGTCAGCAATTGAGCTACATTCTGGTTTCCTAGGTGGGAGGTGGGGGTTAGGTTAATATAATTGCCAGAACTATATATTTGTTGTGGGGCTGTGACTTGGCTATTGCATCTTGGAGTCTTGGTGTCTCGATGCTGCTAACGAGATCTCTTTTCAGCTGCTGCTGTCTTAAATTGGCCTGTTTCTGCATGAATTATCTTTGCTTTCTGTCAAAAAAAATAGTCTTCTTTTAGAGAGAGTCTGCCAAGGATTGTTGAGAACACCAAAGTCTCTGGACTGGAGTTCTGCAGATGGTTAGATTGAAGGGGTTTAGAAGTAAGGCCCCGACCTCATGAGTTTCTGTGCTCTGCTTGGCAGATGCCTGTATTGGCTACCTTGCAGCTTAGATCCCTTCCTAATATCAATGTTTCCTTTAATTTAAAATGCTAATTCTGCAGCTGCCAACAGCAATTGTGCCAGATTGTATAAAGTACTTTGTAGATAAGAAGGATTGTAGTGTCTTTTTTTTTTTTTTTTTTCCCCCTTTGCTTCATTCCTGTAAAATTGTCAGTACAGGAAAACTGTACTGGTTTGCATCGTCTGGAAATAGTCTGGAATATTAGTTGCAAGGCTGAGAAGCCTAAAACAAAATCAGTGTCTGTCTAATTTTAGTCTTTTCTCAATAAGCTGTTTCTGTGCTAAAATAGGACAGGAGACAAAGGTTTAATAATATTTTTTTCCTTATTGTGGAGAAAGTAGGGGGGGGGGGGTTGTGCTTTTTTTTGTTTGTTTGTTTTGGGGTTTTTTTTGCTTTCCCAACAAAATGGGAAAATAGTGTAATGAACTGTTGAGGATTGGGGCCTTCAGTATTCACAGGTCACCTCCTCAGCATACTTGGCAAAAAACAAAACTCTGAATTTACCCATGAGTGACCTTTATATGAATTCTCTCCCTTTTCTAAAGGAGGACTATGCCTGAGCGTTAATCATTTACAGCTGTTGTAAATCCTGCATGCTTTTCTGCTTCCCAGCCTTAACACTGTCATCTTCCAACTCATGTGCTGGCTGCTTGGCTGTCCTGGCAGTGCTGTGGGGCTTTCTAGACATGAGAAGCTGGAATTCAAGCAGGTGGCTGTCTAGGACCCCTCTAGGTGAACGGCAACAATGTTTCCATTTTGTTTAGATTTGGGTCATTAAATAGAGAAGTTTACATTAAACTGAAGGAGTATTTGTTTGTTTTGGGTGTTTCCTTGCTTGAATAGTTTCCCAGAGTGCTTTTTTACAAGCATTTTTTTTGATACTGACTGTACCTTGTATCAGCCTCTTCTAAAACATACCAATGAAGGATCCTAATACGACACAGACAACAGCTAACAGATCATTGTCCATTTCTTAAAGTTTTAAAATTTGACTATTTTAGTAAATTGCTTATCCCTGCTGCTTTGGAGATGCTTGTGCCTAAAGGGTTACAGTTTTCTAGCAAAGGGCTCCTGCATAAAAATATTTTTCAAAACTGTTTGAAGTGATGAGTGATCTTCCCTGCTCTTCTTTTTAGCTTTTGGAGGACTTTATGCCAACTGCGGTATAGACCAGCCACAACTGTGCACAGCATTTCTGTGGTTTTGATTTTTGGAATTCAAAATTTAAAATTTACAAACCGTTATACCCTCATATGCAAAATTAGAAAACAGTCTTAGTTTTGTGACCTTTTTAAAAAAGGCTCTTTTTCCAACTAAATTTTTTATGTTAATCAAGTACAGCTACAGTCAGCTCCTTCAGTAGTATTCAGTCTCTTAGTAACCTAAATTGTGAATGATTTGCATGTGCTGTACTGTTTGCCCCTGCACAGGAATGCTCATGTTTCTGAGTTTCTATTTTCTTCTCCTTTTCTTAACTTGCATTGGAGTCTACATTTTTCCAATGAGTTTGAAATCTGGTGTTGCTTATAGATGCTTGTTTCAGGTGTACGTTTAGAGCTGCCACTTAAACCCTTTCAGCTTCCTGCAAACGTCCTATATGCTTGGGAGCTCTGTTCCTCCATCATATTGTTTTCTCTCATTTGTAAAATGCACGTGGTTCTTGCTCAGTTTTGTGAAGTGCATTGAAATATGAAGTGCTTTTGATTTGGTAAGTGTAGACAATATATACATCAGCTTAACTTGTTTGAAAATTCTACAAAAATGTGCATGATACTGAGCAGAAAAGGGGTTTATTTGACAGTGTCGTCATGTACACACATACTTGCATGTCTCTTTCCTTCAGTATTTACCTTCCAGCAATGCCCTTTTCCTTGCCTTTTCACATCAATCTTCTTGTCTTTACTTTTGCTTTACTTTTCCACCCTCTTTCTCACCCATGGCTGTTTACTAATTGTGCCCCCTCCCACTCCCCAATAATCCAGGCCCTTTGACGCTGCCGACCGCTGTCAACGTGGTGGAAGCCTGTGGGACGCGTGGGCCCCGCCGAGGACCCGCACTGCAGACGGACAATACATCGCTTTTGTCCATGAGCGTAATGTGAAGAATGCGGGAATGCACAGCAGTGCTGGTACCTATGCTGTCCAAACCACCATGACCAGTCTCTGAGGCGTGGGCCTCTCTGGAGCTAGAGACTGCTTTCTAGCAGAGGCTGGAAATTTACCGTTTGAGCCGTTTCTGAGATAAGGACAATGGACACAAAGCTGGCTATAAAGGGGGAAAAAAGTTTTTATAGGCCCTATATGTCATTTTTTAGGCTCTATATATCATGCTGTTGGTATTTAGTCTTTAAAAAAGCACCAAACAAACCAGAAGCCACCCATCGCTCTTATATTAAAACATGACTCTGTGTGTGGGGGTGTGTGTATATATATATATATATCTTTTTAATTGTGTTAAGATTTTTCTTAATGATTGAAAGATTTATTATTTTTTTTTAGCTGGGTTTAACTTTGAGAGCCATGCAGGGTCACATTTGTAATAAAACCACATATGCAACTAGTGGGTTATAATGCGGTTTCAAAAATCTGAGACAGGATGTAACTGCCTCTCCTTTTGAATCAGGATTATTTTAAAATAACTAAGGTAGATGGTTGATTTGAAAACTAACCTTTTTTTTTTTTTTTTTTTTTTAAGAAGTATTCTTCTGAAAAATATTGCTTGGAAATGGAATAGAATTATTTTAATTTTTTAAAGAATAAAACCATCAGAACTCCTGAAAAGTCAGAGTAATATTTTTTTTCTTTCTAGAAAATTTTATTTCTGTTTTGCTGTTTTGCTCCAGTTGAAATGAAACAAGTACTTCCTGACAAACACCAGTCCTACCATATGATTCACGAGGTTAATTGTTAAGTCAGAGGTTAAGACTCCAGCTTCATGGCTCATCGGTATTACTGGGGGCCTTTAACAACATGAAGAACTACCTTTACCCTTGAATGCCCTGTGTTTTCACGTGGTTTCTGAAGTTAGCTGCTTTTACATTGAAATATTCTTTTCCTATTTAAAAAAGAAAAAGAGTGTGGGTAGAGCGCTTTTAGAATTCATTTATATTTGGCTTTTAAGATAAAGTGTTTGAATGATTTTCAAATTGCTTGAATAAGTTTCAAATAGCCACATAGCCCAGAAATACAAAACCATTGTTTTTAGATATCCCGCCCCAAAGAACCAAGAAAGTATGTCTTGTGTATGACATAATACTGCCTGAGATATTTTGGTCTCCTCACCCTTGTATCTGACAAAGGGAAAGAGATTGCTAAGGAAATGTGGGTCTCCATCTACAACTCTGCTTTAAAAAAAAAGGATATGCAAGCTACATATAAGATCTGTAGGATCTACAGAGGTGATTAGAGCAGTCTGTTGTGCTATTTTTAGCTTTAGATTTTGCAAGGTGGATGTTGTAAGCTTCTGGAGCGAAGCAAACCTATTTGTTTATTATTTCTAAAGTTGCATAAGAATATGCAAATGAAAACAGGTGTTCTGACTTTTAAAATACTGTATAATTTCTGTGTAGATGAAGGAGAAGCCACCACTAATTTGAGTGATAGAATTTGGGATAGTTTTGTATTTAAAATGCAAGAACATTGTTGCAACGACGAGTCACCGCTTTGTTGCGGAGTTGTAAGTTCAGATGTGCTTATGTAGTGGTCAGGCCATTGCATGTGGTGGCTGACTCCTCGGGTATCTGAGAAGTTTTGTGGAGCTACTGTAGAACTGAAGAATAGTTGAGGTTGGAAGGACACCTCTGGAGATCGTGGGGTTCACCCCCATGCTAAAAGCAGGTTGCTCAGGACCATGCCAGCCAGGTTTTGAGTGTCTCCAAGGATGGAGATTTCCCGCCCTCTCCGAGCAACCTGTTCTGGTGTTTCACCAACCTCACAGCAAAAAAAGGTTTTCTTTCTTGTGTTTAAGTGGAATCTTCTTTCATTTCTGAAAACAGAATTTCAGTTTGTGCCTGTGGCCTCTTGTCCTGTCTCTGGGCTCCCTTGAGAAGAGTCTGGCTGTTGTCTTTACTCCCCCCACCAGGTTTTTATACACATTGATCAGATCCCTCTGAGCTTTTTCTTCTCCAGGCTGAGCAGTCCCAACTCTCTTAGCCTCTCCTCCTATGTCAGATGCTTCAGACCCTCAGACCTTTTGGCATCTTTATGGGCCTTTGCCACACTCCCTCCCATAGGTCCATGTCTCTCTTGTCCTGGGGAGCCCAGAACTGGGCATAGCACTCCAGGGGGTCTCACCAGCGCTGAGCAGAGGGCTGGGTGTCCCAGCTGCCTGCAGGGTGCTGACTGTCACAGACTGCCTGGGAATGAACTGCGAGTTTGGTTATTAAAGCTCTCAAAGTTTTCATGGTAGGTGTTAAGCGTGACAGCAGAACTAGTTCCGACTGAGGATAGAGGAAGCAACCCTGGTTGCCTGAAATCCATCTACCTTTAGAACTGATTTGTTGTAGTATGGTATATATTGCATGCTTTTGCCACGTGGCTGTGAATCTTGCATACATCCTGAGGGTTGATTTTGCTCTGTGCTGGGCTTATTTTACTGTGACTTCATTGTCTTAAGGAGAATTATTACCCTGGTTTCCACTAGGACAAGTGACAGCTCTCAATAGCAGACAGAGAAATTGTACCACCTGGTACCAACACCACCTAACTGCATCTTTACAGGGACAGATTACGTGCTGGAATAGCATTGAGGAAGCACATGCATGTCTTTCTAAACAGTATGGTGGTAACAGATCTTTTCTTAATATCCACAAAGTTTCTACAGCCAGCACCTTTTCCTAAGGGTGTTTTCTTTCCTTTCTTGTAGTTGTTGGCTTGTATGTAGTACGCTATGTCAGTATTTGGAATTCTCTTCAAACAAATGGGAGACAGCAGAAGTCTTGGAATGTGGGACTCAGCCTGCTTGATTATAAACTGTGTGTGGACAGTTTCCATTTGGAGCATCATACATCCCCAGGAATTTTTCTTTTCCTTTCCTCAGAAGGAAAAGGAAGTGGTTTTTTTCCCTGAATATTTTGTGGTTTTTAGGGTTGAAAAAAAATCTGAAAAAAGATTATAGGCTTAAATTTACTACTCTTGACTTCAGGTATAACATTGAATGCTCCAAAGTGAAGGAAATTAACAAAGAATTACATACTATTATACTACTTAACAGAGTCAATGTGAGAAACTATTCTGTGTCGCTACCAGTTTGAAAAAATAAATTAGCTTGCGTGGTGCTCCATGCTGCTTCAAATTAGATTAGTTGCAAAAGAATTATCTCTTTTGCAGTGGACTTGGATAGTTACTGTATTTTACAGATTGTATTTCACAAACTAGAATGAGGTATTGTTTTGCTTTTCAGCTAGGAAATTAAAAAAAATAATCATACCCTTTGTAACTGACAGCTTTCTCAGTCACATTATGCATTGTATACTGTATGGTATATACTAATGTGAATATATTTGTCAGGCAAAAAGAAGAAATAATGCAGTAGCTAACTTCCTTAACTGTGGGAATTCCCTGAGCATGTGACAGCTTCTGTGTGTGATTTAGTAGTGAGCTGACAAACCTTTCCATGTGCTAAAACCTGTTGGTTATTCCTATATTCATAATTATTTGTATGACTTGAACTCCTGGTATCACTTATCAGCTTTTTGCTTAGAATATTTCTTAAAATATGTTGATAGAAGTTGATTCTGAAGACATAAACCTGGCACTTACTACTACACAAAGTTCAACTATCCCTTTGTGTGTGGGTAAATACAGGAACGTGTAAAGCTAATGGGCATTTCATTCTTGGGTACTGCACACTGACTGTCACTGAAGTCCTTCTTTTCCTGGGAAGCTGTTTGTTATTTCCCTTAGGACTGGCGTGAATGTTCATCAGTGTTTTGTAAAAGAAATACTGTGCAGTGATGAAAATAGTATCTTGTGCTTAGTTCCATAGTCTGGCCGTTGACGAAGCCTGCATGGCAGACTTCCTGATGGTGCCCTGAAGAGGGCGAAGAATCTGGGGGACCTTGAACAATTTAGTGCTCTTCAGGGAACACATCTCTTGTGCTTGCAAATTCCAGTGGCTGATGGTCTCCCTAGTATGACTTTCCTCTTGTGACTGCCTATCTGAGGGTGGTTGAGTAGGTGTTTCAGTGGGTCTGAAAGCAAAATGTGGGGTCAATTCCTACTTGCATCTTGGCTTAGGAGGCTTCTCTCAAGTCTGCCTAAAATTAATTCAGTTTCCCTCAGGCCCTGCTGTGATGCAGGGGTGAAGCTGCTGGGACTTACCCCCGTTGTCCTTGCTACCTCCCACCATCCCGTGGCACAAATGGCAATAAGGTTTCCTACAAACTTTCATCACCTTAATGTAAGTAGTACGCTGCTTTTGGAGCAATGCTAGGCATTGAGTGTGCCATTTGAATATGCCACCAGATTTTAAGACTGCCTTTATCTTGAGCAGGCAGGTTTTTATATCAGCTTTCTTGTCTGTCTAGTAAATGTTACTGCAGTTGTCATAGGGGGGGCAAAAGCTAGTGTAGTTATCCTAGCAATTTTCCAGCGAAGATAAATAGAATTTTTCACTCATTTTCTCCACTGTGCTGCAATGCTAAGAAAAGCATTAGGAGATTACAGCATAGAGAATTGTTACTGGTGCTCTACGTCACTTCTTACGTGGAGTTCATAGGAGCTTATACATAGCTCCTTCAACATGTCATGGCATCAACACCTCTGCGCTGCAGGCAAAATCTGAACTTCGATACTGGTCGTCACAAACCTTTGGGAAGCTATTTACCAGAGACTGTCAGGAAATGGCAGAAAATTGTTGGCTTCATGTAAAGATCATAAAACATTTTCACTCTCTTGCATAGACATCCTCTGATGGTAAGGTATTGGGATTCAGTCTCACTTTCTTTGTTGCCTTAATTGGGAGAGCATCTATTCCTGCTGGTTACTTTTAATAATTAAAATTCTCTCTATCTCTCAGTCCCCCTTTGTGAGACTATCTTCTGCTTGCCATTTCCCAGTAGTGGTGCAGAGCAACTGTGCAGTAGATTGAAGTGTTTCCTATTACTTGCTTTGCTAGTAGCTTCTTATTCCACTGCTTTAAGAGAATCACGCAAGTGACCTCAGTTTGCCTCACAGCAGTTATCTTAAGATGATTCGTACATTATTAGCACTAAAACGGTGATATCCTGTAATCTCTTTCAGAGGTATATATTTAACATTGGAAGGATTGTTTTGGGTGCTTGAGATGGAGGGAGGAGTCATTTTCCTGGAGCCTCTAGTGACAACATGGGACTGCTTCCAGGTTCCAGGGGCTGGTGGGAGGCACGGGGCATTAACCAGGTAGCGATAAGGGAGAAGCTGGTCTGACTGGGCAGGAGGAATTGTCTCTGTGCATAATGATAAGTTCTGTTGTGGTGGGTACTTGCCTGGTATCGTTGGTCTCATATTTGGGACAGGACTTTAAAAAGTGGTAGATTTTTCTTCTTAAACCAATATTGCGACCAAACCGTATGTGTGAGTGATTGTTGACTGAAATGGGTGACGATTAAACTGCAGTTATGTGCACAGGTTGTTGATTAACCTTCGTTTCCTGCAGCAGTTGTTGTTTCCATATTTGTTACCGTTTGCTGTTAGGATAGCTTTAGCTGTCCTGAACTTTGAAGAGATGGATGAGATTCCTAACTGCCGGCACAACATAAGCATCATAATATAACTTTTGTTTTTGTAATTGTTTTTCTGTGTGCATTGTAAATACCAATGGTAGGACAAAATAAAAAGGGGACATTTCTATTAGAAAGCAAAGGAGGTGAAACAAGTGATCCTAACAGGGTACAGGGTAGATGCTGTGATTCACTTAAAACTAATTGTGACAGCTAAGGTTTTATTCATGTCTCTGCCCAAGTTAATAAAGCTGAAACTAGTTATAGATATATGCATAACCATACCGTAGTGTCAGTGCAGACCTATGCTGTGCATCCTTCTGCCCCCTGTTCTGCTTACAAGTGTTGGGTGAAGTGCCGTGCAAATCACTTTTTGTGAAAAGTATCAACTTCCCTCCCCCTAACTTTTGTTTTTCTCATATAAAAATCCTGAAGCGTACCTTGACTTTGTTAGAAAACTTCAGATACTTGTTCAAAAAAGTGTGTTTAATGGATAAAAACTTCTCTCCTCCTCTCTTCACTTTTTCCACTGTTACGTGGAATGATGAAGCAGCAGGCAATGTGGACCTGTTCTGGTATGAAGTCACTTCTACAAACATGAATGTACCACCCCCACCTCCATTTTTTTTTTTATTATTTTTTTTCCCAACTTGCTAAAGGCCAACGTCTATTAGTTACCTGAAAAATTTTTACAGAATATGTCTGATTACCAGAAGACAGCTTGAAAAAAAGAGATTGCATATGTTAAAGCTTTTTCTTGTTACAGGAAGAGTGGTAACATGATTCTGTGTATCTCTGCCCATCTTTGTGCCTTTGCAGCGTACCTCTTGTTGATTTGCTAGACAGCACGGAGTTGCCAGAAACCTGTGTTGATGATGCCATAGGTCATCCAGTTGTTGGCTTGGCAACAGGAGATTCAGAAGAGGCTGTTAGTTGCCCTCATCCTGGCACAAAGGAAACTGCAGCTGAAAAAGCAGACTCGGATCGTAAGCAAACTTACAGATTTTTCCCTATTATGTGATGTGTGGGGTCAAAGTTAACAGACTAGGTTGTTACAATGTTGTTTCTGTACAAAAATCCAGAAGTGGTGTAGAAAGCTCCTTTAGCTTTTATGCATAAGGACAATTTTACCCACCACTAGGACAACAAAGTTGGTCAGCTCTCCCCATTTCAGCTGGAAGCAGCTTATTTCCAAGGACAGAGGTACAAGGGAAAAGCTGTAGTTTGCAGGATCGGACTTTAGCCACAAATACAGTGAAGTGCAACCATCTGAGCAATTAACTCTTGCTGCTTGCTCGCTCACTGTGAGGACGGCGAGGGAAATGAACTTGCAGGCGTGCAGTGTGTGGTGATTAGATACATGCAGTCTGTAGGCTTGAAACTTGTATGGAAGGTTGAGCAAATGGTATTTTTTACTACCCCCCCATCCTTGTGTTTTTTCCACAACTTTAAAACCATGTAATTAGTGCTCAGGAAGAATGCAAGTTACAAGTCAAGTAACTCCACAGTGACATTAGGAAGCTTATATCTTTTCTGTCTTTTTCAGCATTTGAAGACACATTCCTAAAACTGAAACAGCTGGAGACAGAGCACAGCAGCCCCGTGCCAACTGAGCGTCCTAACGTAAACATAAACATACAGGTAGTTGGGCTTCATTCCTCTTGGCAGAGTCACTGAGTTTTGTTCAGATCATTCTGAAAAGTCTTCCATTTACCTTAGGCTCTTTGCAGGATTTTTTAAGAATATGAGGAAGTACTGTGGGGGGATATTAAAGGAAATACAAATGTTTTGTTACATGTAAACCTGTGTGCGACAGGGCAGTGAGATAAAGATGGGGGGCAGAGGTGCATGTGCTCCTTAGAAAATTTCACTGGGCTGCGTTCTTCAAAAATAAATGGGATAAAGGCTTGAAATGTTCTTCAGTTGTCTTTATCTGTAGGTTACTAACTGTACAATGCTGTATAGTTCACCATCTTTTTTTGAGGGACTGAGCTGCTTTCTTGGTGTTTTTCAGTTGCCTTTGGTAACCTTCCCAGAACACTGTTTTGATGTTTTGTTTTGAGTCGAGTTTGCTGCTGATCTGTCCCTCCTGTTAAGGAACCACTTATTAGCTGCTTTCTGAAGTAGGTGTTAGTGTTCTATGTGTTTACGTAGAGGAGTGATGTGGTTTGATTTAGTGCTCTCATAAATCCTTTTGAGCAAGTCAGACTGCATTTCCGTGGGCAGCTGAGCCGAAGCTGAACAAGGGCAGGGGCTCTCTTCATCCTCACTCCTCTTCACTCTTCCTTCCCCAGCTTCACTCTCTCCTCTGTCACCTCCAGGAATCATTGCATGTTTTGGTGAACCAGTGTGGCCTACAGAAAGGCAAACAAAAATTTTTTTGCCTTTTCTCTTCTTTTTCTTTTTTTAACTTTTTGTTAAGTTTTTTTTTGTTTGATTTTGTTTAGTTTTTGAAGTTGTTAAATACTGATTTAGAAAGGTTCATGGAGGGGGTAAAAGCTATGCCTAGAGCCATAGTGAAAATCAGTAGTGTTGCTATAAGCAATGGAGAGGACAGGATCCTCCCTTACTACAGCAGTGAACCTTCACAGATTCACCAGTTATCAGACCACTGCACCCATACAGGATACTCTTGGTTTTTAGATGAGCTTTAAAAAATTTGGAATTGACGTTTCCCTTACTCTCATTTCTCTGATGTTAAAGCTGTAGGTGCTTTATTTCATTTTGAACAAGCAAAGAGAATACAACGCCTGTCAGTGTTATCTGTACTACCCTCCCTTGCAGAGAGGCTGGAGGATTTATCTAACTTCAGTGAAACAGCTCTGATTTTTCTTGCTCCCTCAATAGTAAAATGGACCAGGTGCAGAGAGAGGCGTTCAGTAGTATGTGTCTGGGCTAAGCCCGTTCCGGAGCATTTGTGCCCCTGCTGTGTGTGAGAAGGCTGTGGCTCTGGTGTGCTTGGTGCCGCAGGCTGTTTGGCTCGCGTCCCCTTTAAGGACTGTTGTCAGGGATGCTTTGTGCCCCTCTCTGCTTGGTGAGTGCTTTACAAAGATTACCAAGTCTCTAAGAAGATTAGTCAGTAGCCTATAGGTCGTGTTATGCCAAAACACTGTCTCTGCGTAAACTAAAGCAAACCAACACAGTTTATTTCAGAGTATTTTCACCTGTTGAGCTCCATTTTGGTTCAGAGAGAGAGGTTAAGGTTTTAATTGGTTAAATGGAGAGAACGGAGGAAAGTGTCTTGGTTTTTAAATCACGGCTGATATATAGTAAGCAAGTTAAGATTCTTGTAATGAGCTAATCTAACAAACAGCTCCCAATACAGTACAGTCACCCAGCTGCTGTCAGGTGAGGTTCCAAGTAACTGTGGATATTAGAAGTTACAGCCGCTGGGATCATAGTAACCTCATTAGAGAGCAAGAACATTCGCATAACTGCGCATGGATCTTGATACGAGTATGCCAATAAGATTCTTTCTTTGGGTAAAAGATACTTCAGCTTTCAAGCAGGAAGTGCGAATTGTATTATGAAAATGCAAGGGTAAGGTCATCAGTGGTTTTCCTTGAGTAGAAAAGATTGAATAAAGCTTTTCAGCCTGTGATGTAGCTTACCAAGAGGTCACTTGAGAGTGTTTGTTTAAAAAGGCAGGCAAAGATTAGAGACTGTCTTTACATTTTAAATTCTGTATGCTTCAAATTGCAAAGGCATACAGGTTACAGTAGCACCAAATGAGTACACCCAGTTGTGATTAGAGATGAAGGTTAAAGGTTTAGAAATGATCTCTGAAAAGATTGACCTAAGAATAACTATTAAAAACACTTTGTTTCCTGCTTTTGAAGGCTGCTTTAGTAAAAATAATGAATTTCCACTTACGGTGTTTGTTACAAAATGTACCTATTGGCTCGCTTCCTCCACCTCTGTTCCATTCATGGCATCTTCTTCTAACTGGGCTGAATGGAACTACAATATAGCCACTAAAACCTTGCAATGAGCTTAGATCCCGGAGCTTGCTGTTGTTTCAGATGAACACAGTGTGAGTGTTCTCCCTGAAAGTGTGCGATTACAAATTTCAGCATGTCTCATCTCCCTTCAGTTTTACCAATGCATGAGATACCTACCTATGTAGAAACAGTTACAGCACATATAAAGGTTGGTAAAATGCACTGGGGGAAAGCACTAGCTTTCAGCTTATGAAGGCAGAGCTGTATCCTGAACTTCGTAAGTGACACTGTCAAATGCCAATGAAATGCTCACTTCAGCTTTGTTAATTAAAAATCTTTAACTGTTTTCCATCAGGGGGCAGAGATGGCTTGACAGTCATCTTTACATAATTCTATACTTGCAATCAATCAATCTTGATTGATTTCTTTGATATGGAAATATTTACCTAGCTATCTGTGTTGTTTTAGAGAAAAAGAGAAGTCTTTCTAGAATGAGAACTGGGAGGGGGGAATGAATGGTTCCATTCTTCACTGCTGCTCCCTGCCAAAATCTGTTGAGATGGAAGAATGCAACTTTGTCCTTTCCCAGCTTTCACTAGTGCAGTGACCAGATCTGACAAAAGAGAGCAAATAACTCTTAAATACACCGATGCTCTGCTTTCATCAGCTTCTGAAGGGAAATGAACAATAAAAAGATCAGCCTGTTTGCCCATATTTGAAGTGTGCGCCAGAGTCAGAAATGCAAGGATGTGAGGGTTTTCTTTTCCTGAACTTCTTGTGATCTGTAAACATGTGGAAATTGCTCCAAAATATGCCTACATTAGACTCTGTCTCCCTGCACAAAGTGATTTTTCAGTGGCACCAGGAACACTGCTCAAAAGCATAAAGGATTGGGACCGCATCTCCTGCTGTTGTCTTGAGTATTTCCTTTCCTTTTTACATCACTGCCTAGCTCCGTATTTTGATTGAAGAATCGAGTACAAATATATTTGTCTAGTACATGGAACTAATAAAAATCCTAATGAGCTAGAATATTGACAAACCTCAGCAGCTTTACTGTTTTATGTGAACAACTGAAATGTCTTGTAAATTAGATCTCTTGAGGCATTATCAGGTGCCAGATGCTTACCCCTCTAGCTATGCGTTCTTTCCATTAAAAAACAAAACAGTAAAACACCAATGCATTTTTTGCAAGCACAAAATATAAAAGATTGGGAAAAATCTTTACTATTAATGGTACTGTTTCCTTGGTGATATAGAACTTATATTTAAGTACATTAAAATATTTCTTAATAGTACTACACTTCAAAATTTGGGAATCTAATTGCTGTTAAACTACCCTTTCAGTGGAGGAACCTGAGAGGAAGTTAAACCACAAAATGGTGCTTAAAGCACCAGTGTACTGATGTGCTCAGTTAAAATAATCAGATTTACTAGATCACTGGTACTGGAATAATGCATTAGAAATTCTGTGCAGGGACTCTTATGTACAGCATCTGGTTCAGTGAGGTCCAGTGTAAGGATTTAAGGATTATCATAGTTGAGTACTGCAACTGTACAAATAATAATAATAATAAATCAGTTTTAATTATTCCAGACTTCTGGCAATTCCAGCAGCTTCAGGAAAATGAAGACACTTAAATGTTTAATAATTAATTGTTTTGCTAGTTTTCATGAATGTATGAATGTGCATCTCTTAATGTCTGCTAGCAACAGTCATTAGCAACATTGGTTGTTGGGCCTGATACCTTTTTGTGTTAACTGTGACCCCTGAGTATTTTGCAAAGTTCATTGCTGACTGAGGTCAAAATTTTAAAACAGGTTCTCCTTTAGGTAGTCTCCTAAGTTCCTATTTGGATACCCTGGAAGGTGATTTAGAGGGAGACAAGAAAAGGAAATGTTTTTTCCTTCTCTAAAGCCCACATACCTAGAAGTTCTCACAAGCATTTCCAGTCAAAGAAAAAAGCTAAAAGTAGATGGATGGCTGGGGGGGGGGGGGGACGACAGGTATTCATTCACCTCTTTTTAACTTCTGTCACTTGCTCGCTCTCTCTGTGCCATGGGCTTCGTTCCTTCTGGACACGCTGCAGTTGGTGCAAGTAGGGGTGCAGCCGGATTGTGCCCGCTCTGGGGGGGCAGGGGGTGTTGCAGGAATGCAGGCTTCCCGCGGGCAGAGGGCCGGGCATATGGCAGGGAAGCAGGACTCTGTCTCCCCCTGCTGAGTCATACCCCGAGAAGAAAGGTCACAAGGTTTAGTATCCACACTGTTAATTAACTCCTGTCATTAATCAAATAGCAATTAGTAGATCAAATGCTTGATTAACATTTTATAATTAAGAAATCCAATTCACATAATGAAATATACTGTCGTGAAAGGTATCTCATTTTTAATTGTCTTTGTTACGTATATGGCTGCCAGTTTGTTCTGATACAGTCAGTGATGGGAGAGGCAGCTGTTCTAATTTATAAGTGGATTGTAAGGTAAAACTCTCCCCAACTTGAATTTGAGAGGGCATAGTGCATATAGACTAACTCATAGTTAGGCTATGCTGATACGGTGTATTGTGATGGCTGCTACATTGGTCTGCCAGCAAACTGGGCTGCAAATTTAGGGTCCACTTCGGTTCTTACACGCTGTGTTTTCAGCACAGCACTTCCCATCTCTGCTTCTAAGCATTGTGCTTTTTTTACTTTATGTTTTGCTGTGACTTTACAAGTGAGTTCCAAAATAAAGGGAAAAAATTGCTTTTTCATTTCAGTGTAAATCTGCTGACTTTCACTCAGTCTTGTTGTTATTTAGAGATGTCAGTAAACATTGGCCCAGACTTTTCCGTGTGGGAACTGCTTCTGATAAATTTTTTTTCATGTCTAGGATGAAGTAGTAAAGCTGACAGATAAATGTCTTAATGCAATTGAGAGCCCAGTCACAGCAGCAACGTGGCTTCCAGCAGATATCAAAAGCAATATCCTGAAGGCCCAGGCAGAAGCAGGGCACAAGGTAAATAGTCACAGTCCTCATCAGTTGAGTTTCTCAAATGTTTTATTTGTCTTGAGTTGCGTGGTGTTGGAGAAAATGCCATGCAAGTAAGGGTGCTCCAAGAGCCAAAGTCCATGATAGAGTAAGAGAGCCTTTTTGCACAATAATAGTGGTCCAGTACTGGCACGGTTGCCCAAGGAGAAGTCTCCATCCTTAACGATGCTCAACATGGAGCTAGACAAGGCCCTGAACAAGCCCCTGGTTTGAGTGGTTATTGAGCCAGATAACCTCCAAAGGTGGCCTAATAATCGAGAAATTATTCTGTGTTTCTGTGACTAAGACTATGCTTCTAGCATATCCTAGTAAATTCTGTGGCAAATAATGGTATTTTATTTGGCTACACTGTTGAATTATTTTTATTTCTGCACTGAAGTTTTCACGTAGAATTGATGTTGTAAGTCCCTGAGCAGGGTGAACAGCACACTTCTGTGCTGGGATGCAGGTCCTCGGTGCTTCTGTGAATCTCAGAACTGACACAAGATGGGAACAGGTATCAGAAATTTATATCTTTGTTCATTTTTTTCCTCTCAGGTCATGAGAGAAGACAGCCTGACAGTTGTCAAGAATTCCACTATTCAGGATGCTGCTGCCAGGTACTGAACAGATTTGGAAGAAGTGTGTGATGTAATTAGCCAAGTACAGCACTGAGAACCTGCAGTTCAGGGGGGTCTTTCAGTGTCTCAGTGATCGTTGCGTTTTACCTTGCATAGTGTAGCTTAACTTGGTGGCTGCGAAGTGTTTATGAAAGCCAGCAAACACTATAGTTGCTAAGTTTTATTACATACAAGGTAATCCAGATACTCTTTGTTCCCCCATACTTAACTTGGATAAACATTGTTCTGACAAGAGTTTCGATCACTGTAGTGATTTCTGACCCGTGAACAAGTGTGGGGAGAGGGGATGGGTCTGTTTACCCACAGCTGTTTTCTCGTGGAGAAAAAAAATCATGTGCAAAAACCTGACACTGATAGTTGATCTCCTGAGAATTACTGAATCTCAAACGATTGCTGTTTCCAGTGAGATTTAAGGCACTGAAAAAGTTAAAGGGTTACAACGTGTCATTTCTTGACCATTTTTGAAGAAATGGTCAGACTTCATGTGTCAGGCCTCAGAGAACACATGGAGGTACTGAATAAAATGTACATCTAGTAATCTCAAAAGTATCCTGTAAAAGTGATTCATGAAGAGCTTTCCATGGAAGGTTGTACCGGTTTGGGGGTTTGTTTTTTGTTTTGTTTTGTGCCAGGAACATACTCCCATCAGGCAAAACACAGAGTAGTCCTCGAGCAACCAGTCCGGTATTTCAAGACCCAGGAGAGCTGCTGAAAGCAATCCCTGCCTCAGACACCTTCATTCCGTAAGTCATTCAGGAGAAATGTGTTTCTAGGGTAAGGGAACCGTGTGGAAATTGTCATGAACAGGTCTGAAAAGATGAGCAACAGTTGCTGAGCATTTGGGCTACATCTAACTAAGCAGGTTTACAACGCATCTTTAATTACTGTTGCTGCAGTTAATCAGTGTAGGCCAGGCCTCAGGGTGAGTATCCCAGCAAGCAGTAAGCACATCTGTCTCATCTTCTGAAACAAAATTCCTGGCATCCTGCTGCCCCTGGCTCTAAAGAGGACGATAAGAGAATGGTAGGGAAGCTTCAGGCAAATTGGAAACAAGGGCTGAAGAGGCTCCTTTCAGACAGGAGACATTGACACTGTTGGGTCTATATATAGCTGTAGCTGAAACCATGAAAGAGAGCAGTCCTCTGCGGAGGTAGTTGGAAGGCATTTACTTCAACATCCTCACAAATGTCGGTGTCTTGCCTGCCGCACATGGGACTGGCATCAAGTTTTTGGGTTGAGCTGTCAGGGAAGCAGCACGGTTTCATGCTACCCAGGCAGTGTGCTGATGAGAATGTTTTCTCCTTTCAGTAATGCATTAAATGAGGACAGCGCTGCCTCTAACCACGAAGACCTGATGATTCCAGTTAATCTGGCTCCAGCTGAGGAGGCTGCTGTTCCAAAGGTATCACCACCTTCCAGCCTGCAAGGTTTCTTTGTGTCACGTTCTGAGCTGCTGATGGCTCCAGGCAAGCACAGCAGACCTTGCTGCGTGCCTCTCATAACTCAGTGAATACCAGTCCTTGGTGAATACCAAAGATGCTTTCTGGATCACACGGGGGCACTGTACAGATCTCTCCAAAGGCCATTTCTGAGTGTCCTTTCAGGTTCTTTGCCTGACACTTATATTTCTAAACTGATTGTTTTCTTCATGCTGGTGAGGAGCCCGCTAAATCCCAATGATTTGATGCTCCAGGAAAGAGGCTGCAGGGCTGGCATTCTGACATAGGCAATTCTTATCAAAATAACAAGGGGGAAAAGTTTAAATTGAAATGTTTAATTGTTATATTTGGGTTGCCTTATGGATAAGACAGTTTTTAACTGGACTTCATGAAATGCTCATAGTAATTCAGAAGTCAGCTTTCCTTTGTCCCTTTCCAAGTGAAAAGAGGACTCCGACATCGGACTCTGCTGTTAACTTCAGCAGACTGAGGGGTTATTCTGGATCATGAAAGCACCATGCCCTATAGCTGGTGTCCCTCTAAACCAGTATGAGGTAGTTGATCCCACTGAATAATTACCAATTTCATCTTCTGAGTTCAAATACTCAGCTCACAAACCCTGCTGACCTTCTTGTTGAATGGCGCAGTACCCTATCCTCATATAGGAGGATGGGACAGTCTCACAGCTTGCTCACAATGGCAGTGGCATTGTTTCTGGTACATTGATAAGAATAGGTGAAATGAAAAGGCTATTAAAAAAGATCATATAGAAAGATTTGAGAAAAGAGACCTGATAAACAATGATGCTCGTTAAGGACACTGGTCTAACTCAGGAAGCCACTAGAGTATTCAGGCAGACCTATCTGGTTACTACTGGGAGTTCAATTCAAAACTGATTTATTCCATAGAGCACTCCAGATGACCAGGACGTTTCCTTAACATCATTGACAGAGAATCTAATTGACTTTACAGAAGCCACACCTCGGGTAAATGTATTTCAAAACCAAACTTCTTCCTTCACACATACAGTGGTTTTTACTCATGAATTCTCCTCTGGTTTTAGTATCTGTCCACCAGGCTTGGATCTGCCGCAGTAGAGCAAGGTGGTGTTTAACCTGGATCACTGCATATATGGCCCCCTGTGTGAAGGGTGGTTGCCCATAGGGTTGTAGACCCTACAGCTTTGTAATGGACATGAAGGAACACGAAGAGTTAACTTGTATCTGTGCCACAAGAGCCAGTAGGATTATTATAGTGCACCTGCAAGTGCCAGCCTGCTTCTCAGGCTTCTGAGTATATATAATACTTCAGAAATTATATATAAATGTGTACATATGCACACAGATGTATATGTGTTTGTGTGTGTATATAAGTAGATGAAAATAAATACTTGAGAAATAAACTTTTAATACAAATCAACCCTTTTGTATAGATTAAAAAAATCTCTTGTAATCTGTGCCAGCAAAAAAGGAATTAAATTGCATGCACCAAAAATAGGGGGAAGGAGTGGGACCGTTAAACTGTTGACAGAAGTGTGCTTTTGGTTAACTTTGTCCACAAAGCAGAAAAAAATAACGGGTTCAGTTGCCTTTTGGAAGGGAGCGCTGTGCTGAAACTGTTATCAGTGAGTTTCTGTGAGTGAGCGGGTAGTAGCTGTATGCTGGGTGGGTGCCATTACCTTTTGGTGTGAAGTCACAGCTGTAGCTGATCATTAGCATGGTTCAAAGACTAGCAGTGGACAAATATTCCAGTTTGTTTTGGGAGGCAGTATTGCTTTGAGAATGTTCTCAGCCATTTCCAACCTTTTCTAATGAGCATTTATTTGCTTTTTGTAGGTGTCTTCCCAGCCCATGATAACACCGAGGTGGATAGTGCCAGTGAGTTATTTGACCATTCGTTAACAACCAAAAAAAAGAAAAAAAGAAAGCTTTTCTCGTGATTAATAAACAGGAGCTCAAGTAAAATAGTAAACTATAATTATTTGAAAGCGCATAAAATAATGACCAAAAATAAAGCAAACTAATTCAACTGAAGTAAATCAACATACGTATCCTGTTAATATTTTAACTTTATTTTTGCCACGTTACCTGTGGGCAAATGCCATAAGGTTTCTTTAAGAACTTGCATTTAATGAAGCCCACCCTGGAACCTGATGAATCTTAGTTTTTACTGTTATAAATAAATCCTATTGGAAAATGAGCTTGTCTTGTCCTGGCAGGTTTTTATTTCAGTTTTCTGTTTTATTCTCCCCAATTCAGACTGGACTAATTCCCAATGGGCCTTTGGGAGATGATGTTGCCTTATCTATGAAGGCCATGAAAGGCAGCACAGACACTCTGTTGTCATCAGCTGGATTGCCACCATCCCAACAGACATCTGATGTCCTTGCAAGGTAAGGTCTCCTCAGCACTCACTACAGAACTTTGTGCGGTGGAAAGGACATATGTGCTTTTATTACTTCCACTTAAATACTTATAGTCATCATTTAGACACAGTGCCTTTTTTTGTGGTGCTTATAAACTGTAGAAACTATATATAAACTTCTGTCTCAATTTATAGCATTTAAAATCTTAACAAATAAATAGAGCAGCTGATGTGTATATATTTTTATATATTGTTTGAAGAGTAAGAATATTTTTTTTAATTCAAGGAAGTAAAGGAACAAAGCATAAAAATTTAGTTGGAGTTGGAGGTAAACCTGTTGTCATGGCAAGTGCTACAAAATTGATCAAGTCTTTTAAATTATCCTTTCCCTTCAGTTTCTTTCCTAATCTACTAATGTGTTTTAGTACTGAACTGAAGTTATGGTACAGGTGAATTTTCTGAGAATTCTCTTTGCAGTGTTTCAATACCTGTCAGAGGATTGGTGGGGGTCAGGAGAGATGGGCTGGGGGGTGTCCCAGTTATTTCCAAGCTGTAAGGAAGTCGCGAGAACAGAATCTGTAGAAACCTTTTCCCTTGCTGTTCTCTATTCTGCTGTGCTGGTGAGGCAGAACGATGGAGTGATGATCAGGCCTTCCAGTGAACCTCTTACAATGTGGGTGCGGATGACAATGCTGCTACTGCTGCACTGTGTGAAATTGATTGTTTGCTCTTCTGCAGTTGTCCATTGGAAAGATTTGTCTGTTGGCCTCATTAAATTACAAGGGGAGCAGCTTTGAACACTCTTTGAACAATACTAATCTTTCTCTTTTTTAATCCCTTATGGCAGATCTTTTTGAAGGAGTGTGTATTTACAGGGCCTTATTTTTTTTTTTTCACCCCCTTTTAGCCCAGTTACTGAGGATGCTACAGTAAGAACGAAGTGTTTACTCACCACTGAACTCTAGGAGTTTCTGCACGTCCCACCTTGTAAAAAACCTCAGATCTTCTAACACATCTCCAAGGGATCCTTCAAAAAGACTTGCTTGGGATCAAACTCTTGCTGAATGGAAGTCAGACAGCCAGCTGGGTTGCTAGGATCCAGGAAGAGACTTTTACTTTTACTGTGATCTAACTGGAATTACAGTCTAAACCGGGAAATAAAACCACATGCACATTTGATCTTCTCCCTCAGGAGAAGTGAAACACTGGAGCTAGTTCTGAACGTGAGGAACAGAATCTAGTTGCATTCCACTCACGCTAGGTTTAGTCTTACTTACCCTGTGCTGCCTCTCAAGTGTTAATGAGAAGCGTTCACTGTGATGCTAGCTACGTAGTGTGTGAGCAGCTGTCCCCTGACCTGTGTGGATGAATATTGGAAAGATCAGGAGAACTTGTAGGGCCACCTTGTGGCCACACTGTGCACGGTGGCTCACGGTGGTGGTGACTGTTCCATGCGGCCAAGGACGTTTTCTTCTGTGTGATTGTTCCCTTTGTTTTTCATTTCTTTTACCAACACATACTCTTCTTTTGGCCTTAAACCCCTTAATAATCCTTGCACCTCTTGTTACAGTACCTGGGAAGAATGAAAATCTAGTCCATCAGTGACTATCTACATCGACTGGATTTGAGCTGCTTATTGCAACCAGGAAAAGGAAAATTAACCTGCCAAACAGCTTATAGCATTAGCAGACTTCAGCAGAGGTCCCACGTTACGACACTGATTATTTCATTTCCTGTGTGACTCAAATACAGGTGTTTTAGGCTAGAGATACGTATGTTTTACATGCTGAAGCAGTAGAGGTATGAGCGTACCTTACTTCACAAACTGCTTGTTGGTTAGTTTTGTTGTCATATAGGACTAGTAGGGAAAAGAAATTTCTTGTTTCTATTCATACTATTTCTGGGTGTTTTTTTCCAGATGCTGTGCTTTGGGAATACTTACCAGGTGTGTTAGCGGCATGGGGGTACAACTAGATCAGTTCTTAATAGCACCTTGAGTCCTGTTCCAAGTGTCATCTAATAGTTGTATGTGGAACAAAGAATAGAAAGAATAAGATGAAAACCAGAAAAAAAGATCAGAAGTCCCTGTAAGCAGTTCACTTCTTTGTAGAAGAAAAGTAGGAGCACTTGCAAAAGCATGCTCCACAGAGCTGGTGAAGGCCTTTTGGTGCTGCGGTGAAGTACAGGTTACAATATGTGTGGGTTGGAAGACTTAATTTGAGTCCTGGGCAGCAATATCCTCGTGGGGACGTGTAGAGGTGAGCACATGGACCCTTGGGACACAGCCTGTGAAAAAGGTCGGTGCAGAGTTGGAGGGATGGAGGCCCGATGATGAACTCCATACCTGCTAACAGGGAAGCTCAGATGAAACCGCTGGGATCTTTCTTAGGGAGAGGTTTGTACATATGACTGGGGTTGGAGGTTGTTTTCTGCATACTGCCGCTGTTTATACATACTTATATACCTGTGGTTTTTAGAAATAATTTTAAATGTGAAAGTTGGTTCTGACACCTGTATGCACAACCTCATTTCTGCACACTGGCTGTGTGCACGTGTCTCACTGCAGACGAAGATTTGGACCAAACCACTGTGGGTTGTGTGAGTAAGCTGGTGCCTGGCTAGGCTGCTGCTTTCGGACTAGGGCATCCTTACTGCTGCTCTTGTTTGCAAGATGCTGAATGAGAGTGTTGAGGAAGAAGCCACGTGGCATTCACGTGACCCACTGCCACTTCTCAAACCCCCGAGGCCTTAACAGAGAAACGTGGAAACCATAGGGAGCTCTTGGTGACTCTCTGTAGACAGCGATTTGCAGCCGTTGCCTCCAGAACGGGGAGTCAAAATGGGTAGTGGGCGCTTCACCTGCCCGCTGCAGCCTGGGGCTCAGCAGGCAGGCTCCCCGCTCCCGGCACTGCCAGCCGGGGGGGAGCTGCTGTCCTGGACCAGGGGGACTGTTTCTGCTCACCAGCCATTGAGCTCTGTCATTGGTACTTCCAGTTTATCGGCTTTTTTTTTTAAATAGGTTTAAGGCTGAGCCTTACTGCATATTAAAATGTAGAAGGTTCCTGATTCAAATATCAAATGTCTTGGTCTGGATTAATAATACACTTGCCAGCAAAGTTCCTGCAGGAAAAGGGAAGCTATGGCTGCAACAGTCTGCTTCCTGCACAAAGCCAGGACTGTGTGGGGAAACTTGGCACTTGCTATTGATCTGTTTGCTCAGCAGCTGAGCTGGCATTCGCCAGCTACATGTGTTGGTTTTGTAAATAGACAGAATGCAGTACATTTTCTCTTTAAGGCATGTTTGATATTTGACTCTTCCCGTTGGGTTCGGGAGCTCGGTGAACTGTTAACTTGAATCCCTCCCAAAAGCAGAATAACAGAAGTTTACAGTTTTACGGCATTGCGTGTTGAATACCATCCTCAGATTCCTCCCGAGCAATCATGTACAGCAAATAACAAGTAAATAACATGTGTGGTGAGTGTGTCCCCTTAAAATCTAAATGGTTCCAAGCAGCCAACTGTTATTTCAGCATGGTCAGGATAGTGGTGATGGAGGGGAATGTTGTGTGTGTGCAGATGTGTGTAAATACAAAAATTTCAAATGGGCAAGGTTTTCTTCAATTTTCAGAGGACTAATACTTGAAACTTTATTTAAAAATTAAAATTTTTCAACTATTAAAATTGGGGACTTGGCAATTTCTAGTAAGATTTGAGGCTGTAAAACTGCAGAATCTGCAGTGATATCTGATACTTGGAGCAAATATTCACTCCATTTAACTCAACGTAGCTTATTTAGCTAATCGAAATCAGTGTTTATATACGGAGCGTGGCGAGACTAAGGCACCACAGTTAACGTGATCTGACCAGACACACGGGTATCTGAACGTCCTGTCATTTGACATCACTGTTTTGCTTTAAAACTACAGGTATCATGTTGTATTGTGACAGGCTAACAGGTAACGCAGCATTGCTTAGGCCCTGCATTTTATGGAGCACAAGTAAGTATAATAGTTCCTACAGCTAGAGTTAACAAAGTATTATTTAATGCCTGTGTGCTACTGAGAAAAAAGGGGGTTTCCTACCATTGCTTACACTATGCTTGGCTATAAGGTCCAACCATCCTCTAAAAGTTTATTTTTTTGTACTTGTTTAAAAAGATTTACAAAATTTATAACTTTTGACTCAGGTGTTGGGATGTTGGCAGGTCTGCCAGCCACTGTAAGGGTTGACAGGAATGAATAAATATACGATCTGTTGCAGTCGTTTGGAAAAAGCCAGCTCCCCGATATAAAAAAATAATAAAATAATAAAAAAAATCAAATTTATTTCCAAAGTTATCCCCTATTGATTGACTAATATATATGTCCCAGCCTGTCCCCAGTAACTGGCCTGGTACCCTTTTGCTGCATGTGCAGGTAATGCTGATTAGACACATGTGCTTGCTTTTCACTCAATAATTAAAAACCAGTTAACTTTAAAAACATGATTGGATCTAAAAGTAAAAATGATTTTACTCCAGTCACACTCCATAAGTGATTGGAGTAGAACGTTTTATAGAAATCTTAACATTTATGATAACAAAAACCCCAGCCTGTATCTCAAACTCATTGATCTTGAGGAGGTGCTGCTGCATCTTGGAGCTGCAATTCAGCCTCACCTGTTTAGTCCAACAGGCAGAGCCCAGAGAGTCGGGGTGTGCAGAGTACTTGGTAACGGTCTTCCAAGCTTTTGAAATGGGCATTAAAATGTGGGGGTTCAGGCCCTCTTACACTTGAATTAAGGGTGTCTCTTCTTTAATTCAGTGGTAAAAGGATGTAATAGTAGGTAAGTCATAATGACAAAATAACTACTTACCTGGTAGTCAGTCACAGTTAATGGATTAGCTTGAATGTGTTCGATTTTGAACTTACATTCCATGTATACTTTGTCAGACAGCTGTGTAGAAGTTGAGGTTTGGACAATTTTTTGGACGCAACTTCAGCAAGAAAATTTGCAGCACTGTGAGAGGCGCTCAGGTGAACGGTCCAGTTACATTTGGGTCTCTTTCCACAAACTTTTCAGCCCTGGCCCGTTAGCCTTTGGTCCACACCTTGCTCAGTCTTGTTTCTTGAAGTAAAGATGCACTGTTAAGATCAGCATGTCCTTCACAGACGGCACTGAATATATTTTTCACATTATGAACATATTCTGGTACAACCCAAATCTTCTGCAGGTTAAGTGTTAGCAGCTCTGTTTCACAGCCAGCTAGCGTTTAAAGCTCTGTCTGGGCACACAGTGTTTCTTAGTCTAGAAAGCTGGGGGGGGTGGGGGTGGGGGGGGTGTGTATATATAGCTGTTAGACATGGTAACGTCACAGCTTTCAAATGCAGCTAGACAATCGTAACTTTAATACCAAAAAAAATAAAAATAACCCACGCTAATGGCCTTTCTGTTACACAGGTGTAATCTGGGGGTGTGTGTGTGGTCCGAGTGTGAGCACCACAGATGTGCCCACCATGCTCAAGTGGAGCTGGAGTTGGTATGATTTCATGAAGTGCTGCACCGTCTTGTCTCACAGTGTTTGGGAGGGAGATCCAAGCGGTCGGCACAGCCTGTTGGGAGCCAGGACCCGTCGCTCAGCATCGCGCATGGTTATGCACCGGAGCGGGTGCTGCCCCTGCAGACATGTTGGACCCTTTGTGGCCAGGAGCCGCAAGATTCTCCTACAAAATTCACCTCCTTTCTACTGTTTGGCTTTCTTAAACACACACCAGACCCTCCCTACCTATAACTGGACAAACTTATTTTTGATGTAAGAATATTTTTTTAGCTAGATTTTTTTGTTAAAGTCACACTAACTACAATTTTTACCTTTTATATGTAAAGCTTGGCAATAGCTCTCAATGTATAATTTATTTGGGTTTTTTTTATATAAAACAAAGTGCACCCTCTTGCTTCTGTTTCACAATAGTGAGGTATGAACTGTGTTAGGCACTGCACTGAAATCTGTGTTGAAACTGTATATGGGAACAAGAAACTGTGATTTGTAGTCCACTCCACCCAATCTTGAAATGTTTATACCGTAGTTTTGTCTTAAATATACCACATCAGCACAGAAGTCTCACCGAGTCATCTTTAAGCAACGCTGTGTTACGCTGGTGTGGCAGTACGAGGCAGGTGAGGCGGCTGGGGCTTGGGACACGAGCCGTGCAGTGAGGGATGGTGGCTGCTGCACCCCTGAAATGGAAGCCAAAGGTGTGTGGCAGAGCCGAGCATCACCCCACCATCGGGGCAAGGGACCTCTGTGGCAGCGTATTATTATTTTTTTTTTGTCTGTATGCAAAGGTTGCTTGGCAGCATCTAACTGGAGAAAAGGGCACCTGGGTTAGAGAGATTTGTAAACTTATTTTGGATGTCAGAACTGCAGGCCATGTTATACACTTAATTTGTTGTCAATTAAAGCATAACTTAAGATGACATCTAAACTTGCTAAAGAATTAAATGCTGCCTTTCCAAAAGAGCTGAGATTGTCCAGGAGGGCTGTCAGGTGTTCAGTGGTTTTGAAAATCGAAGTACCGAGGTGTGTGCCCTGACGGGAAGCTTGAACTCCCAAGTGTAGTTGCACAACATGCCAACAAAGGTATGTGCCTGTCAACGCAGCAGTCTTGCTTTTATTTCCAATAAGGGTTTGGTTTATGTTTTGAAGTATGATAGTGCTGATTATTATTGAAAGGAAACTTTTTATTTCCGAACCCTGAGTTTGGTGCAATGCTTAGGAATGCACTGAAGGGCAACCAAACCATTTGATCATCTTCATTCTCAGCAATTAATAAACTTGGGAAAGTATCAAAAGGAAGATAAATAATTCCATCCTAATCAGTAAGTTCAGAGAAAGTAGTTTCCCTTGTGGCATAATTTGTTGTGTAGGTCAATACGATCCCACTAATAAGTCAATGAATTGTTCTCCAAATCCATTTATAACTCAAAACAACGAAACATGTTTAGTTTAGATATTTTAATTATTATTTTAAAAACCCCTCTTTAAATGTCTACATTTTAAATGAAAATCCCTCTGCCGTTCATGCATTTTAATGTTCAGAAACCAGATGGTAATTAAAGACAATGAGTTTGTTGAGATAGTTAAGGCTGATCAATTTGTTCTCTTGTATGCGTGATTGATGATACAACAGTGCATCTCACGTCTCAGACAAGATTACTAAAGAACGCTGCATCCTTCGGCTTTTGTGCTACGGACTGAGTTGGACTGTGGGTGTATCAGAGACATGCAAGCTTCCCTTTTTTCCAGAGACGTTTTAAAACAGCTAGCTTCAGTGGCAGCCCCTTCAGTCCGTGCCCAGCCAAAAAATGGTGCGTTTTGTTTTGTTTTGTTTCTAAACAGTTGCCGTTAGCTGGAGTAATTCCATTCATTATTTCATGCAGGCCACCACAGAGTGTTCAGATGGCAGCAGCTTATAGTCACTCGCTTGGGCCTGGGAGGAATTCCTATGAACTGCTGCAGTTAGGAGAAGCATCATGAGTACATCCACAACAGCTCCTCTTCCGCTGTGAGAAGGTGACTCTGTTGGATAAAAATGTGCCAGGAAAACGGGAGTGAAACCAGTTGTGGTTCTCTGAGACACCTGTAAAGTGTAGCTGATAGCACTGGTTGAGTTTTGAAGGGGAAGATGGCCCAGGAAATGCGACGCAGTGGTACAAGCACGGATTGTGTGCCTAGGTCCTGGATACCGTTTTTGGGGAGAGAACCTGAAACACGGGTCACACGTGCCCAGAAGGGACTGAGATGCCAGGCAGTGCTGCCGGTGAGCGCCTGCAGGACGCGGTCACTGCATGTCTCAGACCCCTTTCCTTCCAGCGTGAGCTCACCCGTGGTTTTTAAAGACCTGGGAGCAGGCCAGCGAGGGGAGAAACGGTGTCTGGTGGCTGCAGCGTGCTGCTGTAGCGGAGTCCCACTTTGGGATGGGAGCTCTCTGCCCCAGCAGTACCTGGGCTTAACTGCGGCTCAGCCTCCCGGCAGCAACCCCTGAGCCCACATCTCTCCAGCCAGAGCCCCTCCTGGGCTCCGGTGCACCTCGGTCCTGCACGGCCCCCCTGCGGCATCGGGCTGGTTTGGGGGGTTAGGGTCTCTCAGGTGGGGGAGCTGGCGCAGTGCTGAAGGTGCTGGTGCAGCCACCTGCCTTGGCACGCCGGCAGAGGCGAGGAGAGGAGATGGGGGAGATGGGCACGTTCTGCAAGCTGCTTTTTCTTTCCCGTGCCAAGCCATCGCCTTTGGGCTGGCTCGTGTCCTGCCTGTGTTGGCTCCGAGTAAATGTTAAACCCTCTGTGGGGCTGCCAAAGGGAGGAGAGTTTGGGGGGGGCGGGGCAGGAGAAAGGAATGGCAGAGGCTGGATGGCATTTTCCTGGGGCTCGTGCACATCCCCAGGATACCTGTACCTGCCAGGAGGCCTCCACATGACTTGGAAAGACACTGGTTTATTGTTGCCCGTTGCAGTTAAACTTCCTTCCCTCGTCAATCCTAGATAAAAGCCTGTATGTTACAGCAGCTCTCTGGATAATGCCAACACAGACACGTCAGCTAGCAGAAGAAAAACACGCTGCTGATTTAAGACTGCAGTGCTCTGTACGTGCTCAACTCGCTGTACTGAAGTCCTTCCCAAACGTGCCTCCACAAACTGGGCAATTCCCCATTCTTGGAGGAGAAATTCAAAGTCTGGGCAGCCCTCGAGGCTGGCTGAAGTGCCGTGAGGTGACCGGGGCTTGTGGGAGGGTGTTCCTTGTTCAGAAAGGTAAGTTCTTTGTTCAGTTTGAAAACAGAAATACATATTTGAAATTCACAAACGCTCAGAAAATGAGTACACGCTGACACGCAAGGCAGCAGGCTTTATTTATATGGCAGCACACAATCCTCCCTGTTTCCAAACAAAGGTTACGGAAGGTCCACAGAACTCTTAAGTAGCTTTTTGTGAACTCATCTATAATTTTCCTGTCGAATTCATGTGACAGCTACTTGTGAAGAGATGATGAAAGTATCTGTAAATACTCTCACTTAACATTCATTCCTATGAAACTTTTGAGAAGTGATCTTTTCAAATATTCAGAAGTATTAAATTACGCTTTCCAGTAATCTCACACATCATCTCTTCTTACAGATGGCTGAAGCTCAGTCAGAAGGCCATGGCTTAGTAACTTCCACGGATATAAATGCTTGAAACACTGGACAGTATTATCTTTCTAAAGAAGCACTTTTTCTTTTCAACAAAGAAAAACAAACCATACGTGAACTCAGGATTTACTAGTGTAGGGGCTAAATGTGTACCAAATACTACACATGTTGGCAGAACAGAGAGAGATGGGAGTTGGAAAAGCAGAAATCCCTTTGTGGCTCAATGTGAGTTACCGGTCTCAACAGCTTATGTTTTGTGCTGCTCCTGTAAAGTCTTCCTCTTTTTTTTTTTTAGTTTTGTTTTTAACCCCTCCAGTAGAAAGCTAAACCCTCTTGAACCTGCGCTCAGTCATTAAACCCAGCAGTCACTTGGCAGCTCCTGTGTTCCTCCAGGTGTAACATACTTCCTCTGGTCTAATGCTGCACGTGATTTTCAAGGGAGGCTTGTGGTTTTTCTTCCTCAGGGTTAGATGCAATCCTTGAATTGCTTCTAGATTTCACTTGCTAATCTGCCTGTTGGGCGGCTTCTTTATTACAGGCCAACTCGTGTTGCAAATATATTTTGCAAAGAACCCTCCTTCAAGAAATGAAAAATCTTAAAAACTTAGAAAATGTTGCCATTAAGATTCATCAGATCCCTCAAACATGACCATAATGTGCACATACTTGATTCAAGTACATTTTTTGGGGTGCACATTTATTTCTTGTGCCAGTGCAAAACAAGCAAGCTTTGCACCTGAAATGGCAATTGTGGAGTCAGTAGGAGTTACTTGTAGTTCTGATCTTCAAGGCAGCATCAGCCACTGCAAATTGAAGGGATATTAACTGAGCAAAAGAGAAGTAACGAAAAGAGCAGCATTCCAACAAACTCCTCTCAGAAATTGCAACTTGCATGCAAGTTGTGACTTAAATATATGTCGGGTTTTGTTCACATCGTAAAAAATCTGTTCGCAGCAAGTATGAGAAGGTTTAAGTTTTCTTTTCCCCAGTGTGCTGACTGGAAACTGAAGACAGTTGCAAGCAGTTGGTTTACCACCTACTGGCACACTGGTGGAAATTTATTCTTTCACTTTGCAATCAAAGTGATCACAAGCTATCAAACTCCATTTGCCAGAACGAGATCTCAGAGACGCTGGACAAAGGTTTACCCCCAATGAGCAGCAGCACGTTGGTGTCACTGCTAACTGCATCCACTGTGGGCACGTGCTGACAGCTGGGTCCCCCCTCTTCTCCCACGACCTGAGCAGCAGCACAAGTCTCTTCTTCTGAAGAGACAAGCAGACGGAGCGGCTCGTCCTTTGACAAAGTGCTTGTTGCTCTGTTCGGGTCTGGTTCTGCCTCTGAAGTGGTTTGAAACGCACCGAAGCCCCCTGGCTCCAGAGGCGAGCTGAAGGTTTTCATTTCCATTGCAGTGCTTTCCTCGTTGCTGAACGCTCTGTACGCAGGCTGTTGGCAGAAGTAGTTGCAGAAGCGAGTGTGCTTCGGGATGGCCACCAGCTGCTGATGGCCCTTCTGCTTACTCTTCCAGTGGCTGGGGAACGTACTGGTGACATCTGAGGTAGTTTGGAAATCAACACCGACTCCTAAGATGCAGTGATACATTTTAGGAGAAAAGCTTGCCTTTGTGGTACAACTATGCTTCTTCCATGTCTGCATATGGAAATTATAATTCCAGAGGTCACCGTTACAACTGGAATTTGAAATCCCTCCTCCAAAAATCAGCATAGAGTCTCTGAAGACTATTGAAGCGTGACCTACCACTGGAGGAGGTCCTTGGCTGAATGTTGAGAGAAACCAGCAGTTAAGGACAGACAAACAAGGAACTAAGACTGATTTTAGCCTCTATTTTTCTTCTGACTCAGAAGAATGACTACTAAACAGCTGCATTGGAACATCAAAATTACACTGCTGACAGCTGCATCAACGCCTTGCCAACCACTCTTCCAAGCAAAGCCAACTGGAGCCCCAGGGATGGCAGCAGTAACTACATCTTGATCTGAACAATTCCTACAGTTGCCAAAAGGGCAGCGTCTCCCGCTCTTCCTGCACACGGTTATCAAATGGTAACATCAATTCTCTCTTTCCCTGTTAATTTAGTGTAACAAATAGCATAGCTTACCTTGTTCTGATGCTGGACCAGCTGCTGCTTACAAAGTCCCACTTCCACAAGTCCTTCTGTTCACTCAGACCCATCAGTCCGCCAAAGAGGTACATGCCAGTGTGATAGACGACTGCTGAGTGGCCATGCCGAGGTCCTGGGCCAGTACTGTGGGATGGGGGGGAAACATACGACCACTTTCTTGTATCTGAAAGGAAAATATTAATTTATAGATGTACCAAATTTACCTTAGTATTTGAGAAGGGATTTATTTCAAGAAGAAAGTAACAATTCTGTTGAGAATAAGGGTTTCTACTCTAAGCTTAATATAAGCTAACAATTTAAATTCTGACACTGAAAAAGTGCATTTAAAAGATCAGTTTTAAAATAATTTTTTTAATGAAAATGTCAGCTGCTGTATAACAGACACCATGGAAATTTTATTTGCAGAGCAGTTTTTCCTGTGGCTTTGTTAATTCATGAACTCTGACAAAGATAATTTCCTGGCTGCAAGAGGAGAAAAAGATCAGTCAACAAAAACACTCCTTCAGTAACGTCTGTGCTTATTCTCCATGTGAGGGAATGAAGGATGAGATAAACCCATCGGTTATTTCAAAATAGTGACTGAATGGCCACCAGATAACAAAAGTTATCCATTTAGGAAGTCTCTGGGAATCATCTGGTTTGCAACCACCAGATTAATGATGAATATGCTAACGAAACCATCTCCTGTCAGGTTTGGCTCCCCACAGTCGGTTCTAGATTTGTGATTCAACAGATAGCATTAATAGGCTGAAATCAGGGTCTCTGCTACGTCCCAAAGTTTTTGGTAATCCTTGTTCTGTTCACTGTTCGCTAAATCCTTCATTCTTGCTGATTTTCAGCTCTAAAGCTGGCAAATACTGTGAAACTTCTTCCAGTGTAATACAATCTAATTAATTTCAGCTGGGTATTAATTTAATCGACAGAATTCATAATTAAATACTGCCAAACAGAAGCCAAAACTACCTTACATTTCTACTGACAAGAATTTTCTGAAGAGAGCAAGCCGTGCTTTCCCGCAGCAGTCATAGTTTTACACCGGATGAAAGCCTTGTCGTGCTTTTTAACTTACCAAAACAGAAAGCCCAAAACTCCTGTGAAATGCCTCTAATGCCAAAGTATCCCCCGTAGATGTACATACTGGAACGGTACACTACTGCACTGTGACCTTTCCTGTTAGCTGGCGCTGAGCTCTAAAACCATTTCATAAAAAGACAAAAACCCGTTAACAGATCAAGTCCTATCAGTAGCCATGTCTGACTTGGGAATATTCCCAAGTAAGGAAAACCATGGGTTTAGGTTGTGTTAAACTGCTTTGGAAATGCAGAATAAATCCACCCCGGAAGATCTGTAGGGACGCAAATACAAACCATTCTCAAACCGAAGCACCCCTCCCTTGTCCAACCCGCCACGGCACGGCACGCCCACAGCCCCGTCTCGGTGCCACGTCAGCGGTACTGCCGTCACACCTGCTGCCACGCACAGCTCCGCAATGCGCATCGGCCATAGTACCCCTATAGTACTCCCAGTACGCCTGGGGATAGGATGGGGGGATGTAGCCCTTTCCACCATCAAGCACAGCCTTCCTGCACCGAGGAGGCTTTACTCCCAAGAGTAGCTCTCCGTCCCCGTGCTTGGCGTGGATTTGCCCTGCCGCAAGTCCCAGGCTATGTATGCCCCGGCCCTCAGGAAGAAACCAGTCGGTTCCTGCAGCATTCGCAGCAGTGTCAGCACCGCTGAGACTTGTGGACCCAAACCTGGGGAGGCCCAGCTAAAGCTGGAACAAAACACAAGCCAAGTTTTGGTTTTGGCCTTTTGTTCTGCTTTGGTTATTTCTTCTCAAACAGCCCATTGCGGGGGGGCAGGGGCATGTTCTCTATATTCTGTTTAGGATAACTACAAGAAACCATTTACTCCTATGTGTAAGAAGGAGTTGATACATAATTCTGTCATATTTGTTGTACGTAAACAAAATATCATTAACTGTATAACACCCCACAAATGATCCTGCAGTCCCAAACTTTGTCTTGACTCCTCCACCAAACACAGGTAAGTGCAGTAGTAGCTGCATCCTACATTAAGGATTTTTTTATATAATTTTATAGTGTAGTAACACTGTGAGGATGAAGTTTCAATAGCAAAAAAATTCTTTACATGTAATGATATAAACCCAGTCTCTTAAGACCAAGACGTAAATGCTTCCACTGAGGTTTCATAAATGCTGCAGCACTTCCCATTTCAAAATTTATTAGTGTGGCTGCCCCTTTGTTTTCACAACGCTACTTTTAAAAGCACAGGCTTCACGTATGGTTGCAATATTCCATTTAAAATTAGTTTTCTTGACAAGGCTATCAGAAAACCAGAAGCAGTAGTAGAGAGGACTTAACTTCTTACACAGGACTTAAATTTTAAGAGCAGTATTTTTTTAAACACTGTTTTAAAGAAGGAAAAAGCCTTAGTTATTGGAAGTGCAAAGAAATAAAGTATAGCCTCGTGTCTCTGAAGAGATGAGATTGGAACTGTTTGGGGGAACATATTTCAAAGCAATCTGTTTAATCAACAAAGCAACAGGCATTTGATTCACACATTCACCACTTCCTGGCTCCTTACCTCAGTCTCTGCTGGTACGTTACAGCACTCTGTCCATCTTGCAGAATCTAGGGGATTGTTTTAATAAAGCGCAGTTTATATCTCAGACCACAAGAGGACACTCCTCCAACATTAATTTTTCAAATTACAGCTCTAATTTTCAAGTCAGTCTCATCCTGGTGTTTTCCACTGACAAGGATGAAGAAATCTATTTCCCACTAAGGCAGCAGTACCAGGAGACATAGTTTAAATAGTTTTCCTGTACCCTTATCTGATATTGAATCACAGAGATTCCATACTGGATTTCCTGTTTCCTAAGGCTAAATTTCACATTGCAGAAATAATCTGTGATTTTCAGCATTTCTGAACTTGCAGAATCCTCAGATCTACTGATGGATGTATGGCTCCCTCCACTTACTACATAAACCTTATGACAACACCCTTATTTTTCTTGGGCCTTTTCACAGATTGCGTCAAAGTAGTCCTGAACGAGCAGTCAGAGATCACTGATCTCTGATCATCGTGAGGGAGTGATAATACCAGATACCCAGCCCCAGCGACACAACGAGGAAGCAGGGCAAGCTTACATTACTAAAAGCTCTACTTGCCAGGAAAGATTTTAAGTAATGACCATGAAAACGCTAGATACGCACAAATTCTGACTAACTCATTCCCAATTTTCACTGATAAGTACTGTGAGTAATAAGACACTTTCTCCAGTGACATATATTCTATCTGAGGATCTCTGTTCTTTCAGCGGGTGTTTCAGACAAATGGTGGAAAACAAAGAAAGGATTAAAAAAAAAACAACCCATTGCCTTAAGGTTACATACTGAAGTAGCGAATGAAGCCAGGAAACTTAAATCTTGGTCCTGCCACAAGATTTACTAACTCAAAAAGAACACGGTCTCTCTCTCTCCCCCATCCATCTGACATCAAAATAAGCAGCCATTACTATACACAGTATTTCTAAAGTGAGAATATATAGCGTATGACATTGCTATTAAATTGTCACACTGTTTTATTAGAATACACGCTTAAAAGATCCCAAATGTTTGTTCTTCAGAAAGAAAAACCCTGTGTTATGAAATGCTGATGTTAATTTCCAGCCGCCTTATTTAATTATTCTTGTTTTTTCCTGTTCAGTCGTTGCTGTTGCCAGCTTATGAACTTCTTCAGTAAAAATGCAAAATGAGATATACTGATCTACTTTTCTCCACAATAAAACAAAGAGCTTGGTTTTTAAAACTGTAACGTAAGGAAAAAACTTAAATGTTATATGTAATAATTATTGAGGTTTATGATCAAATAGTAAACTGTGGAGGGGCAGGGAGGAATGAAAATTCTGAGACTTTAAAATACATAAAACTTTCCGATAAAATACTTTCTAATTGAAGTAAGAGCTGACTCTTTGATAGTTTAACAGCCTAATTTTAGGGGGGAAATATGCACACTGTTTCACACACATTACTTCTGGTAAAGCCTCGGGAAGGCTATGTAACAGGCAGCAGAAAACAGTTTGGTTTTTATTATTTATCAGTACCTATGGACTTGGAATGTCCCATGGAAAAGACTGGCTATTGTCTATCGTACCAGTGTCATATATCCAGAGAGGAGTTTTTCCTTGTGTGAAAGCAGAATCCACCATCCCACCAAAAATATACAGGGTGCCCTGCAAAATGCAAAAATACACGTCACTTACAGGTAGGCATATAGCATAAAAATATTTTTTAAAACAACTCTTAAATTAGAAGGCTGCCATCACCAAAATATAATTAACAATAACGCATATGATGATCTATTACAAAATTCAAGAAGCAATCACAAAAAGCCACCAACTTTTAATCATGTGTTTATCCTCTCCCAGTAGGAAACCCCGATGAATGTTCTTGCTGTTTTAACAGGGATGGAATTCCAGAGCCACTCACTTCCTCGTCCATCTGGGACAGCTTAAGGAATGCCGGTCTGGAGCTCTCAGAGGCGTTGCTCAGGTAATATTAGATTATGCATGTTTTATAGAAATATTTCATTGCATTGTAGCTCCTGATACCCTAAATTCTGTTTTCCCCTCACAGGCAAAGCTGTAATTCATATTTGCTTTCACTCCCCCGTCCTTCTTCTATGCAAGTTCTTAAGTGAATGTTTTTATGCTGTAGCTTATCATGCAAATGAATTCAGAGCAACTGTTACAACTATACAACTAAGTCAAAGAATGTGCTGCCAAGGTCTTTATTTTGTATTACTATTATGCACTGAGCACTGACTGAGGAAATCAGGGAGCTGCACACTGCTGCAAAGCTAAACTGCTGTCACTTTATTCAGAAAGATTCCAAAACATTGGTACAGCTACATCCAGAATTGCACTGACACAGAAGTATTTTATGGGTCTAGTATCTCCGTATGTAATAATAAATGGCATTTTATTTCATTGTGTAATGGTAAATAAACTGTCAGGATATGGACAACATAAATCTTGGTCTACTTACCTTATAAGCCACCATTGAATGTTCTTCCAGTTCTTCTGGACCATTTCTTGAGCAATCCAGCATTTCCCATTCATTTTTCACTACAAAGCAAAGTTGAAGTTAAGGCAGTGGTGCACTCAACATATAAACATCAGTTAAAAGGTGGAAAGATTGGCTTTGAATTTGGCTGCGCTGCCACTCACTGGGGGAAAATGAAGTGGTTTCTCATTTTTCTTGTCTGTTAGTTCAGAAGACTTGAGGCACTTTCCCCAAAATTAAATATGTGCATTTTTCTATTTAGTAAACTTAAATTAATAGAAAATTGATCTTTTTACTGCTTTTATTTTAATGCTGTACTGTTACCTACATCAAAGTTCAGCTATTCCATAAGCATAAACCCCAGCACAATTCTGTTTTATTCCAGTAACAACTGAACAGGGAACACCATACATTCGGCCAAAAAATACAAAGGGTCATATTTGATAGTGCATTATTAATAAAATCCTACAAGGTATTGTATTCATGTGATCCCTTTGTATACATTCACATGCATAAACTATTCCCATGTTTGTTAAAAGAATCAAGAAAGCAATGTCTTTGATATCCCTTGCTAGAACTAGGGTATCTTAAATGACTCAGTATTTCTGGACAAGGGGGGAAAAAAGAAAGGAACTGTAACGGAAATCTAAATTTTCTGGTACTCCTGCAACAGGAACAAACACACACCATTTGCCTAATGAATAAAACACAGTTTATCCATCATTGTGATGGAGAGGCTTTAAATGGGGATAATCCGTTAACTACAGAGTATCGCCAGCTTTACCATGACTGGATGTAGCACCTCTTTAATTCTGACATATAAGTGAAGGGGCAAAATTACCTATGTTGTATCGCCAAAAATCCTTGAGACCCGTAGTGTTCCGCCCTCCATAGAGATAAATAAATCCTCTGCAAATGATGCAAGCATGTTTATATCGATTGCAGGGAGAGGGCTTCTTCTGGGGTGCAGATTTCCAACTACCGTGTGCAGTTTTTCCTTTCATGCTGGCAACTGGGATCTTATCCGAGTATCAGCTTGCAAAGAACAGCCATGTCAGGGGAGGGTCCCAAAACATCAGGGACGAGCTTTAAACCTGCTTGGTCTGTAAAAAGACGAAAAAATAGTATCAGGTTAAAAAAAAAAAAAAAAAGGAGGGGGAGGGAAGATAGCAAAAAAAAGAAAAGCTTCTGCCTTATGATAACAAGTTATGCTGTTCCTTTTCATTCCCATCAAAAGCAACTTGGTGATTTTGGTCATTGTGATAACACGCTAAACTAAGTTAGGCATTTGAAATGCTGACTCTCAGTCCTGTATCAGCAAGAGTGGGACCGGAGTATTCCTGGAGCTGAGAGTTTTCCAAAGAATGTCGGTGAGCTGAAGCCCTAACATTTGCAGTACGGTAGTAACCAAGGCTCAGTCGTTTTTCACTAGTAAAAAGTACTTAAAACAAACCCGTACTTAAAATAAAATGCAGAATGGTGAATATTACAGATGAAAGTAATGCATTTGTAGTTGTCTGGAATTTATTTTGACATTCATCTGTAAAGCAGCTGAAATTAGGATGCATCTGGAAAAAATTACACTCTCCTTTCATGAGCCACAAGATGTCACTGTGCTCTGTGAAGCCAGCAGGACCAGGAACAATATTCCTCTATTAATCCTCCTTAAAATATATCATGGTCACTGTTTTGAAGTAGATTGTTTCATGAAGCACAAAAAAAAAAAAAAAAAAAAAGAAAAAAAAAAAAGAAAAAATTAGTGTTGGGCCAAATTCTGGGATTTGTGAGGTGACACATGTCACCAAATGAGGTGACAAAGTCTCCCAATTCCAAGACTATTTCAGTGAAAGCCAGATTCCAGCTGTACTGAGGACCTAGGATGGGAATTGATAGGTAACAATCCATCAGTATGGACACACTGTTAACTTTTCAGTGCCGCAAAGTAATGTCTGTGCTTCCACAGTTGCGGTGTTTTCCACACAGCTTCTCCAGTTTAAACATGCATGTATTTAGCATCACAGTGGATAAAATCAAGGAACTCTCAGCTTAACATAATGATCATGTAGCAAATCCATTCTTTTGATTTGAGACTATTTCCAAGATAAATGTGATAAACCTATGCCTACTTGGCCCAATTATTTATAATTAAAAACCAAAAAAAAAGCCAAAAACCAGCAGACATACCAAATTTGCCCTGGACGTGCAGCAATAAAACTATTTACATCCACTGAGAATTTCCATTCCAGCTGCTGTCTGTGGCTTTCCTGAGCAAAACGGTGACAAGGCTGGAAATACTCCCTCCATCTCTTCAGAAATGGGCTGACAGTAACAAAGCTTTTACAAAGCCTGGTCATTTCGTGTCACCAGCATCCAGCTCAGTGCACCAGGGTCTCAGTGTCTTCAGCCTGTGTGTGTTCAGTGCATTTTTCAAAGTACCCACTGTTCCCCCCAAAGGCTATCTTCTTTGAAGAGATGCCTTAGATTGCAAGTTTTGGTTTCCCAGGTTAATTCACAATGACACTATACGAAAGCAGCAATGCTGCTGTCAAATCAGAAACCACTGCCAGGTCAAGTTTGAAATGTAAATTGTTTCCCACAAATGGTAATTTAAACTTTCTTTGGGCCAGGACAGTTACTTAGAAATGCAGCAATGACCAGGCTAGGTTAAACAAAGCCCTTTTCTTCAGATCTACACGCAGGTATTTTTCTTATATGCATTGCTACAGTATGACTTAAGACTTAGGAACTGTGCCTTGATGTTTGTTGTATGAAATATATATGCCAGTGAAGGTCAACATAAGCACTGTTCACCCTGTGCCATCTGATTACAGGATGAGGGGGTATGTACAGAGTCTTCAAAGTACCTAGGTCTCCACCAAAATTTGCTGTGTTATAAAAAAGAAAGAGCGATGTTCTCTTGGACTCAATTATGAACGAGCTGTTAAATACAAAAGAAAAAAATACTTAAAAAGATTTTCGTAAAACCAGTTTGTATGTCCATAAACCTACTGAGTAACAGTGACCAGCTACTTAACCTTTTATTTATTTCTCTATGTACCTCTATAATAAGCCTTACTTGTCGTTCTGCTCTTGGAATCCTGCATGTTGTCTGTTTCACTGCTACACTGGAAGCAACATTTTTGTTTCACAGATTTTTCAGTACTCTGCCTCTATGCCAACATCCCTTGTTTGGAGAGGTTTATATATTGAACGAGGGTCCTTGTTGTCCCTTCATGACGTTTCCTTCCTCAAGGCCCTAGCAGATGAGCCCTGGCAGATCAGCTGCAACGTGACTGCTCCAGTTTGCTGCTCCACCAGGTGTAGCGGCAAGGTGTGTACCAGACCCAGTCACTCCAGTGCACGGCTCGCTGCGCTGCATGCAGCGGCTGTTCCATGTTGGGCCACGGTATAAGCACCCATCAGCAAAGTGCCAACGCAAAATCTGAGAGGCCTTTACACCTTAAATTACCATTTAAGCAGACAGACTGTCTGGAGTGATCTGGACATGCTGAGACTCGGGAGCTGAGTCTGTATCTCAGGTATAGATATCTTCAAGCACTCACTTCGTGCTGCTTCAAAAACAGCCTTCTATACTGGTAGAAAACGGAGCCTGGTATCTGCTCAACTCCCTCTTTAAAATCAGATGGGGTCCATCAAGCTTGTGCTGAGCCGGTGACAAAGCCTAGCTGAGTACCACACAGGTATAAAGTGCTTTTTGCATCACGGATCCCAGGTCCCTGCATTTTCTGGGGTATCACCACTGAAACTGTCCTAAAAATACCAAGTGACCTGTAGCCCAGTATCTCTCCAGTATTACTCATCTCTCTCTGTTAAATGTATAGAAAGTTAGGACACAGCCTCTGTAAAACATGAACAGCTTAACTGTTGCTCCGATTCCTGAAATCAAAATGAAGCAACATGCTACAGTGAAATGTTTCAGATACTAAGTATTCTATTTGCAAAACGTGTACATATTTATTTTCACTATATCTGAAATTTGTAGTTATCGCTATTTGTTCCCAAAGGAAGTGAGCCCAGGAAGTGTTTACGAGATTAATTCTACTGCATCCCTCTCTTCATGTACTTACAGAGGAGTCCTGGGGCAGCTGCAAATAATTTGAGGAAAAACAAAGATCGCAGTAAAACAAGCTATAGAAGACACAGTCACATTTCATATTTTTATATATGTATCATAATAATATGAAATGCATTTATCTAATCTAATTTATCATCCAATTTATCTCTAAAGTTTACCATTTGTAAGACTGGAATATATTCAGTGACAAAAACATGCTAGAGGATCTCTTGTAGCACATTTGGCAAGACTAGCTATTCAGATTGCGTTCATCTTTTTATGCAAGCCAGTATTGTAAGCTATTACTGGGGAAAACTGAAGTACATTCTTTGTACTTTGTTTTCTCTGAAAGAATACAAGACCGGCAGCATTTACAAAGGTGTGCGTTTCTCTTTTCCAGGGTATGAAGTAGTGACGCATCGTAGGTGTGTAAGTCCATAATACTTTACGGCATGCTATTGAAAAGGAAAAAGCGGCTGAAGTCATGAAACACAGATTCCCTCCCTCACTCTGCCAAGCTTCTGTGTAACCACAACCCATTCGTTTCTTTACTTCCACAGCTAAACGGGGACAAGGACACCTCCTTAGTAAAACACTTCAAATTTGCTGATGCAGTGCTGCGTGGAAGTGCCAAGGTATTACTGCTATTGATACGATTTGATTTACAAAGGTAAAATAGGCTTGTCCCCTCGAGTTTTTTTTCCCCCAGCTATAAATCTGGTTATTCCTCTTCCTACATATTTCTGTTTGTTATTCTTCCTACAAACCTTGCCTCCTATTATACAAACTTTCAGAGAAGAAGACAGCCCTGATTTCATACAGTAGATTAGCAACAAAATCCTGTCCATTTGTTTATCTACCTCAGCTGAACTCTGTGTAAGGCAGGCGAGCAGGATGGGATAACAAAAGCCAATCTGGGATTAACTAAAGGGGTGTCTCCTCCCAGTCACACCTCCTGAGCATCAACTGACCCTTGGAATCACGGCCATTCACTCTCTCTCGGCATAGAGCACTCATAGAAGCAGACCTACAACAGATCAGTTAACGAACCTCTTCATTTCAGAGTTGGGAAGCAAACACGTTCAAAGTTAATCTTGAATCTTGCCTTTTATCACTGGTATTTTAAATCATGAACTTGACTCCTGGACTGCCTTTCTATAGAACTGGACACCCCCAAAGTTCATCTACCATCTACCTTAACAGTCCTGTTTCCAAAGAAAAACTGCTGCTCTTCTGAGAGCAATGTCACCAAGCAATATCCTGTGTGTCATGTAACACTGACCCCAGCTTCAACTTGCTACAAGTGAGATCAATTATCCAATAGGAAGCTCTAACTTCAGCAGAATTTCCCAAAAAAATACCCAAAAAGACAACTCAGAACGTTTTTATCCAACTTTTATTTTCCAAACCAGCTGTAGCACACAAAAAAATGGCTGCTGCTCTCCAAACTCTTTTGCCATTTCGTTCTAAAAATAGCTCCTGTGCAATCAATCCCAATTGTCAAACGGCTGGAGAAGCTGCGAGACGAGGACCTCAAGAGCTGCAATTAGCGTGGTAACTATAGCACAGAGTGCTTATCAATTAATGGCGCCACACTACTGTTTCATAATACAAATAATTCAGGAAATGTAGCAAGACAGGAATTACTTCAGGAAATGTAGTTTATGTGTTCATTCTATAATTATTTATATTTCTATTAGATGTGGTTTCTCAGACAAATGATTTATTTATTTAAAATATTACTTAAATAGATCTTCATTAAAGCTTTTTTTCTACCTTGGTCCCCTGATTCATTTCCATCTGTTTTCAATACACTCAGAAAAGTTTCAGATTTACAGAGATCGAGCCTTTTGAAATATACGAGACATGAAAACACTTATATTGGGGAGGAAAAGTAGCAAGTTTTGGTTTGGGTTTTTTGGGGGGGTTTATTTTCTTAATGACCCAGTTTTTCTGAACTCAACCCTTGAACCTTTCCATGCAGAACACTGTATTTTCTTATTAGGCAACCTGAGGTTTTACTGCTCTTCAAAAATACTATCAGATCTTCCTGATTCTACTTATCTTGGAAACCTTTGCTTTAGTGGTGGTTTTATTATGATGCTTGCTCCAATGGGACTTCTTGCATGAACAGGGAGGAAACTTTGACTGAAGACTTGCAAGGCAGTTACAAATTTTTCAAAGCAAACCCACTTTGTCTAGAACAGTTTAGAAAGCAGGGTGGTTTTTTTGTTTGGTTGTGGGTTTTTTTCCATTATATTGCATTTACTTGCAATGCTTTACTATATGTGATAAATTTTAGTATCTTCAGGTTTGCTATTTTATAATTTCCTAAATCCAAGTTATTATGAACTGTTTCTGGGTTGAAGGGGTTGTTTTTTAGGTTTGGTTCTTTGGGTGTTCGGTTGTGGGTTTTTTTCACAAAATATAGGAACTAATTTCCAGAGATGCTCAGCTTCAGAATTTCAACCTAAAGGTCCAGAATGGCTCTAGAAATACAGGGTATGTATAATATTTCTGTATTATTAGAATTCTGAATTGACATAAGGGCATTGATTTGTTATGTGTAGGTGTATATGTGTGTATGACTGAGCTTACAACCGAACAAGACAAAAGGAAGGACATGGAAAATGGTATTTCTTCTTACAGGTGGAAGCTGAAGGACAGAAAGAGGATTTGTAAAATGACAAATCAAAGCAGGGGATACAGCTCCATCCTGATCTCAGGGTTCAGCAAAATGACAGGTACTTTCAAGTAAAATAGTAGCACCCCTGTTGTCTTTATAAAGCTTGGTGAAGACATAGTGAAAATTTACAGCAAATCTGAAAGGCTTTTATGTTAAATAACCCTTACTTGAATTTTAACACGTTCAGGGTAGTATTCTTAAAAATTATCACTGCTGTATTTCAGTGCTTCAGTATGCTATTTGTAGTGAACAGCTATTTCAAAGGAGGTAACTCTTCTAAAACAGTCATTTATAATTACAGTTTCTACATACTGTAAACCTGTGTCTAGGTAACTACTGGAGTGTGCAGTCGTAGACTACCGAGGACATTGGCACTTCTACTGCAAAACAGATGAAAGCACCATAACTCTCTCCTTGTGAACAGCTATCTGCCTGCTTCTGGAGCTCTGCAGTTAAGGTACTGTGTTTCTTTAATGCAGATTACATTAATATTAAAGCACTAATTTCAAAATTTCAGAGTATATTTATATATTTGCATATGATTCCAAATTAAATTTTGCAAATTGACATTATTAATATATTCTCTTTGGGGTTTTCTTCTAGAAGCTTTCACCCAGAAAAGAAATCCTTCATGTTCATTATTGTGTAGCACTATTCCATCACTATTACAAAGCTAGTTCTTCAGTAGTAATAAATATAAGAATTCATTAAATAAAGAAATATAAATACATCCAGTTGTATTTTCCATGTGCTAGGTATATCTCTCATTTTTAAGTAAACAAATACAACTTGGTTTGGAGTAATACAGTAAATATTTAATCTATTTCCCAAATATGGTGGAGGGGGGGTGGGTATCTGTAAAAAGGAAGTTCAGTACTTAAAATATTTTATTTCTGGGATTGTTACATCTTTATATACAATTCTAGTATATGCATCAGGAAATTACCTTTGCTGCTGTATTGAATTAAGTTTTATGGTACAGACAAAAAATAAATACATCTTTAATACCTTACTTTCATAGCTTATTTTCCTTAGGGAATTAAAATTTCAGTTGTTGGATTTTGTTTGGAGGTTTGGGGGTTTTTTGGTTGTGTTTGGGGGGGTGGTGTTTGGTTTTTTTGTTTAAGAATGGGGATTTTTTTATAACTAAAAATTAGAATCTGTAGTTTTGAGTAGTAGATGTCCCCAGGTAATCTGTTAATTATAACTTCCAGCACTGCAGTTAATAATTTGACTGCAACCCAATTTTGAATGAAGTTTCTGAGAAAGAGTTTCCCGAAATACACATCTGTAAGTGACATAAGTACTACTCTTAGTAGAATATTTACTTCAGAAATCTAATCTGCTTTTCAAGTCTCATTTAGAGTCTTGCTGGTGACTCCATCCACAGGTGTGTCAAGAGCTCAGTCACTTGTTGTCTGACCATACAACTGGGATAGATGCCCTGCCTGTGAAGCGTCACTGCAACAAGATGGCTCTTCAGACACTAGCCGCGACAAACAGGTAATTTTTTTATGTCCTAGATACAGCAGAGGAAGGAAATACAGTTCCTGGATCTCATACTTTAAGGTCAAAGACACTGAAACTCCCACCATGTTCACAGGGCAGTCTAAGATGTACTTGGCCTTTTACCCTTTCCTTGGAAGTAATTTGTACTGTCACCACTGGAAACAGGTCATTTCAATACATGGGTCATCACCCTTTCCCACCAGAAACAGCTGTTTTCAATGTTCCTAGAAGGCATCATTTGGGGATTTCACAAAAACTTACTAGTTGGATTCTTTCAAGATACAGTAGGTAGATGCCCTGGAGATTCAATGTAATATATCTGTACTTAGGTGTGACTGAATGCATCTTCTTGACAGCCTGTCACCTGCTGCTGAAGCAACTTCAAAATACTTTATTTCCTGAGGGAGCCTCTACTCACGCTAATTCACAAAATTTTCTAGGTTAGGAAGAAAGACTCTGGTTGACAAAGGAGTCAGTGGCTGTCCAGTCTGCCTACTCTCCTCAGGCACGAATTAAAGAGTACTATAGTATATACCTGACAGCTGACAGTGTATTAGTGAAAAGTTATTATTGTCCATCAAAAAAAAAGTATGCACTGAATTTTACTTGTTTGTTCTTTATATTCCCTGACTGAGGAAAAGAAACATCTAATAAAACACTCAACCACACTTAATGCCACTCTTCCTGGAAGATAGACAATGTGTTTCTCTTGTCCCCAAGACATCTTGCCCTTAGATGCACAAGGAGCAATGGGATAGAGAAGACATACAAGGTTATGGGAATAGCAGAAGCTGTAGCTTGAAGAAATGTGAGGGAGGAAAGAGAGGGCATTTGGCAATGAAAATAAGAAAAGGTTCCAGCTGGCAAATATTAAAACATCCAGATATCATGTTAGAATCAATATGAATTTAGATTACACAGTATGGGAGAAGTCATGAGAGACTTGCGTGAGAAAAAATCAGATGGCACAATCGGAAAGACTGTCAGTAATGACTGGAGGAAAAACTGAGTACAAAAAGGATCTTTTATAGGGAAGATGAATTTACACAGTCAGGTGAAAGATGGTTGCATAAAAACAGATGATACAATTGCATAGCCGGAATACACTGCATTGAGAGGAATAGCTGGATTTTAGTCTGGCGAGGAAAACAAAGGTGTCACGCGGGCAAACAGTAATAATAACCGTGATGGTTCACAATAACCTTGATGCCAACAGTTACTGGGCTGCACCAGCAAATGGAAAAAACCCAAACCCACATAATTTCAATATATAAAGGAGACAGAAAGCATATGAGTAACTTTACACATACACGTTGTCGCTCCAAATTCAAAGGGAATTACTCATGTGAATAAAACCAGTGATATGCATAAGCCCGCACAATGTAGCCTAGATACCAGAGCAAAAGAAGGACCAACTCTTTTGTTAGAAGCCTGAAAAAAATGTTTTGCAAGCTGTTTTCATATTCAGACTCCGAATGACAGGGTCCATTTTTGCCTGGTGCCTGGCTTTCTGAAAAATCCCCACTCCCAGCTAACGTGGTCCAGTATTCATGCCAAGCCAGATGCACTTCGGCTGGGGTTTTGGATGGTTGCATTTCTTTGTCTTCTGCTCGGTCTAGGCATTTTGTTGCTTTATGCTCTTTGATTGTGGAAAAGGGAATGAGCAAAAGGAGGGTGGTGAATCTCCCTCCCTGAAGTGGAAGGAAGGAAAAGAGCTCTGCCTGGCCCCACCACAGCCCTCCTGCGCCGCAGGTCCCTGTCCCCAGCGCTGCCCTGACTGCGGGGCGCTGCCGCCGCTTCCTTCCTGCCACCCGCTCTGTTTGCGAAGGAACTTGGTGTGCGACCGCACACCGCGGTGCAACGGCAGCGCCGCGCAAGGGGGCAGCGCCGCGCAGCGCAATGGGGGCACTGCCGAGCAGCGGGGGCTGCGCCGCGCCAGGGGGCACTGCCGCGCAAGGGGGCTGCGCCGCGCAACGCTGCCGCGCAAGGGGGCTGCGCCGCGCAAGGGGGGCAGCGCTACGCGCACCCAGCGGCTGCCCAGCGCTGCCCGCGCGTTACATCCGGGGCGCCCCCGCCCCCCCTCGCTCCCTCTCCTGAGGTGCCCCCCGCCCCGCTGCGCCCTGCCCGCCGGCCTCACCTCCGCGCCTCCTCGCCGGCTGCCGCGATCAGCTCGACCGGGCTCCGTCCTGACGGGACACGGGGCGGGGGGAGAAAAAAATACCAGGGAAATAAATCAGCGTCTCGTCGCCGGCGTTTGGCCCGCAGCGAACCCGCCCGGCTGCGCCCGCTGCCCCCCGCAGGGCTGCCCTCACAGGGGTCACCGTGCCCTGCGCGCCCCTCACCCCAGGCCCTAAACGGGGACCCGCGCACCCCCCGCAGGGGGGGGGGGAGGGACCACCCCCCCGCAGAGCCCCGGCGGGCCCGCACCGCCCGCAGCCCGCCGGGCGCGGCGTGAGGCGGGGGGCGCTGCGCTTGGCCAGCGGCACCCGCCAGGGACACCCCCTCCCCGGGGCTGCACCCGCTCCCCCCCGGGCTCCCCCTCACCTCCCGGGGCCGGCGGCGAGCCCGAGCCGGCGCAGCCGGAGCACTGCCGGCCGGCCCGGGGGGCGGGCTGCGGGAGGGGCCGGCGGGGGTCGCGGCCCTGCGGGCCCGGGGCAGGAGCGGCGCAGCGCAGCGCCGGCAAGGAGCGCGCCGCGGTCGTTCCCTGCCGTGGCATCGCGATGTTGTCCATGAGGAATATACAAAATCTTGTTTCTGGCGTGAACGCAGCCAGAAACAAACTTTTTTTTTTTTTTTTTTTTTTTTTGTGGTGGGCAGGGTAGCGCTGAGAGTTTGTTTCTGCACTCTGTTCCAAGCCCTTTTAAGTCAGCATTTAGCCCAAAGATCCCTCTCTCAACACGTTTCCCCAGGCCGTGGCCCCAGTGCTTGCCTGGACTTGTGACCTTGGCTTGCGGCTCATCTTCAGCTTCCACGGAGTTTGCCCCCCCCCCACTTCCCCTTCACAGCTACAGAAGGCTTCATAAAACAGCCAGGAATGAAACTCCCCCGCCCACACATGCCTCGATTTTCCGTGTTGACATGTTTTCCTGCTTTGGGGTGGAGGCTACTATTTTTTCCTTAGTATTGCTCCTAACAAAGAGCCAGCGTCATTGTTTTTTCAAGTTACCGTAAGTGGAGGCCAATAGATACACCCAGTCCATAGCAATGCAAAGCCTGTGGCCTGGGCTATATGAATGATATGAATACCTTCAAACATAATACACTATATGTAATGTATCTGAGCATGGTAGTAGTATATGCTTCTGATTTTTTCATGCTAGGACTTCAGGCGTTATTGAGAGGCCAGTCCACAGCTACAGTGCAGAACTTTCCCCAGACCCTCTTAATTGCCTCCTGCTAGGAATTAAATAAAAAAAAAAACAACAACAAAAACCCAAACCCCAAAACAAACCCACACATTTTTCATAAAAAGAACTCTGAGATCATTAGCTAACATTTGGAAGTCCCTCAAATTAACATGCGTGAAGGACCGTGGCCAAACTCCCACTGGCTCCCATAAAAGCAGTAATCAGTCCTTCAAGCAAGATTCTCTACAAAATAACACCCAGAAGCCCCTGCAGAAGGGATTGCCAATCTCACCATCTGACTAGATTAAAAACAGCAGTAACAATGTGATAATTGACAGGAGAAACTTCCCTGACAAGGAATGAATCAGTGTTTATTTTTAGCCTTTTCCCCAAATGCTTTATTTAAACAAAAGATTAACTAATTATTTCCGTCGTTATATTGTCCACACTGGGAACAGGAGGTGGCGGATCCTTATGTATCTGCGGGGAGCACTTTGTTTTGGCTCATCATTTGAGGTCTGCACCCTGGACGGGTGTGATTGTGTCAGTTGTCCTTTCGTTTCTAGTTCAAGCAAATATGAAAAGTATTAAGGTTTCACTAAATTCAGACACCCCATAATCGATATAGTTTTATTTCCTGAGTAGTAAGCCTCAGAAGAGGTTTCAGAAAATGTAAACTGATTTTCTCTGCATCCCACCTTTGCTCCAAAGCTTCTCTTGGACAACAAGTCAGCATTAGTCCTGTCACTGCAACTGCCCGCTGCAGCTTTTTGCAACGAGAGAGCGCTCACATTCCAAGATCAGGTTGCTCCACCTGTGCACAGAGGCCAGCAATAAAATCCTACCTAGGAGAAGGCAGCTCACCTGAGAAAAGTCTGGCAAAAGGTTCGTCCTTACGGGACAAATGCAAAGAAACAGTGTCAATTCCAAAGACACCTAATAGTATCTATGTTTCTGGTAATAAGCTTTTGGGTTCAGCTTTGTTTTGAAGGGGGACTGGAAGTTTTTTTCTTAAGTTTTGAGTGAATCGTGAATTGAAGCGTGGGTGTCATTAGCAGAAAAGGAATCAAACTTCTCTGAAAATGTCTGAGGACACATTTTTTTTGCTTACCTGCTGTTCTGGTTTCAGCTGGGATAACATTAATTTCCTTCTTAGTAGCCAGTACAGTGTTGTGTTGTAGGTTTAGCATGAGAATAGTGTTGATAACACATCGGTGTTTCTAGTTGTTGCTAAGTAGTGTTTACGCTAAATCAAGCACTTTTCAGTTTCCCATGCTCTGCCAGTGAGCAGGTGCACAAGAAGCCGGGAGGGAGCAGAGCCAGGACAGCTGACCCGAACTAGCCAAAGGGATATTCCACACCACAGAGCATCATCCTCAGTATATAAACCAGGGGGAGCTGGCTGTGGCTGATTGCGGCTCAGGGACTGGCTGGGCATCAGTCAGCGGATGGTGAGCAACCACACTGTGCATCACTTGTTTGTTTGTTGTTCTCCACCCCCACCCCCCCCAGCCCTTGTATTTGATTCTTCTCTCTCTCTCCTCTTCATTTCAATTATTATTGTTGTTGCTATTATCATTATTATTACTTTATTTCAATTATTAAGCCGTTCTTATCTCAGCCCACAGGTTTCACCTTTTTCCAATTCTCCTTCCCCATTTCATTTGGTTGGGGCAGGGAGGAGGGGAGTGAGCAGCTGTGGGGTACTTAGTTGCTGGCTGGGGTTAAACTACAATGCCCGCTATGGAACTAAGAAACACAAATGACCCTTTGTTTCATTGTACTGCATATCTATAATATGATGATTGCTACAAAGGATACAAAGAGCTGATTTACTGGTCTCTTATTTTCATAGTCTCAAAGCAATTGTACCACACCAAATTCATAGGTCAAATTATATTAATTTTAGTCCTGAAGAATGAGTCTCATTTTCAGCGTTCAGATATTTATTCTCCAATGGAAAATGTTTGTGCAGAATTTCTTTTCCACACTCCTTAATATTTCAGACAATTTTGAATATGACTGCTTAGGATAGGCCAATTATAGGTGAAATAGTTTATTTGTACCATTACAGTGCGTATTTGATTATTCTTGAACAGAGTGAAATGTGAAGCAGAAGAAGTAGAGGACCATAGAAATAATGGAAAATTATCAGTTGCTTTATATTCAGCCCACTGACCTCTTGCAGAGTTTAGAGGGAGAAACTCCACTGTTTCTCTGCTTGTAGGAGCAAGTCGAATCTTCTGTATGTCATCTTGCATGTTAGTGCAAGAGATGCATCAAATGGAATTTTGCCTAGAAATAAAAGTATCTTTTCTCCTGTTTCTACATCTCCTGAAGAGACCATTGCAGAAATAGCTTCTCGTTCAGATGAGTTCTCTGCCTTGCAAGTGTGTGCCTTGCAAGTATTACCTGGAACGGTGGCCCCATAACCCCAGATAATTCAATTCCTGTTGAGAAGTAAGATTAATGTAGAACGCTAACAAGAACATCGTACAAAATGGTTCAGTTTGTGGGCAATCAGGCCAAACAAATCCATGACGCGTTCATAATCATTCATATGTATCTGCATTGCAAGAGACAGTTAACTACAAAGGAAAACATTACAGATGGTGGGGAGGGTGAAACAGGGAATAAGGTAGATCAGTAAAATCTGCATGAAATGCTTGGGGTTTTAACCAGAATTTATTTTACTGGCTACAAGCCAAGTCCAAAAAATAGGGATTTAGGGCAGAATTCAACTCCTAAATCTAAAACAGAGACGGTGAAAAAACGCAGTGAGCTGTGTCTGACCTTGCATCATGCCTAAACTCCCAGGCCACCTGACGTGTTTTTACATAAGCTACTCTGCTGTACAGAGCCCCTCTGTAAGTGACCAGGTCTGCACCCGTTCAACAGGGCTAAGCACCTTGGCACTCTTTCATCTCTTAGCTCAATCAGGAACTAAAAGATACGTGTTACTCCATTCAGGTCCCCAGAGTGGGCTCAGTTCAGGAGGTAATCTTCAAACTCCTGTAATGGATGCCGGTGGGACTGAGTCTTCACAACTCCAAATGTACCTGTTCCCTCTAAGAAGACATTTTTACGATCTACTAGAGCAAGTAAAGCATTTTTCCAGGAAGTGGAAGGTCTGAGTCCAGGGCCTCTTCTTTGCAGATCAGAGATATCAGTAGTCACATTGATGTTTGGGTGCGTAAGTGTTCACCTGAAACCAGCTTCAAAGCTCGATCACTCTCAACTCTGTCCCCTGTGGAGGACACATCTAGAGTGGGTGGTGAAGCTCTGTACAAGGATGCTCAAATTAGCAGTGACGTGTTCCTATCAGAACTGAGTAATGCCGTGCCATCCGAAGCGGCTGAAAACCAGCAGACTTCATTAGCTGAGATGCTGCATATGTTGCGATGGTGGTACGTACTGCTCCTGAGGAGCTAGCCAGGAGCTCCCGCTCCAGCGTGTTCCTGCTTTTAAGCAACCAATAATCTACCTTTGTTGCCTAAACTATTTCAATTAATAATTCCTCTTTTTATTTTTTTTTTTTTTTTTTTTATCTTTAGCAGAAATGTTCCTCTCAGCCTAGAAGCTTGGGAGTTTGCATTTGCAGCTGTCAGACTGGTAAGATATCACCAGTACCAGCTACTAGACAACTCTCCGGGAATGTCTTCGGTGAACACAGACTTGGGAATTGCCGCTGGATGGCACTCGAGTGTCACAGAGGATGTAACTGGATGTGATTTTATTTGGCTGCAAATACAGGCAGCTTTTAAAGAGAAAGAACCAAGTTCACTTCGTCCTTATATTGTCATAAATTTGGAGTGGCTTCACGTAAGGCATTCAGTTTAATTTAGAGTTGCACCAGCATAACTGGGAGAAGAATATGGACCAGATGTTGAGAAGCAATATTTTAGCTATTAATTCTATTGATAAAGTTTTGAACAATTTTTCAAACTTAGATTCAAGGAGCAGGCGTAGAGGCTGTGGCCATGAAAGTCCAAGAGCAACCAGCTTCAGTTCTGTGTTTTTATGTGCCACACTAAATTCCAGTAATCGACCTTAACGCCTTTCTATATGCCAGTGTTTTACCCTTAAGACTGCTATCTTATACACACTATTCTATAAAGACACACAGAAAAAATTTCTATGGCTGACTGTAAAACGAGAAGCTATCTTCATTCCAAAAGTCAACATTTGAAGTCTTAGTTTTGAAGCTTCCAGTCTATATATTTAAAATGTTTGGAGAATGTTTCAATCATTTATAATCACAAATAATATGCTTTTGTTTTGAATTATTTTTAAAATGGCTTAATTATTTTCATATAGAATAAAAATTCTGTGAAAGTCAACATTGTTTTCAGAAAGTATTTAGCTTTCTGAGAAGAAACTAATTTTGGTCTAAATCTGCTTTTTAAAAAGGGGGTGTTTATCTCAGTTCTCCAATGGAGCAGAATCATATCCACCATAACTCCTTAATAAAGATAACACGTTTGGCTTAATGTGCTATACATGTGTTATGTATCAATGCAGTGTATGGGAGAATACCAAGAAATTTCTGCAAATACCTTTGAACATTGGAGAAATACCTTCATGAAATTTGTGCTTCTGCTCCTTTTCTGTGGTATAGATGGTGACACCTTTCTCCCCTGTAAAGAGTTTCAGTTCCCCCAACCCCAGATCTGTACAGTACTCTGAATGTTAGGAATGCCTGGCAAGTTCAAGAACTCTTGCAGCAAAGTCATCTTCTCCACCTTCACTTCCACCAAAACCAACAAGACAGCTCATAATCAATTTAAGCTGAGGCATTTTCTATTTTGGGGCTGGTAGCATATCTCTGGTTTCAGCCAGGGAAGGAAGTGCTTAGAGTGTTTTATCACAGCCAGCTCTTGTGATTTACTTGGCATAACTGGAAGAAGGAAATTGTGTAAATATGGGCTAAAGCTTATTCTTGGGAAGTGCACAGTTCCATGGCTTGGGATCTTTCATGTATATTTTTGGTTATCACTTCTATGCTCTCACTTCAGTTCTCTATTTGTAGCATGAAAATAATATCTAATTCTGTGACGCTTGACAGAAGAGTTCCTGTATGTGTGCTAAATGTACTCAGAGGCAAACCTGGCAGGCTCGGTAAGAATATTTCAGCACACCTTTCCTGCCCTCTCTGGTTGTGATTTATTCTGAGGGTCATCATAGCCCTAGCATAATTTGATCACTCTGTGTAAATGCTCTAAATTAAGAATTGTCTGTTATGGCCAAGTAACACAGCAAACTGAATCTGTTCAGAGAATAGGATGGAAACTATTTTCTTCTCACACTTCTGCTCTTCCGTCCTTCCACTTTATGCTAGGACTTACAGCATCCAGAATTGACAGGAGGGTCTGCGATTACCCTGTAAAGAACCTGTGCCTCGCCCCGCTTTCTTTCATGTACTGTCACCATTTACTGAATAGCTAGTAGTTAACTTAATTTTAAAATCTATTTTATGGTGATGCCCCAGGGCTATGTTCTTATTTATGGTTTCTTTGCACTAGCTATTGTAGGTGCTGGTAGCTGAGAAAGACACTGCTGTGGAGAGCTTACAAGCTCTAGGTAGCACAAGTGGAGGACCGAGATACAGGGTAATCGAGTGATTTGCCCAAGTTCACATGCTAAGTTTGTGGCAGTGTTAATCTACCTGATTTGATTATCTAAGGCACGTAGGCGCCAGTGCATGTTCTGGTTTATGTATTGGCCACAGGAATGCTAAACTGGAGAAGTTCCGTTGGAAAAATAAAGGAGGAAAAAAGAAAAAAGAGAAAGAAAAGAGAGAAAAAAAAAAAAAAAGGCATGCTTGGCACAACTTGAAGACTTGCAAGAAATTTCCACTTTCCCATTCTTCGAATACTTTGGAAATACATAAACTCTTGGGATCTGCATTTTAAAATGCTGTTTCAAACTGGAATAACATCTGTTAAATGTAGCCAAGAAACATCTGGTTTTCTGTTCCTGGAACCCCGAGCTGAGGCGGCCGTTTTCCTGTCAGCTATACCGTGGAGCGAAATTGGTTCAATAGGTCATTCTGTTCTCTCCATTTCTTAGTTCTCAGTTTCCTATTACAAAGATGGCCAACAATGAGAGTAAGCAGGAGGGGAAAACAGATTTTGTGTAATGCACATATTAGCCTTTGAGAAAAAAAACACATTTAGCTTCAGATTAGGTTAGATAACTGGTGAGAGCAGAGCTAGTAAGCATTAGAAAGAACACCAGGGATTATGTGGAACCATAAGATTTATTAGTCCCCAAGCGGTTTATCTTTCATCAGTGGAAATAACCATCTGATGCAAATCACACTGAAAACAATGCAAATCTCACATTGATGGTCACTGGGCTCTGGATTTGAGCCAGTCTGGTATTGCTGGTAGATGGCCTAGTGGAAGCTGGTCACCACCATTACACAGTATATTAATTGCAAGATTGTTGTTAACTATCATCCGAGCAGCTCTAGCCAGTGCAGTAAGTGAAGGGCCAGAAATGGCTGATGCACTGTATGCGCCATCTCTTCCGCAAAGTCTCACTCCGGTGGAGTCAACCTGCAGACAGCTGGGAGGGAGAACCAGAAGAAGAGTTCAAAGGCCTCAAGTAGAGAAGACCATAAGCATATGGTGTAGAGTTTAGTTCTTACATTCCCATCTCTCCGTGTTTTGACAATGCCTTGCACAAACAAATACGTTCTGGAGAACTGTGTAATTTTCCCACCCATCTTTTAAGAATAGGACCAAGGCTTAGAAAAGCATTTAGATGCTTATGCTCCCCCTGAAATCATCAGGCATTAAAAGCATAAATGACACCGAGAGCATGCACCATGATATGATATTTAATTAGCAATGAAAATCTGTATCATTCAAGCAGTGGCATTAAAATTAGGAGGCCAGTGACAAGGAGGTGGCAGAACCCTCTGTATGTATCCTTACTGAAAAATGGCAGCACCTTTGTTTTTCAGGACCAGTCTCGAAAGCAGCTGGGACAAGAAATGCTGTGACCTTCTGCCATGAACATTTTGATGATGCAAAAAGGCCAAAAGGCCATTGGAATCCTATTTCTTATACGAGTGTAGTTTGCCACCACTCACGTGACATGAAAATCAAAACTAATCTGGAGGAAGGGTTTCTCCAGTTCTTTCCTTAGATGTGACCTTTCCTTTACCAGTCCATGAATTTAAAATGCTGAGGCAGTGAATCCTAATCTGAGGAAGAGTTTCCAAAACAGAATTGGAGATGCAGCACTTTCTGTGGCAGGGTCTTGCAAAGTGTTGATGGTACAAATTAACTACTGGGGGTCAGGTCTGCGTGCACAGAGGAAACTTGCTAAAGGCAGATAGGGTGCAGGAAGGGAAAAGGGAGTTGTACAGCTCACAGGCAGTTGCAAGCAGCTTCCTGACACTATGTACTCGGTCAAACTTTTTGTTTCCTTCAGAGCAGTATTTACCTTTGCTTTCACTATTGCCAAGGTAAGTCAAATGTCTTTATTAGTATCGTGTCTGGTTTACGTTGGCCAGCATTCACGATCTGATACTGAATGACCACTCCCCAGCTAGTCTGTAATTATCTAAATACACATAGCGGTGTATGGTCCACCCATATTCCAACTAGACCACAGCCAAATGTATGCTTTAAATAAATAAGATCTAGTCTGACTGGCAAGAAAGACTGTGCTATTTTACTGCATGAATAGCAAAAAAAGTCAGTAATTACACGTCTGTGGAAAATGCTGTGATCCCTGGGTTTGTAGCCTATTTTGTTCAATGCCGTCTTCATCTGTTTTCTCCCACTCACCTTATTTTTGTATTTGCTATATATACGCTTTGTCCAAACACAGCTACTTTTGTTGTGTGTTTGGCACATCAGTATTTGGAATTGCCATGATTTCCAGAATCACACTCAGTGGTGTGATTCAAAGGACCAGCATTTATTACAGAAAAATCCTGCATGCTGTGAACACAAACATGCTTCTACAGTGCTTGAGTTCCAGCTTAGTCCCACCGATTAATCATGGATTTTCTCCCATCTGGAGCTTTATGTAGGAACGATGGACATCTAGTGGCTCAAGGGAACATAGCAAAGGAAGTTCTTGGGCTCAAAAAGGTACATTGTTGTGTAAAGTAGACAATTCGGTAAAAATAAGAGTAAATTAAAGACTTCCTCAATGGTTGAAATGCAATTTAAATATGTGAAATTACTTTAGCCAAGAGTCGAATAATCTGGGGTGAATTTTATTTTTGTGTTTCTCTTTTCTTGTGAAAAGGTGAGCTGATTTTGAAACTTACGTAGGTTAAAATGTATTTGCTGCCTATTTTCAGGAGGACATAACATCCTCTTTCATTAGGAGAAGCTGGTGTACAGGATAGATGGATGAGAAACAGGAACAAATGACACAACACAGTCCGATACATTTTTAATTCCTCCAAATGAAAACATTATTTTATGCGTGTTAATTCAGGATGTGATTAATTAGACTAGGTGATAGCTGACAATTTACAATGACTAGGAATAAATGTGAAGAGCAGTTAACTGGAGAACTTTCCTTTCTCTGTAATGTGTTTCCTACTTTAATACTTAAATAATGAGTTTCCCTAACAAGTAACTCTTTCTGAGTCATGTTTTCCTCTCTCTCCTTTGTTTTTATCCTAACCAATAACTACATGGCATCCCAAAAACTTTTATTATAAAAAATGAGATGCACATTTGAGAAGCAAAAATATCTGCATCGAATTATATGCTGGTATGGTACGGTGAGCCTGTGTTTGTATTAGGTTCGCTGTTCTGTCTTTTTCTAATCTGTACAGAAGGTCCAGATGGACTATGTTAGTCTCTTACGCTGCTTGGACCAGGGACAGTGGTTGACCTCTCCTGGAACAACTAAAATTGAGAGACCAACATAAGGCAGTCAAGGGCTGTCATCTCTGAATGTCTCTCATTCCTATCTTAACCCAACAAAACAACTAATTCAACTTATGCAGGTGGAACTGGAGTATTTTGTCTGGAGCATATGACTAAAGGAGGCAGCTTACATATAAATAGAGAGGCTTGTCTGCAAATGAGAGCAAATAATTGCCAAATATTAAGACAAATAATCTGGACAGAGCAACAGGAGGTATTCTGTCTCACCTGAGATGCTGATAAAACCTGGAAGCCACAGGAGTGAGATCAGCCTGAGACAAGATGAATCACTTGTTATTTTGCAAAGATGTGTAACTCAGGAGGTTTTTTTAAGGGTAAGAAGTGACGATAAAGAAAACTCTTTGCTAAACAAGTGGACTTTGTGTTCCTTTTCCCTTCCAAACAGGCTAAAGTAGAAACTTGTAGCCTTGGTGAGACTAAGAAAGCCATGAATAAGGAAGCAAAGGGTTCTCGCATTCTGACACACCATACCAGCTCCATGTCCTATGCTAGGGTTCAGAGAGGGATTCTCAGCCTAAGTATGTACCATTGAAATTATATAGGAACAGTAATTTAACACTGCTCATACTGCATTCAGAGCTTGGGACACAGAAATTCGGTCCAGTGTTTCAGGCTGATGTTGTGAGGGGCTGAATTTACAGAGTTTATTGTTTCATCAAGGTACACTGGAAGCAGGAACTTTATTAACATCCTGCGAGTCATGAGCAGTGAACACGTTAACTATCTGATAGCCCCTGGATCAACAAGATCAATGAAAGCATCTCTTTAGAAAGAGGTATTAGCAGCCTTTGTTTTTGTGATAGAGCTTGCAGGTTTGAAACTCCCGAAGTTTTAGGTCTTCTAGCTGACCTAAATTACATTGCTGAGGTCCCATTTATCTCCAGATTTTTTTCAACAACAGTTCATTGTAGAGGAAGTTGCAATGAAGATAGCTTCCAAGGGATTTCTCTGTTTGGACCTCTTGTGAAGGCTATACTTAGGATGCGAACACAGATATACCAAAACCTGTGGATAACTGGCTAGCTGAAAAAGGTCTCATAGACATAGTCCAGCTGGCTGGACAAAAATGCACATCGCTCTCAGCTTATCTGAAGTAAAGCAAAAATATAACAGGAAGATTGCGGTGGGAAAAGAATGTTGCAAGTGGGAACAGATAACTACAGAAGAGAAACTAGGGGCAGGCTTGGTATTTAGGCAACTAACCAATAATGAGCTTAACTTTTGTAATATGTATGAGCTAATTATAACAAGGCATAAAAGGTGACTGTAAGGGACAATAAACAAAGTCTGCTGATCACTCATATTGAGTGACTGTGTCTTCCCTCCGTCGTAACAGAAACCCTAGTGCTGACAACGTTCAAACTGCATTTACCAGTATTAGGGGAAACTGAACTGAATTTGTTTCAGCTGGCAAATAATCAAGTCTATTTCAGACACTCCTGGAAAGGAATGGCAAAGCCAAGGTACACCTGACCACATGAAGTATGAATATTTATTGAATGAGAAGTTAATGACTTCTTAAATCTCTACTTACCTTTGCCACTGTGAGGTTCTGGTTACCACATTACCACTTTACCGATTAATAGGGCAGCACAAAGTTAGTCTAAAGTTACATGAGCTTTAGACTGAATAATTTCCCTTGTGAAAAGATTTAGGAAAAATCAGCAGTCCTGTTCTGATCCAAGGTTAGATGAAAAGTGTGTGTTGGGGAAAGGTTGGAGTATACCTTGCATAGCTTCTGAGCAGAAAGGGTAAATGGGAGAGCTGAGACTCGGCACCTGACATCCTTCAAGTGTAAGGTCTGTTACAATGCTGGCAATCAGCCTAGGACTCCTCTGCTCTTAACTTCTGTTGACGTTGGAGTGCCAACAGCAAAAGAGCTATGACTACTCAACTCAGGCTTCCTCTTTGGCTGCCCTAGTGCTTTGCCCCTGGCCTTAGGCAGGGATGGGTACATATTTACTAACTAGTACAGGCAGACACAAATTTCCATTGACTAATCTTCCTCTGGCAAAGTGAGTCATCATATAGAAGAGGCTGTTTCTGCTTGTTCTCTGTTCAGATGATGATCCAGTCAGAGCTCCAAACAAGGCCAGGCCAGCAGCTTCAACACCTATGACTGTCTCTTTTCTCCCATTGTAACAGAGGCAAACTTGGAGAGATATCTGTAGCTTCAAGCTTTCTGCAGAGAAGGATCTTCCTTGGAAATTACTTTGAAAGAAGCTGGCAAGGATCCTGGTAAGAACTTAGCCTTTTCTGTCCGTGTTTCTCCACCTGTCAAATCGAGGCATAATCCTTCCCTGCTTCACAACGGTACTGTGAGGACTCATCAGTTAACATGTCTACATCACTAAACACAATTTCCTATTCTAAGTCACCTAGACTTTAGTTCTTAGGAACACAAACTCATCTCACCCTTCTTAAAGATCTTCTCCCTCTTTTCACGTAGTTGTCTTTGCTTTCTACTACTGCAAAACGCAATTGCTGTCAGTGTTGCTCTTGGACAACGGAGAGCAATTTTAACAGTCATGCTGAATTTTCCTGAGGAATTAAATAATCAGCAAAGGCAAAGAATTATTCAATTTGTTCTTCCTTTTTATTAGTGTTGGAAAATGATTTATACGTCATAGTGCTCACTACTAAAATTTCCTATTTTTTACTAAAATATGCATATATTCATAAAACATCTTTTAGTCCAGATCTCTCTGAGAGAATTAATTGTGAATGAAACCGGAGTTATCTATAAGCAAACTCCAGTATAAATATTATGTGTTGTCTATGTTTGTATACTGCAGGACTTGTACCTCTTTCTACAAAAAGGCAGCTTTCTCTGGAATAGAACAGTAACATACCAAAATATCTGCACTGCCTTAAATGTGAGGTGTGCTACCCAACTGAAATTGCACAGGGAACGTAAGAAAGCAAAATGACCTGCAAGCTCCTGTAATCAACTTCATGCCAGAACTGGCAAGATATTTTTAGTTATGGCGCACTGTTGAAGATTAATTTAGGGATGTAAGAGGTACCCACTTCTGGAGGTGGTGACCATTTTAGTTATGATCCTGCTGCCTTCTCATCATCCAAGTTAGCCTCCCACACACAACCTTGTCTGACCTGTGAAACAGCCCTTTCTTTTGTCCCTCTCTGCCATGATCCCTTTAACTCCTGCTCGCCACTGTCTCCTACTGCCTTCTATAAAACGAAAATCTTGGATTTTCCTCATTTCCCCATATTATAGTTCCTTCCTACCCTTTTTCCAAGCTCCAAACCTATTCCTCATTCAGGTTTACTACCAGATGCTGCATAGTAATGTGGAGAAACATCCCAGCCTTATATATGCACACTTCATATGGACTTCACAGTGAGGTGGTCAAACTCTTAAACCAGATGCCCAGTGAGGCTGGAATATCCATCCTTGGAGATACCCATACCTGGACCAGGCAAGGTGCTAAGCAACCTGACCTAACTTTGAAGATAGCCTTGTTTTGAGTGGGTAAAGGATAAGATGATCTCAAATATATTCTTCTAATAAAAATTATTTAATGATTCCATAATTCTAACTAAATCTTGAAGGAAATCTAATGTATTAAGTTCTCCCTAGGGGTGGATGCAGAACAAGTTGAGAGCTTATGGGTAAAGATAAAAGGTCAGGCCTACATGGATGACACTGTTGTGGGTGTTTGCTACAGGCCACCAGATCAGGCAGAGGAAGTCAACGAGGCCTTCTACAGACAGCTGGAGGTAGCCTCATGGTCACAGGCCCTGGTTCTCTTGGGGGACTTCAACAACCCTGATATCTGCTCGAAAGACAGCACAGCTAGACACAGAGTCCAGGGGGTTCCTGCAAGGCATCGATGATAACTTTTCAATGCAGGTGGTGGAGAAACCAACAATGTAAGGTATGCTTTTAGACCTTGTCTTCACAAAGGCAGGCTAGTTGGGGATGTGAAGGTTGGGGGCAGCCTTGGCTTCAGTGACCATGAGATGGTGTAGTTCAGGATCCTGTGTGGAGGAAGCAGGGCAGTAAGTAGGATTGCAACCCCGGACTTCAGGAGAGTTATCTTTGGCCTCTTCAAGGACCTACTTGGAGGAATCCCATGAGTTAGGGCTCTAGAAGGTGGGGGGGTCCAAGAGAGCTGGCTAATATTCCAGCATCACTTCCTCCAAGCTCAAGATGGATGCATCCCCATGAGTAGGAGATCAAGCAAAGGGGGCAGGACACCTGCATGGATAAGCAAGGAGCTTCTGGCAAACCTCAAACAGAATAAGGAAGTTTGAGATGTATCAGTCAGTGGGGTTGTGGAAATAGGGGATGTGGAAAAAGGGATGGGCCGCTTGGGAGGAATATAAGGATGTGGTCAGAACATGCAAGGAAGCAACAAGGAAGGCTAAGGTCTGTTTGGAAATAAATCTGGTGTGAGAAGTCAAGGACAACAAGAAGGGCTTCATCAGGTACATCAGTAAGAAAAGGTTGACTAGGGAAAATGTGGGCCCACTGCTGAATGGGGTGGGTGCCCTCGTGACAAAGGACACAGAGAAGGCAGAATTACTGAATGCCAATCCTGCTTCAGAGTTCACTGCCAAGGCCAGCCTTTAGGTTTCCCAGACCCGGGAAGCAGGAGAGAAAATCTGGAGAAAGGAAGACTCCCTTGGTGGAGGAAGATCACGGTAGAAATCACTTAAGAAAACTACACACCCACGAATCCATGGGTCCCAGTGGGATGCACCCCCAAGTGCTGAGTGAGCTGGCACATGTTATTTCCAAGCCATTCTCTGTCATCTCTGAAAGGTCATGGAGAACAAGAGAGGTGTCTGAGGACTGGATGAAAGCCAATGTCACTCCAGTCTTCAAAAGGGCAAGGAGAACCCAGGAAACTACAGGCTGGTCAGCCTCACCTCCATCCCTAGAAAGGTGATGGAACAGTTCATCCTGGAGGTCATCTTGAAGCATGTGGAGGAAAAGAAGGTTATCAGGAGTAGTCAATGTGGATTCACCAAGGGGAAATCATGCCTGACCAACCTGATAGCTTTCTATGATGGAATGTCTGGCTGGGTAGATGAGGGGAAGAGCAGTGCATGTTGTCTACCTTGTCCTCAGCAAGGCTTTTGACACTGCCTCCCATAACATCTTCATATGTAAACTCAGGAGGTGTGGACTAGATGGGCAGACAGTGAGGTGGATTGAGAGCTGGCTGGATGGTGGAGCTCAGAGAGTTGTGATCACTGTGTAGTTGAGCTGGAGGTCTGTAGCGAGTGGTGTTCCCCAGGGGTCAGCGCTGGGTCCAGTTCTGTTCAACTTATCTATCAGTGACCTGGATGAAAGGACAGTGTCCCCTCAGCACGTTTGCTGATGACACAAAACTGGGAGGAGCAGCTGATACAACAGAGGCTGCGCTGCCATTCACAGACACCTGGACAGGCCAGAGAGCTGGGTGGAGAGGAACCTATCAAAGTTCAGCAAAGGCAAGTGTAGGGTCCTGCCCCTGGGGAGGGACAGCCCCAGGCACCAGCACAGGCTGGGGGTGACCTGCTGGGAGAAGGCCCTGGGAGTGCTGGGGGACAGTAAGTTGCCCACGGGCCAGCGGTGTGCCCTGTGGCCAAGGCGGCCAGTGGGATCCTGGGGTGCAAGAGGAGGACCATGGCCGGCAGGTGGAGGGAGGTGACCCTGCCCCTCTGCTCTGCCCTGGTGAGGCCACATCTGGAGCGCTGTGTCCAGTGCTGGGCTCCCCGGTTCAAGAGAGACAGGGAACTACTGGAGAGGGTCCAGCAGAGGGCTATGAAGATGATGAGGGGACTGAAGCAGCTCCCTGATGAGGAAAGGCTGAGAGAGCTGGGCCTGTTTCGTCTGGAGAAGACTGAGAAGGGATCTTACCAAGGTCTACAAATATCTTAAGGGTGAGCATCAAGAGGATGGGGCCAGGCTCTTTTCAGTGGTGCCCAGCGACAGGACAAGGAGCAACAGGCACAAAGTGCAACACAAGAAGTTCTATCTGAATAAGTGGAAGAACTTCTTTACCTTGAGGGTGACAGAGCACTGGAACAGCTGCCCAGAGAGGTTGTGGAGTCTCCTTCTCTGGAGACATTAAAAACCTGCCTGGACATGATCCTGTGCAACTTGCTCTAAGAGAACCTGCTTTAGCAGGGGTTGGACTAAATGATCTCCAGAAGTCCCTTCCAACCCTGACCATTCTGTGATTCTGTGAAAATGGGAAGAGGAAAAACATACAAGAATCTGAGAGAAAGATGGTTTTCTGGCAAGGAGGAAAAGGAATGCAAGAAAACAATCTAGAGCTGTGCACAGTTAATCTGCTTTTCATCTTGCTTGCAGTGACATAATTGAGGGTGAAGCCAGATGGATGTCAGAATCAGTAGAGAACCAAGAAGAGAATCAACACTAACATGCCTGTGGTTTGTCTAGGCTCCCTTCATCTGTCTGGATTCAAGGCCTGGTTACTAATGTGTGTGTTGTCTTCAGAATATCTTCAGCTGGAATATTCCAAGGTACCATCTGGTTTCTTTCCTGCAGATTCAGATTAGGAGCACCATGCAGGCAGTACCCCGCCTCCTCAGAGCCCGGGCTGAGCAATGACCCAAGTGCTGCAGCCAGATGCATGCTGTAGACTAATACTGTAAGGGGACTGGAGAAGAGCATGAATAGACCAGAGGTACCCCTGCTCCCTTCCTAGCAAACAGTGGTTCCAGCTCTTTCATCCTCTGAACATTTAAGAGTATGGTTTGCGTTCCAGTGTGTGAATACATGAAATGTCCAACTCAAACCTGGAGCAGTGACAAGTCTATGCTGTCGTAGGAAATCTTCTGAAATCCGGGTAATCACCTATAAAGGTTTTATAGTACAACCAAAATTCAAAGAGAAAGCAGAGAAAGAAAAATGTAAATTAAAATTGTATCGCAGTTTTTGAGAAGGTCTTCCCAAATTCTATGAAAGTTATTTATTAGTGATCTTTATTCACACTCCTCAACGTCACAAACAATTCATGTTTGCCCAATTTGAGATGTTACTACCCTTTGCTACACAGAATAATTGAAGATCCAAGTAGTTAAAAAAAAAATCCCTAGAATCTGTATGAAGAAAAAGGTTTTGTGTTCCAGTTTATTTTACTACTACTGCCAGGTTATTTGGGAGACACATCACCACTAGATAAACAAGCATTGATAATACCAGCATCTGTTTAATAAATATTATATTATAAAGTATTGTTCTTCCACTGTCCTTTTAAACAGAACAAGTTCCTGAAATTGAAAGTCCAGTAACAAAGGGCACAAAAAGAACATGAAATCTGGCAGCAAAATAGTGCTTTTTAAACAATAGGCTTGCAAGAGCAACACCCTGTTGTACGGCTCAGTAGAAGGGTACTGACAAATAGTGGAACATAAAATGCCCCATCACTAAACTCTTTAACATGATAAAGGTTCCTAAAACCCAAGCCATTAAACCAAAACCCAATACAGCAGCTTCAAAATGATGCTGAATTATAATATATCACTTACGGGTGGCCTTAATGCTGAATCTGGGATGAATTACATGAAAAAAATCACAGGAAATTTTTAACACAAAAAAGAAATCTGAAAGGCAAACACAATGACTGCCATAACAGAGAGTTTAGCAATTCCAAACACAACATAAAAATGTTGTGTGCTTGAAGGCTGTGCTAAATTTTCCTCTGAGAGTGTTTTATGGGATTGTAACAGAAACAAAAATATCCTGACAACTTGAAAGAAAAATGAGTGACTTATTAGACCAATTGATAAAGCTGGAAAGAATAGACAAGCTTCCAGGCATGCAGGTGCTTCTTTGGATCTGAAATAGAAACGGCAAACTTCAAAGCTAAATCCAGGTTAGGAACAATTGTGCTGAGTTAGGACATCTGCTTTGCTTCAAATGTTTATTAATTTCTTTTTTAAAGGCTATAAATGATGACCTGGGAAATAAATTTATAATAATATAGCCCAGTAAATGGATTATTATTTCTAAAGCAGGCTTCAATTAGAAAGGGATCTAAGGAATAAAACTTACCCCAGCAAATCTGCACAAAATCACATTGACTTTCCATAAGATTTACAAGCCTGTTTGCTTACATTGCTTTAGAAAATATTAATTGGATTCCTAAGTCACTTAGATGCTTTAGAAGATTTTACTTTCACTGAAAAAGGCAATAAACAAGTCAGGGTACTGCCAAGGAGTGGATACACATGGGTCCTTTTTGCTTATGCAAACCCTACTGTGGCTGCAGAGCCAGCTATGCTGGGCACTGGTGTATTTGCCCGAACAGACCTGGTAACAAGCTCAAAATTTAAGATCTGATATAAGCACAGACAACAGACAACACCAGGCAACACTAAGCAATGCTCTGAGGTGGCTCAGCTGTAACACATCTCTTACGCTAGTCCTGGTGATGATGTAAATATTGTTTTCTAAGTCTGTCATTTGTATTACTGAAACTTTTCACTAGAGAGGGTAGGGAAGGTGAAGCAGAAAAGTAATTTTCTGTTATTGGCCATTCAGGAATTTCCAAGCTGTTACTTTTTCAATTATCTACAACAGTTTCCTTGTTTTTAGAATGAGTGCATGATATCATATCCTGAGCCCTTCCCTTTTCTTCCAGCTTTCCAAGGCACTAGGAGGAGTCCAGCTACAGTCATCGTATGAATTGGTCTGTAATACTGTAGTGGGAGCTGCTTCTGCCATCGTCCGCTTACCTGCCTTATTCACACTCCTGAAGAAATTGCTGCTACAGGACGAACAACCCTTTAAGCACAGTGAGTATCTGCTAAGAAAGCAAAAAATCTATGTAGCTTGTGAAGTTGCATTGGAAAAAGTTGCATCGCTGCTCTATGTATTTACATGTATGTGCAGCTAGGGACACAAGTACAAGTGAAGGGAGAACTTGCTGTCATTATCCATCACCGAAGTGACAAGGCAAAGGAGATTCCTGCCCCGGCTGGGGTGAGAAAAGGGATAGCAGTAATGTAGGAGGCTCTTGGAGTGCAGAGACTGGATTAAAGGTGTGGGGCAGGTCTAGGAAAGGGCCAAGGTGCATGCACTGTGTGAAGCCATGTACCCATTTGCTGTGGACAGACAGGAAAAAACAGCTGCTAAAAATGCACACAGAAGCAGCTGTGTGTGGGCACATGGCATTGTGTTAGTGCTGGATGGCAAGTACCTCTTGTTTATTCTTAATCTTGCTTGACTTGCTTGAATGCAATAGTACTAGCTAGTAATAAGCAAAATAAAAGGAGAATAAAAGAACTAGTTTTCTGCACTAATCTCCACTCATCCCTAAAGCATACAGGCCGAGTAAACATTAACAGTGAGTCACTGCTTCTTTTTAGTACAACTATATAACCCATGGTGGCATTATTGTTACTTCTGCACTTCTCTGTCTTGGTCTTTGGCTCTGAAACAGAGCTAATGGCTCTGCCATTCTTGTTGGAGGGCCTAAGGTTTTGTCTAGATGTCTCTTCAATGTTAATTTATTAGAAACTGGTTAACTGTATTAACATTTATGGTTATATTTATAGTGTATAAATAACTTACTATGATCCAGAATTCACACCATAAAAATGTTACAATGAAAGCGATTAATTGACTTGCATTTATATCTACCAAATTATATTGTGGAAGTTATTTATTAAGCTAGGAACTTGATTTTAAAATAATAGAACACCTGAATTTTCCTGTGCATGTTGCTCTGGTGGCATACCAAACACCAACTTCATTTCAAAGTTGTAAAAGACTTACAACCATGCTTTACATAAAGGCCTCACTCTGTTTTGAATGGAACCAACAGAAATCAGTGGTGATATTTTTGTGAATATTCAAGATAACAACAACTGGCTTCAGAAACGTGCAAATTAGTTTTGTCCTTTCCCCAAATGGTCTTTGGTGAGGCAAGCAACTGTACAGGAAACACATAACCTTTGAATGTCATTGATCACACTACCTGATCCATTTTTTCTTTCTCACTGAGGTTTTGAGCATCTCATTCATAGGGTCACAGCACAATGTTAGTAAAAATCATTTTTTGTTATCTGTTAAACTGCATTGTGAGGTAAAAACCCTTCAGTTAAAAGTTGCTGGACCCTTTTCTGTTGTTGATGTAGTTAATTTTATGACAGAACAAATCTGCCATTTCCTACAATATAGTTATTATAAGAGTAGCAGGATGCTAAAGATGTGCTGGTGCGCTGCTTGGTCTAACCCCAGTAAGCACTGAGATTGCTGTGCTAGAGGTGACCCTTAGCCCACCGGCTCCAGGGTGCTGCCTCTGACAGCAACCTGTACTAGGTGCTTCTGATGCAGTTGCAATTAAGTCCAGAGTCAAATAGACTTCACAGGAGGGTTTTTTTAAATGCCTCTCAGCTATTAGTTGACTTGTACTGTGCAACATGAGGGTTTTTTAACTCTCTCATTTCATAGAGCATCATGGTGGATATTCACATTTCCATGTAAATGTTTGTTTCCTGAATTCACTGAGATCTTGTTTCCAACAATTTCATGTGGCAATGAGTTCAGTAAAAACTGGGTTTTTAAAAAAACATTATTTCCTTTCTCCAGATTTAAAACTGCTGCCTTTCACTTCAATTAGATGTAAATTTGCTTATACATCATAGAAGAGAAAAACTCACCTTAGTCTTTTAATTGTGTGCTTTACTGAAGAATGACAATGCAATTTTATTCTTAGTTATAGTTTGTCTGTCTAGTGTATGGCTATGCTTTTTTTTCAGTTTATAATCTCATTTCAAGGGCTTCACCCACAGTTTTAGAATCATAGCATCATAGAATAGTTTGGGTTGGAAGGGATCTTTAAAAGTCATCTAGTCCAACCCCCCTGCAATAAGCCGGGACATCTTCAACTAGATCAGGGTGCTCAGAGCCCCATCCAACCTGACCCTGAATGTTTCCGGGGATGGGGCATCCACAGCCTCTCTGGGAAACCTGTTCTAGTGTTTCATCACCCTCATCATAAATAATTTCTTCCTTACATCTCACCTGAATCTACCATCTTTCAGTTTAAAACCATTACCCTTGTCCTATTTCAATAGGCTCCACTAAAATGTCCACCCCCATCTTTCTGGTAAGCCCCCTTTAAGTATTGAAAGGCTGCAACAAGGTCTCCCTGGAGCTTTCTCTTATCCAGGCTGAACAACCCTAAATTTCTCAGTCTTTCCTCATAGGAGAGGTGTTCCATCCTCTGATCATTTTTGTGGCCCTCCTGTGGACCTGCTCCAACAGGCCCATGTCTGTCCTGTGCTGACAGATCCAGAGCTGGATACAGTACTGCAGGTGGGGTCTCCCCAGAGCAGAGCAGAGGGGCAGAATCACCTACCTTGACCTGCTGGCCATGCTTCGTTTGATGCAGCCCAGGCTTTCTGGGCTGCGAGCACACATTGTTGACTCATGTCCAGCTTTTTATCAACCAGAACTTCCAGATCCTTGGCAGGGCTGCTCTCAATCCCTTCATCCCCCAGCCTGTATTAATATCAGAGGTTGCTCCAACCCAGGTGCAGGACGTTGCACTTGGCCTTGTTGAACCTCACAAAGTTCATATGGGCCAACTTCTGGAGCTTGTCCAGGTCCCTCTGGATGACATCCCATCCCTCAGGTGTGTGAACCCCACCACTCATCTTGGTGTCATTTGAAAACCTGCTCATGGTGCACTCGATGTCACTATGTTATTGATGAAGATACTAAACAGTACTAGTCCCAATACAGACACCGATCTCCATCTGGAAATTGACCCATTGACCACTACTTTTTGGATGCAAACTTCCAACCAGTTCCTCATCCACTGAACAGTCCATCCATCAGATCAGTATCTCTCCAATTTAGAGAGAAGGATGTTGTGGGGTACCATGTCAAAGGCCTTACAGAAATCCAGATAGACGGTGTCCATAGCTCTTCCCTTGTCCACTGATGTAGTCACCCCATCATAGAAGGCCACCACATTGGTCAGGCAGGACTCGCCCTTGGTGAAGCTGGCTGTCTCGAATCACCTCCCTGTCCTCTATGTGCCTTAGTATAGCTTCTAGGAGGATCTGTTCCATGATCTTCCCAGGCACAGAGGTGAGGTTGACAGGTCAGTACTTCCCAGGCTCCTCCTTTCTACCTTTTCTAAAAATGGGTGCAGCGTGTCCCTTTTTCCAGTCACCAGGGAATTCACCTGACTGCCATGACTTTTCAAATATCATGGAGAGGGGCTTGGCAGCTACATCAGCCAATTTCCTCAGGACTCTGGGATGCATCAAGTTAGGTCCCATGGGCTCCTCAGGTGGTCACAAACCTGATCTTCTCTTACAGTGAGAGGGACTTTGCTCCTCCAGTCCCCGTCTTGCAGTCCATCCATTTAAGAGGTGTGGGAAATTGCCAGTGAAGACTGAGAAGGAAATGTTGCATACCTCAGCCTTCTCCTTGTCTGTTGTTACCAGTTTGCCAGTCTTGCTCATTGAGGTGGATGCGCTTTCTTTGACATTCCTTTTCTGGCTGACATACCTGTAGAATCCTTTATTATTTATTCATTGCATCCCTTGCCAAGTTCAGCTCCACCTGTGCCTTGGTCTTCCTGACCCCATCCCTACACAACCGGGCAATGTCCCTATACTCTTCCCAGGATACCTGTCCCTGCTTCCACTGCCCGTGCATTTCCCTCTTGCCCTTTAGTTTCACCAGCAGGTCTTGACTCATCGACGTTGGCCTCTTGCCTTGTTTTCCTGTTTTCTTACACCTAGGGATTGAGAGCTTTTGTACTCTGGAAAAGGTGCTTAAAGATCTGCCAGCTCTGTTCTGCTCCCTTGTCCCTGAGGGCAGTTTCCCTGGGGCCCTGTTGACTAATTCCTTGAATAGCTGGAAGTTTGCTTTCCCAAAATTCAGGGTCCTGACTTTACTCTTCACCTGACCCATATCCCACAGGACTGCCAACTCCGGCAGTGTATGATCACTTCAGCCCAGGCTGCCTCCAAGCTTGATGTCACTGATTAGCTCACTTGCGTTGGTGACCAACAGGTCCTATAGTTAATTATTTTGTTGTCATGCTTAAAAACTTCAAAGATGAAAGAGATGTGAGTTTCCTCTATAGAAACCACCTAGCTCTGCTTTTGTATCCTGTTTATGTATGTGTTTAATAATAACTTTTCCACCACCTTTCATCCAAGAGATGTTAGGTGTACGGCAAAAGTTTAATTAATTAATCTCACAAAGAACTTGTGAGGTAGGTTCCCTCATTTTACAGGTGAGACAGAGAGTGACAGTTAAATTAAGTGACTTGCTTAATATCACACAGTGAGCCAATGCTAATGCTGAAAATAGAGTTAATGTCTTCTGGTTCTTTGCCCTGTGTTTTAATCATCAAACCAGACTAAGCTGAATGAACCCCTTTAATTATTAAAATAATTGTTCTCAATTTCTTGTTAGACTATGATGTTTCAATCAACTAAGCAGCTGAAACACTTGCAAAAGCTTTCCTTGCTTAGGACTTTTTTAGTCTTTCCTGTTCAGACATTGCTTCAGATATCAGCTGAGTACGTTTGTTTACAGTAATCCTGACCTTCCAAAATAGACTGAAGCAGAATAAGGAACACAGTTACAACTCACAGCCATCTCTTTGCTGTCAATGTAGCAATGCCTTTTTTCACACTCCCAACAGCCATTCTACTTAATACCCGTAGCTTTAATTAATGAAGCATAGTAAAGTTATTGCCCCACAGAAGCAGAATATCAACTGCTGGTTATGCTGTCATGACTAAATGAAAATGTAGCCAAAAGCACAAAAGAGCAATTGTGTCTTAAGAAATCTCTGCTTAGAAGTATGACTGTGAACTATACGCTGTGTCATGTCTGAATAAACTGGTACATAAAGAGGTGCGACCCTTGAAAACGTGTACAAGAATGGTACCTGTGTTCAGGCTAACGGTATGCTCCAGCAGCTTTATAGCTTTTCTGAGTATAGTCCACATATTTGTTTATGCTGATAGGACATATATAAATTTTTCCAACACTCACCACCATACCTGTTTGATAGTGTTTTCAGTATAGGAAAGAATAAATGGCCTAGAAAATATGTACATAAGCATAAGACTGAAAGAGGCTCAGAAGAAGAAATGAAGAAATAATATTACCATGGCTTGCTCCCTATTAAACCTGGGTGTAGACCCAGCTGTTTGTTATGCAGCCTTATACAATGCTTTGTATCATATAGTATTTTTGGTGTGTGTGAGACAAGCAGCACAAGGCTGTAGTCAGCTCCAAGATTTTTATAAAGACTTTTGCCATATCTAATGACTAGGGAATTGCTGTGCAAGCAGCCTTCCAACTTAATTGCAATTTAACTACAAAATACCTTAAAAAATCAACTGCTTCATTGCTGAATGCAAATAAGCTCCTAGGTGGTAAAATCAGTCAGTAAGCACTGGCATGCTGTATTTATGGAAACAACTCTAAAGTCATTTAAGATGTTGTAATTGTAAAGAAAGAAGTCACATCTTGCCTACTGAACTGGGGGCTAGACAGAAGGTTCCAGGTAACGAGCCAAGGAGAGATGTTTTGAGAAGACCACCGTTTTCTCTGCAGGGTCAATGCTTCTAATTTACCATGCTGTTTCCCTTTGGGGTTTATCTTCTCTTCAAAATGTTAACTATGAGCATATTTTACGCTTTGCCACTAGGACTGTGTCATCAGTGGTCAAGTGTCCAATATTGGTCAGAGTACTGCTCCAACTTCACTTCCATTCTGTTAGAGGCTAAGGTGTTTTTCTCACAGACTTGGGAAAATGGCCTGATGCCAAGTGATGAGCAATTTGCAAGACAGTGCTGTGTCTGTGCCCATCTATCAGGGCTAAAGATGCTGCCTTTCAGTGGAGTTTTTGAAAACCAGGCAGGATTTGCCCAGCACCAAGTGGACAAAGAAGATACTTCTGTGATTTTCATAAGACTTTGAAACCAAACCCAAGAAAGTAATGCAAATAATTGAAAATATTTCTGTGCCTCTTCAGTTTTGTCTCCTTTTATTCATAGTTTCTATTATTAACTCATCAAATGAGTAACGGTAATCAAGTTTGAGAAGTTGAACATTTTAATCAAACATTAAATAATACTTATGAAAAACAGGGTTTGAAATTATAATGTGCCTAGGTGTTCTCTTCCAGATTGGGAATAGAAAGAAGGCTTTGTGGTCTGTGTGTCTGATCAAAACTAACCAAAACAGCACAAATTAAATACATGCTCACACAAATCATGGGCAGAGAATCGTTTTCACCAATGATTCACCTGATAGGTATGAAGAATGAGCTGGCTTGAGAAAATCAGAAATTGCTTGTGGATAATCTGAATGACAGTGGAGGATGCATAGTACAGTATCACATTTAGGAAGAGATCTGATAAAATAAGGGCCTTGAATTCTGGATGTAGACGTTATGTAGAAGAAGTCATACTTGTTTCATCTATTACTGAAGAGAACAGAAAACAAGAGAGCCTTTATGACTAAGTAGACACCATGTTATTTTACATAATTATTTAAGATCCTACTTTCAGTGGAAAACCTCAATGTGTCCTGCCTACCTTAGTAATCGAATTACTAATCACTGCTCTTTAACAGGTCTATTGCAGCCTCATTCTGTTGATTCAGCACAGAAAGAAAACATTTTAGGAATGTCTGTTATTCAAGCAGTGGGATTATAAGCATGGTAACAGTACATGTTTGTGAAAGGTATATGCTGTCTGCCTTCATTCCCCATTTGACAGTGAGAGAGAAACTGAGGTACAGCCATAGTGCTACTCTGAAGTTAATATAATGAATATATTATTATGGAGATTTGATTCGCAGAATTGAGAAAGCATTTGTAGTAATATGGTGCTTATACATTACAGCCAGAAAATGAAACAGAAAAGAAAGTGAAAAGAAATGCATAATGAGGGAGTTGGCCAGTTTAGTTCCATTTATGCAAGCACAACGAAAGGGAAAAAGCTAAGGAATGCCACAAGTAATAAAAAAGTCCAATATCATTTACCTTAAATTGTATTAATTATAAAAGGTGGAGTTAGTAATGCAGGCAAGGTACATTTTTTCCAACGTTCCTTATTATGTGTTAATCATGGCACTTGTAAGGATCCAAGAATCTTGGATCATGCAACTTGCAAAATAGCACTAGTGTGTTTCTTGCTGGAATTAGGTATAGCAAGGCAAGTACAAGCTGAAACTGTAAATATGAGGAAGGGCTTTTCTGTTCAATAAATCAAGCAGTTTCTGCTGAAACTAGTTTTGCTTGAGGACTAATTTGAGGTTCCAAGTGTCTTTCAGTGCTGACAGCTGAAGAAGGTAGCCCTGGGCCAGATTGTAATGTTCACTCCTTGCTCTAATGGGCGGATGTGTTTAATTAACCTTTGTTTCTGCAGAAGCAGACATTCTAGCAAGCTGCAGGAATGCTAAAGGAGGGAAATCTAAACAACACTGAACCTAGGCACATTCTGTATATCTAGTACTAGGCAGAGAATGTTAATATAGCCAAATACTGTTTCCTAGGAGATAGGTTTGTATAAGCAACTTCTGTAAAAGAAATTTAACATGGTTCCCCCTGTAGGGCTCCACCCTCCCCATTAATTTCACAAGACCCAGCTATGATCCCATGTCCTTGGGACTCTTGTGCCTGGTTAAAGATTGGACACAGTTCTCCCAATGAGGGTCACAAAAGCATGTATTCAAGGTGGAAATGTTCTTAGCATTGTTTGGGTAGAGTTAGACCTGACAGTCTTGCTGCCTGTTCCATGCCCAGCGGTGATTTCTCCAGATACCATAGCTTGGGCAGATCCTTCCCAGAGTTTCCCGTAAAGTGCACATCTTAGGGGTTATAGCTTATTCTTCAGAAGGCATATGGCAAGTCTAATGAAAAGCAGATATCCCTTGCATAAGTTGCTGAGGGCACTGTTTTTCACTTGAAAAACGAAAGCACTGTAGATTTCAAGTAATACAAATACAGCAAACTCCCGGCCACAAGGTCCCTTGGCCCTAATCTTTCACTAACAAACGACCGACTTTGCATGAGTGTTTTGAAAGCATGCAAATCAGAGCTTATCTTCTCTGACCTTCATCAACTCCCTGCCACAATAGCATCATTGTTTGGTATCTCCTCCCCTTAGTAAGCTGCACCCTCCATTCCTCTTGCTTCCTTTCCAGCCCAAATCTTTCCATCTGAGAGACTTTTTAAAGCTCTGCTTTGCCATCTAGTTTTGTTACTACTGTGATCTAAATGCCAACCTCCTTCAGTCCTGGTTGTGTCAGTCTCAGTTAGCCAAGACCCTATTTTTACTCAAAAGGTGCCATTTAAACTTGAGTGATGGACATTCTTTCTACTCTTGTAGTTTTACAAACAGGGTGTATTTCAGAAACGTTTAGGTTACAGCATTTTTCTTACTGAAACTACACAGTAGCAACACAGTATCTCAATTATAAACAGTACTTTTCCCACCTCAGCACTGCGATGCAGAATGCTTCCCTTCATAGTACCGTGCAGCCATTTCCACACTGCCGCAGTACATAGAAACTAGTGTTCAGGCTGCAATTAAGTTAGCGAATTGCTAATCCCATGCTTTGTCCACTGGGTTACTGTTCCAGAATTGAGAGGTGTACACAAATGATGTAACCAAGGAAAAATAAAACTGGCTACAGTTGTCAGGATCGTAAATTCAGTGTAATTCTTCAGCTTGTTCATACTGGCCTCTGTATGTTTCTAGTAAGGACTGATGACTCCAAATACCATAAGCTGTGTTAAATTCTTGGGTGATGACAATTTCCTTTATAATGTTGCCCAGTGTGTGAGATTATAGAGATAGGATTGTGTAGGCCTGCTACAAGCAGACTGTCTTATTGCAGAAAGAAGGTTTGCACAGACTAAGGAGAATCTTTATGTCCAGAATGTGGACATAATAGACAGTGATTTCCAAAAGCTCTTAGCATTGGCCAAACTCACAGCACAGTCCATGGATGTAGTCAGGCTGAGCTGACAGAGATTACTTTTGAAAATTCTTCACCAGCATGGTTCAACATGCAGCCCACTGACCAAACCTGGTGTGCAAGATCTTCTGTCTGGCCTGAACAATCTTTTTTATGGAAATTCCAAGGAGAGAGCTGCTGCCTCATCCCAAAGAGAAGGAATGGTAGGAGGATGATTCTTAACCATGCTTCTGAGAACAGCACCCTGATACAGACAAGTTGTTGCTGTGCTTCTGTCTGAATGAGTTTGTGAGTGCTTGGGCTTGTGAAAGAAAATACCCCTACATAGCCTGCTTCATTGTCTCCTTGTTGGGCAGGTAAGAACAGCAGCACTCCTCCACCACTGCCACTCTCATTTGCTGCTTGTTGGGGGCAGGGGGCAGATAGGACACACCGTAGGGAGCAAGGGACAGTAGTGTTCTGCTGCAGCCTATTGCTCCACTCAGCCTCCCCCTCAAACCTGCTTCACTGCCCAAGTATGAATGTATGAATAGTAGGAGGTATGAAATCACAGTCCTGAGTTGTTATTGATTGTCATCTCGATAGCCTGGCCTTAAACTGGGGTCTGACTCATACAGCCTCTGGGGCTTGACTATCCCATTAATATACTTAACATTGCTGTAGGTGTCACTCACTGAGAAGGAATATATGTCAATACATTTGTATTCTTTTGTATTTGTGTGTGTCTCTTCTTTGGCCATCTGCATGTGAGGCATGACTCAATTTCCCTGCACAACTGTGTAATTATGGAAATAATTTCAGTAAGAGTGAATTCTGTGTGCATACAAGGATACAGGATTTACGGGTTAATCATGCAGGCTTTTTATTCAAGTGAATACATTCAGCAGAAGTCCTATCTTCCTTCAGAACAGGAAACATAGTGCTGATGGGGACTGAAAAGATGCTGCTGTCCTTAGAGTTGACAGCACAGCTCGTTCACTAGTGGGAATAGGCACCATTCTGAGCTAATACAAAGATTAAAAGCCAATGGAAAGAATTACAGTATCAGCTTAATTTTAACATAATATAAGTATGAATTATCAGAACTGAGAGCTCTCCCTTAAATACAAGTTTAAACAATTTCTTTATCTTCAGGGAGACTCGTTTAATTGAGATTGATGTAAATCTCAGCTGAAACTTCTGCTTGAGGAAGAGTGCTCCTGGATGAGTCCATGGCTTGGTTTCAGCACATGCAGCCAGTATGTACAGTACAGGGGAAAGCTACATCAACTTTCAGTCAAGCTGAAAGGGTACCTCTTCTGGTTTTGATAGATGGCAGTTAATTACATTTTTCCTCTTTGGAAGAGGTATACACTTCTTTCTTTTGTTAGCTTGTCTGATAATGGCAGGGGATTTTTCTGAGGGTAATCTTGGAACAAAACAGCAGCTCTAGGCACTCTGTCAGAAGCCAAATACAAGGGAAGGGTGGAGTGAAGTTGCTATTTGCTAATAAGAATAGTCTACAAGAAAGTTTCCTTATCTCTCTTCAATACTTGTTCTTCAGAAAGTAACTATGATGAAAAGGCAGGAGCTATTCTTCTCTGCCATAAATTCTTTTCCGATAAGTCTTTTGGAAGAAATCACAATGCTATCTTCATTCAAATCCTTCCTAAGATGCATTTCTTCCATAAAGTGTTTCTATGCTAATCCACTAGGCGTTGCTATTTACATTTTTAAAAGAAACAGATTACTAAACCTGGATTGATTGTAGATTAAGAATTCCTAAATGCATGCATGTCCCATAGGAAAGCATAGTCCATGGGAAGAATCTATTGCCTCCTGGCAGTAGTTCTTTGTATTGTGTTTTTTTTTCTTATTGTTGATTGTAATCTTTACAGGGAAGGGGCGTTTGTCTTTATGCACCTTTAAGGCATCATATATGTCTGTAACTTTATGCAAATTAGTGAAGATCAAGAAAGAAACAAGAAGTAATTTTACAATACAAATTAGCTTTGCCTTGAATAGCAGTTAAATTCTACTCCGCCATCCCAGTGTAAATCCAGACTTGGTGCTGAAGTCACTGCAACGTAATATCGTCATAGCTCTTGATGCAAAGAAGACTGAAAGGGAAAGGAGGCCAGTAATGCCGCATCTAATAGATTCATTCCCATTATCTTAGACTATGCAAACATTAAATAACCCCATTTGTCTCTTCAGGACATGTTGGCTCTATGCTGCTTTGTGCTATAGGCTGCTAATACAACTCAGAAATGTGTATCTGCTATTTAACAGTGTATGAAGCAGTGGTTCCTAAACCAGGTGCTATACTAGTGAGGTCACAAGTTTCAAATGAGGTCACAAGATACATGAAATTAAATTTGATCACATATTTATGCTAGTATTGGGAGTTGCATTAAATTCTTGCTCTACCATAGCAGTTTCTTGCAGTGAAAAAATTGGGGAACTGCTATGTTGTATTCTATGAAAAACTGGGTGGAGAGACTATTTCCTCTGAGTCATCGGTGGGAAAAGTCCATTATTACAGGGGTGAAACATGTGAACATGACAGCTGAAACTGAAAAAATCCCTACAACTCTGAACAAATTAAAATAAGTTGATACAGAATATTTCAAATCCAAAGGTGTCAACTCCATTGCTTTCCATAACTGTAATTAATTTATACGTCCAAAATATTATGTTGTTATAATAATTATCGTAACAAAGTTAATTCTAGATCAGTCCTTCACAACCAAAATACACTCACTGCTACATAAAACATGACAGTAATTTATGCATGATATAATGAGAAGATGAGAAGAAAGGAATAAGATTGTTACATCCATCAGAAATAGATGGACCCTTTTTTTTTTTTTTTTTTTTTTTTTTTTTAGCAGTGTGTACATATCTGTGCTGGAATCTGGCAAGGAAGCCCTGCCAGTAAGGGCAGGGGATGTTGTAGAGTTAGCAAGCCCAGGAGCCAGGAAGGAAGGCAATGCTTCCTGATACTCATTAGCAAACTCAGAGGAAGGACAGCATCCTGCCTAGTCATGCTAAATCAACTAGAGAGACCCTGTTAACAAAGCAAATCCCTTACCCATCCTTGTTTAAGCAGAAGGATATTCAGATTTAGTTAGGAAAGAGAAGCCATGATTTTGTACATGGGTGTGCAAAGCACCCATTGAACTTCACTCCTGTATTGTGACTTCCTAATTTGTTCAAGGGAACTGTAAAATTAAGAACCTGAGGGCTTACGTCTCTTTGTTTTGTCTCCCTTTATCAAGCATACTTGGTCAGTTTTCACCTTTTTACGCTATGCCTCGCCTTCAGTATTTATGCCATGTCCCACTAAAATCCTCAGCTGGGAACTTCATTCTTTCGGCTGCACAGCTACTGCATAACATTTGTCAATCTGGGAATTTCAAATAGTGTGACTTAGTGTGATTGAAAAGCAAATGGTTTGTCTTTATACACAGAACTGCCATATCCCCTAAACCAATGCAATTTGATTCTGACCTGGAAAAGGACATCAGAGTTCAGTCTCTCATGCCCTCATGGTGCTTCACTTCTTGTAGTTACCAGTATACAAACAGAACAGGAAGTGTTTGTAATACTAATATTTTCAAGAACCAGCCACTGTTAACCACATAGTTTATGGTTTTAACTGTTTACTAATGGTTTTGGTTGTCTCACAGCATTTAGACAAATTGACACAAATGGCAGCTTAGATGACAGTTTTAAAGCTGTCATCCTTATGGGGCAATTCCACACACAAGTTACTATCAGCAAAATTGCAAACCCACTTGTAAAACCTTTGTTAAATAACTTAAATTGAAATTAGCATGTGCTCAAACCAATGTAAACAACAAGCCATACAGACCAGAATATATTAAAAACAAAAACAAGAAAAAACCCAAAATAAACCAACAACAAAAACCTTAGGAAGGGGAAGCATACAAAGAAGAATGCTGATGTTAGGCTAAATTCTCAGGCTATGTTTCATTACTGTAACCATTTATGAAGGACTTTCAAGCCAGTTGTGATATTTCTCCCCTTTGTGTTTATAACTCTGTTACATCCTTAACTGTCATGTTCCTAGCTAAACTTTTCCTCTTGAAAGTTTCTTAGTCAACATTATTTCTAGTCAGATTTGAATCAGCAAAGCAGAACATTTCCTGTCCTTGGGAGGACAAATCTATACTGGATATTAGGAGCCTGTGTCAGCACTAACAGGATGCAGGCCAGGAAGCTATGCATTTTATTAACAGGAACTAGAACAAGAGTAGCAAAGTTTTTGCAGGATTAGAATGAAATGTTTGTACGTGGAACAGAGTAAGACGTGGAATTGAAAAATGTTTTATAGAACTAAAATAAGGCTACCAGCAAACTAGTTTGCTAGATTGGGAAATTATCAGGAGTTTACGAGGCAAAGCTTAAGCTCAAAAACTAGATTTCAATGAAAGTTCTAGCTGCCTAACTAACTGGAATCATGTCTCTGGCATGCTGAAAAAGGCCACTTTGGTGAATTGAGAGTACAAATGAGTTACAGCCTGGAGCAACAAGCCATTGACACTCTACTAACAAATGAATAGTCAAAAATTTGGAAGTTAACAAAAATTAAGCTAGAATTAGTATTGATCTACAGGAATAAAAATCGACTCAACTTCTCAGGCTGGAACACAAAGCATGCTTCTCAGGGATTTAACTGTGCACATGGGCCAAAATGCAAATAGGAAGTAGCTCTGTGGTGTGGATTTAAAATAAGATCAGGAGTAGACACAAGTGTGGTACCATCTAATGTATTATAGCTGTCTGCTGGTCAGCATTTCCTGATCTGGACTAGCATGTATTCATACCTCTTCTGGCAGAAACCTGAGAGTTTCCTCACAATCCAAACCTGTGACAGAGCAAACTTGGTTGTTTCATATTTGCTAGGTGAAGTAGGAATGTGTGTCAAAAAAAAGTGACAAACATTTTATGTGTCAGCTTTACAGGCTGCTCTTCCTGTTAATTACAGCTTTCCACTGAATGAAGTCTCTGACAGGGATAGGTGAGCATCACGCTCCATTAGCTGGTTGGAAAAGCATAAAAAGCCTTATTTCTTCCATAAGAAGGAACGCATATTTAGCTTCAGGGATATAGAAACTTTCTTGAGAAATAAATCCACAGCTTTTTTCATTGCTGATTTGTGACCTAGAGATCTGTAAAATCATGAAGTATCCTCCTTTATGACAGCTGCAGATTTATTACAGCTAATGTGGCAAGGGAAGCAGCCCTTTTATTATAAGCTTTTAAATGGGAGGAGATGAAAGTTATTGATTAAATTGATGCTGTAGGTGCAGCAACCAAAGACAAAGCATGGCAATCACACCTACTTGTTTTCACACTTGCGGGTTTTGGGAACTGACAGGAAAGATTACTTTTGATTTATACCTATTTCTGAGAAGTAAGGCCTGATGATAATCATCAGGTAGTTCACCTGTGTCATGCAACAGCTATGTCAAAAGCCAACAGTTATACTACAAGGCAGAATGAACTTGTGTGTGGAGTCACCCCATGAGCACAGCTTCAAACCAAGCTGGAAAATTCTGGGGATGAGACAGTGTGTTTCCCACAGCCACTGATTTTCTTTTAACTAGAATAAACTCCTGTATCTGAGGTCTCTTAAGGCCCTCTGCAATGACTGGGCATATCTTTTAATGATAGGAAATGATTCCTATCTTTTAATGCAGATTCTTCTAACACAGGTAAGAGTCCTAAGTGAACCTTTTACGTCTGTTTGCAAAATAATGTCCCATCAGAAGTTTTTAATTTTCTTCATGCTGCAGTCTTTACCTGCTTCTACTTTTTAACTGCATTGTTTGAATGACAACAATTAAGAAACAAGAATTCCATGAAGATACATAGAACCTTAACGGCAGAAAAGCTAGCAATGGCTTAGTGTACTGAAAATTTTTGTAAGAATCACAGCTCTCTCTGGGCAAGGAATTCTAAAAAGAAATATAAAGATGAGCTATTTTTATCCAGTTATTAAAGATGACCCCCAAAGTTTAAGGAAAATTGAACTCTACAGGCAGAGTTGCGCTCTATGATTCAGACTGTATTTAGAAATGGCAGCTTAGACCTGTCTCTGTTAATACCATACAGCAAAGTAAGACAGTACGAATCGGCTAAGTGGAAAAGGAACTGAGTTTTACCATCTTTTCCTGAACTGAAAATTTCCCAAATTATCCCCAGAAAACCCTTGAAGCTGTTTTAAGAAAAGCCACAAGGAAACTGTTACTGAGCCTTCAGTGCTGAGAAGTCAAAGAAGCCCAGCTGATCCAAACAAAGGATTCTTTACATGCTAATGAAAAGAGAGATTCAGCAGGTGGATGCATTGCTTAGACTGTGAAAAACTGAAAAGGCAGAACAACATGAAGCTGAATCTAGCACAGACGTGACATGACTATTGCATTTTGCATTTGACATAATGGGTATCTTCAGCCATAATGGCCATATCCATTGCATTTCTGCTTTCCAAAGAGCATGAAGGACTGCCCTTCCTGGGAAGGAAGTGGCAGCTGCCACAAGACTATAATAATATCTCAGGCTTATTCTATATAAAGATCTTTTCTAAATTTACAAGGAAATAACTTGTTAATGCATTTGTCAAGAAAACAGAAATTGCTAAATGTTATGGAGCTTCCATTTACTTTTCCCTTTCCCAGCTATGTATCTGCCTTTTAGGTATCCTAAGTGTCTTACATCCTAAATTAATGATAACTGTTAAATGGAAGAGCTAAGATCATGATCTACCACCCTCTTAAGACTTTTGACAAAAGGACTGGGCAGACTTTGGGGAAAGTAGCATCTTAAGCCACTAGAGTAAGATCTCTGTGATCCCTTCTCTGAACGTAATCTATGCAAGCCAATGAGTTCAGTGGGAAGCTGATAAGAAATGACTTAGGAAGAGGGTATCTTGTAAATCTTGTCCTTCTCCATGAAGAGGGAAGGACGGAAGGAGTACCAGTCTTTTCTTTGAAATCACAGGAAGAAGATTAATCCTTTGTATGTGAGGTCTTAGGGTTTTCCAGAAATAAATCATAATGAAACAACAAAAGTTGGGGATTGAAAAGAAGGTTAGGCTGTGGGCTTCCAGTGTCTGATGGAGTCCCATACATACACTTTGGTCAAGGTACATTACTTTTGCAGACTGAAGACCCCACAAACAAGTACAGCTCTTCCAAAGCTTTTTCAAAGGAATAGGAGGCTTAATGTAAATTGCATCACAAGATAAAATATATTTATGGTTAACTTACAATTTATTTATTAATGTGTTAACAGGTTAAATATTAATTACCTATTAATAAGTTGAATGGTGAATTGCTGCTACTGACATACTTAGCTTTTAGGAAATAGTCTTTTCTAAAAAGCTGATCTCTGACTCTTTTGACAGATCCTAAGTATGTGTTACTGTTCACTGAAAAGATAAAAGACAATACAGAAGCCAGAATGTTATAGGATTCAATGGAAGTTTATTTTGAAATAACTTTCCTTAATCCTCTAATGTAAAGCATATCGTACTCTTACCGATTTAACATGAAAAAAAAAAGGAGAGGCTGTTTGCAGATTGTATTAGGTTATCAACCACAAGTAGCACATCTTTTCTAGAGAAGAATGTTGTGTAAACTAGCCTATGAACATTCAGCTGAATACTGAAAATTTTTTTCAAACACAGCAATATCACACAACCTATTATGTTCTTAACGAGCTCTATAACTAACAATAATGTCATAATGATAGCTACATTAGCATATTCATAGACATAGAAACTTCCTCATAAACTTCACTGGTGGGACAAGTTCCTACAGGTTTCCTACAATACCTACTTTACTCCTTTTCTGAGGCTTTCACCTCTGGGTTGAAATATAGTGACTAATGAAAAATGAAGTGTTATATTGTGGAAGTTCAGGGAGTAAAGAATCTGTAGCAAAGTGCAGCTGAAGATGAATTTTGGTAGACAAATTTTGTAGCCATTTCTTTCACCATCCAAACCACTTCATACAGAACTTGGATTTCCAGAATAGATTTTCTATTCAAACTCACATTCAGACCTTCTTTAACTTGACATTTCCCAGCCTGATACTGCAAAGTTATGTGGTAGGGGCAAGAAAAGTCTCATTTTTTAGCCCCTGAGTCATATCTGAGTTTATTCTAGAAGGTGTGCCATTGATGAATAGGTAAAATACTATCATAACAATAACTAACTTTATTACAAAGTTCAGGTCCCAAGATCCCTCTAATAAAATGTGAAGTGCTTGAGAAAAAAAAATTTCTGTAGCCACTTAAATGGTAGAGGGGCATCAAAGCTCCCAAATGTTTGCAACAGATGTTGCAATTAAACATGGAAAAGAGAAAACTGCACGTATAACAATGAAGATAGCAGACTAAACATGAAAGGCTTTTATGGCATAAGAATATGTTTGCATAAAAAAATGCTATGATTTAATTTGCAGAAAGACATTTTAATCTCATTCTAAGTTACATCAACTTAATTAGGGATTGTAAACAGTAGTACTTTTAATTTTAATTGACAAATCTTCTTCTTTCTGAAGTATTGCTCCCACCCTGCTGGAACACTAGTTGCTATCAAAGACAGTAATTTTTTTTTGTTAATTTAATGTATTTGTCAGTAATTTCATCTGGAAAATTTGATTAAAAAATCAGAGACACAAGATCTGTTAGCATGAATTTTTTTCAGCCATCCACAAATCACCCTCCAACAGCAGCTATTCAACAAGGTAGCACTGTTCAACTCGGTAAGCTGAATTCTCAGTAATGTTAGCTGCCTTGTTATTCTGGCAAAATCTCCTGCCTTATCTATTTCCAGAATAATTGCAGTTTTTACACAATGGTTTGATAATGATAATCACATTCAACTTTATCTGTAAGACACTAAAGTACACTTTCTACCCTACAAGTAACTGGTAAAGCTTTAGTTAATGTATCTGCTTCAGCTGTGCAGTTCAGCAAATGTGGGCCAGCTGGAGGGAGTCCAAAGAAGAGAGTGACTGGCAACTAGGAAACATGACCTATAACAAACAACTGAAAAAAACAGGTGTTATTTGAAGGAAGAAAAGAATTCTGAGGAGTGAAAAAATAACGATTTTTGAATATTTAGCAGATTGATGCGAAAAGGAAAAAAATAAATATCTGATTGCTATGTCCTGTATGCACCTAATTAATACGCTTAAACTGCAGTAAGTGACATTTAAGCTAAATGATTGATTTTTTTCTTATGACAATTTAAATAAACTGTTATGATGCTAACACAATCTTAATTAAATTACATTAATTAAATGGTATTAAAAAATTACATGCAAAAAATTATATATGTGTAACTGATCTTGCCTTTGGGCTATGGTGTAATGCTATTTGACCTCTTATGACTCTCTGTAGACCCTTATTTCTTTTGATTCTTGGCTATCAAGATATTTACAATAAACTTAATTCCTTCTGCAAAGACTCCAAGAACAGGCCCTAAATCTGTCATGGTGTTGATAATCATGATGATCAGAAGCGTAGCACTTGTAAAACTGGGATGTGAAATCCCTTACCTCACAAAATGTCAGTCAGAATCTCCTTAAAAATGACCTTGTGATATGATCCTGACAAATCCCAGCTGTATCTGAAATGGAAAGGTTATTTAATAGTGAAGTTTATTTTACTTCCTGCTGTCTGTAACAAAAATAAAGTGCATGATATAGTCAAAACACTATAAACTCCTACAAGGCCCAAACCACAGTCATATTTCATTTACTATTGTTTGTTTCTGATATATTTTAGATTACTACTTTATTGGTTTTGAATGCTGAAATTCCTAAATCATGGTGAGATCAGCTTCATTCTCTTAAGTATAGAAACAGTTGGTATAATGTAGTTCTTGTTAGACTATCCATGCCCAAAGAGAAAATAATCTTTGACTAAATTATTTTTTAGACAAACTCCGTTTGAGTACACACTATGTACATGTACTTCTGACAAGCTATCTGAGCCTAGATTAACTCTAGCATCTGAACTCTACACATACAAAAAAAAATATTTTGAGAACAAAAAGGACATCACAGCATTCTAGAAAATCCAGTGGGTTTCCTTCTCTTTTTTCCAACTAGCTTTCTTCCGTCATCCCGTTTTATGCTAGTATTTATTTTGATTGAAAAATTGTTTAAAGAGTAGGTTTAAAAAAATACAGTATCTTTGGATTAAATAAATTAATAAAAACTTACAGGTCTGGTTACCGTCACTGAACCATTGCTTTGTGCTGCACAGGTGCTATGAGGGACTGGGTGTGTGTAACTATGAATTCCTTCAGAAAGGGACAGCCCCCCCCGCTGCTTTAACCTCTTCTTACATCACTGGCTCAGCCCCCACGCTGGAGATGTGGCAGGACCACTTCTCCACTGACTCCGATTTCTTTGTGGTTATTACCAGCAACAGTTTCTGTTCAGTCTCTTGTAAAATGAAGCTGGGGTAAAAGTTGTGAATTAGGTACCTGTCCTGCAGCTGTCCCTTGTCAGCATTGAAATGTCAGCAGAGAAGAGAATCTGCCTCTTATTTCTGTTATTGCCAGTGACTGCAAATGACATCACTAAATCTGCAAAGACTGACTTCCTAGGTAGCCCTGATTCCCTTGCAATTCAAGATCCTCCCAAGTTCCTGATCAGTTTATATGCCTTTCTTTTTACCCCTGAGAATATTACATGATCTCTGCAGGAACAGAGTGGAGGTGGAATTCCTTCTGTCCATCACTGGCAGCCTGTGAGGCCTTATATTTCCTCAAATAATTTTTTCCTGAATTGGATCCTTACCTTGTTCCTCCCGTAGTCACTTGTGTGAAAAAAATAGGCCAGAGATGCTATAAAACTGTCAAAGAAGAACTGGATATGCAGATGGTGGTTTTGCACAAACACTGTACAGGTGTAAATGACAAAACACGGAGACCAAGGCACCTGCTAGTCCCATGTATCATGAAATGATCAGAAAGATGAAGGAGTTAACAATGTTGGCTTCTTTCCCTTCAGCAGTGGTGGATATGGTAATCCAAGGGACTAGATCAATAGAACCCATAAAGTTTACACAGCTCCGCTCTTCCCTGCAGAACCTGGGCTAGGTTTGGTGGTCTACAACCCATCTTACTAGGAATGGGTCTATTACCATCTTTTCCATATAATTCCTCGTCTACATCTCCCTTGATTTTCTTTGTCAGTTACTTCCACAATAATAATAATGAAAAAAAAGGTTAAAAATCGAATAGAGATATATATCTGGGTTTTAAACGTTGCTTGTTACTAGTTTCTAGAACTAATTTCAGTTAATTCTTGTTTCAGCTAACCATCTTTCCAGAATACATTTCTAAAATAAAACCGCTCAGAAGAGAAGTATGAGTCCTAATCTTTGCAAAGAAAAATATTTGCTGCTCAGTCATCCCACCACACTTACTGTTGTTCATGACTCTGGCAGTGACAGTGCCCTGTTACATTCTTAGTGGGCTAGAAACTAAATGCATGCATCAGAAATACTGTTCCTGTCTCTAAGAATTTGCAGTTTAAAACATATTATAGCATGATAAAGCAACAGCTAGAGGTAAATTTTTTCATCTCTGCTGAAATCTTACTTGTTTAGAAAGTGAATGTTTACTGTCTGCAAAGCACTTAGGATAAAATACATGCAATATAAATGACAATGAAAACAAATTTTCTCCCCTAAATTGTTCTATAGAATTTTTCTTCATAAAGTACTGAAGCAAAAATACATCTGTAACCATGGAGATTATACCAGGCAACATGAATAATAATTCAAAATGTGGCATCAGACAAATGTTCTTGTCATCATGGCTATTACTACAAAGAAGTAAGTTTCCCCTAAACAATTTGCAGAAGCAGGATAGACGTTAATTTCTCAAGCCTCTTTTTTGCAAGGGGGAAGGGGAAGCGTCAGCACTGTGGTATGAGCAGCAGACTAGTATTGTGTTCAGTTTGAAAAGACCCGGCTTCCCAGGCTCTTGCTAGTTTTAACTCATAGATATGATTTGCTGAAAATACATATCTTCTGTGACTAGTTACACCAGAGCAACTAGTCCACCTCATTGCCTGCCCAACATAAAATATGGCCATGGAGACATACAGTTACAGAATAAATAGTAAACTATTCTCATTAATTTTTACTTTCTGGTTTTGTTTTTTAGCATTACATTCAAATGTCCAAAATCCATCTTAAAAACAATAGATGCATAACCTTAGAAATACCAAGATTTGGGTAATTTGTTAGCTATGAAACAACATTCCTTCACATTTGGTGATATTTCTTTCTCTGCTTATTCCTTCTCTGCATAGATGGCATCAAACAGTAAATAGCTCTGGCTGCCAGGTTCTAATGCAGGATGCATATTGATGTGGTTCTTTAATCTGGTACAATCTATAACACAGAGGGGAAGAATTACTGCAATTGGGATCTTTCCTAATAAACAAACCCAAAAAGAGAAAGTCATTTTGCCACCTAAGGGGTTAACTAAAAATCTGGTGTTTTGAGTTAGGCGGAGAAACTGAAGATGATGCAAGGATGATGTCAATCCTGTTTACTTACAATGTATGAAACTTAGTTTTCTTCAAGACAGGAGAAATTCAGAAACTATTTCCTTTTTATGCAGTCCTGAAGTACTCAGCTGTTCCTCAGAGAGCCACATACTTACTTTTTTTTTCTGCCTCTGTAACTTTTTTCCAATTCCTGGCATTTTTTGCCAACCCTGAAATTACAGATTATACTAAATCTCTTTCCAATTCTTCTTCCTCCTCCATTTTATTTTGTTTTGGCAACAGGTCATTGTTTCACCTACCACTTTTATAACACTGGATTGCTTTTTTATTATTATTTTTGCATTTATTTCAAGTGACAGGCCTTTTTTATGCTCTTCAAAATACAATTACACCTAGCTATCAATGGATAGAGGTAGAAGGTAATTAATTATTTCCCTTTCTCTTCTGTAGAAGGCTACAAAGAAGCCCAATATAAAAGCAGCTGTTAACACAGCTACTTAACCTAGTGCGTCTGTCCCAGGAGCTCTGACCGCCGGGGATCATTGGCAGTAATGCCTTCCACCATCTCCCAAAGCTGGTGTTTCCAGGCAAAGTGCTGGTTTTCTAGAAGGAAGAATTTTACCCAATGTGTTCACTCAAACTTCAGGGTGCGGAATTTAAATAGGTTAACATTTAAATCTGGAAAAATTAACCACATTAAAGCAGCAAAAAACCGGTGTGTTTTCCTTTGTAACTGGCAAGACAGCTATGCCTGACTGTGCTATTACTGACGTTAGAATCAGCCAGAGATAATTTGATTTGGGGACTGATAACGGTTTGAATAAAGAATTGCAGTAAATACAGCAACACAAGAAGCAGGGACATTTCCATTCCTTTGCCTTCTGATCTTAGAATTATTAGTTTCTGCATCCATCAATAGAATTTGCACTAACAAATATCATGTATTTAAGACAGTCTTTCTAACTTCCTCCGAGTCGAAGCGGAGCCTGTAGGGGTTACGGGCCCAGGCCCCCGCCGGGGCTCTCTGCAGGCCTTGGGGGGGGCCCAACGCCCAGACCCCTTTCGCAGACACCAGCGGCGGGGCGGGCAGCCTCCTCCTGCTTGGTCTGAGGCTGCTCCCTCAGCAGGACCGGCCTGCACACACCGCCACACGCCCGCCCCACAACCGCCGTGCCCCGGCCGGCCGTCCCCACACCGAGCAGCGCCCCCGCGGCCGCCCCCGCCCCGCCCGCCTCAGCACCGCCCCCGCGCCCCGCCCCGCCTCCCCAGCCGATTGGCCCGAGAGCACCACGTGACCGCCGGGCGGGCGGGGAAGGCGGTGCCGGGGCGGGCGCGCGCTCGCGCGGAGCCGGGGCCGGCGGGAGCGGCGCCGACGAGGGCGGAAGTGCGCGGCGGGGGCGCGCGGGCGGCGGCACCCCAATGAGAGCGCGGGGGGCGGCGGCGGCGGCGGCGGTTAAAGCGGAGCCGGGCGACAGGCTGGAGCCGCAGCGCGGAGCCGGGTCTTAGCCCCCAGGTGAGAGGGAGCGTGTCTTGGAGCGGGCCCGGCGCGCCCCGGTCTCGGTGGGAGCTTGGCTCTCCCGGCCCCGCTCCCTCGGTGGGGCGAGGTGGGAGCCGCTGGGTCCTGGCCGCGGCTTGAGGGGGCCTGGGCCCGCCGGGCGGGGGCTGTGGCAGAGCTCCCGCGTTCCTGCTTCTTCCCCTCCCACCCCGTTTTGTGGGGAGGGAGCGGGGCGGGCAGAGCCCGGTGGCTTCTAGCCCGGGGACGCGGCTCCGCGGCCACCGGAAAGCTCTGGGGGTGCGGGGAGGGCAGAGCCTCGCGTGTGGCCGGTGTCCCTCGGGCCCAAGGTGGGGCTGGGCTGCCATGCAGCCCCCCTTAGGGGTTTGGCAGCTGGTGCTGCGTCCCGGTGGCGCTGGGGCTGAGATGGAGTCGTCGGAGCTGGGTGATTGCTGTGACTTGTATCTACAAGTGGGGCTCGGGGGAGCGAAGGGGTGAGAGGCTGGCCTTGACTGTTGGCTTCTCTTGGCTGCCCCTGGATAAGTGATAATGCTTCATCTGTGCAAGATTAAATGGAGTATTTGGGATACTGTTGGTCTCAGCTGGACCAGAAGTTTCTGAGGGATCTTGTTTTATCAGGCCGGGTTGTCTCTGTGCTGCTCTTGGTTCTCCCGGCAGCATTACCGACACGGATCTTGTAGGAGGAGAAAGGTGGTGTCTGAGCGCGACCTTACCTGGCGAAGGGCAGGGAGAGAGGTTGTCTGACAAAGCAGCCCAGTCATGCTTCCTGAACGGCTGGTGGAGGCCTCACTCGCTCTTTCTGCTCGAGTCCTGTTGACTCAATCCTGATCTTGGAACAGGGGACTAGGTCTTGACAACCTCCGAGTATTTTCATTTGGAAAAGGGAGCAGGGAGACTGTATCTGCACTAGGACCAGCCCTGCCTTTTTCCGAGCTTAAGTTTGCAGCGGTAGCTTTTTGTTTGTTCAACTGTAAACATTACTTCTCTAGTTCTGAGATCCTTGTTTCTCTTATGAGGGGCAGGGAAGTGCCTGCCTGTTCAAGGGCATCCTCAGAGTTGTGATTTTCAGGAAAAACTGGCTTTTTTTTATGCCTTCACTGTCTGTGCCCCCCCCCCCCCCCCCCCCAAGTTATCAAAGCTGAGAGAAGGAACTAACAACTGGGAACCAGACTCATGTTCAGCCTTCATGCAAATAATCTGCAAGAACCACAACTTTTTTGCAGAGAAATTAATAGCAAAAGTTTGATCTTACTTGGCAATAGCACCTTTACACTTACTCACTTACAGCAGACTTGTTAAAATAGTTTTATCTACTACTTTAATCACTTGTAGCCCCTGTACACTCAACTTAATGATTGGATGTTATCAGTTTACCTTGGTAAGTTTTTGCATTTACTTTCAGTGTTAACTATTTAATGAGTAGGAAAGCTTTTAAACTACTCCTGTAAATAAGTTTCCTATATTAGATTTATAGCAGTAAATTGTTTGTTGTAGACTTTCTGGAGTAGGCCAACTTGATTGTTTTACATGCCTAGAGAAATGTGAAGCTGACCTGTTTTCACTGGAGTTATGTATGTGCTGCCAAGGAATGTCTAGTTTAAAGATTTAGCTGGAATGTGTTACAAAAACTCTTAACTGAACGCTTAATTTGATCAGACAATACCCTTTCTTGGTCACCCTTTAAGACTTTCAAAATTTGTCTCTAATCATCAGTGCAGTGGTACTGGATATCTGGATAGAGGAGTAGTTGAGTAGTTGAGACATTTAGATCAAATCAAGGTAGTAATGATGAGATACTGCCTAGACAACTTGGATGTGTCTGCTGAAATCCTGGATGATATATAGATTCTGTGATCTAATGACTCTTTTCAGGCTTTAAGTTTTTTCATCTGCAACTTAATTGATTAAGCATCAACTGTTATTGACCCAATGCTGGATAAAATGGCTTGCTTCTCTAGGAAGTGTTGGGGTCCAGGCTATGTGAGCAACAGAACTGTCCTGTGAACAGAGCAGAAATGGCCAAGTGCTGTAGCAGAACAACCCCTAACATCATGGTTTGGGAATCTGGTTCATAGTTTGTTCTTGTCCAGTTGCATTGTAAACTGTTAGGTTTCTGTGCTGATACTTCCACTTCAAGTTTAACTTGATGATTTCATATTAACTGGATTTAAGCTCCACATGATTAAGTGAATTGCTTTCTATGACACAATGAAGTCATCTGAATTAATAGCCTCTTAGAGGTACTGAAGGAGCTTGTTTCTCATGACAGCTGTGCAGGCAGTAAGCACTCAAGGGAATGCAAGTGCATAGTGGTATCAAGACAAAGGGTGTCTAAGGTCAGTAGGTGTCTTGTGCCTGGAACAAACAACTAGGGATGGCAGTAGTGGTCTCTGGGGGTTTGAAAGGCAATGGCTGGGGAGGTCACAGATGTAGATAAATGTGGGTGCTTGCTGCTTTTCATACCATGTGTGCCTGACTTCTGCATGCTTGAATTAGTTAGGATCCACACCTTTCATATCAGCCAGGTTAGAGAGCAACTATATTGTCAAACTCTGACTTGGAAGTACTATCCTGCTGAAAAGAACTGAAGCTTTTTAATGTTTTCTTTCTTCATCCACGTTCCACCCCCACATTTCTGGTAACTATTCTCCACCACCATTGAGCAGTGATAAGGTTCCATTGCCTGGAGTGGCAAAGTCGGCAAACAATCTTGTCTGTTCCATTCTCCTAATGGTAACAATCAATTTTGTGGCTTTTGTGCCGTGATACCTGCCTCTTGATAAGAGGCTCAGGGAGTGGATAATTAAAAAGTACTTGATAATAGCTGCCAAGGAGCAATCATTTTGTTGGTAGCTCCTTTTAGCCCATTAAACAGGACTAACTTTCATCCATGCCTGCCCCAGAAATATCAAGTTGTCTTGTCATTTAAGCAAGATAAGTCTATACAACTCGTGCTTTGTCTCTTCATGTTCTTCCAAATACTGCTTTAATAATAATATTAGAGGATCTGTTTTGTCTTTTGTGCTTGAGATGTGCAAATGTGTTTTTCAAGACCTGTCAAAATGAAAGTCATGAAGTCATGTAATGAGAATGTTATTTAGGCTGCTGTGTAAGTAGCTACTTGAGTCTTTTATGGTGACAAAGTACTTGGAACAGTCACTTTCAACTGTTTATGACACACTGAGCATATAACATTCCTAATGTTTGCTGAAGTGGTTCAGAAAGGAGCAAATAATGGTTAATTACAGGAATATGAGACTTAATGGAAATGCAGTCCTGACTGGGAATTTTTGCAAGATCACAAGTCAAAAGACTGAAAAATCAGTCCTGGGATTATAAGCATTTGTTAAAGCCTTAATCCTGTCAACTGTTACTTTGTGAATTAGTGTTGCTGTCAGTTGATGTAATTAGCATGAAATTTCAGTCTGCTAAAAGTGCAATGGAACTGGAGTTTTTAATATGTTGTCCTTAAACTTGAAACGTGGCAGAACTAATCTGAAGCCAAAGCATAGAACTGGAAAGCTGAGAATGTGCTGAGTTAAGCAGGTGCTGTGATTTCTCTGGTTTCCAGCTCTTTTGGTATGTATCTTTACCTGTAGTGGGAAAGATCATTCTTTGTGAAAGTACTGGAGACCTAGATTCAGCCCCAACTTCGGGCATGGCTTTGTGTAGATGGACATGTTAAATCTAAATTGGCAATAATCTTTTATACTGATGACAAGGTTTTATTTTTTGTAAACTTGTGATTTAAGCCACTAGCTTAACAAAAAAATTCCCATTTTACAGATAGAACTATAATGGAGTACCGCATTATAGGGTTATACTCGAAACATGACAAAGTGCTTCAAAAGCTCAGTTGTAGGAGTGACCTGGGCTCTGTTGCAGAACACTGACTAGAGGGGTTTTTTAAGGGGTTGGTTTACAAGGTGGTGCTACCCTGGTCAGCAGGACCTTGGGTACCACTCTAAAGCATACATTTAATGAGTGAAGTGTTCTTAGATAAAGCTGCATGGCAGTTACTTCAGCTTTTCAGAAGAGAGGTGTTTTTGTGAACTGGGGGAGCTGTTCCCTGATTAGAATAAACTAATTCTGAAGTGTGTAGTGGTCTAATTCAGCTTTTCGGCTAAACTGCCACTGTGGTAAGAAACTCCTCCCCATGATGGTACTCTTCTGCTATTTAGTGTTCTTGGCTTACTGTGTGATCCCATTTTGGGTAGGTAAGGTATTCTCATTAGTGTAGTTACCAAGAAATCTCACTAACTGACTTGTATATCAGCCTTCTGCTTTTATCTACCATGTCATAAAATAGACTAGCCAAGCAATTTAAGGAAATGGTCTCTCAAAAGACAGCAATGTGTGTTTGAAAATGGTGCTATTTCTTATTCTATTTTCATTTTCAAAACACATTTTAGGAAGCAATTCAATTTTTTTTTAAACAATTCTGCAGGCTCATTGAGAATTTAATTGAAGGCAAACTAAAATCGAAGGAGGCGCTGAGTTGAATCTGTTCTGGAGCTGTAATGGAAGGAAACTAATTCAAAATTATTAGACATCAGTAGGCTGACCAGTGGTGCTACTGTACATCTTTATATTAATTTAGATTGTAAAATGGTGATCAAGCAGTGATCTTGTCCAACTCTTTAAGTAGTCACAATGGTATTCTAATAGTAGCCATCATCTGATAAGCATGCTTCCTAGTATACTCTTGTAAATGAATATTAGTTAAGATTTCTAATTAAGTGTTAGTTTTGAAGGACTACCTGCAAGATGTCAACCAGGCTGATCACTTTCAGATTTCCACAAATACAATTTGCAGCAACTGTATTGCTGGGGCACAGACTTGAATCATAGCATCTCTGAGGCTGGAAGACACTTGTGGAGACTGTAGCTCAGCCCACCTGCTGACTGTGCTAATCCTGACCCATAAACTGGCTTGTCTGCCATTCCTCGGTAGAGCTTCATACATTTCTGCTTTTTCTCATGGGAAGAGTAACCCTCTTGCCTTGCCTTCCTGGCATGCCTGCCCTAAAGAGCCTGCAGCCATCCACTGTAGCACTTTTAACCATGACAGCTATCCCAGATCATCTCTGTGATCCCAATGAGGTTATGACCCCTGCAGCTACACGCAGACTCCAAATGTCTCCTGTTTGTTTCCCTTGTGGCATGGATTAGTGTACAGAAGCACCCTGTTGTGCTCACTTCCTAGGGAAGGACACGGGAGCTGTGAGATGAGCCAGCTGTGTATCAGAATAGTAGTTTTTTCTTATTCTTATCATTTTTCTTATCCCATGTGGAGAGGGGAATGTCTCAAAGAGCACACACGGATAAATGTATAGTTTGTATTCTGCATTGCTTCTGTATTTTCATGTGACCTGGCACTTGCTAGGTCATAAAGGGAAGTATCCTGACCTAAATGTGTCCTAACTTCTGTGTGTTGGAAGTCAAGTGATTCTGAGTTAAGTCTGCCACCCAAAACCAGAGTTATCAACAAGAATGTTATTGTGCTGCTCTGCCTTCTACAGTACTCTGGAGGCTCTGTGGTCAGAGAGCACGTGTTTGGCTGTAATTGCGTTTATAGTGGTAGGCAGAGCATTTTCCACGAGGGAGACCAAGGATAAAACTTCTCCCACAAGGGAAACTCTCCACAGCTTTTCATTGCCTTTACACGTTAGAATAGGGGTACCAAAACTGCATGTGATCCCTGTACTGGTGGTAATCCAGTTTCTGCTTAAAGATGGAAATACTGTTTTTGGCTTTGATATATAATATATGAATACAGTAGACAAAAATAAATGCCTTTTTGTTATTGAAAACATCTGTCCTTAGTCCAGTAGAGAAGTAGCCTCTTATATGTGCAGAATACCTTAGTATGGTATTTATTTTTCATGACTGGGGAAACTAGGATGAAGAAATGTGGTTAAGGTGACTTAACACAGCAGCTGAATTATGGATAACCAGTAATTACCTGAAGTACTAAATGTCACTGTTGTTGCTTTGTGTGATGCAAATGCATTGATTGAAAGGTAGGGAAAAAAGCTTAGTGCTTGGCACTTCTGTGGTGTGTCTGATTGAAGGCGCTTAGTGACTCATTGTATAAATCTGTGAACCCTTCAGTTAAATGCTTAGAACAGTGGAAGTATTTTCAGAGGCTACAGGGAGATGATTGCCCAGTACCTTTGGGGAGTGGGACTCGTGGTTAAGAGTAAACTCGGAGTAGAGGTTTATTACTTGCTTCTGCTCATCATAACAGTAGTTTGTTTCCCCAAATGGAGATGTGAACATGAGACTAACTTCAGTTTAGGAGCAAGGATTGTAATTGTGTGGGTGGATACAGTTGCTTTTGCTGGTACTAAGCCAAGCTAAATAGTGTTTGGACTCTTAATTTGTCCAGGCATCCAGTTCACCAGGGAAACTGAAGACATCATGATCAAGCAAGATCCGTGTTCTGGGACAGCAGTGATAGCAGCTCATGACCTGTCTGTCTGCAGTGTCTTGTGCCATATTTGCAAGACCATTGAATTACCTCTGACATCTCAAGGACTGGGTAGGGATGAGGGGTGGGAACTTGACTGGTTAGCACTTCATGAGAACTGAAGAATTAATTTCTGCAATCTGTAGCATGTATATTTGTTGGAATTTTCTATATCAGCGTTGGTGGCAACTTTCTTGTGGATTATATAGCTGCAGGTTATCCACTGAAGTAACTGAAACCATGTTGTAACCTTGTACTGATGTAGGATATGAATCTTAGCTTTTGAACTAGTGTGCTACTTAAGACATTGTGTAAGCTATTTGTCTTGTCTGTTCTACTTGTTATACTCCCAGGATCTGATTAAAGGTTGGTAGTAGATGAATGATTTGGAGCATGTATGTCACTGTCTCTTAGCAGTGGTTTGGTGGATTTGGTGTACGCTGTGTGTTGGGTATGAGCATGCTTCTGCATGGATGAGCTTTCAAAGGAAACATAGCTGAAATATGCTTTGCAACTCAGTGGGAGTGAGGATGTTGTGCAGCTCCACCTGAGTGTCACTTTTCTGGTATGAGCCTAATTGAGTAGTGTGAGAAATGGTATAATAATTCACCTTAAGTAATTAGGCAGCCAGACAGTTATCACCACAGTGACAAACTCTTAGCATAATAATACTGATTAATGGTGTTAACTTGGTCTTTGTGCTATAGAAGACTTCTGTCAGGTTTCCTAGCAAGTTCTTTCTAGGATAAGAACAATATGGTAGATCATTCTCTTCTGTAGTCTCTACAGTGTGTCTTCTGGGCGTTAATACTAGACCTGGAGGCTCATGAAAGTACTTGGGGAGGTCTGGCTGCAGAAGGATGTAGAAGAGGTGTGTTTTGCTGTAATGACACTAGTGGCTATAATTCCCACTTCAGGTAACACCATCTTGTTGAAATAAGAGTATGTTCTGCTTGGTGCTATGTACAGCCTACCAGTTGCTCTGCACCGAGTAATATGGAAAATGGGATGGTGACTTCTTTTTACTGATAAAACTCTATATTAAACTACAATGCTTCTGTAAGCTATCTGTGAAACAGTGAGGCAATTTTATTAACTGTATTGATCTGTAACTACCTTTATCTGAATACTAACTGTTGTGCTAGAGTTTAGGGGAACTGTGATGGACTGGGGCCTTCCTGAGGTACCTCACCTCTTGGGAGAAACTTCTCTTTAGGATGGTGCTGCATATGCCCCCATTGCAGGAGTGTGTAATGCTTGTGAGCCTGATGCACCTGTCTCCTCTGGCAAAGAGCAGTGATGCTGCTAGTTAGGGGAGCAGCATGTTTTATGCTCTAGTTCATTGCTGTTGACATGGAACAGATACCTGTGTGACAGGGTGGTACAACAACATGGCAGAGCTGGTGGGTTGCACCCAATGAAGCAAGTAGATGCAAGCCTATTATTAGAATCTGAAAGGACAGGTGTAGCATCAAAACTGCAGCTCTACCATGCTGTTAATATGGTAGATGTAGATACTTTTTAAAAGTAGTATTAAAAGTACTACCTTATAAAGTATCTGTAGAAAACAGTATGAAAAGCCTTTGAAGACTGGAACAGGTAAGAAACCAATTAAACATGGCCTCAGTTGCTGCACCGCTTCTGTGGACTTAAATGGACACTTTCTCTTTAGTTCAGAGTGCAAAAATGGAGTAACCCAGCTTTACAAGGCAGAGTATTCTAAACAGTGCTTCAAATTGTCTTACAAAGGTTCTCAAGTGTGGTAGTATCTTAATCATCAAAGATGCCTGTTGTGCAAGTTCCTTACTGCTCTAAAAGGATGACTGTTCTCACTGGCAATGTTGTGGGGACCAATCTTCTTGGGTGCTTATCAGGAGGGATAATTCTAGATCTCTCTGCCTTATTGCTGTTGTCTCTTTGTTTTGTGTTTCTGTCACTGGAGGTGATGCTGCATGCAGGACAAATCCAGGCTTCCAGATAGTGATGATCCATCTGAAGGCATAGAGGCACAGTATCGTTTTGGATCTCTCTGCTCAGTTTGTATTCATGCTGGTACAGTGTCAGAAAATGCAACTTAAAACTCTACCAAGGCACAATGTTACAGTTGACTTAACACAGACTTCTATGGTAGTCTTCCTGGAAAGCTGATGCATGGTGGAGTATTGGCAGTTTTCCCACCATTACATGGTCTCTTTGGGGTTTTTTTTCTGATCTCCATTAGGATCTATAAGGAATTCTGTAGGGGAAACTGCCAGTTTATCTCCTTCCCCCACAAGGAAGTCTGGGTAGAGATGCCCTGCCTAATGACTGTAGAAGTACAGCACTTGTAGACTATTTTCATGTCTCATATCCTAGAGGAGTTGACTTTGTGAATAGTATGGTTCAGCAGATAAAGTGGAACAGCAGTGGAGACAACCGTTAGCTTCTGTCTTGCAGGTATTTCCAGTGCTCTTTATGCATTGAGTATAGAACACTGTATAAACGCACTTGGCTTAGCATCATCTGACCTCTTAGAACCACTTGCATAGGTGACTAGCGGATTGCAGTTGTACAAATACATTACTACACAACCAAATAGCTGCATTTCCACTTAATGGGGCCCAGTAAGCTTTTTAATCTCTATTTTAAGATAAGGTATATGTTTTCTTCAAGCAGGAATCAACTTGGTATCATAGCATGGTCTTAGCTTGGTAGCAAATTAGAAAGGCTTTTGTGTAATTCTGTCCTCTTATCATAACAGTCTCTTTAATGCTGCCTTCCATGATTCCTCCCTTTCTTGGTTGAATAGTCTCTGTATCTATAAAGACTAAGGGGAAAAACAGGCACTGCTTTATTGGCCTAGGAAATGGAGATGCCTACCTAAACGCTCTGTGTCTGTGACAAATAGAATAATTGAAATGGATGTTTTATACAGATCTGTGTAAAGATGCCCCAAGACCAAAATGAAGCAGCAGAAATAAGGCTTGCATTCTAGTGTCTGTATGCAGTCTCTAAGATGACTTGGAAGGCTTTGTGGCCTGCATATGACTGCAGTATTGCAGGACAGTACTGTGTTGGGATGCCTACATGCAATAATAATCTTTGTACAGTTCTTACCTGTCTAAGTGTTAACTTTATATCATGACCTTTGCAATCTTATTTAGTCAAAGATAGATACAAATAACTTTTTTGGGTGCTGCAGTACCTTAAAAGTGCAGTTTAAGGCTAGTTCTTTTTTCTCTCACTTAGATACTGATCAGAAACAAGTTACTGGGCTATCTTTCTTCCACTAAGGGAATTCTAAAAAACCAAAACCCTAACAGATATTTAAGTCCTTTAGGAACAGGGATATGTATACATTCCCCTGTATTTCAATTCAGCGTAAGATCTGGCTTTACTTTAAAGGATTGCTTTAAACTGCTACCCTTCTGATGCTCAAACTGAGTTCTTCCTGTGACTAAATCTTTGAAGGCTGCATTCAAATATGCAGCCTTGCTGTAAACTTAGTTAGGATTTGGTTCCAGGTTTTCTTTGGATGTCAAGATTATTACCTTGAAATTACTGCTCACAAGTAAGACTGTTTATTTGTAATAATCTAGAGTGGTCCTTTACTGAATAATGTGAGAGGGCATGTATTTAGGAATTTTATCTAGTAAGTAAACGCCTGCTGCTGTCAGATTTTTCTGAGTTATAATGATGTGTCTTTCTGAAAACTCATAAGCAAGTTGGGCTATGCTTGGCAAGGATGGGGGGGAGTAATTGAATATGAATACAGGTATTTCATAGTTAAAATAGGTCACTAATCTGTGATAGCTACATCTGAAGATAGCCATAAAAAGTGGGGTTGTCCAAGTCTAGCTATAGACTGTTGCAAAGAACAGTGTGCCAGACTCTGTAAGTTGCTAGAGTAATAAAGGTCAGTTAAAGTAGCAATGCTCCCCAGAGTCTGTTTCTTCATGATCTATTCTACACAACTGCATGTCAGGAAAATACTTGAAGTCTTTGTATAGTAAGTCTATTCTTCTAAAGATCTCTTGATCTTATTGAACAGTTTTAGTCTAAGTGGAGAGCTGAAGACATCTGTGCATGCAAATGTGTGGAACAGTGAAAAGTGGTATGAGGATTACTAGCAGGGATTCTTAATCTTAACTGTCTGGCATCCAGTGGCTGGATATCTGATGCTGTTGATGGTGTTAGAATACACTAGTGTAATTTCTGAGTCCCAGTGTGGAATGCTTGCTTCCCTGTGCATACATGCAGGGAGGACTCCTGATCAGAATGAATTATAAATACTGCTTTTATTCTGCATGTGTATGCTCCAGATGAGCAAGTCTTAGGGACTTGCCTGCAGTGCAAATTCATCATACAGGCTGCAGTATTTCTTCTGGAAGCTAACACTTCAGATGTTAATGAAATAAAATTCCTGAATTAAAACTTCCTTGGTCTGTGCTTATTCTTTCCCCAGTCTGGTAGAAGATGGGGAATAGTCATGGTCTGGCTCTAGGCTCTGGCTTAACCTTGAACTGCTGCAACACTGCAGACCTGCTTGTCTTGGGTTTGCTTCTTGTGTCAGTTGTAGTAGTGTATGTATGGCTGCTGCTAGAGAGTAGTTGTGACGGCCAGTGTCTTTAAATGTACATGGAATTCTGTTTTTTGGATGGGATTAGTAACTAATTCTAACTGATGGAAACTAGTGTAATGATACACTGAAAGTTACAAGCAAATAATGTACTAATTCTGCAGTTTTTCCTGTAACACTGAAAGGTATGGCTGTTGATGCCTTCCGACAATTCTATAAGGAATATACCCTTCACATGTAGAGAGTAAGGTAGTTCCTTGCCCTAAATTCTTCCTCTTCCTCCTGATGTTGTAAGTATTAAGTTTAGCAAATCCATTTCTAGCATTCTGTTTAGTGCCCTTATCCTTGCAACTGCAGGTCTACTAACAGGTTTTGCATGGAGAGAGAAAATGCCTGATTAGCAAAAGCAGATCTCGGGTTTGGGGTTTCATACCAGTGCTGAGCCCAGACACTACAGCAGGTTGTCGGCTGTACCAGCACACTTGTCAAGGGAGCATAGTGTGAGCAGGATCAGGGAACTTTGCTGTTTCTGCAGCAATGTAAGTAGCATTTTGGCTGCTATAGTTCCACCTTCTTTGGCATCAGTTGTGCAAATTGGCTTTCTTCCCTCACATCAGTACTGGCACTGAGGCATGTGGCCTTGGAGATGTGACTGGCAGACCCAGTCGGCCAGGCTGAATAGCTCTCCTGCAGGAGGAAATGGGCTTGAACAGCCAGGGCCAAGGGAGTGAGGGCAGTGATAGCAGCATTGGGTGATACAAATGGGGGCTGTGAAATTGCTGCCCCCATCTGTTCTGCAAGACATCTCAAGCTGGATGAGTTCCTTGACCTTATTAACCGTGGCCCAGAAAAATCTTTAACCACAGCTGGGAAGGTAGAAACACCCAGCAGTACATGGGGAAGGATATCCCTAGCAGGAATTTCTGCCAAACATATAATCATCTCTTTAACTTGAAAACCAATAACTGGAGACATGCTGAGAGGTAAGATAATAGCACAGCAAAAGAAGATAGAGTAGCATTTTTATTTTTAGCCTGCATATTCTAAAACTTTCAGTAGCATTAAATATGCTACTTAATCTCAAATGAATGGTTTTTTTATATAGTTGAATTACCAGTTCAAGCACTTACAGTCCATTGAAAGCTAATGGAATTTCAGTACTTAAATATTTTCTGGATAACCTCAGAACAGCTGAGGAGCTCTTACAGTTCATAGCTCAGTGAGATTGTTAATTAGTTTTGTGATCCAGGGAATTTCTGTGACTGCATTCTTGTTGGCATATGACAGAACCAAACACCTCAAAGTCTCTAATTCATATTCTGATAAATGAGGATTGTTAAAATACTGTTGCAAAACCTTGCTCTTTATGTGCTTGCTTTTGATGACATCATATTTAAGTCTTTAATAGGTTGAATACTCAGATTTTCCTTTTAAAGTAGGTATCTTAAGAGTCTGACAAAGCTGCTCTGTCAAGCTATTGGGCTAAGGGTTTCTAGAATCCCATTTTAAAATGCAAAGAGTGGCTGCTTTCAGTGGCAGAACAGCAGTGAAAAGAAATGTCCAAAGATATCAGCTGCATAGCAAGAGAACAAGGGCTGATCTCAGCAATTTTGAGCTTAGAGCTTTATTTCAGTTTTTGATCCCAAAGTGAATTGGAAGAACTAGAAGCAATTTCAGTTAAAGACTTTGGAGGGGTCTAGAATTTTTTTATTATAGTAACAGAATAGTTACTGGAAAACAGGTAAACTTGGTGAAGTTTCTTATGTGTGTTTTTCCTTCTATGTATTTGCATCGGCTGTAGTAGAATAGGTTCTTTTTTGTGAAGTGGCAAGAGCTTTTTCCTTTCTGTAAGTGACTGTACAACTGTGAGGCCTTAAGGCAGGTGAAGTAAAAAGGGATGTGAAAATGTAATCTGGTTTGCACTAAATGTAGTTATTCAGTAATGGGTCTCTGAACCTTGGCATTGGGTAAACTAGTCGTGTTTGTTAACAATATTTGAAGAATTTAACTATTACGGCTAAGAGAAGGTGGAGAAATAGCACCCTAGTGGTTATGTTTGGAGGTCATGGAGCTGTTTATAAACAAGTGCCTTGAAGTGCTCAGTTTCAAGGGACCAGCCAAGAATGACAACATTGTGCAGGTTTCTCTTCAGCAGAAAGCCTTAGTTAACCTGGAAAAGTTATAATCTGAACAGGTAAGAAAAGGGAAGGCTGAAACTGTTGGTAAGTTTAGGGTTAAATTTCTTATATTGAGGGTAGCATAGTTTGGTTAGTTCTGAAGATATTTACTTGACCACAGAAGTCTAAATCTTTTTGGTCTTTAGCAGCTGCTGTGTATGGCCTGATTTACAAGTCTTGCTGTGCTTTGCCTGTCTGCTGGTGTAACCTTCGTTTCTTGGTCTGAAGAGCATCTTTCACTAGCCCAACAAAATTCACATTGTGCATATGGCTTTGTGTAACCTATTATAAAACAAATCTGGAGTTACTAAAAGATAGGATTAAGCCATTGACCTGAAGCAGATGATGCACATAATTACTTCTAATATCTTAAAGATGAAAGACGGCCTGAAAAAGCTGTGACTTGGGCTCTGTCTAGCACTCTGTTTTAAAGCAGAATGAACTGTAAACCAGGAGAACACCACCACCCCCCACCTCTGATCTTTCAAAAAACACTATCTGTTTTTTATGGCTTATAACACCACACAAAATTGAACATGATGTCATTAAACCTGAGGGTAAAGTGCCAGATTGAAATTAAATGGGTGGACACACTGCCGTAGACTGGATTGCTTTTCATCCTCTCAGAGGAGGCTTGCTGTTTGGATACAGTTTACTTTCCAGTAAGTTAAAAGCAATATGGGAGAGGAGGGAATACTTATCACATAATTAGGTGTCTTGTCTGGACACTGAATTCGGAGCAGGCTTTTCAGCAGATGTTAAGACTCTTGGCCTTAAATTTACATTCCCTTAAACTGAAGGCAACAGAACAATGTTTTGAAAGCAACTGCAGTCATCACAGGTTCTTCTAGACATTGCTACTTTTTTGAGAGGTGGCTGAATTTCCCAAGACTTCTTTTCTGTAAGAAACAGATGAGTTAATGTTGGTGTCTTGATTGCCTCAAGGATGCTTAATCTACAGAATGAGATGAAAATTCACCCTTCTCTAATGGGGTGATGGAGAGGTTCTACTTGTGTTAATTGATTTTTTTTTTTTTTAACCTCAAGGAACTGTTAAATGTGAGCCTTGAACCATGGTGTGTAAATGGCAGCACAAGGAACAGATGGAAATGCAAGTAATCAAACAGTTGGCTTCAGTGTATTCCTATTAAAATCTTTCTGTGCCCCTTTTGGAACCAGTGTTCTATTGTGCTGTTAGCCTGGTCTGTAAGCACTGATACTGACTGTGTCAATTCTGTGCTATGCTGCTTCAGCCTTGCCTTGTTCTGTGCTGCCTGGCTCTTCTGGGGCTGGAGGGGGTTGTGCTCCCTTTGTTGCCATCAAAGAGACTCCTTGTATGAAGCTTCTGGGATTTCCTGAGGGTACACAACGTGGGAGCTGTGTTGTGAGCAGACCTCTGCATTCAGGGGGTTCATAAAGTGTTGATAATCTAAAAGATTCAAGTGGCACTTGTAACAGCTCTGCAGGGAAGGTCAAGTACTGTGGCCATTAAGAGCCAGGCTAGCTTTAGATGCAATAAACCCGTAAACTCGTATGCTGTTGGGTGGGTTTTTTTGAAACTGTACTTGGGTTACAAGCCAGGTAATACTGTAAGGCTGACCTTGCAGTTTCTGCTGGTGTGGTGGGGTGGAGAAGGAAGGATTTAAATATTCTTTCCACTTATCTCTACAATGACCTTGTAGTGAACAGTCAAGTTGGTCCATATTTTACCTAAAAGGCAGCTATTCCTTTATTATCACCTGGTAAAGTTGTGGTATCCATATTGACAGGAGGCAGAAAGTTGCTCTCTCTTTGTCTTGGCTGTTAGTAAAAAAAGTTCTCATTGCAGTTGCATAGCACAGTGGACTTAGGGCAACATCACAGGCAGCAGCACTAAGTTTGTGTTGCCAGAAAAATACTTAATTTCAAAGCTTTGTGTTAACATAGCATTTAAAACAATCTTAGGATGTTTGGGTTTAACATTAAACTATTTCTTTAACAGTAATTACATTGAAAAGTTGCTCAGGGTCACTTGGCTTCTCCAGAAAGCAGCTTATCTACTACTGTCAAAGCCAGGCTACTCTTGAACTAGGACAAAATAAACTTCTCTAACGTAAGAGCAAGCCGTGTTAGTTTGATTACACACTGAGGTATTATTGGAACACTGAAGTCTCCAATCTGTAGCTCTCCTGACTTGGGTGTCTATGTCCAAGCAAGCTGAATTCTAGTTTATAATCTGTAGAACATGTGGACCGCAAGCAAAATGCCTTTTGGCAACAATTTCTGGAGTTCAGATGCTACCTGTTTTGTGTTTTCGTAGTTTTTTTTTTTCCATGTTCCTGTGGCAGGGACTTCAGTTCTTTTTCCCCTCTGGCTTGCCTTTCTGGTGACTAAGAACAACAACAAAAAAAATAATTGCAAAAAACCTTGTAATAGTCTTCTGGTTTGGAATCTTTGGGGTAATGGCTGAATTCACTGTCTCAAACATAAATGTGTTTTGCTTCTCAGAGATTCTCCCTGTACAGCACAGTTGTCACATCCCTATATTTAAGGGATTTTATATTAAATTTCTATACTAAGGAGTGTCCTGAATGAGGGAGCTTATGTATAACATAATATAGAAGATTACCAGAAGAAAAATACTTGTTTTCGTTGACTGGTGTTTATTCCAGAATAACACTTAAAAGATTATTAACTTGTGTTCCTGTACTAAATGTATGTAGCAAACGGTTGTGAGTAAAATACTCTGCATGCAAAAATACTACTGCTCAGATGGCTGAAAATGCTGTCCTGAGGGTACTTCTTGGTTGTTGGCATGTTTGTACTTGCATGCAGTAGTCATAAGAACTTAGTTTGTTTTGTTGCTTTTCAGAACATCAAGTCATGACAAGGGGGGGTGGGGGTGGAATCTTCACCATCAGTGTATCCCAGGGCAGGTTACGCAGCATGGTCGTAGAATTGTCAGCCTCAAAATGCAGGGCATATAAACTGGATTGCTTGGAGCAAACTGTTATAAGGGGGAAGTTTGGACTAGACAGCATCCAAAGGTCCTTTCCAGGCTAAATAATCTTATGGTGTGTTTGTAGGTTGACAATCCCTTAAATTCCCAGTTAATTTTTAGGGGAGCTAGTTATCCTGAAGCTTTTTTTCCAATATAGTACTCCAGCTTCTACTGTAGGCTGTGTGTTTCCATCCAGTAGAACTTGATAGTGTACTGTGGTAGTTCCATTGTCTTTCTGGAGCAATCGTGCCCAGCCTAATTTGAGACTCCTGGTAGGCCTGTTGCTTCTGTGCTTCTGGAATAATGGGTGCTGCTATAAACCAAGGCTGGTATAGCCACTTTTCATAGCAGTGTTTGCTGAATGGTCTGCTGTTCTCTTTTTAGCACTCTGCCAGGATATGAACAGCTGAGGCCCTTAGTTGTCATGCCATGAGGACACAAGTGTTGCTATCCTAGCATCTCCCTTATAGTAGTCGTGTGTCTGGAATACACGTCTTTGGGTTTTTTTTCCCCCCCCCCCCCGTGTGTGAATCCTGACTGGTGTTGTGTCTTTTTGTATTGGTTACTCTGCTTTTCTCTCCAATGCGCTGTTCTTAGAGATGCTACTTGTGTTGGTCACAACTACTGTGTCCAGCTACTCTTAAAAAAAAATAATTGTTTTTAAGAAGTCTCTAGCATTTAATTGTTTTGCATAACACAAAACCAAAGGCTTGTTAACTATACTTGTTTATTGAAGCTTATTATTTTATGGCTTTGAAACATCACAAGAAGAATGAGAACAGAATTTCTTGCCGTAAAGCACAATGGTGTTTTTTTTCTTCCAAAAGCAAATTAGATTTGCAGCATCAGAAGGCAGGAAGAATATAAAATAAATGTTAATGCCATGTCATAAGACTTTCTGCTGGAAGCTTTTGCAACTTGTTCCTACCAGAATTTACTGCTTTTTTTCTTAGCTTATGTAGAGAAGAGATCAAAAGTAATCTTTCTACCTGTAAGCAGATCTAAGGTATAGCTCTGCTTCCATGTTGACACTAAGCTGCATCAACATTAAAGAAATGCTTTAGAAAGGTGTAAAGCTTTATAACAAGAACAATAAAAAACACTTAATTTCATGTTATTGGAAGAAATTAGTTTTTTATTCTTTGGGAACTGCTCTAAGTGGTAGTTGTGTAAGGTGGGCTTACAGATAAGAACAACTTGTTCATCTAGTAGCTGTTTTAAGAAATCGTTTGTTTCTTTAAACTTTATGAATGGTACTGTTGTCACAAATGGAAGGGATTTGTTCTTATACCTTGTTCCTACTCGTACTTCAGACATCAGGGATGTGATCTGCTTGCCAGTACATTGAAATGGCCCATTCCTCAGGCTTGCTGGGCAGAGTTTTAATCTGGTCTTTCAGCACTAGGGAGATGCTTTACCTGTGTGTCACCAATGTCATGGATGGTGACTGTTTCTTCTGTCTGCAGATCTAATTGGTTGCCTGGCACTTCATCTGTGGCAAGTGGGATGATGGCTGCCAGTAAGAGCAAGAACCAGAGTTCCTTGGCCCTCCATAAAGTGATAATGGTTGGCAGTGGAGGTGTGGGCAAATCTGCACTCACTCTTCAATTTATGTATGATGAGGTAAGTAGCTTTGGTTTGGTTTCTCTAAAGCACCAATGGATACAGTTTACCAAACTTCTGTAGTGGGACAGGGGAACTAAATGTAACTAGCAAAAGACCTGATGACCTGACTGGCAGGAGAATATAAGAATCAGGGAGGGGTGCCCTCTGATAACTTCTTTAGCGAAGGGTGACAAAACTGATGCTTGTTAGTCTTCAGAAGGTATGCATAATGTGCATGTGCTTGTCTGAGTGTACAAAAGCTATCACCAGTTGGCACTGAACTTTAATTTTGTTCCTCATTTTTAGGTCAGTTAAAGTTGAAGTCAGAAGTAAGCATTACAGCTCATTGTGAGCTAGATGAAGTGGGCATGTTCAGAGCATGAATTATTCTGTGCTGGTATACAGAAAGCTAGACCAGATGATCTAGACTAGTATGTGAAGGAATACATGAATCTGTAATTTAGAAGTTAATGTTTATATACAGGCTGTCCACACATACTACAGTGATTGAGTATCTGAACAGGTGGCATACTTGTTAGTGAAGGCCAGCCAGCTTAATCAGGCTCATGGCACAGCCTTTTGCTGTACTTCGAGGCTGACAGAAAGGAGGTGGAAAGGTTAGTTCTGTACTGACAGCCCGTCTGACACTGGTACCTTACAAGTTGAACTGGCAGTGGCTTTTTGGATCTGATCAATATTGAATGGACTACAGTATGTCCCTGTGTAATTATAGAGCAGGTTTTCATGTTCAGCAGCTGGATGCTGTCATCTACACCTGTTGAAGTTTCAGTTAACTGTGTGCTCCAATACTTTTTCTTGAAGTGGGAGATCTGGATAATGCCACCAGGTTGCTGGTAGCTTATACTGCATCCTTGTCCCTTAAGTTATGCTGAAACTGCTGAATGGTGTTTTATGTAGCAAGACAGTTTCTCTTGACTAGGCAGACTGGCTCTTTGATGTATCAAGTGCTTAAATAATTTGCTTTTTATAGTAAAACTAAAAAAAGAGGTGGTGGAACTTAGTAGCTGACTGTATTATGAGAAGGTTTGGGGGAGTTTAAATGTCACTGAAGTGGAAAAGGCTGGATGTAGACTAATAATGAGACCATTTGACAGTAATTCTAAACACTAATCCCTTACCTTCAGTTTGTAGAAGACTATGAACCTACCAAGGCTGACAGCTACAGAAAGAAAGTAGTTCTGGATGGTGAAGAAGTTCAAATAGACATTCTGGACACGGCAGGACAGGAAGATTATGCAGCCATCAGAGATAACTATTTTCGCAGTGGGGAAGGATTTCTTCTAGTCTTCTCAATAACAGAGCATGAATCCTTCACAGCAACAGCAGAGTTTCGGTAAGTAGCTCTTCTGCCAGGCAGAGGGAAGTATCAGCTTCCTTCGTTGCTCTGACAACTCCTCTTAGAGCACTGTAGCTTTTATCCTTTGTTCGTTACCATTTGGTGGCATAAGAGTGTCAACCTAACTATTTGCTCTTAGTAACTGGCAACTTAAACCATGGTATCCAGCCTATGGCTGTGGCTGTCTTCATGCCTGCAACTTAGGAGTATATTACTCCAGCAGCAACTTCAGGCAAGTAACAGATTCTTGGACTCTTAAAACCTGCATATTCAAGCCAATTTTCAGTCTTTGTGGATGTGAAGTTTAATTATCTTAGAGCAGTACTTCTGGAATTAAGTCTACCTTTTGGCCAAGTTTCAGACGCTCTATTGCTTTCTGCTAGAAGCAGGTGCTCTAAGGAAAGGAAGGATTAGTCTGTGCTCTCAGGTGTGGATTGGTGCCAAACAAATGTTGGCAGTCAAACAGTACTATTGTAGGCAGATGTATTCCTAGAAAGATACACAGTAGTACTAAATGCTTCCATTTTTGTTCTTGGGATTAATAGTTCTAATGTAAAAATCAGCACCAGACTGAGCATGGAAACTCCTTGTGTAGTACAAAAGAAAAACAAGATGTTTAAACCATTACCTGTATTCTGGTCTCAGAATTCATGTAGCAAAGTTCTTCAGGGCAAGTATTCTAACTTTTACTTCATGAAAGCTGTTGTCTCAGTGTAGGAGGTAATCCAGAGACTCCCTAGGACAGCTGTACAACTTGAAGTAAAATTTGCTAAAACATGAAGTGTTAAGAGTTCCTTATGTTTGTCAGAATAAAATTTATCAGTCTGGATTATGTTAGTTTTGCTTCAGTGGTACAAGGTTAAGATACTAATTGGTGATACAAGAGCTGGTGCTAAGGTAGACACCTATTTCTAGGGTTTTCTTAAAGCTATGGCAAAACCCCCTTGCACTCCAAGACTTTGGTCCAGGTTCTTGATACCTTACACTGTTCCAACAGTAGTAGGAGACTGCATAATCTTTTAAGAGGTATAAAAATGTTGTTACTTTGTCACATAATTCTTCTGCAACTTCGTTAGATTTCAGAAGGCTGGCAGTTGTGGAGCTGTTCTGCTCATTTTGGTCTAATGGGGACACTGGAAGGAGCTACACGGTTGAACTGTTGTAGGACTGAAAAACTGAGTGCTTGAACTGTTCCTGGTATAAGATGGAGGAAAAAATTGGATAGTGTTCAAAAAAAGGAAGAAAATAAGACACTTGGAAGGACCCAGCCAAACCTAGGGTTTTGGCTTGTGTGCTTAAGTGAAATATAAGGTTAAATCCAAGGCTTAAGACTTTGGATGAAAAGGAGCAGGAGTGTTTTGGCTTGGCAGTTTGTGGTTTTTGTCAGACTTCTGTAACTAGGTTAACTGTGTGTTGGTTCAAGATTCCAGCACAACAAAACAATGAAAGAAATGCTAGTCCTAAAGATGAGCAAGAAGGGCATAAAAGCTTTGATATGGAGAATCTCCTACTTCTCAATGGTTCAGAAGTAAAGAAATAGTGAAACTAGTTAAATGGAGTACTTCAGTTAAGCTGATGTGCAAGAACCAGCCCCTTGGAAAACTCCTCCCCAGGAAGAAGGCGGCAGTGGGTAGTATGAGTCACCAGCATCACGGGCTAAACTGCAGACTTGTAATACGGATCCTCCAACTTCCAGAAATCTTAAAACTATGGAAAAAGTAGAATACTGAATGAACTATGGGTTTGTCTTTAAACCCTAGATCTCCTGCTGATGGTATGCATTCAGTGTTTGCTTTTGGTGCCTCTGTAATCTGAATGTGTGAAGGTATATCTGAATGCAACAGCAGATTGTCTGCTTCAGTGTTAATGTTGCTTTATGTTCTCATGTATTCTACGTACATTCAGTTATTTTGTGGATGGAAAGTGCAGGCATCTGAAATGGTGTGGTAACTTAGTGGGACAAGGGGTTATAACACCATGCTCTTGCCTAGTTTGGTTCTTGCTTATAACAAACTGAAGCAATCTAAAAATAGCTGTACACTGTTACAGTTCTTTCAGTGTCTTAGATGGACAGTAGCATGTGTCAGTGTGTTTTCAACCAAGGTTTTACTCACAGACTTTGAGACTGACATGCAGCATCACTCTGTCTCCTGGATGCTGATAGGTTCTTTTAGAATGACAAAGTATAGCTAGGTTAATGCTGATGGCTCAAGTATTTTCTTGGAGTCTTTGAAGGAGGAAGGTGGCTAGCATTTTAGTTCAGCACTATTTAGTAACATTCTCCTCTGTTTAGGTAGCCATTAAGAATGATCTCTGCCAGCTCTTTATGCTATTCCCAACCTACTACCTTGGCAAAGCCTTGATACTGAGATGCAATGTAGACTAGAAGTTGAAGATGGTGATTGAATGCCAAGGTGAAACTTGGTGAACATGGCACTTGTGCTCTTATCTTCATTCAGATGTGAACAACTGTTATAAGCTGCTCTGCTACCATACAGCTCTTTACTAGAGCCTGGTTAGTAAACTTACTAACTAAACTGTGAAACTGCCTTCCTGGAAGTGTGAGGGTCTTATTAGTGTGAAACTCATAGCGTTAGTGTTACACACCATAAAATTATTCCAAGTTTATGTTCAACTCTTGGGAAATAGACTCTTGCAAACACTAGTAACTTGCAGACCACTTGATCCACTCCTGGTAAGGGTGGGGTTTTTGTTGCTATTGCTAACACAGATATTTTTATTTTGAATATCTAATGCATTAGGGAACAGATCCTGCGTGTGAAGGCTGAAGAAGATAAAATCCCTTTACTGGTAGTGGGAAACAAATCTGACTTGGAAGAACGCAGACAAGTGCCTGTAGAAGAAGCTAGAAGTAAGGCAGAAGAGTGGGGTGTGCAGTATGTAGAAACCTCTGCCAAAACTAGAGCAAATGTAGATAAGGTAAGACAAATGTCAACTGCTCAATTAAATTGTTACTACTTGTTTAGTAGCCGAGTGACTAATTTCTCCTGCAGGAGAAAACAAATCCACAGTTGGGCTTCTGAAAGCCTAGATAATAAAAAATGAATGAATTCACTGGAATGTGTACACTTAAGGAAGTAGCTAGAATAAAGGAGCCAGAGACCTGGTACATGTTAATGCTGTTGCCTTGTAACTGGAAGGCTGTTGGTTCAGGTACAAACAATAGTACACTGGGTAAAAGGGTTTAAGGATTCCATGAAGTATGTTATTTTGTTCAGTCTGTGTCCTATTAGAACAGCAATAAATAGCAAGTGACAAACTTAAAAATGTTCCCCCTACCCTACAGAGTTACATATGTTGTGGCTAATGTTAAAGATGCCATTATTGTCTTGACAGAAAACTATTTTGAATTATGGGAACTTGTCTTGCTCTATCCCTGTCCTTTTTTGATTTGTTCATGCTGGTCTAGGGCAGTAATTTGCACCACGTTTCTGCTGCTGGCTTTTTGCATAAGCAGTGGTGGCGAGTTACTACAGAAGAGAGATGAATTATGACTATGGAGTGTTTGCTTAGTAGTAGGGAAAAACGAGTTTCAAGCCTCCCCTTCATTCTGTGTGTGCTGGGAGGTTTCTTGAAGAAGAGGGTGCGTTTTTACTTACTCATCCACAGAAGATGACCTGAAACTATAGTTGGGCCCTCTAAGGATCCAAGAGTGTGGTTTGGTAACCTGCATATGTTTAAAAGTTGCAAATTATAAGTAGCTTTATCTTTGGACAAAGAACACTTGCAGCTAGCTGTTCTTATAGACAGCTTCCTGTTTTGTCTGTATTAGTTTACAAATGGAAATGCTGTTGGGGCATAAGTGACCTAGTAGGACTCTTATTTCTTTCATTATTGGTTAACAATGCATATGAAACTCCTGAGTTGAGACCTTTTGATTATAAAGGACATGGAATAATTTGAATTTCATAAAGATCTGTTTTGCCTTCTAGAATGTTACTAGAAAGCCGCTGTTAGATCCAGAAGCGGGATGATGTAGTAAAGCATAAATACCTAGGTTTGCTTTTGCCTACAAGCAGTCTCATGTGGCTAGCAAATGCCTAGCCTGTTTTGTACTTAAATTAGCTTTCTGATCAGTTTGAATTAACAGCAATGTAGCTGTCTGGAGTGTACTAGCATGGTGTTCCAGACTTGTTCTTGTAGGTCTTCTGTAGCTAGCTTGTGTGACACGACACACTGGTTATCCTTTATGTAAGCACTTTTTTGTGTATATTAAGACAAGTTATCAGCCATTGTGCACTGGCACTGTAGCATAATTAAAAAAAAAGAGCTTAGAAGGGGTTTCAATGAAACTACTCTGTTTCTGATCATAGTATGACCTTGTTTCCAAGTATCAAAACCTTGTGTAGTTCCCCATGTAAAAAAAAAAATCACCAAAACAACAAACCAAAAAGCCTAACTCTATGGAGTGACACTGTGCTCTTGTTTTGCAATCCTAAAAATAACTTTTCCCAATAAGTCTCTACAGTAAAACTGTTGTTATGTTTTAAGTGGTATGTACCTAGGCATCAGGTGTACAGGGGTGAAATCAGCTAGAATTTTGGAGAACAGTCAGGAAGTCATTACTCTGTTTCTTATAACAGTCTGAGAACTTTGTGCCTGACAGTGTCACTTGAATGCTGCAACTTTTTAGTTGTAAACCAGGCAGAATACTACTGAGCAGAGTGTGTTTGTAATTACATGTAAAGGACTGGAGTAAACGCTTTGCGTAGCTAACAAGTGATTTGCCTGGAAATATTTGTTAGGCACAGGCAGATGTAGCACTTACAGTTCATGATAACTTTTGTGCAAGTCACATTCAATAAAAAGCTCTTAAAGCAGGGCTGTTGGATGATTTGATAGCCAGGTAAGATTGTGCTATTTGCCACTGCTTGGCATGCTACATAATTCTGTTGAGTTTGTCACTAGAATCTGTCTAGACTCACTTCTGCTGTATTAGGTGCAGTCTGGTGCTACATCTTTATTTGCTGCTGAACACAGGAGTTTATCTCCTTTCCGGTGGCAGATCTCATTTAATTTTTCTCTATTTTTCCCTCCTAGGTATTCTTTGATTTAATGAGAGAAATCAGAGCAAAGAAAATGTCAGAAAACAAAGACAAGAACGGCAAGAAAAGTGGCAAGAACAAGAAAAGCTTTAAAGAAAGATGTTGCTTACTGTGATGCTTGGGAACTGTTTCTACAGGTGGCATGGATAAGATACCACTAAGGATATAGGGCTGGATTCATGAAAGGAAGTCTGTATTGACTCCCTTAATCTTTTGCTTCGCATATCACACCTTCAAAATGTGAAAACAGAACTTTGAAACTATTTCTGGTATCCAACAAAACTTATGCCTACTTAAACTGAAATGCGCTCTGTCTTCCCAGTGTCTTTCAAAACTAGAAACAGTTTCAGAACTACAATCCTTCTGCTTGGTTGTACAAAGTACTTTCATATTAACTTCCTAGTTTACTCTAATGTTCCTCCGAATATGTTACTCTTGAACCTCTACTGGCCTTAACAAGCACAGCTGTTCAGGTTCAAACACTTGTTTTTCTACTGTTGCTGCTCTTCTTGATGTTGCAAACTGCAGAAAAGCTAGATGACACCTGGTAAAGGGTTTGAGTCTTTCCATGTTCTGCTAGTTGTCACTGATATTTCTTAAGCTGAAATCTGCTGGCTTCTCACACTCCATGTAAGAAGTAACAACTAACACTGGAGTGTCAACTTAAGCTTCCTTCCATGTTCTGTTTAGTCAATACAGCATTCATGAATCAAGCCTGTGGACTCAATTCAGACTCATTTAGGCAATGCAGAAATTGATATTTAAATCCTGGCTGGATGCATTCCCCACTGGCCTGTCCTCTCATCCTTAAATTAATGGTATGGGGTGAGAAAATGACTGTAAGCCTTTATTCAAAAGGAATAATATTGTCACAGTGTCCTTGAAATACTGTCCTGGGTTTCTTCCATGTATTGTGGCTAGACTTGATTACACTATATTTGTCATCCTTCCCCTCCCTGGTACTGGAATAGTGAAAATCAGTGATTTGATTGGTTTTGTTTGTTGGAACACTTGTGATCATGTTGAAAAGTGGGAACATCTGCATCTGTCTCTTGTCTTGCTGCAGATGAAAAATCTTGAGTAAGGATGGGTCACATCACACAAACATGACTTGGAATAAGTGAGGCATACATGCTACCTCTCTTTATGATTAGCTGGCTAGTGAGTTGTGTGGTGTCAAAAAGCAAAGTTAAGCAGTTGCCACATCTGTTACTCACTGCTAGTTTTATATGTATGTTTCTGATGCACAGCAACCTAGCACATGGGGATGCATGTTAAGTTTTGCTGTCAGTTATGCAATGGTGGTCATGTTTATCAATAAAACCCTGCCTAGAAATGAAGTCAGTCCTTAGAAGGTGGTCTTGTCAGCTGAGTGAACTGAGATTTCTACTGCAGTTTAAATGCAGCTGCCAAAAAACCACTTCTGTCACTGTGGAAAGTAACTGTCTCTTCTGATGGTGGAGTCTCTCAATGAATTATGGTTATCTTCTCTTTTTGAAGGAGTAGAGAGACTTAAGTGACTATTTTGCTTGGTAAGTGGATGCTTGAAACAGTTACTTGCTGGAAAAAAATATGCTATGTGATTGTTCAAAAAAGCACACTGCAGTACTAAATTAACATAGTGTTTCTTGAGGTGAAGGAGTAGCAAATACTGTTCAGTACTTAGTATTGTAATTTGAGGTTGAAAAACATTTTAACATGTACTAGATTGCTCTTGTGCATTCCACCTCTGAACTCTGAAAAAATGTGTTGGACATCAGAACCTCTGGCCTGAGGTTTCACAGGGACTTATCACAAATTCATTGTCTTCCATAACTATTCAATTTGTCAGGCAACTCATTGGATTGGGGAAACTGTACTAAATAAAAGGTGCTGTAATCTTCATTCTTGTCAAGTTAAATTCCTTCTTTGTTAATGTTGTCTTGATTGCACAAAAAGAATGGTTAACTAATTCAGAAGCACTTCTGTGAACAGTGTAATTAATCGGTATTATAAAGCCAAGGACAACAAGTTTTGAAGGAAAGGCTGGGATTCTGCAGGCTCACAGAACTTGTCACTTGAGCTCTGGTACCGATGTCTAAAGCCTAGGCACCTAATGGGGCACTTGGAGCTGTAACACTTCAGTGAAGTTTCCTTTTGAACTTCCATGGATTAAGTCCGTTTCTGAGTGCATATTGTGCATACAGCAAATGAATGTCTCCTGGAGGAAGGCAACTCACTTAAGTTTGGTTTTCATTGAGACCTAAAGGTTAAGTCCTTAATTAACCTAAAGGATAAACAACAGTTGAGTTCACATTACAAGCTTATCTAGGTCAAGCCCCTCTGAGGCAGACTGTAAAATGTGTCTAACAAAACCAAATAAGCTTTCCTTGCTATATGAATAATGAACTCCGCAAAGCTCACAGTGGGCAGCTCGGCTGTATTGGCTCAAGAGGCTTGCATGCCTTGACCTTTGATCTCTCTAGTCTTAAAGTACCTGACAGTGTTTGATAGGACACATGAACAGATTCAGGTAGGACACTCAGAACAGTGGGTCTCCCGCTGGTGTTCTCACAGTCTATGTGCTGTTCTCACTCAGGTTTGTGGTGGGTTTTTTTGTTTTCTCTGATAAACTCCCCCACTGAGGTGGACTTGGAAGAAGGTGCTTGCTGCTGTGTGGCTTGATGCTGCATCTCTTCAGTATGCTGTGCTAGTCACTTTTTCCAGAAAGACTAAGCAGCAGCTCTTCAGTATTTTTTTGTACTTGTGACAAACTTCAGCTTAACTTTCCAGTTACAGCTGAAAAGATGATAAACAAGACAGCTACCTTGGCTACTTCATAATGGTAGTCAACAAGCAGTCTGACTTGTACCAGGAAGGCAGTAAAACTGTTCCCCTGGATGGGAATCCTGTTGCCTCCACCTTGTATGGTGGAAGTGCTTGAATGCATGTCTTTAAGGTCAGTATGATTTGAGGGTTCTTGATTGACTTCCAGGTATGCTTCACTGGACATCAACATCAGGTGGGTTGACTAGAGTGAATAAAAAAAGTGGTACAGAGCAATGCATCCTTTGGATTTGAGGGTTTCTAATTGAAATGAGTGCTTGTGGATTGGGTACATCAAACAAGGAGGACTTTGGCAAGAGGGGGTGTGGTGTGGGTGCCTGCTGGCCATGCTGTGTAGCTGAGGCAACTGAAGGTTGTATTGAAGCTGATATTGTAGCAAACATTGCATATTAGGTAATCAAAGACAAAGTCTTCATCTGTATAATGGGCTCTTAAATATTTCTGGAGCCTGGCTGTAGGCAGGTAACTGGATACTTGGAGCTTGAGGTCATATAAGACTTGACTATTCACTTGCACTTAAGTGTTCAAATATTAATCTTGTGTAATGGTTTAATATTAAGTCGAGGAGCTGTTTACTGCTATATGCAGTCTTCCATATGTGGTTTAGCTGTGGGTATTCAAGTGCTCCACTCTTCCTTCTGATCTGTGCTAACACATGAGACAAGCCCCTGTTACGGTGGGGACTAAGTCATATGAAAAAAGCAGGTAAACTCTGGGAGTGCAAAGGCAGACTTGACTCTTCTGTTTTTTGAGGAGCATCTCCCCAGGTGGGAGTACAGATGCAGCATGAAGTGCATCTTCAGTGACTTGTGCCATGTGTTCTATACAGACTAATGTGCCTCTACTGCATTTTTTTTAGGTGAACACTTGGTTTAATGAAGGGAAAGGTGTATGCATGCATTTACTGGGCATTAAACCTCTGTAAGATGTTAATAGCCATCTGAAGTTCCAGTTGAATCTTATCTGGCTAACATAGCCCTAAAGTATTCTTAAGCATTAAGGCACAAAGCTGTAATCTGGGCAGTAGTAAGAGTTGGGGGGGGGGGAAACACATATAACTAAATGCTCACAAAGATATTCTTTTTAAAGCTTTCCAAAGCATTAACCCAGTACTTGAGGATGATATGTCTATCAATTCTTGTTCAAATAAAGGATACTCTTTTATCAGTTCAACTCGGAGATTATGTAGACAGAAGCTTTCTTTAATTGCTATAAGCGTATGTTGCAATGTTCACCTCCTGTTGACTTCATAGTTGGGAAAAGGAACAAAAAAAAAGTATGATTTTCACTGTAATCTCCACACTTCATGGGAATGGCAGGTGTTCCTCTTGGGAGGCAAAGTGTTATCTCCAACACCAAGAGACAGGTTTAGTGTAGAGGAAGTGATTGTGATAGCAAGATTTCATAAAACTGCCTTTAAACTATGTATACTATACTATACAATGTAAATTCTTATTTTTTTCTTTCATAGCTTCAGAGCTTTGTCTCTAACTTGCACAAACACTTTTAATGTCTATAAAACTGGTTACTTTTCATTATCATGCTAATACAACTGATTTGTATTACTATTGATAATAAAAAGAAAAACAGGCATAATACTTGTTTGTTACTGATTTTTACAGCATTCTAAAAGCATGTCTAATCCCCAGATTCTTGAACCAGGCAACTTCCGACTTTCAGTGTCTGGAACTAACCTTTCTATCAAACCTATCATGTGATTATATTACAGACCGTGGGAAAGGAGGGGGAGAAGATATGATTGAGGACTTCATCCCATCGTTGGTTTTCTGGAGATGGTCTACATCATGGGTCAGGACTCGACTGGTACAGCAGTTTGGTTCACTCATAGTTAATTTTCCACAACCAAATCGGATCACACAGCTTGTATCAACTGTGTACATTGACGGTTGCTTTCCTCTTTCTTCAGTCAGTCTTGCGGCTCAAATAACAGAATAAGCAACACTGTGTGGAAACATTGATCCTTGTCTTCTGAGTGTGCCAGACTCCATTCTCAGTGTTGGTTTGCAATGAACAAACTGCAGCAGAGAAGCTGAGATGCCTCCAAGGCAGGATGGTTCAAGATAAACTCACTGCACGGTTATGCCACTTAATTTGGAGTGGCATAGAAGTGGGATTCACAGCAAACTTTTGAGCGCAGTCTCTGCTGCCATTGCTGTAGAAGTCGGATGTGGAACATCCTCTAACTGATGACTTCTGGCTAAGGATTGCAGCGATTTGTATGACCTTGTTTACCTGGTGCTTGCCCTGTGTTTGGTGGCCGTGGTGGTTTATGTAGCTCTCCTTTCCAGGGAAGCAGTAGTTTAAATATTCTGCAGCAGAGAAAGGCTAGCATGAAGTGCTGTGTAGGAGGCAGGAGAGGGTTCTGAGCACAGCTGGATTACATATCTGGAACCAAAGCCTAGGATGGCACCTCTTCAAATACTGTGGGTGCTTGTGAGGAACAGGCCTTCCTCAAGTTGCAGCAGGATGAAACTGGAGAATGATTGCACGTGTGTAGCTTGGCTTCTGCCTTCATGCTTACATGTGTTCTGCCCCAGCCAGAACGCGAACTAGTGTGGTTCTGTGTGCTACGTGCTCTTGAGGGTTCATCTGGGATGGTGCGGGCACCTGTTCCCGAGAACTGTTGGCTCCATCTTGTGGCTTTAAGGGTTAGAAGCGCCGCCAATGGCGAGGGGCTGTTCAGCGCGCTCAGGCGAGCGTGCACGTAGCTGCTATTCATCTGCTACCTGAACTACACGTAGAAATCCATGCTAACTAGATTCTTCTGCGCTTGTTGCTCTGCCATATGATTCTGTCATGCAGTAGGAGCCCTTGTTCTAAATTAAAATTTTCCTTTTTGCATGCAAATGCTAATGTTAGTTGTTGCCTAAACGTTAAGAGTGTGCAGCAGAACTCCCAATTTCTCATGAGGATAGTAGCTTTACAATTTCTATGGCATTAAACCAGTTTGCATTGCAAGTGTAAGTTTGTTCTGCTCACTGAGCACTGATTTGCATGCCACAAAGAATACTTATTGTTCCATGGGACTGTGTAGTACTTCACAAAACATTCTGCTTCTACGGGTGACTAAAGATGCTGGGTTTTCTTTGAAATATAAAGCCTTAAGGGGGGGGGAGGGGGGGGGAGAATCCTATTAAAATCTTTTTTGTGTTCCCCGCCCCTCAGTCTCTTTCCTCCTGTGCACCCCCACCCCAAACTGCTTAGTGTCTGCTGTGGAAATAGGATCTTTTAGGGAAACACCAAAAAATGGTCCCTTAAGCCTTGTAACTGTAAAGGGGGCTGGAGGTAAAATGCTGAGGTGAGGCTGGGACCATATGCTCTGCACTTGCCTTCCTGATGAAGTCGATTAGTCTCCAGAGTTTACAGTCAAAGTTCCCCTCAATGAGCTTTGTTACTTGGCTTTCAGGAAGAATCATGTTTTTGATATAATCAGACTTTGAGTTTATTTTTAAAGTCTAGCATTCAGGGTATCGGAGGCTGTATGCGTGTTGGCTTCATAGACCAAATACCAGGATTCCAGGGCAAACTTGTGCATACATGTAGCATTGAAAGACAAGGAAAGTTACTCCCTACTGTTTAATAGTGCTCTGTTTTTGTTTTAAAAGGAAAACACATACAACAAACTGAACTTGCTGTTTGGATGAGTGTTCCTCAACCTGTGGTCTGTAAGAGTGCTCTGTAATGTGATTACCCTCCCCACAAAATGATGGCATTACATTTCTATATGTGTAAACAAGGAAAACAACTGTGGACTGGGGGAAGGAGTAATTATATAAAAAAATAGCCAAATTCTTTCTTGCTTCTAAATGAAAACATCATGGCAACGTTGCTCAAGATAGCCTACAGTTTCGCTCCTAAAAGTGTGTGTGGCTCTTCAGTTTTAGAAAGGCTAATGAGAACCTGAGAGAGATGGTCCTGGTCACACAGACCTCCCTGACGGAAGAATCCTTGCCCAAGAATGACAGGATTCAGGAATCAGAAGTTAAAACTTTGTTTCCCGCTTGAAATGTGGAGCTATGAAAACCAAAACCTACCGGGTTGCTGAACAAATGCCTGCAGGGTGGACTAGGCGTTTGGTTTTAGATATAGCTGTTCTAGTTGGTGCCCTGGTCATGGGTATGGAAGAACCTCTTTCACGCTGGGGTCTCTTATTTTCATTTCTTTATAGACCTGCTTGGTTCTTTGTCCTTGGATGTTCATCTTTATTCCTAGAGTTTCAAATATTCCTAGTTCTACTCAAGCTCAGACAGCTTAAATAAACATGAGCCCTTCTTTCCTTTCGCTCCTTTTGACTGTACTCCAATTAGGTGCAGAGCAGTGCCACTGGATGACAGGTACTCTTGTCCCCAGGTATGGTCAGTTGCCCTGTTCCAGCTCTGAAGACTGCAGGACAACAGGGTGAATCAGGCTATAGGAAAAACAGCTACCCACAGGAGGATTATGAGCACTAGGAGAGCTGAACACTTCAGACTTTGCTAACTAAAGCTGCTTCCTACCCGAGGAACAGCAGCAGAGTATGTGATTCACCTACTCCTGCAGCCAGGTTAGAGCTTTCATATGTGATACCTTGAACAAATCCTTTTGAGCAATGATGGTAGCGCAGCAAACAGCTGAGCAGGGGGTAATATTGTGCCTGTTCCAGTTGTTGTGAATTGCCTCCCCCCACCGCTGCTTCCCCTCCCTGAACAGTGTGGAGGGAGGAGGGCAGGCAAAGATGCTCCTGTGTGGGAATAAAGGCCACATTTGCAGCTTTGCCTCAGGAGCTTGAAAACCATAAGTCAGGCCTCCAAAACTACAATTTGGTTTAGAAATAATGAGATGCTTTAGAAAATGAACTTGGTGTTCTCTTTCACAGTCCTTTTGTTTCCAGGCCTTTTGAGTACACTTGCTTCATGTTTGCAAGCTTTCTTTCTTCAACGATGATAGTAGAAGCATTTTTTTTTTGAATGAAAACAAAGATGTTCTTATGCTTGCTGATTCTAGCACCTGGGGCATAAATTTTAAGGTGTTGTGGCATTTGGAGAGGAGTGGAGGCAGGATGCACAAAATATTCAACTTTTAAGCCCTGTTTCTGCTGGGTCACCATCCTCTGCAGTAGGAATCTGAAGGACTGCAAAAGCTGAAGCATACGGACCCCCTGTTGGTGGTCCCAGCGTCTATCTTGGCAGCTTGCCAGGAGCCCAAGGGATGCACTTAATTTTCTTTATTCATTAGCATATTTTTAATCAAATCCATCAAACCACAATGTTTCCACATGTCTCTCCCATGGCAGATGAATGAAAATAGGTCAGTGCTCAAGTGCACCTTTAACATGCGGCAGTTCTGCAGTTCACTACTAGAGCTGCAGCTGGAGGACAGCAAATAACCTGTCCTCTGCACCTGGTGAAAACTTGTGATGAAGATGACTTCACTTCTCTCCTGAAAGAGGAAAGCATGTGAAGTTTGTCCATGATGCAGACTGCTTTCCATCCATTACCCAGTCAGAGGGCAGGAATAGCTGCATCTGAATCCTGTCCAGATTAGCTTCATGTTTAGAGCATTTGTTGAATGTTAATTTCTAGTGAACAATCAAGCAGGTGCAATGTCCAGGTCTGAATTCCCTGGCCCTAATGAAGTTTCAAGATTGCTTACATCTACTTTAATAACAGACTTTTTACATTCTTGTCACCTGTAACCTACCTTCATATACCTCATGCTGCCAACCCATCTCTAGCCAGTCAAGGAAAATGTTGCAGTGTTGAGATCATGTTCACACTTGCAGCTGAGACGTGTCTTGCCTTGTTTCTTATCTCCGAATTGTTCATAACAAGAGCTGAGTAAAAATTACTCTTCATGTTTTTTACATGAGCTTTCAAAGTTGGTTCTGGGTGGGGTGAATATTGCATCAACACCAAGTTAAAACTTATCTTTTGTTGTTCTTTTTTTGGAAAGAAATAGGAATATAGGTTCCAGAGGAGCAGTCTTCTCCATGAGACAAAAATCGGGTAAAGTCTAAGGCATTAAATAGGTGTGGAGTATTTGAAATGAGTCTATGACAAAAGGATGCATGCTTTACTTTTCTCTTTCTTTCTCCCTAAAAAAACCCAAAACCTGGACTTTGAGTTAAATGAATTAATGAAGACCTATCCTGCATACAGAAACTGGAATAGGTTCATAGCCTGTTCCTAGCTGCGGAAAAACTAGGGAAGCGGTGAAAACCTCTGCAGCATCCAGGTCTGTTTCCAAGCAGCCCCACCTCTCCGGGGAACCCTTTCCTGCAGACAACGCTGTCACCCCAGACAGGCTGCAGCAAATGATGCAAGTGCAGAGCAACCCCTGCTTCCCTCTGCTGCTGCCAGATTCTCCCTTTTGGTCATCATGGGCTCCTTTGTGGTTCCTCTTGCTTTGGGAGCTAACCGAAGGGGTGAGGGTAGGAAAGGTCTTTGCAAGATTGCTGATTTTGGCTTTTCAGTTAAAGGTGCTAGGCATTTCCTGCTAGGAAGGCCTTTTGCATGTATTTGTGTCAGAAGCCCAAAACCAGAATTTACCCTCTAAAGCTTGAAGTGCATAGTGAAATGAAGTCTCTGCTGTGCACCAGGTGGTCTCTGCTAAACAACGAAGCATCCTAGCCAGGGGATTGGGACCTGTTTACTTCTTCCTTGTTACATGACTCTAATAGTTCACCAGAGCAGTTATGTTATAGGCAAATACTCTGCTTCGGTTTACTTTTTTTATTCATTCTGCTCTTCCACTTCTGCTGTAAGAACAGTCTCTATTGACTGCTATCAATCACTTGTTTACTTTCAAGCCTTAATACATACAGTTGTTTGCCTTGTCTAAATCCACCCTTACTTACACCTGTGTTCTTTTATTGTTCTTTAAAAGCTACTGTTACACAGATTCAGTCCTGTTATTCAGAAGTTACAGCAGGAGTAATTTTGCTACAGGCTCAATCGTACAAGTTTTGTGCTTTATCACTTGGCAAGTTTGTGATCTCTCTGCTCCCCTGTAATGCCCACTCTTTGGGCAGACCTGGATCCGTACAGCATTTACAGCACAGGGGTTTGGGCTCTGGGGGAGCTCCATCTGCTGTTGCTTTCTGGATTGCTAGTGTGGCAATGGCAGCAATGTTTCAGTTCGGGGAAAACGGACTTACAAAAGGCCTTGGGTATCACTGCGATGGAGTGTTGCAATGCCTGTTCTTGGCAGCCACCGTAAACTCCAGGTCTTTGCCTTTTGTAGTGAAGCTTCCTGCACCATGTGCTGCCTCAAAACATCAGCCACCAAAACCAAGAGGCAGCTTCACTGCCTGAGCAAAGCGATGGGGAGCACAGCCTCTTAAATCTGCCTTGCCTGGGGGGCCGAGGATCCCTTGGGCTTCACAATTTAGGCTCTTGGCTATCTTCCAGGAACAAAGAGTGGGTCCATTCTTGCAGGGGAAAGGCAGGGTGGTTGGCAGTGCAGTGCTGTTTTGTATACACTACACTCAGCACTCAAAAGGCTAGTGCCGAGCACAGGGAATTTCACATGGCTCAATTCCCACCTGCCCCTGGGAGTGCGCGTCTCCTCTCTCAGCAGAGTGCACTTACCAGGGTATGCTCTGTGGCAGGGTGGGGACTGCCTCTGTCCTCTTAAAGCTGGTCTTATGTGAACTGGGTAGTTCCAGATGTTTTGGCTAGCAGGGTGGGAAGCAAGGAGGCCTGGCCTTGTGGCTCTCTGAACTGTCTACTTGGGAACATGAACCCACATCTCTCTTTCAGTCATGCACTGACTCAGCTGGAGGCTTGGCGAGCGCTCCTGTCCCAGCATCACCCCACAGCCTGCTCCTTCTGAGATCGGCCCTGCCTCCCCTGCTTCCTGGGACTCCTGTCAGGCAGGGAAATGGACCGAGCCCAGCTCTTCTTTCGTGAACTGTTGGACTGCTGACTAAATTAAGGTACGAATAAAAATAGCCTACACCCATCCCCTCCACCCACCTTCAGTTCTTTTAGAAAAAGGGAAGAAAAAAAAATATATTTGTTGCTGCATTTTTGGACACCTGATCTGGAAGGTGGGCAGACTGAAAACACCTGCTGCACTGAGTCTTTAGGGAAGAAAGTCAGAGATGTTCATCTAGTCATTGTAAGGGACTGAAGTCTGAGGTGGATGCTACAGGCTTTACAAGGCTCAGAGGCTTTTGGCTTGCCCCTAAAGCCAGTGACAGGCACCCGGGCATCTTGATTTCATCATGGAAGTCACTATTACTTCAGATGCCTGAGGCTTCTTTGTCTTTTGCTGTGACATAATTGATTTTAACATATAAAGACAATTAATGTGAGAAGGGATTCAGCATCTGTTAAAACCACAGCTTTTACAGATTTGAAGTTGCACTAGTGGAAGTTGAATAAGGCAAAACAGCGTCTTCTGTCTCCTTGAGCTTTTTTCTGGTTTGTACCTGGAGTGGAAATACAACAAACTTTTCCCCAAAGTGGAAACTGTGCAACAAACTCATTTCTCATGAGACTTGTCCAAGTAGTTCATTATGCTATGGTCAATTTACTTTGTTGCCATCCAGGAAATGCAGGTAAATAGCATGTGATCATGACGGTTAATTGAAAATATTCTTTTCCATTGTGACGGTGTGCTATTGGCATCTCTAGTGTCCATTTTGTGGAAAGGGAAATGCTGTCACCCAAGGAACACCTAAGAAAATGAAGCAAGAGCCCTTAGGAATGCAGCGTGAGCCATCATACCTACTGCTTGCTTTTCATGTCGTGATGAGGAAACTATCTTTCCTTCCCCAGTATAGGGGTACTGTGGTGCCTAAATAATTGATTATCTTAAATTTCTCCTAACCCTGACATCTGGAAAGAGCTGCGACTGTACGAAATACAGCCTATTGCTAATTCTTTATACAGCCCTAGCACCTCTCACCCTGAAGGACCAGACCCCTTGAACTCTGGACCATGACTACCTTCCCATTCCCCCCAAAAGGCCACAGTAAACGAGGTCTTCTTAGAGAAGTCCAGCTGTGTGATAGCAGCTGCTGCCTTATGCTCCTCTAAAGGGAAAGTGGGGCCTGTTTTGGGGTGTGATGGGACCAAGTGGCTGCAAGCCTTGCATTTTCTCTGTTTCAGTGCCCTACGCTGCTCTTGGAGAGGTGGCCCTGCAGAAGAGGGTCCCAGAGGAACGTACAGCAGCCAAATACAGCCTCTACTGAAAGGAAAATTCATGCACGATTTAGAGTGAGTGCCACTTTGCAATAACCTCTAGTAAAGAGGAGCTGTGGAGAATAAAACAACTAATTGGGTCTGTGTCGTGGTGCTTTAGTACCCATGCTGAAATTCGGCCAAGGAAATGAAGCTCACACCTTTCACTGTTGCACACAAATAAACCAATATTTCCAAGGGATCTTTCACAACCAGCATCGGTGAGGATAATGTCCAAACCTGAATGCACCTGGCTCCGGTGTGGGATCATTGGTGATTGTTTTGTTGGTTTTGGGGTTTTTTTAATATTCCATTTTCAGCTGGAAATTACTGATGTGACCAAAGTCCGATTCCCTTCAGCAGTTTCTCCCTTCCTCCCCCCACCTTTTCGCACTCCCTGAGGTCTGACCATCTGGAAATCCTCCTCCACCTCTTCATCATGTGTGAATTTCCACCTAGGGCTGAAAGTGTCACTGTACTAAAGTGTGATGCATTAACACATTGAGGCAGAAAGCAGAGGGGAGTTGGGGATTATAACACTTCATGACCCACTCCGCAGTCGCTCTATGATTTAATCATCTTTATCAGCTTGTATCCTTTTCTTTGAATCCTTGTATTTTTACTGTATCCTTTATTAAAATATTCCCATAATTAAAAAAAACACCTCTGCACAAACAAGTAAAGTGCAGTACCTTTTCTTGAGACTAGGACCAACTGAAAATGGCAAATGTCTCGAGGAGAACACACCTCACAAGCAAGCTGGGGGAGCTAGATTGCTCTTCCACAATGGAGCTCGCTAACTATCCATATCTCATACTGCAAACTGGGCGTTCTTTCCTGCCAACCCTCATGCACATGATCTAAGCAATTATAATTTTTAGTTTTAAATATATATATACACACAAAAGCATAAGCAGTAATAACGTTACCTTGTACAGAATGAAACCAAGCCCTGCAAACTATGTGCCGAGTTGGTTTATACTTTTAGTGGAGCGGAATGGAAAATTCACTAGTTTGGAAGTCAGTTAGCTGCCTAGCCTTCTTCTAACTAAATACTGAGGCTTATTATGCTTCAAATAAATAAATATATATATATTTCTTTTGTGGCTTGCTTGCTGTAATCATCTTGGATGTAATAATGTTACTAGCCTCAGGGCTATATTTATTAAGATTTTAATTTAAAATCTTTTTGTCCTTCAGCATTTAAACAGAGGAAAACCCCATCTGGAGTAGCCAAAAAAAAAAAAAAAAAAAAGTTTCATCCTTTTCTTTTTCATGCGTTCCCCTCCCCTAGGCCCTCTCTCTCATCTTTTAAGCAAAAGAACTAGAACAATGCACTTTCCTGTTGTAGTTCTGCACCCTCCCAACACTTCAGTACCTGTGTAGGTTTGGTAGACTCAATGTCTGCTAAATATGATCCATGTGCTCCTGTTCTTGCTGTCTCCAGAGCAGTGGTTTGTTTTCTTATCCTTAAATAATAGTACCAGTGTATTTCACAGTAATATTTCCACGTACTATGATTTATTCTTAATAATGCTCTCAGTAAGGATCTAAACCACAGCAATAAATGTCGGGGTGGGTGGGATTATTACTCAGAAACGGCAAAGGGCTGCAAAGAAGTTTTAGGGTTGTTCTTTGTTAATAAGCTGCCCCACTTCTGAGGAGATCATGGCAGCTAATAACAAAACAAAAAGACCTGCTTTGTAAACTGGGGAGCGAAAACTCCCAAAATCTTAAAAACTCCTTGAAGGGACATCTCAGTCAAGGAGACAGCCTGAGCCGTCACAGTGTATGTGCTTTTTCAGGTGTTTTGGAAGAAATGGCAGATGCTAGCACCCAAGTCGTATAGAGCTTGCAATCTGTTTTGTTTCAGTCCCGCAGCATGTTGAAGCTGTTCCCTTACGAGGGGTCAGGCAGCGCTGACTTACAAATGGTAAATACTGAGCAGGGCAGAAGGTGATTCAGAAATTTTTGTTAATAACCCTCTCGTGTGATTTAGCAGTACTGGAATGTCAGTGGTGGGTAGTAGCAGAGGACCTTGCTTGTGGCTAATGTTAATGTAGCAAATGTGGAGGGTGAGACAGCCTGGACGTACTTGCTAGAGGCCCGCAACTGCTAAAGAGCACCGGGCAAGTTACTGTAAATCATGTGGGCTGACTCTCAGCTGGGATAAATTTGTAGAGCTCCACTAACTGTGACAGTGCTGCTGCTCTGCCCCGGTGGAAGGTCCTACTTGCTTGAACTGGGGGACTCTGGTGCTGTCACCGGAGCCCCTTGCTCCTGGCCCTAGCAGGGAGTGCATCAGCCAACCACATCACAATCATCTTTAAAGACCCACTCTGACGTTCTTGTGCAAACAGCCAAACTGCACAACAGTTTGGGTTTGATAGAACAAAAGACTCAGGGAAACAGAACTGGGCAATTTAAGCATGAACAGATTGAAAATTACTTTTAACATAGAGAGAGCATGCTGATGGTGTCAAGCTCCATGAAGAGGATAAAATCCCGTGTGCTGCTTTTCTCCATTTCATTTCAAAGCAACTTACAGAGGGTTGAATGCTGTCATCCTTAACTTACAGCTAGTGAAAATGGGGTAAAGAGGAAGAAATTCAGGCCTTAACCACAGGTCTTCTGGCTGCAGCCTGTCCCACAGGCAGTAAGTATAGACACTTCTCTGCATTTTAGTGTTTGCTTGTAGGAAAGAGAAAGTAGCTCGTGTTCAGGTACTCATCAGGTGCTACTGATTGTGCATCATGAGATGACTCAAGCTTCTGTACCCCATTTCTCCCATGGCATTGCAAAGGTACCTACCATTTTTTGCTTCTGAACTCCATTTAAAATAGGAGGGAAACCTCTCCATCTTGTCTTCGCTCCATGAAAAACACTGATTTTCTCAGGACAGCTGATTTTAACGTCGTTCCATCCTACCATTCATTTTCCTGATCTATGAGATGTGTCAGTCACAGCTGGATGTATAAAAGAAATGCACCAGTCAACTTCTAAATGCATTGCCTTGGTAAGTAGCATTCAAATTACTAGAAGTCAAGTTTTAACTATTTTGTTTACCACTTAAATGCAGATTTTATTTTTACTCATATTGCTACTTTGCAAGACTTTTGGTGTGAACTTAAACAAACATGAAAATCATGTTCTTTAGCAGTATGTTAAAAGTGCTTATACATTAAAAGTGCTCACCACAAAGCAGACACTTCTTTGTTGGGCAACCACCATAGCTTTTTCATGTTGTCTGTGTGTCCTCACCCGCCCCAACCTATTTAGGTCAATACAAGTAACTTCAGAGGAAGTCACTGCCTGGTTATAAGGCTACGGCTTTGGACTGCAGAGGACAGCCTGGGCGAGGAAAATCAGAGCATTTCTGGGCCATCAACAAGGAGCAGATAGCTTTTGAATATCAGACGGGGGTATCCACCCGATGGTGTTTGGTCCCTTTGCTTTGGAAACTGAAGCAGATCGCTGAGCTCAGTCCCTTTGCCAAAGGGCACGCTGCTTTGTGTGAAGACCTGCCTGAGGTGAGGTACTTGACTGCATCGCTTCACAGCGCAGGAGATCCACCTGCATTCCCTACAGTGAACCTGGGACCTTGGATGCAAACCTTTCCAGAGCGTGAAGGGGTCATTGAAGAGGAGTGATCGGCCAACATGTTGCCTGTGAGGCACTGCAAGGCAGCTGAGCTGAAGGGAGCGGGACTACAGCCATGTTAAAGCAGGTGCAGCGGGAGTGGGAGGCTGAGGCTGTGAGTATACCCCCTGCAACCCCCTACCACTGCCTCCCCCGTGTCCCCATCCTGCCTGACAATTGTGCAAGGAGCTGGCTTTCAGTAGGTGCTCTTCAAAACCTGTTGAGGGTTCTGTTTTATTTCTCTGTGACTCATCTTCCAAATTCTCGTTGTACCTGCTTTAGATGAGGAGTTCCCAGTTTGGTCAGGTCCTTTGTTTCTGCCAGCTCTACCCCCTTTTTCCAAGTGTTCAGAGCATGACCCTTTTCTTAGAGAGAGCAAATCTCTGTTAACAGACAATTTGCAGTTAAAAAAGCATGGGCAGGAGCAAAGAAGCCAGATCAACCTCTTAGTGTTTTTTTTTTTCATGAGTTAGGTCTACCTTTGCCAGTTCAGAAAATGTCCAGGTCATTCAGAACAGCATTTACCTACTTGATTTTCAGTAGGACTTTCCCTTCTACGGATTTATGGTGCTTTTGAAACATCCACTGTTTCTGTTGCAGTTGTTTAAAAAGTAATGATGCGTAGTGAGGAATCAGCTTGATTGCAGATACATAATTGCATCTGACGCAAAAGAATGGCATGAACACAAATTCCAGATAGAGCACGGTGCTCCCAAACTGCCCCTGTAACTGTGTGTCTCAGTTTCTCTATAGTTCCAGCAAGATGACAATGGCCACCTTGTAAAAAACCTCTTTCAGATACAAGGCAGAAGTGTATACTTCAAGGTCTAGCCTTGAAACTTCTGTGGGATAGCAATGCTCTTCTGAAGTGCCATTTAAAACAGATTGCGTTCCACTACGTGCAAAAATCCCCCATAGAGATGCAGCTATATGAGCAAAAAAAAAGTGCTTTTGCCAGTATAGCCTATTTTATTTGGGAAATGCTTGCAGAAAAAAGATGCTTGTGCTAGTAAAACTTATATTTGCTGATAAACAAATGAGAAGCATTTCTAGTGCAAACCAGGCCTCTTATATGTGAAGCTTTATTCAGTTCAGCCATCAGTACAGTAAAGAAAATCCTTCCTCAAAGGGATTAGTAAGGTTACCTAGTAGATATTATTAATGGTTTAAGAACATAAAAGGTGCTTTAGTGATAGGTGAGGGGCTAGATCCTTTGCTAGTGTAAATTGTTTGTGGTCCCACTGAGGGCATCATGGAAACACAGAACAGCGAGGGAGCTGCTGTGTGCCATCACTGTCTGCTCGGTTTCTAGAGCTTCTCACTGACTCAGGAAGGTGCGGAGCTGCACTGGCTGGCCTCTCCAAAAGCGTGACTTCTGCATCTGTCGCCCTTGAGGAAAATGTGCATAAGCAAGTACCTAGTTTATGGAGAAAGACTTGCAGCGGTTTGATGCCTCGGAAACATGCCGACTTACAATGGCTGAGGACCTCAGTTTATACTGATTTCATTATAATGGTAGCTTTATAACCATCAGATTCCAGTCATGAGCTTGATGTTTCTACAGAAAATACCCTCTGACACGTTACCTTCTCACAGCAGGGCTCCCTGGCTAACCCTGTGCTTGCCCATTAAGAACAAACCCCAGCCATTTCCTTCCCAGTTTTCCCCTGCATTTAATGTATGGAAAAGCATGACCCTGAATCAGATGAATAGCAGCCGGTTTGAGAAGGTGTGTGTGAAAACGTATCCTCACACAGATGAGCTCAGAAAAAATAGAATAGAGGGGAGGAGGGGGGAGAGCGGAGCCGGGGGAGTGTGAAGCTGCCCTTTCCCCGACAGTTCAGCCACTACGTACAAGCAACAAGTCTATGCCCACGGGAAAGAACAGAAAACTGAAGAGATCTTAAAATTAACAGAGCTTTATGGCTCAATCAATAGGCCATGCTCCCTGAGCAAGATTAGAAATCAAATGGCACATTTCTTTCCGTTAACCCTCTTTGCTCTCCCTGTAGGCTCCTCTGCCTGAAAGCAGCTAAGGTTTGATTAAGTTCTTCTCTAGAAGGAAGCCAGAGAAAAGTCCATTGTGTGAGAGCTGCCTCCAGGATGCTGTGTTTGACACACTTTAAATAACAATAGAGGTTATTAGTGTATCAGTTTGTTAGTAATTGCTAGAGAAGATAAATCTTCCCAATATTTGAATATGCAAAATGACTTTGGCTAACCAAAAAAAAAAAGGGGGGGGGGGGAGGACGACACACGACACAACCTGAAACATGCCACTGCAGTGAGTAACAGGGATGATTAAAAAAATCACTGTAGGTAAAAAAAGAAAACCTCTACCTTGTTTTACCACTAGAAATACCTTTCCAGATTTGTTATCCCCACTGAAGACATGATGTTTTCCCTCTGTGGCATTTCATTCTCAGCGGGGCAATGAAATAGTTATTTTCAAAGGGAGAGGGACTGTGTTTGCACCTATTTCTTGTTTGACAGTGACCTCTATGAACCAGTCATCACTGCTCTGCCTGTTGTTTTCTTGTTAGCTCTTCGCTGTCAAATTAATTACTGTGAAGTACTAAGCTTGTTGAATTCACGTGCTCTTATTAGCTCACAGGATGTCAGAGTGATTGGATTTTTAGCATTATTTCTTTTTTTACATTCCAGGCTTTCCATTCAAAACCTGTTACTGGCAGGGAGGAAATACTGTATCTAATTCTGATCTCCCGCCGGGGTAGCTCCAGTGATACTGAGGATTTGACTCACAGTGCTGTATATGCAGTTAGACCGTGTTTATATTGAAACCAAGGCGAACAATCAGATTGGGATTGAAAGGTGATTTGGAAGTACAGTACTAGGTGTCTTTCCTTTTGCAGTAGAGAACAAGAAAGAAAATATTTATGATGAGAATAGCATTTATCCTTTCCATGCTTAAAGGACAGTAATGGGCTGATCCTCCAGTTGACCCTCTGTACTCCTGCGTCACTTGTATTAGTGACAACTTACAGCTCACGTGTGGGCAGTCCAGGAACATATGAGAAGTTTTATTTGTCTAAAAACTGAAATGAGCAGAGGGGGCTTCTTTGCTGTCACAGCTGAAATTTGCGTGTCCAGCATCTGCCCCTTGAAAACCACCGTTGAGCTCAATGGAAAAGATGAAGGTCTTAAGATTTAATTTCGTTCTTGGAAATAGACTTTCTTTTGTTAAAAAAGCCCCCCCCCCCAAAAAAAAAAAAAAAAAAAAAAAAAAACTCGAGCAGCCGGCGGCTGCATTGCCTGGGCCCGCTCCTGGGCTGCGGGAGGCTCAGCCCGAGGTGCTCCTTTGCCCGGCGCCGAGCACGGGCTTCCCCCGGCCCGCCCCCTCCCACCCGGCCGCCCGGCGCTTCCCCCCCGGCCCGGGGCAGCTGCGGCCCGGCCCCCGCCCGTTACTGCAGCGCGGGGCTCCCGCGGCCGCTGCCCGGGCCCGGCGGGCCGGCCCTGCCCCTGCCCCCGCCGCTTCCCCCGCCCGGCCCCGCCGCCCTTCCCCGCGCGGCCCAGAGGGGGCGCCCTCTGCCCAGCCTTGCCCGCGGCGGCGGCGCGCAGGGGCCGCGGGGCAGCGCGCAGCGGCCGGGGGACGCGCAGGTGAGCTGCGCCGCTGCGCTGCCCCGCCCGCGCCTGCCTGGCCTCGGGCGCGCCCGCGGGGTGGGGGGGTGGGTGCGGCGGGCGCCGTACCGCCGGGCGGGGGGCGCAGCCTGGCTCGCGGGGACGCCCCGGTGCCGCGGCGGTCGACCCCGGGCTCGGCAGTTGAGGGGAGCTGGGCGGGAGCCTCTCCTGACCCCTGCATGGGGTGGGGGGGAGATAGCAGCCCCCCCCCCCCCCCCCCCGCCTTTCGCTTCGGAGACCCCCCCAGAGCCAGAGGCTGCCCCGCGGGGGACAGCCCGCTCCCGGGGCGCGGGCGGGACCGACACCGCTGCCTGCTCCCCTCCGCGGCTGCGGCAGCGCGGCGTTCCCGTTATCTCCCCTGCCGGCTCCCCCCGCCGCCGCCCCGGCCGCCCCCCCGCCGCGCTGCCTCCGCCAGGCTCCGCGCCCGCGTCCCTCCTGCCCCACGGAAAACACACACACTCCCGGCACCCGCCCCGATTACCCGGCCCATTCAAACAAACAAACAGAAACCCGCCCCGTCGCAAAGCCAACCCGACGGTAAACTTTCTAATGACTTCTTCTTTCAAGTGCTTAAAAGGCAAGGAACACCGGGCGGGGGGGGCATCCATCTCCCGGCCGGGGCGGGAGCGGGGGCCGGGGCTGCCGCCGCTCGGGGTCCGTCCGTCCCGCCGGGGCCGGGGGCCGGGCCGGGGCCGCGGCCGGTGCGCGGTGGGTGTGTTTGCAGGAACCGGGAGGGAGGGAGGGGACGGGGGGAGTTAAAGAAACAGCATAGTTAATATTTCCACATCAGGAAGTTACTGTAATAGCCCAGGGGGCAAAAGACTTAACTTAATCTCCTAAATAGTGAGGAACCCATGGCGTCTCTGTTATAGGTTGGAGCTCCCACGTGGTTTTAACTCCTGTATAAAAGTTTCAGTAGAAAGTGCCACAATGTCGTGATTTTGCAGGGGGGGAAAATTAGCAGGAGGAGATCAGAGGAAGATAAGCGAGGAGAGAGCCGCTTCCCCGAGACCTTCCACTGCGGATCCGAGAAGGAACATCAGACGCGTTAAAAAAAAAAAAACCCAAACCAACAACAACAAAAAACCCAAACCCAAACCAAACAAACAACAAAACAAAACACAGCGTTCAAGCCAGCACAAGGCGAGCGAAAGATCAAAAAGACGCGGGGGGAGAGAGAGAGGAGAGAGAGAGGGAGGCAGATTAACTGGAGCAGCGGCAGCGGCAGCAGCAACAACAACAAAAATCACACTTAAAATAATAATAACAATAATAATAATAAAACCCAAACCACCAACAAGAGAGATATTGTTTAAAAAGAGCGAGCGAGGGAGCGAGCTGAAGAGCTGGTCTGACCGAGTGGATCCGTGCAGCTTCTCCTGGGATCGCCGGGATCGAGCCGCGGCCCCGCTCCGCGGCCGCGCAGCGCACGGTGCCCTGCCGGCGGGCGGGGGTCGCGCCCGGCGCCGCCGTCGCATCCGCGCCGGACTCCGGACCCTCCGCGCCGCTTTGAAAATAAAAGCATCTCGCTAATCATAAGCGGGGCGGTGGGGGGCGAAGACTCGCAACTGTGGAGCTGCCAGCCGCGTACCCCCTCCCCGCCGCCCCCGGCCCCCTCCCCAGCTATGCTCCGGGTCAACTTTGATGGCACGTTGAGAAGCAGCGGGCGCTGACGGGGGACAACCGAGCGGCGCGGAGCCGACCTGCTCAGAGACCTGCACCCACGGCCTGTGGATTGTTGTCTTGCGGGGGCGGAGTGGGCGGGGGGGTACAAGTGGCATTTTCTCCCCCCCCCCTCCTTCCAGGCTATAAATTGGATTGTATATAAATCTGCTTCGTTTATCTCCCTGACCCCCCTCAATGACGCTGGACTCAAGAGCTCCTCTCCGCGGCCCGCCCGGACCTGCCGAAGCGAGCGATGGACCAGGAGCGGCTGCGCCCGGGGATGCCCCTCTGAAGCGGCGCGGGGCACCGGGGCAGCGCGGCGCCGCCTCCCCCCTGCTCCCCGGCTCCCCTCGCACCTCCGGCTCGCTTCCCGCTCCCCCTCCCTCCTCCCCGGGCTCCGCAGCCACCCCCTCACCTGCTGCCGTCCCCCTCCCCCGTGGAGCCGGGCTCTCCGTGCACGCCAAGCCTGCTGCCCCCCCCCACCCCCCCCTCCAACTTCGCCCTCGGTGCCTGCGTGTGCAGCCTCCCCCCCTCCGCCTCCCCGGCGGCACACGCCGCTTCCCCGGGCGCCCCCTCCCTCCGCCGTGGCTCCCCCCCTGCGCGGAGCGGTTGCGGCCCCCCAGCTTGGCTGCCACCGCCCCCTCCGCGCCGCGGAGCGCACGGAGCGGCGCTGCCTGCAGACGGGCTCCCTGCGGCGCTTCGGGGCGGCCCCCAGCTCGGCCCCCCGCTCCTCCGCCATGGACGGGGCGGCTCGCCGGGGGGTGCTGGCCGCGCTGCTGGCCTGCGGGCTGCTCCTGCTGGGCGCCGCGGCCACCCCGACCCCGCCGGCCCCCGCCGGCAGCGCCCCGCAGGACACATGCACCTCCTGCGGCTTCCGGCGGCCCGAGGAGCCGGGCAAGGTGGACGGGGATTTCCTGGAGGCGGTGAAGAGGCACATCCTGAGCCGGCTGCAGATGCGGGACCGGCCCAACATCACGCACGCCGTGCCCAAGGCGGCCATGGTCACGGCGCTGCGCAAGCTGCACGCCGGCAAGGTGCGGGAGGACGGCCGCGTGGAGATCCCCAGCCTGGACGGGCAGGCGAGCGCCGGGCCCCCGGCCCACGACCCCGTCTCCGAGATCATCAGCTTCGCCGAGACAGGTGGGCGCCGCCCGGCCCCGCGCCCCCGCCGCCCGCGCCCTCTCCCCTGCCCGGGCTGCCTCAGCCCCCGGCCCCGCCGCTCTCCCCGCCTCGCCCCCGGCGGTCCCCCTGCCCGACCCCGGCAGTCCCCCCGCTCGCCCTGCCTGCCCTCCTGCGCGCCTTCGCCGTCCCCCCGCCTGACCCCGGCCCGCTCCCCTGCCCGGCCCCGCTGCCGGTCCCCTGCCCGCTGCGGGCACCTGGCTGCCGGGGCACCCACCGCACCCGCGCCCCCTCACCCCGAGCGCCCGGCCCTGGCCCTGCCCGCGCCTCCCCGTCCCCTCGGCGTGTGCGCCCCGCGGCCGGGGGCTCTCCCCGGGCTGCGCCCTGCGGCTCCCTGCGGAGCCCCGCCGTGCCCCGGCTTCTCTCGGGCCCTCCTGCCCTTCCAGCTGCACCGCGGCTCGCCTCCCTCCCTGGCGTCCCACCGGCCTCCTCCACCTGTCCCACTCCATCCCTCGCATCCCTCGCATCCCTCGCCTCTGCTGCCTGCCCTGCACGTTCATCTGGCTGGCTGCGTGCGGCTGTCTGTTGAGGCTTGCATTTGCCCGTCCTCCCTTTCCATTCATTTCCCATTTATTTAGCTTTCGTTCGGAGTGTTGGGCTTGTCTGTTTGTCCACTGCATGCAGCCTCCTCCCGAGTGTGTCTGTCTCCTCTCTGTCCGTCAGTCCACTTACTAGCTGTGCCATCCATCCCCACCGTACCAGCCATCTCAGTTCTGTCCAGCCATTGCAGTTATGTGTCGCTGAATCCCTTCAGCGTAGCTTTCCAGCAGTTTGTCCAGGCAACCACTGTGCCTGTGAACTTTGCACATCTGGCTGTAACACCATCACTCTGCAAATTAGCTCTCTCCCGTCTATCTGCCCATCTCTCCTTTCCTTCATTGCTCTGTCACTCAGTTCATTTTCCCCTCTCTCTATCTTCCTGTGGCATCTATACATAATTTGTCCACAAAATAAATCTCTTTCTATCCTGTATACTGCCCACTCATCTTCTTTATCTACCCTCCCACTTACCAAAGGCATATACATTTACAGTATCTATGGGATCTGTTGCATTATACATACGCTTGTTACATTCACATACAAAATTTATGGGCGCACACAATCTCACACAACACAAGCGATGTGGATCGGTGTAGCAGCACCGTACTGTTCTTTTTCTGTCACTGTCACCACAGTTTATAAAGAAGTTGTGTATTTACTAACACGCGAAAGGCTTTCCTAGCGTACATTTTTGGGTTTATTATTTTTTAATAGGCTGTTGTTGGGAGATCTGGGGTGGGCTTGTACTCCCATTTGTATTCAATCAATCGCTGGCTTTTGTTAACACTTCCAAAATCGACTTTATGTAAAACGTAGGCAAACACAGTGAAAATTTTTGTCACTGAAATATTACAAGGTACTGAATGGGCCCTGGAGGCACATTTGAAAGGCATCTAGGGTAACAAATGAAGACACCGACTACGCAAAAAATCCCATTCAGAGATTGCCAAAAATAATAAAGATTCTTAGGAAAAGAAAAGGAAGAGAAATCTACATTTGGCTCTGCACAGAAAGAAGTGAAACAGATAAGGGCAGATGAGAAACTGCCTTTCCAGCAATAATTTTAAATAACGATTGAGAGGCTTTGATTCGGGGACCAGGATTACAGTCTCCGCCATAAAGGCCAGCTTGCACATTTATCACCTACGCCAAATTTAGTTAGGACTTGTAGTGCAAAATTGCAGGAGGGCCACTGGTATTTCTGAAACATTCCGTGCAGCAGGCTTTTCTGTTTACAACTAAGGGGTTATGTCAGACATTTGGTGACATTTGGTTTGCCGTGACAATTTTGCTCCTTTAGTTCTGCTGTTATTGAAAATCGTATTGGGAACAGTCAGTAACAGCGTTACAGCGAAAGCGACCGGTTCCTTGCCTTGCCTTGGATGAGAGTTTATCGTTTTGGGAGGCAGGGGGGGAAGGCAGAGACCGAAACGATTAATGATAGCAGATATTCTACCGGGCTGAGTGTGGGTTAGCTCGATCTGTTGGATGAGCAGGCACATTACTGAAATATTTTCCCCTCTGTCTTGTGAATCCTCTCTCTCAAACCGTGATGAGAATACATGAAAAATTGAAACAATATCCCTGGTTTGGCATTGGCGTTGCAGTGGTTATTGAAAGGGCTCTCCCCGTGAGAACTGGCAGGTAGCTGAAAGTTACAACTATTCTTAAACCGACGAGCTAGCAGAGTTCTAGTGCCAGTCTTTTCAAGGTGCTGCTATGGCGTCTTTAAAGCTGGCTGGCCGGCAAGGAAACCGTATTCTGGAGAGCTCTGATGGGTGACTGTGGATCTGAGACCTCTGACTACGGCCCGATGGTGAAGGTTGCTGTGGGAAGTCCCTTTTTAATTCACTTTGATTGCAAACTGGGGATATCTGATTCAGTGCGTGCCTTCTGGCCGGCACAGCCCCGTCGCCGCTCCCTCGATCTGCTGTGCTCTAGTGTTGTCCCTGAATCCAGAATGGCACACAAGCTAACGTTTCCTTTTTGACTTAATCTTGCTGATCTCTCCTTATCTTGCAGACGATCTGGCCTCATCTAGAGTCCGCCTCTATTTCTTCATCTCGAATGAAGGGAACCAGAACTTGTTTGTCGTTCAAGCCAGCCTGTGGCTTTACTTGAAGCTGCTTCCATATGTCTTAGAGAAAGGCAGCAGGCGAAAAGTAAGAGTCAAAGTCTATTTCCAAGACCCGGACACTAGCAACAAGTGGAATGTGGTTGAAAAGAAAGTTGATCTCAAAAGAAGTGGTTGGCACACTTTTCCCATGACAGAGGCGATCCAGGCTCTGTTTGAGAGAGGAGAAAGGAGACTGAACTTGGATGTTCAATGTGAGGGCTGTGAAGAGTATTCAGTGCTGCCAATTTATGTGGACCCCGGGGAGGAATCCCACCGGCCTTTTTTAGTGGTGCAAGCCCGCCTCGCCGATAACAAACACAGGATCCGGAAAAGAGGCCTGGAGTGCGATGGCAGGACCAATCTATGTTGCAGGCAACAGTTTTACATTGACTTTAGACTCATTGGGTGGAATGACTGGATCATAGCACCATCAGGTTACTATGGGAATTACTGTGAAGGGAGCTGCCCGGCCTACTTGGCCGGCGTCCCGGGGTCGGCTTCCTCCTTTCACACCGCCGTCGTGAATCAGTACCGAATGCGGGGGCTGAACCCGGGCACCGTGAACTCCTGTTGCATTCCAACCAAACTTAGCACAATGTCAATGCTGTACTTTGATGATGAATACAACATTGTGAAAAGGGACGTTCCCAATATGATTGTGGAAGAATGCGGTTGTGCTTGATTTAAGGTGTGTTTTTTTTGGGGGGGAGAGAGAGAGAGAGGACGAGAGAGAGAGAGAGAGAGAGAGAGAAACATTACCGTACAAGATGGTGTTGGAGGAAGTTTCACTGTGTATCCAGGCATCAGTGTTGGAAAGTCACTGTGGAAAAGTTTGACAAAAAAAAAGAAAAAAAAAAAAAAAAATTTCACTTTGGTGTCAGGACAGTGGCAGTTTGTGGATCTTGGACACTTATATATTACTACCACTTATAAGTTAATGCTATGAAATATCTTAGACACACACACACACACACACGAAACGTGGGCACGCACACAAACACGCGCTCAGACGCGCACACACACACACACAGACACGAGGCAGCTCGCAAAAGGGACATGAGCACAGAAAGTCAGTGACCAGTGACGACGGACCTAAATGCCTGCCAGTACGAGTGAACGGCTGAGCAGCTGTTTCCCCGCCTGCCGGCGAAGCCAGACCGAAATGAGCTCCCTTTGCTCAGGCAAAAGCACAGACTGCGAGAACACGACATATTCTTGCACACAGGTGTCGAAATGACCAAATTTAGAAAATAAATAAAAAAAAAATTAAAAAAAAAAAGAAGAAAGAAAAAGTCGACTGTCACCTCTTAGGTCTAATGGAAAGCTGCAGGACACCTGCCTTGGGAGGTGATCACTTCCTCTTAACTTAAATTTATCTAAATGTAAACATCACGGATACCCACATCTTCCTACAGCACTTCCAGTAAGGAACCTCGTGGTACCATCAGGGAGAGAGAGAAAAGGGGACAGACGCATAAGCAACTGCTGTATTTCTAACACCCGACTGTTGCAAAGTCACAAGCTGGGCTGGTGTGACCCAATGCTTTAACTGCCCACTAGCAACCCCTGGATGGCTACACACGCTGTGTCTTGGGAAAGGGGATCCAACACTGTATCTGGACTGTGTTGACCGTTGGCATCTCTCACTGTTCGAAGAACAAAAAGTCGAAGTTGCAATCTGTGTTCTTCAACGGGGGACTCGGCAAGGACGCGTCACGTAGAGGATGAGCAAACAAGCAACTGCCACCACGGCTAAACCAATGAACCCTAAAGAGGAGTGACAGTAACAGAGTGGAGACATTCTGAAAAATGCAGTGCATTTAATAACAGGCGAGGAACATTTTAACAAGTCTTGGAAAGGAGGAGAGAGGAGAGTGCTTTCAATTTCCTTACCAGGAGGTGTCAAGGATGGCCATAAAGATCAGAAAATAATGATACAGCATAGCACTTGCAAACTGCTTGAATGCACGTATAATAGCACTTGCAAATTTCAATGCCTTGAAAAGTGGTACTTGATAGTGCACTTATCTTTGCTCACTATCTAGGTAAACAGGTGCCGCATGAGCTATGCAATTTAAAGTGTTGACCCATACTAGACAAAACTGGACTTATGATATGACTTTTTTATATTTTTTTATACTTGAAATTAAATCTTTTGCTTCTTTTTTAAAGCGAATGATTGCTTTTAATGTTTGCACTGATTTAGTTGCATGATTAGTCAAAAAACTGCCATTTGAAAAAAAATGTTATTTTTATAGCAGCAAAAAATGAATACAGTTAAATGTATTATACATAAATTTTGGAACCAAAGAGGCCAACATATTAGTTATAATTTTTATGAGATGGCAAAGCCATCATATATCATGTAGTCATACTGAGCAATCCCTCACGAGGCCTACCAATTGTTTCAGGGTACAAAATGGATTCTGTTTGTTCTATTCAGTGTCTTTTCTATACCATACGCACATGGAATGTAGAGTGAAAAAAAATGACTATTGTAGAATACTTTACAATATGTGCATCCTTTAAATCCAATTTTTATGTTTATTTAATAAAGTTTCTTTTAGGTTCTGTTCCATAATAATTTAAACCAAACAATTTTCACTTAGATTTGCTGTTGAAGTATTTTACATTTGTGTACAGTTTAAATAAATAAAAAAGATTGAAAACTGGATGTGCTTTTCTTTTTTTTTTTTCTTCTTTTTTTTTTTTTTTTTCAGTGTGTAACATCTGGAGAAACTTGCTTACTTTCAGGACTGAATGGGGCTGCAGACAGTGAACTGTCGCATTAGACTGTAGTCGTATTAGTCATTGCAGAAAGTCTTGTCTGAGAGCTCAGCTGCGATCCTAAAAATGTTACACTGTAGTTTTATTGCCGTCTATACATGGAAGCATCTGCTTCTTTCTATCTGCATCAGTGCGAGGTCTCTGGGCGCAGGAGCGCGCTGTTCCGCATACCTGCAGGTCATTTACAGCGAGTTCCTGGTTCACCTGCCGTGTAGGAATGTAACTTCTTGTCTAGGTCACTCCCTGATTGGTTGCAAGAGGTAAAAAAAATATTGTGGAAAGCACTTCCAGGAAAAAGAGGTCAATACTAAGTCTGGGGAACCTTTTTTTTTCACCAAGGTGAGAGGTTTTTGAGTGAAATACATCCCCTGTACTGACAACCCCCCCAGATGTTGACAAATGCTCATAGAAATTCTTGTCAGCTGCGCATATATCCAGATATTGATTTCATTGATCATCACAGATAAATTCTTCCTCCCGGAGACCTGAGCAAATGCCATCTGAAGCTGACAGAAGGACCTCTGTTGACTTGGCAAACGCTAGATCCGACCCTGAGACCTGGAAAGTGTTGAAGAAGCAAGTTCATGCAACTCGTGATGGGTTCTAGTTACAATGCACGTTCGAGTGTAGCTCTGCCCGCTACTCCCCAAAGCCAGGCACTGGTGTTAAACAGCTTTGTTTTGGGAGACCTCTTGGAGCACTTTGCTGTGGCTCTGTCAACAGCCTGCCTGTGCAGCACTTTGTCCCCCAGATCAAATTTTTTGAACATTTCATAGCTTTCTCACCACCTTAAACACCACCTTTATTGTCAACACCACCACTCGCTGTTCTTGCTCCATCTCTTAGCAGCTTTCTTCCCTGTTGTTGTTCACTGGGTCAACTGTGCTACTGCCGAGTTCAATAAATTCCCCTTGAATTCAGTGGCAAATACACATCCCTTCAGTCTGAAGGCACATTTGACCTCGTATGACACCATCATTACGCGTAAGACCGGGCTGCACTTTAAAAAACAGGGTGTATTAAGAAGTCTTGCCCATTGAAATGCAAGGCCCTGGAGGCTGGATCTGTTTAGGTTTCGTTCTTAATTGCGAGTGTTTGGTTTCTGGGGTTGAAGTCAAGCCCTGTGTCTGACTGTGGGACTCCTGTGCTCTCCCAGGAGAAGAACAGAGCGTCTTGGCATGGGATTTGGACCTGCAGCTCTGGGGAGCAGGGAGCTGCCAGCAGCCAGGGTGCCACGAGCTTGGGCTGGCCACGAGCAGGGGGCAGGAATGGGCTGTGTGCTGCATCCCACCGCAAACCCAGGGTCCTGAACTTTTTCGCAGAGGCCAGCAAAGAACAACCCTTTGCTTAGTAAAAAACTTTCACAGCTCGATTGTCCTGCCTTCCCTGCTCCCCCTTTTACAGCTATGACATTCGTGGGGCAGAAACAGATACACAAACCAGAGCATGAATCAGTATGATGTGAGGAGCATCAGCCAGGAGTGGGAAGAGCTGGACTGTAGTCCAGGTTCCCAGGTCCTTTTATTTTGTGTGAAACAGTCTCTGGAAATTGATCCGAGCAGAACATACTTTGAGTTTTCTGCAGCGTGGAGTCACTCACTGCTCTGGGAGTGCTGCAGATAGTGAGGTATTCCTGAGTCCTGGTGCCAATAGCAACCTGTCACACAGATTTCCAAGGCTAAAATGAAATGAAATTTAAAAGGTCTTTAATTTTGTGGGATCAATCTGGAACAGTTCGGGCTTGATTTTTCAGAGGTGTGACAAAGGCTACTGCTCTCTCCAGGTTTTTGCAGGGGGCTGCAGGAATACCACTTTTTGCAGCTTCCATCTCCTGCATTTTTGAAAGCAGGCAAAATGAAAAATGAGACTTCCAAGCTTGATGGCTGCTTTTTGAAAATGTTGGGGTTTATTTTCCCATCTGTCATTCCCATCCTTGTAGAACTGAGCATCCAGTTTCATTGCCTTATGCCAGGTTAGGTACTGTATCTCAAGAAACAGCTGGGAGAGGTTCATAGCACCCCCCACCCCAAGGTGTGTCTCTCTTGTTGCTGATAGGCTTTGAATTTGATCCTTTAAATGCTAAATCAGTGTCTGCTATCATGCAGCAGAATCAATCTCTGTGGCTGGAAAATGTTCATCCTTTGAAATATTCTAACACAGGCAAAATCCTGGTCCTAGTGCCTGGACCTCCCACTACTGTTAACGACGATGGTGTGAACAGGGTGACTGTCACGATGTGGTGCAACAGAGCTCTTGGTGGATTAACTCTGCATACATCACGTATTTCCACACATAATAGACACCTGCTTCAAAATTGCCAGCTCTCACCTTCTTTGCTTTGTTAATTGTGAGAGGTGAAGTCAGCAGCTGAAATTAATTGCTGCACTCCCCCTGCCATGGCAGAAGGGGGGAAACCCCTCCCTGAATGAATCCTTCTTAAGAATAATTTTTGTTTGGGGTGGCTTCTACTGTGAAGAGTTGAAGAACATTTTGCAAAATGGATCAGAAATACAAATTTTTGTCTAAGAAGAGAGTCTGTTTCTGTTAATACTGGTGTTGGTATACAGTAGTTTTCCTGAAGTTGGCAGATATAATTCAGGCTAGCACCAATGTGTCTGAAGACACATCTGAATCTGGATTTCTTGAAATCCTGACTGGGCCTAGCTCATTCTCAGTATTGAAAAAAAATATATTTTTCCTTCTTTAGAATCAGCAGCTAAAAGATTTAGTAAAACCCACAGATGCTGAGTGACAGGTCAGAACAAGAGGAGAAGACACCTAACCTGGTCACAAACACAAGGAGAATCTCCCTGCATACACTGGAATTTGGCCAGAAATCAGCAATCCGCATGGGTAGAAAACACCCCAGCAGCTTTCATTTGTTTGTCCAGTCAATACCCTCGAACCAAAAGATGGATTTACCTGGCTGCTTGTAATGGTAGGGGCCAATTTTATTTGGGTAACTTCATTGATTTCAGGGGAATTGTTTCTGATTTGTACTAAAATAAGTGGGAGCAGATTTAGGTTCTTTAATGTTCTTCCAGTTTAGCTCTTGGAATAACTTATATTTCATTATTATGTGTTTATGTAATTAGTGCAATTATATCAAATTATATAATTGGTACAATTACTTGGACTCATGTAACCGCTGCATCTAGCATTCCATGCTGTAAAATCTTTTACTCTGGGAAAAAAAAAAAAAAAAAGTCAGTATTACATGGGAATCTTAATTTGTTTTTAAATTCCAGTATCAAATTTAGAGCCTGACCACATGCAAGGAACTTCTGGTTCACGTCAGTGGAGCCTCACCGAGCAGTCAGCTTGCAGCCTTCATCATAGATATTGGGTTTTTAATCTGATTTGGCCAATTCTATTCAACAGAGGCCCTCCTTGAATGTGTGCAGCTCTAATCAGTGCTTCTTGTACGAAGCAGAGATGTCAGGTTTTTCAACACACGTCATATAACCTGAGAGATCTCTGAAGCTATCAGAGACCTGAGATACACATACAGCTTCCTTATACTTGATCAGATTTACCATCTTTGTGATCTGCCGCTGAGAATTTTAATCTGTTACTCTTATTAAATACATAGACTGCCTCTTTGTAGTCCTTGAAACTGTTTTGTGTTTTTTTTTCCCTGCTATAATTTTCTTTCAGGGTATGTTGCTACGAAAGCTTGGAAATAGAGGGGTCAGAAGAGTCTGTTGTGGGTAAAGTCGAAGTAAGCACGTCCAGCAAAACAGAAAAACAGGCAAGAAGAAAACCTGAGGGGTGTATTGCTTTCTCTAGGTCAGGCGTCACCATCAGGGAAGACCCTGGATGACAGCTGTGGCTGCTGGCCACCTGATGGACCTCTCCTAAGGCAAAGACTAGCCCTCCCAGGTGCTGAGCATTTCGAGCTCTTGCCTGGCCCAAATGCAATCATTGAATCCAGCTGCAAAGTGCACAGACCCCAGGTGAGGCACATTGCTGCCTAATGACAGCTCTGCAGAGCCTGGCCGCTGCCGGCTGCTTCTCACTTTGGACTTGTTCTTGGAGAGGGTCCATCTCCCGGTGTGTCCTCCTGCGGACTGGCCTTTGAAATCGGGCCGGGAGAGGCAGCTGCAGCCCTAAAATGGCTGTGCTGTAGCAGGCTGCAGCTAGTGCTGCCTTCCTCCAGCTGGTAAGTGTGCTCAGTGCCTGTTATTTTTATCTTGAGCTTTTGCTTTGTTTTTGAGGATAATTGCACATTATTGCTGCAATATGTTATAATAAGTGCTATGAAGATGACTATTGTATCCAAGGGGAAAGAAGATGTGGCTGGGGAGCGAACTTAAACCTATGTGTCAGCAAAACAAACACGCCGTGTTTGGGCTGTGTCAGTCAAGTGGTACCAAAGTGGCATTTAGGCTTTGCCCAAGCAGAGGCTGCAGGGCTGATCTTGTCCCTCGTTGCTTTGTTGGATGGAGTGGCTTGTGCCTGTTCCCACAGAAGAGTTTGTCACGAGCTGTGGAAAAGCTGCAGTGGCCGTGCTTTCCTGCGGCTGGAGCTCAGCTCCTCGCTTGGGCGATGGGGGAGCCGGTCGTGGGCAGTGCAGCAGGAGTGAGGTAGGAGAGGTGGATGCTGGAGCAAAATCTGTTTGAGAATAAAGGTGTATAGATGCTACCAGGTCTGACTCCTGTGAGCTGGAGCAAACTGGGCTCTCGGACTTTTGGAGTACCCCCCTGCCCCATCTAATCTCCTACTCGCTATGTTCTCTGTAATCAGTTTTGGTTTCTCATGTCTTGGTTTTGGGCCAGGTTTTGGAACTGACCTACAGCTGTGGGACTCCAAGCTTAAATAAAATAATTCAAGACCCTGTAAATTAAGGCCTTGGGCTCTTGTGAAAGGAAACAAACAACTCTTATCTGTCTTAATGAGAGTCGTATATGTGTGTTTTGTATCCAATTGTATGAATTATCTTTAGCAGTGATACTTTGTAAGACCATGTAATTTATGAGGTGGTTATCTGTGACTCATAAGTATTTATTTATGTCTTATAGGCATTGTGTATGTTTGGCTTGATTGGGGTGGCATGTTTGCATGGGTGAGCGTGCGTTTTATGTGTAAACACACAGAGACAAGAAACGCAAGGCTTTCTCTGAGCAAATCAACTCCTGCCATATTAATGCTTCTGCAGTAAAATGTATTTAGGGGGATCCTGATGATAGATTGGAGGTAATACAGTGTAGCTACCCACTGTTTTGAGTGGATTTCTTGACTTCTGGGTACTTCATCCTAAGTATGTTGTCTTGCATCAAGTATGTGGTATGTCGGTACCCTTGCAACGGCTGAAGGGAAGGCAGCCTGTTCTCAGATGTGGCTGGGCTCCAGCCAAGCTTGTGTTCAAGAGAGTGCAGCAAACCGCTTCTGCTCAACCTGTGTTTTGAAATTGTTCAGAAGCTGGTTTGGTCTTTAGCACAGTTCGGAGCAACCTTGAGGCTGCCTTTAGGATAGCTGCCGGCATCCCCAGTGCTGCTGTGGAAGCTGAGAAAGAGCCGGAATACCCTGGGGCCCTGGCCAGGCGTTTTGCAGGGGCTGTGCTCCCGGTGCTGCCAGCTGCTGGGCGGCACCTGGGCAGGCTGGAGCCCACCTAAGTCTCTGTGCTGAGTGTTTCTTATTAATGATGTGATAGACACAGAGACTTAGGGTTTAAGCCGGCTCTGTTTATGTTAGCTGCACACCACAGCAGTCGAACCACTACATTAACAGTGTGTGACAATGAATCAAGCCCTGTATTTCATTTTATGGGTGGGTTTCCCTTACTTTGTTCTCATTTTTTCCCCCTGCCCCTCCCCTTGACGATTGTAGATGTGAATCTTGAAGAATGTTGCTTCCAGACCATATTCCCTTGAACTGGGTTACTGCATCAAGCAGGGAAAGTAAAGCTATGTTTAAGTTTTACCCCAAATGAAAGCTTTTTCTGCTCTGTGTGCCACAAATAGACTTTTAATTATGGGACGTACGTGCTGTTAGTGCACCCCAGGATTTGATTCCATACTTTGTCTGTCGAGCGTGTGCATGTACCAGCTCTTGCAGTAATCTTTTTCTTCAGCATCACTAGTTGCAGTCCACCGTTACCAGATATAAGAACAAAAGGAATGGCAAACCAGTCCATGTGCAGTTGGCCACCAGTTTTGTGTCTGTGGCAGACATTCTTGTGATGATTTTGAACGTTGCAACAATTCAGATGTGCTCTGTGACTTGCTGGGCTTAAAAATCTGTTGGTGTTAATGCAGGGCCAGATTCAGTTACTCACACCTGTGGAAAATGGATTCAAAATCCTACCGAATCGGAATTCCCCAGTCAATTACAGTCATAAACAGGCTGCAAGACTGCGCAGAGCAAAGCCTGTAGTACTTTTGGTGCAATAGCAGGGCCTAGCCAAAGATGCTGCAACTCCATGAGCTTCCGTTCAGTTGCACCTATTGGTACCAGGTGCGCGTTGATCCCGTTGGCTTGCAGACAGACCCCTCGCTTTCGATCCGCTGGTGGCTGGGCTCCCGCTGCCGTGCTCTGCGTAGCTCCGTAGCTGGTGATGGTAGCTATTGTTCTTTTCTGCAATATGTTCACGGCATCAGGCATTATGACTCATGTCATAATACCGTTGTGAGCCGTTTGTTTAATAATACAGCATCCGTATCGTGTCACTCTAGAAATGTTCTTAACTCTTTCTGTTATTAACTTCTGTTTTGAAGTGTTTATACTTGTAATTTAGCTTTTCACGTTCTCACTGGATGTAAGCTCGTGCAAGAGGAAAATGTTCGTAAACACATCTGAGAGAATCTGACAGTTTATTGGCTGGGCCTGGTCAGAAAAACAAGAAGTGTATTTGTTTAAGGCTTTTTTTTTTTTTTTTTTTTTTTTAGTAATAAACAGTAATACAGGCTTCAACAACACCTAGAAAGGAAAATGCTGGTGCTACTTTTTTCTTCCCCCCAACCCCCCACTTCGGACTAGTCAGATTTAAATGTTAATGTTATCTTTTAATTTGACAAAGCAGGATGCTGAAACGAGGTAACTTGCCTTTTTCTTGTCAACCAATTTAGTAATTTGTTAGGGTGCTTTTTTCTTTCAGGCAGGGGTGTATCTACCTAGCTAGAGATATTTGAAGCCATTTTTGCATCCCTGGCACCATGCAGAAAATGAAGGACCTCCTTGGGTCTTCTGTCCTCTGGCAGGAGAGAGGAGCAGGATCCAGCAAATATTTGATTCCACAGATCTTCTGTGGAAGCTGTTGAAGGGAGTTGGAGAACATCTGAAAAGTTCTTTGTTGCTGTTGTTCTGTTGTTGTTTTAGTGGTTTGTATTCCTCCCCCCCCACCCCCTTTTCTGTCTGATCAGCTTAGCTTCTGGCAAAGTTTTTATACAGTGACAACCCAGAGGTGCCTTTCTGGAAAACAGAAGAGTTCTGGAACATAAACGTAGCTCTCTTCTATTCTGCTGGGACGTCTGCAGTGACCCTTTATTGGGGCTCTGAGTAAATCTTGCCATAATTGATAGAAACAGCTTTAAAAGAAAAGCAAAACAGATCATGAAGAAAAGAAAGAGCTGATAAAGCTCCTAGCATCAAGAGTGTGCATGTTGAAACACTCTCTAATTATATATTTATCCAATCCAGTTAATACTACAGAGCTTGCAAAAAAAGCCCCATAATTAGGGGTTATGAAAATGTCTACATAGCAATAATATGGCACCTAAATATAGCATCTTTCCTCCTGAAGCACTTTACATCATTTGAGAACCATGGACTCAATTCACAGCTGGCATTCACAGGTGCAACCTTATTGATTCTGATGGAATAGTGCCATTTTTACCAGGGATGAATTTTGTCATAAATGGAAGTTTTATCTATCCTACGGGCTTGTAGGGCTGCCCATCACAATAGTATCTGCATATCTTTCGTATCAAATTAGCTGGCAATAGCAAAACATTTAGCAGACTTCATGGAGTCTCAGCCACATCTGCCTTCTCATGCTGCAGCAGTCTTTGCTCAGGCTAAATTTATTTGTATTGTATATTAGAGGACAGGGAGAGAAGAAAGGCTGATAGCAGCAAAGATGTATGAAGATCTTTAGGTGAGTAAGGATGGCTGTGACCGTGGGTTTTGTATAATGTTTCTGATGGAAGCAGATTTCACAGTTGTAGTTTCTGGATTGAATGTGTCAGGGCTTTGGGATTTGTGTTGCTCAGAGCATACCTGGAAGCTCAGACGTGTTCTTGAATATCTCTGGACCCAAATTATGTATTGGTCATGGTACCCATTGTCGCTGGGGTGAAAGAGTAGTGCCATGCAGAATTTTATAACTGAATTTAAGACTGCTTCATACACCTTGAAAAATTTTAAGTGAACTTTGTCCAAACTGGGATTTGGCCAAGTCACCAGGGCTAAGGCTAAACTTTGGAAAGTACTGCTAGATTTCCCAGCATTGGAACAGGCCCTGGAGATTTTGGTCTACCTTCTGCTTCAGGGTTTTCCTAGAAAGCTAAGGACAAACCTTTTAGCTACTTTGTACTGCCATTAACATGGGAAAGAGAGTGTTTCCTGAGTGTGAATTCAGAGTTGTACTGGGAGCTCAAAAGGAAAGGGAAAAAGATGGTTTATACTTCAGCCATATTTGCCACTTCCTGGAATAGCACAAGCAATTCTGGACGGCTCATCTCAAACACAGCAGGCCTTGGAATAGCTGGGAGGAAGATAAAAATGCTGAGCTGAATGGCTTCCATGTGAGGAACAATTAAGTTCCTTAGCCTGAAGAAGAAGTGTTGGAGGGGTAGGGGTGAATTCTGCAAGGCAGCAGTCAGAAGGTGGGCAGGGATTGCTTGTTCTGCGGCAGTAAGTCAATTAAGATCATTAAATGAACCAGAAGTCATGCTCAAAGCAAACAAAGGAGATGTGTCCACTACCAATTGCATAGAGAACAAGGAATTCGCTGCCAAAGGTGGCTGTGGAGGCTAAAAGTTTGTTAGGGTTCAAAGGATGACTGGGACGAGTTTGTGTACAGAAATGCATGGAGGATTACTAAGTAGCTAGAAACCACGCTGGCTTAGGAAATACCTTGATCTGAAAATAGCTGGAGGCTAACAGAAATGTGAGGGAAATGGCATAAGTAGTTGCCTTGCTTCTACTGTTTTCTGGCTGGCTGATGGCTACAGGAGGCTGGATGTTGGGCTAGATGGACCGGTGCGGCCGTTTGCCTGCTCGTACTTGGTGTGACCACTCTGCTCCGCACGTTGCTGCGGCAGGCGTGTGGCCGCTCCAGCGGTGCTCTCTGCTCCGCTTCTCCTCCGGTCCAGAATGGGGAACTTGGTCTCGTGTTGCCTGTGAAGCTCTGGGTTCAGATCCTCAGAGAAATGCATCTGGATGGTGTGTTGTGCTGAAATGCCAGCTTAGTATGAATGGAAAGGAGAGACTGTGGAGTATGGAAAGTCAGCCCCGTTTCCTGTAATAACTGATTTTCCTTTGAGGCCTCTTCTCTGAAGCTTTACAAGACAGACCTTGCATAGCTCTGAAAGGATCGAGGAGCTGTAAAGTCTTATTGTGAAAGAGAATAAATTATATTGAGCAACTCCTACACAAACACATACAGGAGAAAAAAATTTCATCTCCTCCCATAATATCAGATTGTTGATATTCCCTGCATAGAACTGTAGGGAATAAACAAATGCATTCATTAACATCTACCCAGTAAGGTGAACTGAGGACAGAATATCAGTCCAGATATCCAGGCTTATCTCTGAATTTCCTGGATTTTATGGGTTTAAGTCTGACTCTGAACAGGTCTTAAGGGCATTTTCTTGGTGGATTAGAAGGGTCTGTGTTTGGACAGCCCCATCTATAGTACCTATGGGATTGTACAAAGCCCTAGTTTTACTATTTGTATCTGTTTTAAAATCCTGCTATTCATTTGCTGGAGTCAAACAGCTTTCAAACTGGAATTAGAGTTGGGTACATAGCATGAGGAGAGTACACATCTGGAAAGAGCTTGAAAGACTCAACCATTTTGCAGATAATGTTGGAAAACAAACAAGACCCTCTCTGAAAATGTGGTCTGCAGATGGGTCTTTATATTCTCTTCTCCGTTATTTTAACGGGAAAAAATAATCTTTAATGGAAAGGCATTCAGCACAATTACAACAGGAAAATGACTTGATGGGAGTCATTTTCCAGGATACCTTTCTGTTTGGGTCAGGGCACAACTATGCCAAGAGACTCATGGGGTGGCTGCAGTCAGAAATGCCATCACCTTCATCGGTGTCTTCTGCTGAAGCGGCACTGGAAGAGCTTGTGAATTTGCTGGGGGTATTTCTCCAGCAGCGGTTGCCGGTATGGGGCTCCGCTGCCGGCTTGCCCAATTTGCCACAGAAAGCGTCGCGTGGCTCGGGCGGCCAATCCCAGCTCCAAAGATGGTGTGCTTGTTGCAAGCTTGTGCCAAGCCATCTGTAAGATTTGTCAGATAAATGTGACTAGCGAAGTGGCACTCGTGAGCAGATGAAGGGAAATTCCCTAGGGGATTCTTTATTCGCTCGTCATTAGCAGGAGAGGCAGTGGGAAAATTCATTGTTTAGCTGTTCAAAACACTGGCGAACATTTGGTACCGAATAATCTTTAAGTGGTGGGGGTGTCGAATGTGTCTTGAGCAGCCTGGTCTGTGTGCTGGAGGCAGAGTATCATGTTGTGCATGTCAGGCTTACCTTGGTGAAGAAGGATAAGGATAACAGAGTTCTTTGGTTTTGTATTTTGCCTTGAAACCACCTTCCCTCCCTGGGGTAGCCTTATTCAAAGTGAGCTGAGGCATGGAGCAGCCTGGAGGTTCATTGCTGCCATTCACCTGTGAGTATCCCTGATCTTAAATGGAAAATAAAATTTGCCCCCGCTGTGAGAAAGTCCTTCCCGCTCGCTAAATTGAACCTGCTCAGCAGTTCTCCAGTGGCAGCTTCGTAGCGAGGACTAAATCTTGCTTGCTCTAGTCATGAGGCTGGCTTAGGTGTGATGACTTGCAAAGAAAACTTACTGAGCTCTGCCACTGACGTTTGGTGAGCTACAGTGGGCCCGCAGTCGATGCTGCTGAGAAACAGGTCACCAGTCTCACACGTTCTCTGTACAACTCTTTTGGTGCAACTCACTTTGCTGCTCCAAAGGCAGCTTTTAGATTATTCACTTCCAAGGCTAAGCTCCCACAACTGCCTGCCCTGGCCAAGATGTTTTAGGCAAAGCACTTGGTTCTTTTTTATTTTTGTGGTGGGACGGGGAGGTTTTACAGCATCTCAGTTTATGTGCTGACAAGGGCATGTGTGGCAAGGAGTATCCTACTCCCATTGCTATCAGCCCTGTTACTCATTCAAATCCCACTTATACTTAGGTTTAAACTGAAATTTGGAAATTAATGGAAACATCATCCTCTTCAAAACCACAACATTCTAGTTGCACTGGTTGACGTATTTTTCTCCCAGGAAGGGTTGTAGGAAGGAACTAAGCTGACATTTGGGGAATAGGGGAGAGGGGAGCTTGCAGGATTCCCAGTTCCCTACACTTCACCATGGGCTGGAGAGCACTACAGGTCTCGTCTCCAGGGAGGCTAACTTGGGGAGAGAGGCTTTATCCTACTGAATCTCATAAAACCATTTGCCCAAAGTCTTGCTGGTATAGGACACTGTGGAAAAATTTGGACGTTGTCTCCCACCACTTCTTCACATAAGTCAAGATGAAAACCAAACCAACCAATCCAGAAAACCATTGTCCCATAGAAAGGGTCCCAAATCCACATTCAACAGCTTTGGTACATGGGCAGACTTTCAAAAGCTTACCCCCTCAGCAGTTCCACTAAGGTTGACGGAGACATAAAGCAGTATCTGACTTCAGATGGTAGTACGTAAAATGTAAGGCTGTGTCAGTGAACCTTTATCAGTGAATAGGTTGTTTGCCAGATGCAGCAGGTTTCGTCACTGAAAAGGTATTTGTGAGTTTGGGTTGAATGCACTGGATAGCTAGAAAAATGAGGATATTCCAACAACAGCTCCAGACCTTGCTTCAGCTTTCACATAAATAGATGAACTTCTGTTGACTCCAACACAATGTTGCTTGCTTGCATGAGATCGGCCTTTTTTTTAATACAGGAAAAAGTCACATCACAAGAGACCTTTGATGTTTTAATGTGTCCTGGCATATCGATGGATACATCCAGTGGAGAACAACAATCTGGGACACTTGGTCTGCGTTTGTGCTTTGCTGGAGATTTGCTATGTAACCTCGAGCAAATCTATTAATCTCCCAGTACCTCAATTCCCCAAATGCAAAATGGAGATAATAAAACATAACTCCCTTAGCAGGGTAAACACATTAAAAAATGCACTTAAAAGCAGTTGGGTACTAGGTTAATGGAGACCTATATCTTGTGGGGAAGATTTGTTGTATTATAAATAATACGTCTTCACAATTATTCCATTTAGTCTGCCTTGAAGCCTTCAAAGACATACCACGCAAATGTTTACTGGCAGCGTGTTTCCCCCCTTTTATTGGCCAACAACATGTTTAGACCAGACTTTGCTGTGGCAAAGTATTTCAGCGCATTGCACATGGCAAATGGCTCTTTTACTGTAAAAGTAGATTTATTTTTTTTCCAGAGAATACCCCAAATAATGCTGTACTCAGCAAAAGCCCGTGCACCTGGAATCACTGTCTCTGAGCAGATTTTCCTTGCAAAATGTTCAGGATGCTTCCGCCTAGAGCTTTTGACTGAAATGGAGAATGAGGGAGATCTGATAGGTACTAAGCACGAACTTTTAAAGGGCAAGTTAGCTTTGCAGACCACCTGAAAGAACCTGGGTATGTCTCAAGTCAGCTAAGCAGTGCTGGTGCCAAGGTGTCCTGGACAAAAAGGCCAGTGTTGCAGAGCATGGTTGTATTAATTGGGGTACAAAGTGGGGGTCTGGGGGGACTCCCACTACGATGTTAGTGCAGAGAAGCTGTTCAAGCCATTAAACTACGCACTGTTTCAGCAGTGTTACTGAGCTTCCCTGGGCTCTGTAATAACTCGTCACGTTACTGAGGATAGCATAGAAATATTGTGCATGTATGCCTTGAACCTGGAGTGTTGAGGCTTATGTAAGGAGAGGGGGAAAGAGCTACACAGAGACTGAAATGAAGGGTTGATTCTTATCCCACTTGTGCTCATTTTACATTGGTTTAGCCTCTGCTGGAGTCATTACTCTTTAACGTCGATGTAATGGGTTCAGAAGCAGGCCTCTGTGTGTTTATGAAAGATCTTTGCTTGCCTGAGAGAAGTGTGTATGAAGGTATTTTGAAGAAAGCAGCAGCCTGGAGTTGGCATTTGCTTCAGTTCAGATAAGATTTTAACTTTTTTATTGCCCCCCCCCTTTCATGCTGTGAAAAGCCAGCATGTTGTAAAGAAGAATGAAAGCTTTGTTTCTGTGGTCGGGGCATCAAATAGAGAATTGCATTTGCACAGGTGCCTTTCCCATGGGGATGTTCCTCAAGAACTGACAATGGCAGAGGTGTGCAGTCACACCCTCTGCTGCAGGCTGCTGTAGATGGGGAGCTGGACTTGCTAGAGTGTGAGACCTTTCATGCTCCTGCTTCCAGGAACGGAGGGTGAGGGGAAAGCAATAAAACTGGTAACTCTGGTGACAGAGATAATCCCAGATCCGTTTTTGCTGCACAGCTCAGGAGGTGTCCTACAGCCAGCTAAGAAGGGTTGGGTACCAGCAGGGTTTGCTTTTAACCTCTGGCCTGCAGCGCAGCAACTACTGAATTGAGGGTTTTGTTGGTGTCTGCTGCTTTGACTGCGATGTAACGCTTTTGGGTGAAAGGCATCATGGAAGAACAGCCATGGCACAAATATATGAAAAACCCTAAGAAGAATACCCTGAGACAAGGATTAGCTGGGAGAAGTAGATTTGCAGATGGGGCTTCCATGTCAAGCATTAGCACCTGACAATCCTCCTGATCTGATGTGAACAGAAACCACAGCAATGTTTATTTTAATCTCTGGCAAACATCTATGCGTTGGGTAAGAATGAAGAGTTGATCTCATGCTTGGGAGGAGTTTGGGAAGAGTGAGTACGTGCTACTCGGCTGTACTGCAGGCAATGCTGGCCAGTTGCTCCCAAAGGTGATGCTGGGCATGGTGAGAGTGCTCCTGGTCTCTCGCAGGCTGCGTGTGCTGCAGCGAGCGCAGCTCTGAGCCTCTCTGCAGCCTGACCTGTGCTCTGCATGGGCTGTGTTAGAGGAACCTGGGAGAGGGCTGAGGCTTGGTTGCATCTGACCCCCAAATAGGATCCTATCACCGAGAAGGTAGTACTAACTTGTGGGCACCCACGTGTGCCGCTAGGATAGCGCTTCTGCCTATAGAGCTTATTAATGTTTATTCCACAGCAAAACCAAAGCAGCCTAACAACTGTTCTCTAATAAAGGAAAGAGGGATATTTGCTTTATCTCCTACTCCACTGTGGAGAGGCCCATGGAGAGACACTAGGTAGAAGTAGATACCTCAACCCTGGGGACTTATCTCCCAGTCGTGGTAAACTGGAGGTCAATTTTTTTGTGTTGTATGACTGCTACTGTTGCTGCTATACGCCCTAATGAAAAGTATTTGTTTTTCCTCTGTATCTTGGGTATCCTACTGCATCTCAGTGCCTACAGGGTAACAAAATCTCTGTTTTATTGGAAAATATTACAAATTACTCTAGATATACCTTTGATGATATTGTGCTTGTACTTTCTACTGCGGTTCAGCTTACCTCCGTTAGTAGTGTCTCATCCTTTCTCCAAATTGCTTACAAATATGCATTGGTTTTAACTGTGTTTGGGACACAAAAATATATAATGCAGGGTCATTTATTCTTCTATCTTGTGATCATCTGTTACCTAGACAAGCAGACAACAAAGAAAAAAGTGGTAACACCAATCTACTATGTGTCACTGTATGTATGTATAGCACCTAGCGCAGTTGGGAGTATATATTATCAACACTGTTATGGTGTGAAGGGACCTTATTGCTCTAGGCACTACACAGGCAGACAACAAAATATGGTGCCTTCCCGAAGAGCTTGTGAACAAAATGTCGTTAATGATCAATTGATCTTTGCAGCAGAATCCTGTACTGCAGGGGCTGGTGGATCAAAGCTGCATACATAAAAATTGACACATAGTTATCCTACTGACATTATAAGAGGTTTTCGGAGAAGGCTGCGTTTTAGATTATTTGGGAAGCATCTGCAAGTTTCTTCCCAAAGGATCTAGAATGGTGAAGTTAAGGTCTAGCTAAAGGCCAAAGGATCAGACAGAAAGGACGGCCCAAAATGACTGGTGAGAGAGCCAACAAGGATTGCTCCAGAGAAAGCTAAGAAGGTATTTCTACCCATGCTGAGCTCCCGTACCCATAAAACCCGGCCAGGCAGAGGCTGAGGCTTTTGCTTGATGCAGCAGCGGCTGCCGGGGCAGTTATCCTGCTAGACCTGCATGCAGGTATTGTGCTCCCCACCCCACCCACCCCCCCCCCCCCCCCGCAGCTCAGAGGGGTGATGAAGGCCCAGGGGATCCTTCTTCTTAGAAACTGGAAGTGGGGGAGGCAGGGTAGAAAGAAGGGGATAAGAAGATGCAGTAGAAGTGATTAAAGAGGTCCAGCATCATAGGGACTGCAGAAGGACTTAAGGAAGAGAAATGTGGATCTACTGTTGTGCAGGTGTTGATGACTGTTCAAGGCTGAGGATGGGAAGACTGAAGTTCACGTTTCCTAAGGAAAGGTGCTCCAAGACTCAAACTTCTACCTTTCAGACCAGCAGAGTGAAGGAGGGGTTTGCAAGATGATGAAACCACACTGTATCTTTGTTTGTTGTTTTTGTTTGGGTATTTTTCTTGCAGGGGGTAGGGAGCCACAGTGGCATGGAAAGAGATGCTTGAAGGCAAGGTTGAAGGAGTGTCAAAAACTCACAGAAAAAAATCTGAAATTGTGAGGAGTAAGATTCGTTTGCCTTGGAGGAGCAAAACTGACCCTAGAGGAAATGGCAAAGCAAGAGATCAAGTTTAGAGACAAAAATTAAAATCCCAGTCACAATAATGTAGACAGGAGGCTTTTGGAGATGCGGTGGAGGTGGCCAGCATCTAAGGAAAGGAGTGCAGTGGAGGTGTGACCACGACAAAGAAATTGAGTTAAAGCAGGAAACACAGCTTGTTTGGTATTTTGCTTTTTTCTCCTCCCCCAGATTTTTACACACAGCTTTTGTAAAGACTGTAAAGTATTTTGAAAGACATTGTTGGGAAACAGTAGTAATTTCAATAGGTAAGGAAAGAGCTCAGTGTATTTGGTGGTGATTTCAACTATTTGTTCCATGGCAGAATTTGGGGAAGAGTTGTAAAACCCCAACCTGTATTTGTCATTTTACCGTGGATGTATGAATTTCTTTGTATGAGTAGGACAGAACTTAACACTTAAATAGACATAGAAAGCATGGAATGAAGACTAAAAATGCAGATTAAATAGATTCAATATGAATCAAATGGATTCAGATGTGAAATCTGCAAATGCAATCTACTGCAGTGTAAATCAGGTTTATTCCAAGTTCCCAAGTCTGAACTGCACCTGAAAAAGCTTAGGCTAAGGAGAAACGTGCATCTGTACAAAGCCTCTTGCCAGCGTTTAAAAATTAATTTTAAGTTAAATTAGTTCAGCTTTTAGTTATAAACAATAGATATATGTTAGAGTGGAAACTGCACTCGGGTTTCTGGAATTCCAATAGAGCACATACACCACAAGCCCACCACTTATGGTATGAAAATCAGTGCACCGGTGGCATAGGATGGTATTAATTTTTTGATCTTTGTCATGCGATAACCCATGGTAAGAACGGCCGATGAGGTGAATCAAGAGAAGACTCCCTCTAGCCCTTGGAGTGCGGAAGGTTAGTGGTGAAGTGTTTATATTTTAGCGTTTCAGGGAACTGAGCTTTCAATACCTTACAGGTTGTTGGTCTATAAATGGATGAGTTTCCTTGTCATTCTTTCCTTTCCTCTACTCATGGTGTGTAAAACCATGACTAGAAACATCACCTGCATCTGGGAATTGCTTTTTAGCCTCCGCTGTGGGCTGTGGAGGCTCAGGTCTTTCCCCTGCAAAGTCAAGAGCTGATAATCCTCTGCAGGGTCATTGCTGCTGCTCAGGTGCCAGACTTTGGCTGTTCCCATGAGCGCAGGTGCCCGTTCTTCTTGCTTTAGGGGATGCTCTATTTGCACAGCCTTAATCAGCAGCATGTTATGGTTTTGGCCAGTGCAGCTTATGGCGGTGACATAGTATATTTATTTTTAATGTGGAATCGGCCCGTGCCTGATTGAACAATGTACAAATAAAAGATATGGAAATCAAAACTGGTTTGGCTTGCTGGCCAGCATAGGCAAGAATAAAAAAAGAACAGCTGAACAATTCCAGCAGGTAATTCTCAGTCTTTGGTGGGTGCTTAATTAAACTTCCACATGTCAGAGGAGGAGAGAGCAAGATTTTTCGTAGCAGTATTGCATGCATTTTGGGAATGACAATTGTGACTTGGAAACATTAATTCTCATACAAGATGTTCTTCTTTGACATTCTGGTTTTATGAATAATAAAATCTTTATAATCTGGTCAACAACTTTCAGTATTCATTTCAGGAAAAGCTGATTTTTTTTCCCCCCATATTGTTCTTTAGATGGGGATTACAGGGAGCCTGCAGGATCATGAACAGTGTAGAGCAGGGGCGTGAACAAAATAGAAAGTGGGACGTAGTTCTCTGCTATAATCAGCCTTGCTCAAAACTTCAGGTGAAATAAAAGGCCAGCGATAGCCACTTTCATGGGTCTGACCCTATTGAAAAGCCTCCAAGAAAGAAGAAGTATCTTGCTATTTCTTGCTATGTGGGTAGGCTGCTTTCAGTATCTATCTTGGGGAAAGATTTCACTTGATGACAGAATTATTATTAAAACATGTATTTGGTTGCTGGGAGTTACTCCAGACTTGAAATTAAATAGATAATAGGCTTTGTGTCACTGATAAAGTAACAAAATTTGCATATATTATGTCTGAAATAAATGGAAAAAACAAAGGGAATGCCTTGTAAATGTTTTAAAGACCTTTTCTACTATACTTTTGGAAACAAGTGAAAAATGAAACATTTCTCAGTGCTTGTCCGAGTGCAGTGACATCATGCTTGTTAAAGGGTTTAACTGCAACAAAACAGATAGTCGAACTGCTCTGTCTCTGCTGGGGTAGAGAACTTCTTGGATCCTAAATGTGGTTGTGAACAGTACCCATGGGATACTCTAGGGATCCTGAACCGACAAGTGTTTGAGGCACAAATCTAGACTAAGTAATTAAATCTCATTTTCATGTTTTTTATATCTTTCTGTTTCAAAGGTACATAATAATGCAATGTGGTTGGAGTAGTGAGATCACTCCTCTCCCCAAGAAAAAAAAAAAAAGATGATGCAAGTATATTAATCATATTAGTTGTAGCACAGAGGGCAGCTATCTTCCCCACTGCTTATTTCATGACACAAATAATTTTTCTGGTTGTCTGCAGGGAGGATTAAAAAGTCTACTGTTAAAGAGCAAGGAAGATATGGATATTTTGATTTTGTCTTTCCTGCCATTACTGACCCCCCCCCCCCCCCCCCCCCCCGCCAAGATAAAATGTTAGCAGCAAATTTATCTCTGTTATGTCTTCCTTCCAAGTCAGCTTAGGTCTCTGCTTCAGACTGTTTAGTATTTGATAATTCCCATTTAAGTCAAAGCTCCCGTCAGCTTCTGACTGTAATAGCTGTCAAGGTGTAAAATACAGAGCCTCCGTGCAAGCACTGCTTTATTGGGAAGTAATTCATGGCATAGGCCTTCAGCTGTGATTCCAGTTCAAACTGATAAAATGAGAAATGGCTACAGTGAAGACTAAGCCATCGTTATCTTTCAAAAATTGAGAATCTTGCAAGCGGTTTCTCTTGCTAGAGGCAAGGGTGGGTGAAGGCTCTGACCAAGCTAAATTCATTGCAGAACTCAAAGGAATTATTAGAGAAAATTGTTAGAAGTTTTGTTTTTCCAGGCATTGCTATAATAGATTTTGTCTCAGAATAGAAAATGGAGGTCATACTGAGCAAAGGAAAACGTTTCTTTCTTTTTTGTGGTCAAAAGTGGAAGCCTTCCAAATTTAGGAAAATACAGTAATAAATCTGCAGCCACCTAGAATTATGTGGTGTTACAAGTGAAGACAGCTCCAAACTTCATTCCTGCTGCAGGAATGAAACTCTGTTCCCCCACCTCGAATCCACTGCTGCCTGAGTTCGTCTCCACCAGCCACTTGTACCAGCGCTCCGTGGCAGAGCTGGGCTGCCTGAGCCCCTGCGTTCCGGGGCATTGCTGCCCACAGCAGATCATCTTTACAACTGAGTATTGCCCGTATTGTAATTAACATCTGGGACTGTCAAATTTAGAGGTCCCACAGGACTGGGTGGCAGCTTGTGGGCTCCTGAATCCCTAGCTATGGCAAGCAGCCATGTCAGTGAACTTCAGGAGGGCAGCTGATCTGATTCCTCACCTCTGTTGCTCTCCAGAAACTATCCAGGTCCTTCATCAGTCTGATGGTTAAGCAGCTGCTGCCTCACTTGGTGAGGTCCCTCTCCTCAATGCTGTGCTCAGGCCTGGGAGAGCACCTTTGCTCTCTGGCAGCCTCTGCTTTACATTTATCTCTTGCATGCTTAATACTGTCAATTCATTGCATATTTTACTTTCTTTTCCCCTCTTGCTTGGGGATTTTCTGCCCATTTTTCTCTGTGTTGCCAAGTGGTTCTGTGTTGTAGCTCATTAACTGCCAGTGTGTTAGTGTTGCATATGGTAAAAAAAAAAAAAGTGTAGCTGGCAACATGGTATGACCTCCGCAAAAGAAAAAGATGTGAAACCCCACTGAATTCAGCCCTGAAGCAGCTCCCGGGGGACTGTCTGGGGCAGGGACCCTAATGGGGATGGTTAATTAGGGATGCCGTGTTGCTGGGGAGCCTGATGCACAGGGCTGAGGTCAAGCAAACTTTTGGCTGTGTATTGAATGTCATGCTTTGCCACCAGGGATTTTAAATGTTGAGGTTAAACATTGTCACTGGAAGCTCTGTGGGAAATGGGGGTCTCCCGAGGGAGCAAAACAGGTAACAAGAGTGGAAAGCCAGCTCTGCTCCTGAGCTGTTGTGAGAGGGAAGGTGGGGGGGGATGATGATTGTTTGCTGCTTAGGAGAAAACAAGCCCCCCGTAACAGGGGTGTTTTTCCTCTGCGGGGAGAGGAGCAGAAGCCTGCGGAGGAGAGGGGCTGGAGGAGGAGGAGGGGGAGGTGGGGTGAGCGGGGCCCAGCCTGGCAGGCGGTGGATGTGCCAGCGCCTCGGGTTGTCGTTTGCACCTCGGTCACGTGTGTGGAAAACATTGCCGCTGTTGTAGCTGGGTACCGCTCGCTGCGCGTGGGTGCAAATGGCAAGGCGAGATGTGGGACGGAGCAGAGCTGGGCCCAGCTGCTTCTGTTTATGCTCTGCGGGAGGGAAGCAGACGCACAGAGCGACTGTGGCTTGCCGAAAGTCAGCTGGGGGCTGGTGTCCACGGGGAGGCTGGTGGGGACCAGAGGCATTCTGGAGCCTTCCTGCTTGTTCTCCCCAGCCCGTGGTCAGACCCTGCCGCCTGGCCACCGGGCTTGCTTCACTTGTGGCTCTCTGCTCGTCCTCAGCAGTCCAACCCTCATCACTCCTTGCCGTCCTCTTGAGGCCCCGGCAGAGTTTAGATTCACTCTTTCCTCTTTTCCATCTCTAAAACAATAGTAAAAATCTTGAAAAAGGGATGAGCATTGTACATGCATGCAGCTGTGTTTAGGGAGGGGGACATCTGAGACTTAAAGTGGCAATGAAGGGAGGTGGCCCAGAGCCCCATGTGATGGTGTCCCATTTGCACCAGCAGTTCTTGTGAAGCCATTGAGGCTTTGTTGAATTGCATTACAAGTTCCAATTCCACTGCATTTTTGTTTTCAAGCCTCCCTCCACATCCCTGAGGAACATAAACCTTTTTTTTTTTTTTTTTTAAAAAAAATATTCTCACATAGTCAGTGGTTGCAGAAGCTGTGGTCTGAAGATGGTTGTGAAGGTGTCATGGTGGAAGCACGGTGCACCTGGAACTGACATGCAAGGAAAAGGAGGGGAAGAGACCCGGTTTCTTGGTTCTGCCTCTCTTCCTTCCAAATTTGAATAGGACACGTGGCTTCTGACACATGTTGTCTAACCAGCTTGGGTTTATGTGCTACTGCAGTCAGGAAATTAATCAGGAAAAAAGATAAGGGAACGTTACGCTATTCAGAGTAAATCGCCGCATTGCACAATGCTGCTCCCATTGCCTAGGTAAAGCTGTTTAAGAAAATGGGCTGGCTTGAGGGCTTCCTTCTGATTGTCTAATTAAACTTCCAACCTTTGCAATTATGAAAATAACCATGTGGTTAGAACTATATGCTATAGGTAACTCTTGAATTAGCTAGAACGAGACTAAGATGTTTGCCTCGAGATCTTATTCTGAGGTTTCTCTTCTTACGCACTTCGATATTTTCTTTTCTAAAGATACTATTTCAACGTAGAGTAGCGCAAACTCATGAACACAACTGCTGTGATGGCTGAAACTAGAGGTCCACGTTGCAACATCCCATTTGCAACAACGCCCAGTTGAAAAATGCCTCTGAGGAAAGTGCAAGAAAGCTGATAACAGACACAAACCAGTTGGGTCTCTGTAGCCCCAGCAATTAGCTTCCATCTTAAAACCTTTCATTCAGTCATAGCCAAGCAATTGGAAGATAATGCCTTGTGGCAGAGAGTTCCACTGATTAACTGTGTGCTGCGTTAATGCTTTCTCTTAACTGTTTTCATACTTTCTGGCCTGCAGATATGCTTCCTGTGCTATTATATGAGAAGGTAAATTGTAAGTTAGTTATTTCTTTTGTGTGTGTCTGGGAACATTATGGCTAATATTTGTATTATTGAAAATTTTTAGTACAGGTAATTAGTTTATTATTCCCAAGTACTGTCCTATCTATCTCACTTCAGTCAATCAAAGTCAGTAAATTCCCTTAGGATGGGTATGTGTCCTAGTCTCATACAATTTTCTGTTTTCACCCAGACCTATAAATACTGGAAGCAGCTGTCTGGCTGATCTCCTGGGGTACAATCCTTCTCAGGTGAAGATGACTCCATCTTTCACAGTATACCTGTGCACTGTGCAAGCAGCATGCTCTGCCTGCCACAGCCATGAAGATTTTAATTACTGCAAGGCTGCAGATGCAAATATTAAAAATCTGATCTTTAAAAGAATTGTCACTTCTCTCTTAACCCCCGGTTCATCACTGTGGATGACTGTGTTAGATGAAGGACTGGTAGCAGAGGCTGCGTTGTCCTCCAGTACATCGGAAATGGCCTTAATGCCACTCAAAGTGTTTCTTGTCAGGCTCTGTTAGCACCTTATCCTCAGCTCTTGTTGATATAAGTGATCACATGCCTTTGTTAGCTTGCTTGTGCCTTATAATGTCATCTTTTTTTCTCCTGTTTTATCTGATCCTCCTTATAAAAACAGAGCTACGTGATGCACAGCTGGATGCACTTTGAGAAATCTGCCGCTGCCGCCTGAGTACTACCTGTTCGTGTGATCCGAGGGGAGTGCTGAGCTGAAGAATAGAATATGTCTTTTGTGATTGATCTGTCAGGCGGGTTTGATAGCGTGGAAAAAGTAGTAGGTGTTGTATGTACAGAAATGTTTGGGCTTGGACTCTGTTTTCAGTCTGAAATATGAAGTGTGGTTGAAATTTGAAGGGAGAGAGGGACTTTGCATAAGCAAGCGCTAAGTGCAGCTGAGTGGCTTGTCTGGTGCGTTCCAGTGATTTTTCAGTTTCTAATGGCGCTGGTTGCAGTGGGGACTGCAGCGTGGTAGCCCGTGGAGGTACTGACAGAAGCAGGGATCTGGTGGTGAAGGTGCGATACATGTGGTATTCAGCCATCACTCAATGCTTCACATTCTTGTGAGAAATCTGCTTTAATCTGGGTCTGGTTCCAACTGGCAGTGCATAACAACAAGGCTTTCCAGCCTTCTCCTCCCCCGGGGTTTTAGTCCTTAAAGATGCAGGTTCTGATAGCATGTTTTTCTTTCCAAGCCAAAATTTAGTTAAAAAATTGACAAGTGCTTACACCCAGCAAAATATTTAACCTTACTGCCAGGCTGGAATTAGCCTTTGAGTTGTTTTCTGCTATTTCCTTGTTAGCAGCACTACAGTGATTAGTGGCATAACTACTTCACTCCCGTTCTCTTTGCGTCCAAGACCTCCATGAGGTCACCCTGTTGTCACTGTGGCTTTTCTGAGATCATTCTCTAGTAAGATTTTCAGCTATTTCTTTGCCTTGTAATTTAAAGGACCACCTTCTCATGCGGTCCCAGGAAGCAATAGGTGAGAGATCACAGCTTCTTGGGACACAGGTGTGGTACTTGCTTTCCACTCTCAGGATGCCCAACTTCCACGCAATGGTGGTGGCTGCCAGAACCTGTTCTGTGGCAGAGCAGGGCTACGTATGGATCACAGTAAGCCTCCCACGATTTATCTCAGGGTGACCTTTAGCATTTTGACACCATTTTTCATATATCTGGCAGAGTGAAGATCATGTAGACTAGTGATTATGTGTCTAGATGTGCACTCCAGTGCATGCTGTTTATGCCTCTAGCCACTGAAATGGCCTGTTGTCAGGCTTTATTATATGAAGTGTACAATATTGAGTAAAAATAGGTTTTATATGCAAAGTCAATGCCTCAGTATCTTTAAATGAGGCTAACTCAAGGAAAACCACTTTCTCTCTAGCAATCAAACCAGGCTTGCTTTGCTCCAAAAGGCCAGTTTCTCATGTCCTTTTGCAGTTGGTGTGGTCTATGATTTTTGTCCCCTCAGTGGTTCTATAATTTTTTTTTGTTTGTGGTTGTTTTTTTGTTGGTGGTGGCTTTTTTTATCTTTTTTGTGGCCAGTACAAAATAGGTCTTGCCCTTCCCTGAAGAATTCTGAATTGTCACTGTCTTTCATCAGTCCCTCTTAAGATATTTATCTGTAGCACTGTAAATGCAGTCTCAGTGTCTTTAAAACCCTGTCTAGTATCAAGAAGCTCTTGGTAAGCTGAATGTCAGAGCAAGGCTGTCCTGTACGGGCAGCTCCAAGTAGACCCATGGCATCACAGCCCAGTCTATCCAAGGGTGATGGGATCAGTTTTTGGAAGGTTTTACAGGACCCCTTTATTTAGTGTCTCACATTGCAGAGCTACAGTGAGCATCAGAGTGCTCCACCTGCAAGTGCTGCATATGGCCCCACACACCAAGCATCAGCCATGGTACAGCTGGGCTCTGACAGCGCAAGGATTTTGGTATTTTGCAGTTTGCAAATTACATGGATATTCAATTCTTTGCTGGTTCAGGACCTAAAAATCAGGGGAGGTCGTAGTGGACTGAGTTTCTAGGCAGAGAGACTCCGTGTGACCTCTGCACAGTCCTCATGAGCCTCTAGATATTTTTGCACATGCTGCTTGTCTTTTTCCAAAGAAAAAGGCACCGGTTGTCTAAAGCACACTTGATTTGGGTTATTTTTCCATTTACTTTAATCGTATTCTCAAGCCATTTAACAGACAAATGTGTAATGCTTGGGGCAGACCCAGTTTGCCTGTGGGAGAAATAGTTATTTTAAATAAAAACAGTCTGATTTTTCTGGAGGTGATGAAGACCCGCAATTCTGATTGACTAGTTCACCAATAGATAAAAATCAAAATATCATCAAACTTATCTATTTACAAATTGTCCAGGAGCAGATTGTGAAATTGTCAGGTTTGTCATGTAAAGTTATTCACTAATTTCTTCAGGGAATAATTAGATCATTAGACAAATATGCCATAGGCAATCTGTGTGGGAACTTGTGTAATTAACCAATCCAAAATGAGTGATAAATTGTATATTGGTAATTTTCACACTTAGCAATTTAAGATGTGTTAAGTAGTTTTGTCATCAAGTTAAGGAACAGAAACAATACATTGTGACTTATATAACTAATTAGCATTCCCGGTTTTACAAACACAAACAATTTGGAATTTACCTTGGGCGACAGTTTGCTCATGTGAGGTAGGAGAATATTCATGAGTGCAGAACTTTGCACTCACTTTTTGCAAATGCTTGAACGTTAAAGAGGTCATAAATCTGGTTAATCAGAAATTTGCCTTTCAATTCTAACAAATGTTCATGGTATGTTACTAAGAAAAAAAAATCTCTTTTTTTTTTCCTGATATTGGCTCAGCTTCTTGTAAAATCCTCTTGACAGCACTTGCTGAATCAGAATGGTGTTGTACTAAGGAATGGGCCCATGCACGTTTTGTAAAGTACTGGGTGATTCCTTTGTTCACAGAATTGCTGAATTTATGGTGCAATATGACTTTCATTGAAAATGGACTAAGTGGGGAGGGAGGGGAAGGTTGGGAATGGAAGAATATAGTAATTTGGAAAGGTTCAGTTGAGAATGGATGGAAGCTATCAGGAGAGAGTAAACTGTGGCCACAAGTAGACAGGAGGGGCTCAAGGCTGGTTATCAAGTGGAAAGGCTGCGATCGGTGTCGTATGGGAGAGGTATAGCCAGGAGAGGTGTCGCACCATAAAGTGGTGGAGGTCTGGGGTGAATATCAAAAAAGAAAAAACCCTCTGGATGCTGCAGTGCATTTCATACCTTGGTATAGCCACCTAAAAAGGTGGGATATGTGATGGTAAACTGGGGAAAACAAAGGATCTTGCTGAAGGTTTTATATATATATATATATATGGATGCATTTTATAAATATATATATATATGCACTGATACCATGCAAAGGAAGATGGAGTAGATGACCTCATGGTCATCTTCCATACCTGAACGTGAGGTCTGCAAAACTCACAACTCTGCAAGCGTTTCAGGGACAAACTCTTCTCTTGCTCTTTCCTTCTCTGCAGCATCTTTTAGGTACAGAGTGAGCTCATCAGTATAATATTAGGTCAAGCACTATGTAACACTGTGTATGCAACACGGCTGTGCTGTGTGCAATCCAGGGCTACTGATGATATCAAGGTCTCTGGGAAGAACAAGCAGCTGTCTGCTTTTATACATTATGCTGATACTACAGGAACTGTGAATGTAGCAAACTCTGGTTTGCTCAGAACGCATAATTAAACACAGAGACAAATTAGTGACACTGTCCAATTGCATTAATCCACCAAAAAAATATCCACAGACCTACCTGACTTGAACCTTTTAAAGATCAGTGGGTTGGATTGTCTTTTTCAGCTTGAAAAAGTTGTGTGAGCATGCCAGGAAGCTTTTAGAATGAAAAGCATTGTGTATAGCTCATTAAAAATAAAATAAATAAAAAAATGAAAAATCCACGGCACCACTGGAGAGTCAGCAGAGGGAGCGCGAGTTAGGAAGCCCCTCTTTTAATATCGGAATGGCTACAATGCGGGAGGAGAGAAGTAAACAAAAAGACATGTGTGAGCTAGAATTGTGGGAAAGAAATAGACCTAAAATAAAATCTTGATGATAAAGTTAAGGTAGCAGCAGCAACACACCTTGATGAAAGCTGTGATACCCCTACCCTTGGAGGCATGTTAGCTTCATTGAATACATGCTAGAAAATGTAATAAATTTCTTGAGGTTGCCTAAGCACTTCCAACTCCTGTGATTTTAATTATTATTCTTGCAATATTTTGTGCTCATGCCCTCTGGTCCATCAAATCATAGTTACATTAAAACCCTTTGCTTTTCTATATTTTTGCCTCTTGAGTTTCTCCTGAAATTATATGGTGTCTCAATATTACAGAGATGGTTATGAAGTCAAGCTTAAATTGTGATCTGAGTGCATTTAATGTGTGAAAAAGCCATAAAGCAAATGCCAAGATTCTCAGGGCTTGAAAAATCACCGTAGTGCTTAAACACTTTTAGCCAGCGATGTCAGCGCTACTTAAAATGACATTTAATGAGTGTGTTTCTGGGCAGTTCCACAGAATCTATTTTACCTTTGTACCTTCTAAGGTTCATATTTTCAGTTACGAGGAAAATATGTAATAAAAAAAGCCTGAAATGGTATTTTCACATTTGTGTTTAATTTGTCTGTTCCAAGAATATACACTTACTCCATTCCCTAGAGCTGTCTTTTTTTTTTTTTTTTTTTTTTTTTTTCCCTCTCCTTGGTTGGTTCAGGACTTTTCCTTCAGCCGTGGGTATAGCTGATCAAGCCTGAGACTGACAGTTTTCTTGACTATGTTTTAGAAGGATGACCAGGAGTGGCCTTAAAATTTTAACCAAGTTGTAGTTTTAATTAAGGAAAAACTGTTTCTCAATTCTAGAGGTAAGAAGCAATGCCATACTAGCTGCATGATATTTTAAATAATTAAATGTGATTTTGTCTTGTCTGGAGCTTCAGAAATACACAGCATGACCTTTTTTTTTTTTTTACTTCCCAACAAATCTGCATCTATGTTGAAGATCAAAATGAAGATAAGCGGTTGTATAGGAGATATTTGTGGGCTACTTACATTTTTGCTCAGTTTTGAATACTGTTCTTTATCTGTACAGTAATTTACTTTGAAGTACATGCTCAGAAAGAAATGCTCCTTGAGATTAAGGGGGAAATGATGCTGAAAATCTTGTTAGGGTGTTTTGTTTTGTTTTTTAAAAAACAAACACCCCCCCAAAGTATCTAAGGTCCACTCTACTTTTGACTGCTAAAGATCATCATTTGTAGGACACAGAGTTGTGGCTTTTAACTGTATCTGTCTGGTATGGGCTATTGTGCTAGTAACTCTTCATGCATTTTCAGTTTGTTTCTCTCCAGTATTATGTTACCCAGTTTATTTTCAGTGTGGTGTGTGTGGTTTTTTTTTGTTGTTTTTTTTTCTTCCCTCCCCTCTCCCCTTCCTAAACTTCTGTCAATGTGTTATGGTAATGCAGCTCTGCTTTCCGCTCGTGAGGTGCCTGCATTCATTGGTGGGTGATACGAATAAGTAAAACCTGTCTCTTAGTGCGCATTCACAAGAGTGTTGAACTGAGATTACACTGACATCTGAAATTCTGGCAGTTTGTAACTCGAAGTGCTTACACTTTGTAAATCTCAATCGCGTCCTTAATGTAGATTTTGTTTCATTTCTTCCTAAAGAGTAAAAAATGTAAATTTAGAAAAGACTGTCACTCTCCCCCTTGGTCTTTGAGTGATTTAAGTCATTCCTTTGTCAACCGATCTAATGTGTTTTTGCAGTGATAATGTCTGCTTAGTCTCCAACATCTGTGTGCTGGACAGAAACCGAGATTCCTAGATGTGTCTTGGGTGCACCATATCTTCACCATAGCACAACGGCATGTAGGTAAAATGCATGGCTTTATGCAACAAGTACAAATGAGACTTATTTGAACTGAGCATTGTTTGAAAGCTGTGATGAAATAAACTAGCATCAGGCACAGGCTTATTTGATTTTATCAAAACTGTCCTCTTACTTGAAGAAATGGGAAGCGGAGTGAGTCTGTGGTGCTGTAACTGGCTTTGGTGCTGCCAGATCCTGGGGAAGGTCAGATGTGGGTGAGAGCAGCATGACTCAGGGCTCTTGCTGGTATGGGCTGAGTCACAGTGCCGAGTTCGTGCATTGCTTGCAAAATCTGAGTTCTGTGACTATGGTCTTTCCTAAGAAGAGACTGAACCATGTCCTGGGTGAGTAGAGCAGAGACCTGTGAAGAACAGAACCTTTTCTCCTGATGTGTCTGAACAGAGATCACTTGCTGGTGGGTGTCCCCATTGGGACTGCAGGACACTTTGAGTTTGTTCACGGGTTGAGTTCTGGATACAGCCTTAGCTCTCAAAACTGAGCATGATCTATTTCATCATCTCTGTGCCTTCTCCAGAGATACCTGCCACCGTCTTGCCCACCCCTATGTGCATGCATTTAAAGACCTCTTTATCAGCTGAAGTAGCCTCCCTGTTACTGTGTACTGCATGCTGCTTGTGAATATGACTTTTTTTTTTTTTTATTTAGAGAGGGGGAAACCAGAGTCAGCTCCATGCCTCTGACCATGAAAGAGCCCAGAGGCCAAGCGGGTACCTGAGATACGGTTGTAACAAACAGAAGATTGGTTTTTTTCCTGCCTTGTTGTTCAGTGAGGCTTGAGGGTCTTTCTCTGGTCTACACCTTGGAAACAAAGACTGTTCCCCAGCAAAGAGCTGATGAGCCTCAACATGTCAAACCCATGACTACCATTTGCCTTTATACAGCATCACCTGCTAAGTGAGGAAGGGAAAGTTCCAGCTACAAAATTATATGGTTATAGAAATACAAAATACTTCTTACAAAATAAGAATAACATGCCAAAATAAACCACCACTCTGTAGTGGAGAAATGGAGCAGCTGCTCTTGGGCAAGATGAGGGGTGTAACTGTAGATGCCAGAAGCCAGCCTCCGTGCCGGAGAGCAGCAATGGAGCAAGATGGTTTCTGTTGCGCAAAGTCTATGGTCTTTAAGTAAGTATAGGGCTCTGCTACCCGATCCCATGCCTTCCTGAGGAGAAGTTATGGGATGTGGCTGTGCTTGCTCTGCAGGCTCTCTGAGCTGGCTGGTTTCATGACACTGGTGATGCTGGAGGCCCCTGGACGGGGAGGAGAGAGGGGCCATTGGTGGTGGGGTCCAAACCCTACCTGCAGCAATGGCTTGCAACAGTGTGGCTGTGGCTGTCCGAGGTGTACAGGAGCAGTTAGGACAGGCTTGGATTGCTGGTGGGGTCCAGGCTCTCTGCTTGCTGTGGTGGGGATTGGTCTCTGCTGGTGTCCTCAGTGACTGCCCAGCTTTGCTTAGTCACTTCATTGTTTTAATTGCTTTTTTCCTTTTTTCACATAGGAAATTAAGTAAGTAGCAATGCCGACAGTTTAAATGCAGCAGTCGCAGACAGTGTCTCCCTGTGAAAGATTGCTTTGGGTCAGTTGAAATGGATTTAATTCTTCTTCTGAATAAAAAATTATCACAAGTAAAAGTCACTTCTGGCCAAACCAGTGTCTTTCATTTCTAGTTATCTGAGCCTTTATTCATGTTTATTTTTTTTAAAAAGTGACATTTCAAATTGAACCTCATTTTGCTGTTTAACTCCCCACCCCCACCCCCCCACTCCCACCCTGAACTTTTTTTTTTAAAGCCTGCGGGAAACAGTTTGACTTGTAGAAGTTGTTGCTTTCAATTCTTTCAATATACAGATCCAAGTCTGACATGCAATATCAAACCCTGTTGATCTGGAATAAATTGATAAATAAAATAGTTGTCAAGAATGTTGCCAAGCCTTTCTCATGTAGACTTCTGAGTGCCAGCTGCATTTTGTTCTTATTTGTAAGATTTCTCCATACTGTAACAGGTTTAAGTCTTAAAAATGAGGACTGACATCTTGAAGACCAGCATCATCATCTCTAGAAGCCTAGGCCAAAAGACAATAGTTGCAAGATCACTGACTTGTGTAACAATACATTTTCTTGTATTTGAATAATAAAAATGCCGCAATTACTTTTAATTAACTTAAGCAAACCAAAATTTCAAGGATGCTCTACTTTTCTTTCCCAAATGAGAGGTTAAGTGGGCCAGCAGAATTTCACTTACTTGGCAGCGTTTTGCTTCTAAGCCACTTCAGGTCACCTTACTGGCTGAACCTTCTGTTGTGTTTGGAGCCAATGGTGGGTGGATAATCTGATCCTCTTGACCAGGGGCTCTTGTGGTGATGCCACCAGCACACCCACAGTCCTTCCCAAGGAGACCAGGTGGGAGGAGTGCTTGTTGTGTTTTTGCAACATGCAGCCAGAGCAAAGACCTGTGAGCTGTGCTCTCAGTTTTGGTCTTTGGGTCCTACTGCCTGTTTTTGTAAAAATGTGGGAGAGTGACAGAACCTCCTCAATCTCTGCGTTGTTTTATCGTCAAGACTTGCACCTTAGCATAAGTGGTTCTATCACTTGATCAGACCACGCAAGCTATGCCTTATGTTTTCAGGTGCAAAGTTTAACAATGCAAGAGGGAATAGTAATGGCAAGGTGCTTGGCTAGTTTGAACAAAAAAGCATTGTCTTTGCTGAATATGTAGTACGATCTCTGGCCTCGGCTGAGCAAGTGCAGTTATCTTTGGAAGCCCCATTGGTGCCTGTAGTCACCCACAGAATTATGAATGTTTTGCCAGCACAATCCCTTTTGCTGCAGAAAGCTGGGAGGGGAGATGGAGCTACAGTGTAGGTACATCAGCACTCTCTGCTGCTTACGTTGAAGAAAGCTGCTCGTGGTTGACTGGCAGGCCTGATCTGTGGGGCAGCCAGCTGCGGGCATCTCTCTGCCAGTCTCTGTTCAGGAGGGATCATGTTGTGCCTGTCCTTCCTACTGGATAGGTGCAAGTGAAACCCTAGGTGCAGTATTTAGCCTGTCTGGAATATCAGCCTCAAGGGCCATGGCAGAGTCTGAAAATAGGTAGAGCATGTAGCTGTTTGTTGATTTTAAAAAGAAAAAGGGGGAGCAAAAAACCCCACCCTTGCTCGTAATTACTTATTTTTTGGCACTTCTTTCAGTCTGAGTTGGAATGGTGCTGCTTCATTGATCCACGTGAAGATTGTTGAGCCATATAAAGACCCTGCTGTCATACTCCTGTCAGATTTTCTGTCATGTGTTCCTGCCCAACTAATAAAATGTCATGCACAACACAGCCTTTCCTACACAGAATAGCCTCGGGCAAACGCACTCTACTAGTGCCTAACAGCCCATGGGATCTAATCTCCGCTCCCCTACCTACTGTTCATAACCTTTCTGTGCACTTCCAGACTTTTCAGAGTAATCCTTTTGCATATAATCATAGCAAGTAAGAATTTAGGAAGGGACCACCAGCCAGGGCTGGGTCTGGGGATCCAGCTGTCTGCTATGGTAAACCTACATTTCAGTTGCTTTTCCACATTGTTTTTAGGCAGTAAAGTGTCTGTGACTGAATCACAGGGCAGGGTTTCATGTGGTGTTGCCTATTTGCCTTTAAGCCTTTAGTTGAACTTTCTATGGACCGTGCTTCCAGATTTTGGAAGACTCTCTCTGTGTGATCCCTGAAGGTGAAAGCAATGGAGCTTTATCACACCTGGCTGTCCTCCTTGGATGACAGACTGTTCTGTATGCCAAGACCCAAGGAGCAGCTAGCAGAGGGTTACCTGACACTCGGTAGTTTCCAAATAACTGTGGGTTTCTGCAGTCTGCCAGAGCTGGTTGATGCACCTGGAGAGCAGCACGCCTTTCCTGAGCTGCAGTGGGAGAGGCTTCTTCTGTAGATGTGATGGTTTGGCATTTTCCATAGGATGGTCCACTTAGGGGTATGTTTGCCAAAAGTTCTGTGAGGTCCTGGAATAATTACTATTATGGAGATCATTTTAGAGAGAAGCAGGTGCTGTGAGGTGACATTTGAGGTTGAGTGGAGTTGAGATGCCTGATTAATTGCTATAATTAATTAAATCCACCACTGAAAGAGTAGAGAGGTGGAGATGCTGGCTGAGGGGGCATGGGAGTGCAGCAAGTGCAGCATTGCAGACTCTGCTCCGGTGAGCTCCAAAATGTTGGAGCTTGCTTGATGTTGGTGTGTCCTTCCAGAGGCAAATCAGTCTCCCAAATCCAATGGTTATCAGGCCTGGATACCTCATGAGATGACATTAAGCTTCATATCCTTTTGTACATGTGAACCCAACCTAGTGTAGTACTAGCTGTAGGCAATTGAGTCAGTGGGTGCCTGGTGGCTTCTGCAGGAGCCTCCATTGTGGCATACACATTACAAACCAAACTCACTGTTGCGAGCTGTGGAGGTCATCAGAGCCTGAAGACACCGAGCTTCTGCTCTCATCTCGTGTGAGAAACTCAGCCCTGCAGGTCAGGCTGGGCGGAGGTGGCCTGGCAGTGAAGGTGCCCACAGAGAAAGAGATCACATTTTTCATCAGCTCTGCCAAAACGATTCCTTTCACACTACGATGATTCTCTGAAGTATTAGAGAGGTGCAAATTAGGTGATCTGTGTGTCTGTGACTTTTGCGCTAAAGCCATACCAGGAGCAGCACAGATATGGTCAGCTCTGCTGGTGAGCTGAATGCAACTCCTCTGGTGGTATGAGCCTTGGCCACCTGCCCTGCTCTCCCTCAGACACAGAAGAGCTACCTTGTGATTAAGGCAGGACTGGGACCCAGGAGTTCAGGTCCTAACTCCCAGCTCTGCCCCAGATCGATTCGTGGCCTGGGGGTAACCACTCTGAGGAGTGACCTGGCGGTGTGGTTGCTCCCAGAACTATTTCAGTCTAGGAGAGCTGTGCTAGCTAAAAGCATTTGCTTGAGCGGGTGTCAGTGGATGGACCAGTGATGCTGGTGCAAGCAGCTCAGCTGGCTGGGCTGGAGGAGAGGTGGGACATAGCTGGCAGCAAGTTGAGGCACACCTGGATTTGGGAGGACTCAGGGTCAGGTTTGCAGATAGGGGGATGCTGCTTCCTTTCTCTCCCCTCCCATAGATAAACAAGCAAATCCCCTAAGCTGTTAGTTATTTCAGTGAATTACACCTGGGATTAACCTGTGTTGTTGGCTTCACTTATCTTTGTGCAAGGCAAGGGGGAGTGCTGAGGCCATCCACAGGAGCTGGGAATGAAGGACTGCTGTGCCATGTGGCATATTCCACGGGCAATGAAAGAGGAAGGATTTGTATTATTCCTTGCAAATGTAGCAACTCTGAAAGTACCAGGAAGCTCCCTTCGGTTTCTCGGTATGCTGTAATCCCTTGGAGGTGTTTGCGATAGCAGCTTTGATCGTGTAGTACCTCTGACCTCTACAGACTGGGGTGCTGGAATGGATTCAGCCTGAGATGGCTCCTCTGGTCGAGGGGAGAGGTCAGACAGCCTGGGGACAGGGGGAGGAAAAATGTTCACTGGGACAACCAACGTCTGGACTGATATGCTTTCTTTAGTCTTGGAAAAGGTTCAGCAGGTTTAGCTTCTCCTGAGACAAACGCTCCTTAGAAAAATAAGTTCAACCACGGGAAAGTGCCCAGACATCACATTTTCAAAACAGAATGTTTCCATTCGCTTTCATGCATTCACAACGTTTTAATCAGGCTGTCTGAAACTGTAACTGTGCTGTTACAGCAGGAGACTCGGGACTCTCTAATCTTACTGTATAATCCCCATGTTTGCTCTAGGTATATCTTAGGAAACAGCCAGAGGCTGGGGTCACTTTTGTGAATCGCTTGCTGGTCTAAATGACAGATGTGATAAATGAAGATATAACAGACATCAGAAAAGGGTGGAGCAGGATATTACAGCTTGAGGATTCGTGGTTTCTGAGTTTAGATGCACCTATATTTTATTGGGCCCTCTGTTTATACCAACATGGGAGGCTAGATTCTCATGCCGTATGAACGACTAGCTCGGTGCAGGGCCTGCTCTTTGATGTTTGTAGGCAAAGGGATTTCTCAGGAGCAGTTTGAATGAGGTGAGGGGCTGATGTGTGCTGACTAGAGCTTGGAAAGCTGTTCCGAGCATGAGAGAAGGTGTGGGAGATGGTGCAGAAATACCTCTGTGATGAGGGAATGAAGGGGAATGCAAGGTCAGTGCTGCAGGACTCGCTGGGGGGTGGGTCGGGTCACATGCGAGACCGTGGGCAAATCCATTAACTGCTCCGCGCTTAAGCTTTACTGTTGTAAAGCGGGGCTGGTAATGCAATATCCTTGGCTCCTGTGGTAACTCACAGTTGATAACAGAGATGTCCAGAGTAAACACAGCTAAGCCTGGATCTAGGTATGCATTTGGGTTTGTGCTGTTCTTTCTTTTTTTTGATACTTTTAAAAATCCTGCCGAAGTCAAGGGGCTATGAGAAACCAGCCTTTTTACCAGCATCCTGAGGCTGGAAACCCAGCAGAAGACCAGATATTGTGGTATTCTTCATTAAGTACCTCCTTGAGGGGTTAAAGTAGCCTGTGAAAATGTGTTATCACAAGCAGTGGAGTGCCTTATAGCCTTTTGGGAAAAGGAAAGATACGGTATCTCTACACTTCAAGATCCATTCGTAGTGGCAGCCACGTAGATTGCACCCCCTTCCCCACAGCTCTCCGCTCCTTGTAGTACCTGAGCACTTCAGATCTTGCAGGTAACTCCCTTTGCTCCACAGAAGGAGAGTTTCCCAAGTAATGCAAGTTCAGTACTGGCTGGAAGAGACTCTTACGTACAGCAGCTTGTACATCTTCAGCCCTGGACCTACATAGGTCAAAACTCAAACACTGGTTGATCAGACATATATGTTCTGTTGTCCATGTGGCCATAGAGGGAAAAATAATTTCAAACACTTGCATCCATGTAGACAGTTTTTGTACTGACTGCTTTACTTGCTGCTGGGATACTGTATGGGTTTGTGCACGCTGGGCTATATGCTATCCTTTCCTGGTAGTTCCTGTCCCGAAACGAGCACTGCTTCAGATTACCATTTCCCATGGAGTTCCAAGCAATAAATGCAGGGAACTTGTTTTCAGGCAATGGAAATTTTAAACGCGGTTCAGAAGTTTGTAGGGTAATAGATCCTGTCCTGTCAGATTCGATACCAGAGGGTATAAAATACGTCAGATAATTCATCAGCTGTTGGGATTAGATAACATAATTTAATTAAGGTACAGTTTTGTTGAAAAACACGCATTAAGACAAGAGTAATGCCATTACTGAATGCCGTGTAGAAACACGTAGATGTCTTTTGCTGGAACAATGGAAGAATAAACAGACATCAAAATGGATAAATCTTTTCACATATTGCTAGAGAAGAACAATAATTTATGGCAAAACCTAGCTTTTTTTTCCCTCCACTTCTAAATCCTTCATAATCTGGTCCTTGCTTCTATTTGCAACTTGTTGATGTTTGCCAAATTGCTTCTGAATAATTTTCAGCTGATGAGTTGCTGGTGAGGCTGCTGCTCTGTAACTAGCTGATGTTTGTTCATGATGTGCTTGACTGGCTGCTGCAGTCAGTCTGCACTCTCTTTCTTTCTGGGTGGATGGCTTAAACTTTTTGAGCACAGAGGAATAATGGAGCAATACACACTTAAACTGCGTCATTTGATAATTTATATTAAAGTAATGAAATCTTCAGGTTTGGGACTGCTTTCATAGGCAGTGATCCAGGCAATCCAAGAAGGGACTAGTATAACTGGACTGGTAGCAGCAGACAGATTGCATTGACTTTCCCTTCCCTCTTCCCCAGTTTTTTGTATTATTTAACTTTACAGAAAAAAAAAAAGAAAAAGTAATTGAGCTTCTGGTTCTTGTTCATAGTGGGGTGCAAGATGTCTAAGTATGATGGCTGGCCTTTCTGCTGGGTTCCTGCACGGATTTGGGTTGGTTGCTGCCTTCCTGCCTGTACCATTAAAGCAGTGCTGCCTGGTCCCCTCCGGCTGCAGGGCTGGTCCTGTCTTCGTGGCCTTGTCTTGGAAGGGGTTGAGGTGGCCTGAGACAGACTGAACTAGCGGTGGGGTGCAGTGGACAATTGGGGTGCTTATGCTTGAACTTGGTCCCTGGCCTCCTTTAACACTGTAGGTATAACCTATGTGACTTATCCTTGACGTACTGCTAAGGAATCGATTCTTTCTAATCTTGGAGAAGTATTACTGGGGGGCTGGGGAGGAGCAACAACATCTTTATTTAGGAATTGGTTTTAATAACAGACTTTTTTTTTTTTTTTTTCTTTTAACAGGCAAAAGCAATTAGGTAAACCAGAAAACATTATATATGCACTAAAGGTAGCCTGCAGGATACCCTGAAAGCAGATGTTCAATAACGATAAACGGGAAGGCAAGTGCAACTGCTGGGCTAGTGGAAAACCTTGAGCTGGCTTAAGGAGAGGAGAAAGGCTACATAGGATCTCTTAGCCTGGAGGTCACCCCTGTATTGTCACGAGTAGCAGACTAATGCGTGTGAAGAATAAGCTCACTTATATTTGTGGTTTTACCAGAGGGGGTTGTAAAATTATACTTGATGAAGCTTGAAAATGTTTCTACATTTATGGCACTCCTGATTTGCTGAAAGGAACCACCAAACAAATAACTGATGACCGATTTTTTGCCACCTTGTGCAAAAATATGTCTAAGTGCGTGATTTCAGCAGACTTCCCTACCACTGCAAGTGAGATAAACATCAATATTGCAGGCTTGGGGTAAGGGAGAAACTTTGCTCGGAAGCAAGAGAAGAGGAAGGAGGAAAATGATCGTTTAAGTATATTTTAATGGGACATAACTGTATCTGCGTGGATTTTATCTTGCCTTTGTATTGATTTATGTCCTTTGCTTTGTTTAACTTTGTTCTTAAGAGGAACAAGGCAGTGATTCATCACCAATATGCAAGGATACCTCACTTTGCATTTGTATGGTATTGTCTGTCCAAGGCCTTAGCAGACTTTAAGGGCTGTGTCTTCAGCTGGTAATAGCAGTGTTAAGCTGACACCATCTGAAAATCTGATCCTATCTTAGTTCCCTTTTTGTCTGTGTACTTTAAATTGACATACCATAATATTACAGATAGAAAACTGTCCTTCCCCAAGCCCAATAGCAGCATGATTTTGCTCATGGATGACTTCTCTAACATCAGCTTTTAGAGCTGTGGAAGCACCTGTTTCTCTGTTCTACGGGAGTTCCTCATTCCTATAGTTTTACATACCTGTACTGAAATGCCCTATTTGAATGACTCCGGGTTAGAAACTGATGTGAATTATTTTGTATAACAGCCCTGCATTTACTGTTATTTCCTGTCTATCAACCCTGGGAGGGGGATGTCTCATGCATTTTATGATGGTTTATCTTGTACATCATAGTTTTTTGTCACTGAAAGTTTCAATACTGGATGTGTATTCAGCTGCAGAGAACTGCTCAGGCCTCTCTTCTGTAATTGCTTTCTGTACCATAGCTATTTATACATTAGTTGAGAAATGTGTGCTGCTGATAGTTATACTGTTACAACTTTCTAATGTCAAAATCACATCAGATCAAGTGCTGCAAAAACGGTACTTCTCTGCAAGTAGCTGTATTGATCTTGTCACCTCCACAAAGAATGTATATCCTTTATATATGTGGAAAATATGTGTGTACATATGTGGAAAATCTTACATTTGTGTGTGTTCATATATAATTTTTTTCAATTAAATCATATTGACAGGTGTTGATTCCAATCGTAACCTGAATTTTTTTATTAGCAGAACCTCTACCGGGTTTATTGGGCTTTTTGTTTGTTTTCATTCAGCCTGTGTTACTCTGATTAATCTATGGGTTCATCAGCTACCCTACTTGAATATTTATCTCTTTGTGTACTTATTTATCCTTATCTTTGGGATCTTCTGGGATGAGTCTGATGTTCCAAACTTTAAAAATATAGTAACAAAAGAGCATTAATAGGATACGTGTTTTGCAGGTAGCTATATTTAGCATTTTTAGTTACAAATTATCTGGACCTATTCACTAACAAATATTGATCAATGTTTTTAATGATAAATATTCTTTGTTGCCAATAGAAAAAATTGGAAATCTTCACTACTAATGGAAAGTACTTAGTCTGTGTAGTTCACATACATAAGAACACACTGTAGGAACTTTATAGGCTGGTTGCTACAGGGAGATGGTAAAATTGTCAGTAACACTGCAGAAATGGTTTTAACTTGTTTTTAGGAAGAAGCATTGGCTTCATGGCCTCCTAATCAGCTCCTCATAAAGAACTTCAAACTTTCCTTCAGACCTTTTGCATCTAGCTCTTTCGTCCCACCCAGCCTATCCTTGCCTTTTGAAGCAAAACTTCTTTAGTACTGCTGGCTGTGGAGCTGCCTGCATGGATGCTGAACAAATTTGGGTCAAAATAGTCCTTCTGGTGACTGCCAATATGCAGTTTGGTAACTAGTTCATTTTGAACCCTCAGAAACATAGTAAATACAAAATAGAGATTCTTCATGTAAAGTTTCTCATGCATAAGTGTTGTGTGAAGAATTATCTGCAATTTTCAGAAATATCTTATTTCAAACTGTTGGGGCTCCCAGCAAACTGGAGTCATGTGTAATGCCGTTTTTATTTCTGCACATTAAACAAATATTCAAGGATTAAATCATCATGCTCCCTGATGTGGTTTGGTGGTCTAAAACAAACATGGACTAATATTCCTCCACCTGGGCTTTTACATTTCCCTGAAGTCTTATATAAGCCGTGTAATACAACGGGATGCTGTGTCACTTATTCCAAAGGTATCATCACCAGTGGAGACGTGCCAGGTGACTTCATCCTCCCACTCAGTTTTGCCTCTGTCTCACGGTTGTGTTTCGGGGAGGGAGCATACCAGTCTGTTGTCCTTGTGCACCTCGCTGAATTTTCTTTCCATGTTTCCTACTGTGGAGTGCTTGAGGATTACTTGCCCTTTTAGGAAAGTTGAAAGGCCTCCTTTCATAGCTGCTTAATTCCTATCATAAATATACTCTTTTTATTTTCCTCTGACGCCTCAGTCTTTCTTTTCTGCTCCTCCTAAGAAGGATTCCTTGGTATTTGCTTTTCTAAATATTGGATATTTCTAGCTGGGTAGAAATGTCTCCTGATTCTTTTTCCTTGTGGTCACAAATCTGTTTCTTGTATCTCCAGTTCTTGTACCATCTGTCCTTCCCCTTGCAGCATGTGTGGCTGTAATTTGGGTAACTTATTGTCCAAGAAGTCTTTGTTTTCTCAGATGCTGTGCATTAATGATGTTTGAGTTTTAGACTGTGTGCGTCCTTCCTTTTAACGGACCAGGAGCACATTTGGACCACTATCAGACTGGAAAACCTGAGCGCAGCCAAGGCGCTACTAGAAACTCTTCCCTGCTCATCTGCTGTTTTCTTGCAGGGAACAGTGAGCCTCTCCTACCCAGGCTGTACCCCCACACTGGTGGTTAACTGCAGCCCCTTCCCCAGGAAGTCAGATAAGCTTCGTTTCAAAGATTCAGTGACATCATTTTGCAGAAGTGCTGGGTGAAGCATAAGTTCATTTCCCTCGGCACCACTTCTTAATGCATTTTTGTTCATCAATGCGTACAACTAATGCGAAGAGGCAATTCAGTCTCAGCAGTCATTCTGCTGAGGGTGAAATACTGATAGGTACTTCATTTAATAAAATAATAATGCTGTGCAGCTGTACACTGTCTCTCCCACAAGGATCTCTAGGTACCTGAAAGAGTATTAAATAATTAAGCCTGACAATACCCCTGTATTTCATTAGTTCCATTTCACAGGTGGATTAGCAGAGGTTAAGTGACTTGACCAAGGTCAGGATCAGACCTTATTCCTGTGAGAGAAGCCTGTTTGGGGGATAGTTTGTACGTGGGTGGATCAGCTGGTCCCATGTCGGGTCTCTGTGACAGCCTGGGGTCTGTGCACGGAGGCAGAGCCAAAGCCCGTGGCAGAGCGGGGAGGGAACCGGGAAATCCTGGCTCTGTTTTATTAATTTGTTTCCAAATGTCCAGGCCTAGGATAATCCATACTAAATGCGGTGACAGGACTGAAGGGTTTGATTTGCTGAAGCCACAGAAATATATAACCTGGAGCCCAAGAGACCTGTAAGCGTTTGTTTCATATCCACTGACATCTCCTGTCCAGTCAGCTCAGCAAGTCATATTTTCGTACAGTTATTTTGCGCCATCTGTATCGAAAATGGCAACCTGGCCAATTACAATGGATTTTAAGTTTATTCTGAGAGAGTCTTAAAATGGAAAGAATCCAGCAGTGAGCCAGGGGGAGGAAATACCGTGTCTTTCCCAAGGAAAGCCAGGGTTTGATCCTGCAGGCAGCTGAAACATGCCAAATTAGTTGGGTGCTGAGTGTTCAGCACCTTTTCAGAGATGCTCAGGACTTTGCAGAGTCAAAGCTCTGAGCTATAAGGTTAAGCATGAACATTAATGAAATGTTATCTCTCTACCAGATGGAACTAAGTGACAAGTACTCTGGCTGTCAAGCGCAGAAAATTGTGAATCTGTCGCACATCCCCTGACAACAGCAAGGCAATCTTCTTAAAACTGGCTTATGCAATAGAAATTGCACTGCAGCGGGGTATCTCGTTCGCATGGTCAGAAAGCTGACCTTTGGTGGGAACTATTCGCCCATGGGTGTGTGTGTGTTTGCTTTTTGTAGGATGCATCTAGCTTTCTGATCAGCTGCCACCTTGCCAATAACCCACTTGAGGATGTTTTTTCAATGCTAAAATAGCTACAAGCTAAGGCTCAACTTGCATAAAAATTACATGTATACTTGAAATCTTTACAACTGATGATTCCAGATAAGAGCAGATACTCCATTCTGATCAGCCTTCGGCTGAAAGGTGTAACCACTATGAGTCTTTTGCTGTCAATGAAACATCTTCCCTGTCTACCAAGATACAACAAAAACATTATGTTGCCATATCAGAGCGCAGCAGAACTTTCCTGGAGCCTTAAGGGATTGCCTCATATTTTACAGACTTAACTAACTGCTGATAAATGAACAACATCGTATTTTTTTTATATGTGCATACTCTACATGAATGATCATGTAGTATTACCATTTAATCCACAACTGAAATACTTTCTGTATAGAAGTGGAATGCAGAGCATAAGGGGAATGTATAGGTGTACACTTACGTATTTGAGGTGGGAACTGAGATGAAAAGTGGAGTTAGGAAAATAAAACAAGCTTTCAAAGTGATCTCAAAATCTGACTGCATCTCTTTGGTCTAACCTTGTAGCTGCAAGCTGATAGCAAATAAAATGAGGTTGTTCAGAGGAAACTGAAGTTCCTGTGGAAGATTGGCTTCTTGTGGTTTTCAGAATAAATTTACCCTTGACATATACTTGACCTGCTGCTTCAGTTCTCACCTGCTCTTGGAAAATGCCCTTGTCCGTTCTTTCAAAGAAGGGCTCATTTCATCATAAAGTTTAGATGAATGGTTGAAGCAGATCTTTTTGTATAAAATATTCATTATGAACAAACTGTGAACTTGTGAATATGCATGATTCCCCTTTAATCTGTTTTTTGAGAAACATTTCCTTTCAAAACTACAAAAAAAAATGGCAAAAATGGGTCTGCTCAAACTGACCAACAAGACTTAAGTATCAGTTGCTGAAAAATCTGCGCACAAGCTGCCTACAGGCATGATTATTTTTCATGTAAAGAATTTGTGGAGCGACTTTGAAGAAAACCACAAACGTGACTGTGGACAACTCGCAACGGACTGAAACTTGCTCAGTAAGTTATGTGTTTCATTCTAACAAGAAAACAGTCTCCAACTAATGGATCTTACATGGTTAAGATAAGAGAAAGAAGTGTGGGAAAAGAGGGTTGAAAAACTTGGAGATGTACCAAAAAACTCCTACCATACCTGGGAAGCGTGGGTGTGAGTTTCCTTTCCTGAGAGCAGAAGGGGAAGTGGTCAGCTGGTTCATGCTTGGATGGTGCATTTAAGTGGTGGCAGAGGTCAGCTACATACTTGAGATGTGGACATTTCTTCATCAGGTGGTTGCTGGGATATTTTCAGAGATTTCTACCACTTAAAACAATGATAGCCTGTGGGATATCCCTGCTGCTATTCAGAGTATCCACGAAGTTGTATGGAAGCATTGGGCTGCAGCCTCTCCTGTCTTCTCCTCGTTAGTGCAACGCATATTTGGGTAGGTAATCCTCTGTCCCAGCAGTAGATTTCCTTAGGATATTTGTGTAGGAAGTGACTGTGGGGAAGGGGACACGCACCCACCCCACCCTCAATTTTATATCGCACAAAGCAACTCTAGGAGCCACAGGGGAGGCAAGAGTCACCATATTTGCACAATCAGACTTAAGCTGATAGGTGTATCTGTTTCATGCTGGTCAGGAATGGAGTTTGGGGAAAAATATTAGGGAACTTGTGCTGAGTTCAGCTCACAAGAGTGTTTAGCCACGGTTGTTCCAGGTAGTGGTTATAACAAGGAGGGCTTTCCAGGGATTTGGTTAAGACAAAACAAGTGTATTGGTGCTTTTTAGAAGGTTAAGTCCCTGTCTGAGGTGGCCAAGCCTTGGAGATGTTGACCTTCAAGTTAATACAGTATTTTGAGGTCTGTGGCTCATAGGCACATGGAAACAATCTTTCAGAAAATAATGGAGAGAGGATTACAATCCTCTTCTGTAAATGAGCTCCACTCACGTTGCTTAATTCTTCTCCCCTAACATGTATTTTATTGCATGACAAGGGTATGGTGCTTCTCTAGATGCTGACCTGCTGGAAGAGCTCTCTCACTTCTTTAGGTGGTAGTTTCAGCTGAGGTAGTGGAGTGAAATATTCTGCTTATGCAACTGCTCCTAGTAATAAAACTTATGGCTTAAATGTACACATTTACATTAATGAAAGAAGGTTGCGTTGCAAGTAGTGGCAGCTTCCACATTGGTCATACCTCACCACAGTCCCAGTTCAGCAAGTTTTAATTGGTGAGACTTCAGCTTTCTCACAGACAACTTCCAAACCATTTCATTAATTTCAGTAGAAGTTTATGCTGTCAGGAGATACTGAGCTCTCAAGGAGGTACAACCCTGAACAGAACAGTCTTCTGAATGTTTAGCTTGCAGCTTAGGTAAGCACAGGCTAGGAGATAAGTGCTCTGATGGGATAGGACCAGAGATCAGTGAGAACAAAGTTTTGTTTTCCTTTTCCACAGCAAATATGTAATTAAAAAAGACAACCAAATCAGCTGACAAAGTCTGTGACTGTGGGCAGCATGGGTCAAGTAAATCATGTGGGAAATCAAAATATCCCTTTGACTTCTGAGTGCTAAGCAGCCCTACCCCATTTCTGAAAGGCTTGGGAAGCTTTCTGGGGTGAAGTCCTTCACAGTTAGGGAAAAAGGATCATAGGAACAGGTCTTCAGCCTGCTTGCCAGATTCAGGGTGTACCTCTTGTCCCCACCACACCCATGTACTCTTGCCTTAAACTTCTGTGTCATGCTTGTGATGAAGTGGGTGTCAGAGCTGGGGGAGGCAGGGATGTGCTGAAAAGCCATTCGTGTTTGTTAAGTAGATATTCAAGGGATAGAAATCTCAATTTAAATAGGAAGGGAAAAGAGGTGGCACCCTGAGCACGCTGTAACAAGGGGAGGAGGTTAGAGGAAAAAAGGAAGACTTTTCCTTCCAGGGTTCATCCACTCTTCTTCAGAGCATGACCAGGAGCCTTGCATTCAAAAGCTGTCCAAGCTGTCAAGGACTGCTGAAGCTTCATGTTACTGGGTTTTTGAGATGGCTCCTGTTGCTTAGTTTTGAATTGCAGCCAGTGCTGGGGTAGGTCGTGCAGTTGCAGCATGCACATCATTTTTGAGCAGAACATCGACTATGCGCTGGAGAAATCCAGGCAGAGTGGAAGCTGGCTTGGGCACCCGCGCTTGCATCTCTGGGCTCATGAAAGTGAAAAATGAAATATTTGACTATCACAAACAGCTCCAACACAGTGATCTTCAAAAACGTGTTGCAGGAGCACTGCTTCACTGCTGGCTGTGGGGAAAGGAGACTGCACTTCTGGAAGCACCCCATACTTTCCTTCCTCTCCCACTTGTATATTGACCCAGCTTAACTCTCTCTGGCAGGGTCAGGAAGCACATAAGTTCAGAAAGGCTGCCTGCCAACTTTCATTTTTCATAGTTTAGTCATTCATGATTTTCTGTGGAAGAAACGCCCTATTTGGTTAGGAGGTAAACTTATTTTGGCAGGGAGGTAAATTCGCAATTCTCACTGTCAAATTATGGCTAAAAAGAAAGAGAAACCATTTTTGCATTCCAAGAATTAAACTCGTTAATGTATGTAGCATTACATTTTAGCAAAGTAATCACAGCTGAGCATCCAAAATGTTGTCTTGAATGCTTGAAAAATTTACTGAAAGTAGAAACGGAAAGGGCTCTGCAATGTCCTTTATAAGAGAAGCTGCTAGTAATTCTCATATTGGGTCAGCAATTCAAGATGTTGAAATTTTTTATTTATATATAATAGATACATGCATATGTATGTGTGTGTGAGTATAGGGAAAAAAATCTCATGATGAAAATTTTCAGTAGTTTTCCATATTTCAAGCCATACTGCTGCCTCAAATTGAGCATTTATAATATCCATTATCTGAAATTCAGGCTTCTGAAGGGCGCATATATATACATAATGTGGTGATTCTATGATATAAATATAAAAATATACAGAAGTAATGTGTAGCTTTTTTTTAAAATAAAAGGGGGGAGGAGGGGCAGAAAGCCCAGCTCCTGGTTCCTTATGCTGCTTTTTGGACTTCCTCTGTGACTCTGTGCGAGTTCTTACACTGAAAAGAGGTCTCAGCTTTTGAGCCCCTTAGTCTTTGGAAACAAGGCACTGAGTATTGTATGGGTACTTTTTTGGCTTTAAATAGAAACGTGTAATACGCAGCGCACACAAACCAGCAAATATGAAGTTTTGTGAGGGCTGATTTCCAAGGGGATTTTCAGATACCAAGTTGTTGGGGGAATGTTCTCACTGATGCTCAGTGTTTGTGGACCTGAGAAGATCTACCTAAAACCTACTTTGGAGCAGTTGTTTGAGTTAGGGATATGTGAGAACTCCTTAGGTTTCTGTATGTATGTGTATATATGTGTGAATTATTTATCACGGAAGTTGAAATGGATGCTTCATTTTTGTTTAGTGTAATTAAGCCCCTAATATTAATATATAATCAAACATATTGCTTGGGGGTTGACTCTTCTGATTCTCAGCCTCAGCCCGAAGATATTGTCTCTTTCTTTCCTCCTTTTTTCTCATTAGTAGCTTAGATAGGCATGAAAAATCTTTTGAGCTTAAATAAGAGATCTTTGTTGTTGTTGTTCTTGTATAGTTCAAAAGCAGTTAATTTTTAAGACCTCAATCTTGGCACATGGCCACTCTCAGCTGGCAAATACACCCTTGCTATTTTTGCTGTGTGTGATTTTTAGTTCATCTGGAAGCTGCTGCCAAACAACTTTAGTCTAATTCTCCTGCCCCTTGCCTCTTCCTATTGCTCTCCAAGTGCTCTCATGTGCTTCCACCCAGTTAATGAACCATCTGTAAAATGAAGGAGTAGCTCAGTCCTTGATGTCTCTGCTGAATCCCCAGGCCGTAATGGCAACTGTGGTGGCTGGTGACTCGCACAGCAATGACAGAGCCAGCTGGGTAGTAGCGTTGCACTTGCCTCCGACCCACCCCGAGCAATCATCCTATGGATAGCGGAATTATAGGCACTGCAAAGCTGGTGTGTTTTGGAGCCACGCTCCCCGGGTGTAAGATGATCTGCCTCTCCACCATTCCCCTCTGACATCCATCCATGCAGGCAATTGCGTCATTACAACCACATCATTTTGTCTGGCATTCGGTCTGCAGCCTGGGAGAAGATTCTTGTAGCTTCAGGTGTATAAAAGTAGGAAAGTGTTTTGTGAGCGGCAGGTGGGAGTTGTTCAGTGGGAAGGTTAGATGAAATGGGAATTGGGAGAGAGTCTTCAGGCTGGTTAACCGAGGCAGGAAAATTTCTGTGGATTTTCCTTTCTGTTCTAGAGCAGTTTAGGAAATGAAGGCAAATACCATATCAAATTTGAAAGCACAGGGTTGGAATGAGCTACCTTTGGCAGAGTAAATACAAGAGTCTGGATTGGACAGTATGATTAAGCTGTTATTATTTCAAAAGGTCCTCTTTTAAAGCAAATATATATATATAGAGAGAGAGAGTAGATCTAGTATAATTCTATAAACTCTCTTTGCTGGAAAGTTTCTGAATTAAACTTCCGTAGAAAATGTAAAAGGAGCTTGCAAACCTTTAGTCTTCTCCCCTTGTCTGTCCCCTTGTTTTATCAGTAACAGGGAAAATCTGCCTGGGAAAAGGTGCAGAGAATTTTTTTTTTCCTTCTGTAAAAGGAAACAGCATCTCTCTGAACAATTCCAATGGCTTATCCCTCTCCTGTATCATCACACTTATTATATGTAATGTTAAAATAGTATTTTGAAGATATAGTTCAATAGTGTAGCGTATCACAAATGTATTGTTTGTTTTCACCAGGAGTTTGGTGAACAATTGATTCATCCCTGTGTGTGAACTGCTAACATATCCCCTTCCAGAACTATTATCTGTGCATGGTCCACCCACACTTCCTGGCATGCTTGGCAATGCTTACAGTCAAAGGTGACTGGAGAGCCGAAGTCCCTTTGAGATGGAAATACTGTGTAGGTGAGAGAGACAATATTCGGGAAGGATAGGAAAGTAGCCTTTGAGTGACAGCGTACGCTTAAAAAAACCCAAAACAATAAAACTGTTGCAATGGGGTGAGTTGGATGTTAAAATAGTTTCTGATCCTTTGGAGGTATAAAAGCCCTAGGCAGGCCAGGGGGGGTATGGAAATACAGGCACTTTCACGTTAGGTTCATTATGTCTCCCTCACAAACACAGAAGGGTGAGTCTGTACGGGACTGGTAGTAGATTGAATTAAGCAGACAGCACTGGCAGCGTAGCCATAACTTGCTGAGAGTGACAAAGCTGAAACTGGCAACTGCGCATTAAACACACCAAGGTTTTTGATATGGTTTTGTTTAAGATAACAAGTGAGACATCTGCAGAAACTGATGTGAATTGTCTAGATTCCCAGACACTTTTTGCATCAGTTGAAGTTTGGGAGTGTGTCTGTCTGCACATGTGATCTTTGCTAGGAGTGTCTGGCACAACGTGATCGTCAGAAGCCACCTTCACTCCATCTGCATTGGGGTCTTTGCTGATGTCATTGATTAGGAGGGGGTTTTTTGAGTTTAACAGGAGGATATGGAGAGGATGGAGTTTAGTCTTGCCTCATGTAAATCCTGAAGACTGCAAGTTGCTTGGTCCCTTCCCTGCATCCAAGATGGAAGGTTATGAAAATGATGTGGGTTGCAGTATCGCTGAAGCTCGGTTGATACTTGTATCTCTAATCTCCTTCTCATTGGACCCGTGTTCCGTGGTTCCTTTGCTTCCCTAGCTCTTGGCGGAGGTGGTAATGAGCTGGTTGCAGCTCAGTGCCGAGCAGGTGATAACAATGAGGATTGTTCAGGAAGAGTGGGTGGGACCTTCTGCCTGCCTCAGCTTGTATGATATATGTCCTATACTATTATATGACCTGAAGGCTTTCTCTCAGTCTGGAGGAGAGGAATCTAGCTGTTTGAAATCAGCTACATAGCCAGCTACTTACTTGCCTTTAGACAAGCATGAATTTGTGGATCTTCAGCTTTCTTGAACAGAAAACATAGACAGAAAGTAAAAATGAAGGGAGACAAAGAAGTTCACAGTAGATCCATGCATATATTATGTAATTATTTTTAAAAAAATTAATTTGTGTCCATTTCTTCTCGTCTACCGGTGGCAAAACAAAATCTTGATGAAAAGCTACTGGAGGAAAAGTAATTAGAGTGACGAACTTGGAGATCAGAAAATGGGCAGGATGGGGCATGGATGGTAACAAGCAAACAAGGAGATGCAGAGTACTTTTGTCTTGGGAATTTTCTGATCTGCAATAATATCATATGGTCTGAGTAAGTCTGAATGAACTTTCAGTCAGGGCTGTTAAACTTGGCTGGCAGTGCGGGCTGCATGTTCAACAGGAGAGATTTATGAACTTAACTCATGAAGGTGGTTTAGACCTGTGTGCTGTTAACTGTAAAGGAGGCAGTAACCTCGGTATGAATCCTCTGCACCTGCTCAGTTGAAGGTCATGATGTGATAAAACCCGCAACACTCCTGATTCCTGAAGAACCTGTAGCTCTCTAGGAAAAACGCATAGCTACTGTTATTTAATGCAAGTGTTATCTTTGCATTCAGTATAACTGATCATACAGCTCACCCCTAACTGTCGATTGTACATCGTGCATATGGTTTTGTTCAGTCTTAACCACTTTTACAGTGCTAATAAGATATAGGTTTCCAGTTTTCCTTTTGTGGTTCTTCATTCAGTCTGCCTTTAAGACTGCCTTCCAGTATGAAAAGTCAGGCAGATGCATTTAAAATGTATTAGGCTGATGGCCTGAGCTTTAGGATTAGGATGCTTTTTTTTGTGTGTGTGTGTAATTGCACAAGGTGCTTTATTCATTTGCTGGTATTTATAGGGCTTCTGTTTTTCCTGTATGTATTGTGCTGTTGTAATTCTTTAAAACAAACAAACAATTATCGTTTTTCTGGTCTTATCTTTTACAGCGAATCTCCTCCTTGTGGATCAGAGATATATCTCTTCTTTTCACTGTTAAGAAGAACATGTCTTTCCCACTTTAATGCACCATAGCTAAGCTGATAATACTCATATGAGGCTTTAAGTGTTTGGAAGCATGTTATATACATTAAATCTTGCAAAATTCCAATCAAGTTAGTAAGTATTTTTTCCCACATTGTACAGATGAAGAAACACAGTCAAAGTAGTTAAGCTACTTGCCAAACCACACAGTGAGTTAAAGACGGAGACTTTGTGGTTCCCAATCCATGTTCAGACTAGTAAAGTATATTGAACCTCTGGGTTCTTTTTGTAATGTAATATAATATCCAAAAACTCTCTTTGATTTCTTCGTGTAGAGTGAAAATGTCATTGACAGAAAGACCATTTGATTTTCCTCAGCCTCGAGGAGAATGTGAATTTTTTTAGAACTGAATTTTCATCAGAAAATTGTATGCTGACTTTTATACGTCACAAATGCCATATGGACTCCTAAATATGGAGAGAGAATAATTATGAGCCCCTTTGTACTGACTCACTTCTCTGATTTTTTTTAACTGCATTTTAAGGATTCAAAAGCTGATTGCTAATGTGGTGTATTGCTTCTGTTAGATAATCTTAGCTTTTTAACTGAATATAGCCGTGCAGTGCCTTATGATTAATTACATGTACAACAGGTGTTGATCTTGTTGAACCGAGATTATGAAGTTCTCTGCTATCCAGGTGGTCTGTTTTAATATAAAAAGACCAGTAGCATAATGAGCAAGAAATGGAACTAACGAGCGGGGGGGAAATACTTGAATGCATTAATCACCTTTAATAAGCTTAGCCAGCTCAGCACAGCTAATCAGCTGGGAAGTCCTTGCTTTGAAGAAGCATCAATTGTTGTATACCCAGTAGGGTAAATAAAAGATAAGCCAAGAGCGGTGGGAAGGGTGTTTGTACATCTAAAAGCTTTCAAGATTTTCCAAATATAAGGCACCTGGTATGATGGTTTAAAAAATTATATTAGTGGAAATGAAGATGCAGCTACCTTTTGGTAATGAAGAGATATGTCATTCAGATATCTCCAGATGCACTAGCATGGCAGTTATTATTGAAAAGTGGTGGTTATTTGCAATACAGCTCATTTTAATTTTCACACTTTGAAGGGAGCAATGGGCCTAACTTAAAGCTAGCCTTCTAATGACCCCTTGTTCATCAACTGTGAGCTCAGAAATTTTAGGCTAATATATTGCTTTAGCTTGAAAAGATGTGCCAGTAAGTCCCCTCCCCGCACAGTATTTCCCATTTCATATACATCAGTTCTTTGTATTTCAAATTCTTTGACAGTGAATGAAGTAGCTGTCTAATGCTTAGTTAACAACCCTTTTAACATAGCATGTGTAATTTTTTTCTTTCCCTAATACCATAAATACTTTTTCTTCTCTTAACTCCTCGTTTTGCAACTCCTATCCATACAGTAGCAATAACTGTACTTATGCTGTTTTGTTGTAAGCCATTGAACAACTGCAGTGTACAGAGACATAACAGATGCACAGAACCTCTAATGATGGAATCCACCTTTTCTTGAGAACTTCAGCAGTGCCTCTGTGTTACTGATATTAGGAAAAACTGCTTTTGGTTCTGGAGTTTGCAGATTAGGACTATGCATATTTTAATGATATTGCAATCTTTCATGCATATACTCTCAGTGGCTTCTCCAGGACTGGAAAGGAGGGACAGGCACTGGCCTGTGGCACTCAGGTTATGCATGTGACTTTTCACCCACAACTACCTAAATGCTTTCCCTTTTTCCTTCCTCCCCCATCCTGTGATTTTTTTTTTCTTTGGCAGCTAAGACACTTGGTGAGCTTGGAGGCTTTTCCCCCTCTGTTCTGCTCTTTTTTTTGTTATTGGTGAGCAAATCCGCTTTAACTTTTTTTTTTTAATTGAAGAATATTTTCCTTGCTCTCCCATAACTCTCCAAACAGCTGAACAGACCTTCCACAGACTTTCCAGACCTATTTACCTTGGGGATAAAACTGAGCAAGCAAAGTTCCGACTTTTTGGCATTAAGTGAGAAAGTAGGATTGAAAGGGAAGCCTGTCTGTATTACACAGTCATCACCTGAGCTAGAAATCCTGACGTGCTGGTATAAAGACATTGTTGGCCATTCTGAAGGATTTCCTTAGAAGGTAATAACATAGAATATTTTTAGACATAATGCAATCTGTCCAGTGTGGTGCTTTGAATTGGAGTAAGGTGTTGTCTGAAGTGTGACTGCAGATATGTAGATGCACTGGGTTGCAGTGAGCCACTTGCACGCTTACCTGATATCTTGGTTTAACCTTTCCGGTATGGTGGGAATCTAACCATGTCTGTGATCACATCCAGGCAAAAGCAATTACTGTTATATTTTTCTCTCACAACTTCCATTCAATTACCAATAGTGGCTATATTGATCTTGGGGCACGTCTATACAAGAAACTCCACACAAATGAAGCAGGATATTGATGTTGTACCCGGGTGCCTGGGCACAACACTCCTGCAACTCACATGATCTGGTGCTTTTGTAACTGGGGGGTAGGTAATACCTAAAATACTGGGAGCATATGGGCATGTTCAGTAGCCACTTTTTACATAAAGCTCCTGGGGTTTTCACAGCTGCCTGGCACACAATTTGGCAGGACCCATGCTGAACTGACTGAGGGGAAGGTGATCTCACCCTCATAGTATTTTTGTGTTGATGTACCTCATTCTCCAGTAATGTTGTGATCCGATTGTCACATATTCCTTAACATGTTCGGACGAACATGCTCAGATTTGGCATGCCAGGCTGAGATGCGCAGCCAGGATGCTGGAGGGTGGGGAAAGCCTCCAGAAGTTGGAAGTTCACTGAAATGACCATGATGTCATTCACTTAAACTGGAATCCTCACCAGGCTCCCCTTACTTACCATTCAGTAGTTTCCACAGTGCTGTGGCACAGTCCTGAGTCTGCAGGAAAGCCTAGCTGTCTCGGCCAGGGCTCTTCACCTGAGGATCACCTGGGGTGAGAGGGAAGCTGGGGTTAAGAGACATGTAAGAGACATGAGGAGCGGTCCTGTACTTGTGTTAAGGCATCTGTGCCAAGGACCCTGCAAGGAATGACCTCAGTGTGGTGACCACAGATGTTGCCTTCTTCAATTAGAAGAATTGGACTGTGTCCAAGCTGCTGATAAATGTTGAGTCTGAAAACGGCTGGTTCTTATTTTGGGATATCACCATCAAAGTCCTTGATTCATAATTACGATCCTTGAGGCTGGAGTACAGCAATTCACTTTTCCGCTTTGGGAGTGGGAAGGTAGGGGAACAGCTGCTTTCCTCTTCCCTGCTCCTCTCCCAAAGGCGACAAACTCTTAGCAATTCTGGGTGCTTTCAGAAAGACACACAACCCACATGCTTGCTGTTAACAACAATACTGGGACCAAACATTCCTATCTCCCTGAAACAGGAAAACTTACTTCTTATGTCATCTCACCATGGTTATGTCAAAGTCATATCAATTGGACTTTGCATTGAACCTCCTACCAGACCGCAGCATTGTTCTAGAGCCTACGCTTGCTTGTATCCTGTTCAGATAGCGTGGAACAAAGATGCTAATAAACAGCACGCAGATAAAACGTTTTTCAGAAATGTCTTTGTTCCAAGACTTGACTCTGGTTCGGCTAGGAAAGGACAAGTTATCCATCCAGCACTTTCCCAGAAGAGAGATGCTGCAGTACTTGATAGTGGGTGGTAAAATAAGAGGAGAAATTGGTACAATTAGTTTTAATGGTCAAGTAGTATTACTGCAAATTCTCCAAAGTAATTTCCTCTATCGTTCAGGGAATTTGTCCAGCAACACAATAAAGCTGAGGTTTGGTTGTTCCAAACAAGAGTCACTGGAGGTGGGGGAAGAGGTGGATAGGATGGGGTAACCCCTATCACCCTTCCCCTCAGAAGTCTCAGAAGCAAAAATGACCTGCAGTTATGGACATAAGTTTACCTCGTATTTCCCTGAGCAATGCTGTAATAATGAGTGTTGTACATTAAGGGAGCTGACCTTAAGCTACCTCCCTCACAGATTACTTTGCTTCCTGCAAGCTCACAGTGCTTGTGAGCATATGTGCATGCTGTCAAAGCATGATTTCAAGAGAGAAAATAAGGTTCTAATGATAATTTGGGTCTTGGCTGCACTCAGATTATTTCAGTAGTGAATCCTTTTTGTACCCAATTTTCATTAGATTTTTCTAACGCCCTTTTAGATACCTAAATTGTCACCTTTATTCTACAGAGTAGATGCGCAATTTTAGAGCTGGCAGTATTTTTCTGATTTTGCAGTGTATTATAAATCCCTTTCTCTTCCACATGTCCTGCCAAACCTGAAAGTCCTGCAGTTCGGTCAACATATAGATGTATAAAAGAGATTGCTGAAAACTTTCTTGAACCTCTGTACTGTTTTCAGAATGACTAGAGGTCAAGCTGACCGTGTCCTCACAAAGGAAGTTAAATAGTAAAACTTTCCTTAACCATACAAATAAAAGAGAACAAGGAACGAGGAAGCGAAGTTGTTCAGCAGTGATGCAATCAAAAAGTTTGTAGTCTCCCAACAAGTAAGTTGATACTTTGCCTCTAAATTTTAAATAAATATGATAATTTGAAGTGTGAAGGTAAAACCAAGACTTCTAATGAGAATGAATGTGTAGAGTGAAAATTGGCACATCTGAGGTGAAAGTACAACTGAAGAACGTAATGGACTCAAGATGCAGGTAGCAGATAGCCTGCATTCCAAAAAAAATCGAAAAATCTGGCAGTATACAGTGGAATTCCACCAGTGAGTATTTTCAGTGCATTTGTCAAGCTGATGTTGTGACTGTGGAATAGCAAAAGTATTAGCCATAGCCAGTCGGGAAATGTGGAAAAATTATTCAGGCAACTACAAACTTGTTAGTCTGGCCTGAGAATTATGCAACTCTTTGGAACAAATTATGAGCAAAAGTATTATTAAACAATATTGTAAGTGGAGAATGTGATAAAAATGTAGTGTAGTTCTAACAAAAGATGATCGTGCCAGACTAATCCTATAGTGTTCTTTGATGTGATAACTGATCTTATAAGCAAGCCAACTGTGCTACATCTAATGTACTTGTTTTTCAGTGAAGCATTTACTGCAGTGCTACATAAAAAAGTATTGATTGAGGAGAAGGTGGGGTTTGGTATCGTAAAACAAGCAAAGGGAAGAAAACACCATTGTTGATTCCAGGTAGAGGAATAGTAGACAATTTCAAGGATTACAGGGTGAAAAAGAACCCCAAACCCCACGAAGTTAGTGTGCCAATGAGATATGTTGCTGTCAATGGTTTTGGAGGCACAGGTGCATGAAGCATTGTTATACCTGCGACAGCCTAGGGCTTAAATGACCAGGAATTTATTATCATGTGGCACAAAGGGTGAGGTCATGATTTTGGGAACGTCAGCATCAGTTCATGTTGTAAACTGTGAGCTCATCAACTAGAAACTGAGTGAGAGAAGTAGTAGTAATTGTACTATCAGGGTGTACAACTACTACTGCAGGGCACAGCAGCTGAACAGAGGAGCATTGTGAACTACCTTGTGATCCGACCATGAAAAAGGCAAATAGAGTGCAGGCAACTATTTATAGTAGATACATGAGCTCTTAATGCTTATAAATAAGGCTTTGTATACACAAAATAAGATGTAACTTTAAGTCACCCATATTCAACAGAGTGGTTTACTGGAGCAGCTTCAAAGGAAGGTTATCATAGAGGACTGGGAAAATGGAGAGTCCATTTTATGAGTGGAGCTGAAAGAAGTTTGGCTTTTTCAGTAAAATGAAGGCAAAGAAGGGGCATAATTGTGGTCTATAAACAGTCACGTGGATAAATAATAAAGGTGGGGAAAAAGGTTCCTCCAAAGAACAGTATTGGTAGCAAAGTAAAACATTAATTTGGTCACAAATATGGTTCAATGGAAATCAAAGACTTCTAATATTCAACAAAACTGTGAAGTTCTGGAAAACTTTTCTAGAAGGACAACAAAGACAATCAACTTTTAAGGAGCGGTAAGACAAGTCTGTGAGTGAGGTTATATGTCATAGTTGTCCAGTTATGAAAAATTGTATTGGACGTTCCTGGTATTCCTATGCTCAAAGCGTGTGTCAAAGTTTTGCCATGAAGTAGTTTGCAGCCTGCTCTCGTGTGTAGCCCCAGCACACTCTAAAGGAATTGCTGTTTGCAGCTATGACTGTAGAAACGCATCCTTTGCCAATGTTTTATTACTATGAAGTACAGCTCAATGTCCATTGACTGGATTGATAGTCTAAATTGCATAAAACTAATCATCTGCAGCACAGAACCAGAAATTGTCTTTGCTTGAAAGTGCATACAATTGAGGCACTGATCCGTGAAGACAAGTTCAGATTCAGGTAAATTTAAATTAAGGCTCAGGAAACCTTTTTTGAAAACACAAGAGCAGGTTGTAGGCTGGTACATATTAGCAGACTGAAATCCATAATGGAGTTACACCAGTTCCCTTGTTTTAAGCTTGTTGGTGTGGCAGCCTATGGCTGAAATTGTCCAAAAGGAGTTTGCTCAGCACGTGGCCCTTTGCCGCCCATCTAGCAATGCTTGCTGCCAACTTTCACTGTGTCAACAAATCTGAGGAGTTTGTGTGTGTTTGTTTGTTTTTGTTTGTTTAGAAATCTTTTGGTCCCCAAAGTGTAATGTTTTTACAAGGTGATCTTATTTTCAAAGAACTTAAAACACCTACTTTGTGCTTGTGGCTTCTGTGTTGGTTAAGAAGTTGCATTTCACTTTTTACGGTGCACTAAGTGTGGTCTATGGACTGTTTAGGAGCAACTCCACAGAAAAATACGCTGTCACCCAACATGACTATAGTTTAGAAGACTCACCTTAAAATTTGGAGCCCATAATCCCAGATGTGGCCTCTGAAATAGGTTTTATTACACTGATACAGTCACACTGGCTTCCCATTACTCCCAACTGGACGCGCTTTGGAGGCTCAAGGGGGAGACTTGCGGATCTGCATTATGCAAATGCAATTCCCCAATTCCAGCAGTAGCAGCCGCATTAATTCCCAACGTGGCTGTTCGGGCTCGGCTGGGCTGAGCTCTGCCTCCCTGGCGTCATCGCTTTTTTCCATCCCCAAATAGGTGATGAGTAATTACTTGGTCTTGATTTATTATTCAGACCATAGTAGTTCTGTTACAAAGTAAACATTTTTGTTGGCTGAGTCCTAATGCAAAGACCGTTTCACAACCACCTCTTATTTTTAGGTTTTAATTGCTTCGCTTTGCTGTCAACTGATGACCCCCTCCCCCACGCCCCGAGCCCTCCTCCCCTCTCCCCCCCCCTCCATGGTATGGGTTTTTTCCTGTTCCCACACTGCTAATGTGATGAGCAACAGTTGCAATATCACGGGGCCCTCTCTGAAGGAGAAGAAAAAAAAAGGAAAAAAAAAAATCCCAAACACCACCTTGTTTGCTTTTAGAGCTCTCCCGCCTTTTCAGCGGAGGCTGTGTTAATCCTTGCACTGTGAAGGGAAACTCCTATGTAAATCAAACCAGTGCTCCATGCTCTCCTCCTTCCCCCCCTCCAGCTCCCATATATTAAGTGATTGTTCTCTTCCCTTAGAAATGACAAATGATTGGTTGCTTTACTGTTGGCTTTCAGTATATTTTCTTTTACGGCCCTGGATTCTGGGGTTGAATCTTGCTTCTTTCTGTTGGCACGTCTGGTTGACATCCCTCCCAAACCTATTAAAAATAAATAAAATTATGTGTTAGTGTTACACTGAGCACGTGATTTTGTTTCTATTCCTTCATATTATGCCATGCATTCTTGTGAATTTATTTTGCACTGAGATGCTCAGAATAAACCAAGGCATTTCTAGATTTGAAGATGCAAAAACTAATGCAACTCAACCCAGAGCAGACTGCAACTTTTTCTTTTCCTTCCCCCCCTGCCCCCAGTGCTGTTTCTTTTTTTTTTTTTTTTTTTTGTGCTGCATAGCCTTTTCTGGTTTAGCCTGCACTCCAAGGCTAGATTTTGATGTCAATGATTAGTATTTCTAATCGGTTGAACAAGGACAATGTCCCTTCTGCTGCGCAGAGGACACAAAGGCCCAGGCACTGATTCTGATCCCCCTCGCAGCATTTTGGCTCCACTGGGCCCTTTCCCCCATGGCTGTAAATCAGGGGAAATTCCGCCCATCCCTTGGGCGAGGATGGTTAGAGATGAGAAATGGACGGTAGGGACCTTGGGTTCCTTCAGGTGGGCAACGCAGACATGGTGCAAGGCGAAGACCACCGTGCCACCTCCCTGGCCACTACTCTTTGCTGTAGATGGGGGCTCTGGTGGTCTCCCTGTGGTGCTGGCCCAGCAGCTGCGGTTTTTCTGCTCTGGGGGAAATGACTCTGGATTTCCACCTGTAAAGCAGATTCCAGGGCTTTGTTCTGCCCTGACAAGGCAAGCTTTGCTGCTGGCAGCTCGTGCCCGCTCCGCTCCCGGCGGCATCTGAGGGGCAGAGGCTGAGGGCCCGGTCCAACTTTCTTTGATATTAGTGGGAGCTTGCAGTTCTTCTGTGCCCCCAGGATGGATCCGTGAAGTGGTCGTACAGGTTCAGGCTTCACTTCTTTTATTTTTCCTGAAACAGTTAGTAAGTTAATTTACATGAGATGTGCACCCTGGCAAATGCCATCTCCTAGCTATTGTTTCAGCTAAGCAGCTGTCATTTGCGTAACATTATGCATCCTTCATTGTACCATGCTAATTTTTTGAGGGGCAATTTTTCTACAATGAGCACTGCGGCTTCTAACAGAAACCTCTTTATGGCATTGGCCCCGGGGAGCTGCAAGCCCTGCCAAAGCAAACAAAGGCTTATTGCTCCAACTGGGCATGTCTGTGCCTTTAATACAGCGTGAAGTTCACAGAACACTGCATCCAATCTGCACATAGTTAACACCTGGTCCAATGCCTTCTGGCAATTAATCAAGATATCAATCAGTGATGACAAAAATTAATAAATAACCCATGCTTGCATATTGCACATTCTCAGAATGGGAGAATTTGCATTGACACTTACAGCCCATTTACATTTTTGACTGCATTTTCAGTATGTGATACTGTACAATACAGTAATTATTGATGCATATAACTAACTGGTACCTTGAGCACTTATGAAAGAGTACGAAAAACCACATTAGTCTATCTTGGTAGAAAAAGCTTTGACCTCATTGAATTACAGCCCTGAACTTTGATGTAGGGTCGTGAAACTCCTCTACTGCTAGCAAATACATCAATGGGGTTAGTCTAACTTTGCCTTCTTTCAAGAGTAGTGGAGTGGTTTGGGGTTGAATGTGGCTTATTCTTATCTTGTTAATTAATGGGACTGTTTTCCTATACCTTAAGCCAAATTCCACTCTTACACCTTATTTAACTCTGAGCAAGTACCCAAACTTCTTCCCTTTTGAAGTGACTTGGAAGTTAGCCACAACTTCAAAGGAAGGAAGATCTGTTCCTCTCTTCATTTAGAATCCATAAAAGTACTCTGGACCTCGTTTGATTTATCAAAACAGAGGCAGCACTTTGCAAATGTGGGTGCACAGTTGTTTCTACTGGCCATGTAAAGGCATTATCGAAGGAGTGGCTTGTCTTCCCTGAAAATAGAAATCCCTTGGCCAGAGATGAGCAAAGGTATCCTCGCTTTTGTAAACACTGGTATTTGTTCTCTAGTGATGCAAAAAAATATTCCTGGTGAAGAATGAAGCAAGTATTTTTTGCTAACCTCCAGAGTCCGCACTACAATGGTCAGAAACAGTAATTATAAATCCCTGTCGCAAACAGTTGTTCTTTTTGCAGCTTGAAGGAGGCCATGGCTGTACGGACCTGGAGTTCAATGTTTGCTCTTGCTTTTAGGTCAGGGTTGAAGCTCATCTGTGGTGCAGGGGTGGGAAGTTTCTTGTGCTTTCACAGCGTGTTTCTGTCCTACCTGCTCTGCAGATGAGCAGCACTCTCCTTGGGTGTCAACCAGGGTAATTAAACATGCTGATGAATGTCATGGCTTCTTTGAGAGGGTCATGTGTGGCCAGGGAGAGCCAGGAGCAGGCAGGGAGGGGTTCTACCCTGTACTGACCTACTGCACTGCCTTGTTCTCTCTTGAGCAATATTCTGGCAATTGCACCAGACTGGGCAGTGGCTTTTCCAATGTGGGTAAACATAGCCTTGGAAATAGTAGTTTTGGTGGTCCCAGCTTAAGCGTGGAAATCATGCCAGGACCTGTTAGAACTGGATAAACGTAGTTTCGCAATGGTCTGGCACATGAAACAAGAATGTTATTCTGCCACCTGAACCCAAACTCTGGTCTCTCCAAAAGGTAGCTTCTGAAATACTTCTGGTTTGGCTCCTGAATTATTTGGAGTGTAACAGTTCCTATGAACTTCATGATTTAAATACTTTCCAGAACAAGGAGACAAGAACATTTAAATTAGCTTAGTAGAAAGGCATTTAACATAGAGAGTAATAAAAATACATCGCCTGTCACATGTGATCTTTATATGACCTTAGCCACAGAACAATAAATATTATATAACCACACTAAAAGCAGTTTTTAACATTATATATTTATATTTAATAAGTCGTGATTTTCTTTCCTTCAAGATGCAATTTTGATGAGACACTTTAAGTGTGATCTAAAGGCAAAAACTTTGTGACTGGTTATGTAAGGCTTCTAGTGGGGCATCATTTAAAGATTGTTTGAATGAAAACACGGTCACTTTGTTTTACTGTGTTCCTTACTAATGTAATAGAGCAGTAAGTATACAGTCTGATTTTATACTGTTTCCTGTTTTGCAGTTTTTGTTTGTTTGCTTTTTTTGGGTTGGTTTTTTTCCTGTTGTGTTTGACTGTTGGGCAACTCTTCACCTAGATGCATAACATTAAGCTTGCTGAATGCTTCCTAGGATAAGCCATCAGTTGCTATCCCCAATTATCAGTTTAACTGTTAGATTTGCACTTACAGTCTATAAAAGAAAAATTATTGCAAGCTAGTTAGACTGTAATTGTAATTGTCCCTTTTAAATTAACTATGTGAGATTCAGATGGCTATGTAAAAAGGCAACAAAGGAAATCAAAGTATCCAGCTTTAGACTGGGTTTTAATTACATTAGAAAGCCAAATATTACAACGTAAATTTTATTTTTTTTTTATTGGAGGAAAGCTTTGATTTTCTTTTTTTATGCACTATCCTTTCTTACTATGGTTTTTGGAGGCAGTACCTATTAAGAACAGATTTGTATAAAGGAAAGGTTGACGATACTTTCTGTACAAATAAATACATATAACATACATATTCAAAATTAGAAATATTCAAATTTTTATTTTTTGACTTACGTACGCTTCTTTCAAATTTTCTAGGATTTTGTACTAGCCATATTTTAGATTTATGTTGTCTGTCCTTAGATGATGCCTATAAAAATGTAATATATAATGAGTTCATTAATCCAACTCAAGAGAAGACCAGGTTTCCCCCTTCTTCCCCCAACAAGTTATAACTATTCTGTGCAATCAGCCTTTAGGCACTAGTCAGCTGAAATGGAAAAAATATTTAATAACAAGAGCTCAATAGCCTGCAGATCTCTGATGTCTGAGATGACTTCAACTCTTATGATGAGCTACACTTAACCTAAGAAATATGATTTAATTCCACTTCAAAAGTATACTGGAATCTTTGATATATGGTCTGTGGTCTATTAAGCTTGATCTTAGCCTGACCTTTTAAAGGAAGAAAAGTTTTGTTTCTTTTTAAAAAACATAACCAAACAAAACACATATCTCTATGTGAGATCCAGTGGTTGCAGCTTCAAAAAAGAAAAGCATTTAAATATGTGCTTTACTTAAGCACTTCCATTGTTTCATTGACTTCATAGTCTTAGATAGTTCTTTCTTGCCTGTTGGAAAATATTGACCTCAAACTTGCTCCTTGCATTGGAGTTCCCTGATTGACTTCGCAGCATCGGTTACTTGAACGAAGCCATCCAAACTATGCTCACCAGAAGGGGTCAAATATAATAACCCTGCATGTGGCTGAATTAAACTCTTAGCCATTTAATGCTCTCAAGTGCAAAGAGAAGAGCAGTAGCTATGCTGAAGGGTGTAAGCATTCTAGAAAGATTAAGGAGGGGGGGGGAAGTATTAGTATATAAGCTAGGTGATCAATAAGGTGTTGGACATGCTTTCTGTAAGGGATGTTTTGTAATATACTGGAAGTCCCTTCATTCGTCTTTAAAAGAATGTGGCTCTGAAGGACTGGGAGAAAGATCTATTACATCTGTGAATTCAGTTTTCTATTTTAGAGGTAACTACACTTCTCTCTATCGTGCTAAAAAAAATAAATAAAAAAAATAGTTCTCATACTTTGTACTGATGGACTATCACAGCTGGTTACCTTGCTTCAACTCCCAGCTTACATTAATTCACACCCAGTTGTCACGTGCCAGCTTTTTCTTTTGACTAAATAACACTTCTTCCTCTGTGATGCTTATCCCTGTGATCCATCTATAAAGAGCAATTGTAACCTTCTCAGCCCTTGTTTTGGTGGGCTTGGCACACCATGCTGTTTCAGTGTCCTGCATGGCCATCCATACAGTTGTTCTACAAAACTTCTGTTCCAGTGATCTGAGACTGACACACAGTAAAAGGAAACATGATTGTGTAGGCCCTCTCCACTGCTTATCTCCTTGATCCCAGGTGGCTCTAAGGTGGAGTGAAGGGACTTGTCTGGTTGGAAGAACTATTATGTGGTATGAAGGTCATCGCAGAGATTATAATTACAAAGGAATGGGAGATTTGATCATCGACGATGTTGTTACAATTGAGTATGGGATGACCTCAAAGCTGCTTGGTGATTCCTGGTTGGGTAAAAAGTAATTGATAAGAGCTGAGTAAAAACCTGTTGTCATGGTGTATGTTGGCACTGGTGTAGGAGAGAGTTGTGGGGAGTTTACTTCCGGATGCTTCAACTGAAGGTCTCTCTGATAGTTTTCTCTGGATGTTCAACAGTGTTGTGTGGTGCAGGGAGGTCAAGGTAATCTCAGGTTCTCCAAAGTGTAGCTAAATAGGTGTGTTAGAGCAGAGAGGGTTAAGCTTGGTTAGGTGCTTGTAGATACCTTGAGGAAGGGAAGATAGTGTAGGAAAGATGGGTGATGCCTCGATCAAAAACCATACTTCAGGGCACACAGAAAAAAAGTATTTCAGGGTAATAATTCACCTAGAGAAACCAATGGGAAATGAGGAACTCACAAATCAGAGACATCTGCTAAAGATGCTGGTAAAGCAAAGAATTACAATAGAGGGTGGGATACAAACTGTAATTGAATTAAGGGGGAAAAGGGATGTGGCAATACATTATGTAAAGTCAAAGGCATGCGAGGTTAAGTTAAAATAAGTGAAACCCAGGCATGGCTAGAGAGGTTGGGAAGCAAAACTATGCGTGATGGTCTCCTGCAATAAGATGCAAGGTTTTGAAGGGGCATGAAACACTATGGATTGTATATGGACAAAATCCCTAACCTAGACCTTTGCAAATAAACTTGTTTCTTATTTATTGGACACCTACTAGGTAAAGGAAGGCTGCAAAATCCAACGCAGTTAAATGACAGCATGTTCCATCTGCTGCCACACATAGTATTTAAACATGCAAGAGGATCTAGTATATGGAAGTGGTTTCTTAACACTGTATGTGTGCTTTTAAAAAAAAAAACAAAACAAAACAAAGAACCAGCACATTTTAAGGAACCTAAGTGTTGTTCACTCAGTCTTATGGGAAATTCAGAAGTTTAGTCATAAAGTGACAATGCAGAACTCTTTTGAATTGGCTTCAATCTATAAAGGCAAAATAAGGAGAGTGACATAGTGATGCAAAAATAGAGAAAAACCTTATCAATTAAATGGAGTAGTTAAGCCAAAACTCTACCTTTAAAAGTAAAGGGAATAAAATCCTTTCAGGTACTGTGAAAAACACTTTAAAACATGTTTCAAAAGGCACGTATATTATTTTCTTGTCCCCACAGTCGGTCAGGAGAGAGAAAGCAAAGAATTGGATATGAAGTCTCATTTCATCATGGCTAAGCAGTAGAAGAAAAGTGTCTCAAATTTGGTTTAGCTCCTGTGTTACTTAATATGCTAGTGGTCTGCAGTGTGTGTTTGGAAAGAGGGAGATAGCAGCATTTCCTAACTGACACAAATGTGGTGAGTACTTTCTTTATATCCAGCGGTAAGGTGGGCAGCGATGTTTACATATGGATTTCTCTGCAATTTTTCTGCTTGGCACCTAAATCTTACACAGCAGCTTCTGCAGAACAAGACTGTGTTTTCTCTTTACCATGGTGAAACACAAAGCTTACTTGGGGCAGGTTTGTATCAGTTTGTTTTGGTGCTGGACAGGTTATAGATATTGCCTAGAATCCTGTTAACTTTCTTAAGCTAGGAGATATTGCTTGAAATATTTTTGATTCTATTGGAGCCAGGAGGTCACCAGTAAGTTAAAAATTTATATGAAACCCGAATTGTACGGGGACTTACTCTTCTATCAGTAAGGCTGAGGCAAAATTTTCTTCAATCATAAACAGCAACAGGTTCAAGACCTTTTATTAGTCACCTTTTAACTCAATTGATGTGGTTGGAAGTTGCATGAATACTTTTTCTTCTTCTTTCAAATAAGTAACAAAATCTGAATTAGGCTGCAGTGATGAAATCTGAATCATTTCCTCCTCAGACTAAACTTGCTAAACTGGTACAATCTGGAGAATGATGTAATAAGGAAAAAACCTGTTGTTTGTCTCTTGATACCATTCTTGAAAAAAAAAAAATCATTGCTACGTAATACAAATATAGTCATCACCTTTTATATCCTTTCACCATTGCTGATACTGGAACCCTTCCAAACAAGTAGCATTCCAAAATTGCCTATAGCCCTCTTCATAGTTTTACCTGCTTAATTATAGGTTAACACAGGCTTTTTCTTCTCTCCCCCGCCCCCGGTTTTAGATACAGCACTAAAGAGTTTAAAAGATTGTTTCGGCAAGCTATATAACAATATTTTCATTAATTGCTGTCATAGAAATATCTATCTTTAATCTCATTTCCAAATTGACTTAGAGCTCCATAGGATCTTGGCTAGACTTCCTCTAGTCACGTATGACTACACTTTTGATGCTAAAATAAGAAACTGAGGAATTTGAATTATTCATGGGAAACTCCATTTAGGACTCACAGCTAAAACTGACAGGAGTGTAAAAGTTCAGAGGTGGCGTTTTTTGGTGAGTTTTTTTTGTTTGTTTGTTTGCTTTAAATAAAAGAGAAAACAAATTGAACCAGCCGGGTAACCTGTGGTAAGCTATAAATTGTAGATGTGTTTGACGAAGATGATAGAGATGAGCCAATGTTGTATAAACTGAACACTCAAGTTCTTTAATTGCCTGGCACACATACTTTCCCAGAAATGTAATCAGCTTAAGGAATGCATTTGCTGTTTCTCTTCGGCAATTCTACCATGGTTGCCAAACTTATTTATTAGAAAATGGAGAGAGCTTGGGGCAAGGTAACTTATATTATTTTAAAACGTGAACCCAAAATGAAAATCTTCTGTAAGTCTTACACAATGACAATTTTTATTGTGCGAGTTTGTTATGTAACGCCAGCCTTACACCGGCATCGTGTAGCAGAAGTGATGGATTGCTGCAAAAGAGGAAAGGTAGTCTCCTGCATTTAGAGCCCAGCAGCAGGGGTCAGGAGATGCTAGTTCTGTTTCTTATCCTGCCTCTGATTTGATATATCACCATGGGAAAGTTTTTGAAAAAGACACTGGCCTTGATCCTGAAATAGGTGCTTTATGGGTAATCCTCTGAACAAACACTGCTTCTGTGCCTTTCTGACTCTAACAGAGACTCCTATTCAAATGGAGCTCATTGGATGAGCAGGGCGATGGTGAAGATACCCTCTTTGCACAGATGGAGGAAAAACTATAATACTTCCTTATGTAGCAGGGGAATTCATTTTAAAGTGTTCTGAGCTCTCGAATGGGAGAGGCTTGTAAAGTGACAATAATAGATTTTAACTAAGAGCAATCTCTGGTGTCGGAAATGTGAATAGACCTTATCAAGGTGCGTAAAATACCGTGTAGGGATTTCTTATGCAAAATATTCATAAGGAAAGATTTCTCAAGTATAATGAATTATAGGTAGCTGGAATATTGTATAAAGCCAGGATGATACAAAACAGAAATAGCTGAACAATTAGAATAGATAAAATTATGGGAATAGATTGTGATAGGAAATGGTAAAGTGTCAGTCTTGGCTACAGTGGAGAAACAGGAGTTTGTTACTAAATGACAAAATGGAGTGGATTTTTTTTTTTTTTTTTTGTGAATCCAGAACTCAGTTTTGCATCACAGTATGACGTCTTTCTTTTTTTATTATTGAGTTCTCCATGTCTTGCAAAGGTAAAGGGAGTTTTAACTGAAGAAGAATTAAATTTTGGCCCCAAACTGGTAGAGCTTACGGTCAATTCATTTGAATAGATGAAGAACTGAAACATAAGAGCTTATTTGAGACATCCTTTGTGTGCTGTGTTATGAGAGTATTACCTGAGGATGGTTTACCTCCTGAAAGGCTGATTCATTCCAGCAACAGGTTCATGCAGTAGATGTTTTGTGTATACCAGGATCACCTGGTTGAACATTCAGCTAAATCCATGTACTTGCTTCACAAAACAGGAAATAATTCTGCTCATTCAGTCATGAATATCACATCTGCGAAGTCCTTCTCAGGAAAGGGTGATCAGCTAATCTGCATGTCGGAAGCCACTGAGTGATACCATAATGATTATACATATCAGTCTAGTATGTTACTGGTACCAGTCAAGGAGTTGTTAAGTTAGAGCACATTTTTCAAAGAAATATCAACCGTTACAGTTGTAAGTTGTTCCAGTGGTTTAAAACTGATGCTGCTTTCCTAGGCTGAAGTTGTCTGACACTTGCGGGGCTGAGCAGCAAGCGTTCATCAAATGTGGATGTTTTTGGGATGGCTTTTCATGCCAAAAAGTTTAAAATATTAATTTTCAAGAACCTATGGAGGAAGAGGTTGGGGAAAGAATGAAACAAGGGTAGAGATCACATCTTTCCTTCTTATCCCCGGTTTCTGTGAAGACTAGGGCACAGACCCAGGATTTAAGATACTCTGGTGCGATTCCCTGCTGGGTAAGAGTTAGAAGAGGAATTTGCAACTTGATCTTTTCGCTGGCACTTTGAACTTCAGGCTGCTGGCTACTCTGGGCACTCTGGTGCAGAATTGAACCCTTCACTGTATATTCCAGAAAAACATATAAAATCAATTGCTGAGTAGCTTGACGGTATATTAGCAACAACATATTTATTTTATTTTGTGCTCTAGAATATTATATTAATGGGCTCAGAGTCTTTTACATAATCTTCTCTGGTTCATTTTCTAGAGGGGGGCCAAAAAAAAAAAAAAAAAAAAAAAAGAGTAGAAAGTATTGTTATCATTGCTGCTGCATTTCCCATGGCCCCAAAACCCAGCTAATGACCAGCCTTGACAAGTTCATTTCCGTGGAAGACATTCTCTTACTTCCAATTCACTACCACCCACAGATGACACTTTACAAAATGTCACTGTTACATAATTGATAATCACTCAACAACTGAGAAAATGGAACTTGGAAAGAGGCAACATTTCTGTGTCCAGAGAGGAAATTCTCTTTCAGCTATTCCATCCCAGTGCGGATAAGGTGAGTATTCTCCTACAAGTTAGGAAGAAGATCACTTTTGCATGGATATGTCTTTCCAAACTGATGACTATTTAAAAAAAAAAAAAAGTGGGGGGGGAATATTTAATCCTTATTTAATAAAATTATGATAATCATAAATGTATCTTGCCTTCTGGAGAACAAAGACCTTAAAAAAAAAAAAAAATCTAAAGTGAGCACTCCCTTAGCGGGGATGCAATATGCTGAAGGGGAATCTTGACAAATTTTAATGGTATATTAAAGTTGGGACACTGGAGACAGGAAGTGTGAAAGATATGTTTTTCGCTCAGATATTATATATGGATAGTCCCACTGTAACTGGACAGTCATTGTGATTGTACAATCAATCCTATTGGATTCCTAGGTGAAGGGTGCAGTTTTTAATAACTGTGTCTCTTAAGGCTCAATCTTTTATCTTTGCACAGAATAACACATCTGGCTTTTCTCCCCCCAACCCCAATCTCTAGGTAAGACTGTTAAAAGCACATTAGAATGGAAGATGTCATTTATTTAGTCTATGATATACACACCTGATACCAATTAAAGCAGTGGCTCACCTGCTGCTGTTCACAGAATGCCTGATGGTAGCCTGAGAAGGCACCAATAGTTTTTGAAAAAGAAGATGTGTATAAAATATTTCTAGTTGCCCTAAGAGTAAGTCATTCACTGGTGTGTGATGAGCTGCAGTGTAAGCGGAAGAGAAGGGCCCCGGTTAGCACCCCAGAAGCACCAACGACAAGTACTGTTGTAATTAAGCAAGGTAGTTACATAGCATTTTTACACTGATATTTCAAAACTGGCATTCACAGGCACTTCCAATTCCTCTCATTTATTATTGAGGCTCCTCACAGCAGTGTACGGATTTCTTCCACTTCCCCCTGTGCTTGCATTCGTCATATACGTGACACTTTGGAACTGGTGTATGCATCCGTGATTTGTGCTGTGATTAACACATTATCAGCTTCCCCCTTTCTCGTTAGCTAAAAATAGTCCTGGCTATCCCTGCTAGTCTGTCGCTCAGGTGATGGAGATGGAGGCTGCAGGAACCTTCTGTAGCATTTGGCAATCAGGCCCATCTCACTCTTGCATTTCCCAAACCTTTCCTTGATCTCCTGGCATGGGTAATGGTTCAGTGTTATTTTTTGATGTCTCTTGCTCAAAGAATTGGAAGAATTTCCAAACTACAGCCTACATTTTCTTCCCTTTCTGCCGCTTTCATGAATGCCAACAGTCTCTCTGTATCCCTTTATAGCTGCTAGTGACGATGCCTATGCAAGGCATGAAGGGCTCAGTCCCTTCTACCTGCAGTGATGGCTATTGTGGTTGCATTACACAACTTTCACAAAGCAGAATTAAAAAATACCTTAAAAGAGTTAAAGCACTAAAAAGAGTGCGGTGTCATCTTGTATAACTCAAAATTGCCCAACAATATTTTTCTGAAACTTTCCTGGGACATTCAGCTGCAGGGTGTAAGCAAGTGGAGGAGCATTTTTGGGAAGTGGTGTGTTTTGTTTTCAGGTTAAACTTGTATTTTAATACACATTCTGCAAACAGAACTTCAGGTTGGTGCAAATATGAGGAGATTAAAATATTAGAGATCAAATTAGCCTCAGAATTAAAATCTGCATATGTGCATCTCTTTCCTTACCCCCAGGCACTCAGCTCTTGAAGCTCCAAAACCTTGAACTATTTGCAAAACAGAGCACTATAGCAAAGTGAAGGCCTACAGTACAGAAATATAGATTCCTGCCACTTTTCTCTTCCATGTTGTTTGATGTCTCCAGAGTAAAAGCTTCTATTTCAGAGCTGTGTCAAGAACCATGAAGCGTTATAGCCTGACCAAGCATCGACCTAGCACTAAGCAAACTCCCAAACCCTGGAGACAAGTCAGCAGAGAGATTAAATAAACTTCTTTTAAAAATGCTGTCTCTAAACAGTTGCAACAGTGGCACGACTGTATTGTTCCTTAGGTTTTCTTGCAATTCTGATATATTTTAACCTTGTAGATTTTTTTCTAGCAACTTATGTGGCCTATTTTAATAATTTTGTGCCCTCATAAAGAATTATATGCAATCCTCAACTTGTTAGTGCTTCTAAATCTTCAAAAAAATCTTGATCTTTCATCCTTTAACTTTATATTCCATTGTTTCATCTACTCCATCTCAGAATTCCCTTTCAGCAAGAAAAAAGATCTATTTCTGAAGCCTGTAAGGATAGCAACTGAGCATGAGCAAATCAATCGGCAAACTGATCATTTGACCACACCTATGAATATGAGGCTAGATGTCTATTTTTACATGTATGTAGAAAACCTTAATGTGTGTAAGCACAGCAGCTACAGCTACTTTAGAAGTTGCCGAATTAGAAATGTACAAGTTGGGATGCTTCAAAGGGAGCTAGTTACTCTAAATGTCCTATCTGAGGTATCTGAACCCATTCTTTGAGTGATATGTTCAAAAAGAGATAAAGAATAAATAGATCGGTTCTTTTAGGGAAAGTATTTGTGCTTCTTTTCCAAATCTTTTTACTATCCTCCTTCTCAAATTCTTTTCCCACTGTTTCCGTCTCAAAGGTGGTTGTGACTCTGTAGCAGGTGATAGCCGAAGTTTTTAAAGTTCAGAGATTTTAAGACTGTAAAAGGTCACTGTCACAGTGTGCTCTGGCTTCTTTACACATGTGACCGCGGGATTGTGTCTAGTTCAATAACTAGATGAACTAGAACACCTATTTTGGAAAAATGCTTAAACTTGGTCTGGGTATTGAGAGCGAGAAGCTGTATTGCTAGTCAGCTAGTGTTTTACACTGTGTTTTGAGATGATCTCTGTGCTGTTGAAAGTCTTGCACAAGGAGGGGACAAGCTTGGTACCGCTGCTGACTGCGTGGGCTGACCTGGGGGAAGGTCCTTTACCTCTGGCAGGGCTGGTGTGGGGAGACAATATGCTGACAAGAGAACACGAATCTTCCTGTATGTGAAAACTCTTCCCAACCTCTTGGCATTTGTTACAAATAAATGTTTGAAAGTTGTTTCAGATGTTTCAGTCCCTTTGTTCCGCTTTGTCTTTAGGTTCAGTCTTCATTTCCCCTTGTCAGCACAGCATCCAGAATACTTTCAGACACCCACTGGGAAGCGCGGCTGTTATGTTTTGTGCAATTTTTCTTCTTTTCTTTCTCTAGAAGGAAAACAATGCAACTTCCTAAACTGTACGTTTAATCTGTTTATGGGTATTGTACTTCGTTTGTTACCTAAAGGAAGATTAGATGAGAATGACTTGTGCTTGGCATAGAAAGTGGTGTGGTTCAAAAGTTTTCCTGAGCTCGGGAAGTGCCAGGTGCAGGTGTGTGTGGCAGGGAAGGTAAATCCCAGGTTTGGGGATGGATTTGAAGGAAGCATTACATAACAGACAGAGCCTTAGAATACTGTTTTTCTTCTGTTTGCGCTTCCTTTGGGGTCTGGCTGGAACAAATATGTAAGGCCCTGAAATTGTTCAGATGAGGCTAAATGTATGTGAACTTATGCCCTAGGGATGAGTGGAATTACTTACATAAGTAGGGCTTTTTTCCTTTTCCTCCCCTCACCCCGATCTATTTGACTTGCAGCCATATGTATGTATGTATGTCACTGGGTTAGAGGGATGTTTAAGGTCAAGGTGTACAGTAGGTCTGTGGGCCCTATCCTCAGTTAAGGTCAGCCCCACATGGCAGAGCTGGCTCCCACCAAGCAATCTGGCTGAATCCGATTAAACAATCCGGATGTTTTTCACATCTTATATGTCACCACCAGCTAGACAGGTTTATCCCGTAGCAGTTCACTAATGCCCCCAGGAAATCACTTGTTACTACTAAAACATATTTTGCACCCAACTTTAGTCTGGGGGGTGTTGAGTTTTGTTATGGAAATGAAAGCTTTAATAGCTAATGATGGGTCCCTACCCCCTGCCATGGCAAGCCATCTCAATAATTTTCCGTGGTAAAACTTCACTGTTAGGGGTGGGGGCACTACTCCTGGCACCCCTGAGTGAGAGGAGGCACCGTGGGCCATGGGGCAGCACAGAGCACACGGGGAGAATGGGAAAACGGCTAATCCCAGCCAGATCCCATTGCAGAGCATCTTACTATCTGGCTAATCAGGATAAGTGCTGAAAAGCTTTGAGTGTGATGTCAGATTTATTTCACGATGAACAGGGAAGATCTCTTGATCCTCAAACACTTCAAGTAAAAGTTAAAAGGGGGGGTGTGAGGTGCGGGGGAGGAGGCGGAAAAAAGATATTGCGCTTTTTTCTTTTTTTTTCCAAGTGTGATGAACTGTTTTCTCCTCTAAGTGTTTTAAATAGCGGCAGTGTGAAAATTACATTTGCTTTGAATAATTGCTAGCGTTTTTCCCATTGCAGTCCTTCTATCTGGAAGCTTTGTATCTAATATTGCTCTTGCATGAAACTCGGAGGAGCAGTGTGAATGGAGCGGCAGGTCCATTTTTAAAACAAAAAATATTTTATAATATTTTATTTGCTCAACAGTTCTATGCTGTAGCAACACAGGCTTACGCAGCACTTTATAAGCGTAGGCCCTGATCCAACAAAGGCTTATAGCGCGTATGTTTAACTTTACGCTGCCTCCAAAGGGAATATCGTGTGGGATACGGACTGTAGGTAAGGCCCCTTTCCTGCCCTGAGCAGCCGGCAAGTGAAATAAGACAATACCCAGGACAACCATGTACAAGTAGGAGCCTTGAACAGGGAAAAGATCTGGGGGGAACAAATTCTTCCTGAAGGGAATTTTTGGAGAGGGAGGGGAAAAAATAATAATGGATTTTTCATGTTGTGGGTCAGTGGCAGCAAGAGGGAGAGCCCAAGGGTGGCAGGCAACCTTGCCATGGGAGGGCAAGGCAATGGCTGGAGGGTTTCTTAGGAGCTGGGGTGCAGTATAGTAAAAAGGCCCTAATGCGGTCTTTTGATTTTTATCTGTTGACTAAATAAAACTGGTTGACACTTCAGGGCATTCATTTTTATTCAGTCTAATGAATACTGTCAAATCCTGAGAACAGCTTGTGGAATTCATACATAATTGTTTCACTGATGAAGAAACCGAGGCAGGGAGACTAATGATTTTCCCAAGGCCACAGAAGGAACATCATAATTAAAAAAAAAAAATAAATTCTTTCCCAGGCCAGGGCTGAACGACTAACTCATCTCTGAATAGAGGGTAGTATTTTAAGAGGTGCTATAATCTTATTTTTGAGTAATTTAGGCACCCCTAGGAGTTTGTGTCATTGGAAGGCAAGTCTAGATCAAATTTAAGAAGAAGCTTTAGACTCTGAAGACATTTGAGAAGATTATCCGAAAAGAATATCTGATAGAAAATTCCAAGATTTTTTTCTATCAAATATATATCTCTCTATATATCTGGGCTGGATTGTGCTCTGTTAAAGTCAAGTAAGTCTGGTCTGGTACAACTGGCTGCAAAAAAATCCCAACCGATTCCAAGCTCAGCAATTGGTTCTAGCAAGTGTCCTGCTTTACTGCTTTGTCTTTGGAGCCGCGTTACCCGGGCTTGTCTTAGCAGACAGTAGCACTTCCTTTTTTTCTCCCTTACCCATCACTGGAAACCAGGTTCTGGTTGGCAACAACTTCCTCTTGTGTGGGTAACACTAGGAAAAAATGATTGTTAACTGTAGGTGCTCTGTTTAGGGAAACAGAATCCTTTCCCAAGGATATATATCACTTTCCAACTTAGTCATGTGCACACCCAAGCCTGTGCATGAACTGAATTTCTGTTGCATGATGCACACTCCCATTTCATTCAGGTGGAGTCCTGGTAATATCAAACAAATATCTGTTTCTAGTTAATCTGAAGAGTAATGCTCTGAATCACCTGCTGTTCAGCAACACGTCTGATATGTAAACAAATTCACTTAACTACTCTATGGATAAGTACTTATAGGAGCTGCAAACAGTATGCAGGGTAAGTTGTTTGGAGAAAACATCTACCTGTTTGAGTAAAAGATTGTCTAAATGATTCACACTCTGGGTGCCTACACACTGCTCCGAGTTACTGCAGGCAGCTGCAGAATTTGCTCTTCACTGGGACAAAGTGCAGCATTGCAGGAGGTGGAGGAGCAGCAGCAGAAGGGGGTAAGCAGGAGGAAGAACTCTCAGCATGTGTTTGCATGAACACCACTGTTGGTTTTGGCCAAAGGTTAAGGAAAGCATGGTCTTGCCCCTGGCTCTGAGTTCATGCCTGCATTCGCTTTGCCAAATCAGAAACGTGGTCTGGTTGCAACCTCACCCAAACCTGCTGACCTGAAGTGTGCATTGGGTATATTCAAATGGGAAAAGGTACGGTGTGCCTCGCTGCCTGCGCCCAGGGCAGGAGCCACGTGCTCTGCAGGTGTGACTGGGGACCCACGTGCACCTCCTGCATTTGGACACACGAGAGCTCTACCTGAGCGAGCCCTTTGAAATTGAGCCCTAAGTGTTTGAGTGAAACCTTATGTTATGAAAGGTCCCTGTGTAGTGTCCTTTGGGAAAGGGCTTACTGTGCTCATTTGCATCTCTATACCCAGAATGCTTTTCCAGCTCATTGCTGTTTCATAGCCGTGCTGGTGTCAGTGCTACAAAGCAGCTGAAAATGGCTTGATGTGCTTCTGCATGCTGCTACTTTTCCTCTGGAGCAAAAGAAAGGATGTCTGTCTGGAAGGGGAGAAGGAGACAAAATGTCCCTATCTTTCCCTGCAGCATGGGTAGTCTCCTGGCCACCCAAACAACCGGCAAGAGATGCTAAGAGGACAGATGCTGGTACTTAAAAGCCTAAGCTGCCTGCAAAATATCACTGTGCTCCCAGGCAAAGACGCAGCTGTGTGAAATTGTGAACCTTTAACGTGATCCCACCTCCCTACCACAGACAGTTCGTGGCAGCTTGGAGAAGTGCTGAGGGTCTGGAGATGTAAAATCCAAATCCAGACTCTCATGTGTGTTATGGGGAAAAAAAGCTGGTAGATTCTGCACTGAAACATCCAATGTGCTGATTGCGAGTGAATCTGTTAAAGTTAAAAGCACTGGGGTCAGGTGTGAGTGCTACAAAGCATCCTACTGCGCTGCAGAATTAGAGCCCAAATGGAATAGAGCCTGACCGAGTGGTCATCAATTCCCTCCCCTGACAGGCAAGGGCTGTGCCCTGTAATGAATATACTAGTTAACGGCATATCCTTGAAGGTTCAGCACATAGTGATTTGCAAGTTGTAGCCTGAGATAACTCAGAGGAAGTACTGTATAAATGTCAAAGTTACTCTTAATACACTGGTGGCGGTACTTTTTCAAGGAATTGTCACTGAAGTAAAATTAACATGCAAAAGATATGGCAAATCTACTAGCAAATTATGTAAATATTTTGCAAGGGGCAAACTTTCAGTGCCAGGCGTGAAAATTGGGTCACAATTCCCATTAACAATTACACAGCCTGCGTGCCTAATTTTCCAGGCACCATGCTGAAAATTCACCCCACGTTATGGAAGCAATTAATGGCTTAAAATTCTTTTTAGGCCAGTAAATGTGTAGAAGTGTTGATAGCCTTTTCTGTGTGGCATTTAATGAGCTATAATCTGATAACTAGATTAGATTGTTCTCTCATGATATCTACAAAGATTGCTTTATATCATTATTATTGCTATTTAAATACTAGAGCAATGCCAGATGCACGGATCAGAGCCCTGTTGCGCTAGGTGCTGTACAAATATCTGTGAACATGTGGTCTCTTCACTGAAGACAGATATAATAACTACTTTGCTATTCTGGTCTGCTTAGGCACCAGGGAAATGCTGAAGGTTCCCACACAGTATGAATCTATTAAAAAGATAATCTGAAGCTATTTTGGTTTCTCATATAGAGGATTTTTTTTTTTTCTTTTCAATGCTTACACATGACTTTCATTAGCATTAAATGTGTGTGGAGGGAGAGTCACTCTTAACGTTTGTAGCTCAGTACCTATCCCTTTCATATCAGTTAAATTGCAACGAATATAACTGTTTAGTAATTGTCTGGTATTTAATTAATATACAATAACCCCTTTCCAGAGACGCCAGTTGTGAATCTGGTGGCCCAGTCATAAAGATGCTAATTTAATGAATATTCATAAATCATGAATATTCATAGAGTGTTAGGGATGTTCTTTTGTACCCTGCTGCTATGCCAGGTCTCGCTGGCACAGCAGACGGCACATGTTGAAGGAGCTTTGCTCCTAGGGGAGAAGAGAAATATTCACACTGGAGCGGGACGTGTGTCTGGGTGTAACTCTGAGCGGAGGCGCTGGGAGGAGAGGTGGTGGCTGGCGAGGAGCACCCGGGCATCCGACCTGCTGGGTGGGATGCGCAGGTGGCGGGATGTGTTTCTTCACAGGGCTATTAATACTTCTGTAGCTGATGTACAGCTCTGGCAAAGATACTACGGTCAACCTTTGCAGTCACAGTGGCTCGCTGTCACCACCTGACCAGAGCCTGTCCTGCTGGGATTCCCAGTTACTCTTGCCCTGGCCAGGCTGCGCATGGGGAGAGGCACCGTAGGGAGCTGGCTTAAGGCACTGCAGCCTGCTGCGGGTGGCAGGGCTGACCTGCCCAAGGCTGCGGGGCTGAGCGGGGTTCGTGCAGGAAAGCCTCTCACCTAGGATGTTCCAGACTGTTCCTCATAGTGGGACCTTTTTTCCAGGGTTTCCAGGGATTTGGCAGCCTCCTTGGTTGGTGGCAGTGACCCTGCTGCAAAACTCGATACTGTTGTAGCCAAACATCTCTTAGATTGATCTTGGTCTGTGTACGGGACTTAGTGACATAGCTCCTTATTACTCAAAAGAAAAAAACCCAAAACACAGTCACAGAAAACTCTGTTTTATCCTGTCACTTGAGATTCAGCTGAACAAAGTCAGTGTCCCTTCACAATGTTCACAAACTCCGTGCTTTCCTTACTTTTAAAGAAAGTGGGCGTTTAACTTATCCCTAGGAATCCCTAACATGCCTTCTAAGGAGCAGACAAGGGAGTCAGCCTTGCATTCATTGCTCCTACAGGTTTCAGTTGCCCCCATCCTTCCCGGCTGATGGCTGAAATATGCTTGAATGCAAATGCTGCGTGCCCTTATGGTGTCTGTGCGATGCCAGTGAGGCACTTTGCTGCAACTTCACGTCGCGAGGCGTGTACCTATGGGTGCGGAGCAAGCCCTCTTCTCACCCTGCCACACGCTGCTGTGATGCAAATTTGTTCTTGTGAAAAAATGTCAGCGCATAGAGTTGATCTGTTCACTTTGGCAAAGTGTAGAGCAGGAGCGAGCACCCATCCCTCTGTCCGGACTGAGATGTTGGAAAGTTTCCGAACCCTGAGCAATGCTGGTGCTCCAGGACTCTGCTCCCTCCCTCCCCCAGGACCACTGCAGCACTCAGGCTCTGGCTTTGTGCAAGAGATCCTTGCAACCCCCCTATCAACACTTAAAATGTGTTCGCAAAAGCTGGCAGGGAAAGGAGAAGGGGAGAAGGGCTGCCTATGCTATCCAAGAGAGCTCTGTTTTCTCTGGTAATTTATTTCAGCTAATACACTTCTCTAATAGTTGCCGGCTCCAATCTTTGCTTACATAAACGCTTATTTAAAGCTCTTACGATCAAATCATTCATCTGGACTCAAACTCGCTTCTAAATTTGTGCATGCAAATTTTATTCATGGGCCCAGCTGTGTTCGTGCCGAATTTGCATTTGTGCATATGAATGTGTTGTTTTTTCCCTCTGTCAGCATACAACCACAGGCTGCAGCTGAAAATATGGACCTAGATTTCAAAAATTTTAATGACCGTACACTGAAAGTTTTAGTTCCTTTCCCCAGAGCTGGCAAACTTGTCTGCAATAAGCCTTATCTTTATCTTTGCTTTAGGGAGCTCGCTAGTGTATGTTTCTGAAGACTTGCTTGCACGTGGTGTTCAAATAAAAAATGAGACTTTGTTTTGCCAATATGGGTATTGACATGAAAGGGCAATTAACTTTTTGTCTTGCTTTTTATGCAACTAATCCTTCCTTCCTATGTTTGTGCCACCTCAGTTTACTTTGTCTACTGAAAGCTTGTTTTGAGAAGAGCTGAAATTTATTTTGTTCTGGGGGGTGGGGTGGGGGGTGGCAGGGCAAGAAATCAGTGCACTGGAGGCTGGGAAGAAAAATACCTTTCTGCCTCTGTAAGCAGGGCCAAATTTGAATGTAAATAAATACCATTCAGAGAAGGAAACAGTAAATCAATCTTGAAGAACAATTTGGATATCTGATGTATGAAGCAGGAGTAATTCCACTTGGTGCACTACTAGGAGTGTGAAGGGGCAGCAGCGCTGTGGGTTCCCCACTACTCTTAGTCAGAAGGGTCTTGCAGGAGCCTCTTCCTGATGCTGTATGTAGAGGTTTGTGGTGAGCACTTGCTTTCTGCATCCCCCGCTCGCTATAATGCATCTTTCCTTAGTGTCTGTCTGAGAGGGGATTACATGAGAACCCAGTTAAGTCAGGCTCTAGTAAAAAGTTTATTGGATAAGCTTGCAGTCATTTCTAAACTTTAAGTAGTAAACAAACTTGTTAAAAATCCAGAGCCGTTGTAATCTCTTGGGTACAAACATACTGTACAGCGCACTAATTTGTGGATACTGAAACTCACTCAAGGGCTTCTGAAATATGCTTTTTAAATGGGCAATCCGAAAGGTTAGCGTAATCCTGGGAAGAGTGTGGTGTGTCAAGAGGTTCCCAAGCACTTTGCAGGTAAGGGTTCTTCTGAGATACATTATTTTATATAAATTACTTCTCTAACTTTTCGTGTGGCATAGGCTATTTGTTTGGGAGTGGGGTTTAGGTAATAGTGTAGATTTTACCCTGTCAAATGCTGTCATAAATCACAAATTGTTCTAGATGAAAAGCAGCACAAACATCTTTGTTTATTTTCAGTGCTGAAGCACTGCTCAGGAGCTGTAGGCACTGGGAATGAAAGGCACAGAGAGGTGAGGACCCCAGCATCATCCTTCATCGTGAACTGTATTTCTTTCCTCCTATGAGAAATACTAGGCATGCATCATTTTGCTGGAGACTGGGAGCTTTGAAAGAAAATGAAAAGAGGCGCTTGCTGATACTGTAAGAGTCTGAGGGTATTTAACTTCCTTTGGCACCTGACGAGACTGTGGGAGTTTTGGATGATGACGATCAGTAATGTCACAGGCTTATGTTGGAAGCATGCCTTCCCCTCCAGTAGCAGAGTCACTTCTGGAAAGCTTTAGCTAAAGTGGTTAAGCTAAGGTTGAACAGTGACTAAATTACAAATCTGGAAACAGTTCTAATTCCACTCATTGAGCTGCTTAGGCTGTGCAGAAACATGGTATAGGAAATTTTACCATTCCAAACTTGAAGAAAAGCTCTGCATTTGGGATGCAACCCTGTTTTTTAATATTTTTTATTATTATTTTCTTTTCTTGGTGGTTTTGGGGTGGTGTTTTTGATGCCATGCTGAGCTCTAGTCTGTCTGTGTGCTACTGACTTGCTGCCAGTATGGAGCTGCGGTGTCAGTGCACTGGGATTACGCACAAGAAAGTGTTGAGGATGGAGTGGGAATTCTTTGTCTTGCGCCAGTCCGTACTGTGCTAAGGTCTGCAGAGCATCTGTGATATCTCTTACCTTGTGTTTTTGTACCTTTAAGATTTTAGGTAAATCAGTTATCCCTTGAAATAACTGCTTATCTCTTCAGCGCAGCCTATTTCAACAGAATATTGAGAAAATCCTAGCCCTGTAATCTTTGCAGGCAACATCTGAGTGGTCCTTAGTTATGTAAGTACTCTAAAATTTGCCTGTGTGACTAACTGGAGTTTTAAGATTTCAGTGTTAAAGCTTTAACAAAAAAAAAATTCTATCGGGATGCTTTTTACATAGGCTATTCGTATTCTTTAGCGTAACAATCTAAACCCAACAGCTTTTTTAAAGAGGACACAATTATGTATTTATTCAATATTCCTAACTTTTCTAAGGATTTTAATGGGACACCTTCATCCAGAATACTCTCCAATATACATAAGGAACAAAAGATAATCTTCAGAAATCATTTTCTGCTTTAGAATCCAGTAGTGCTTGTTTGAAGAAATAGTAGATACAGAAGGGAAAATGACAGTCTCTTTAACATATACTTAAGTATGGTAAGTGCAACGATGAAAGCAGACATAAGGAGTGAGAAAGATATAAATGGAAAGATTAATGACAGCATTAATTTATTTGCATCTATCACTGAGAAGTATTTGCAACATAAAAAAAGTAGCAGTTTGTGAAAGGCAGTGTAGTAACCTAATTCTCATCTGGGTATTAAACTTAATACGTGTAATATTTCTATGGTTTCACCTGACTCCCTTCCTTGTTTTGTTCTCTGCCTTGGAATTTACAATGCCCTTTTGTGTTCTTATTCATGGGGTGGTGAGCAATGCTTTGACCTCTTTTGCACTTTAGACATGAAGCATGTGCCTTACCTTGTCTGATGAGTACAGCTGTCTTTGCACCATTTAAAGAAAAAGAAAATAATTTGTGCAAGCCGGTAATGCAAATTATTTCTTGGAAAGCGTTGCAGAACACAGAGACTATTGGATATTCCGATTTATGTTGCAACTCCCTGTTGACTCGGTATCCAGGCATGGGTTCACTTGGGTGCTAAAGGGGTGTGTTTCCTCCCTTGTTAGCGTGCAGGTGTGGTGAGTGGTGGTCTACGTGTCACCTGGAGGGACCGCAGCCCAGCAAGTGCCCTTGGAGCAGGGGTGCAGCCCAGGCTTGCTACTGCCCTTTTTGCTGCAGGATCCCTTTGCAGTTTCAGGTAGCAAACCCATAGTAAAGATCAGTTTGATGCCAACTGACACAAAGAGGAAAACTGTGTTTCTTTGAAGCTGCGGGGGCTGGGCAGGAGGAGCGGAGGAGTTATTAGGCTGACACAGAGTAATTGACGGAAGCGGAATTTGGCCAAGCCTCACGGTTCATGCTGGGAGCACCTTATGCAGTTTATATTACAGTTATAGATATTTTTTTTTCTTGTGATATTGCTTACCTTAAATGACCATTGCCTCCTTATATGACCATTGCCTGAAAGACAGCACGTAATGAGATAATGCTCATCCTGACACCTTCCTGGATAACAGCTCAATGTTCACTCAGGAAGAAAAACTCACTCTGAATGAATTACCTCTACAACAATCCGATGCATTTTTTTTTCTTAGAGGTTTTATATCCAAACACTGTTCAAACTTTGGAGAAAATCTCCATCTTCACAGCCTGATTCAATAATTTGCAATGAAAGACAGCCATGAAACAAATGTGCCACATTGTCTTGGCTCAGTACTTATTCATTGTTCAAAAATTTTAAACCAACAGAGGTTCTCTTGCCTCTGGAAAGAGATGCTCTTTATGATAAATAATAGCTTTTCCTTTAAAAAAAAAGGTGAACTTGAGTATGAATTCCAGGAGACCAAACTGTTATGGCAGGGAGGCCATTAGGCTGCAATTTGTCTTATAACAGATGTTGTAGAGTCCTGTCACTTCAAATGTTAAAACAAATGGGATATACACTTGAAAATGTACTAGAAATATTTAATTTCCTGTCCAGCATGGGAGATTTCTCCTCTCCAAGCTCTTTGATGCTCTTTGCCTGTTTGTTAAATCCTGTTGCATTGGTTGGTGTGGTTTAATCTCCTTGGAAAGCTTTGTGTGAGTTTGTGTTCTAATTCAATTAATCTTGAATTGCTTTGGTTTTGCTGAATGAGACACAATTCCTTTTTGGGCTGACTTTTTATTAACCTCTTTCAAGATCCCTTGTAAAACTGGGTAATACCACATAGTACAAAACTGTAGAGATGACATAATATCTGGCCTTTATTTTCAACAGTTATGGGTAACGTTAACCCAATTTATGCTATATATGTCTACAGATTAAAGAAAAATAATCCTAGGTAATCTGTGATACTCATATGCATGTTAGATTACAAGTCTACCGTATATGTTCTAAGGTGGCTGTTTACCATAACTATAATTTCTCATCATCTCCAGGAAGGTTCAGCTTCATTGGACTCCATATCAGGTTTTCTAATGCAATGCAGCTGCTTTTTCAAAGTCTGGGGATTAGCAAATCAATCCCCAGATGAACTGGGAAGTTGTTAAGTGAAAATGACAGTCCTGTAGCAGTAGAGGAGTGGAGTGTCTAAAAACTTCAAATGATTCTCCTCAAGACCTGTGGTGGGAGACCAGCAGAGCAGGTATAAGCTTTCATGAACCAGACTTGGGCGTTCAGCCTGCAAGTGCCGAAGAGCAGGTATCACAGATGGATCCATGCCTGTGTTTACATTCATATCATATAATCCAATTTCTCCTTTTTGAACTGTCTCTCTCTGTAAGACTTGTAGAGGAATGCAGGCAGTGGGTTGATTAGCATTGACAACATGCAGCTGTGGCCTTGCCTCAGAGTCAGTGGGTTCATTGACATGGACGATGTGAAGCTGTAGCTCATTCCCGCTAAGTGGTTAAATAGCCCTGAGGATTGTGGGAGAGGGGGTCGGACAGAGGAGGAGCAGTGCGGTCTGACCTCTGGAGGAAGGAGGTACAGCACGGACAGTAGAATCTGACTAACGGTAAAGCCTTGTTGCAGTTTACTAGTTTGATTGTGCTGCAATAACTTGTATTTGTTTTCATAAATCAGGGGAAAAGCCCTGATATTACTGATGTCAGTTTAATTCTTGCCCTATTGTGAGATGTCAATAACACGGTGATAAAATTGGCTTTATAAATGGCAGCGTTTAGACATCTTGCACCAAGTTCAGCACCTTTAAAGTGCTGAGGGCATCTCAGGTCTTTCACAGTAGAACAGGGGAATGCATTAGCTGTGTCAAATGGCATTCTTATTTCCAACTCTTGAGAGATTTGCATATATTTACATGTGTGTACTTCAAATCTAGAAGGAAAGGCCATCAAAAAAGCAAGGGACTTTTCATTCTCCTGGGCTTTGCAGCTTCGCTGTCTGAGGCCTGGAACGATAAGAAGTACCATGAGTACAGCAGTTTATGTTTCTTTTTCTTGTTCCTTTTCTTTCTGGGCTAGCAATCCCAATATTGGAAATCGGTATATAAAAGCTTTTTCATTCTTTTTCTTTCAGACTTTTTAAATGAACTCGTTTTCCAGAAAGTAGACTATGGAGCATGTGTTAATGATTCCTTCTGCCATGCCGCTGGATGATATTCTGTCTTTACTCCTGCCTCACCAGTTTGTCTTAATTTTTCGTAATTTGTGGATAAAAATTAGGCTATTGTAGGCTTTGTTATGACACAAATTTATACCTTAAGTGAATTTCCTTAGTATAGTACTAAAGTAAAATACAATGTCTGTCTTCCAAATAGTGGCATCTTTTGGAAACAGAAAACTCCAGGGACTGTTCCAGTGCACTGAACTTTTTGGTAAAAATGTAGAATAAGAGTTCAGAAGATAAATCCTGAGCTACCATAAGACGGAGGTTGTGAACGAGGGTGTCTTTCATCTCTGGTTCCTGTGTTGTCTTCATGTAGCTATTACACTTTCCAGTTCTCAGTTGCTGCTTCATAATTACCACCTTCAGATGCATGGTCTTGGTGTTGGGGTTTGGTTGTTTGTGAAGAAAAATGTTGCCATTTTATGAAAATGACAGAGGCTCCCAAATTTTATTTCCCCTCCAGTTGCGTGTATGGGAATGTGGTATGCCACCTTTTTTTTAAAGAAAGCTTTTTCTTAGCTATTGTTTTAAAAAGTAGCACAATTCAAAGTAATAAAAGACCTCAGAAAGTTTATACTTACACTTTGGAGAATGGTACACAATAGAGAAAAATTTCACAACCTCAGGACATTCAGTCATCCTCAAATAATTTGTTTATCAAATAAAATATTAATCTCACGTGTGCTTAAGCTTTCTACTGTCCATACTTCTTCCATGAAGTTTTTTAATCATCTACCAAGTAAGTCAAGTAGTAATTCAGCTGTTAAAACTTCATATGGCTAAAAAGTTACTTTAAGAATTTATTAGCAGCTTAAAGTGACTGTTAGAAAGATATCAGGTACTTGAAGCTGATATGATTTGTGCACCATAAAAAGAACCATGGGAAGAGTAAAATTGCGTAAGGTTAACAAAGACTCAACTGAAGGGGATGTGATTTATAAGGAGAAAAACTGTAGGCCTTTTTTTCTCAGCTAAGGAGTTAAAACAATATAAACACCAAATTTAAAATCAGAAAACGAATTGAAAAACACATGTCCGTGCAATCCAGAACCTATTGATATTTGGGCATCTAAACTTTAAAGGCTACTTCTGTAGACCATTTAGCCAGAACCAAAATGTCTCATCTTACTTCAGCCTCACAAAATATGTGCTTTAGGATTGAAGCACAATGGGAGTGCAGTTTGCTAGATTTTTTTATATTGCCTGCATAGCAAGAATACAAAAGCAACTATGTGCATAAAACACTTCTCTGCATTCTAAATATAGCAGCGCCCACTTGAATGAATATTTCATAGAAGAATAACCTATATAAAGGGAATAAACGCAGGCAGCGACGATATTGGTAGGATATTGTTTTTAAATGGAACAGCTTTTAAACGAGTAAATGAATACCTAATAGAAGTGCTAACTCCTTGTATGAATAGAAATCTAATGGAGCTGTGTTTTGTTGGCTACTGGCTAGAAAACTTTTAAAACAGGGAGAGTATGCATAAATTTAAGTTGAAAAAGAAGGGAAACTAAACTTGTGCATGTTTCTGTAGCTTAGACTTTTTTGCACCTAACCAGTTCACCTGAGATGGGATGCAATAAAAAGGTGTAAACAGTGCCTTGTTGTACGCTGAGCCTTAGGCGGGACAGGTAGCAGTGCCAGGGAGGAGCCATGGGGTGGGCTGCCTCTCATCTGGCTGGGAGTAATTTGGTGGCTTTGGTCTAAATCTCTTTGAGGAAATATCCAGGGTCATGTTAGGCAACTGCTTTCCCTCCCAGAGGTTCGCTCGCACGGGGTCCTGCGAGGCTTTGGGCTGCTCCACTGACACACATGAAGTTGGAAGGGGATTACTGAGGAACACAGTGTGGGATGCGCTAGGTGCAGAAATGACGCCAGCCTTTACATTTCTTCCACCACCTAGTTCAGATGCTCCAGTTATGTCTCAGAGGATGTTTGGAGTATAAATTTGGCAATGCTGGCAGGAGCTTGACCCAGCTAAATCCCTTGTACCCTGGCCGCAAGCTGGAGACTTGCTGGATTCCCACTGGGGTAGTTTTGCAAGCTGTAGCATGTAGTGTGACCTGCTTTGTAACCCGTGTGGTCGCTGGGGCCAGGCAGGGCAGGTGGGGAAGCGCCTGCAAGCCAAGATTGAACGGAAGTTTAAAGCTCGGAAACTTTCGACTGTCTTGAATTTGCTACTGTAGCCTGACAAGGGGGTGTGGAGGAGAAGGGGGGATCAACAAAGATCATTGAACAGAGAATATAAAAGAAGGGTGAGGACATATCCTGAGGCCCAGACTCAGAGGGGCTGAGAAAGAGATTTGATGAAAATGTATAGGGATTAAAGGGGTAAAGATCTACGGCAAATCGCCGAGCCAGGAAGGTCAGGTAGGTTGGGATTTTCCTGAAATTAATGATAATTTCATGTTCATCTGAAATTTTAACTGCTTGCAGACATCTCTCGAAGGAAAAAACATAATGGGAAAAGGATGATTCAACAAGTTCTGGGAAGGTATTGGGTTCTAGTCTTGAGTTTTTGTTTTATAGATGGAGAAATGCATACAGAGGAAAGACTTTTAAAATATATTTTAGATTTTAGACAATGAAGGGGAACTAGCTGAGAGTATAAAGGCAATAGACAAGTTGGGTGAAATTGAGCATGAAATGAGATTTCACAATCTTTGCAAAGAGATGAAGAAGGAACAACAATGTAGCAAAAATGGACTTGAGAGAATCATAGCTAAGATCTCTCCAGAGGCAAATTTAGTAGTTGAAAGTAAATGTGAATTGGCTTCCAGATCCTCAAAGACGTGATATTATGGTACAAGCACAGAAACCCCAAATATAAAGATTAACTTGGTAGCAAGAAAGAAACACCTCAAAGCTGAAACAGGTCAGAAGGAGTATGCAAAAATGGCACAAACATGTGAGGATGAAGTCAGGAGGAAGGTCCAGGCAATAGATGAGATGCAACTAGTTGGAAATGCCAAAGTGAGGAGGAACCACTCTCAAAGTACATTAACAAGAGGATGATCTAGACAGGGACTGCTGCTTTGCTCCCAGGAGAAAGCAAGCTGCTAATGGAAGACTACGAAGAATTTTTTTTCTTTCTTTCCTTTTTTTTTCTTTTTAATTAGGCCTTCATTAAAAAAGTTGTTTGCTTCCACATTAGTAGTACTATTAAAACCAATAGAAAAGGGATAAAATTTTATGCAAAATCAGAAAAGAAAAAGATAGGGAGTTACAGGTGAATTAGATGTTTTCAAATCCACTGGTTATGATAGGCTTCGTTCTAGGATATTTAAGTGTTTGCCTAAAGTGGTCTCAGAGCTGATAGTGTTACCTCTGAGAACTCACATGAGATAGATGAGGTAGCAGAGGCTGGAAAAAGAGCAAACAATGTCTTTCATTTTGAAAAAGGGACAAAAGAGGAGCCAATGGATTACAGACCAATCAGTGTTAACATCAGTCCACAGAAAAATTCTGGGGGAAAAAAAAAAAAAAAATTCAAACCAAACACTTGAAAGCAGCTGAAGGATAACAAGAAAATGAATAGCTGCCAGCATGGATTTGTCAAGAATGAATTGTCAAACCACTTGAATTTCCTTGTACAGCAGAGTAACAGACTTCACAGCAACGGAAGAAGCAGTTGACATCATGTCTCTTGAGTAAAGTGAGGTCTTTAAAATTGGCTTACATGACATTCTCTGAATCAAGAGTAACCTGGGCTAGATGAAAATGCTGTTAGGTAAGGACAATGCCAGCTGGTTTGGAGAATAATTTTCAGGAAGATAGGTGGAGGAGTATCAAAACAGAAGGATGTACTGAGTAGTGTTCTGCAGAGCTGTCCCCAGCTCTCATCAGGCCATGACCAGAGTGATGCAATATACATTATACATGTTAATTTACAGAAGACTGAAAGTGAAAGAGAGTGCAAAGCTTTCTGAGCTCAGAATGGCCTTGAGAAATGGGGCAAAGGGTCTGAAAGAATAAGCTGAAACTGTAAAATAAGTGCAGAGGGATGGTAGTTCAGCAGAAATAATGAACTGTAGGAATACAAGATAGGGAACAACTGTTTAGGCAGGAGTTCTTCAGAAAAATCTCTGGGGATTATAGCGGATTACAAACTGAGCATGAGGCAATATCATGCTGTTGCAAAAGTGGCAAATGTTATTGTAGAATGCACAAATGGCAATGTAATCTGAAAGATGTGTGAAGTAATGCCTCTGCTGTGCCTAGCACTGGCAATGTCTTCCCAAAACAGTGTCCGCTTTGGGGGTACTCTTGTCCTTCTAGGCAAAGGTTGGCCACTTGGAGACAATCCAGACAGGAGTGATGGGCATGGTCAACATGTGCAGTCAAGATGTTGTGGCTGTCATGGAGAGATTGTGTGGATGGATGCTGTTCAATCTAGCTCCAGTCTTGTGGGGTTCTACCAGTAGCCTTCAAATATGCAAAAGGGTGGTGCAGAGTTTTATAATAAGTTTTATTTTGTGTAAGACAAAATGGCAGGTAATAGCCATTAGGAGGAAAATAAAAGCAGTTTTCTGATAACTCATGCACTGAAGTCCTGGAACAGGCTGTCACCTCTGTGGCTGGAGGCCTTTAAGAATGGGAATGACATGACATTGCTGACTCTGTCTTGGAGTAAGAAGCCCTGCAGATGGGCTCCCTAGACCTACTTTCTACCATCCCACAGTCTCTCTGCTGATGATACCATCCCTCTTCTGTAAATACTTGGGAAGGGATGAAATCGCTGTGACATCACCGTTTTTTTTGGAATTTACATTCAAGAATTTCTGCTGCAACTGGCGTGGCTGTCGATATCAAAGCATGATAGAAAGTGCTTGCAGTAGGCAGTTTGATCCAGCTCAGGCCTGTAACAGACAGCACAAAGCGATAGGTTTTTCCTGCTGTTCTGAAACTCCTCGCTGTATATTCACAGATAATTAGTCCGCCTGTCTGTGTCTTTCACGTACTGTGTTGATGGAACTTCTGAGCTGTACAGCTAAATGATTAGAAAATTGTTTAGTTCAATCCTGGTGTATGGAGTTTTACTGCAGGCTAAATCATATTCTTTTCTTGTTATCCCAATCAAACTGCTCATACTCCTTTTAAATTCCTTCACTCTGATTTTGATTCTTAAAACCCCAGATTAAAGCCCTTTATCCATACCTATGTGCTTTCTCTTTTGCAGTTCCAGTGCAGATTTGCATAGTAAAGGGGATATTTGTGTTTCTCCTGACCTCATCAATATTCTGGTGCACAGCATGCACTTATATGATAGTTTATTCCGGGATGATGAACAGATGCAAAAGTGTCTTCAATTGTCTCTGGAAATTAGCAATGGTCAATACATCCTGCAAACACAATGCTGGATGCTGTGGTGCATGCAAAACATGCATGGCAGGCAGAGCACATAGCCTTTTCCTGCCTCTAGCACACTTCATTTAATTTTAATAGTAGAAGGAGATGTGGTATCTTTTGAACATAGATATCCTTGTGGGCTAATGTAAGGCTTGGACAATAAGAGTTTTGCATAGGAGAATTTGGCTTAACCTGTCAGTCTTCCAGAGATTAACAACTTCATCAACTACTGTTGATATTGACAGTCAGTTGCTAGGCTACATGTTTACTGCTAAATGAATAGGCGACTTGGGGCCAGTGTGAATATTCAACAGATTGGCAAATAAGTAAAACGTGCTGTGACTTGATTTGTTAATTATAGTCAAAATAAATGGCTGTATTGATGACTATGATTTTACACAGCATTAGTCCTCTGAAAACAGCAATTAAGTCTGCCATGTAAACATATATCTTGCCTGTGACAAAAAAAAAAAAAAAAAAAAAAGCCTTAAACAACTGAATACACTACTCCAAGCAGTTTCACTAGGAGTCTTGAAGTGCTTACATTAGTTAAATTATGTCCTTGGGTGTTTTTACACCTCTGACTGAAGCACAACATTCAGGCGGGGTCTGGATTTTGAAAAGCTTTCTTGTTTGCTGCAAGCAGTGCTACTTATGGTCAGAGTTTATCAAAAGGAGCATGATCACACTTGAGGGAGAAAACCCAAGTAGCTGGATTTCAGGAGGATGCTTTTTTTCCTAACATTTTTTCCTGTGGTGGGAAAGCTGAGCATTAATTTATTACTTTATATGCTCTTTTCAGCAGACCTTGTGAAAGAGTTCTCACATGTACACTGTATTGCATTCCAGTTTATCAGCTGGGTTAACTCAAAGTCACTTCCCTCGAACCATACTATTCTCTTATTACATTTTAAACTCTCAGTATATTGATGTATTTGTTTTGTGTTTCAAGACTTGCATACACTGGCAGGTGCACTGAGTATTCAGCATCACTCATTGTTCAGTGTTGCATATGTGTAGGCAATGACGCTGTTCTGGGATATGCGGTGCTTTTTGATTGGAGCTTCAAAAATACATGTGCTGTTCTCTGTTGTCAACATCTGCTGAGGTGCTGGTCAAGCCTCTCTTCCAAGCTCTGGCTCAGTTTTGCTATCTGTAATATGTAGTTGTTGGGTTCTTTCCCTCCATAAATAACTGCCAACCCAAAGAGCACTGAAGTTGCCAAATATTCCCCAAGTATCATAACACAGAAAGAGAGATTGTTCTAAGCTTGAGAAAAGCAAATTATTTTTTGCATCAAAAAACACAACTTTCCCTGAACAGGTAGGTCTGTCTTACCAGTGCGTATTTAGCTTGGGGTTGAGTTTGAACCAGTAATTATTTTTTCCCCGAAGAGTGGTAGAAAGGAGTTCCCTTGTTTCAGACATCATTTTTGTCCTGATGAACATCTGTCTTTCTTTGTGAGCTCTTGAGTAGTTGTCTCGTGTGGTCTCACTGTGAGACTCTCAAGATCAAAGTCACAAAAGCAAAGTCATGCTGACCCACACTGATCACAGCTGGTCTGAGGCAGGTTGGTACCAAATGCTGTAATGGAGAGGCATTTTGGTTTTTCTTTCAATGTACTGCTGAAAGAGGAACCACCCAATGCAAATGCTTGGCAGACAGAAACTTGTAGAAAATCAGAGAAAGGGTATGAGGAAACTAGAAATGGAGTAGGACTGGGGAAAAACGGGGGCTGGAGATTGAACTGGGCAGCTGGAAGGCAGCTAATACGAAATAATTGATATAGGGAGAGGTCCAAACAGAAGAAATAGCTTGGAGAGGGTGCACCCAGATCAGTTTAATGGGAGGGGGGAGGAAGACTGAAAAAGAAAACAAGGAGACTGATAATTGTTTTCAAATACTGGTTAGCAGCTTTATCTTTGCTTAAAGATGAGTTCAATGCTTTCTGTTAGCACATTGTTATGCATCTATATGGCATTAATCACCTTTGACACCAGTGCAGGTTATGTAAAAAGCTTGCAAAAAGCCCCCACAAAACCACAATGCTCCTGCCCCCCGCCATCCTCTGATATAATAACAGAATCTAAGATCTAAGCTGGCTGTTGCAATGAAGGAGCAAGGTACTGGGAATATAATAATTCTGTGAAATCTTCAGTGCTCCACAATGATTAAAAAAATGTTAATAGTTACCAGGGAAAGCATTGAGGACAGCACAAAGAATATTAGGGTTCACCTTGAATGCACTCACGTTCTGGACCTTTCACTTCTGAATGCTTTTGTGGGACAGGAAAAAAAAAAGACTTCAAAGGAGGACAAGGATGTTCCAAAGCATTGAATGGCTTCACGAAGCAGTTGGTAGACCAGTGGAGCTCACTGCCAAATGACATTGTGGATGTGATATGTTGACACGTTTAAGTTCACGCAAGACAAAATCACTGAGAATTACTAACTGCGTGTAAACTATATATGGGTCAGGAAGTCTCAGAGCTGAAAACAGTTGGAAGCTGAGAGGGTATGAGTGGGAAATAGCATAAATAGGGTTGCTATGTTCTTCCTCATCTCCAACACCTGATTATGGCCATCACTGCAGACAAAAGCAATCCAGATGTGGATTTTTTCCTGGCCATTCTCTCCTACTTGCATTTTCATTGTCTGCACTGTAGTTCATCTTCTGACTCAGAGGGGTATTTTGAGGGATTTCTCTCCCGAGGGCTACATTTACCAAATTAGTTTTATGTGTTTACACTGTAAGTACTGAGATCCTTCTTGGGAAGCTGAAAAATCCTCTTTCAATGGATGAAGCAGGAGCATTTATGTTTCTGCAAATCATGGGAAAAGGGGAGATGACAGTGTTTCCCCAGTGATTATTAACTTTGATGATGCACTGGACCAGAAGACTGGTTTCATAACCAGTGTGGTTATGAAATCATATATTGCTGGTTTTCTAGTCATCTTAGGTTTCCCACAGCATAAGCCATTTTGCAAGAGCTTCTTCCATACTGACCATAAACCTCCTCACAGACCCAGAGTGGGGAAAGTGTTTTGTTGGGACACCTTGTGGAGCAGGGAATAAGTGCTTTCAGGAAATTTGCTCTGTTTTTCAGTAACCCACTTTCTTTTCAAGTTCTGTGTGCAGTTGTACCTGCCCCCAACCACTAATAACGAATGGACGGTATGAAGAAGCCTCGGGGTGCAAGTAGCTAAGACAGGAGCAATTGGAAAAACCTATTTCAAGTTTGGAAATGTTAACTTTATACTGGCTGACTACTGGGATGGTTTCCCTAATAAACTCAGTGGTTTTGTAATACTGAGAAATATGCTGATAGTCCTGGAAAAAAAGAAACAGTCCTCCCACAGTTGCTGTGTATCCCCATGTGGAGGCAGCTGGAAAGCTCTGGGCAGCTTCTCACTGTCCAAGGAAATCTTGCTCCCTTCCTCATTGGTTTTGCCCAAGGTAAAATACCTCATTTTGAAATAACTCGGAGCATTTCTGTTGAGAAGGTTTCAGAATAGCAGCCTTAAGCTAATTACAGGCCATTTGTAAACGTATCAGTTCTTGTTCCAACATTTTAGCGTGCACCAGGATATCATCTACGTATAACAAACAGGCTGAGAGAGGCGTGCCACGTAATACCCTCTTCCTTAGACTTTTAAATGGAGCTGATGTATTGCACTAGCCAAAAGCCATCATTTTAAATTGCCACAGTCCTTTTCCTACTGTGAAAGCGTTGGGGTTTGTTGTTGGTTTGGTTTTTTTTCCCCTGTGCCTCTGCATCCACTTGCCAGTAGCCACTTTTAAGATTCAGGGTAGTAAAACAGACTGAGTTTTCACCAGCATCTAGAATACTATTTACGGTAATAGAGGAGCACACGCTAAATGGCTTTGTGTTGTTTTCCATAATCTGATGCTGTCACCTTTTTTCTTTAACTTGACTGAGCCTGAGGTCTGGCTGAACGGTCTGTTCTATCTTCCTGACATGTTTCTTCCATGGCTTGTAAAGTTTCTTTACCACTTCCCTGCTGAAAAGAAGGATGCTGTTTAGGTAGCCAGTTTCTCCAGGATCAGTCTTGTGTTAAAGCAGTAAAATACAACTTATGTGTTTGTCAGAGAAAAAATAATTTCTAACCAAACAGCCTCAAAACCATTTTCCTGCTTCAATTTGAATGCTTGGTAGGGTGCCAGATTAAAAGCCAATACGTTTTCTGAGCATTCTCATGCTCCCCTCCAGTCTTCCTACAGTTTGTATTAATTTACTAGATTCACATTTTGCCACCACAGTCCTCCTTTCCCCATCTCTTTCTAAGTATTCTTAGAAGCATTCAGCAAATGGATAGAGATTTACTCTTGTTTCAGATCCAGAAGAACTTCAGCACCTAAAGGTCCCCAGAGATAGAGGGTCTCCAAGCAAGTTTTGAACACTCCTCATCTTTCATTTGCTGGAAAAGTGCCACCGCCTGTAATTTCTAGCGGTGTTTCTGCCCCTAAAGGTGGCACTTGGGCACTGCAAAAGAGGTCTGCATGTTGAATCACCTATTCCTCTGCCTTCTATTTCTGGTGTCATAACTAAAGTCTGAGTTGAAGTTCATGATTCTTGTGCATTTCACATAATTTCTTATTGCACACTGAATAGCCTTCTCTCTCTTTTTAATTAACTGTTAAGCTCCCTACAGAAACTACTAACCAGTGTGTGAGACTCCTGGCTTGGTTGAGCTTGGGCCCCTCCTGCCTGAGCTGCATCTTGGTGCTGGGGAGTGTTTTGGAACATGCAAGGATCTTTTCTCACTAGCCCCGTATTTATAACCATTCTCCTTTGAAAGCATCTTCTCCTCCAGGATCAATAATGACCTCAGCTGTACTCCTTCATTTTTTGCCATTGTTGCCAGTTTCTCTTGCTTTATAAACTTAGATTGGTCCCCACTCCTTCCACAATGCATAACAACGGCATGAACCATATTAGAAATGCTGAGCTGAATTTGTGATAGAGAACGGCACTTTAGAGATCTTGGCAAATTGCTGGCATCTTCTTCTGTTTGCAGCAGCTGTTTCCTTTCGTGGTATGCAGCTGTGAAAAAAGTTCAGGATCCGTAGTCAATTCTACAGTCAATACAATATCTTTTTGTCTTTTGCTGATCTTTATTTCCGGCTCTTACCTGAGTGTCTGCAAACTGGTTCATAGCCAACTTGCCTTTGAGGTCCTCACTGATATTTGAGTATATCAGGGAAAGGGTTTATTCCCACCCAATTCGAATGGAGGTTTTATTTTTCCCTTCCTTCCTTTCAGAGTATCACAGTTGTTGATACTGGTTCATTTTCATTCTCTAGGACGCTTCAATTCCCTGAGCCCTTTCTGCAGTTTATCAGATAGCAACTTCCAGGTTGGTCAAAACTTTTGTAGCCCTTTCTAGTGTTATTTCAAACCACAACTGTTGCAGCTGTGCCTTCTAGTCTCCTTGGGCATCTTGCCATTGGCTTTCTAATAGGGGTTCATCTTTACCAGTAAGTTTTCAGGTGTGTTTTAACTCCTCCTGTGCTTTACATGTTTGAACTGTGTACTGCCTTTTGTTCTGCCCTGATACAGGAGAGATACCAGCTCACGGGTTTTGTTCTTGGAAACCAGAGCATGGTTGGGGTTTTTTTTCTGTCTCTTTAACCCTGTTATAGGAAGCCCAGAGTTTGAATGTTAAGAAGAGCAATTGATGATTGAGTCACTTCTCTTTGATGCAATCCTGTTTATTTACAAAGTCCTGATTTCTGTATCTGCAGGTAGAATCAAATGAGATAATTCTCTTGCTTGCAATTCCCAATCTCTTTCAGTCAGCTCTTGCCTCAATAGCTTTCTTAGGGTTTATCTTGAAGTCATGCTGTTGATGCTTTTGTGGCTCTTTTTGATGCTTCCTTTTGGCTTTTGATTGGAGATTCTCCCACAAACATCCAAAACAAGCATTCTGCTACCAATCAAGGTCCTAATCATCTACGCTCCAGGGCTTATTTTCATTCCAGACTTCCCATATGTTTATGCTTTGATTGTTCTCCCATTGTTTTTGTTATTTTTCTCCATAAATGAACTTAATGTTTATTTGTATGTAGTATAAATGAAAAACAGTTCTTCCGCTCAATTATTTCAGCAAGTTTTGGTCAATCCTGCTGTGTGATACTTTCTTACTGGTCTATGGATCTGTTGAGGTGCATACATACACTGCAGGGAGAGGTGGGTGGTCATACAGCATTTAGGGTGAATTCTTGAGTCAAAATATCTGAACTCCTCAACTGGTCCTCTAGTTGCTGCTTGTCCCTCTGTGTCTAAAAGGACTGATAGTGAGATTTGGTTGGAGAACATTATGTTCCTTAAATGAAAAATTTAGATTTTGGATGTTTCCCTCCACCCCCACCCCACACCCCCAGTTATTCATGGACTGCAGGGGCAAAAAGACTTTTGTTTTTTTGACATTTTTATTAAAAGGCATCAGTTCAGAAAAGCTTCAGTATTCTTTCTTCCCTTTGCTTTGACATTGAATAGGTGTGGAAAAGAGGTATAAAGTGGATTTAATTTAATAAATAACTTGTGCAACAAGAGTTTTGGAGAAAAAGTTCATTTCTAATTGAAGACATTGCATCAGACCGTCGTTCCCATGTCTTAGGGCAAGTCTAAAGTCAAACTCCAAATTCCTTCACAGCAAATACGTGTGAGTATTTTACTTCTAGCAAAACTGCTAAAATCTGAAACTCTCCAAGATGCTTATGGAAAAAGTTGAATGAGACATGAGGCATGGCGGATATGGCCATTGTGTAACTGCCAGCCCCTCACACGAGCAACTGGAGTGTGGGTCTCACTATCTCTAGTACAGATTTGGAGATGTCGCATGGTGGGTGATCACTACAGTTTTGCATAGATGCCAGTTCCTTCTTGGCTAAAGGGAAAACTTTAATGTTCTTAATGTAATATTTAGCTGAGTAAATGTATAGTCGTTAACTTGTGTTTTAATAACTGATCAAACTCATCTTGTGGACCCAGACTCCCTGGGGTTATAAATGACTAATCCACCAAGTTAGTGCATTGGGGCTATAATAATAATAGAGTCTAACAATAATAAAAGTGAGATATATCACTGGCACAGATTCTAGGTACTTCAAGATGATCAGGCATGCTGGATGAGACGAAGATGTTCTTTTGAGCTTCCTCACAAAGTCTAGGAATGCAGCAGAGGATGGAAATGGCCATGACTGCGTGCCAGCAGCCAGAGTCCTAACAGTGCAAGTTTTATAGGTAAAAGTGTTGGGTTATAAATTCTTTTTTTCCTGTGTCTTTTCCATCTCCCCATCACCTTCCCCAGCTTTTACGCTTGCCAAAAGGGAACCTTACTCACTAAGGGCACCCCAGGAAACCATCCTGTTCTCCTGTGTTTGTGGGTGGAGAGCTGAGGTGCTCAAACCAGGGTAGTGTGAGCTTTTGGACTCAATGGAGAACCACAGCCAGCACTGCTGCGCCCATGCCAACACAAAATGCCACATTGCACAGAATACAGCCTTTAATTCTATCAATTTCTTGTTTGACACAGGAAAACAGAGCATGATTAAAGAAATTGTGTCTTAACTGACTGCTCCATATTGTCATGCCAGAAACAATTAGCTTAACTAGAAAGTTAATTTAATTGCAAATGTGGATGGGCAAACTGTGCCAGCCACTTCATTATCATTATTCTATGTTATTCCTAATGCTTAGTGCTGTTTAATATGTTCTTATGGTATATGGTGGTGTAATTAAAAGATTGTCTCTGCAGAGGTTAAGGTTGTTGCTGAAAATAACTTCTAGTCTCAGTCTTACATGTTTTATCTGTGGGGTTTCAATACATCCTTAAAAGCATTTTTAATAGAATTTCCTAGCTTATTTTTCATTTCTACAGATGAAAAAGAACAAAAGCCTAAGGACTGCTAGAGACATATGTAGCAGTAAGAACTGACCACAGACATTTTGTGGTAAAAATATTCTGTACTCTTCTAAAGAGATTGTCCCTGTTCATTTTTTTTTTCATGCATTTTGAGATACTATATTTAATTTCTGTCATTTTTACAAACAAAAAAAAAATGCCTTGAAAGACTCAAGGGTAAACACTCAAACCTGGTGGTTAAAATTACAACAGACAATTTCCCTACTTCCTGGCACAGAAACACATGGGAATGCACTCTTGCAGTGGACAGTTTTTAGGAATAAATTCCTTTGGGGAGAAGAATGACATGAGGAAATAGCTAAAATTTGGTAGGAAAATGTACAAATTGTGATTGTTTTTTCTTATGCAATTGCAACGGATGACACCAGTAGTGACTCAGCCACCTTTTATCCATGGGCAACATCATTATTACGATTATTTTACCTTAATCTATTATTTTGCTTCACTGTGTCCCATAATATTTTGTTACTTGTATTTTGATACTGGCTTTGGATTTGATTATATTTGAAAATTGCTGTGCTGTAAATACATTGCATTGAGAGAATTTGTTGCTGTCCTTTTTGAATAGCTAATTGAATCAAAGATTCGTCCTCGTACTTCCTTGGGCTGGTGATACTTTTTACAAGCCTGCTTTTTAAGCAGTATTTTGTAAAGAAAAAAAAATAATCATACCTGCTACATGAGGCTTCATCATGATGGTTGTAATGCACAATATTGAAGACTGTCTGTGGTTTTTATATTCCTTATTAAAAAAAACCAAACTCAACCTATAAAAATTTGGATGAAATTTTGAGATTAAGCCACCCACCCTTTGGCAGACTCCCCTGCCTGAAAAACTCAGCTTGAGAAAGGGAGTGCTACCAAGGTTGAGTGATGGAAAAAATAATGAAACAGTATTTGCTTAAGCAACATTGCCTGTACTCTTTTTTTTTCCTTATACCCCAGCTACAAAACGCATCTCAGCACACCTGCTTCAGAGCATCAACTGATCTTTGCTCTCAAGCTAAGCTGTCCTACCTGTGTTTTCTATGTTTTTGGTGATAGCTGTGTGGTATGGGGCACCAAGCCTCACTTACTGCAGTGTACGGTATTAGCTGACAGAATATCTTGGACTAAACAGGCCACTCATCTGATCCAATATGTCATTTCTCACGTTCCCATAGAAACTTAGATTAATCAGTCATTCCTGATGCGTTTCTTGTACAATATTGTCATTTTGATGCTCTTTTGCTGCTAGTTTTGAAGGCAGCTTCAAATTTGTTTCAGGAAATCGAGCCAACTTTGTGCTGCTTTTTAGCAGCAGGTACTTTGCCTGTAATGAGTAAAATCTCATTTTACAGATTTCTTGTAAGGTAAAGAAAACATAGCTTCATATCCTTAATGAGAGCATTCTTATTCAAGAGCGCTTGACTGTAAAGAGTGCTATCCACAATGGTTAGTGTGGAGAGGAAACCTTAAGTAGAACATGCTATTGTGGCCTTTGAGCTGTTCCCATCTCCCCTATTCAGAAAGCAGAGTTAACTGAGGATAGCAAGAACAAACTGTACATGCGCTTGAAAAAAAGAACTTGACTTGGCAAGTTGGCATAAGTGTAACACAATATATTACCACTTTCTGCTGGGCTTATTCTCCTACTGTCATTGACCAGATCTGTTCAACGGCTGCCATTTTCGGTTGCAAGAAATCCCAATTCCACACACACCCTCCCCCCCCCCCACATCCCCCCTTTACTTTCCAAGAAAGTCAGTTTATGTAATCGATACCAAGTCTGTCTAGGAAGCTGTTCTGAAATTTGGGGCGGGGGGTGGGGGGTGGGGAGGATGCAGGGAGAAGAGTGAGAGCTGAAGGATGAAGGAGGAACAAACATTAGACCTGACAAAGCTTGAAATATAAAACAAAAAAGCATCTGCGAGGCATAATAAAACAAAGTGTATATACGTGTTGTTCTCACAGAGTATTTGGCTGAGCCCAGGCAACGGGAAAGCATGCATAGCTAACGCTCCTGACTGTGTGAAACCCTTTGTATACTCCAGAGTCTCTGCAAGAGACCTTGATTACAGAGTTTGGCATGATACCCAATACATTTTTTGGAATGGTTTCTTGTCCATCACTGACACTCGTAATGAGAAATTTATACACCATCCAAAGCGGATAAATTAATTTCAAACACTTTTGACTTGGGTCAACAATGGCTATTGGCAGTGCCTATTATTTGCCTTTTTATTATTAAAAAAAAAAAAAAAGAAAAAGAAAAAAAAAAGGAGAAATTGCTCTTCTTCATGATGATAGCATCGTAAAGACCTCGAGTATAGTGGAGATAGAATCTTGGCAAGCACATATATAGGTCAGGATAGACTATTTCACTTTTCAATGTAAATGAAAGTAATTTTCTTCAGTATGAACTGTTTAATAAACTCCCAGGATGGTTTTCATTAAGAAATTTGCATATTGGCTAGTGTAAAATTTTCTGAAAGCAATCAGTTGGCAAAAATAATCTGGTTTTACTTCTACTTCCCAATCCAGTTAACAGTTACAGAATGAAGTATAAATTAGCTGTCCCTTTGAGAACTCCGTTTAAAACTGGATGCTTAAGTTAACCTTTTAAAGGTGATAATTGTGCATATTCTCATGCAGATACGTACACCAGAAATGAGGAAAAAGCATTAAAACACACCTACACACAAAAACCTGTGGATTGGAAGCAAACAAGAAAATTGCTACATCTTCTTGGGAGATACTGAAATTATGGAGGCATATAGGTAAATTACTAGTAAATTATGTGCAGCCTGAATTAGACAATTTACTACATTCTCTAACTCAATGTAAGTTCTGGGGTTTTGCCTGATCTTTGACTTTTTCTGTGTGTTTGATTTTGTATGTGTGAGGCACAAGGGTGTATTGAAGACAAAACCCTATTTATATACCTGAGTTATCCAAATGCAAGAATTTCTGCCAGCTTTTTAAATATCACTGGAGAGCTTCGTGCAAATAAACTATTTAGGTTTTCAGAGTTATGTGATAATGGAAAAACATAACACTAATAAGTATCAAAAGGTGAAAAATAAAAATAGGATATGGATTTTAAGGACATATAAAAGATGGCAAGTAATCAGTGGGGATTATGGAGTGTGAACAGGGGCGATAATGCATGTGCTCTTTGATTTTGTTGTATTTCAGTTAGCTGCTTTGTGCAGGAGCTGTTTGTGGTTTTATGTTTCTACCTTAGGCTGTGTGGCAAAAGGAATGACAAAAATGATATATATGATTTTTCTGAGAACTGTTTTGGAGACTTTTTCCTAAAAAGGCCAGTTTCCCTTTTATCTCCCTTCTTACCTGCCTGCTTCCTTTGTGTGAGTAGGATTGTCGGAGGAAGGTAATAATTGCTGTGTGCCTCGGAGGTTGGAAGGATGCTTCATGCAGCTGATACGCTGGCTGCACTGTGCATAGTGACAACTGAAATACGGATCCTGGGATGCTGTGCTGGTAGGTCCTGATGGCATCGCATGGACACCCATTATTAGGGAAGAACCAGAGCAGGTTTTCAGATGAGCTCAGACTAGATGATCTAATGGTCCCATCTGGCCTTAAAATCTGTGAGTCTATGAAAGACAGTCCTGCAGTTATAAGCATTTTAGAACTGTCAATTCCAGATTTACTTCAGTGTAAGAGGCAATTGCTTCCACACTGAAATGCTCGGTTGTGTATTGTGTACATGGTGCCATAAATGATCTATAAAATAGAGACGTGCAGTGTGAGCCAGGCACAGCAATGCAGAGCAGCTTGGTGTAATAAGAATGAGGAGAGGTAACGCCAATATCTGTAGAGGATGGGTGTTTGGAAGAGATTTGAGAAAGGAGTAGGGTGTATTTGGGGAAGAAGAAGGAATACACTCCCCCCAAATATGAAGGAAGCTAAAGCTGCAAAGCCAAAGAGAGAGAAGAAGGAAGAAAAAAAGGAGGAGCGAGATAGCAAGAAATTAGGAAGGACCAAGAGCAGCAGACAGCAAAGTTGCAGGATGAGAGGGATGAATAGAACTCATTTATTCACCCCATTTATTGTGCTAGGACTGTGCCTGTGCGGCTGTCATTCAGTCTCAGCTCCTATGCCTTCTTTAACTTCCCTGTGAAAATATAGCAAGGGGAAGAACTGGGAGGGGGAGAAGAGGGAGGAGATGAGGGACATGTATATTTTGGTCCCTCTCCTTGTTAATGGAGCTGCATGTGCATACCTGGGTGCTGAAAGGGATGCTGCAGGTACAGGTCCTGGGGCTGAGAGGGGCCCTGGCAGGTACCTGGCAGCTCATCAAAAGGAGGCCAGTGGCTGGGAGAGAAGAGAGGGGCTGCAGGAGCTTTTCACCCTGAGTCCCACCACCCTCAGTGAAGGGTGCTGCAGGCACAGCTGTATTGCAGTCACGTGTGCTTGTATTAGCATCACTTTTGGAGGGGGAGTTGTTGTTTGTTTGGGGATTTTTTACATTCAAGATGAATATTCAACTTTTCTTCTGGCTCCTGGATACCTGAATACTTAGGATAGATTTTTTATATTTTTTTTCCTGACAGCGCAGATTTGTGTTAAACACAGCGAAGGGCAGTGTGAGGGCAGAGGCTCTGCCCTGGTGCAGACACCTGCAGCCAAGCCTTTTCCTTGAAGTACTTGCCCAAACAGCTCATCAGCCCTTGGCCTCCTCTGAGTACAGCAATGTATGTGCTGGAAGTACATGCACTTGTAGAGTGCATGTGCAAAACATATTCTCACAACCGAAAGATGTTTTGTTTAGACAGGTATTCCTTTCTGTAATCTCAACATTTTTGATGACTTTTTTCTGTAGGTTTCTGTGGTTCAGGATGGCTGTTTTCTGAGAGAATAGGGGTATTTCTTCTTGGGTTGTCAACAGCTTTCACCTGAGATGGTGGTTTAAGTCAATATTCCTCTAAACCCACAAAATCTTAGGCATCATTCCGTGAGCTAGTCAAAGGAGTGTGATAATCACTTGGCTGTGATCTGTGACACAGTATCTTGGTTTTTTCCCTGCAAAAATAGTGAAATGACCAGATTTCCCATAGTCAAATATTTGTGCTTTTTGTTTCGCTTGTTTATTTTGCAAAACAGTTGTTTTCTCACCGATGCCTAATTCACATCTTTCTGTTTAGTTCAAGCAGTATCGTAAGGAACGGCACTTCCTAAGGTGTGGTATGGTGAGGACTGGATTGCAATTTTATTAAAGTTTTCCCCAGAGTCAAGGAAGGAGGAAGTTGATTATCTTGTAATTGGTATCTCTCTGGGGTGATGCACTTAAATCCTTATATGTTGATGGGACTATCTAGTTACACTGAACAGATTACCTGCTGATTGCTACTTCTGGGATTTACTGATAGTGCTGAATGCCAAAATCTTTCTGAACTGTGAGTGGAAGAATTAATTCCCACTGCCTTCATTTACTTTGAAATGACAGCTAGTACTTTATCTAGGTTTCATTGTTTTTAAGCATAGATACTAGGAAATATCTTTTCAACAGAGCAGACAGGATTTGCTGGCATTTCTACCTGTTGCTTTGATAGGATAGGGAATTATTTGCTTCCTAGCTGAATACCCTTGACTTGCTGTTCACTTTTAATAAAGCAGCCAGGCTTTACCCGCTGAGGCACTTTCCCTTCTGTGGTCAGAGATGGGTATTACCTCTAAGGTCAAAACTGGGTACATATCTTCGGTGTTTCAGGAGATGTTCATCCATGGATTTTTTCTCAGACTTTTTTTTTTTTTTTTTTGCTTCCTAGCTGGTAAAACACTTTTTGTTTCTTTTGGGGTGATAAATTCTGTGATATTTCTCACACTTCTATTTATTTATTTTATTTAAAAAAATAAAACAACCAAATGCAATAGAGAGAAGGACTAGACGTATTCAGACCTGATGTAAACAGTCGAGTGCAAGTATTTGCAGGAGAGCAGTGGCAGAACTGAAACGGGTGCAAAAAAATAAATCTCTCTTACGAGTTGGCTCCCCGGCATGCCTCTTCGCCTGGCCAAAATACCACAATTCGCACAGCCCGTTTGCTGTGTACCACGGTGCTCCCAACCATCCAGGGCTTCGGTAGTAAACAGCGAGTAGCGGGGATGAATGGGGCTGGGGGAAGGGAAGGGAAAGGGAAGGGGGGGTGATATATTCCTGCCGCCGGGAAGCAAAGCGGAACCAGGCGCCGGGTATCATTGCATAACAGATGATGTATTGTACAGCCTGTACCCTCTCCTAAAGAGCAGAGGTGGGCACGCCAAGGAAGGCTTGAGCCTGGCTCCCGGTGAGTGCCTGGCTCTGGCCTGCCTCCATGGCCACGAATAAAGAGGAGTTAAGGAAGAGGCAAAGGGAATATGCTGGCATTGCCGTACTCCGCGTTACTCACAGTAACGAGATTGTTGTGAGGGTGAAACAAAGCCTCGCTGCGGGCAAGGGATGGGCTTTTCTTGCCATGCAGTGGAGAGCCTGGGAGACCTGCTCTCCCCTGTGTCTCCCTGTGTGTCCTGAAGCCTCCTTTTCCCCAGGTGGGAGGGTGGGAGGTCTCCTAACACCATCCCTGCACACAGATGGGAACCCGCTGCTTTTTTTTTTCCTTAGGAACCCCGAATGCTGTACTGCAGCCATTGTGGCCTCACCCCAGGGCAGCAGGGCCAGTGTGCTGCTCCTGCCCGGGCAGCTCAAACCACAGCTGTCTCCAGCTCAAGGTCTGCAAAAATGCAGCTCTTCAGCATTTAAACACTTAGCAATAAACATAAAATGGGTCTGTGGAAAAAATCCCAACCAGATACAATAGAGAGGGGTGTCTTTTCCCTCTTTATAGCAGATCAAATGCATTTAAGGTTTTAATTTCTTTTCCTTTCACATCATAGTGAGGATCTTTAGCAGAGAACGGAACAGCCGGGTGATGTATTTTTGGGTTATAACTCGAGAACAAAAGCTCATTAGGACTCAAAGATTTTATATGGATAACACCACCCACGGTTACTTTAGATAGGGTAGAAATGTTTTTATGCTTTAGGGCACAAACTAGCTATTAAATTACTAGGGAACTACAAATATCTACTAGACATATCGATGGGAGCGCAACCAGAACGCAGAGTACTACATAAAATAATTATATACAGCACAGCTAATATTAGATCACATGAAAGTACATGACTGTTCTATAAAAATCATTTGCATCTCTGTATTGGACGTTGAGGGGGGGTGGGGGGCATTGGTTTTGTACAGGGAGATGCTGAGCTAGCTGTCAAAGGTTCGGAACCTTGCAGCCTCTGCCAGCATTTCTCAGCGCGGCTGTGCCGCTGGAACTGCTGGAGGAGCTGAGTTTCCTCAACTAGCAAAAAAGTCCTTCCTTTTCTGTGGTTAGCTGGGATGCAGGGAACACGAATGAGAGGGGATGGATGATCCATCGTGCCAAGAGGATCCACTGAGCACGCGTGTCCTTGACGTGTGAGCCCAAATTGGGGTCGGTGACAAGGACAGCTCTGACATCATATGAGTCATGTGAGGAGGGACGGGTGTCGCTGCCTCCTGACGGGGGGACGCATCTGTTCCACGCTAGCTCGTGAGATGTGAAGAGGTTGCAGTGCTAAGATGCACATAGGGAGAGTGGGAGTGTGCCGCTTAGCAGGGCTTTTTTGAGTTTGGGAATTTCATCGGAGCTGCCTCTCTTCTGCTCTGTGATTCCCACCCCTCAGACACAGGTGGCTGTCAGACCGGCACCGGCGTGACAGAGGGGCCAGAGGGCCGAGCCTCGGCTTAGGAAAGTCAGCGGCGGGTTGCCCACCTCTGTGGGACTTCAGAGGTCTGTGTGTTGTCCCTGAGGGGCACCCAAAGGATAATGGATGAAAAGCTTAAAGACTGTCTTCTTGGATGTGCTTTTGTTAAATAAAGGACATACGGACACTGTCGGATTTGCTGCCTGATGTTCCCACTCGAAATGGCACACTTTGAGTTGCTAGTAACTTTGCTTAACTGAGAAGTTGGGGCCCTTGTACAAATGAAATGAAGTTTTCTAAGCTGCCACGTCTTTCTCTTTGTGCATCGGAGTTGTGCACTCCATAAGGAAACATTCCACTGAATGGGGGGCTGGGGGGCTGGGGAGTATATGAACATATGGTTAAGACCATCAAAAGGTATGCACACAAGTGGGGTCAGTTCTAGCTGCAGAGCTGTAAGTATTTCCTTTTCTGGCTTCTTACTTCAGCTTTGCTCTACAGTGGCAAAGAGCAAGGTCCTGTGCAAAGATAATGAAACACTGTCTCTTCCCTCAGGTACTTTAGATGTATGGCTAAAGGCAGGTGTGGGGTGAATACACGCACCCGCTTCACTGGTAGCTACAGTTAGATTAGTACCGGGTTTCTTGTTTTATTTTTTGTAGGTATTATCTAAAGATTAAGAATTTTAAAGAAGGCAAGTTGACAGGCAGCGTGGGGAGGCCATGAGAGTACATGCTTGTAAATCTAACAGCAGGAGGGTGCTCAGGTCAGTTGTCATGGGCCAGCTGTAGTGCAGCGATTGAGAGAGGGCAGTTCTGGTGTGAAAAGGTTAAAAAAGCAAAGGGAAGTGATGAGATATTGCACGCTTGATACTCCAAAGAAAAGAGAGCCCCTGGGGAAATGCAAAGAGAAAGCTGACACAGTCCAGCAAGGGACTAAGAAAAGACCATAACAAAGTTCTTGGTGGATGTTGGTGAATCCAAGCAGAAATAGAGATGTTGCCCATGGACTGAAGTGGATATTAAGTAATCTGTATACAGAGGGCGGTGATTTGTGTTTCTGCTTGAAATTAAGAAATGACAAGGTGTAGAGGAAATGAAAAGGATAATACAGATGCTGCTGGGAATTACTGTCATAATTCTCCTATTGTGGATAACTGGCAAAACCTGAACCCGGAGCCCTCAGCACTTGCATGCAGAATAAATGCTGCTTTGCTTCAAGTGTTTGACTCACGGCTACCATAGCCATGTGGGTACAGAACGGAGCAGGTTGGCTTGTAGAAGAGAAAAACCATGGGAGCAACCATGCCTGTGTTCCACCCAGAGGGATTTTGCCCTGGTTAGGGCCTGAGAAGTGAACTTCAAGGAGCAAAACGTCAGAGGGGGAACCTGACCCGATCCAGCTGCATTCCCTGTAGTGTCTGCTTCTACTTTGCACAGATTTTGCCATAGAAAACTCATACCTATCTAGTATTTGTATATTTTATTATTTTAGCAAGTCATTTTTCTGCCAAACTTTCCTTGGGAGCGTAAGCTGGAAAAGTTTTGGGTAGAGCTGGATAGTACAAATCCCACAATTTATATCTTATCTAAACCATGGACGAATTTCATGGACCAAGTGAAAAGACACATGTGCAAGGCTGGGGCTTTGTTCCAGCTGAATTTCAGAGGTTGTGTACAAGTGCTAGTGTGACAGCTTCTCACCAAAAAGAAGACTCAGTAGTGCATATTGAAAGTCTCACTGAACTCCACTCCCGAAGCCAGCATGATAACTACTTGTACTGCACTAACACCCAGTGGCCCAACTCATATTGGGACCCTGTTGTTCGTGCACTTGCCATGTAGGGTGAGAAATAAAAGCTTCTCTCGATACGTTGCAGACAGCACAGGATGAGCAACGGTGCTGCTGAGGTGTCCTGGTTCAAAGAGCAAGCCAGTGGGAGTGCCAAGGACTTTAAAGCACACCTGATAACTGGGTATTTTCAATTTGTATCTCTTTTTTGTTTAAGCTTGTGTGTGGATGAGCTTAACGTGCATATTTCCCCTGATCTGCCGGAGATGCCCTGTTGTACACCTCTGGGTACAGTGAGAGAGGCAAGCTGCGACAAGCTCGGCCTCCCTCCCGGCTGTGAGTGCCGCCACACGGGCTGTCACACACGGCTTCCTCCGTCCCTGCAGCCCTTTGCAGGCGGCTTTGGCTCGTTACGGCTGAGTTGCACAAAATGCTTTCTTGGGCCTTAAGCCCGATACGGTTTATCCCTATTTTTTTCAGCACATTTTTTTATTTTTCTCAAAGGAAAGCTCTTAATCAATGGTGTGGTGGTCTTGTAGAACTGCTCCTTCTCTGTCTCCTCTGATTTTCCTCACTAGGTGTCTTCAGGTCTGCACCAGGTCTGCTGGGAGCACCACCTGTAAAGTGGTCACAGACCACCATAAAATGCGAGGGGGTGATGAAAGTTCTTTGTACTTGCTGCCTCTCCTATGCACAGAACTGTCACACAAATACTCCTGAGATTTTTGGTACATTTCAGTCCTGTATGGACCCCTAAAATAACCCCCAGAAAAATACAGCTTCTGCTTTAGTGGCTCTCCCAACACTGATTTTCTTATTAATCTCCCTAGCAATACTTACAAAAATGCTCGACTGTGGTTACGCAGATTGTCTGATGTGATCACTAGCAATTATGCTAATCACAGTCTTCTCGCAGTTCTTTCCCATCTGTTTTATCCACCTATGGATACTTACAGTGACATAAATGATAAAAGAGGCTCTGATCACATCATGCTCTCATTTGCTGGTCAATGTATGACTAAAGATTTAACAGATACAGACTAGGCAAGGGGAGAGGAATGAAAGGAAGGAAGTTGCAGAGTATTCCTATTTTTTATGGAAAAGGAATGGACATATAGGAGTGAATAACTTCCTAGGGATGCCTGTGGCAGAGTTGTGGATTGATTGCAGGCCTCTGGAAAATCTTTTCTGTAAAAAGCCACATAGGCTGAGCATCACTTGGGGAAAATAAAAGACCTCTCTGCTGCCATTTACTGGAACAGGAGGAATAGGAATGTGAGGGCAAGGAGCAGATTTTGTTTGCCTGCCCCGTTGATGTCATTAGCTGTGGGTGGGAAGACAATAAAACGTTGTTTACTTTGCTGTGTGCCTGAAGAACTGCAGTTTACCAAGTGCAACTTGGTTAGTGAAGACACACATTATTCAGAATGCCAGCCTTGAAGAGAGAGGCAGAGCAACTGGCGCCTACCACTGCAAGTAAAGGAAAAGGCATCCCTTCTTCTACGGGTGAGAGATTTATGATGGCAGGGGCTCATCTCAGTGGTCCTCTGTGTTACTGCATCATTTCTGCAGCCCAGTGACAGTGCTGCTTCTCAACATCTTGGGGTTAACCAAGGGAGAGAGTAGGATGGCCAGCAGTGTGTGTGGCTGTGATGTGTCTGGAATCGGTACTTTTAAAGCAGCAAAGCCTTTCTTGGGGAGGAGGCTGGACACCCCACACTGGCATTATGGCAAGAAGCCCCAGTCTGGTGAGAGCTGCATCCCTGACGCTGGCATGGGTAGAGGTCTGGGGATGCAGACTGCAGATGGGTGACATGACATGATTAGATAAGGGGATATCATAGTTAACAGTGGTGAAGTATCTCCTCTCAGAAGCTCTTGGCAGCTGAAGAGGGCTCTGTGCTTTCACACCTTGATGCTTCACTAACCCCTGATGCTAAACAACAAGCAATGAAAGAGATCTCAAAAGAAGCACTTGTTTGTAGGATATTGCACTGCTCCAGGAAACTGAAGCAAAGGTTTATTGCATGAATTGCTGTGGTGAAGGGCAGTAACTTGTTTGGAAAGTAATGGTCTGCTCTTTTTCCCCTTCATAAAGTTTTCTTCTCTTTATGTGGAGGCTTCATGCTTGGGAGAAATAATGTGCGGCCAGTGAAGACCGTGCAAGGAAACTGCTGGAGTTTCCAGGTAGAGAAGGGAACTGCTGCTAAGTGGAATCCCTAGTATGACAAGTGTCCCAAATCCATGAAAAATGCTCTAACACTTGTTTTTCATAACATTTGACTGTATGCAAACACTGAACTGTTAGAAACAGGAAATGTGTTTTCATTATGTGTACGGACATACCTATCTGACTGGGGCTCCAGTTCTGCCTGAGGGTGTAGAGATGCTACCTTGATAAATGGCAATTACTTTTCTGAAAAACTGGAATTAATCTTGGACACACACAAAAAAGCAGCAGTGTTCACTTAGAGACCGTTTATGGCCATTGGAGAGAAGATCATGCTTTGCTGGAATATTACCTGTCAGAAAAGAACCCTTGGACCAAGAATTTTTCAGGGCTTTATACGACATTCAACAAAATCATATCCGTTAGGAGATGCTTTCCTGCAGCAGATCCAGCTCCGTGTCCCATTTCCGGCTAATGCAACACACAATGGGACTACAGATTTCTAAGGAAATAAATTCTTTCCAAGCAGTTGTCGAAACTGTTGAGTCTAGGGAAATATATAGAGATGGATGGGATATGTCATTCTTAGAGGGATGAGTTATTTAAAGCTAGTCTGGGGTATCCAATTCTTAAAGGAATGAGATATTTATTAACAGACTTACATATTCTTGTAATGATTCCAGTGAGAACAATGAAAATTGTGACTGAGTCAACATAAATTTAGAGTTAAAAGTTAACTTAAGCTTGGAATTTTCAAAGGCATTTAGTGTTGACCTAAGTCTGAGCTCTTCAAAGTCAATGGGAGTTTTATGACTTATGTCAGTAGAAAGAAAATTACTCTCGTAGAGAAAGCTTCTGAAATCACACCCTAAATTGATAAGTACATATTTTCACTATATTTCTTCTATATTCCTGATGCATATTATTCTAATGTGCATGGGTTTTTTCAAATTAGTTGGATGCTTCCCCTAAGGACAATGGAATTTAAAGAAAAAAGTATCTTAAACCCCTTTATGGTAGGGAATGTCTTCTGCATCTTGCAAAGAACTTATGACACCAAACTTTTAATACATAATAAATAAAAATACAACATGTTTTCAAATGCATTTGTTAGATGCCTGACTATTGTTAAGTCATTGGATATCATTTATATTCTTAAAATACTGCTCAGGTGCTTACAACAAGCCTTAAGATACTCAGCTGATAGTTAAATCCATAACATATGCCCCACCTGGAAAATATGGCCCTGAAATAGCTGTTCAAAATTAAATTTCCATGTGAAGTTTTCCTATTTTGGGCCTCATCTCCAGCTGGAAAACTACAATTAATTTCTTTGAGAGTTACTTTTTTTACCCCAGCTGAGCATTGCATCCCAAGCTTGTTTTTGTCCTTCTGGTTAGCTGTGATCTTTAGAAAGGCTTGATTGTGCTTGGTCGGTGAGCACTGGGAAATATGTGAGATACAGAGCAAAACCAAAGTGGCATTAAGGGGAGACTTGTGAGCAAAATCTTAGTCCTCATAAAGTCAATTGGAGTTTTGCCACCGATTGACACGGGGTCAAGATTTTATCCCTTAACTTCTTTAATGTCTTTACTTTTGATGACTTGCTATGTAAGCCTTTACAATATGTTAATGCTGGTTTATATGTTCTGAAGATATAGTGCCTGGTATAACATAAGATGCAAACCCTAGTATAAACCTCCTGTGTTTCTGTTCTGTCTTCTTCAGGCATTAAAGGATGTGTCTTTTTGGCTACTGCTCTGCTGGAGCTGAAACTTTCCCAAAACTCACAGCTAAGCAGTTCAGTGTGTGTTGCATGGGACAGCTACAGAATTCCAATTACTGCAATGGTGAGTAGCACTGAGACGTGTAATCCTCAAATTTAAGTCATTAAAGAGGCTGTAAATGCTCCCAGGAGCATTCAGAAGATAAATCAAACACATTTAAATATAAATATAAAAAGAGACCTTCAGGTCACAATACTTTTTGTCAGAGGTATTACTTGGTATTTGGTGTATCAATGATTTGCAAAATGAAGAATCACAGCCCTATTTCATTAGGCATTATAAAGGGCTTGCAGAAAGACTCTTGGACATCTAAGATATGCGTGCTAAGAAAGCAACTGCTCAAAGCATGATAGGGGAGGGACAGAAGCATGCAGTACAGTTTATATATGTGTACGTATTTGTGTTATACACTATTAAAGCAAAGATCAGACACCCTAACGTATCCTTTAACCTGCTCATCAACCAGCTAATTTCCTGTAGACTGTAGCAGAAACGAGTCTTGAGAAGGGATTTGGGGGAAGATTTAAAGAAGGATTTGAAACATTTGGCTACTGGTTGATCAACTCCGTTACTGACAGTTGATCTGTGACTTCTAACTCCTGTGCTTATGAGGGGTTCTGATCAGATGTTGTTTCTTGAACACAAGCACATGTATTATATACAGTGCCACTTGACATTTATGCTGACCGGTAGTAGATTGTGAATATGAATTTAAATGCAGGACTGAATCCCTACAATGATGCAAAAGCTCTGTGCACACCACATATAGCTGCACTGATCCACAGGTTTAGCAGAGTGAGTAGACATTGTGTTATTGTGGAAATTTAATAAAACATTTATCTTTGTTACTATAATCATAGCATTTTTCTAAGAAAAGGACAAATACTTTTCCTGATTGCAGCTTTTCAACTAAAAATCAAAAGATATCTTGAAGTCATGAGCTGTGCAGTGTTGCTTGTACCACAGCTTTAACCAGGATTCTTTGCAGTGTTCTTTCTAGGTGAGGGGAATAGAGAGAAAAATGGGTAAGTTTGTTGAGAAAGGCTTGTGAGCATTTTACCTATTGTGGAATATACTTTTCTTTTGCAGTGTCTCCTTATATTTACCAAATTTGTGGCTTGTGTGATGTGCTGACAGTAGTTAGATTCCTTGAGTGTCCTTTATTTTAAGATTTTTCACTTGTGGCCAGTGAAAAGTTGAGTTAAACACTTTAGAATCCTAAATGCGTCTTTCTTGTTATTGTGATTATGCTTTGAGCTGTCTTTTTGTGTTGTTTGGAGTTTTTTGGTTGTTTTTTTTTTTTTTTTTTTTTTTTTTAATGCTAAAGGCTTGAGGCCTAGGAAAACCTTGCAGATCTTTCTAAACCTGTGTAATGACGTCAAGTATCAAGACCAGCTTGCGACCAATAAATGCAGCAATTGCTCCCAGAAGCAGTCAGCATTAGGTGCAGAGGTATTTACCCTCCTATGGCTAAAGACACAGAATGTCATGCACCTAGAACCTACACTTTTTGCCTTCAAACTGTAACCAGATAAAAGACCCATAACATCATCTGGTTTCTAGACATGTTTCCCCTCTGTTTCCAAACTCACCTTACTATAAAGGCATCTCTTACAGAAGAGGAACCTAATCACAAGCTTCATTATATGCTCTGCTATAGCAGGCAAGTGAATAAGCAGGGTTCAGATTGTTTCTTTCAGCTGAAAACCGTATGTGCTGATTGCAACTTTGTTAAATACATAAATAACTGGAGCCCTTCCAATCAGAGCCAGCCAAACCTTTTAATCATATACAGAAGTGTTCCTCGTGACATAATTACGCTCTCCAGACTCCTTCCTTCATTGGGAAATATTCTGTCAAACAGTAAAATAATTAGCATGGATTTTAAAATCGGCATTGACATTCTAATGTCTAATTAGGTAATTGTCATTGGCACAGCAATACCTATTAGGAGCATGCAATTTGTGGAAGGGGTTTTGATGGAACAGACTGCAGGTGCAGATGGTCTAACAGCAGGACTCTTACCCGATGTAAACAAAGGTATTTTAATTAGCCATGTGACTCTGATCATTGTTAAAAGGTAAGGGCTGCGCATTCATCTTCCCACCATCTACTTCCTGGTACTTTCAAGGGTAATGTTGAAATACCTCGACCTATGGTAAATTACATACAGACTTGATTGAAATTCTTTTCAAATCTAATTATTGTTTCATTTGGCTTTTGGCAACATTAACGCTATATTGCAGTTGGCTCAGAAGTCTTACCTAGTTGCAGGGCCTTTTTACGTTTGTAGATCTCAATTTCTAACCTTCACAAATATATCAACTTTTGCTTAGCATATCAGGGAAGGAATCCAAGATGTTGAAGTTTAGTTTTCAGCAAGTATGTACTGGAAGTACTTAAAGTGCAGAAGACCTGAGTTCTATAAAATTATAAAAATTCATTGCTGGTGAGTTTGCATGTAACTTAGCACAGATCTTAGTTAAATTAATTTTAATTGGAAAAACAGAATGAACCCACAGTCCCAGTAGCTATGAATAATCTTGAAGTTAGAAACACAAGAGACCCAGCCAGCTCTCTGTCCTGTTTGCATCAGCTGTGGGAGAAGTGCTGCATATGTTAGATGTTCCAGAGCAGACGTTGCACCTGGTATCTGAAGCAAAACTTCCTAGAAACTTTGTGCATTTTATTTTTCTTATTACTGCAGAGTCAACAAATATAAAGAAAAAAAGTGAAGGAAAAACACTTTTGTAATTATTTTTTTTCCTGGAGACTTTTAGTGATGCCTCAATTGTATTACAGATCTTAAATTACTGTAGGAGTATTTTTTTATTATTACAGTTTGGCCCTTAATCATATTTAGCTTTTTAGCACTTAATCACATTTTTAAAAAATAACACTTGCTTCACTGCAATAATGTAGTCCTATGTAATGTATTGGAACTGTACTTATGAGCAAAAAATTAAGTATTTGTAGAGTTGAGGCCTTAAACTGTACACTGCTTAGTGCAGGGTCTATGTGGTGTGGTTTTTTTCTGCAGTGTTTAACTCAATGAGTTACAGGTTAGTAATCTGCAGGGCTGATGTGCAAATAGAACAGAAGAAATATATCTATATACCTGCCCTCTGTTTCTCCTCTTTGGAACCTGACGGTGCTGCAATGAGGCACAGGTCTACAATTCCCCAGTCAACCTGCAAGTGATTATGCCATAAACATTGATGTATACATATTATCAAGTTGAGAATAGTTCTGCTAGTCTGAAAGTATCTTCTGAAACAATTTGATTTCTAGCTAGTGCAAGTATTGGGATCAGCATCTACATGATAGATACAGATAATACGACATCCAGATGGCTACAAAGGTAGAACTTGGTGCTCTGAAGCTCTCGTTACTGATGGTGCCTGAGTCGGGCATAATGGGCTCAAAAGTTTAGCTTTTGGCTAATTCACGGGAGAAGCCGTTGGGCTTGGGTTCAGCCCACGGTAGGGACTGAATGCAGGTGCCTGAGCCAGGAGCTGAGTTACTCCTCTCCTTTTCAGAAGGAAGAGCAGGTACCCCCAAGGATGGAGGAATTCACTCTGGGAAACATCTAGCTACCTGCGGTGGCTGAAAGGAGGGAGCTCTGTTTGGCAGAGCTCCCAGCTTGGCTGCTTAGTAAATAAGGGCTTGCTAGGATGACTCTAGGCCACTGTGAGAACCAGTTTAAAGTGTGTGTGTGGGGGGGTTGTTTGTGGTTGGTTTTGTTTGGTTTGTTTTTACGTTTGTGAAATTGTGTTGCTGAAATCAGAGAGAAAATGTGCATAGTACCTTTCCAAGTCACTTCTGCAGTCAACATTAGGACAAAAACTGTAAGTCTCCTGATTATAAATCATTATAGTACCAAAGTTCTTCAAGTTGTTGAGCTCTTGAGATGTATGACAACCCAGCGAATACATTTCTTTGAAGTCAGCTGCGGTGGCATGTGATTTCTTTAACATATAAGAAACCATACTTTTTTTTTTTCCAGAAATTTGATTTGCCACCATTTTCAGGGTGGAAGTCTCTCCTAGGTGCTGGAGCACATCCTAGTAGGTGTTGGTTATTTCCCGAGGGACTGTTTCATGCTACAGCTTTATGAATGGTGCCAGGCAGATTCTCTAATGAAATATGTAGTGGCCTTTTGACTTTGTGTTCAGACCCAACCAGAGCTGCAAAATGAAGAATCTATATTCCTAATAGAGGCGGTATAGGCTATGTGCATATTTTTTTTTTTGAAGCTGTCTAAGCCAACACACAAGTATTTATTGAATGAGTGGTGAAATATACATATTTTTTTAGTATCAGATCAAGTACCTTTGGGGAAACTTTTCATCTTCAGAACTGCATGGCTTATGTCACGGCTTTCTGGCTAATATTAATGTTTTTCCACTTCTGCCAGGCAAATGCTATAGAGACCTTACTTGTCTGAGTGTGAAATAATGTATACTTGTTAGTTAACAAGTTCAACCACCATGAGATAATCTTCAAGTGACACGAAGCCTGTCTGTGTTTAAAAATAAATAAATAAAAACTAGAAAGAATACAAATGATAAACACACATTATATCTCTCCTACTGATGCTGGGGTTTAATTATGGGGGACAATTACCTACCGTAGTCAGAGGGATTCGCACATTAATAACATTATATGGGGATAATGTCTTTCTAAGCTGCTATAGCATTTAAAAGCTGGTACTTATGTTGCAATCCAGATTCTGTCTACCCATCAGTCCTGTCTGGATTATTGCTACATTATGTAATGTGGTCTCTTGTGGTTTTTTTACTGTGTAATTAACATGTGAGTCTGACTTATCCAGCCCACTCTAATAAACCAGACTTAATGACTGAAATAATTATGATAATAATAATAATAAATCCCACATGATTTCTGAACTTCTCTGTTACTCTTACTATGACATTTGTGTTCAAGCAATACCAAAGGCTCGGTTAAACATACATGTACCTCGTTCTATTCAGTTTGTGTGTGGTGGTCTGAGAACTTTTCTCTGGTTTTACCCAGGAAAGAACTAACTGCATTGGAAGGGTAGAGTGGATAGACAAACTTTCTAGCTCTGCATTCCCCGCTGCTCCTTAGTCCTGCACTTTCACAGAGGAGAGATACGCTAAAACCTGTCAAAACTTAATCTCTTGCATATCCTTCTTAAATATTGCGTTTTGTGCTCTTCCCACTGTAAAATCTGTTACTGATCTCTCCTAAGAATGAGTGAAGGATTTGTGACAATATTACAAAAGAACAGGTAATTAGAAAATCACAGGAATATTGCTGGTTTCCATTTTTTTAAAAAAAGTACTGCTTTTTCTGTCATTTTTAGTGCATTCATTGAATGAGTGGATTTTATTCTAGAAATAATATTTCTTTAGTGGGCATCAATTTTCAGTGGAGGAAGGCAAATCAATGGCTTGATTTAATGCTAGTTGCTAATTTTCAAAAGTTTTCGGGGAAAAAGATGAGCCATAACTTACTCTTAAAATAAAACATTTCTAAGAGTCTTGCAATTTCTTTTGTGTTTAGTATAGGTTACTGTTAGCAAGTATAGTGTGCCTCTGCTCTGAAGAGTTAGAGCTGTGTCTAATTTAGATGATAAGTACTGTGTTTTCTGGTGAAATTGATTAAGGGTTTTTCTAGGTATTTTGTTGCTTCATGTCTGATTTTTCCCATGTTGATACATTAATAACTCAATCAGATAATTATGTGCTTTCATTTTGCTTTGCAGCATATCTTTAGGGGTATTAGGAAACTCTCTTGTAGGCTTATCACAAAGTTAAAATTGCAGATATAAACAGAATGTACTGGTTTATAGGTGGAGTGAGTACTGTGGCATAGATCAATTAAATTCAGATTGATTCTGGAGGCGTTCATTAGTTTATGTCAGCTCTAAATTTGGTCTAGGATTGCAGGGGTTCTGGTTATATTACCCACTGCTGCTGGTTACTTTTGACACCTTTAAAATCTGCCCATTCTCTGTAAATATCAGCATACAGTTAGAAGCAGAGGTTTTAAGATGATTTCTAATTCGTTTTTTTCATGAAACTTGCATCAACCTGCATAAAGTAATCCATGTACTAACGTAATAACTTCCTAATATAGATACACTTGAATTCAAAGGATGCTATTGCATGTAATCTCTTCTTACATTAAGTATAGCTTAGGTAATACTTCCTCTTGGGATATGGTTTGGATTTTTTCTTTTTCTTTTTTTTTTTTCTTTTTTCTTTTTACCAAAGCCATTTTTAGGCTTCAAAAATATGCTAGTAAAATATTATATCAATCAACATGAAAATGAAGATGGAACGATGTACCTTTATCCAAATTGCTTTAATAAATGTGTGTGTTTGCCAGCTTTGCATAGCAAGGTTTGTTAGCAGTATCTTTTATTAGAGCAAGGGAAATAGCTGGGGGGGGGGAAAGGACATAGTCTGAAAGAGAAACAGAAAATTGCTGCCAAAGAACACTTTGGGAAGAGTTGTTTTAGTTTAATTTTATGTTCCTCTATTAGACAACTTGAGGAAGAGTTGTAGTTAGCACCTGTGGAGCAGAGCAGTGGTATTGCAGAGGGAGAGGCAGTGCCCTCTGTGGTCTGTGACAGAGATGGCCAACAAGGTGTAAAGGCATGATATACCATAGAATTGTATTGAATTCATCAATTCTTCTAGCTAGTGCCTACTCCCAGGGCTTTGGGGTTGTGCTGCAGCAGCAGTGATGGACCTAGGCATCACACCTCCTAACCTGTAGGTAGCTAAGGTCCAGCCTCTCTGAAGGAGTCAGAAGGAAGTGCTGTTAATCAAAACCCACAATGTGGATCCAAACCATCAGGCAAACTGGAATACACTCTTTGAAGATGAGGCTAGGAACTAGAATTCCTTACTTGACTGGATACAAAGAAACATGGCCTCAATAGATACACTTGCTTTATGGCATGCTATAACTTCCTCCATTAACCTAACTCTACGTTTCACAGGCTATAAACTACCTGTCTCTTTCCTTCTGCCGAGGGAGAACCACATTACCATCTCTCTCCTCCCTTCCCTTCCTTTCCCTCCCCTCTGTGTGAACATCCCCTCTGTTTCACTGGTGCCAACTACCTTTTATTTCAGAGATGGTCTTATAAATACTCGTCAATTACACTCTAAGCAACTGTTCTCAACTTGTTTTTAGCTTTGAAGTCTGTTGCTTCTATTTCAGAAAGAAATCGAAGAGGACTTGTGTGCCCAAAAGCTTGTGTTCTCTCGAACTACACCAGTTGGTTTAACAAGGGATGTTGCCTCTAACTACAAATCTGTCTTGCCTAGTTTCCGAGTAAGTGTGGGCCTCCCTGGATAATCAGAGTTGAGAAATTGGGGATGGAGCAGTTGCTTTATGACAGGCACTTCCCCACTGGTAAACGGATGTGTCTGATCTTTATCAAGCTTCTTCCAATGTATATTGCCTGTTTGTCCTCACCCCTCTAGCTGCCGCGGTGGTGCATGTATACGGCATGGTGTATACCCTGTTCTGAGGTGCATGTGCATATATAGGATGCTGGAACTGCTGCCTCTCTTGCTTAAGAGCATTTATTCTTCAGATTAGGAGGATGTACTGGAAGGTTTTGTGTTTGTTGCACTGGTTAGCCTGGTGATCTGTAGTTTGTTTCTGATGACTTTGGCAGGAATGAGAGAGAGTTTGAAGGCTGGAGAGGAAACTCAGTTCAAGAAAAATGTCAGAGGCAACGATCAGGGGTTGCAACTCTTTCATAACTTGTAGGCTAGGGTGGGATTTGCTGTGTATAGGGCATTCGCTTTGTAATAAGTTAGTATAATATTAACACTGCTCATTCAGTGGGATGAACTGTTTCCCTGGAGAGTATTCCTACTGAATAAAGATCATATGTACTTTGGTGAGATGGGTCTCATGATTATTCTTTTCATTATAGATATGACAGCGCCTCAGGGTTTGGCGGTGTATCTTGGCTTTTTAAAATGTGCTTTGGACAACTGCTGACTCCATGATGTAGGTCTCGAAGTTTACACTAATGGTAGTCTCTATAGGCTATCATTTCTTATTGATTGCAGATCTGCAATGATACGGTCTGATACTTTCTAGAAAGTAGATTTTAATGGAAGTATTCCAGATATACTTTGATGAAGGAATGGTTGTCACTGAATTTCTGTTGGGAACAAGGGAAAGAACAAGAAATTTCAGCCATGTGTGTATATTAGCTGCAGCCTGTGGTTGGTGCAGTTACCTAGAACCTGTCCTTCATGGTGGGCTATGAAATAATCGAGGTGTTACTTGACCATTTTATTGTCAGTTTCCTAGGGCTAGAGAAAGTCAGCTGTGGCTTGTGAAGAGAAAATTGGGTGAGTTTGGTAATATATTTGGGCTTGAAGTCTTGGTGGTTAGGTGTCGCCTTGTAGATGCTCAGAAGAGTCTGTGATGTCAGGGAGGCAGAGGATGAAGTCACTGGAAAAAAAGCTGTATGTAAGGCTGTAGGATGTTTTTGTGCATTTTTATATCCTCTCAGCAAGGCTATAATGGTTGCCTATAGGTTTCCAGACTTTCCTTGATTATGGCTCGTAAGGACCATGTGAAAACTTCGTGGGATGAGAATGAGAAATCAGAGTACCAGTTTTTCTAAGAACTGTCAGACAATGTATCTAGAGGTATATATCTAAGCTATTAAATGAAGAATAAGTTGTAGGGTCTGTCATAAATTTCTTGTAGTAGGTAGTGTTTGCTAATCTTACTCATGTAGTCTTTGCAGATTAGTGTGATGGTAACCTCACCTTTGCCTGCTTTTTGATGACTGAATCAAAAGGATTCTAGAAACTTTGTTTAAGAGTTTGTTAGTGGCTGATTCTGTTCATTAATTTTGCTGTTGTTGTTGTTTTTTTGAAGCAGTTGACATAGTGATGAAGGTGAGAAAGGGAAAAGATGTCCGGAAGTTGCTTCACTTTGGCTACGAAAAAAGTCAGTTGGTTTAAAAAAAATAGATCCTCTAATGTCCCATATACTTGTGGTTTTTAGGGTAGCTTCTCTGTGTAGAATTGTACATCTATGGAGAGTTTTATTTGTTTATTAATTTAACAGCTATGACAGCCTAGTGCCAGATGTTCGAGAAGGTGCTCTATGGTCATGGATGTTGCAGCTTTGGGTGAGGTTGTGGTAGCCTGCCAGGTCTGATGGTTTGTGTGGTTTATTCTATCTACTCTTGCTTTGGTGGTATATATAACAGTAGCAGAAATTGTTGATGTGTTTTTTATTTTAATATTGTGATTAAATGTAAATGACTGGAGATCGGTTAATTGTGCACCTACATAATTATCTTATGTACTACAGTAATAATTAAGGATTTGCCAAGACTGGAGTTCTGTGGTTCTTGGCCCAGCGGCAAATAACCCATTCCTGAAAGAGATGTTGCTCTGATCTCTCCTGTCCTTGTTACTCAATACTCTCTCTCTAGTTTTTACACCCACTTTGTGTATATAGATCTAAATTGAAATGAAAGCTTTTCAGGGGATGGCTTGTTTATTACCTGGTGTTACAATACTTATTGCGGTGGAAATTCTGCTTGCTGAGATCTCTGAGGACACCAGGAATACAAACAATAATAGTACTGAATCATGGAAAGTTACGCTTTCATCTGTTTGATATTTACATTCTTTATGAGGGAGAGACAGCCATGTTCATACTTTTGCATTGTGTGTGGACATGCTTTTGCTGAAGTTCTGGCATGTTCATTTGGTGTCTTGCTGCTTGCATTGCCTCTTGCTCTTATGCTGCTTCGATAAGCTCTGCAACAGCTCATTTTCACTGCTGAACAAAGAAAACAGTACTAAGCTCAGAGGGAGCAGAGAAATATGGACTATGGGTGAAGCTGTCGTGGACCCAGAGAGTAAATCCAGTTGCCTTATTAGTCCTGTGCATGGAGGCAAATGTGCCTGGAAGCGATGGGACCATGATGCAGCCCCTAGTCCCATCCCACAGGCACCTGCTCTTAAGAGCGGGATGAGATGTGCCAGCTTTGTGCTGCCTTCCCTTGTGAAAGTGTTTGTGCTCACACACAAGAGTACCTTTCAAAAACCATTCCTTAAACACTTGTTTGAAGAGCAAAAACGAAACAGTCCAGACTCCTCTTGAAAGACACCAACCTGAGATAGATATATAGATAATTTATGAAAAGAAGACAAAAAAAAAGAAAATATTTTCACCCCATCCATGGAATTCAGTCTCCTCTTCCACCTTTTCACATCTTCCACTTGCATTATAATCATGCAAACACATGCAGGAGGAGGCTGCATGGATTTAGGGTAGGAGAGTTGTTTGTTTTTATTTTCCTCAAAAGGGGCTATTTTCTTACACAGTTGTGTAGGCACACAGCTGTGAGGTAAGGGCCTTCAACTTTAATTTCTTTTCAGGTTTACCTCTGGTTTATGTCCTACCTGTCTAATCTGTACATTTACATTTTTTTGCGTCTCAGCATTCTGCTATGCGGAATGTACAGTTAGGTATAAACAGACAATAACAACATTAGCCCATAAAGCCAGCCGTGAGTCTTTGTACTGAATGCAGAGAAAATTCATGGTAAGTGCAACAGTCAAAATCATGCAAATTACCAACTGTAGCATCATAAAGATGTAATTACTGGACCAAAATGCCAAATTTTCAGTCCTCTTCTGATTAGTTGTTGGAGCAATGAGTTATCACAAGATTGCTACTTGTTAATATTGGCAAATCAACAGCTGCTATTCTTTGCTATAATAATATCACTAAATTCTGTGATTGTCATGTATCTAGTTTTACATCAGATATGATTATGCCCATTAGGATTAAAGTCATTATATGGTAGGATTAGAACTGAGCATGATTTTGGATAATGACAGTGTTAGTGTCACTATAGATTTCAAATTATATTAATTTCTGTCAATATGCAAAAATACACTAGAAAACCATTTCACACTAGAAAACATTTTCACAGGGACTGGGGCATGTGTTTGTTTCCCAGTAATAGCATTCAGATGATATCCAGGCTATAAATGAAATAGGATTGTATAATTTACTGTCTGCTCATAATAAGAATATGCACTCTGTCGTCAAAAATTCAAGCGTTGTAGAAATGATCACATCTTTGAGCAAATGTTGCAATTACTTCAAGCTGTCGAAACTCTGCTTCCTTTGAACAGAAGTGTCCGGAGCAAATACTGCAACAATGAATCTTTTTATCATTCTGCAATCCCATTTGTGATAAAAGGAATTCCTTGGGGATTACTTTAAATTCTGTACATTAGCAGCAGTCCCGTGGGTTAAATCAGATAAAACAGGCTCTTATCAGATTATTAGTCACATTAGGCAATTACATTCTTATCTCTTAGAAATAATTCTTGCAGCCTTGGTGCTTATTTCTCCTCATTAGAAGAGGCTAATTCCTGATTAAGATCTTTTGCCTTCCGTACAATAAACCTTTATATTGGATTTGCCACATAAATTGAAAAATACCTTGCGGCAGAGAGGGACAGCTGCACTTCCCTTTTAAAAATATACCTCACTTATCATTTAAAACATTGGTCATACAGATCTGCTGCCTGCAGTTTGGGATTTAAGGAGACAGCACTGTAGCTTTTTGCCAGCATCAAATTTAAGGACCTCCAAACCAGGATGGTTTTACAGGGCAGGGAAAGCAAACATGTTTTGATTTGTTTTTATGGAGTTTGGTTTAAATTGCATGAAAATCAGAGTAAGGGAAAGATGTTTCACACACCATTTGCATAACAGCTGTAAATATCTTGCCCTGTGAAAGCAAGTCCACCTGTGGGATGCCTTCACAGTGAGCATCCTGAGCAGTGCAGGTGGGAGGGTTGGTGCAGGGACGGACCCTAATCCCTGATATGTCTTGCTCTTTTTGAAAGTTTTCTGCAAACTGGTGTCACATGCATGGAGCCATGCTTGCTAGCAGGTATGTCTCAGAGACGAGCTTGTGTTTACTGTAGGAACTGGATCAAAGTTGTTTTGCTCTTTCATGTAATTAATTCAACCCAAAAGAAAAATCCAGTTGAGTGATTTACTTAAGATAAGCAAGGCACTTGGGAAATGTAAGTGCCTCAGTGGAAATGATACATGGGAAAAGGTGAGAGTCAAATTGCTCCATAAGTCTGTCATGTCTGTGTTTCCAACATTTGTGTCAGAAGCTGGCTGCTGAAACTGGTGCCTCCCACTTCCCACCCTTTCAGGAGCGTTTGCTTTTGCAATCGTTCGACGCTATACCATCCCTGCTGCTGTTCCTTGTGTACCACGTATAAATCTGTGTTTTATTCTTGGAGGCAGTAGCCTATGTACATGCATGCTTGTGTGAGAAATGAGTACAGTCAGTGTTGCTTCAATATTTTTGTAAAGGATTAGCAAAAATTTTTCCCTTATTAGAAGTGAGATGATGGGAAGCTTTCAAAGGCAAAAATGGCAAACACCTAACTCCTATTAAAAATAAATGGGAATTAAGTGTTTGCCAATTAGGCCTGTGAAAACCTTTCTGGTGGTCTTTAGGACTGAACCAAATTACATTGAAAACCAGATGGGAATGTGTTAAGGATGAAGTGATTGCTTGAGACAAGGTGTTGCCTGTTAGAGGTGGTCCTGCATTGAAGTTTTCAGTGTCTGTCTGTATATAGGCAGTATATGTCATATTATGTTTACAGAGCACCTTTAGTAAAAATTCAATGCATTGGCTGTACAAATATTGCTATGTGCATTGCTTCCATTTAGTTTTCATATTTTGCAAGTGATGTTAAAAATTCATGCCCAGAATCGTCATGTTTGGACATCTATCCATTGGATTATAGTTACTTAACTTGTTCATAGGGCTCCTAGAAGATAGTCCTGTGGCAAAATACGAATCTCCAGGGTTGTAGCCTTTCAAAATAGGAAAACTTTATTAGATTAAGAAACTGATAACCTGTGAAAGAGATTAGAGCAGTTTCTTTCACAAGTTGCAGGACAAAGGTTAAGATGTACAGGGGTTAAGGAGCCCACCTGGACAGATCAGGGCAAGGACTTGAACTTGAGTCACCTCTGTCACAGAGCAGCCAGAGAGCACTGAGCCCTCCCTTCTCTCTGCCCTCAGTCCTGTTAAAGCCATCCTCAGGAAATGTTCCCACTTTGACAAAGCTTCTTTAGGCCAAAATGTTTGACTTAGTCCTAGTTGTGCGGTGCCACACAAGTCCACAGGCTCTGAAGAAGATGCTGCGCAGCTAATTTCTGTGACAGTCAGCATGCAAAGATTACATTGCCTAAATAAATCAGAAGTGAGAGAAAGGAAGTATTATCTTTACCTACTTCTCTGAGGTATAAAGGTTGATTTACCCAAATCTTGGGAAGTTTGGGGTAGAGCTGAAAATCTGAACCCACACCTACTACTTGCAATGTTGGCACTTCAGATCTCCCAGCTGTGACCTGCCAGCGCCCCAGTGCTGTGATTTGGGCCAACATGGTTAAAGGTCTGTGGCAACTGCACACCTCGAGTGAAGGGGGATTTGGCTGACACCACGGTACTAAGCCTGGCTGGCTCTTGGGCTGCTTGCTCCCTTAATCCCTGGCTGTGAAGCAGAAGAGGGCTGGGGTCTCAGGGCTGCAATTCCCGGTTGCCCAGGCAGTGAGTAACTGCTGGAATACCAAGGCACTGAGGTAGTGCACATAAAATTACTTCTTAAAGTATTGTCCAAGGGAAAAGGTTTATGCCGGCAAGGTCCTGGAGATCAGAAATTCTCACTAGAGTCCAAGATTATTTGCTGTTATCTAATCTGCCTTTGATGCAGAGTAGCACAGAAATCATCAATGGGGCAGTAGGTCTTCACTGTTTCTTTGCCCAGAGAAGTAGAAGGATAACTGTAAACTTGATTGTTCACTGACATTTGTTCTGCTATAAAACAGATAAACACATTCTGTTTGTGGAATACTTTTATTATTATTGAGACTTTTGCTCTGGCCTGGTTCCATTTATGAGGCAAGCCTGGTGGAGCAAAACAAGCCTGGCGGGGTAAAGGGGTCTTGAGCAAGCTCCTGTGCTGAAGCTGAATTCTTGGCTCTTAGTCAAGAGTCAAGTGTGAAATGTTAGATTGCCTAAGATGTGATAGACTAGCCTCTTTTTGCTTTTCTAGCAATTATAGCATTTTTCTCCACTGTGGTATTTCTCAAGATCTGTTTCCCTGTCCATTTAAGAAATGTGATGTGGGTGACTGTAACTAGCTGAGTGCATTAAATCTTCTCCATCTTCTTATAGATCAGTATTGGCCAATAAATTGCAAACATCATTCTCACTAGGGCTGATGGAAATAAGAAAGTCTCTTCACAAGCTTTGATAGATATATTTTTTTTTAACCAAAAGAAAAAAATACAGAGAGCTGCTACTTTCCTGGAAAGCCTCTAAGTTTTATTGGAAAAATCCCAATAGGATTTCTGTTTGGGCTTTCTCTTCTACCTCCCTCATCCTCAAGTTGCTAGACTTAAATTGTTCTTTTATGTATATATATATAAAATGAAATTTCCTACCAATGGGATGTTGTTGGCTTCTGTGCAAACGTTCTTAGAGGTATTGGACGTGGATTTCTAGAACTCACATTAGCAACTATCTCAGGGTAGCAAAAGAGCTCAATTAATGTGGACATAAATTTGGAGCAGTTATGACCTTCATCTTTTCTTCTCCTCACCTAGTGTTACAAGCCTTTTCTCTTCTAAAGACAAGAATTTTTAACATGTTCTTAATAAAGCTATTTTTGTTCCCTGGCCTTTTCTCAGGGTTTGATGCTGAATGAAAAATGGGCAGCTCTCTAGGAACAGTACATTGTAATGGTTGCTTTGCTGCAGAGGGATTTGTGAATTTTATGCTTGTGGTTACTTGGTTTTAACAAAGTTGGTCTCTCTGGGACCAGCGTTTGTGGAGTAAGTATAATGGGCGCTTGTGACACGAGGAGAATTTATGACAAGAGTAAGAACCTGCTCATGGTTCTTGTAATAGACTATGAGATTGTGTAGCACCACCTGCCTTTGAAATCACATCAGATGTGGACTCAGCTCTAAAATATACAGCTTACAGTGACCGTACCACTTTCTCCCCTATGACATTATGGGGGGTGAGGGGTGGGGAGAGAGAGGTGTATCGTGTCTTCTGAGCATTACTTTACTATTACAACCTGTGCATCCAGGAGCAGTTAGCTACTTCCCAAGCTCTTTTATGTGGGATGGAAACAGTCACTTCTTGTTACTCTGAGTCTATCCCATAACCAGAGATGAGAAAATACTAAATAAGAAGCCTTGCTAAGGTACTAGCTAAACTGGTAAGAACCATGTTGGTCATAGCAACTAGGTGATCACTCCAGGGAAAGCTGTCTGGTGACTCTGATTTCCATCCTCTATGATCTTAATATACAGATTTTCCTTCTGTTTCTCATTCCTGTCCACGAGATCATTGCCTGTTAATCATGAAATGATGTCTGTGTATTCCCTGAAATTCTTCACTCTTGGAAAAAGTGTTGCCACATGGAATGTTTCCAAAGCTTTAATTTCCCCAAGGATTGCCAAAATATAACTTAATAAGAAAACAGAAATATAACAATATTTTGCTTTTCCTTTCAATCTAATACTTTGTTGTTGTTTTTAAATATAGAAATTTTAGGCCTAAGTCTCTCAACACATGTAGAAATAACTGCCAAAATTCAAATTCGTCAGATTAGAATAAGAGCGGCACAAATTCAGCAGCAGACCACAGCAATCCACAGCAATCTGTGGACTAGCTCATAAAGGTCTTGAAAATCCTGGAGAAAATCAAGTTTATAATCAATAGGATTATGTTTGCTGCATGGGGATCATTAAATAAAAAAACATTAAAAAAAAACCACCAAACCAAACACCCACTGAGTTTACTCAGTGCTTGAGCACAGGGGTGAGGTCATCCTTTAAACAACCTTCTCACCAAATTTTCTATGATTCAGTGTTGCACTTTGTAATGGAAAATGCCCAGCTCTCAAAAAGACCCAAAATTCTGTTACGTTTTAAAGAATGTTTCTTGTGTATTACTGCCATGTTCTCACTTGTTACAAAGTACTGAACACCTCAAACTTTCTCCTAGGAATTTTGAACATTATGAAAGTAGCTTTTAAGAATTTTAGGACTGGGGGGGAGGGGGGGGGGAAGTTGAAATAAATGTGCCAAGCCCAGTTTGTGAAAAGACAAAGGGAAGTGTAATCCATATGTATGCTACCTGAGCTGTTGGAGGTCATGGTTCTGGCATATCTTAGGACAAGCCCATAAGACATGATAATAGATCACTTTTCTTGCTGGTTTTAAACTGATTTACCAAAAGAAGAAGGGGGGAGGGAAACCCCAAACAACCACCCCACCCCCAAACTAGAACAAATACTTAATCTTTTTGCTTCCTGTAACACTGTATATTTAAAACATCATTAGTTACATTCAACTGGGTCTTTTCCAATATCACTCACAGACCATGGAAACTCTCCAACTGACTTCACTAGGTTTTGGCTCGAGGCCTGATATCGAAAAGTGGACTGAGCGTCTGCCGGAGCACTGCCTCGCAGGGCTTGGGAAGAGGCAGCCTGAACTGCAAGCAGTGCCGTGTCTGCTGGCCCCTCTGCAGTCATATCATGGGAAGCTGATTTACCAAGGGGGCAAGCCATAGCCTCAGCTGGGTTCTGCCCCCGTTTGTTGATTTTCAGCCTCTTTTTCTCTTTGCAAGGACTCTGTTTGCTGAATGTGGCATTTTAGGGCCATACAAACCTTCTGATCCTGCATTCTTGAACACACTGGAAACTTTACAGATAATGGAGGAGAGCACCTACCGAGTCCTGGTCGGTGGGGCGAGCACAGATTTATAAGGATGATAATTGTATGGTGCATATAAAGGTCTGCTCAAGTCAAACTGCAGTAGGAGTGATCTAAGGATAATTGGTTTTATAGCCATCCTTACAAAGATTTTAGTGCCTTTAAACTTTTATTTGCTTAAACACAACAAAAGTTCAGTTGTAGTCATAGCTGTTTATTTTACAAGGCAGTTATAGGTGGATTTTGCTGCTGGTCAGGTTTGTAAAAAACATGTGCTTTACTGAAGGGAGGTAAAAATCATTCCAGGACTATTGTATAGAACAGAACAGATTTTTTTTTGGTGGATTGTCCTTTTGTGTGTTTGTTTCTGTAAGCACAATAACAGAAAGAAAAGGTTTTATGCAGGTTTATTATGAATGGGAACAGATTCATAAATTCTGCTGAAATTGAAAAGAGTTTCATAAGAAAACCTTTCCAAAAAAGATGGGTTTGGTTCATTCAGCCATGGGAAAAAAAAAAAAAAAAAAGAAGAAATTGAATTATGAAAAAATTGAATTATGAAATATGCAGATGGTTTTAAATCTTGGTGAATGATTGCCCAAAGCTTTGGAATTTGTATTTCTTTTTGTTAAACTTCCAAAATCTGCTGGCTGACCGGAGACTTCCAGTGCCATGATGAAGCTGCAAATCTGTTCCAGTTGTATTTTCATGTGAACAACTTGCACGAAGCATATGAAGCACCCAATTCTGAAATCAGTTAAATACCTTAACTAAATCTAAGGAAAATCAATGCATTTGGCTAATTTGAACAGTGGAGCATTCCCCAAGTATATTTCAATGGAGAATCAGGTAGGAAAGGGTTAACAAGTCCAACTTCGGTCCTCTTCCCAGAGTGGCTACTGCCTTAGATTATATGTGGCAGAGTAATTAAGTCAGTAGTACAGAACAGATTTCTGTGTCCTCCAAAAGACGAACAGGTTAATTTCCAATAAGTGATGTGAAAGAAGTTGAGCCCTCAGCTTGTTATTCATGTTGCCTGTGATCTTCCATGTTTAAACAGTTCTGCTGCTTTGGTTAGCAGTGATACAGATCCTACAGCTGTTTACAATCCTTCATTTGCAGTTCTGCAACACAGCAAGCAACTTTTAATACAAACTTTTTTTAAATTATTTTACTTTTACTTTTCCCTGCCCCACACCCCATCTTACTCCTGAACGTTTTTTGGACAGACTAGCATTTCACCAAAAGGAAAACTATTTTTACCCCTTCAGCCTTCCTTTGGAAGGAGATAAAAATGAAATCTAACTGGAGGAAAGTTCTATTGAAAGAGTGAGGAGAACAGAACAAGATTCAATTACATTGTTTGGATCAAGATATTAGTATGTGAGATCCGGTTTCACATAGACTTCAAAAACAAACAAAGACAACTCCTTTTGAGCCTCTGGCAATGTGACTGGCTCCATAAGATTAGAGCTCAAATTTACATGGATCTGTATTAGTTCAGGTATGAAGAGTTTCATTTTGCTGATCTTTTGAAGCAAATTCCACATAGCAGCACAAGAAAGGGCTGCCACATCGGATTTGACACCCTCCAACTGTGCCTTATGCCAATGTTTTCGTTGGTTCCCTCCTTACAAAATAGCTCTTTGCCAGTTTTCTGAGGACTCCATCCTTTCTTTCTTTCTTTTCCTTCCCTTACCCGCACCCCCCTGTTTGAGAATGGTTTACTTTGGGATTGTTAAAGTATGTATAGAAATAGCCATGAAGTAGAGGGGAAAGGAAGACCTTGCTTGCAAACGCCCTGTATTTTAGTGGAAAAAATAACACTATTGGAAACGGATCTGTTGTCTTCTTTTGGTCCACAAACAGTTCTTACTCTGTGTGCATTTATTAGCAAAATATTGATATAATTAATAGCTTTTCAATTTCTAAGATCTGCACATGTAAAATGTAAGATAAACCGAACCTTGCTCAGCTCCTGGCTTAGAGTGCTGCTTAGTCTCTATCAGGCTGTGCTCCTGTGTTAATGACCTCCTTTCCCTGATTGTTTCCAGCTTCCTTGCACTGGCTGCAAGCTTCCTACCCTCTGGGCACGAGACAGCTTGGAGGCACGGGGCTGCATGCTTAGGGCCTATATGAGAATCCCTTCTTCATGTAAAGAACTGTAGAAACGGTCACTAGATACAAAAATTCCCATAGAGTTCTACATATGGATTAAGCTATGGCAGCTCAAGATTTGGCAGAAGGCAGCCAAAGCAATGGCAGTTGCTGTCCAGCGCAGTCCTCGATGCCTCTGACTGCATTGCTACCGACCAGCAACGTGGCCCCGGTGCAGTCCTTGCAGTGCTGTTGCTTATGCGTTCACTTACTCTGCAGATTGTGTGCAAGCAACCACAACATGACCCGATGTACCCAGCAAATTCAATTACTGTTAAAATAACACAGCTAAGGCAACACAGAGCGCTCTCTATATTGCTGTTGCAGCTCAAAAGCTGCTCTGAGCAAATGGTAGTAACTGACGGCTCCTATATTGTGCTATATATGGGCTGCACCAGCCTCTTGCAACTTTATCTTTTGGGAGATGGATAATATTCATAGTTACTCCCTGGATTCTGCAACATTGTCCAAGAAATAACATTTAGGTTGCAGGCATAATGCACTGTATCAGAATCAGCAGTTTTCATACTGTTTTTCAGATGCTCCTGCCACACCAGCCTTCCCTCAGTAGGTGGGAAGTGGTTTGTGATCTAAGGATTGCAAAGACAAATAAGCAGGATGACTTCATGGCACTCGATACAGGCTGTTCCTACCCCCCAGAAATGGTTGGTAAAATAGCTGCACTTGTGATGAACATCTTGATTTATAGGTGAACTCTTAATGATTTAAAATTTGGAAGGGGCAAGGTGGGTTGCACACGTGTTGGTTCTTAGGTCTTCGTTTGTAAGGCTTTGAAGTTGGAGTCTATTTAGAAATTCTCTGCAAATTTTAGAAATAACATTTCTGTGAAAATGTTAACACAAAATCTGGTGGCATATGGTTGTATTTAGGTGACTAATACTCACTTGGGGCCACCTTCTTAATTTACTGCTGGCTTCACCATTCATGAGTAATGCATCCACTCCTAGCTCATGCCAATAAAGCTTTATGCCACCACACGTGTAATATTTCATTACATGTATTGCCTTCCCTATTGCAATGGCACTTATGTGGTTTGTGTTAACAAATAATCACTAAAATGAATAGCACAGTAAAATTATATAACTTCAAATTATTTTTAACGATTAAAAAGCCTAAACACAGACTTTGTAAGGCCAAGACTCCAAAGATACCATTATGTCAAGGACTTAATTTTCAGATCACAGTAACAGCATGTAAACATATCCTGCAATGAGAAGAGTTGTTCTACAAGAAATGCTTTAAAAATCAGGGAGTGATGGTGTGGGGTTTGTTGTGGTTTTTTTTTGTTGTTGTTGTTGCTGGGTTTTGAGAAGGGTTATCTGATTAGCTGGACCATAGCAAAATATTTACTTTTCTCTCTGTTAAGTCATATATCTTGCCAACGTCATATTTACTGTAAGTCATAGTAGGTTCTGGATAGTAGCATGAACAATGCCATGAAACACTGCAGTGCCTCTTTTCCCTTACATCCTCGATTTAGTTGCTTTCAACAAAAACTTATCTAGGCTGTTTTAAGTGACTTGTACATGTGGGTGAGTCTCATCTTCCTCTAAGATTGGTTGTTAAATTTTTTACAGATGATGTAAACTGGCACATCATCATGTTCCTAGGATGGAGATGAAGGCAAACAGTTTTTCTTGTGTTTGGTTGGGGGTTTTTTTGTGGGTTTTTTTTCCTCCCAAGTCAGCACTGGGGAGATGAGTGTTGTCCAGAATGTAAACTGGGAATCAGATCACAGACAAATATATGGGAACTGGGAGCTATTTTTAGTGTGAACAGGTTCATGAGTGGAGAAGAAACCCACCTGTCCCCCATGTGCAGTGTGCTCTTGCCCTGGCTCTGTCAGTTCCACCCTGTGTAAGCATCATTCATGATAGGGTCACAGAGTTATTCTTTCAGTGGTCTGGAAGCTGTAGGTCACATGAAGAACATCTCTTAAAGATCTGACAAAATATTTCAGGCAGAAGACATAATTTTTTAATTCTTCAAAAGACAAGTTAAATGTACTCATTGCATAAGAAATCTATAATTTAACAGCAGCTGTGCAGCAGCCTTTCCATGCTATAGTGCAGTCTACTATATTGATGATTTCAAATATTTATACCATCATCCCACATTCATGAAAAATATTTAAATTAAACATGCATAGGAACAGATGCCATTCTGTTCTGGCAACAAAACCTAGTCATAAACTTCTGCTTATGAAATGTTATTTCACTTGACCCCTATCAGTAGGAACTCATGAAAATTAAACTGGGAAAGGAGAAATATTGCATGTAAGCTCCTCTCTCAGTGAAACCTTTGAGTGGGTATGTGAAGACAAGATGCTTCTGTTAATAGCAGAACACAGTTTGATTTGATGGGGTGAAGCTCACTGCTTTAACTTCTAATGTGAGAGTCAGTGCCCAGATAAAAGTTTCTTTTCACCTGCAGAAGGCACTTGTTAAAGAAGCTTTCTAGACCAAATCACAGGTTATTTATTTAAGTAGTTAGTGCTTCTATTAATTGTTAAAGATTGTCTAAAGTAACTACATTGAGTATTGCACTAAAATGCACAACTTTACTTTTGTACTTGCTATACTAAAAAAATCCGGAGGCAGGTTATTACTAATTCTAACTAATGCAACATTATGAAATAGGGAAAAGGGAAAGGAAATGTCATGTAAAGATTGCAGGCTAAGGATGTCATCAGCCCCAGTCTATTCATGTTAAGCATTTACATCTCTCTGCATGTAGTCCATATAAGACTACATATGCATTTGACTGGCATATCTGTAGCAAGGTCTGAACTAACAATTGATTCTATCTATTGTATCTAATCTATCTTGGCATTTATACAATCCTTTGAATCCTGTTATCTGATGGAAGTTAGAAAAATAAGTGGGTGATTTCATGGTTCTCTCCACTCCTAATAGATCCTATTTGAGATGTTAGTCTTGGATTTTCTCCTTCTTCTTTTGGCCTCTCATTCTAGCGGTGTTAACAGATTTTATTGTGTATGACCTCCCTTCCCCCTCCCCAGCTGATGTAAAAAAAATTATGGGGCTTAATGGCACTGCAATAGTTATAAGGTATGTTATTTGTCATCTTACTCCTCCTGTTTTAGTTTGCAAAAGTTCTGGGGAAAGGGAAGTTTTGGATTTATACACTAGCTCTGCTTTTCCATACGTTACTGTCCTGGGAATCAGAGCTGGGCTGATAGAAAGGTTTGATCATTCCAGTGGTTGAAATGATCTCATGATACTGAGCAGCAACAATGAACTAGTATTGTAAAAAGCCTTTTTTTGTCAATTGTACGTCAGTCCAGAGCACAGAGTTCTGCCACGGTTTAAATGAGAGTCTCATGAGGAAAGGAATCTTTTGCTTGTGAAGGGAGGTCTGTTAGCCCTGTTGGGAGGGAGCTGTGGGCAGGTCAGTATGGCAACATTTTGGCAAAAATCACCAAGACAAAAGTTCTGTTAGGAATAAGTGTTGTGTAAATGACTGTACGTGCCTGAGAGCATGAGGTCCAGTAGATTCCCCAGCTGACAGAAACCCAAATAAGTTACAAGACCTTGCAACTTATGAGTTAATGAAGCTCAGCTTACTAGTTGGGTACAATTTGGATTATTCTGCTGACTATACCGTACAGTTTCTGGTACTTTTTCCTCCCTCATTTTTATCAATACTGTACTAGATAAGGAATTGTATTTAAATCAGCAAGAACAGCAAGATTTCAGGGTTAGGAAGTCATCAGATCCTCCCTCCACAGTGTTTTCTGTGAAGTGGCAAAAGCAAAGACAGAAGGCACAAGACCTGACCGGTTGTGTGACAAGAGGGTGCCTTCGTTTTTGTACTCGAAGCAGTGTACAAACTCTGTTCCTTTCATGGCCTCTTTACTTGCCTTTGAACTCGATACTGTGTGAGTCAGATGTAACAGCCATGCACAGCAAACCAAGATGCATGACCTGGGCTATGCAGACAAATGCTAACTCAGTTCCCACCATCTCCTTGCTTCTCAGTAATTTTTTTCCTGTCCTCAAAAGGCCGTACAAGAAAACTAAGAGAATAATTCTGTGCTTTATTATTTGAGAATGGAAGGTTTGTCAAGTTACGAAGAAACAAGAAAAGGAGTTAATAGACCTGGATGTAAATCTTGGCTCATCCACTGAAATGTAGCATGAAGTTTTTTTACAAGTTGCTTAATTCTGATTTTTTCAGAAATAGATACATAGTTACCTGTTATCTGGGACCTGAGAGGGAAGGAAATCTATTCTTGATAGCAAAGACTCAGTAACAAGAGATCAAATTCCTCACATAGACATATTTAGTTTATAGTCATAGCCTACTTAAGAATTTAGTATTTGTTTGAGATGTCCCTGTATTTACAATGTGTTTTTAGAGTAAGTAACATAGACACTCTGGGCTGTATTCTTTTCCTTTTCACATCACCTTTTCCTCTGTCACTTCCTATCTACAACCCCCACCACCCCTCCCACCCCCCCCATCTCCCAGATTCCTGGATTTTGAAAGTTGCCAGGATGTCACAGTAGAGAAATGAAAGTTCTTTCCAGTAGTGTTCTTGGTATTTTGGAACAAAACAGTCCATGATTAAAGAATTTAAAATAACACCAAAAAACACACAACCAAAAATAAGAAATCTGCCCTAGGGAAATTCTGACCAGAACTTCAGCATATATAATACAGTTTACAAAACAGTAAAGTATTTACCATAAGAAACTATGCTTTTATTAGGGTCAGAGAAAGTAGGCTGTATTTTCTGTGGTCTACCCTTGGAACATTTGTTTTGTGCATCTTTGCTGTGTTGTATACTGACTCTGATGTATAATTAGTGTAAATTCTTTGCATTTAAATAGTAAATGGATCAGTTGGGATGAATATTTGTAGAAGGTCCTGGATTGATAGTCTTAAAAGCCTGTAGACCTCTGTTTACATATAGTTTACACACAGTGCAGTTAGAGCTCAGGCAATGCAGCAACCCTCTCATCAGAAAATACCGTGGTTAAGGGAACGAGTAGCTTGGGCTCCTGGTCCACCCCTGGGCTCTCCAGAAAGTGTCAGAAGGGTGACTTGCTAAAAGCCTCTGAATGATGGACAGGACCTGTTCTGGGACCCTCCAAAGTACTTGTAAGAGAAGCAGTTGTGGGAAAATGCTATTAAGATGCAGATAGCATCTTCATAGTTATTTGCATCAATGGAAATTAATAAGCTGTCATAACTCTTAAGGGTGGGTAGACTGGCTGAAAATGTGCCCTCAGCCGTGCCGATGGCAATCTGCGATAATTGCATTGGTTATGATGGAGTTACTACAGGTTTCTAGAAAAGTAGCTGAGGGAAGAATTGGCTTTATCTCTGGTCTTTTGATAAGTGGTATTTTACTAATATAATGTGTACACACCAATATCCTGTGAAATTCCTGCACGTCACCAGCGGTTTTTATTCGTGCCCATTAAAATGCATTACAGTGTGGAGGTTGCTGAAATGTAAATTAAAGGCTACGGCACTTGTAGTTTAACAGCTGCCATGTAGATTGACAGCCTTTGTGCGCCCAGCTGGCAGTGTCAGGTTAGTGGGTCTCTAGTCACAACATTAATCAGCTTTATTAGTGCCACTAATACCAATTTGTAAGCAGACTGCAAGGATCAGACGGCCCAGCTGTCAGGCACTGCACATAGATTATTACAGGATTTCTTTTTATTGTTTAAGATTGGAATTATAATTTAATTAGGGAATTTAACTATTTTTTACACCCACTGAAAACTAGCAAAGATTTAATAATATAAAAAAAAAAAAAACAAACTTCTTTACCCCGCCTTTCTACCATCTTTTCTATACCCCGCTCCCCATCCTCCTCCCTGCCTCCACCCCAGCATGCATGGGAGAGAAAATGAATTCGCTTCACAAAACCTGTTGTAGCATATCACTTGCTGAGATGAAGAACTTCTTACACTGCAGCAACAGCTCATATTGTGCTAGTCAGGATTTCCAACTGATTTCAACAGATTTTCCTTACCGCGTTGATGTGATATACCCAGTGCATTGGAGGACCAAGGAATACAGAGATTGTGTTTATAATTTGCTCAAAAAAAACCTGCTAGCTGCCTGCCTGGTTCCTAGTTTCTTCATAGCAATTACTAATTTTCAATTAAAATATGTGTGTAAGATGCACAAATCTGAGGAATCTATTAAACTGGGATCATGTTATATAGTAAATTCTGATTCAAGAAAAGCAGAGCAAATTTGAATACATGGACATCTCTTAAGTCTTCCTCCTCTTTTTGGTGTGGGACCTCTTGTCCTTATTACATTACACATCAGTTTCAACTCAGTTTTAATTAATGATTTTAAATTAGGCTAAGAGGATATTAGCTCGCAAAGCCTAGCAATGAGGAATGGATGTTGTGGCTCAGACACAACCTTCCAAAATCTCTGCAGCTCACATCTTATAACACTTTCATGTCGGCTATACAGATTACATTTCCTGCAACACTAAAGCAGCTTTTCTAGTGGGTCAGAAACATGATAGGTTTATCCTTGAGCGTGGCCTGAAAATAAAACTGAGGAGGGAAAAAACACCCTTATCGTCTACTTAATACATTGAAATAAGGGAACGTAAAGATGAAATTTCACAGACTTAGGAGACTTATGCAGGAGATATTTTTGAGGAGTGCTTTTCTGATAGCTTTTCTGATGCCCCAAAATGCAGGGAAAAGGGAACTCCAGCTGAGAGGTCCCTGTGCCCCACAGCCTCTTGCCTGGACCTGCTGAGCAGATGGTGCAGCAGTAGGGTCCACACCTCTGGAGCGTGGCCCTACCAAGATCACTGCAGAAATGGGCAGGCTTTGCAGGGCTGGGGCTTTTGTGCTACTGGCTGTACTCAGTGATAGGATGAGTCTCATGTCCCAAATGGAAAGCTAATGGAACATGCAATTTCTTTTTTTGTCGGATTTCTATATATCTCAAAACCAAGACAGCACTGAAACACATGTGAAGCAGTCATATGCAGCTGGTACATGTGTCTGACTAAATGCTTAGTTTATTTGGTTGCCCTTGCTGGGCAGGAGCAGAAATAGTCTCTTTTTAGGAAGATGCTGGTTTTAACATATGAATCCTGACAACCAAAGTAACAGATAAAATCTAATTCCACATTTTTCAGCCTAAGTGCCGTGATAACGAAGAAGTTCGGAAGAAAAATAGGACAAATTCAATTGATTTCTTTTAGTTAAATTTTTTTGATTTGTAAGGAGGCATACTGGAATTTTGGGCAATTTCTAGATCTGAGGTAGCACGCCCAGACAGCAAGTGTAGTGCAAATACAGGGAGTAATTTTTAAACACAAGAAAGGAATGAAACCATGATATGTGAAGACTAAAAAAATGAAAGATTTCATGTGATGAACTGTAACGGTGATCTGATGGACCTCAGATGACCGGGGCAGTAAGATGATGGCCAAGAATGGCTGTCCTGTTATACAACAGAGGCAACTTATTAGCAGATGAAGTTGCAAAGATTACAGTGCTTACTGCTCTCTGGCAGTAAGCCACTACTTCACTAAAAGTGCCAACTTGGTCAGTGTCACCATAAGTAATCCCAGGGGCACAAGGGCAAGACGTTATCTTCCAGTAAGTAAAAAACCTGGAGAATACTTAAATAGGGGCTGCTTATAGATACTTCTGAGAATTTACAGATGGGAGGAAGGATACTAGACTGCTGGAAAAAGGAACTTTAGTGAATATATTTAAAGAAGGAAAAGGATAATAGAGACAATGCAGCTTAATTAATTTCTTCAGAAAATACTGGAATACAAATTTAGGAGACAGTACATGTGCATGTGGAAGCAAACACAGACCACAGATGTTTCAACAGCAAATCATATCAAATGTGTCTAACTTCCTCTTTAAAAGAGCAACGCACCTTTTGAACAAGAGGGAAATTATATTCAACATGTCTGTTGATTTGGGGTTTTGATACTGTTTCACAGTAGTTTCTCATAAGTAAAGTGCAGAAGCTTATTTCTGATGGAACCACTGTGAACTGGGTGCCACTTTGACTGGAAAACTGTAATTGCAGATTTTAAGAAGGAGGGACCAGAGGAGACCAGGCAGAATGATCACAGATCCAGAAACCATGATATGGAAGAGAAGAATGAAAGAACTGTTTGTCTGTGGAAGAAAAAGTAATCTTTGAATACATAAAAGGGAGAAAATAAACTGTTTACTTTGCCTAAGACAAAAAGTAACAGGTTCAAATTGCAAAGAGATGTTAGTCAGTAAAGAAAAAAAGCTTTATAAAGGTAAGAATAGTCAAGACTTGCTGGGGAGATTAGGGAGCTTTCGATATTGGAAGGTTTCACAAACAAGTTGGGTAAGCATCTGTCAAAATGACGCAAGTATTGCTGATCTTGTGTTTGGACAGAGAGGTGAGCTGGATTTCTCTTGAGGCCTCTTCCAGCTGCCTTCTCCTATAAAATTTGATTCTTTAACATCAGCAACATAATGCATGAGCTGGCTGTGGGCCTGGCCTTGCCGATATCATCAGCAAGTGCTGCTTGGTGGAAAATAGCACAGGTTGTCTTGGGGCCAAGAAGCCAGCGTACTCGCTGCCATGCCTTGGGGACCTGATCCACTTGGCACCTAGCTAATCCCAGCCCCAGTCCAGCTTGTTTGCCTGTGTGTCCTTCTGACAGCAGCTCTCAGCTGGAGGACCAGGGCATCTCTATATCTCACCTTGAGTAAGGAGGAGGAATGCACCTGGATAGCATGCTTAGCTCTCTCAGTCTAGGCAGCACTTCAGAAAGGCATCTTTAGGGTGCAAGGTGGGCATCAAGTCATGGGGTCGCACAGTGACTACGGTGGTGGAGATGGCCTATGAGCGTAGAAATATTACTGCTGCTGTTAATGGAATAGCAGCTGATAAATCACCTAGAAATTGTGCAGGATCACAAAAAAGTAAACCTCTGGGCAGTAGAAGTGCAGAATTTAAAACCCTGAAGCTATTGAACAAATTAAAGCTGTAAAGACTGCAGAGTCTTTCTATAAACTAGTCAGGCTGAATGAAAGGTCATCAGATTTGTACAAGCTCCTAAAGTGTGCCTATGCCAATTTTTCTTTTGAATTTAAGATTTTACTGATAAACTTCTCAAACTCAAAAATTTCATTCTAAAATAAACATGTAGATCATTAAGTGTGCATGTTCAATATTTGATGGGCTTAAATATTTTATACAAATCTTGCAGAAACGGAGGGAAGTTACTAGAACATATATGTTTTAATTATAATCCCTCTAGAAATTTGCTGGGTTTATTAACCTTATGGAAACTCAGATAAGTTGGCCGTTTTAATTAAATGTAAACAACTTTGTAATAACAACCCTGACGTTTCTTCCCAGAGAGTGATCCTAGAGGCCCAGTGCACTTAGAAATACCAAGGAGTTGCATTACAACCTGCTGCGATGCTGCTGTACTGTCAAAATGATGTGGCAGTGAGCGCATTTTAAACAGTCCTAACCCGATGTTCTGAGTCTCAGTCAGCTTTAAAAATGTATTGTTTCCTTCCAGCTTTATTAGTTCTTCATCTCAGTGTAAAGGGTAAACTTTCCAAGGTCTAGAAATTTAATTCAAAGTTTTATACTTTTTAGTTCTGAGTTCAATAGGTATAATTGGGACAGAGGCATTTTGGTTATCTAAATTTGCTGGTCTTGTGGGCTGATGGTCCTGACCCCGCTGAGGAGTCCCAGTGTCTGCACAGTGTGAGCCTGCATTTTATTTCATCACAGTTTGAAGAAGGTATGACTGTGCCCAGCATGGGTCCTTCTGTAGTCAGGGACATCAGTACGTGGAAAATCATCAGTCAGCAGTAGGGATAAGAGTTAGAAACTAATCCGTTTCTCCTTATATCATGAAGTCGTCACCCTGTACATCTTACATGGCTGCTGCAGATGACGTGCCGTGACAAGGACATGGGAGTGAAGTCTGACCTTGCAGGAATGTCTTTCCCTCTGTTTCCACACACAGATTTCAGCATGGAAGGGGTAGAGCGTTACTGCACAGTTATTCTATAGCACGCTATAGTGAGCAAGGAACTGGTCCTTTCTGGGTCCTGAACCTGGCTATCACTTCTGGTTTTTAAATGCTCTATTGCCTTTTCTTTGACTTGCCTCCTTCGAGCCAGCCAGAAATTACATTAACAAGCATACTTATCATCACGTAAGAAATATGTTTTATGCATCTCTGCCAGAAACTGAGAGACGGGTCAGTCATGTAAATTATGTACTTATGCATTATAAGTTTGGTGCTTTGCAGGAGTGGCTGAAGCAGTTCAAGGTTTTCTAACTATTGAGGAAGGGGAGTTGTGGAGCGATTTGTTCATTCAGACAAAGCCAAAAAAAGAGGTTAAAAAAAATAATAAAAGCTCGCAGTCAACCAAGCAAGCAGCACCAAGGCTACCTCCTCCACAAATAGAGGCAGACCTCTTGACAGCCAGAGACTGGGGTCCTGCTCTTTGAAACTGGCTGCAAAGCTGCCACTGAGACCTGTGAAGAGCAGGCAAGAAGCAGGTCAGTGCAGCAGCTCCTGCAAGGGGAGAGCTGGAGGACAAAGCATATCGATCCTCTTCGCTGTGCTGAGGGGAAAGCCCCAGAGAGCAGCATGAAGATGGAAACCGATTTTTCCTGCTATTTTCACCCAGCACTATTCCTCTAAGGAAGGTGGGTTCAGTCCTTCATGGAAATCACAGCTGGGGAAAGGAAACAGTTGGGAAAAACTTGTAAGGAAGGATTAATCCTGATCAGGAGAGGGATGAAAGTCAGCAGGAGAGGAGAGTGAAGTTAGTGTTGCTTTCCATGTTTACGTCAAAGGCCTGATCTCTGGAGTCCCTCTGTCCCAGCAATGACGTGATCATCCTTGGACCTAGCTTAAGGAGATGCTCGTTTGCTACTTGTGTGTGTGTAAAAGGCTGTCGTGAAGTAGGTCATAACCATGAGTTGGGAAGGGCTGCGCTACACACCAAAGATCCTCTCTTGTGGGCACCATACACAGACTTGAGATTATTTTAGAGAAGAAAAAAACTACCTAGGGAGCTAGCACTCCAGTTAGGTTTCTTTTAAATGCCAGCTGCTTAGTGTGTTACTACAGTGGAGCTCAGTCTGCAATAACTGGCATTTATCAAGGCAATCTGTTTATTTTTTTTTTAACATCTCATTTATGGCAGTTTTAAGTTCTTTATATTGGACTGTAGAAAATCCTCTTACAGATTCAGAAATGATCCCCCATATATTTATATAAACAAAGCTTAGGAATGGCAAATCTAAATTGTTAATCGCTTGTGCTGTTTTCTCCATGGAAATATCAAGCAGCTTTCCTTTGAGAGGGTAAAATACCCTCTTTACACTCCATACAAAAAGGTTTTCTTTGTTACACCTGCCAGCATGACAAAGGATTAATTTTACCAGAGATTAACCTAGCCATCTAAGGGAAACCATTTAAATGACTTGATGTCTTGGTTGCTTTTAATGGCATCGCTCTGGTGATTTCATTTAGTTTCACAAAATATAAGAGAATTTTTTGACCTATGCCACTCAGGTTTGTTGGATTTCTTCACTACAAGTGAGCCTCAGCTGTACTTACTGTGGAAAATATATATCTATTTCTTTGGGATTTTTCTATGGCATTCAATCAGGGAGAGCAAATAAAAAGTTACAAATGTGCCTTATTTACAATTACTTCATTTTATAAAGCAATGAATCCTAATCTCACGACGAAATTTTGGCAGACATTTGCAGAATGCTTTCAGGCTGTTATATAGTAAGTAAAAAAAATGTTGAGTATTGTTTCTGGGTCAGATTATTGGCGTTTTCTTCTCTTTTAAGCTATTTTAAAATGAACCTGTCTTTTGTGGAAAATGCAAGCCCAGAATTTCTGCCCAAAGGGACAGACTACTGGAAAGAAAAATGTTAATTAAAGCAGGAGTTTAACAATAGACATATAGTGGCTTTTTATTATCTTGACACCTTCTGTAGCCATTAACGTAAGCAAAGATAAATGCATAGTGCTACAATGAGCACTAGTGTCATACATTCAAGTTAAATAAAACTGCTCATCAGCGTAGACAGGCTGTAGAAATCCTCGAAGAGAAGGTGCTGCAGACCTACCCACTCAGGCTCTGTAGCAAGGACTGGTGTGGAGCTGCTCATCTACACGAGGCCCCAGGGACACGGACCATGTGCATCTGTGACGCAGGTACAGAGCCACAAATAAGAAAAATTCAGGACACTTAGGTGGTTTTAGCTTTTGTGATTTTACTGCCTTTAATATGCTGGTAAACTTATCAGCATAGATAAAGGGGTTTCAGTTTTAACTTCTGCAAGTAGGTCTTTGGGAAAAAAAAATGTGATTGAGCAATACTGCAGCGATCACAAAAATCAGAGAGAAATGCAGGCTTTTTCGTTCCCCAGTACTGAGGCAGAGTAAACATCTCTTAAACTATCCCTCTTGCCTGCTTAAGAAAAAAAATACATCAAATTCAACAAAATAAGTGTTTTCCACTGGAAATTATTCAAACTTCTAGGACAGCTGAAATATCTGAAGTACAATAGGCCTGTTTAATTGCTGACATAATTGAAATACTCAAATTGTGCTGCTGCAGACCGCATTTGGCAAGAAAAACAGAACTGTGAAGGAATTTTTTTTTTTGCTATTGTTTTTTTGTTTGGTATCCTTCTTGCTCTCTTCTTTCTTTATTCTTGATGTTAGGAGTGGTAACGAATAGCTTATTTAGAATTTGCTTTAAACTATTTATAATGAGCAACCTCACTAAGCTGAAAAGTAAATTTGTACAAAGGTCCAGGTGACATCAGCTTCTGCACATACAGTGGAACAGACCAGTGAACAGGAAGTAAATAAATCCTTTAAGGAAAATAAATCCCACAAGTTAATGGAATGAACAAAGTTCCCTATTTTATGTTGAACTTCTTGTTATGAAATACTTTATATCATGGAATATCCTCACTGAATCTAATATTTAATCAAATTATCATAGTTCAGGTTTGGTTGATGTTTGCAAAATCCCTTGAATAGAATGAAATATGTTGCTTTGAAATAAAGTTTCCCAAGGTACAAAAGTTTTATAAAAAAAAAGAAAAGGAATTTCTAGAAACTATCAGTTGCTCTTGTACTATTAGAAACTAATTTTAATTCTACTCTTGTATTTTCTTTGTGTTTGAACACAAAACACTATAAAGATTTCCAAGAGGAATAGAAAATTGGAACTTGCCTTTCTGAAGGAGTAAATCTTCATATGTGTGATATGCTCTTCCTCATATGTTTAAATCTCATGATTTCTAAAATTCCCACAACAAACTTATTTTTCCCCCCTTTTATTTCTGTGACAGTTAAGCAGAGCAACTGCATCTAGCAACTAGTCCTCTGTTCACTGCCTGTCGACTTAGGGGTTATTCAAAAGAGACGCTGGACAACATCTGTGAACTTGCTCAGCCTCAGTCCTTATATATATTGCAGCCATGGGCTGATGGGTGCGTCTGCACTGGAGATGTGTGACTGTCACCAGCTGTGTGACTGTAGGATGAGGCACTTGAGGTTGTAGTGAAACTTCGGGACTTTACTAAATCCTTCTCTTGTAGCCTGTGACCTGAAGGACCCTTTTTTCACTGTCAGGCTTTGCAAGTCTGCTTAGCACACAGTCATTAAGAGAGCAGTTGTCCCATTCACATTATTTATAAATTTGGATAACCTCTGTATTTGAATATCTTTAACAGTAGGTTTCTGAAGCCAGGAGAGCACACACCAATCTGAAAGAGAAATTCTAAGTATCTAATGTGGTATTTGATTTAATTTAGAGAAGTAAGCCCCTTGCAAAAAGGTCTACAGATCAATAAGGATTTGATCTGTGCAGATCAAATATGTGTCTGTACAGATCAAATATGTGTACAGATCAATAAGTGCAACTATATTGCACTTAATTAAGATCTGTTTTCAGTGGACCACTGAGTGTAAACTATTTATTGCTGGGGAGTACACAGTGTTACTGGGAGATGCCACTTTCTCCTGTGTCACTGCTGCTGTGCAATTTCTAGGCAGGGGGAAGCAGAAAGTTTCCCACTGCCTGTGTGGTATCTGTGCTTTTATTTTTTTTCTCACTTGGGGTAGTGTGATGTATTCATACAACAAATAGTAAGGCACAAAACACAGACTGCTTGACTGAATGATACCAGTGTTCAAAATCACAACAAGATAGTGAGTTTTTCAAAGCCAGAATCTTGCCCTTATAGTAATCAACTTCAGTGGAGGTGCTGCTAACTATAAGCTGCTTTTTCCCAGGAAATACATGGATGTCCTCCTGAGTTTTCTTGCACTACGTGACTGACTGCTGTGGTAAAGTGAGAATTTCCAGACATCTATTTGGTTACATAAGCTATACAAACAACCTTATTGTTTGGAATAATTGTTTGGAAAGCACAGTAATCCCCCAGTAATCTACTGATTTTATTTATAACTTTCTGTAATTAACTATTGCTTAATTCTGGATTATATTTAGTGTTTCTATATGAGTACTTTGCTTTCTTCTTTTCAGTCCTCTCCACATCCTTTTATTCTCCCATATTGACATATTCAGTTTTACATGAAAGGAGAAGTTGATCTGAAGGTGATCTTGAGCAAGGCACATGGAGGTCAAGATATATAAAAGATTTCA